>NC_133755.1:14432500-15682500 GCF_036562045.2 Rhinolophus sinicus
AAGGTCTTGTATCCCTCTGCCCACATAATATTTTCTAATGGATATACACATACTTTAATGAACACACACACACACACAGACTCTATGTGTATATATATGTATTGCTAATGCAACAGTAACTACAGCAATTGCTAGAACTTGGACCAATAAAATATTTTACTGAGAAAAATGTTTTATCACTAACATTGACTTTTGCTATAATGAAACTTTTTTGTCCCGGTTATGGTGATTGTTCTCTGAGTCAATCCAGGTTTAAAAAGTTACAGAACTGTACACCAAACAAAAGAAACAAAAACAAAACCCTATGAGATACATACATAGATGTAACATATATTGAATTACATATATAAATTACATATTATATATAAACTATGAAGGTTGTCGCACAGTTATATGCATTTGTCAAAACTCACAGAACATTTAAAATGAGTGACTTTTATATGTAAATTATATCTAAGAAGCTGTAATTAAAACATTTCTGGACCGTGATGATAATAAGAACAGACCACCTTCAGTGGGTTGTATTGTCATTTTAAATGCTCTACGGACACCACGCCTTATTTCCTAAACTGGGTAGAAGGATCTCCTAGCCCGACTCCTGGTCCAGCACTGCAGCCTTAACATCTCTTACCCTTGTATCTGATATCCAAATGGCTCAATAGGCAACTAAATCTAATAGTATTTTACAAAACTACCATGTGTCTCCTTTGCATTTTCTAGCCTGAGCCACTATCACATCCTGTGAGAACTCATGCAGAAACTTTGATATGTGGGAACCTCTCTACAACTGCTCATGCCACTCCACTCCATTCTATACAAAGCATCTAAAATAATCTTTAAAAAAGGCAGAATTTGCTATGTCATACCTCTTCTTAAAATCTTTCAATGGTTTTGCAATTGCTGTTAAAGTTAAAACCCTAACCAGGCCAGGTCCCTGCCTGCTCTTTCCATCCTGGATTGCTCTCCCTGTTTTCTGAGTTCTTGCCACAGTAACCCTGAATTTTCTTCTTCTCCCTCCTCTACTGTACCCTCACTACCGCACCTCTAGCAGCCAGAGCAGGATAACGTGACCTTAGCTGAACTAACTAGAAGTTCTCACTAGGGACTATGAATCTTGAACAGGTGACCTAATGAAGAGAAACAGTGACCTTAGATTCTCAGCAGCAATGCTGGCCCAGCAACAATAATTCCAGTTTTGTCCAGCAGAGAGGGAAGTGTACAATAGGAGTAGCTTTGATTCTTGGCTGAATTTAGATATAAGGTGGGCCAACATCCTGAATCCTATATTCAGTCTTTGACAATGGCACTAACCTCCCCCATTCCATTTGAGACATGGTATAGCTTTTGCTTTCCTATTTTGGCTGGAGCAGGGGGTGCTATATTGGAGTGGGCAGTTTTCGTCTTCAACTTGACCTTTCCTATAATAATGCCTCTTATTCTTAAGGTCAAAGAACTCTGTTGAGACTTCTGCCAGCTTCTAAATAAACCAATGCTCTGGGTGGATCCCACTGTATCTACTGTGAGACAGGCCTGGGAGGGAGCTCCATCTATCACCTGATTTCCCTAAGCCCCTATTGTAACTTGAGTGGTAACTACGCTGTGGAGCTCCTAGTATCAGCGTCATTTCAGACCCGATATCCACTAAACTTCAAAAACCTGGAATTCCTTTTCTCAGTGTAGGCCTAAACATGTAAACAACCATATGTCACTTTGGGAAAGAACTGAAGGAGTCATTACTTTATCTACTTGCTGTGGCCTTGTAGGGTCCTTTCTCAAGGAGAACTGGCCTGTCCTTCAATTAATGCACTTTGATTCTGAGAGGAAGGTCAGCTATAGAAGTTGTTTAAGGAATCATGGCTTACCGTTGGAGGATCTGGCACCAGCCTTCTGCTCATCCATTTACACACACATACTATGTTTCCCCAAAAATAAGACCTTGCTGAACAACCAGCTATAATGCGTCTTATGGAGCAAAAATTAATATAAGACCCGGTCTCATTTTACTATAATATTAACTTTTGCTCCACAAGACGCATTAAAGCTGATTGTCTGGCTAGGTCTTATTTTCGGGGAAACACAGTACATATATAAGACCACCAATATATATTGTTATTGTTGGCTGATCATCATCTCATCTTTCCTCTGGGAATCATAAGGCCTATTTATCTGTTATTGTCATAGGTCCCCGCAGGCCAGGACTTCTGGTTGCAATTCTGACTTTGTTGTGTATTATAATAGTTTAGTCTACCTTGCCCTGATGATTAAATGCTGCCACCAGCACTGACCTCCACATATTCAAAATTCTATACTCTTTATTGACTTGAGGGAGTTTACAGAATCAGACTATGCTATAGAAAGCAGTAGTGAACTTACTAGAGTTGCTGGTGTCCCTTTCACCAGCACATTTCTTGTTTCCTTTGTGAAGGTAATGCCCTCTGGGACCACTCAGAGAAGGTAACCATCCAGTGTGTTCCAGTCTTATACACTAACTCCCCTTGAACATGTTCACATCTTCTAGTATTTTTGAACCCTTCCTTAACATCTGCCTACGCAGTTCTTGCATCACCACGTCATTTAATGAGGGCCATGATTTTTGCCAAGTTTCACCCACAGTGCCCCTGCCGCAGTGTTAAATTCTGAATCACAGTAGTTCTCAAGCTTTACTGTGCATTGTAGTCACCAGGAGATTTTGTTAAGTTATAAATTTCTGGGACTCATCCCCAGAGTTTCTGATTCAGGTTTGGGTGGGGCCTAAGAATATGCATTTCTAACAACTTCCCAGATGATGCTGATTCTGCTTAGTATGGGGAACCAATTTTAGAACCACTGTGTAGAGTGACACCTTATCAACAAAGTCTTCCTTTTTCAACCTTCCATTGCCCACCACCCCAGTGAGCACCCACGAGGTCCATTCCTAGTTTCCGCCAGTATATACCAAAAGGATCAGAGAAATCTTGAGTTTCAATATTATTGAGTCATCAAATATCAGAATAAAAAGAAGTATGGTATAATACCAAATTATCTGCGTTAAATGTCTGAACAGAGACTTGTGTTACTCCTAAGAGAAAAGAAGGCAATGGCTGGGATAGGGAGTGACTGTGGCAAATTCAGATTTGTACCTGAGAGGTATCAACTTAAAGATAGGCAACAAGTAGTATGGTGATTGAGACTTGAGCTAAGCAAGAAATATCTTCAAGAGATACAAAGAGTTGGAACAAATGGGTCCGAAGTGGTTTAAGTCAGAGAGAGAGAATAAAAACTGGGGACAGACCACTGGGAGAAACATCCCCAATTAAGATGGATAATTCACAAAAGGGAGTCTTCTAGTTTAATCAGAGCAAAAATCTAGATAGGTAGGGAAGAGTTTATAAAAAAGGGACTAATCACAATGTTAAAAGCTGAAGCACAGTCAAGGAATAGGTGCACTGTGAAGAACCATTAACTATGGAAGAAATTATGACAATTTGATCAATTTTACCAACATAGTGTCACAAAGTCTGAGTGTTTGGGGAAGAGGCATATTGAAACCTGACTCCAGGGCATAAGTAGCGCAATGCATGATGCTGTACATAGTTTGTGTTTTGTTATTTTTGTCTCTGGGATGCCTAGATGCTAAGGAAGCAACAGGGAAATTAGAGCATTGCTAATATCTTTTATTCTGAAGTCAGATATGAGAGGAAAAGAATCCAGTGGATGGAGTACATGGTAAGAGGTGAAGAAAGCAGACCAACTTCTTAGAGTCTACAGAGACAAAAGGAGAAACTGGGAATCTATTGGAGCATTAGAAATGGTTCCAAGTTCAGAGCAGTCACATCTCAAGGAGTTCCCTAATAATTCTCCAACATGAAAATGAATTATACTCTTTGGAGATTGTGAGATATATGTAAATATAATGCATATGCCTATCTTAATGTTTAATATTATAGAGAAAATTTCAACTGATTACAAAACACCAGTGATAACTTGCCTTTGAAAAATGCCAAATAGAAAACTACATTGAATTTTCAAGGAATTGCTGTGGCCTAAATTTCATTGCTTGCATGTCTGTGGCCCATGAGATCTATCCTTCTTCTTAGCACTCTTGATTTGGTCCTTTTGTCAATATATATCCTAAAACCAAATTAACTGGATACTATCAGACTAGCTTCATACAGAATCCTCTTTACCAAACATTGTTTATTATATCCTTGTATTTTTGTCAAGGGTCAATACAAATTAGCCGTATACATACATATGCCAGCATAACCTGCAAAGTCATCATTGAAAAGTGTACATTATATCCAGATATGAGGACACAAAAATTACCTTCTAATATTTATTTATAGGAGAAGTGTTTCTCTGCCCTTAAGATATTGTATGTATCTCTTGTAATCAGACAATTAAAATAGTGCAACTCTTCCTGTTCTTTTTGTTACAGTTCCACATAGTTTACTGTTAATTTGTGTTTGACATATTCTTTCATCTTTTTTTTTTCCTATTTCAACAGTGTTACTTTAATCTTTTCTTTCATTGTGAGCTCTTCCAAATACTTTAAAAGTAGAGAGACTATAACTTTAAAAGTCGAGAGACTATAATGTATGCATGCATGCGTTAAGGATAGATGTGGTGTTAAACTTAAGTCTCAGACAGGGCTGCCTATCTCCAGTCTGGAAGACTTTGATAAAGCACTACTTGATGCGGGTTGTTAGACTCTTTGGGAGCAAAATGTGGAACTACGGGAATCATGACCAGTCTATCTGCAACCATGCAAGATAGATTCACCAAAAAGACTAGATTCATAACACTTGGGAATGAATTTCCCTGGTTCTTAGGAATTCCCAGCAGATATGGGTAAAATGAATATACACGTTCACTCCCCTGTGATGTCAGGACCCACAGAAATCCATAGATATCTTTTGTGTAGAGAAAGAAAAATAAAATAGGAAAAAATAAGATTAAAGAAAATAAAACAAAATAACAGAGTACACTCAAATGTGAATTCAGATAGACAGAGACCTTCGATTATGCCAATCACCTCTCAAAGCAATATTGTCATGTCCGTTTTCCTTATATGTGCCCAGAGGGCTCAGAGAAAGGACACGTTCCAGCTATTTTAAAAGTAATTTCAAGGACTTCAGATGGTAGTGAGAGAAAAACTAATTGCATAAAGATAAAACCTCTAGAGAATTTTTGTTGATATTGCCTTCATGGAAGAGAAGTTTAAGACGCAGTGATTATTAAAACAGGAAAACTCATCCACGCTCTCATTAAAGTAGATAACAAAATGATTTTGCTTAGAGCAACAAATGTGAAATCTCTTAATTTTCTCCCTAAACCATGTGACTCTTTAGCAGCTTAGATAAAAGAAGCAGTTAGAGCAGATGAGCATCAGATCTCCCATTAATGCAAAGTAAATTGAATTCTAGAGAATCTTCATTCTTTCAAGTTGGCTGCGGGTGCCACAGTTCAATACAAAAACCATTATGCTTACTTACCACGCTACAGAGTCCTCCAAATCATTTATGAGGGCTGAGCCCAAACGAACAGCCCCAAGCTTGCCTGCTACCTGTCAATAAATCCTAGCTCTCCTTAGACATTATTGAATCGTTCTGGCAGTCATGTACAGCACATTTCTCCCTTCTTTTCAAATCTTATACTTGCCTTTTCCCTTTGACTTTTCTCCTTTTCCTTTCCTGCAACACCCCTCATTCTGGCCACCAATGTTCACATTCTTACCATGCTTGGCACACACCCTGGGTTCCAGGCAGGTTACGCTGCAGTCAACAATGGTCTGGTGGGAAGATGTTGCAATATATAATAATGGAACCCTGCTGCATCCCAGTAACTCCTCTTCTTTCCACAGCTGGCAAAACACGCCTCAGAATGCTTTAGGATTTCACTCAATCCTGAGCATTCGTAAGTGTAGGACTTGTTCTCTGTTCTGGTGCCAGGAGAGGAAACCTGCCTGGAGCACTTTAATTTCCACATACCCAAGCTAAGCAACTAGAATAATACCAAAAGTAATCTAAGTAAAGGGTAACCCAGGAAACATTTCAATGCAGTTTGGTGGATTGTTATAAAAGTCCTTCTATCATCAAAGTACCGTTATTTTAAGTTTGAATTAAGCCTGTGTCATAATCCTTAAAGGGACTCTAAAGAGGATGAAAGCACACTGAGTAGAAGATAATACAGTTTGGATATTGGCCATCACAAATCTTTGAAATGAGATACAGCCTGTATGCTGGAACGCTTGGTCAACCTGGTATGACTTAAGCACTTGCTTGGGCCTGGTAATTATGTTTCCCTGAATCCCTCTTCTCTGTGGTTTTGGTTGAGAGCTTGTCGATGAGATGAACTCGCATGAAATTTTAGGATTTGCCCTAAACTACCCTGGTTTGCCCAGACAGATGGGTTGCAGGGATAAAGGACTTTTGGAGCTAAAACGGGGAACTTCTGAGCAAACCAGGATGGCTGGTCACCTTAGATTTGGAAAATGGAAGTGATGCCAGTATCATTACTCTTGAAAGGTCATGGGGGTCAGAGCGGTGAAGAGATGCAAGGGTTTCCAGGAGGCCCCAGATGACCTTGCTCCCCACCTGTTCTGATTCCAGCTTGTCTATGCAACCTTTGACCCTGCCTCCTGTTGGTCAGTAAGAGTGGTAGGCGCAGCCCCAGAGGCTTGGCTGCTCAGAGGCAGAGGTCCCATAGGAGCTGCGTTACCACAGAGGCAGCAGAGCTAAGTTCCACAGAGCTAAGTTCTTTCATAGACCTCTCCAGGTGCTCGTCTTTTGTGGCTCTACTTCATCAGGCAGATGTGCATGGCATCCTTTGTGTGTGGCGTCCGACGTGTATGGCGTCCAACGTGCATGGAGTGCCATGTACCCTGCAAGCACCGAGTTGCCCAACTGTACCAGTGCTTCATATAAAACTAGTTCCTATTTGATCCTCTGACTCTCATGTTCTAGACTTTCACTTCCCAGCTCCTCCTACTTCTAGATAAATTTAAATTCCTATATTCAGTCCCTTATTCTCAGTAACATTTGTGGTGGCTCCGTTGTCCTGACTGAACTCTGACTGTCACCCCTGAGTACTGAGTAATCAGCATGTGCTACCAGATACTCGCTGTTCGAGAATCAGAAGCAAACATCAGGAGCCTGTCTAATCACACACTGAGGGGAACTGCCTTCTCCCCAAAGAAATTAATCCCACTGCCCTCTTCCCTCACACCCAGTTTTTCTTTTCCCTAATAACTCATTCCTTTTAATTTTAGCATTGATCACAATTTGTGAAGTTCATATTTATGTGTGTGATTAATTTAATGCCCTCTCTTCCTTGCCTACTCCACTAAAGTTTGGAATTGCATTTGTGCTGTTCAATACCACATACACTGTCTTCCTAGAGGCTACAAAATGCCTGGCCTGGAGTAGATGCACAATACAGCACAATGTATATATTTAAGTGCATAAATTTAAAGACCTGTGATATGGAAACTGGGACTCTCTTAAAGGAACACACACTTGTAGATTTGTCTTTTAAGTATTAACCACCATGTGTGCTTAGAAGAAGGAAATAAACAATTCTCCAGCTCTAAACATTGAGGGCCTCTTTATATTCCATCAGTAACATAACCCACGACCAGGTAAATACTTGCCTCCTTTATTTCCCCCAACAAAGAGAATCAATTACAAACTTCTCTGCTAATCCCCTAAGTACAATGTGAAGTCCATTAAAGGCTTAGAAGTTAGTAACCCTGGAATAGAGAGTAATGTTTATGCTATTAAATGAATAATGGCTCCACATTGTCTGGAAGAGGAGAGTTTTCCTGGGTTGCCATTTGGTTTGTTTGTTAGTTGGTTTTAAATCATTGAAGGGTCAGGGAGATGCTCTGCTTGGCGTGAATACTAATGGCCCACAGGGCTGTGGAGGCGCAGTGGGCTTCAGTCAAAGTTAGTAGCAATGTACTTGCTGGCTGTCACTTTAGGATTTTGCCTTTGATAACGTTTTGGAAGTCATTGTAAAACTGTAACGTCAATGAGTCAATGCGTACTAAATAGACTTATGGGCTGTCTGTTTCCCAGTCAATAGGACACTGAGTCAAGGTGCCAGCCCAGCCAAAAGTGGCCTGAGCTCTAAGCCGGGAAGTGCAATTCTTGAGGTCAAACATTTTCTAAGTCCAATTTCTATTCCACTCTCAAAGCCAAACCATTTGGGAGATCACTCATATATTGTTATGACTAAAGCTGATAATGACGCTCGGAGTATTAGCTAGAAATAGAGTTTTTTCTCACTATGTCCTGGAACCTGATCACCAGCCCCATCTCCTAACATCTCCTCTCTCATCGAGTTCCAGAAAAGGCAAGTGGGTGCCCAGAATGATGACAGAAACTCAGAAAGCCTCAATCACCAAGTCAAGTTCAGTCACCACACTTTACTTACGGAGTCATGGAAGTTAACAAACATACTTTTCCATGGAAAGTTAGCAACATCTCAAGGTGAATAGGTCTGTGAAGCAACCATTGAGAATTAGAGGAAGGATGGCCCTCAGAGAGCCCATCTAAACACCGCATCCGTCTTGCAGATGGGAAAATGGAGGCACAAGCAAAGCAAGGGACAGTTATAGACTTTTCTCTCAAAATACAATAAGTAGAAATAAAGGCAGTACCTCCTCTTAGGTCATTATTCTCAGTGGCAGAAAGAAATCTGCTTTGTGTAAGCCACACGTCACCTGAGGGGATAGATAGACAAAAACTGATGCCGTGAGTGGCGACTTGGCAGGGTCTTGTTTGCTTTATGGCTACACAACACCTGGACACCTTGGCTAGACTGTGTCCTTGGTCACCCCTGCCTCACATAGTAGAAATCAGGATGGGGTCAGATTCTCTCTCTCTTCCTGTTCCCTGCATCTAGGTTTCAGGTCTATAACCTCACCTCAGCCAATCACATGCTCCAGCCTGGGATTTTGGATCACAAAGGAGTTAAAAAAAAAAAAAAAAATATGCAGGAACAGTTGAGAAATCATTCTGTAGGAGAGCATAGTGGTGCCAGGACTGAGAGCCTATGGGGAGGAATCTCATCCAAGGGCAGTGGTGAGTGTCCAGTGTCAGGCCCACATCCTAGGCAGACAAGTCCAAGGCACGACTTGTTTCAGACTGGGGTCAGTTCCAGCCTGTACTTCCAAATCCCTCACCATTCTTCGTTTCTTATCTTTTACCAAATCCAGTTCTCTGCGCTTCAGTGGATTCAAAGATAACATATGCCTCTTATGTTTCATTTTGCCAGAACGGATCTGTGACTTTACAGTCTGGCAGTAGCAGTTATGGTGAAGCAGAAAAAAAACCTCTAGACAAGATAAATGGGGTCTGGCGTTGGCTTAACTGCTTGATGGCTCTGTGGCCTTGGGCAAGTCAATCTCCTTCCCTTGACCTCAACTTCCTTTTTCTTTCATAAGAAGCACATTAGAATAGATGGTTCCTGTCACTACTACAGTATGAGCACCATCTTTTTGTTGTGACTACATTGTTATTGATGCCTAAGATGATGTCACTAAATTTCTTAATACCTCCAATGAATTAATTCAATTTAACAAATCTATTGAACACACATTTTATGCCAGACAGCATACAAATGCTAGAAATACAGCAATGAATACCTAAGTCATGATTTCTGTCCTCTTGGGACTTACCAGGAAGTCACAGCAATGGCCAGCCAGTTCTGATGGAGTAGGGTCAGCATGCTGCTCCCACAAGGACAAGATGTGCTCAGACAGCATCCAGTGGGGCCTACCCAGACTTTGGGAATCAGGGAGGTTTCCCCAGAAATTGTGACCTCTAAGCTCTTCTGGCAAGAACTGAAGAATGAGTTAGGCAGGTGGGGAGACAAAATATTCTAATCCTACGGGACAGCACTGACATTGGAGTTCAGTCAGTGGCAGTGAGAAGAGGACACAGTCGCTGGGCTAAAGAGATGATATTGGTGATGAGAAATAGGTATGTAGGGACCAGAGAAGATTGCACTAGGCAGGCCATATTCAGGGCTGACCCTAAAAATCAGGAGACTATTTTAGAGACGAACTCCCCTCCCTTCCTCCGCTGAGGCAAGAAATTAGACAAATGTGTTAGAATGATTTGCAGCAAGAAGGGTTGAAAGAAAACACATTTTCAGAGATAATAAAAACAATTAAATTCCCCATTCTTTGAGCCTCTGACTCCCTGAAGTTTCTCTGAAAATACATGGTAAAGCTGTTCCTTGGAGAGCACTTATCTCACCCTCAAAATTAAGATTCTCAGCAGGCCAGAAGGCACACACCTTTTTGCCCACTTGGGTTATTTGATGCAGATTTTTAAAAATGGCTCATGGATTACAAAGGGATGAAACGGATATGGAAACCCACTAAAGCAAAGCAATTTTACCACATGGTTGCCTGGGCTCCATGAAACATCTTTTTCGTAGAGGGTGCTATATTTTAACAAACATATACCCACACCTTGATCCTCAGAGCAGATAAAAGTTTTGCTACAGGAGAAATAGAGGCAGTTTCAACAAGAGTTAGTTTTTCCAATTTTCCGCGCATTGTGCTCTGTGAAAAGATATGGAGCCCTTACAAGTTTTGTGAGCTTATAATCTGTACTTTCTTAATCAACCCTCAGTTCTTAGGTCTTCTCCCTACCCATTGAGTCTTCAATTTTGACCAAGACAGAGTCTACCCATATCTCTCAGAATATCTGACCCTCAGAACCACACTTGGATAAGAGCTGCTCTTGGCCTGTGCTACAGCACAGCCATCTCCCCTGCCCTGAACTCTGCCCTTAGAGCAATGCACTGGGTTTGCACTGGCAGTTTTGACATTCATATCATCACACTGTGGACTCCCACTGAGCCTGGTGTCAAAGAAGTCTCTGAGGCTTTATCCCATGTACTATAATTTAGCCACTTCTCCCCCATCCCGTGTACAATTTGACTCCTGAACCCAAGTGCAGGACCCGCCATTTATCCCTATTCAATTTCATCTTGTTAGATTCAGACTATTGCTCTGGCCTGTCGAAACCACTTTAGATCTTGGCCCTGACAGCTGTCTCCCTCTTTGCTTTATGTCATCTGCAAATTTGATCAGCATGCTTTCCATGTTTTGATCTAAGTCATTGATGGAAAGGTTGGGTAGCACAGAGGCAAGGACATGGCCCGTGAGGTCACTGCAGATTGCTCTCTAGGTTGTTGGTGATCAATCAATCAGCGTTCATTGAGTACTGTCTTTCATCCAGGTTCTAGTTCGCTGAGCTCCATTATCATCCAGCCCACATTTCTGTCAGGTCCACTGCAACAGCAGGGGGCACTTTGTCAATTGCCTTGCTGATAGCCACATCCACTGTGCTAGGACATCCCTTTAGCTAACGATATAAGGAGAGTGGGTGCAGAAAACCTACATGCACTACTGCAAACATTAACAAATAGGTTTTATATAGAGTAGGGTTTCTACAAGAGGGAAGTAACAGACATAGTTCTGTCATTCCCCTAGAACATGAGCTCCTTAAAGCCAGAAATATTTGTCTGTTTTGCTCACAGTTGTTTCTGCAGCACCTACAGCAGTGCTTAATGATAGTAAACACTCAAATACGTATTAAATGACTCAATTAATGACCATAGTTTGTGGTTAGCTGTAACTGAACCAATTCAAAAAGCAAAATATCTACATATTTCTAAACGAAGAAATGAGAGATAGGATGTTGGATATACTCCTTATTACCTAAACCAAGTGTTGGCAAACTATAGCCCACAGGCCAAATAGAGCGTACTGCCTGGCTTTGTAAACAAAGTTTTATTGGAATACAAACTCGTTCACTCATTAGCATATTGTCTATGGCTGTTCTCATGCTATCATGGCAGAGGTAAGTATTTGTAACAGGAACCATATGGTCCATAAAGCCGAAAATATTTACTATCTGACTTTATACAGAGAAAGTTTGCCAACCACAGGCTTATGGAATTAAATCTAAACTCTTGATATCTAAGACTTTTCATGATCTAAGTTTTTGCTAGTTTTCTTACCGATCAAGATTAATATTCTGAACAAATATTCCCAAATGATCATGCCTACTATTTTCTCTGTGCCTTTTTAATTTTTGTATACAACCAGAATGTTCTCTACTCTTCTCCAGGTCGTTTCCAACATTGCACATATACACACAAAGAACTATATGCAGAATAAACATAATTATGTAGCAAACCTTTGCTGAATGTCTACTATAGGCTGAGCAGTATATTTGACACTTTGTAATTATCTTCACAATAGTCTTGAAGGTGGATATGATTATCTCCTTTTTTCTCTATTGAGAAAACTGAGGAATTAAGTCACATACCCAATGATTCATAGACAATAAAGGGTTTGACTGAAGTTTGAGCTAAGATTTGTCATAATCCACTTGTAATTTGGTTTGTTTTTGCACATAGCATGTTCAGAAATAAGCCAGTCTACAAAAGTGGAGATGGGACATGTCCAATTTTATACAAGTCTTAACTTGGGGCTTCAAATATAATCGAGTTAATTTTTTTTAAAATCTTTTGTTGATGTCTAAGTCAGCTAGACTCAATTTTATTTTGAAAAGCCACTAACTAGCATGAATTTAAACAATAAAATCAATTCAGAAACTATCCATTCAGTTAAAAATCTGAGATAGTCATATTAATGCAATTGTATTGGAACTACCCTAAGTAGAAGTTCATTCATACCCAGGCCTCAATCATACTGTGCTCTTCACTCAGGCAGCTCCCATCCCATCTGCCAATGCACAGATGGGCTGGTCTGTGCATACGAGCTTTTCTTTATATTCTGGATGGAATGGCAACAATGACGAACCTGGTGTGTCTGTCAGGAGCCGAGCATGCAGCTCAGTTCTCCCTCCCAGTATCTTTGGGCAGCAAAGAAGCAACTGGCATTATCTAATCACAGTTTCTATTTATGTCCCTCTATTTCAAATCACTTCTCTAGGCCAAGCTGGTTCTTTTCCTCCACTAATGACTGAATTTGAGCTTTCCCTTAAGATCATATTTCATCAGCTGCTAGCACATCTCTTCTGCTGCTAATGCCACACTGATCTTCTTTGGCAAGTTTCCAGATCTTCTTTTATCACCTTAGGGGGCGCATGATAGCCAGGCTTTCCTCTCTACTCCTGACCCTTCCATATGCCCGTTTCCCCCACAAGTTCCAGCAGCAACCCCCTGGCCTGATTTAATTTCTTATCCATGTCTATTCAAGCACACATGAAAACAAGAATAGCATTTCCCTGGAAAGAGCTTCATTTCCCATGGCCAAACTTAGCACAGCTCTCACCATTGGGAAACAGTTCCCAGGGTTAGGCTGAATCCCTCAGTGGACCTAGAGGAACAGTGAGACAGATGTAGAGAAAGGGGGAAAAAAAAGTCTTATGTGAAAGCACGTTTAGGATCTTCTGGGTATTTTGTTAAGTAAACACCACAGGGTAATTTGGTATTTATGTAAGGATAAAACCCAACCTTAAAGATGATAGGGTATTAGCAAAATTTAATTACTCCCGTAGGTCCCTGCTGTGCAAGGAAGTGTTCACATGACAACTTGGGTGGCTTATTTTTGATGGGATTGCTTCTGTTCTTACATCAAGGCACCCATAGAATTGGCTTATGGATGAAGACAAGTGTATGTCAAAATAGAACCCAGCCCCCTTCCACACCAGTTCTCACTTGGCAAAACGTGATCTATGTCAAGTTCATGTATTTAGGCAATGGGCTCTAGGGAGACTTAACTAGGAGACCAGTTGGGAGGGGCATTGATGTCATCACAGACCCCTGCAGAGTTCCAGAGTTTCTCAAGAAAGAAGAGTGGGGTCTTCTGAAAGGAGGAATCCATACTCTGAATATCCTTTCTCCTAATATTATAGTGTTATTCGAAGAAGACTATACAGGATGGGTAAGGTAGGCAGAATTCTCTCTCTTCCTAAGAGGGAAAGCCCAGAACATCTGTAGATTCTCAGACAACCATTGGGATCATTTCTGGGCATAGGACACTGTGGTTGGAGGACTGAAAAGGTCTGCAGCTTTTGCACGCACACACTATTCTGTCTGAGGGTACCTGTCTCCCCTTAGGAGTCCACAAGCAAGACTGCATAGGACACTACAATCTGGATGGAGCCTACTTGAGTCAGAGCTTCAGTAAACACAGGTGACCCTACAACACACCACATTCACCTTGAACATCTCACTACAGAGCTCTGTGCTCTTTGAGTGGATCCACACTTAATACGATGTTCTCTCTGCTCGCACAAAATAGAGGGCCGTAATATGGTTATGTGGATGGTGGCTTACATTTAATTTCACAAACAGGTCAAAAAATAGATCTCTTCTAGAAATGATGGAATTTCTGGACAGTTAGTATGATATTTCTTTGAGAATTTAAATTCATGAAGTTAGGAAGTCAAGATTTATATGCTAGATGAGTGACTTTACCTTTCTGGACCAATTTCCCCAATAAAAAGATAAAGGGGGGAGGTGTAAAGGGACTAAGCTAAACTGGACTCCCTTTCCTACAGTCCCGCTCCCATAGCAATTAATACGATGTTAATACGATTAATACGATCCCATAGAATTGAGCTCCTGAAGCCTGATTACTGAAAAGCACCACCATGCTTCTGGAAAGAGTCCTTGATTCTTGTTCTTCTTGGCCCAAGCTTCACACCAAATCAAGCTCTACATGCTATTAATCTACCCCCTATATATTTCTTGTGTGTTTTCCCCTCCTCACCCTCCCCAGTGCTTTTGCCTTGGTAGACCAGTTCCTTATTGGTAGACTAGTTTCTCCTTCTCGGTAGCAACCACCCTCTCTCTGGCCTCACTTTCTCCAGTCCCCCTACACAAGCCATAAACACCCCACCCTACTTCAAATCCATATTACATAGAAAAATCATGACTTGTATTAAGTACAAACTTACCATAATATTCCTCTGCTTAAAGTACTTCAAAGTCATTCTATATCTAAAAAACAAACTCCAAGTGCTTTCTCTAATCCAATTTTTCCATATCCCCAGAATCTAGCATATATAAGTGTGTGTGTGTGTGTGTGTGTGTGTGTGTGTGTGATTTGGACTTTTGAAAGGAGACAATAAGCTGGTTTATTTTTAATTTTATGGACTATTAGGCACATCTTTTAAGTGAAATTTTGATTTGGTGACAATTGTGGATTCACGTAGTTTTACAAAATCCTACAGAGCGATCCCTTGCACTTTCCACAGTTTCCCCCAATGGTAACATCTTGCACGTCTATATACACCAAGGATACCAAGATATTGACAATGAAACAGTGAAGATACAGAACACTTATATTACCGCAAGGATCCCTTTTATTGCCCTTTAATAACTATACCTACCTCCTTTCCCTCCTCTGCCCAATCCTTGTCTCTAATCTCTGGCAATCACTAGTCTGTTTTCCATTCTTACGATTTTATAATTTCAAGAGTTATATAAATAAAATTACACAGTATACAACCTTTTGGGATTTTTTTTTTCACAAAGCATAATCATCTAGAGATTCATCCAAGTTGTGTCAGGTATCAATTGTGTGCTCCTTTTAATTGATAAGATGTATTCCAAAATATATGCCACAATTTGGTTCATCTGGTAAAGGATATCTACATTGTTTCTAGATTTTAGCTATTACAAGTAAAACTCCTATATATATATGTACATACACCTGTGAACATAAGTTTTAATTCCTCTGGGATAATTGTCCACAAGTGCAGTTTCCGAGTTGTTTAGTATTTGTATGTTTAGTTTTATCAGAAACTGCCAAACTGTTTTCCTGAGTGATTGTACTATTCTATACTTACACTAGCAATGTATAAGTGAACCAGTTTCTCTACATCTTTGCCAGATTCTCTACATCTTTGCCAGATTTGTCACTTTTTTTTTTTTTTTTTTTTTTTTTTTAATTCTAGGGCTCCTAATAGGTATGTTATAATATCTTACTGAGGTTTTAGTTATTTGAATTTCCTTCATGGTAAATATTAGTGAATATCTTTTCATGGCTTGTTATTTTATATCCTCTTTGATCAAATGTCTGCTCATGTCTTTTGTTCATATTATAATTGGATTGTTTGGGTTTTTTAACTGATGAGTTTTGGGAGTTATTTATACATTCTATATACTAATTCTTTTTTGGATATATTTTCTCCCAGACCGTAGCTTATCTTTTCATCCTGTTAACCAGGATCTTTCACAGAAGAAAGTTTTGGTTTGTTTTAATTTTGTTGAGATCTAATTCGTTAATTTATCCTTTTATGGACTGTGCTTTCGGTGCCACATCTAAGAGTTCTTAGCCTAGCCATAGATCCCAAAGATTTTCTATCTTTTTTCTAAAAGTTTTATAGCTTTACATTTTACATTTAAGTCCATGATACATTTTGAGTTTTTGTTTGTTTGTTTTTATAATGTGTAAGGTCTATTCTTTTTCTCCTTCCTTCCTTCCTTCCTTCCTTCCTTCCTTCCCTTTCTTTTTCCCTACCAATGCATGTCCAATAGCTATAGAACCATTAGTTGAACAGGCTTAGCAGGTACTTTTAAATGGTTGTGTCTTCATTTTCTCTTTTCCCTTGATTTCCTCTCAGTTGAGGGTGCCCTTCTCCGGCTTTCATAATGCCTTGCCCCCTCCATGTTAACCCAGACCACCAAAAGGCCTTCCAGAGATTGGAGTCTCCCAACTGCTCAGTGCCTCTTCAAGGAGAAGATACGTGGGAAGGACTGTGAATCTTCAAAAGCCCTCAAGAATTCCAACTAGAACTACTGTCTCTATTGCTGGATCAGCTGCCTGCTCTTCTCCCCCATCACTTTTCAATGACCCGCAAAGAACTAGAGAAATATCACCCTTGCTTAGATGTGACAACTCACTTGTGGAAACAGGATTTTTAACCTAACATTTTTGGATTTCCCTTGGCTTGGTTCCCAACTTCCCAGCATATTAGACTGCGTCCTGGCTCCTCATTACTATTTCATTTTATGGCTACCATATTGGCTCAGATAATAGAAAAACATTAAAAAAAAAAATTAGTCGTGCTCAGATATATGGCTCAAATAATAGAAAAATATGTTTTTTTGTGCTAGTGGAGGAGACTATACCGTGTTTACCTGAAAATAAGACCGGGTCTTATATTAATTTTTGCTCTATTAAGGCTAATTTTCAAGGTATGTCTTATTTTTTCATGTACAACAATCTACATTTATTCAATTACAGTCATGTCATCTTCTTCGGGAACATCATCATAACGTACTAAATGCGTCCATCTGGCTGAGATCTTAACTGGGGCTTATTTTCAGGGTAGGTCTTATTTTGGGGGAAACACGGTAGGAAACTGCGGGCTCTCCTCTACCTTCTCCATTTCCTAGTGTGTCATATAGTTACCACCGTACTCACGCACAGATCACTATCAGTGCTTACTTAAAATCATCTAAATCTATACATGCTTGAGGTAACATTTCCACAAAAGAATGTCAGGAACCATTCTTTCCCTGACACATTCTTGAGGGGAAATGGTTTAAGCTGAGATACCATGTGAAACAAGATGATTATTCTGAAAACCCTCTGGGAATTCATGGTCACAGCATCACTGAGTCCCCTAGGCTGTAGAAACATGGCCTCTGAGGTTGATCCTGTATCAGTCTATGATTGTTTCTGTTTTCATTTCACTAAACCGTGGATATGGTAGAGCTAAGAGTGCTCTTTATCCGTGAGTCCATTTTAATGGGCCCTGGCTTTTCTGCCCCTGTCCATTCTTATTCATGTCACTGTCGTCAATGAATTTGATCATACTTTGCCTGAGGCACTTTAAGCAAATTGGACATTTTTTTAAATAATAAAAAGCTGACAAATGAAATGTTTAAAAATAGGATGGTGCTGATTCTGAGAATGTATCTGGAGTGGATTTGTGGAGTGGAATGGTCTCTGTCGGGCTTTTTTTATGCTCTTCCATGACCTTAAACATTCTATATGCATTAAGAGGTGTTGTCTTTCAGTTTTTTCAAGCCATTTAAACACTTTTTTCAGAGAACACAGTGGAAGGCCCTGCTGTGGCACTATTAGCTGGAAGAAGGAGGCACATATATAAAGTCTCTATCACTAACTTTTCAAGCTCCTGAGACTCTTACCAACCTTCAATACGCACTTTTCCTAGGCGATCTCCCCGATCACTATTATGTATAAATTTTCCTTCTTCAAATCCTTCATTAATTCATGTCCATAGAAAGTATGTGGCATATGCAAAGGCTTCTCTGAAACCCCTCTTGTACAATGTTTATGCATCACTTTTTATCATCCCTAGTGGGGGTCCCATCATTATCTGTCTGTACCACACCCCAACCCCCAAATCACAAATTCTCCATCAGTAGGGGCCATCGTAGCTCCTTTACAACTGACAGTGTATATTTGAGTCATAAAGTTTTATCTGCATTGACTATCTGGTCAAACTTTTGGTGTTTCATTTACTTTTCTTAATTTTATTATGTATTGCTAGAAGCGAAAGAGCGTTGTTCATAAGCTGCCTGGAAGCTTTCAGCAAAATAGAAGGAAGTCCGGGGCCTGTGTGAGAGTTCTTCACAATGCATCACTTAATCACATCATCCTCTGAAGCTTTCACAATTATATGACCTACTATAAAAGACTGAGCAATTTGCATTGACTTTAATTGCACTTTCTGGCCTTTGCTAAGGAATCTTTCATATTCACAGTAACTTTTTAATGTTGCATCATAATTTAATCTTCTAATGGTATTAAAAGCAATCATTAGGGGTCCAAATTTACATTTAAATAATTGGAGTATAAAACTTCCAATGCAAATTATTTATTTACCTGAGGTACGAATTAGATAAAGTCACCTCCAATATAGAGCTGAAAAAATATCATTACAACTTACTCTTTTGGTTGACCACTGGAAAGTTTCTTTTAACACAGTAAGATGCATCCCAGCTTCCAAACTGCTAAAATTTGAAAACGAAACATAAGTGTTAGAATCAAGAAATTGTTGCATCATATTTATTATTCTGGCTCCTCAATGATGCTCTAAACATGGGTGTAAAGAAAAACACAAAACCAATTAATTCTGGTAGAAAATTAAGTACAGGAATTCCCTGATTGTTGCCCTTACAAATAGTCTCACCTTTCTTTACACAGAAAACATTTGGATTTAATTATTATTTCAATAGAACACACCCAAGTAAAATACTTGCAATTATTGTGCCATAAAAAGCTTTTCCTCTGTTCGAGGGCCCATCTCTGCTCTTTCTGCTACTTCTAAATTTTGCTGCATTATGAAATTATATGAAACAACGTAGTATAGAACAAGCTGTGGCTTTGGAGACGGGAGTTAAAAAAAAATGAAATGAACTAACAAACAAAAATGTGAGTTTATATGCACCTCTTACCAGCTCTGGGCATGTATTGATTTATCTGGGATTCTAATTCCTTAAGTAAAGAATGAAGGTTTTTAAAACCTACCTAGAAGGGGCAGGTTAAGTTTTGTGAAAGTTCTGGTATAGAACAGAGTTCAAAACGTAATAGATGTTCAATAAGTGGTAGTTTGTGGTAATACGTGTTTCCTTTCATCCACTTTTGTTTTTCTTTGATCACTAGAATCTAGTATAAGAATCCTAATTTGATTTTAGGTTGTGGCACAATAGCCAACAATATCTAAGTTAAAACTAATACATTTTTTAGCATTTAATTGGCCAGGTGACATAGTTAAACCTCAACCACAAACTATATTGGAGGATGTACTTCTTCATATGTTACATTGATTTGCTCTCCCACAGCCTTTCCAGGTGCCCTGGAGAGATAAATTCTAGTCAACAGTCCCAGAAGAAGGACAAGAAAGTATATACAAGATGGTGTCCTACCGCTGCCTCTCCCTACTCTGTACCTCCCTGGTCAGAGACATTTGTGTCCTTGTGGGGAGTTACAAAATACAGGACTGAAATTAACAGAGAAACAAAGCCAGCACATAGGAACATGCCTCCAAATGCACATCGGCAACAACCTACATCGGCAACAACCATTTCTTTCTTCCCTCTTGTAATGCTAAAAAATGTGTCCTTATTCCTGCTAAACCCTGTTTCTCCACGTGTTTTGATTCTTATAGTGTCCATCTCTCAGTTTATATTGCCCATCTGAGTTTGCATGGTGTCTACTTTTTCCATTATAGCCTTTAACATATTAATCATAATAATATGAAGTTCATGTCCGACATATCCAACACCTCTGTCATATCTGAGTCTGATTCTGAAAAGAACTTGTCTCTTTAAAGTGTGTTATCTTGCCTTCTGACACACCTTGTAATTTTGGTTCAAAGCCAGAGTTCTTTAGGGTCACAAGTACTGTTGTAAATAAACCTTTAGTGTGAGAATTATGCTAATCTGGCTAGGAGTGGGGCTATGATTAATATTTGCTGTAGTTACAGGCAACAGAGGCTTTGAATGCCTCTGATGGGATTGTTTTCTACTCCCCTCTCAGCTTTGGGGCTTCCCTGTTGTCGTGTGGGGCGGCCTGCGGGATCTCTGCTCCCGCTCCCCATACAAGAACGCAGGATATGGTGAGGCCAAAAAGGAACACCCACGGAGCCATAGGTAGGGGAGTCATACCACTACGGTCTCACTGGAGGCTGGGTTCACTGGACGTGCGACCTGCTGTCCGTTTTGTCTGCAACCCACCGACGACTCTCTTTCACTCTCCTCGGCTCTCCTTCGTAGCCGCAGCAGTTATATTAGTGGCCAATGGCTCAATGGCTACAGCTGACGGCCAATCAGCCACAGCTGATGGCCATCTACTACCCGAGCCAGCACCCCTCCACGTGAGGCCGAGAGCCTGTAAACTACTTTCTGGGGCTCTGCCCCCACACCTGTGTACTCCTCTTCAGCTAGAATGTCTGGTAGCTTTTGTACCTATAAGACACTGCCATTATTACTGGAAGTTTGTTATGTGGTGGGTGATGGTAAGGTGTGGGGGAAGGGGACATCCTATAGCCTTCCAGCTGAGGTCCCATCTTCACAGGACCTGTGTCTCAGGGCCGTGGACTTCCCAGGTGTCTGTTCCTCCTCCAGAAGTAGAGCTTTTCGCTCACTAACCCCTCGTCTCTTTTCCAGCTATGGAATTCCCAGTCTCATCCCCCGAAGCCCTTTCCCCTTGTTGACTGGGCCTTTATATCTTTTTCTCTTAAGTGAGAAAGGAGGACTGGAGCAGAATGCAGTGAGGCTGAGAACCCTTCCCCAAGCTCGGATAATGTTTCAGAATTGCCCTCTGGTGAAGTCCTTCACCCTGGAGATTGGGCCTTTGTTTGGGAGAGCGGCCTGGGAGGGTTTTACTCTAGTTACTCTTCCTTCCCCCATCCCTGCCTTGCCAAGACAATGTAAGGAGTTTTCTCAGATGTGCCTCGTGAGAAACTGCTGAGGTCCCTGAAGGAAAACCCTGGGAAAGTCTGGGGGCCCCCTTCTGACAAGAGCTCTTACTCTCATGCTAGTCCAAACTTAGACTCCAACAATTTTTCAAAACAACCATTTAAGTGTTCCTACCTGTTCATGGCCCCCGCAGCTCTGCAGCAGGTAAGCAGATCTCAGCTGATGTATCTCTCCAGGTACATCAGGCCGCTGACCCTCCAGACTTCAGGGCGTGGTTTTTCCTGCAATGTTAGAGTTCTCTGATTGGTCCAAAAAGTCATTGATTTTCAGCTTGTGCAGCTTTTTCTCATTATAAAGACAGGCGTACTATAATAGCTTCCAAGCTCTTATACTGAAACTGAAACTGAAACTGAAACCAGAAAAACCTCCACCTCTGTTTTGGAATCTTCTTCACTCTGATTTCTCGGGAACCTCACCCAAAACCACCAGTTTCCAATCATGACCGTGCAGTGGAACCACCTGAGAAGCTTTAGAAATCCCTGAGTTTTGGTCTCCAACCCCTGAGGGTCTGATTTAACTAGTCTGGGGTGGATAACAATTGCTGTAATGATCGTACACTTTCCAGGTCACAGTGATTTTTTTCTTAAAGCCTAAATCTGATCACATCAGTTCATCTGCTTAAACCACGCCAGTGGCTACTCACTGTTCTCTCTAAACTATCTTTCTGTGGTGTACAAAACTCTGTACAATCAGCCCCTGCCTAACTCGTCATCTCCCCTCACGTCAGTTTCCCCTGCTGGCCCTATTTCATTTCCTAAAACGCACTATGTTCCCTTCCACTACATGCATTCACCCCACAAATATTATTGAGCACCTACAGTGGAATGGTCTAGTCACTGACAGAGGTATGAATAAATATACAAGCTATGACCAAAAAGGCCTGTGCATACGGGGCTTAGATTTTTGTTACTGGGAGATAAGCACTCAACAAACAATGTTGTGTCTCAAAACTATATATATATAATTTTATTGTTGAGTTTAGGCACAAGTTGTAGAGCACATCTCTAGAATGTACTCATCTTCCATGAACAGTAACTCATCATTTCTGCCTGCCTCCGACCCCTAGCAACCACCATTCTCCTGTCTGTTTCTGAGTTTCACTATCATAGGTACCTCATAAGAGTGGAATCATGCAATATTTGTTTTCCTGTGAATGACTTATTTCACTTAGCATAATGTCCTCCAGGTTCATCTATGTTGTCACATGTGGCAGGGCTTCCTTCTTATTAAGATTGAATGATATTTCATTGTATGTATGGACTACATTTTTTATCCAATCATCTATCAATGGGCATTTAGGCTGCTTTGATATCTTGGCTATTGTGAATAGTGCTGCAGAGGACATGGGGGTGCACAGAACTCTTCACGGTCCTGATTTCAATTCTTTGAGATAAATACCCAGAAGTGGGATTGCAGGATCATGTGGTAGTTCAACTCTGAGCTTGGTGAGGGAACTCCATACTGTTTTCTACAGTGGCTGCACCAAATTACATTCCCACCAACTGTATACAGGGTTTCAATTTCTCTATGTTCTCACCAATACTTACTTTTTGTTGTTTTGTTAATAGCCAACCTCACAGGTATGAGGCAATTTCTTATAGTGGTTTTGATTTGCATTTCCCTGATTATTAGTGATATTTAGCATCTTTCCATATGTATCTGTTGACCATTTATGTTTTCTTTGGAGAAATGTTTGTTCAAGTCCTTTTCTCAATTTTTAATTGGATTGTTTTCTGAGTTTTATTTATTTATTTTTTAGTTTTGTTTTGTTTTTGCAATTGAGTTGTAGGACGTCTTATTTATTTTGGATATTAGGCCTTTGTCAAATATACGGCTTGCAAATATTTTCCTATCCTGTAGGTTGCCTTTCCACTCTGTTGATTGTTCCTTTTTCTGTACAGAAGCTTTTTAGTTTGATGTAGTCTCACTTGTCTATTTTTGCTCTTGTTGCTTGTGCTTTTGGTGTCATAGCCAAGAAATTATTGCCAAGGTCAATATCATGAAGCTTATAAAACAGGGTAAGGGGCTAGAGAATGGTGAAGGTGGTGGTGCTATTTTAAATAGGAAGAACAGGGAAGTCCTCGCTAAGAGGGTGACATTTAAGCAGACATCTAAATGAATGAGGAAACCAGCCACTCAGATATCAGGAATTTATGTTCGAATCAGAGGGAACAGCAGCATAAAGACCCAGCAAGGAGACTGAAGTAGCTGTGGTAAAAGGAATGTGGTGTAGAGAAGTTGGATATTAGATCATAGAAAAGTTGACACAGAAAAGGGAAGGATTTTCTATTTCATTCTGAGTGTGAGATGGAGGTGGTTTTGAGTAGTGACATGATCTAAGTTAGGTTTTCCAAGTATTGCTCTGGCTGTCGTGTGGATAACAGACATAAGACTATCAGAGGGCAAGGAAAGGAAAAGAAAGTTGAGTACTCATAATAGTGCAGGGAAAAGGTGGTAATGCCTTGAATTAGTTTGGTAGGAGAGAAGGTGTTGCACAGTGCTCAGATTCTGAACGTATTTTGGAAGTAAAGCAGAAATAATTCTGAGTTGCACTTGATGTGGAATATTAATAAAAAAGAGGAATTACACATTTTTCTATGGGTTGAAGACTAAGCAACAAATGAATGAAATTATTTTTTCTTAATTTTTGTAGAAGTGAGGATGTTTTCCTGAGAGGAGGGTAGGGAAATGGTCTTTTGGGAAAAGACCAAGAGTTAAGATTTGGACAGAATAAGTTTGAGTTGCCTAACAAACCTCCAATGGGCAATTTCAAGAAGATAATGAGGTTTATGATTCTGTAATTCAGAGGAGAGATCTAGTCAGAGATAAAGAAAACGTTACACAGTATTTAGAAGTATGATACTAACAGTGTATGAGGGTTACTTTTTCTCCACAGTCTCTCCAACATTCATTATTTTTGTCTTGTTGATGATAGCCATTCTAACCAGTGTGAGGTCATACCTCATAGTGCTTTTTATTTGCATTTCTCTGATGATTAGTGATGTTGAGCACCTTTTCACATGTCTATTGGCCATTTGTATGTCCTCTTTGGAGAAATGTCTATTCAGGTTCTCTGGGGCAGCCACTATGGAAGGCAGTGTGGAGGTTCCTCAAAAAATTAAGAATAGAATTACCATAGGACCCAGCAATCCCTCTCCTGGGTATATACCACAAAAATCTGAAAACATTTGTCCATAAAGATATATATGCACCAATATTCATTGCAGCTTTATTTTTCGATTGATGGCTGGACAAAGAAGATGTGGTACACATAAACAATGGAATACTACTCTGCTATGAGAAAAGAAGAAATAGTGTCATTTGCAACAACATGACGGATCTTGAGATTATTCTGCTAAATAAAATAAGTCAGACAGAAAAAGTCGAGAACCATATGATTTCACTGATACGTGAAATATAAAATTGAAAGCAACAAAGGAACAAGACAAATAAAGAAACAAAAATTCATAGACACAGACAATAGTTTAGTGTTTACCAGAGTGTAAAGGGGGTGGGGGGGGCGGTAGAAGAGAGTAAACGGGATCAAATACATGGTGGTGGAAGGAGAACTGACTCTGGGTGGTGAACACACAATGTGATATACAGATGATGTAATACAGAATTGTACACTTGAAACCTATGTAATTTTACTAATCATTGTCACCCCAATACATTTTAGTTACAAAAAAGAAAGAAAAATGTAAAATTTAAAAAAAGCATGATACTAGATGAGGTCAACTTAAAAGGGATTGTAAACAGAAAACCAAGAAGTACCTATCTGAACCCTGGTGTCTTCCAAAATGTTGCGGTAAGAATATGAGTTTAGTAAAGAAAAAGACACCACAAAGCAGCAACCAGTGAAATAGAAGTAGACTAATGAGTGTCATGTCCTGACACCAAGTGAAGTCTAGAAAGAGAAAGAAATACCAAGGTGAAATGCTGTACATAGATCAGTAATAAAGGGGTTGAAAGTAACCATTGAATTGGTCAGTGTGGTGAATCCTAATGACCTGAGGAGAGCGGTATCAGTAGAGTGGAGGGGACGATAACCTGACTGAGGTGAGGTTCAAAGAAAAGGAGAAATTATGCTTCTATTAACCGTAAATTCATTTGTGTTGGGCTAGTCCCTCCATGGGCAATAATTAAAAACGCTGTATAAAACGTCGAGTATATGAAAGTAAAGGAGAACACCCAAAAATCAGGGGTTTTTTGCCCTCAAATAAAATGCAAGGACAAATAAGAGAGAGACAGAGGAAGAACTGATAAAAAATTTTAAGAGACACATCAAGCACTTACAACAAAGGGATCTTATAGAGACTATGATTCAAACAAACTGCTAAAAAATGGCAAGACAATCAGGAAATTTTAAGTAGTGATGATATTTGATGATATTAAAATCTTAATTGTTCTCATGCGTAATTATGGCAATTAAGTCTATTTTTAAAATGTCATTCTCTTTTAGAACTCCTGAAATAGTTATGGATTAAATGATGTAATGTGATGTTTAATATTTGCTTCAAATGTTACAAAGCAGGAATAGGAGATAGTGAACATGACTGGTCATGAGTTGATCATTGCTGAGGTAGGATGATGGGCACATGGGGTCCATTATACTGTTCTATGACTTTGTGTTTATATTTTGTAATAAAATTAATTTTTAAAATAAAACAGACCAAAATCCAAGTTATAAAGCAAAAGCACTAGTAAAGTGATATTGTAATCCAAAAAGTATTCACTATTATCTGCTTAAAGATAAACCATTCCATCGATGCTTTAAAGTAGTTGCCTTATAAAGCATTCAATATTAAACACAGGGCCAGGAGATGGGGGATAAACAAATGTGAATTATGGGAGCCTACATGAATCGGAAACTGGGCATAAATGAAGTATAACTGCCTCTGAAATGATAATTCTAGTTTTTGGTAAATTGGGATTGGATTGACAAACACCACCTCAGGATCAGAACTATTTTGCAAAGCAAAGTACACTAGCAAATAAATATGTGAAAGATGTTTACCCTTTAGGAAAAGACAGGCATAGGTAATTGCAACCAAGCTCTAAGCCTGTTTGTAAACACTGATACTATATTTTCACTGCTTCTCAGATTGTGGTCTAAACATTTGACATCTTTAATGTCTTTCAAAGATATTAAATGGTGCAGGCGTGTGAGAAAGGTCATATATCATTTCTGATTTGTTGCTGACATTGCTGGCAGATGTGCATTTGTGTGCATCTATGTTTAATAAACTGCTGGCCTCCTGTTTGTTATATGGCTCCCCCACTTTGAATGATTTATTGTCCCCCACGTTATTGGCACTACTTCTGAAAGATGTGAGTGGAAAGGGGATTCTAAAATGTACATCACTTTAAAAAAATAAGTCAGAGAAAACTCTAAATCAGGACGTTATTTTAAACAGCTTTTACTCATCAGGGAAGAAACATAAACTCAAAGGAAAAATGCCTCCCAGATCTGTCCCTGAAGCAAGAGGGTGAATGGAAATGGGTCTCTGTTGATCACCATTCTAACGCTGTTCTACATGTACCCCATGTTCTGTGAGCCAAGCCCAATGATATCCTAAGGTCTTGTGTTTTTCTTTTAACTTCGTTTTATAAGGGAGTAAGAACAAATGAAAAACTCAGTCTTTACCTCCTCTATGCAGAGAACTGTGTGTTAGTATCAATGTTGTAAAAAGTGATGCCTGGGGATTGCATACGAGGGTCTCATCTTGGGTGGCTCTTGAGTAGATCAACATTTCTGGAGACAGGTTTTCACTCACAAAGTAGCACCAACCTTGGACTTCTGACTGGGAGACTCCAGCACAGTGTGACTTGAGGAAGGTTGGAGTTGCTGAAATTAGAGCTGGATCAATTGATGGGTGGTGAGCTCCCTGTCACTATTTGTGATGCTGTAGATCACCGGCAGAGATGCTATAGACCACCGGTTGTGAAGCCTTATCGGAGATATGAATTTCTTTTAAATAAATTAGCACTAGGAAACTTCTCTACATAGATGTGTGAATATTAAACAAAATACTACATTGCTCGTTGGGGGCTCGCTGACCCCCGGCACACTATCAATTGTTCAGAATAAGTTTCTGCATTTGGGGTAATCTGTAAGTAGATAACTCCCCTGTTCTATGTCTGTTCTAAGATTCTATTATTCTTTAGGAAAGATTATTAAAATAAAGGATTAAAGTGATTAAAAGGATTAAAAGTGATTTTAAATTATTCCATCTTGCCCTTTCTAATTATTCATAACCTGGGAAAATGGCCCTGATTTAGTACAAGTGAAATTATTATATATGGTTCGGGGTAGGTTTTCACGAAAGCCCATGATGGAGACATACCACATCCTAATTATCTCCCTGGCACTTCCATTCATCTTGCTGTCCACTACTTCCCATCCCACTTGTCCAAATTCAGTGCCTTTCACATGCCCTCTGAGTTTCTCCTCCCATTCAGAGTCTTACCTGGTGTTTCAAGCTTTGTTCATCCAGACTCCTACAAAGTAAAGTCTGCTGCACAGTTCTACCCATAATTACATTGTCATCTGTGTTTAGTTTCTCTATCGTGTGTGTGTATGTTTTATTTCTGAGAATAGACTCTAATATTCTAGATAGCAGGTACCTGTTCAAATGTTCTTTTGCTTTCCCATTATGC
The DNA here is from genome assembly GCF_036562045.2 of Rhinolophus sinicus. Classification (NCBI taxonomy): domain Eukaryota; kingdom Metazoa; phylum Chordata; class Mammalia; order Chiroptera; family Rhinolophidae; genus Rhinolophus; species Rhinolophus sinicus. Next base: position 14,460,596 of record NC_133755.1, read on the forward strand.
CTAGAATACACATTAGATACTCAAATTAATGAATATTGACTACAATTTATTCTTTGCCTTCTGTCTATGGTGGTTTCAGCATGTCTTTGAGGAACTATAAGATCTCAGTGAGGGTAATGTAAAGGATAGTCTTTTGAAAGAGAGCTCAGAAGTGAGTGAGGAGCAGACATTGTTCAATGTGTAAGAATCAGTGCAAGTTTAGAGTATCACATTTTATAGGAATAATGATTAAGGAAAACCGTAAGACGGGATTAAAGATTTGAAGAAAAGCCTGGTAAGAGAAAAGAGGTCAACACATTTAAAAATGTTTGTGACATTATTGTTAATCATTTTTTAAGAGCTGAAAAGAACTGTCTTATAAAAGTTATTTTTAAAAACACCTATTGCACTTGTTTGGCTCAAGACATCATTTGAAAAACAGAGAGACTATATTAAATCCTCTACGGTTGTAATTATCTAAGACCCAGCTCAGCCTCCTGTAAATGCCCATTGTCACCTTAGAAGAAAGCTTTCACTTTCCTTAGTTATGAATATTCTCAGTTGCTGCTGGATTAAACAAGAGGTCAGCACCACTGGAGAATATCGAGTCAATTGTGAATTCTCAGCCTCAGTATCTAATTAGAAGTAGTGTATGGAATGCCTCCCTTAATCACTTTGGAGTCATTGGGGTACTTCATTAGTCTCAGTTTTCATCTTGTAACTTCATTCATAAAATATGTTCCTTATCAATTAGCTCCACCGGGAACAGATCACCGGCCCCATGCATCCTACTCTCTGTGTGATCTCTCAGCCCCGAAGGAGAAGGTCAAAATTCCTCTGCATAATAACACTTTCGACTCTATTACCACACTCAGAACACCATGAAGGGAAAAGAAAAAAGAGCAAGATATGAAGTTGCTTACAAGATAAAATAATATCCCCAGATTTTGCCAGAAATATGAGGTAAAATTGTTATCTTCAAAGAAGTTAAACAACAGACATGAGTTGAACAAAAATTGATCATAGGTTCAGTCTATTATTTTCCTGGGATCAATCAAAGCATGCTCCCCAAAGATGTTTTAAGAGGAGAAATTATAACAATCTCTTTGAGTATGATATTCTATCCACACATATATTCAATAAGAAGAGACACATACAGGCCGTGCATGCTAAAGAGAAAAATGGTTTCGGAGCAGAAGGACACTAAATTCAAGCTATGAACATGGCTGAGGAACATTAGGGCAGGAAGGTAATGTCACAGCGATATTACAGACATTAGCAACGCCATCCACTAGGCAAGGATCTCTCCTAGTGATTCAGGCACATCAGGCTCCATCCCCATCACAAGTGTTATGGAGATGGTGTATGATGCTTCTAGTTCTAAAATAAATAAGCCACAGTGACGTAGTGTGCAACCCAGAGAATATAGTCAATAATATCATAATAACTTTGCACTGTGACAGATGGTTAATTAGACTTTTTGTGGTGATCAGATTGTTAAGGTATAGAAATGTTGAATCACTATGTTGAATCACTGGAAACTAACATGGTATTGTATGCCAGCTATACTTTAGTAAATACAATTTTAAAAATTACAGCCTGCTTGATGTCATTAAACATTTAAATCCTACAGTAAACTTCCTGTTATTCTAATTCCATGCTCACAAAGAAACTTCTGATTACTAATTTGGCTTCTAAGTTGCCTTGATACTACACCAAAGGCACAAAACAGAGGGTGGAAACATCCAAGGTGATGTAAAGTCTCCACTCAGAAATGGCACACTGTCAGTTCTACCCCGTTCCAATGGTCTAAGCAAATCAAATAACCATAGGCAATATCAAGGGGAATGGAAATTCACTCTGTGCTTTCAGTAGGAAGAATTGAATAGTTATATGACAAAGGACTTAAAGATGTAGAATCAGGGCCAATAATGCAACCTACCACGTGTGACCAACTGCACAGCTACAGAACTCCCAGTGGCCTCAGTGGCAGCTTCTGAACCTTTATTCTGATATCATGATTATCTTTACTGAACCACAAATTTGCATATTTTCTATGCCTCCTAGTTGAAATATTCAAAAGGAAGAATCTGACTGGATTGCCCTGGCTTATCATTGGTTCCTCTACGGTGACGGAGTTCGCTGGTTGAATCAGGGACACATCTTCTTAAAAGCATGTACAGAGACACTGTGATCACATACATACCCAGGATGCTTTTGTTTCGGCGGCCATTATTTTCTGTTGGCAATTCTCTTGGTTTCTCATCCTTTGGTTTCTCAAGAAGGCAACCTGTCCTTGAGATGTTGTCCTTTCTAAGATGTTTATATTCACAGAAATTGATTCATTTTATAGTGTTTCACCATTACTTACTGCCCATCTGACCATGGCCAGAAAACGATCGAGTCTTTATCTCAATTTCTTAATACTCTTCATGGAATGAATTATGTCCTTGGAAACTCACTGATGCCTGACCCAACCACAGATCAGGCCCTGATTTCAGCTTTCTGGGTACCTCATTAATGGATACCATTGGTCTTATAGAGGACATAGAAACAGATGGCTCAACTCAGCTTCTTTCACCTCTAGAGATTCAATTAGAAGTAAATAGATGACGGAGTAGTGGCACCATCTTTTCTTATATCATTTCTTTGAAGGAACCAATTTTTCCTTCTCAAACTTCTGTAATATATACATGACTTAGAGAAAGCCTATGATCCAAAAGAAAAATGAGGTAAAAATGAAAAGATGAAGAAAATATTGTTCACTAATATAGTATTTCTGCTGTTGTTCAAATAAAAATCACCCAACAAAATATAGGAAGTATTTGAATGTATTGATGGAAGGTGGATATTATCTATCAAATAAGTTGGCAGAATGCATTTCAATCTATTGTCATTATCTTGAAGAAAATTGTACCATTTTAGTTGACAAATGTAGAATGAGCAATGAGATGCAGGTCCTATTTAAGGCATGATTTTCCTTACAGGAAGACACTGGGGATACAGCAGTGGAACCCTAAATGTGAGCTTCCCTTCACCTGAGCCAATTATGGAAAACACAGACATAACCTAATGTCTAAGTACTATGTACACGATGTATTATTATTTTGGTTAAGGACCAGGAAGCAAAAGAAATATCAAAATAGTTTTTACAATAGCACCTGTTTGAAAATAAGCAATTTATTCCACCCGTATAAAATATTTATGGATTTCAAATGGATGTCCTTGAATAAGGCCATTTCATTTCTGTTCTCCACTGAGGATAGGTTAGTTAGAAAGAACTCTAGACCTATTTCCCGTTAATTTAATAGTGTTCCAAATCTTTTGTGAAAAAGAAGCCACCCAATAACTATTTACTAAGCTTCATTCTTAATGATTCTGACTTAGTAGTTATACAAGCAGCAGCTCATGCATCGTTTCACCCTATTGAATAGAGAGGAATCACTTCTACGCAATAAAATAATTTGATTTCCATCGAGAAAATGTATTTCAAAAAACCCAAGAGACTGAAGGAAACTAATACTTTTTATTACCCATATCATAATGTTCATCTTAATTACTGCTAAAGCAGGTTCACAGATGTAGTCTAATTGAATGTATAACTTTTTAATTGAAAAGGAGAAAAGTATGAGATTTGAATTCTAACAATTGGGTGAAAGTTCCCTTTCAAAGAGCTTTCCTGGGAGAACTGAGGTTCTTAAATATGTCATAATTGTTGGATATCAACATTGAACCAATAAAGTGTTTTGGAATTTGGAGAAATGAGTTACTTGTTGTGTCCTCAGTTACAACCAGAGTTAGAGCCAGGTCAAAACGGCAGGATACTGTGAGTGATGTAGCAGACCACTTGAGACTATTCTCAACTCAGCCTCTGCAATTTTGACCCATTTCCTGTTAAAAGATTTCACACTTTACCTAAAGAATAAAGGTGGGGTCCTCACTTTCCTCATTTGGATAGTCCGATGACCATCACGTCTTACTGAACTTCAGTGAGGGAAGAGGGTCCCTGTGACTCACTGTCTTCTAGCCATCAGGAGGCTCTCTAATGGAAGGGTAAGTCTCTAGGACACATATGTCATCATGACCTATTGAAATACATTGAAATTCCCCTTCCTGACAAGAATAAACATCAGCAAAAATGAACCCAGCTGTTCCCCACCCCTCCATCCTGAAAAATAACAGAGATTTGTAAGAGTCTATCCAAATTGGTTTTTAAGAAATCAGACTCAATTAAGGTCTCTGGGCCTTCAGTTTTGCTCCTTATAACCTAAGCTTAGCCTTCTATTTATACTTAAAAACAGCAAATAAAGCTCTATCTATTTTTGGTACCCTATACTATTCTACTAACCTAAGCATTCTACCATAGGTTGAGGAAAAGAAATTTCTAGTGGTATTATTGCATTATTGCTATAGATTTCTTCCGTAGTTGAACAGTATTTCCTACATCTGTTTCATTTTTCTATATGAAATTGTTTTGTTTCCCTGAAACATGAAATGGCTAAACTTACTGAAAGAAGATCTGAGATTCCCTGGAATGAAAAAAAAAAAAAAAAAAATAAAAATAAATAAATATATATATATATATGTGTGTGTGTGTGTGTGTGTGTGTGTGTGTGTGTGTGTGTATTGCAATACAAGGCTTATGGTTTAGATTCTTGTTATCTGGGTATGCAGAGGAACATGTAACTTTTTTCAGACATTCCATTTGCTACAACACCAATTAGTCTGACTCATCAAATCCCCTCTTTTTATTCTGTATCATGTATTGCACATGTTTCTATTTATGCACCGGAGAACACCACTTGAACGTCCACTGAAAACAGCCTCTGAGTACGTAGATGGTAATCATATGCTTAGACAGCAAAGGAAGCCTTTCATGACTATTTTTAATGTATCCATAACCACTTCAGATGTCTTTTTGGAAACCAGGAAGCTACAGGATCAATGTTTTCAAAATGGTATCTTTCAGCCATTGCTATGCATCAGCCTCCACTAAGTTCTTAAAGGCCAGGCTCTGTGCTTACACTGAGGCAGGAGGAGTAATATGACATTAAGGGTGTGGGTTATAATTCAAGTAGGATGGTATTAGCATAAAAGAACATAAGCTGCTTTTTCTGAATGCAAACATGGTCCCTAAACCGAGGATGTAAATTAGTATTACAATGAAAGCCGCCAGAAGGACAGGACTTGGAAGTGTTCCCTTCTCTGAGCAGCAGGAGACTGTTCAGGTCCTGCTGTTTTGAAAACCTTTCTCCCCTCATGCAGGCTGCCCTGCTAAGAGAAATCCATTTGAATATTTTGGCAATCACAGAGGCCCCCACATAAATTATGGATACAGAAATGCAGAAGACAGTCTAACAAATGGAACACGGTGGAATCTGTTTTTCCGCCGCCATATGGTGTCGACAGAATGCCACTTTGTTTCTCTGGGAAACAGCTCATCATTAAAAAATAAATAGCATCTTTTCCATGGGGAGAGAACCCACAGTCATTATTTTGAAAAATAACAAACAAGGATCTCTGTCCTTTCATTTTACAATCTCATTTTTTCCTTAACAATATTATCACCGCACGCATAGACTGTTGTTTTCTTCCCTCCCCCCACCAGGAAAATTCACAACGGTGTGTACTTTGTGAGTGTATGGGAACTCAACATCACGTTGTTCAAGATTTGAGGAGCTAAGTCCAAGCACAACACTCACCATGAAAAATCAGGGCACCTGATTGTGTATCATCTTCTTCCCTTTGCAAAAACTGTTCTTTCAAACTAACATGGATTTCACTTATAGTGAAGTAAAATCATTTAAGTATAAATAGCATAAGTTATGAGTTCAATGCCTATAAGTTAAGTATAAGCATTTTATGCTTATAGATATAAGGCATATAAACCATCCTGGTTTATGGTAAGTTTAACAATTTCCAAATTGAACTTGGATGAGTTTATTATTTATGGAATAAAGTTGTCACTGGAATTCATTGTATAATGGATTTGATAATTTACCGTCTCTCAGATCCAGGAACTTTAATCACATTCTATAATTAAATGTAATGCAAAGCCGATCCATGCCTTTCTCCTACACCCCTTCTCTGGGGTTGTCCACTTTCACACACTTCTGTGGGGTTGCCCCCCCCACACACACACACACACAAACTTTTCTGACAAGCACATATGTCATCCTTCTACAAAACAGACTGCTGAAAATTGATATCTGTAGCACTCTCAGTAAACAAATCACAGTATCTTCAAATCAACATAAGTCTTAAAATGTTTTCAAAAAACGTTATTTTATTTGATGTTCAAATAGCATTGACATGGAGTAGAAAAGGTTATCATTACTTCTTTGCAAAAAAAGGCATAGCCTAGGGGGTTAAGTAACTAACCTAGACAAGTATCAGGTTTGCACCCTGGTCTTCTGACTTCTGGATGAGAGATTTTTGTTTTGTTTTGTGTTTTCCTTAGCACTCTGTTAGCTGACGTACAGGAACATAAGAAGACCTTCATCATTATTGCTCACCTTCCATCTTTCCTTCAGGGATGGTCTCTGACCAGGTGGCTACATTGGGCTTATTATTGACAATGCATCACCTAGCTATTTCCTTCTCTAGCGGGCATTTATTGTAAGGTACAAAGGGAAGTTAAACGTTTCTAAAAGTCTGCTACCACAAAGCAAAAGAAAAGCACACATCTATAAAGGTTTTACTGTGTTCCAAAGGCAAACCTTTAAGATTCTGAAGCCAGAATTACCTACTTCCATTTGGTGAACTCTGTGAAATAGGATTTGGGGTCAGAAAAATGTTTGAATTCATAAGCTGCTTTGTGTTATAGTACTTTAGCATGATGTTATCCTGAAACAAGCAAAAATTTTATAATATGCTGTCCTGTCGGAAGGATGACTAAGAAAGTTTTACCAACACCAGGTAAATGAGGAGAGCACAAAATCCGGTCCTCCTGTGGCCCAGAAGCCCAGAACAGAAGAGGTGCATTTCCTCTTTTCCCCCAAGCTGTCTATCAACACTGAATTCTGTTCCGCAATATAACGTGGAGTCTCTGCCAAACTGAAAGAGTCCTCACAGTCTCATCTGATCGAAGTCACGTCTATCACTTGTAAGGAAAGCTCACGCAAAACTAGAACTGATCTCTGGGTGCATGTGTTATTTTATTTCTTTTCTTCAACTCTCCCAGCTTTGTCCTGTATTACTCCCTCAATTCATATTTGGGAGGTGGATTTTGCAAATGAAGAAGCAGGAAAATATTTTATATCTGCAAAGTTCCAAGGCATATGCTTTGTTTCTTGTTACTAGAAACACTGTCCTCAGGAAATAACACACAACTGGCAGATGATTCCAATGTCGTTGACAGCTTGTCAATAGTGGATGCTGATGGCTACATGGCAGCAATGCATCAAACCAAAAGGCCATCCACCCAGACAGGGGACTGAGTGAATGGAATGCAACTTTGGATGTTGTATCGGATGGAGAGTATAAAATATTATGTTTTTGTATTATTATGAAATGAAAGCTAGTCAGCAATCACCTGCATCAAGCATTGTATGATTTGAAGCATGAATTCCAAATGTTGAGGTAAAGATTTGGGGGAAAAAGTACAGGGGGAGGAGGTCTGGAAAGAAGCCAGACTATTATTTAAGTTTGTCCTTTATGAAAAGACAAATAATTGAAGTTATAGTGACTATAAATAATTAAAATCAAATAAAATTAAAAATTTAGTTCTTCAGTGGTAGTAACCACACTTTAAGTTCTCAGTAGCCACAAGTGCCTACTGGCTACTGCGCCGACCAGTGCAAACATAGAATATTTTCATCATCACAGAATGTTCTGTGGGACAGCGCGATTATAATGAGTCAAACATTTCTATGTGATTATTTCATTCATCCAAGAACTCCGTTTACTGAGTGTATTCTTTTCAAGAGAAGCATCATACAGGTAAGAGATTTGGGTCTGACTTCCTCCCTAAGACTTGCTCTTGGTTTCTTGACTAGAAAAACACAGGCTATAGTGACAGAGACTGTATAGGGCTGTTTCTAGAAGAAACACGCCTAAGGTATTATCTACTGTGTTTCCTCGAAAATAAGACCTATCCCAAAAATAAGTCCCAGTTACGATCGTCAGCCAGATGGACACATTTAGTACGTTATGACGATGTTCCAGAAGATGACATGACTGTATTTGAATAAATGTAGATTGTTGTACATGAAAAAACAAGACATCCCCTGAAAATACGCCCTAATGCGTGTTTTGGAACAAAAATTAATACAAGACCTGGTCTTATTTCGGGGAAATACAGTATAAGACCCCATCTTATTTTGGGGGAAACACGGTAGTGGTGTTAAAGTGCTCAGTGAGTGGCTTAATTATACTAATAGTCATGCTCAGTAGATTGTGTCCATAAATTTAGTTCTGTGAAACAATTGTTGAGTCATCTTTTTTCTCATTATGTTAGGGAAGGGTTTCTACTTTTACATTTGAATTACTAATAGCAACAACCAGCGCAAAAATGGGTGCTCACTGATTATATGAGCTAGGTGCATATACATCTGGATTCAAGGTCTGCTATTGCTATATACTTCCCAATGAGCTGTGTACCCTGGGAGGGGTTACTGGACCTCACTAACCTTAATTTTCTTCATATTAAAACTGGAGATAATAATAGTCCTTGTGAGGATTAAATTAATGCTGTACTAAAGCTCTTAGGACAGTGGCTAGCACATACTAAGTACTCATTAATTGTTAGCTGTTTTTATTACCATTTTCCAGGCATGTTAATAAATATCTTACAGCTATTAGGTTAATTCTTATGACAACCTTATAAGATATATATTATCATTAGCTACCTTTAACAGATGGAAAAACTGACACTTGGAGAGGTTCAGGGTTGTCACCATTTTAACTCAGGAGGAAAATACGTTGGAGCCAGGATTTGAACCAGGCACTCTACCCTAAGAACCTGAGTGATGACCCTGGATCAAGGCATCAAACTTGTGAGCTTATTATGAAGATGTGAGATAATGCAGGCAAAGCATATAGCACATATATTTTTAATGATTATATTATTATTATTATTATGCTAAAGCTCATTAAGGAATGTGTTCACTTTGGTAGCAGTTTTAGTGTTTTGTGGTGAGGGGGTGATTATGGTGTCATCAGAGTGGAAATTGCATCTGATATTTTATTATCACAGAACATTTTAGAGCCATCAAATGACACATCGTTTATGGTTGCTATACCATTCCTCCTCTCAAATTTCATTGTGATAATAATAGGAAAAATAATAATGTCATTCTATCCAAATAAACCAGTAAGCAAGTGCTACCTAAAACAGGGGCAAGGACCATGTATTTCCTTTGAAACTACGAGCTGACCTTTGTGGAAGAGTCTTAAGTGAAATGGAAGATGACAGCTGTGTATAGGGAGCTGTCCTCGCAAGTGGAACTGAAGTCAGTGTCCTGAACTTCGAGAACTAAACCGAGTGGAAGCTGTGCAAACTTCCTGCCGATCTGGCAGGGAGTGACATCAAAGGAAATGCTTTGCAGACCACAATTTTTCAGCATGTTATTCCAGCCTGAAGCAGCCTGTTCGTATTAGCATAAAGCAACATAAGTCATTTTGGAAGGCACAGTCAGGGGGACAGCGTTTTTTATTGCTCCTTTTCAGAAATGTGTTAAACTACAATACTGGATATTTAAGCTGATTATTTCTGCACCAAATAACACCTGACCTCTGATAAGGCAAACTCTTTAGAAACTAAGCTCAAATCAAAGAAGCCTTAGATTTAGCCACTGAGGAAAATTAAACGGTAGTGAGAAATCATTTGGAATATGGGGTTGAGGCCATCTGATTGTTATGGTAAAGAAAAGACAAATGGCCTTTTTGCAATATGTAACATTTTTCCTATAGCAAGGAGAGTGGGTGATCTAATTTCTCAATATTTCCAAGCAGTATGGAATAAAATTAAAAACAACAACAACAAAAAATCCTACATGATCATTCTAAAGAATTTTGATTGTGGTTATCTTAGGGCTGAGAAGAGTCATGAATACACATGATAATATTATCAGGATCCAGAAAAATGTGATTAGTTAAAATGATAGGTCAAAACAAACTTGATAAATTTGAACAAAAATCAAAGTGAATCCTGCACAGAGCTTCCAAATTTCAATTTCCCAAATTCCCTTGGGAGATATGCCCTAATAAGAACTCATGTGGAAAATGAACCAAAAGCCTTAGCTGCTCGTCAGCTAAATGTAACGTACAGTGTGATTCTGCATGACAAAATGTGATGTAATCTTGGTCCGTGTTAAAAAAGGTAGACTATCCAGGCCACAGGAGGTGATAGTTAGAATACCTTCCGTGTTGCAGAGAGATAATCTAGAGTTCAGGTAGCATATACACGGCAGCAGAAAATATTAGGATGAGGGGCAGGTACATGCATGAGTCCAAAAGCAATTAGGTGAGCAGATTGTGGGAATCTTGGACATAAGAGCTGGGTAAGAGATGCCTAGAGCAAAAGAGAACATTACATCAATCCGATAACCATAATTATACATATGGACATTTTTAATCGTGTTATTGCATTCTCAAGCTGAGTACAGCACACGCTGGATCGCTGTCTGATTCATCTACCGTCTCCAAAATTCTCCAGTCCAGCTGAGCTTGACTTGCTTTGGGGGTACATTTTGTCTACCTTGTATTGTTTATAATTGTCTTCTCAAATCTTCTGTGAGCTTCCAGAGGCCAGGGATCCCATCTTGTTTAGCTCTATATGTCACACAGCAAATGGGACTGACTCCAGGAGGCCCTCACTGACTATTTGTTGATTTCCTCCAACATGTCACTTTTTTTGCTATTAAGTTAAACACTGTTCACAATCTGGAGGGGACTTTCTACTCCAACTTAGCTGTTCCTCCTGGTCTTCCATATGGGCCATCAAGATGCGTTATCATTAGCAGCTTCTTAAATGCCTCTTAATTGGAGAAGTTAGGCATTCGGTATCAAGGGGGCATAGAATTCAATTGAGTTTAGATACTCATGTATCTACTTTTCAAATTCTGAAAGAGGGAGTCAAAAGGCTTTGGGGTAGCGAAAGCTATAACTTAATTGGTACCACCTGCAGAGAGCAGGTGATAAACGTATGAGGAGGATAAGGGATATCTCTGATCTTTTTCTGTTGTCGTTCCCCCTACACACAGCCCTATTGAGCAGTACAACTCTAACTGTTCGAGTCAAACCTGTTCAGGTAAAGGAAAAATATCAATAGAAAAAGATGTTCTAATATTAACAGCACTTTGGAAAACGCAGTTGAAATTCTTAATAAAAACTATTTCATCTCTTTCCTTTCTTCCCATCACAATCTAAGTTATTGAGGGTAAAAATTCAAATGAACATATCTTACCAAAATATTTATTCAGGTAGGAATGTTAGTGATTTTCAGATGCTTGCCGGCAGAGTGGAAACAGAAAGATAAACGACTTTCTCACCCTATTCGGGAGTTATTGTTATCTTCGAGCCTGTGATGTTCCCTCATTATCGAGGGGTACACAGACCCAGGCAGTGCATAATTTGGGAACGAAAAGTAAAATAGCAAAACATTTTTCAAGATGTTTTCACCATTTCACCATTTTAAAAAAAGAATTCAAATGCAGGGTAAGAAGTATAACTCATATTGGCTCTACCCAATCATTAAAATTCCAAGCACGAAGCCCTGTGCATTGCTTCTCCATGGGACGCTGCCAACACCTTGCGAAGAGCAGGCTGGAATCCCAGGCCATGTAACTCCTGGGCCTTGAGGAGAAATGCTGGTGTTGCCAAAGTTCATTCGCCACATTCTACAAATTGTTCAACTGAGGTCCCGGGATGGGAGGCAGCCATGACTTTCCTCAGACTAATAGGGCAACAGTTATGAAATGAACATCTTTCATTTTTCTTACCAATGGACAAAGTAATCACCTGTGCTTACAATATCATTCCAATTCTCCAGGAAAATAGTTTGGCCAATCAAAGGGCTGGCTGTTTACTTCCATTTTAATCAGTCAACCAATCATGTCTGAAATGAGAGCTTACTTAATTACACTCTCAGCCCTTTGCTTAGCTTGCTCTGAAGAATGAAGGGAGCAGAGTAGGTTTCGCCTGCTAGGAAACCTGACTCAGACACACCTGAAACAATTAGAGAACAAAGCAGGATGAGATGCAATTAAATGAGAAAACGTTAAGAAGAGTGATTATGAGTGCTTTGTGAGGCTCACACTGTGGCTCCAGCAATGGGAGAGAGTCATAAAAAGAGGGTTCTTTCTCTCTCAGCTTTATTGCCACCCTTTCCACCTCCTCCTGGCTGTATCATTTAGGATTAACAGAAACACCAAGCTGCTTCAGACATGGTACCTGCTGCACAGTTGCCAGGCTCATCTCTTGTTCTTTTCCATTCACTGTCCAGTTCTGTTTTGGCAGACACTCTTTTAACTGCCTAACATCCCCTTCTATTGGCCCATTTCAAACTCCTTGTAGCTTGACAATCATTGTCTTCTTGTGCATGTCATCAGAGTCCATATTTTTCTGTAACGGTGACAGGCATGCTTTCGTTCTTTTCTTAACCAGTCTGTGGGGGTCCCAAGAGGTCCACACGGGCCTTTAGCAAATAATAGATGTTTAAAAAGGAGAGAATATTTTAGCTGTCCTGAAGATGGTCTCAGGGTATGGTATAACAAATTTATCCAATAGTACTAAATAAGGCACCTGAGATGAGGCCCATTTATTTTGGTATGTACAGAAAATTTGAACTTTTCATTCCAAACCAACTCTCTGACTCTTGAATGTAAAAAGTTTTTAATTTTTTTTTTCTTTTTGCAGACAGAACCTTTTTGCTCACTCTCAAATTATTTCTTTCCCTCCACACTCTTACTTAAGCTACACATGAGCAAATGGTCTTAATAAAAATCCTCATTATTACAGAGCCCCTAAATGCCAAGTTCTTGCAAAACCAAACTTTTACAAAGGGGAAACATAAAGAATAACTATTTAATCCTGACAGCTTTATTTTTTTTCAAAACTAATATGTCAAACTTATTCAATTTATCATGGTGATATTTCTCTAAGAGAAGACACAGATCTGAAGTAATGAACATGCTTTAGATTATCATGAAGGCAATGCAAACACATAGTCAAATATAGACCATTCCAGGACTATAATATAGTCAGAGATATAACATTTTAATTCAAAAGTTAATGGTTCATATATCACTTGTTATCTTCACCTGTCAACACATCTGACAGCCTATTTTAATATTTGGTATTTTGTCATACTTTATCTTGTAAGGAGAATTTTATTCTTTTCTCACTATATTCCTCAACATGGGGGTTGGGGAGGGGGGAGGTCAGACTAGAGTTTTAAATTTTAGGCCTGGAAAATGAAAACAATGGTTTCTAGTAACCAAAAACAAACAAACAAAAAGAACAACAACAACAAAAAAACAATTCTATCCTTACAAGAAAGGACTGATTTCTCCAGCCATAGTAGCAAATAATCACCAGAACCAATTCTAAATCCATCCTAATTGATCAGTATCAACTTTGTATAGGTAACATGCTTATGAAAGCCAGCCAATCAATGACAGCCCAGTATTTCTGAAAATCAGCCAATGAGTAACAATGATTTCCCTGTAATCATTCCTTCACAACTATAGATCAACCAACGTCTAACACTTGTTTCTGAAATGCTTACCAGTCAGTGAGTTCCACAATTCTTGAATCCCTATGCAAGGCTTTGCTCCTTGTGAATTCAAGAGCAAAGCTCTCCCTCACTCAGCGAGCAAAAAAAATCACATCCTTGTTTCAGATATGGAGTAATGGCCACTTTCACGTAATCTAATGGCATCTTATTAGTATATCATATTGAAAGATTTATTTATTTATTTATACCCCTATTTATTTCAAATAGAATGGATGGTAATTAAATGTTATAACAGCCAAAAAATGACCTAAGCTGCAACATGCAGAAGGTTGGTCTATAATGGAATAAGCCAGCAAAATTGTCTGTTTAGACTTGTTGGTTTATTCAAATGTAACATCTCCATTAGTATCCATATTTCTTCACCACTCTCCCAATAGCTACTAAAATTTAAGCTTCAAGCAAATTATCACACAGTATATAGAGAGGAGACAGAATACGACAATGGTCAAACGTGATAGAAAAGTCAGGCCCTCTAAGGGTAGACTTCATCTCAGAATGTTTAGACACCGTATACTTGAAAGAGGTTCCTAATACTTATCCAATTTTCTCACAACAAAAAGTACGATAATACGATTGAATGATGTCCCTTACACATATTGGAGGTATTTGAAATCTTGTATCTTTTGAATAGCAATTATTTTCTCAAAACCAAAAGGTTTTAATGAGACTGTGCATAAGACATCATGTACCATTTTGTTTAAAGCAGACATTTTATATTTGTTAGAGGATTTCTAATAAGAATACCATATACATGACTATATACATTGTTGTCTCTTAAAGTTATTTTAAATGCTTTTTTTAGATCATCTCTACCAAAGTTTATTGCTATAAAGTGTGCAAAGTTTGTTGAAGACCCCCTATAATAGGTATAATATGATAGCCTGACCTCTGTCAGACCCCTTGTGTCCAGAGAGAGCTCATTGTCTATCTTATAAATGAGAGTCCAGTCCCCTAGCACACTGTGTTTAGCCATGATAAATAGCATGACTCTCCAAGGTCCTTTATATCCTGTGAGCAAACTTTCCTGCCATCTGCTATGAACCTGCCCACACAGCCTCCCCAGTTTCTCTAGTTTCTATCTCAATGCTTCTGCTCATGCTCTTCCCCCAAATACATGCTATTCTTTCCCCCTTCGTCTTTAAATGTGCAAACCCTCCCCTTCCTCTCCAATTCCATATCCAACAGGAAGGTATATACTATCACTTCCTGAGCCTCCCCCCTCCCTCCTTTGATCTCACATACACTGCCCTAGTTGATGCCTTCATGTATTCATTTGCTCAAAAACATTAAATTACCTTGCTGGGAAATACGCCGTCATTTGGTAATTACCACCTGGTACCTTGTGTTATAGTTGTCTGTGTACCTGTCTCATTCACCCTTATTAACTTCCTTGACTGCAAAGATGTGCCTTTTTCATCAGATAGTGATTAATACATGCTAAGTAGATCAACAAGCTTGCCTTTGGCGTGGCAGGAGGGCTCACAGAAGGTGAACCAAGTAAACACCGTGCGATTCAGTTATCAGCAAGTAGCTGATCTAGTCTGGTTTATTTCACATTTCCCTCGAACAATCCTAAAAATGCTCCTTCTGCAGTGATGAATCATGAGCCCTCTAAGAAATAGAAATTGATGCAATGCATTCACAGAGTGCATGAAATAAGTTTTAAAACCTCCAGCTATTGGTAATTGTCAATCATTTTTAAAAGTCTATCAATTTAGCTCATATGCTGCCAGAGCTCTGTGTGCTGGAATAACCCTAAGGACACCATGTATTCCTGAGATTATAGTGTTTGGGAGTCTCTCAAAAGCATGGAAGACACCCCATAGAGGCTTGTTAAGATAATTTAACAGTAACCAACAACAGACAGGAAGGCTAAGGGTACTAGACCATCTGTCCTTTCAGCTTGGAGAGCACAGAGCTTGGTAGTGTTCGCAATGAGCACTAAAAGATGCAATGTGTAGATGAAGAACTCGATTTATATTAAAAACTTTTATTAATACATATACCATTTTTTATTAATACAAGGCTCTGAGGTTAAGAAATAGAGCCTTGTGCTACAGAGTGAGAAAACAAACGTGGGTAGGACAGAACCTGTGTCCTCAAGGTGCTCATGTTCATCAGCTTATCAGTCCCTGTCATTCTGTAGGATTTGTAGGAAGGGCTCCCCCTTGTTTCGGTCCCTGCCCTTGTCCTAGTCTCGGCAGAACCAGGCTCTCCGAAGTTTGTCTTCTCCGGGCTCCAGCTGGTACCTCATTGCTGACTTCCCTCCCTCTGTAGAGGTGTCTCCTTAGACTGTGGATTCTATTCCTTCCCCTCCCCACCTCTCTTCTCTAAGAGCTCATCTGCTTGCAGCACTTCCTCTCTCACCAGGATGTAAATGACTCCCAAATCTATTTCTCTACTTTGCATGTCTATCTCGCTACATCATAGGGTACTTACTGCATGCTGTTGGCAGGCAATCATTACTCAGTAAATACTTGCTGCCTGATTGCAGGATAAGATGGAAGTAATCTTCTTTCGGGTAAATGCATAAAAGGCTTTTCCGGGTCAAGATGGCCTTGCCCTTTAAATTCAAAACTAGAGCGAAAAGGATGAAATTACTACAGGTAAACTCCTTAGACGGAAGGACTGGATACTTTTGGTTCAGCATCTGGTGTTTTATCTGCTCAGCAATGCCTCCTCATACTGGGATGCCCCCCTCTCTCTCCATTCTACATCCATGATAGCCATCTCACTGCGTGATCTTGTCCCAAGTGGGCATTTGACCCAAAATAGGACAAGGCCTCCCTTCCCTGGGAATTTTCTAACTTGAAACTAATAGGCACTCTCTCTGCTGGTGTCTGAAACTGGAAAATATAAAACTCTAGGAATGTTTTGCATCATGGAGTCGAACTCAACAAATATTTGCTAAGCAACAACCATGTGCTAGGCACCCTGCAGTGAAGAACCAGAACACAAGTCCCTGCCCCCAGTAGAGGAAGACAGATGGCAAATAAATATGCAAGTAAATGCACAATATGTCAGATGTGATAAGCTCGAAACCCACTGTCCAGAGAAATCCTTACCTGTAATATCCAAACTCAGACTAGGAAGGAAAGGAAATAAAGCTAAAATGGAGCACTCTTTACAACATATGCCTCTTTCCCATTCTCATTTCTGTGGTTTTTAAACATGGAAACTACAACAATAAAAGTAACTATCATAACAACACCTATTTGGTGAAGAGGTTTGAGGGGTCCAGCATTGTGTTTAGTACAGCACGTATCTCAGCTAATCCATACACCAGCCCTTGGAGATAAGCACTAAAAATTAGCCTGATTTTATAGATGCAGAATTTGATGCATTGAGAAGTTATGTCATTTGGCCATTGGGCCAGCATCACAGGGTGAGCAGCAGAACCAGCATTAGCATTAGAACCCAGGCTGTCTCCCACCGCAATCCTCGCTTTTCCCGCCCACTATGTCATACTGCCACTGAGCAGCCTTCACACCCAGAAACTGTGCAGAATAAAGTGCATCTTACCTCAAGGAGCTTGTGGCCAATCTGGGGAGGCAAATCTTTCAGGGCACGAGCATGACACAGTTGCTATCATTACACAACTTAGACAGCAAGTACAAAATGTGTGGACTTGAATTCTCAGCTCCATTCAGCCTTCTGGAGTTATCCACAGGCCAAGCCCACCTGCTTCCAAGCAGCTCTGACCAAAGGTCCATAAGGCTAGATAGAGAAGAAGGACCTTCTGGGTGAAATGTGGACATGGCAACCCCATTGCTGCCCTGATACCTCCAACAAGTGTCCTTGGTATTTGCTGAAAGCACAGGATGAAGCAGCATGGTTTCTGTCCAGCACCTCCCAACCTAACTCTTCTTTACAACTTTCTCAAGAGAGGGGGCTTAGAAATAGTCTTAGGACTTCCTCCAGGCCAGTACACTACGTAGTACACACAGTGTGCAAAGACGTAGCACATTAATTCCGCATGAAATGGAAAGATGCTTTTTAACTCTCTGTCAAATGCAAAATTATATTCAAAACTATAAGAACTTTACTGTTTCTTTTTTTCCTTTTCTTTTCTTTTCTTTCTTTCTTTTTTTTTTTTTTTTTTTTTTAAGCAGTACATTTCCATTAACTGCACTGTCAGTGAATTAAAGAAGAGGAAAGCAGACGTGTACACCTTCCCCATTCAGTCATTCATTCAGTTCTCCTACTTTTCAACCTCCATTTCGGCCTTCCTACTAGAAAAGCCCAGGTCAGAAATCCTGTCTCCCAGCACAGAATCAAGTCCTTTTGAAAGAATTTGTGGCCTATAGCCTAAGCAGCAGCCTCCAGGAAAATGGGTGGGGGCAGGAAGAGGGGGCTGGGAAACGTAGCGGAAAAGTGAGCTAGGAAGGCATCTTTAGAGTTCTCTTAGAAGCTAAAGTGCTTGGAAATTGAATGTCAAAGCCCAGCCAGGTTTTCCTTCCCTAAGGGCACCTTTTCTCATCTGCAGAAATATTAAGTTCATTTCACACCGCTCTCCTGGAATTCACAATTGATATCAGTTCAGAGGAGAATGCAACCCAAGGCAGGTCCCCCCACCCCCTCCATGCAGGGTCTTCCAGGCCCCTCTCCCAGGCAGGATTGATCTTGCTCTGGTCCCCCATCACAGGCTTCCACACCTTCCCCAGTCCTCGAGGTGCCTCTGCCTCCCTACCCTGCATACCCAGCCCTGGTAGTTCCCCTTGTTACATCACAGAATTCTGATCATCGAGAACGTGTCTCATTCATCTAGAATTCCCTAGAATTTGAAAGAGTGGGAAGAGCATGGGTTTTGAAGTTAAGCAGATCTAGTTTAAACCTCAGCACTTACATCCAATAGATGAGTGACTGACTTAGGTTATTAAACCCCTCAGGGGTTCCATTTCCCAAGCAGCACAAGGAGAGATAGTAATACCTGCCTAACCAAGGTGCTCTGATCATTAAAAGAAAACCTAAAATAACTCACATTTTTTGAAGGATTGCTAAGTGTTGGGCACTATTCTAAGCTACCTGCACACCTGGCTTCCTTTCATCTTTATAACAGACCATAAGATAGATCCTCGTCTGAGCTCAATTGTATACATGCGGAAGTTGAGGCTTAGAGAAGTTAAATAAATTGCCTAAGGTGCTTTAGCCAGAAGACACATAATCATAGTAATAACGATAGCTATGCTTTCTGATACATTGACTACATGCCAGAGACGTGCAAAACATTTTGCCTGCATTATCTTGTGTGTTCCACATTTTTGTCCACTGAAGAAACTGTCTTAAAAAGATGAAGTAACTTTCTGTGGCTATGCAATCATTATGCAACAGAGCAGAGATGTAACCCCAGATCTTTGAATCAGTCTTTGAGCTTAACTGTTTTTGACTGCCTACAAACAGAACCTTCATAGTAGCCCCTTAAAATATTGTGTGAAAGCATATTGACTCTATGGGGAGATTTCTAATCAAACACATTAGATTTCTTATGGAGGAAATATCAGTTATACGTCTTATGCATAGTGAATTTGATTTTGTTTGTTTGTTTGTTTTGGGGTTATTTTTGTTTTTGTTTTTAGTTTCTTCATGGAGAGGGATCTAAAAGAGAGGAGAGTGAGGAAGAGTGTGAAGTACTCAACCTCAATTGTTCAGCCTTTGCAATAAACGCCAGCTCACCATGTCCTTAATTTGGGAACCCAAATCCACAACACTCATTGCAATTTCCCGAGCTGCTAGACTCCATTGAAAATGGATACAAAGCACTTCTTTGGCAAGCTTCGTTGCCAAAACAATGGTAGCAATACAAACAACTAGTAAGAAAGGGTTGATTAAGTATGATCCATTAACTGTACGCAACATCATGCATCCATGAAAACAGTAATTATGAAGACTAGAGAGAAGTACAGAAAAATGCTTAGAATGTGTACCATATGGTGTTGACTGATAAAATACAACTTAGTGTGTATCCTACAATTGATTGCATCTATTTAAGATATGAATACATGTGAGAGTTAAAAGCAAAGGTTAATATAAAAGGAATTAAATACTTAAGTTACTTACAATGGTAGGATTCTGGGTAGTGTTTTACAGATTTAAAAAAATATCCTATTGTTTTAACAGTAAAACATCAGAATTAAATATTAAAATACACTGCAGACACTGCCCCAAGAGGTGTGCCATGGAAGTACAGGCAATAACTGTTCACAAATATTTTTCCTTGCCATTATTTCCCTGTCCCCAACAGATACAAGCGAGACCAACAAAGAAAATCAGCAGACATAGTAATAACTAGCTCTCTGTCCCACAAGTCATGTCCATCCATATGCTACTTTTTATCTGCTGCTTTAGTAAGGCAAACATGTGCTATACATTCTCCCAACACTACTTTTTCAGTGAAGTAGCCGGGAACCTCTTGCTCACTGGGACGCAGAAGTGAAATGATGGGTCTATGACTTGAACCACTACTTTTCATACCTCGCTCAGGGGTGTTTTCCCTGCACCAGATGTTCTGTATACTCCCATCATTGCAAACAGCAGTTTCTGCATCTGGGGTGTGCAGTCAGCATACCAATTCTCTGAAGGTTATAGGAAATATGCTTCATGTTTTCCTTTTTGATACTGTCAGTTTGGGTTGGAGGTGTGCATGACAGTACAAGACTGGAGAAAAGATGCCCTCAGAAACGGGGAGGCATTTGGAGCAGAAATCATTTCCTCAATCACTGAGGCCTCTTTCCTGAAGCCTCCTCTGAGCTGGCCCCAGGAGAGCCTGAAGAGGGTCCCCAGCTGTGCCCTTCCCTTCCTTTCTCTGAAACACACATTTCCCGCCATCCCCATCATCCTTTAAGTCCTGGCCCCTTCTGCCAGGCTCTTCCCCCATTCCCCTCTCAGCCTCAAGCCTGTGAGTTGGGAGGGAGTGTCTCTGCTCCTTCCTGGGCTGACTCAGAGCTTTAAGCCCTGATCTCTCTTTAATTTTAAGCAAAATTAAACACTTAACTCCTGTGTCAGAGAGCAGGACTGGGGCAAAGCATTAGGGAAATTATAAATTTACACAGTTCTGTCCAACAGCCAAGGTATCACTGCTCCCACTTTTACTGCCTATGCACTTGTGGTCTCCAGCCCCGCCAGACCACACGAGGGTGAAGCAGCCACCTGTTCTGTGTGGGGCCCTATGGCAAACACCAGCGACAGGGAGGCCCTCTCTCTGTTTGAAACCTTCATAGTTTCACTGGGAGTAAAAGGTAGATTCTGTATGTGATGGTGCCAAGAGTGCATGCTAGATGCTTCTCCCTGCCCAGCACTATGTGAAAGAGGGTGTGTACGCGAGAGAGAGAGAGAGAGAGAGAGAGAGAGAGAGAGAGAGAGAGAGAGAGAGAGAAAGCATAGGAAGTCAAGTCTAGGCCTTTGGAAATGTATCAGAAATCTATGTCCACACTGACCTGAGATCTAATTTCCTGCCCCAGCCTCTCTGTTTAATAAAGTACAAGGTGCCTATCTCACAGCACTGTTCCTTCTATTCAAGTTAAGCCTTCCCTCCTGCCTCGGTTGTAGGTCATGATCTTGGCTGCTCCCTGCAGATTGAAAAGGTTGACTCCTAGATCTGTACGTGACCAGCTTAATTCTAGAGAGACTGTTTGAAGTACTTCACCGTGGTTTAGTTTCCACGTCATTTATCACTGACATCGTCTCATGCATGAAAGTGCAAGGAGATTTAAGGAGCTGGCATTTGCTCACGAGGTCTCCTTTAGTGGAACGGTGCCTAACATGCTACTTAACTCGCTCTGCCACCGGAACATAACTCTCCGCTCTCGGGCGCTTCTGTCTTTTGACAGAACAGTGTAGGCCTTAGCAAGTGGAGAGCTTTACTCAGAACTGCTGCGCTCTATTGTACTGAAATGTGTGTGGCACCCACAGGCTTAGGTCACAACCTGTCTCCGCACTCTAAATCCCAGGTCTCAGAAACAGCCAGAAAGAGCTTGCTTTTGTAAGCACAAGTCACTGGAGTGACCAAAAAATCCTGACACCACATAGAAGTCAAATGAAGAAAGTACCGCTTTTTTTCAGCATTTGACAAGCACTGGATTTTATGCCTCATTTGGATTTTTGCGTCTTCAGTTTATTTCCATGCTTCAAACATTAACTTTTCTTACTCTGTTACAACTTACAAAATTCAAATCAAAGGTAACATCTTGTTAAGTCTATAACTGATTTTCCCATATTCCTCATTCTTGGAATAGAATACCTAGTTTCACAAAAACAAGCCCCTAGAAGCAGCGCTCCCTGGTAAGGACATTATATTCAGGATTATACACTTGCAAGGAGCCATACAAACCAAGTTTACAAAAACAGAAGTCACATTGAATCAACACTTCCTTCAAAAATGCAAACACTATATTCTGAGATATTAATATTCAGTTAATAGAATGTCCTCTCATAGGTTCTGCATAACTTCTTCCTGAGTTTGAAAGCCCTTGTGCACATTTGCCCTGCTATGCAGGCACTCAGCACTAGCCCAACACACACACAAACAAACACACACACACACACATAAAATATTCCTAAATCAGAAAGCAGACCAAATAAAGCTGTATTTTTTGCCTATGCTTCCACATATCACCTTTACACACACACAGAGTGTTTGATGTATGATCCTATATTTCCCCAATTAAAGAGATGGATTTACTTGAACACCAGTGTTCTCTGAAATTATGACTAGCCATCGAGAGTGAGCAACTTTCTGTAAGAACATGTAGTAAGCTGGTAAAGATTTTTGCTTATACCCTAGAGATAAAGCTTCTGTGACATTTACCTGATGTGAGACTTACTAAATTATTTTTAAATACTTTGACCATCATAAATGAAGATATACCCCATTTTATCTATTTGTGTCTAACCTACAGAAAAGTTCCAATGAGTATTATTCAATTTTGCCCATATGACTTGGATTTGGATTTCTCTCTGTTCCACTGTAAATCTGTGCATTTGTTTATTTTCTGGGTGAACATATGCTCTGTCCCCTTGTACAAACCAGGACCTATTTGTAGGCTAAATAGGATGCAATTTGTTCAGTTAACTGCAAGTTTCAGAAAGTGCCAATGCCTAATAATGCCTCTTCCCCTAGGTTGGAATTAGTGATAAAATTCCATTATTCAAGAAAATTATTTTAGGTAAGGAAATTCCCCTTGATAAAATGGAAATTATCTTGGAAGGTATAATACAAGAAGTCATTATACAGCATTTACTCCCTCTGAGAAATTATTGTATAACATTCTTTATTATATGGCAGCTGTTGAATGGACAAAGTAGGAAAGGGAAAAAATGGGTGTGGAATGTAGGCATTAATTGAAGGCTCTAATATCAATGAGGGCAACAATAACTCAGGGGAAATTGGTAGACAAAGGGGAAGGTAAAAGGATGCCAAAAATCATTGATTTTCTTCTTGTCTACTGGCCAGATTCCAAAGACACTACCCATGAGCCAGGTCAGAAAAAGAGGCTTCCCATGTGGATTGTTGTGATATTGCCAAAGAAAAATTGAACCAGAGTTAGATAGACCAGGAAGACTTTATTTAAGACTACTGCAATAGGGAAGAGAGATTAAATTCTACTGAAAAAATTATTAAATGTCAAATAGTGGGAGGTTTTTACACATAGGGTGAGCTGGTAGAGAAGTACTGGAGGACATCAGAGGGGAGGTTGGTTGATGTGATTAAGCCATCTGTGATTGCTAATTGTGCTATATGAAAATTAGTCTCCTACCTTCCCACAGAGATTGGGAGATAGGGGCACTATATTTCTTGATGATTACATTTCAAAGGGATAGCTCCCAGGTCCCTGAGAAAGACATTTCTGGGTTGTGAAACTGGCAAGAGGTTAGGAGAAGATTCATATCTTAAAGGAGCCAAGAAAGAATTTATAATTGGAAATTTTCTAAAATAAATGCTCTATGAAGAGGGAGGTCAGGGGCCAATCTAAAGTTGAGTCAAGCTGGAGGGAATGCTAACGCCATCATGGTCAATATATACATATATATATATATATATATATATATATATATATATATATATATATGTATATATATAGTAATATTGTTGAATATATAATGAGCACTTACTAAGTTCTAGTTTCTTCACATGCACTACTTCATGTAACAGCAATATTTTAATTTTACTCATTTTACAGATGAGGAATTTAAAGCATTGATAGACCAGGTTTCCTGTCCAAGGGTATATAGTGCCCAGGCATTCTGCCTTTGGAGTCTATCATCTTAACCACTCTACTTAGCTTCCTTGATGCTGGTATGATTGACAGTCAACCCATTACCTCAACATCTGAACTTCAAATGAATCCTGTGGTGGGTACTGCCTAAGGTGAGTCACAGTGAGGGACAACTTGTTCCCTTCCTTGAGTGCAGCAGGAGGGATTGAGACCACTTTTAGATAATAGGGTATGTCCCGTGATTATACTTTGTTATACAAGACTCCATCTTAGCAATCTGGACTGAGAGATTCCCCTATTGGGTTTGAAGAAGGGAGCTGCTATGTTATGGGAGGGCCTATCAGAAGCCCACATGGTAAGGAACTGTGGGAAGCTTCCCACACTGACAGCAGCCCGCAGGTGACAGCCAGCTAAAGAACGGGGATCTCAGTCTGAATTCTGATCTGAACTGTGCCAATTGTCTCATGAGTTTGGAAGAGAACATTGAGCTTCAGATGAGAACATAGCCCGCTAACACCTTGACTACAGCCTTGTGAGGTCCTGAGCAGAGGACCTAGCTAAGACTTGCCCAGACTCCTGACTCTTATTTAACTTACAGAATTTGGGTTAATTTGTTGATATTTTCATTGTCTTGGTGAGCGTTCTGACTCTCATTTACTGCAACAATCTCTTCAAAGCTCTGTCTCCAGTTTTGCATTCCTCTAAATTTGCCTACCATGGGTATCATTTAAAAATGTATATCTTGATATGTAACTCTTCAATGTCAAATGCAGTATTAGCATCTAAAAAGGTCTAAGTTGAAGCCCAAATACATGGTTTATTATAAAAAACTCTGCCCAGTTTTGTTCCAAATTACCATGTTTCCTAATCTTTTATAATCTCCTTCATGTACTGTTCATCCATCCCTTCTTTTAATCAATCTACAGTTACCCAATGCCTACCTTTTACCAGAAATCATTCTAGGCACTGTGTATAAGAAGCATAAATGATAAAACTTCTTCCAAAATAGGCCTCTCATGTAGTTGAAGACACAGACAACTTAATCAACTATCACAGTTTATAAAAAGTCCATGACTTAAAGAAGTTAAGTGGTATAATTCCAATTCCGCCCCTTACTGTTTCTGAGAATTTGGCAAAGTCAAATTTTGTCTCTGAACTTTTGCATTCTCACTTGTAAATATTGGAAATAACACCTAATATCTCATGGCATCATTGAGAAGGATTAAACTAGACGATACAAATAAAGCTATTAGCATAATGCTGAATACAGAGTGAAAAATCTAGTAAATACTAGTTAAGTTTTGATATTCGCTTTTTGTTTGTATTTAAGGACACTTATATTATACAGGAAGAGGGGAAGGGCAAGGATCACAGAGGGGGGGTGGCAAGGCAGAGTGCTCAGGGGAGGAAGCCTCGGGGTGAACCTGAAAGTCTGATGGGACTTAGACCCAAACGTGGAAGGTTTCCAGGTAGGAAGGACAACATGTACGAAGACACAGGTGCCTGAAACAGCAGGATGGGTTGCAGACACAGTAGTTGGGCTTGTCTGAGAAAAAGGTGTGTGGGGAAGAATTAAAGTCCTTCTCATTTATTTTCCCAGTACCCATTTTTACTTCCTATACAAGAAAAAAAAATTATTTATCTGGCACTTACTGTTTGGCAGATATTGTTCTAAATGTTTTACGTCTATGAACTTACTGAATCCTACCCATTGAGGTAAGCACTACTAATAACCTTATTTTGCAGAGGAAGAAAGTGAAACCAAGAGGGGTAAGTATTTTTCCCAAGATTATAAAACTAGTAATATGTAGAGCTCAGATTTGAACCCAAGCAATGGTAGAGGTCTTTACTAGCGTATGTATACATTTCCAAACTCCACCAAACCTAATAGATGAAAATAAACACAGAAGCAAGGAAGCAAATAGGAGAAACAATTGGATAAATTGAATCATTAAATTTACCTACTTTACTCTCTTTAACACAAATGAAAAGAGTGAAACACTGAAAGGCTAAGTGACTCTCCATATTGAATGCAGTAAATGGCAGTTACAAGGCTAGAATCCAAATATATTCAGCAACATAAAAACTGGTATTGTGTCAGTGAATGCATGCATAGATACATTATACATACATATGCATGTATGTTTGTGTTCACATATATTTATATGTATGTATGAATGTATACCAGGTCAGACAATTAAGTTCGCGAACTCATCCTAGAAAAAGCGCTACATACCTCATTGCTGAATATCACTATGGTCACCTTCGAAGTACTCCCCTTGAGAACCTATGCACTGGTGCCAGTGTCTAGTCCATCCTTCAAAGCAATTTTGGAACTCTTTTTCTGGAATGGCCATCAGAGCTGTCATTGTATTACACTTGATGTCCTGAATGTCATCAAAATGTCTTCCTTTCAATATTTCTTTTATCTTCGGGTAAAGAAAGAAATCATCAGGGGCCAGATCAGATGAGTAGGGAGGGTGTTCCAATACAGTTACTTGTGACTAAAAACTCCCTCACAGACAGTGCCATGTGAGCTGGTGCATTGTCGTGATGCAAGAGCCATGAATTGTTGGCGACAAGTAGAGGTCGTTTCCGTCTAACTTTTTCATGCAGCCTTTTCAGCATTTCTAAATAGTAAACTTGGTTAACTGTCCAGTTGGAACAAATTCATAACGAATAATCCCTCTGATATCAAAAAAGTTTAGCAACATCGTTGGAACAAGTTTGCAAACTTAATTGTCTGACCTCATGTATGTATGTATATTGGGGGTATTTATGCAGTAGTGTGAGTAATAAGGTGTTCCTTCCCCTCATTTGGTTAGTATTTAAAATCAATTAAATATTGAGTGATTGGCTTTCCAATTGAAAGCAGCATTGAGAAAGCAGCCTCTCATTCCACCTTGGAACACATACAAGTAATATCAGATACAGTATTTCACATAAATGTGCTGAAGTCTTACTAAGAAAAAAAATATTTAAAATGGGTACAATTGAGACTACTAATGTGTACATGAAAAAATGCTCCTTTTAAAATTCAAAAGACCCAAGGTCACTATATATATTCCAAAACACACTTCTAAGTGTATCTACCTTTCACACATAATCTCATTTCATCATTTAACAAATATTTCTTGAATGCCTACTAAATGTAATGTACTATTCCTGGGCATTTGTGATATGAAACAGATGTAATCCCAGCCCTGGCGAAACGTTGTAGAAGGGAAAGATAAACAACACAGAATACATTTAACAAAGATTATATAATATGTCCTATGGTGGTAAATTCCAGGGGAACAAGAAAATATAGATCAGCTAAGGTGGACGTATAGGTGGGGGCTGCAGTATTAAATAGGGGAGTCAGGATAACCCTTTAGAGAAAATGACAAGTGAGAAAAAACGTAAAGATGGTGAAAGATAGGAATCTGGGATAAAAGCTTTCCAGGCTTAGGAAACACGAGAACCAAGGCCCTGAGGCAAAACGTGTGTTTGGCATGTGTAAGAATTACCAGGGAGGGCAGTGTGGTTGAAACAACATGACTGGGTGAAGAACTAATATGAGGAGAAGTAACAGAGTCAAATCATGCAGGGCCCTCACTTTAACACAGAGAGTCACCATAGGGATTTGAGCAGAGAGCTGTCACAATCTGACAAATATTTTAAATTTTTCTTAAGAATGGTGTAGTAACTCAAGTGAGAAACAATGGTGACACACTGTAATGTTCCTATGCTCAGCGGGAAACTTCCAACACTTCACCCTTGGGCACTGTTTCCTAGACTATTTGAAAACTAACAATCTAATAATAGATCCTATTATTGTTCATTTTATCAATAAAGTCTATTCCTAATTCCCTAAGTGATTTTTAGAATCACGTGTAAAATTTATAATGTGCTTCTTTTGACTAAGTATGAGTTTTGTTTTTAACTTATTTATTTTGATTATTTTTATTTTTCAATTATAGTTGCTCTTCAATATTATATTAGTTTTAGGAGTACAGCATAGTGGTTAGACATATAATTTATTGTTTCTAACTTATTTAATTGTAGTAAATTACATTGACTGATTTTCCAATATGAAAATAATTGTATATGCCTAGGGTAAATCCTCATGATTTTTTTTTCTTTGATGTTTGGTTACTTTTTACTGTATTCTGTGTTTTTTTTAATAAAAAAAAAAACATTATTTGTAGTTGATTATTTCAGTCATAGGACAAAGGTGTTTGTTTGTTGCTATTGTTTTTAAGAGAAATTCTGTGTTTGCTTGTCAACACTTGATATTATCAAGTTTCTGATGTTTTTGCCATTAATATAGCTCCTAATGTTGAGGTGTCTTCATATTATTGACATAAAATCTATTTTATCATAGTTTGTTATTGTTTGGAATGCCACTGAATTCTATTCCTTGGCATTTATTTCAGACTTTTGATCTATAAACCAAAGTGAAATCAGTCTTTCTTTCTTTCTTTTTTTTTCTAGTACCATCCTTTTCTTCTTTTGGTATAAAACTTATATAAGTCTCGTATAATATGTTGGATAATACTTTTTTATTTTCTGATATAAATTATACATCACAGGAACTTTTAAATTATATATCACACAAACTTTGTTCTCGAGGTTTTTTTTGCTTTTTTGTTTTTCCTAATTTCAATTGGATTAATAGAGATTTCTATCACCCATTTATTTTTTATCTCTTCTGGTTGGACGCTATAAATTATGTTACTAATCTTCGAATACTTTTCTCAAATTTCATTTCACATTTTGCTAATAAAGTCTACAGTTATTTAATGGTTTTGCTCCTTTGCAAAACTTGTCAGATATCTCAGCATGCCTTAAAAATGTGCTGCACTCCCATTATATTATTGCTGTCTATATTTTTTATTTTATTTTTTTAAACACATAAAAGTTTAAAATTTACATACCTAATCTTATTTTTTGTATGTGCTAATCTGCTTTTCCTCTTGTCCATGCTCTGAGTTCATATATCCTCTCCTTGAAGTGTCCGCTATAATAAATCTTTTGGTATTATTCTGTAAATGGTAACAGTCTTTGTATGACTAAAAATGCGCCTTTACTTTATCCTCACACAGGAATGAAGATGTAGCTAAGCATAAGAGTTTCAGTAATCAGCGAGTTTCCCTCAGGATTTTCAATATATGATTCTGTAGTCGGCTGGACATTCTTCTGGGTGATAAATTTGTTCTGAGCAAAGTTATAATTCGTGTGTAGGTAATCTCTTTTCCCTCTGCTACCTTTTAAGATTTTTCTCTTTCACGTTTTACAATTTCACTCTTACATGTCAAGTTGTATATTTGTTTTCATTTTTCCTCCATGGCATTTGTTGTGTATTTTCCAACTAAGGACTCTGAGTTTCTTAGAATCTGAAAAATCTCACCCAGTACGTTTTCACACATTGCTTTTCCACAGTCCTCCCATCTTTTCTTCCAGAATTCTTACTAGAAGTATGGTCAGGCTATCAGTCTATACTCAACTTACTTAATGATCTTGCAGTTTTTACTTTTTTCCTATTACTATTTGATTCTCAATGAATTCGTCAATACATCTTCTAATGACTATTTTTCCTTTGGGTCCATTCCACATTTCCTTTAATCTATTAAATCCTTTAATCTCAACTTTTATAAGTTCCAAGATTTCTATTTGACCCTTTTAGAGTTTTTTTCAGTTCACCTTTCGGATAATTTCTTGTTTATTTTAATGGATGTTATCTATTTATCTTTTGAAATCCTAAATATACTTATATTAATTATTTAAAATAACATAAAATTCATTTTATAAGAATGAATTGGTATTAGAACTATTAGTTATGAGCCTTCTTTCTTAACATTTGTTTTCTTCATGGGGTTGAGAATTTATTTACAGCCTCCTTTGAGGTGCAGTGACCTTCTCCCCCGTACTCAGTCTTCTCAGTGTAGAAAATCATGGTTTGTCCCATCCCAGGCCTCAGCACTAGGTTTTAAATGGAATGTCAGGGCTTTGCCTGATAGTGATTCTTGAGATTATTATAGATTCAGCTGGTGGCTTTGCCGGTGGTTTCCTTGTCATGAGTGTCTTTCTTTTTTTTTTTCTTTTTCTTTTTTCCTCTTACCTATCTACCCCACAGCTTCCTCTAAAGCTATGGAACAGATTTTCTCAAAAAAGTTTTTTCAGTTTCCTTTCATGAGCTGTGAAGGAGACACTGAGCATGACTCCTGTCTCCAATTTAATAGTATATAACGCTTTTCTACACAGTGATGCCTTTGAGCCAAACTTCTGTCTACCATGTCTTGCTTTCTCATCAGCTAGGAGGACAATGTACTCTAGCTATAAAAGGGTAGGGTGTGGAGGTCAGTGCTCTGGTCAAGAACAATTGGAAAAAACTAAATACAATGTTAAAAAATGTGTTTGATGACTTTGGAGATGTAATGAGGCCGTTTGGACTTGAGGAGCCTGATCATAATGAAAAGGAGACACACTGAAGTGAGCACACGTTTCCGGAAGCCGTGTTTATCCTTGGGGACTTGCCTATTCTTGGCACGGGGGGTGAAGCTGAGAAGCTTGGCAGAGGCTCACTGCTACAAGACAGAAAACTAGCAAAGATATTTAATACCTCATAAGGCTGAGGATTTTTAAAAATATGGAATCATGCAGTTGCCAAGGTAATCAAGTGTGGAGGAAATAAGATATATGACAGAAGAGAGGAAGAAGGAAGTAAACTTGACACTTAGTAGTTTAAACCAGGATTTCTCATCCTTCACATTATTGACATGTTAGACCAGATGATTCTTTACCATGGGGGGCTGTCCTCTTCATTGTAGGATGTTTAGCAGCATCCCTGGCCTCTACCCACTAGATGTCAGTAGTAACACACCCCCTACCCCCACTCCCAGAGTTGTGAAAACCAAAAATCTTCAGACATTTCCCAATGTCCTCCAAGGAGAAATATCACCCTGATTGACAACCAAGAGTGTAGACTCTTGAAGAATTTGTCAAATCTTTAAGGTGCAGAGTAAGAAGCTAAGAAACCAAGACAAAACATAAAAATAAGTAAAAAGCTGAATAATGGAGCAGAATGTTCAATTCACAAGGTACTGGAGATAAAAATTAGAATTTCATATGCAAAGGGATCCTAGCAAATATAAACTGGTGATTCTGGAGAGCTATACCACAAGACTGGGATGACCCATTCTAGTCTAAGCCTGGCAACAATGTCAACCCAGCTTTTAACGAGCTCAGGTCTTGATTACAGGTAATTTTCTCTACTTTAGCTATGTGCCAGAAAACAAAGGAAATCATCCCAGAGGAAGATAATGTCAGGCAAAAGCTCTATAATTTATTTTTTAATATACAGTGTCTTGTAATCTATCAAAATTTTCTATGTATAACAAGAAAAAATCAAGAGATTAATAAAACAGATCCACAAGTGACCAAGGTATTGAGATTATCAAATATGGACTTTAAAATAAATATTATTCAACAAATCAATATTATAAGGTCTAGAATGTATATGGCAAAATTGAAGTTACAAAGCTTCAATCTTCAAATGTAACTTTTAATGAAAAATCAAAAGATAGGTTTAACAGTGGATAATACGTTTCTTAGCTCATGGCCCCACATTACTCTGACCATTGTTCCCATTGTCCCATTGTCACACCTCCTTGGAGTCTGATACTCTTTCTTCCCTCTTAGGAGGATCCTTGTGGATACATTGGGTCCACCCAGATAATCCAGGATACCCTCCCATCTCAAGTTCCTTAATTTAACCATATATGTAAAGTTTAATACAATTTCTTTAAATTTATCAAAACTATATACTGAAAACTACAAAACATTTTTAAGAGAAATTAAGACAATAAAAATCTGGACAGATATACTATGTTCATGGATCAGATAAATCAATATTTTTAGAATGTTAATTCTCCCTAAATTGGTTTAGGGTTTTTGTTTGATTGTTTTCTTTTTTGTGTGTATGGAAATGGACATGTGGATTCTAACCTTTATATAGAAATGCAAAGAACCTATAACAGCAAAAACAACTTTAAAAAATAACAAAATTGGAGGATTTGCACAAGTTGATTTCAAAAATTTCTATAAAATGAACATAATCAAGAGAGTGTTGTACTGGTGTGATTATATGTATATAATCCCTGAAAGAGAATAAAGAGTCCAGAAATTGAGTGACACAAATATAGTCAATATATTTTTAGCAAATGTATCAAGGTAATTCTGTGGGGAAAGTGACACCAGATACAAAGATTACTTACTATTGCCTTCAATTTTAATGAAATTCTGAAAAAGCAAAACTTTAGGAATAGGAAACATTGTGTTTCTGTGGGTAGTTTTGACTGGGAAGAGATATAAGGGGACATTTTGGGGTGATAAAAATATTCCATATATATCCTGATTGTGGTAGTGGCTATATGATTATATAGAGTTGCAAAAACTAATCAAATTGTATAGTTTAATATGGTAAATTTCACTACATATAAATTATACTTTAATAAAGAAATGCAGAGGAAGCAGGTAGGGATGAATACGGTAGGGCCCAATACTAGTCTTAAAATTCAGACAGATGACCTTGAACTTGGTATAATGAATAATATCAATACAAAAATAGTGTATTTGTGTGTCATAAATAAATGATACACTTCCAGTTTATGAAGAACTTTAACTGCTTTATACACAAGTGTTTACTTCTTTTCAAGTTGTGAGTAGTCCTAGGAAATTCCTTAATAAAAGGAGCTATAAATTTATTTATTCTACTTACATAGTAAAATTCAGGTTGGTGATGCAGAGGAGTGGAAGCAGATGGAGTTAATTTTCCAAGGCTGGTAATGAGCTAATGGATTTCCTTAAAGGTGATGTGGTTCGGCTAAATTTTTACATCTGACACTCAAATCAAATAAGAACAAAGGGAAAACTCATCTGCAAATATGATAAACATCCTCTGAGCTAGTAAAATGAAACAAAAATAAAATGGAAAAGTTCAACCCTGTACATTAATTACCCTTAAGAGAATCTATGTGGTACAGAATAATGAGGGTTGTGATGATGCTAGATCAGATGCAAGCATAGTTTGTAGGGATGCAGTTTCCCTCTTGAAATAAGTTGTTAAACCATGTAGGGCATGTCAGAATCATGACCATGCTTTTCAGAACACTAGGGAGTTCATCAGGAGGAAAGCAGCACATACAACTCATATTAATACAACCTAGAGCACAATTTCATTAAATATTCAGAATCATGAGGAATTCCTTGTTTTATGTATAGGATTTGATTCCCATTGGGACTGAAGTGGTGTGAAATCTTTGCTGTAGAGCACTGTTGAGTGTTGGAGGGTGCTGGCTAATTCTTGTTGACACAAAAATGCTGTGCAAATGACACATCAATAAGCAACTATAAAGAAATTAGATGCATCACGCAATGGATCTTTATAAGAATATTATCCAAAATCCTAGTATGTGACTGGGAGAAATTATTTACTGCATATACAATAAACACAGAGTTCAAATCTTTCAAATATAGCATGATACAACAAGGCATAAGTGAGAGGCACAAGGAAATTCCAAGAAATGATGAATAAGCATAAATGATATTACACCTCTTGGTAATCTTGTAAATGAAAATTACAATAAAAATTAAATATAATTGTTTTATCCATAAAACTGACCCAGAAAAAAAGGTGGAGGTTGAAAATGTCCAGTTTTTGCCAATCGCGGGTAAAATGCCCACTGATTGTAGAAGACATTTTGGTAAAATCTATAAAAATTTGCTTGGACCCATCAATCTTCTAAAAATTAGTTCTACACAAATATTGACTCATGTGAAAATTTATTTTTGCAGTGATGTTTAAAAACAAATATGGGAAACCATTTTAATATTCACTGACAGAGAAGTAAAAATTTAATGTATGCTCTGTCCACACTACAGAATGATTTTCTGCTTTGCAAAAATAAATTAATAGATTTACATGTGGGGCTATTGTAAGAGACAGCATATATTTTTAAGTGGAGAGTCCAAAACATAATTCCATTTTCTAAATTTTAACTCTATATAATTCTGTTGACTATTTTACAATGATTATTTTTACTTTTATATCATATAAAATCCAAAGGGGGAAAAAAGAGTAAAAAAATAACTTGACATGATTTGACCAAAAGACTGTTTTCTTTCTTTTTCTCTTTTTATAGTCTTCTTTTCTTTGTTTCTTAGTCTTTTTAGCCCTCTTTCTCTGCCTCTCTTGCTTCAATATTTACCAGATGGTTTTTATGAACAAGTTACTGTTCTAAATAGTGAGGACATACATAGTTAGTATATATTGGGAAGATGGAAAAATAAACAATTATAACACTAGTATATACTATTACTGTGGTGTCATAGTAGAACTATGCACATGAGTGCTGATATATGAGTGCTTAAGTTTGAGGAGAGGGAAGGGATCAAAGAGAAGGCAACAGTATCTAATAGGTAAGTAGAAGATTTCCAGGTAAATATACACAAGTGCTTCATGCAGAAAGCACCAGAATTTATACCAATCAAGCCTTCCTGATTCTATTGGAATAGAGGTGAAGGAGGAAGGAAACCATTCTCTATACATTCAGATGAACGTTATCAGAATTCATTACACAGATTGCTAAAACGCTGACCACACAACTGTCAAGCATGTGAAAATTTTTTTCATTTCCCACTACGAAAATCCTAAGTGTCCAAAATGTTTCCTTTCCCCCACCCCAGAATAATGGAGATGCCTTAGGTTCTGTTTTTATCCGTATCCACTTGTGAAAAATTTCACAATCCTTTCACAAGTTACAAGGCATCTTGAACCACAGGTTGGCACAGCTGAAAAAGGTGACCATCAGGTGTGGAGGTACTCTAATTCATAATGTATGCTAGTCACAATGACGGCATGGTCTCAAAAGAACAGCAGGAGAATTCTGTGAGGAAGGCATGATTTCTCCCACTTTCAGACAGGAAAATGAAGAGACGTTATATAACTTATCCAACATGAAACTATTCTTGGTCTGAACGGCAATACTAGTTGTGTGCTTCTCTGCTGGTCCTGCTCCACCGTGAGTTCTTTGAGGATCAAGGTGGTATGTTTTCTGCTTATGAGGACCGAGACTGTGTCTGAGATGTTTCACATCACAAAGAAGGAAAACAATTCTTTATTGAGTAAATAAAAAATATACCATAGCAGCAATGACCCTGGTCATCAGTAAAGCCTACATTTAGATTAGAATAGTTCTAAAATCATTTCCCTGTTCAAATGCAGATGCAGTCTTTATGATAAAAATGACTTTATAGAAATGAGTTTTATAGACAAGTGATAATATTATTAAGAAAAATGGAAAGGTCTCCCTTTATCTTAAAAAAAGGAAATATTAATTACCTCACTCTTCTTCATAACACTTTTAAGGATTTTTCTTTGAGCATTTGTCCTTTTCAACTTTAGATTATACTTACTTTTATACTGTATGGTTTTTTTTTTTGTTTTTTTTGTCATACTGTATAAGATTTGTTTAGTTATCTCTCTAACCTCATATTGCTTAGTATCATGCCTTAGTCAATGCACAATAATAATCTGCAGAGTAAAATAATGGAAGATCACATATCAATGGATTAAACAAACTAGACTTTCTTACTAGGTTGTGTAAGGCAAGCTTTGAGGAGTTCAAGCATGCTTATTGACTTTTGAAAAGAATTATGTTTTTATAATTTAAAAAAAAAACAGTATTCATCTAGAATATCAAAATAAGTCTACATCAAAGGGACATGGGAAAACCCGGGGCAGTACAAGAGCACAGATACACAATTATCTCAAGAAAAAACAATGGGAAAATATTTGATATCCAGGAGGGAAAAACAAAAAAAACAAACAAAATGAGGAGCTATTCTGAACAAATATTTTAACATATGTTAAGTATTTATTTATTTTGTGATTTAAAATATGAAAAATCGTGGTTCAAAGTATTTTAAGAAAATTGTCATCCCTCTTTTCAATCTTTATAGACCTTACTGCACTTGCAAGGAGATCTCTTGTGTGATGTGTGACAGGTTAATGCAGAGGACAAAGAGGCAGTGAGTATGTGTGGCTCAAGCTTGACCTTACTGGGACTGGCTGACAACATGGGAGCAGCAGCTCTAGAAAAAGGCTGAAGAAATGGAATTCTGGATCTATTTGTTCCCTCCCTTGCCAGATGGGGTTTCCGCCTGCAGAACAAAGGTAGGAGATGGACCAGCAGTGGAACCGGCATTTTGAATGATGGGCCCGTAGGTCACTGGATGACAATCTGCTCAAGAATATGTTGCCAGGAAGATGACACCACCATTTGACATCCCAATAATTTCCTTGGTAACATATGCAATCAGTTCACAAACCCAGCCCAGCACAGTTGGCCAGAGTTGGGGGGGGGAAGGGTGGGAATTTATTGGCACTCGGAGAAGACAGGTGGAGAAGCTCAGGATTAAGCTGTTTGCTCAGCCAACAAAGACAGAGATGCATCAGAAACTTCTCAGCCCTTCTCACGCAGGTCTCGATATATTATCACTTGAAGAGACTGAGGTCCACTACAGAATAGTAATAATTCCAACTGCACATCGTGACTTAATTATTATCCTTCTATCTTTATCCCAACAGTGAGGAAACTTCTAGAGGGGAGAAAAGTGATTCATGTTTGTCTCTCTCCCATGAAGATTTTCGCGTTGTAGATTTTGTTTGAATAACAGGATGTGAAAGAACTGCACATTACAAACTATAAAGTGCTGTTTAAATGCATTTGTTTGTTTAGAAAGGAATTAAAGTAAGAGGAAAAAATGTGATTTTTAAATTAAAAAAAGAAAGAAAAACAGAATTTCAAGATAACAATGCCACATCCTAAAAGCAAAGTTTTACACTACATAATAATTCTTAATGCTGTCATGTTTCTCTGAGGACCCTCTTTTATCTTCTTTTTTAATAAAAATTGAGTGTGCATTAGTGCTCTTCAGTCTCCCTTGGAATGCATCTGGAATACAAGCGCAGTCATCGGGAAATCACGAAAATGTGAAATGGAGAAAAGCTAATGGTGTCTTGTTATGACCATGGATGAACCCCAAGATGGGAGGAGGGTCACAGCACACTTCATAAGCATCGGATCAAAGGGACCACACCCAGCCTTATGGGGCTGCACGTCCATCAGAGTAACTCAGGCCCCAAGGAGCAGAAATGTGGAACAGGACAAGGGGACCCAGGCAGGGGACAGCCTTGAGGCAGCAGCACCTCCATTTGCTTCTGTTGGAAAGCAAAGAAGGGGCTGAGGAGGACAAGGCTCATTAGTGACTTTTTAACTGGTAGGAGAAAACACCTAGCAGGCAAAGGCATCCTGGACATGCTCCTTCTGCAGGCACCCACCCTCAAAATACCTACCCTTACAAGACACCTAAGCAGTAACAACTGGGACCTGCACCCATTACTTGAAAGAAGGGGACAGAACAGGGAAGGCTGGTAGCTTAGCAAGCAGGACATGGAAGGATTCAAAAGCAAGGCTCTGGTGGCATCTTGGGATTGACTATTGGTTAAAAAGAAAAGACAGAGGCAGAGAAGAGGGAAGTTAGGAAAGAGCAAAGGATGGGAAAAGACATTAGTAAAACTGCAAATAGACTCAAGGACCTAAATGAGTGTTTCTCAGAGTTGAGCTTTGTTGGTTTGAAATCTAGGAAATAAGAGTGAAGAGGCTTCCAGAGGGACTTAGGAAATGAAAGAGAAGAAACCTTTCATTAAAACAAAAGCTACCGGGGATATGGAGAGAGAGAGGGGAGGGGGGAGAGAGAGAGTGAGAGAGCGAGAGAGAGAAAGAGAGAGAGAGAGAGAGAGAGAGAGAGAGAGAGAGAGAGAGAGAGACAGAGAGAGACAGAGAGAGAGAGAGAGAGAGAAAGAGAGAACCACTTGAAAGGTACAGGAAAGAAGAACAGGGAGACTGCAATCCATAGATTTCGCTGTAAGCAAAATATTTGACATGTAAGTGTGGCAGAACTAGACTGCTCCAGAAGCTGAGAAAGAAAGCTTCAGGACTCAGGGACGAATAGAATGTGCTAGGCCTTTACTGAGGACTTAGAAGCAAGAGTGTGTATATAAAAATATTAATAATACTAATTAAAATAATTTAAATCATAATAACTAGCATTTATTCAATTCTGCCTACATGCCAGTCACTGCACTATGTACTTTCCATAAATCTGCCTCACTTGCTTTTCACTGCAAACCTAAGAGATGGATGCCACTGTCATTTCCATTTTATAGATGAAGAAACTGAGACTAAGAGAAGTTAAGTAACTTCCCCACAGTCATGTATCTATTGAGCCAGTATTCAGCGTAGGACTGTCAATCATCAACCACGTTGTCTTTCTCCTTATGGAATAACGTAGCTTTTGACCTGAGATAGGGGAGTAGAGAACATCTAGAAGTCAGGAAAGTGTCTTGCTGGATATAATAATTTGAGGAGCTGGAGAAGTTTAAAACATTTGCAACAACTAAATTCAAGCTTTCCTAAGAGAATCATTGTCATATACATCCAAATTGAACTGATTTTTCCACCTCCATTATTTCTGCCTGATGTAAGCCTTGATCATTTTTCTCCTAGGTTATTGCACTTGTCTCCCAGCTTCTTCCCTTACCCTCATATTGTCTATTCTTATTTCAGCAGCTACAATGATTCTTTTAAAATGAAAATCAGATTATGTGACTCTGTCTAAAAACCCATTCAGCGGCTTCACATATCACTTCCTGTAAAAGCCCAAGCTGTTATAATGGTCTACAAGACCCTACCTGATCAAGCTTTCTGCCTGGCCTTGCCTCCAATCATATCACCCTTGCTCCATCCCCTGTAGCCACAGTAACCTCCTCCCCGTTCTTAGGTCCTTTGTACTTGCTGGTCCTTTTGCTGGAGGCTCCCTCCCTGCCAGATATCCACTTGATGTCCCCCCTCATCTCCTCCAGGTTTCTGTTCAAGAAGCATCTTCTAACTGTGACCTTTCTGGATCATTCACAATAAAATGGCACCTCCTCCCAGCACGACACCCCATATATTTTTCTAGAGCTCTTATCACAGTCTGGCCTTCTAATTATTTATCTGTTTGTTATCTGCCCCCACCCCAGGAACATAAGCTTCACAAAGGCTTTTTCTTCACTGATTTACCTCTAATGCTTGTAGCAGTGCCTAATATGGATTCGATAAATATTTTTTTAACAAATCAATGTAAAACAGGTGCTCCTTTACTGTTAGCATATCCTTGATAGTTTGTATGAATCATGAAAGTCTAACTAATTACGGTGAGAGAAGCAACAGGACCTCTGGCGGGAAAAGCAGAGAAGAGAATCCTGAGTCAGAAAGCTGAAGGACAGCGACAGACAGAGCTGGTCGATAAGCATCAAAAGAGATGCAGGAACCATTTTATTTCATTAGGAGAAGCTGAGAGTAGAACTCGCAGGAAGAAGAGAGGAGCTGGGAGTGTAACATCAGGCCTCTGTGGGTCCTGTTTCTTCTGCTATTGACGTATGAAAGCTTAGGGGCATATTTTCTGAGAAAATCCTTACAACCCATCACTGTCCAATCAATGGAAGCTCTTGAGTAGAAGGAGGTGATGAGGACTCTGAACAATCCTGGATTAGAAGTCATCCAATTAGATTGCCAAGCACTTGGGAAGGGCCTGATGGCCGAAGCACAGGTACTTATGTTAATGAATCTCATTACTTCTAGGCATGTGGGGGAACACAGTTTTCAAAAATGACTGCATTATTTCTGAGAATTTAGCCATTCATGTCAAATCACTGTTACCATCATAAATCACATCAGCACATACCACCTGATGTAAGTTTTCACAAAGGTACATTTGACGACTTCTAGGTGATTTTAGGGCAACTATCACATTGTTAAATATGTCTATTATTGAAGTTCGATGTAAACCAATCAAAAAGAGCATTTCCCCCCAAGAATACCAGGTGTGTTCTCTACAGGTTGCATAGTACTAGAAGGCCCTGCTATTTGGGGTGAATTTCATTTTAGAAGTGCTGATTGTTTGCAGATGCTCAGGATGAGACTCAGAAAAGTTATTAGAAGTTCTTAAGAATGTTTTTAAAAGAGCTCCAAGCCACATACAGACATGGAGCCTCATAAAGTCCAAGTCTAGACTAGTTTGGTGCTTAAGAAAATGGATGCTGGACTCAGAGTTCGACTGTTTGTTGTGCAACATCATCTTGGACAAACGATCAAGTCTCTCTAACCTGCCATTTTCCTCTGTGAAGAAGAGAAGTGAGTGCCCACTTCAGAGACCATTTGTGAGCAGGAAAGAAGATCGTGTTTATAAAATGCAAGGGCACACATGGGCAAACACTCAGTAGAGGACGATGCCCACTGCCTGGTCTTTCTGCCACTGAACGTTTTCCTGAGTCATCTCTCTGGATCCTTCAGCTTTGTCAAAACTATCATAACGGGACGCAAGTGTCTAACACTTGACATCAACCACCCAGTAAGATAAGTCTCCAGGTCTTTTCAATCCAGTTTCATTATCCACCCATAGGAGACATCAGCTACTTTACAAACTGACAGCATTCTTGATGCTATTACAAAGATCTTGCTTCCCAGTTTTGTTTTACCAGGTAGGTCTTGGTGATATCAAAGATATATCACCTCTATGCAAAGCTGCCTCGACAGTGACACTCTACAGACGCCAGCAACCACAGACCAATTCTACAACATTTCTGTGGTTTCTGTTTTTTATACATTTGTTTCTGGTCTCTATTATAGCCTCTGAACACACATATCTTCTTCAATTTAAATAAAACAAGTGGTGAAACTATATCTACATGCAGGGGGAAATATCTATATACTATATCTACATACTGAAAGGGGGAAAAAATGATCCTGGAACCGTTTAACAGTGTTTTTAATTTTATAAAACTTAACACATAAATGATACGGAATTTAACTTATGCAAGCTGGGCCATTGGGTAATCGCATCTTGAATAATACTTTTCCTTTATTAAAAATTAATAAAGTAAGAGTACTATAAAGCCTAAAGCCTTTTTTTCCTCCCAAATTATAACTGAGATGTAATTGAAACATGTTTGGAAATAAAATCAATCAATCCAAGCTTTATCAAGGACAAATTGTACTTCTCAGGGACTGATGTCTGCACGTAGGCAGAGGGTGAACAGCCCAAGTCTGGCCATGGAGGGCTCTCGTCTTTAGAAATTATGACTGCAGAGGTCAGAGGCTCAGAAAATGGAACAGTTGGCTTCTCATTGGCCTCCCCAGTGTTTTCTCATCTTAGCGTATTTCATTTTCTTGGCAAATGTTGGTAGCATATCACTAAGACTTTTTAACACTTCTTCATTCCTTAGTATTTCAGTTTCAAGAGCATTAATAAAACAGAAGCTTGAGAAGGCAGCACCCCAGGCAATTCACTGGTAGCAGGTAGGGTTGCTGCCTGATTTTCACAGCTATTAGCATAGATGAAGTTGAATTTCATAAATAGGGTGTAAACTTCATGAAAGGATAACTAGGAATAAGCAGTATTTTTTCGCTCCTATTGCATGTTAAAGCAAAAATAAATTTATAAAGATTCCAGTTTCTTCTACTTTCACTAGTGTTTGCTTTCCTGTTATAAAAGCAATTATACTTAAATTAGAAAATTTGGGAAAATACAGAAAATTATTAGAAATGAAATTAGAACATTTTCTATTTCCCTAAATTCCTTTTCTTCCGGTTTTATATATATATATATATGTTTTGCTTAATGTCCCATGTATGATATAATTTATAATTTGTATCCTGTTTTTCTCCTGTATTTCCTTCCTATTTTTCCCTCAAACACGCTGTTTTTTAGTGATATTTTTGTGACACAGATAGGTTCTTGATTGGTCGAATAAATCACTAATTTTTCTACCAAAACAGGTAACTCACTCACAATCATAGTTTGTTTTCTTGATTCATCCTTACGTTTTCTGAGCTGACACGAACCCCCTCCTGTGAACTGCCTCCAGAAACAGCCCAGTTGGAGGCACCTAATGTTATCAGAACTTACACTCCATCTGAGACACCAGCCCCAGATGGCGGGTATGAGACAACTGTTTTCATCTCT
The DNA here is from genome assembly GCF_036562045.2 of Rhinolophus sinicus. Classification (NCBI taxonomy): domain Eukaryota; kingdom Metazoa; phylum Chordata; class Mammalia; order Chiroptera; family Rhinolophidae; genus Rhinolophus; species Rhinolophus sinicus. The sequence continues at coordinate 14,502,635 of NC_133755.1, forward strand.
GCTGAAATTGAAGCCTGTTTGGGAATTAAACCAATCAATCTAAACTTTGTGAAGGACCAGGCATATTTCTCTGGAAATGAAGCTAAATGTTCAAAGACTTTTCAGCCATTCCCATATCATTTCGAGATATATACATTTGGTTTCCATTTAAGCCAGTGGAAATGCCTCTAAGACACCAATATTAATTACCTTCCCCATGCCCGAAATCGTTGTTCAATAATATAAAATTCCAAAGCCTTTTAGCTTTAGTTACACTAGAAATAAAGAATATTAAATAGCATTCTATTTGATATTAGCTATTAACCTTTTATAATTAATTAATTTAGTATTTATTAGATTAGATATTAATTAGCATTGATTAGTCTTTTATATACTAATTTATTTTTTCTTGGTTTCTGAGCCATTGTTCTCTCTTGCTTCTTTCTCTTATCTCACTCACTACTCATTCTGGAACTTGTTTTGAGTGTCCTCTTACATCCCCAACCTCTGCATTTGGGGCTTAGTCCTTGGACCTTTCCTCTTCGATCTATACTCTCTTCTTGGAGATCTGTGTAGCGTCTTAAGTGTAAATGCCTCCTACAGCCTGACCATTTGTAGATCTGTCTCTAGTTCTGAACTCCAGATTACAATATTTAGCTGCTGAACTGCAAATTCAAGGCCTTTATTTGAATAGCTAACGAGTCTGTTAATTTACCTGCTCCAACTACTGAACCCATGAAAACCCAGGAGGCCTTGCTTCTCATTTCCTTCAGGTCATTATAACAGGTGCCCATTTACTAGAAAAGTCTTCCCACTAAGGAATAACTCATTTTCTAACCTCCACTCCCTCTGCCTCTCACCCACTCTGTTCTCCTGCACAGTGTTTTTCAGTGTTAGACATACTGCACACTTATTGGTTTACTTGGTATTGTACTCTCCTCCTCTTGGGGCAGGGACTTTGTTCAATTTGCTCATCGCTATATCCTAGCACCTAGAACAATGCCTGCCCAGAGTAGGCACTCAATAAATATTTTGAATGATTGTATGGATGAATGAATGGGTTAATGTGATATAGTCCAATAGCAAGTATTTACACACAAAATCCAACTCTGCCCCAAAGAGGCCAGTATGACTTAGGTTAGTTTTCTTTTTGTCACACTCTGAATCATTTACCACAAAGTTGTTCAAGGTCAAGCAAAAATGGACCAGTTAAGGCTTGAACCCCAATCACCTGAACTGTGTACCCCACTAACACCTTAGGGTTTTATACTAAAGCAGAAATCATCACAGAAAATGTTTCCAAGGGTCTATGTGGTGACATGTGTTTTACTTCAGATAAGAAACTTAGGAAAAACTAAAGGAAATTCTAAAAGTCTCAATGTATTTCTTATTCATTCACTCTTTTACAAGAATGTAGTAAGTGCCCTCAATGTACAAAGATCTATTGCTGTGATCTTGGTTATGGAAGCCACTTAAGCATTAAGCAAACTTGCTCAGGCTCAAAAAGGTTGATGTAGAGACCCAGGTCATCTATCCACTATGCCTGGCATCTCTCATTTCTTTCTAAAACACTGATATTAAGTCTTCAGGTCTTCAGTCTTAGCAGTTGCCTACCTGAGCCTGGCACCGCTTTTGGTCTGGATTCTGTGTGAATCTAAGACATGGGGCCTGTTCTTACAGTTCACAGTTTTACGGGGGAGACAAAGCTAACAGGCCTGAAAGTATTTGTTTCTCCACCTTTTACAGTAGGAATTTACGGAAAGAGAAGGGCTGGGCCTGAGAGAAGGTTCCTGGACCTGGTGGGGGGCTTCTTATCTGCTTTTGTTTCACAGCCTCTTCCTGTAATTTCAGCATTTTATTCCCATGCTGAAAAACCACTCTGTGTATCTACTTGTCCCTTTGCTGTCACCAGCTGCAAGATAAGGGAGTCACTAGGAGAATTTAAACCAGCTGGAGGAAGGTGTGTCCACTGAATTGGGTCTTGGACATTTCTGACTGGAATGTAAACTATTTTGCAAACCTGGACCTTTGTTTCCTAAATAGGGTTTCTTTCACACCTGAAGTTATGTGCTTCTTCTAAGAACCGACGTGCATGAATGAAAGGCTTGGGAGACACCTCTCTGAATATTGTTAGGTTGTCTTTCTTCAAGGTACTGGCAAATAGAAAAGCCATCCTTTTCCATAGCCCTACAAACCACCCAGTTCATGAAATTCCATCGTTCTCCAGTATGACCATAATGTAAATTTCAACACTGTCAATTTCTAAATACCCTAAAGCGAGATAAGAGTCACGGGACTAAGAGAAGGAATACTAGCAATAGACAGTTTTATTAAGCACTTACTATGTGTGAGATACAATTGCAGATACTTCTGGTGTTTAACTTATTTAAGCCTCACAATATATGAGAGCAGGCTTCTCATGATCCTGGAAGTTTCAGTCTATATTAAAAACCCCATGTTAACCCTCCCTGGAATTGTACTCATTTAGGCTGTCTTCTAAACACACTGACATCTAAGCATTTTAGGGAACATTTGTAACCTTCTAGTCATCAAGAACATGTTAGGCCGTATTTAACAGCAGAGGGCCGCTAGTCAGCTATTAATCATTCCAAATGCACTATTATAATTATTAAACCAGCTGTGTGATCCCTAAGTGTCACATGTGCACTTTGAAATCTGTGTCCTTTTCTACACATAGGGCATGTTTCAGGGAGCAGACACTTACTGTTCAGTGCGTTTAGGTGAAAACTGGTATTTCTTCTGGGAGCACTTTGGCCAGGGTTAGTATGATGTGAAACAAGACCACGAACTCATCACTTAACACTGCAGTTTTCAGCAGAGGTGGTGACATGATCACAGAATGCTCACACTCAAAATCACTTCCAGCTCCATAAACAGATGCCAGAGATGAAGACAGAATAGTTCAGAGGAATAATGACAAGGGAATACAGCTTTAAAGTGGAGAGAGGAAAAATTAGTACTGAATTAAAAAAAAAAAAAGCTAGCAACTTCGGCCATGGCTATTCTTTATAAGAAGTATCTCTTAAGCAGACAAGGTTTCAAGTACATAACAGCTTTAATTTTATGCAGATTACATATTTACATGATAATAAAAATGGAGAAGGGCTTGGTTGAGATACTTAATGCCACGGACGGAATTATTAATCAATATGTCTTTCCAAAGCTGTCACATCAATTACTTGAAGCCATGTAGAAAGTCATATTTGCTTGTTATCATCCAAATTCTCTTCAGGACTATATTTTACAATTGAAATGGGATGAGGTATAGCCAAATCCCGGAAGGAAGGAAGGAAGGAAGGAAGGAAGGAAGGAAGGAAGGAAGGAAGGAAGGAAGGAAGGAAGGAAAGAAGGAAGGAAGGAAGGAAGGAAGGAAAGAAGAAAAGAAAGAAGGAGGGAAGGAGGAAGGAAAATAACCTTTTAAAAATTTGCTCACGGAGTGGATACACACATGTCCCTTGACCTTTGTTTGTCCACACTGTTGGGTGGGCAGCCTGCCTCACAGCTGAACCATTTTTGGAGGGCTGGCTTGACTTGTCATTTGCGACAATGCCCCCAGCAGGCAAATCTGGAGTAGCAGTCTTACACCCTGATTGATTTGATCAGCCCAGTTTTGACCTTTTAACTGTTAGTGTAAGACAAACCACCACCAAGAAAGCAGAATTTCTATTACAACGTAACAAATCCTAAAACTGATTTGGCTTTGCAGATTCCTATTCTATGGCCCCACAGGCAAGGCCCATAGGTTGTTACCAGGCCCCTCTTCCAGCCTCACATATTTTTTGTTTTTCCAAATTTTTAGGTAGAAGAAAGATACAGTTGACCTCTAAATCTCCTTGAAACTCTGACTTGGAACCAAGTTCTCTTTAGTTCATCTTTACAGGAGCTAGAATTTCTGTCTTACACAGCAAATTGACCCTTTTTACACATGAGATTAAGTACCTTCATTACCAATTTCTTTCAGATATATCTTTTCTCTATGCCCTAGCCCTAATAAGAAAAGACAAACCTCAAAGGAAACTTAAAATATTTAATGACTTTGACTTTTAAACATAACCCAGATTAGATAATAATGCCAAGTGATAATTCAATATGCCAAATATAAAATGAACAAACTCTTTTACAAAGTTTAACTCCAGTAAACTATCACAGATTCATGGCACTAGTTGTGATAAGTGAAAGGGAATAATGTAAAATCTGAGATTACTTAAAAGTCATTCCATTATGTTCAGGTAGACAATGCATAAACAAAATAATTTTACCAAGAAAAATTTAATAGAAGTGCATTACTACATTAATATTTCAGAACACATATTATTCTACACATGTCGTGTAAAAGGATAAAAAGTGCACATGTGTAAGAACTGAAAGCAAAAATGGTCATGAGATCACTTTTAAGTAATCTTCAAAAAAAATTTTAACTAAATTAAGAGAGCGGGGGGAATAGAAATAAGGGCCAAAATCAAGCCATAGGAAAAGTACAGTTAAGATCCCACTCTTGGATACCTCTCTTGCTGACACTGAATGTCACCATTATGAAAATGAATTCTAAGTGGTCTTTGCATCTCTGTATCTTTGGGACAGGCACACTCAACTGATAAAGCCTAGTATATAAGTTTGCATCTCCTCAACAAAGGGGAGTGGCGTGGGAGCCTCTGGCGTCCTTTACATTCCATTGTGGAAACTTCCACCAACACTCACAAAAGTAGAAGATAATAAGTTTTCATTTAAAATCATTGACAGGTTCTGTGACTTTAAGTGGAACGACATACAGTGAAACCAGTTTTACCACAGGCTAACTGATATAAACAAGAATTAAGTTCCTACCCTGTTTCCCTGAAAATAAGACCTAGCCAGACAATCAGCTCTAATGCGTCTTTTGGAGCAAAAATTAATATAAGACCTGGTCTTATTTTACTAAAATATAAGACCGGGTCTTATAATATAATACAATATAATACAATACAATACAATACAATACAATACAATACAATACAATACAATACAATACAATATGTAATAATATAATATAATACCAGGTCTTATGTTAATTTTTGTTCCAAAAGATGCATTAGAGCTGATTGTCCAGCTAGGTCTTATTTTTGGGGAAACACGGTATGGCATCTCATCAACAATATAACAAAATGACGTTGAACAAACCGTTATTTGAGGACGTGTTATATCCCCCCAAATAGTAAGAGGATTGAAATATTTAGGCAGACTAAATATGACAAATTTTCTTTACATGAAACCAGCTTAAGTGTTTAAACATTGATATTACTGAAAAGAGAGGTTCACTATATTCAAGTAGAGACAACCCATAAGAAGTTTCCCCATAGCACAAATGTACTTGAACTTGCTTACATGAGTATGAAAGATGCACCTACTTGCACACACAGATAATTCAGTGCAAGGCCTTAAAAGTAATCTTGTTTCTAGTTGAAACACGCCTCCTTTCGTTCTCAGTTGTGATATTTGATTTGTAAGACTAATTCTTTCAAGACTGGTACAAGTGAAAATGCAAACAAGTTGAGATGAAATTATTTACTGTAGGTTTTTGTGATCTACACGTGTACATGTGTGTGAGAGATCGAGACAGAGGTGGGGATGGCTTTGAGAATAAATGGGTGTGGTTAAAAGTTTCTTTATGATTAACACTAATTAGTCATACCTATGTCAATTAATATAATTCTAAAGCTAAGGAAAAGCTTTATTTTTGTTTCTAATTTTTCACTTAGAATGTTTTAGGAATTATTATGAATACCAGAAACTTTCTTCACTGACTCCTTTCTGATGGTTGTAACTTTTTTATCCTGATTCAATCCTAAATGCCTTACTTGATTTGATCCAAACATTAATGAAAATCCTTAAATCAATGTTCTTTCTATGTGCAGTTGAAACTCCATGACTCTTTGGTGTTTATAGTAGTGGGTAGGGAGAGAGGGAAATGAGAGTGATTACGTCTGGTAGGTAGTTAAATATTGAGAAGCAATATGTCAACTCCCTCAAGATGATACTTGTACACCTGCCACTATAATCCAGGAGTTCCATATCCTAAGGTATCAAACCCTAAAGCATCCTCACCCTTACCTTACCTTTAGCCTTACTTAAATGTGTCCTTATCATTTTAATCTGCTTTCATTAATTACTAGTTACAAGAGACAATTCATAGTAGACATTTTCTCAAGATCAGAGTAACATAGTTGTAGTCAAAACTTGGCTCAAAATCTCTCTTCTTCACTTTCCCCACCATAATATTAGCTAATCATATTTCCCCTTAAGGTCTAGGATATAGTTCTTCAAACCCTCTCTTCTCAGGGTCCTTCCTCATCTAAAACAGTTTAAAGTGAACTTCTCATCAGCAAACTACATTACTTATGGTACTATGTTATATTACAGGTGTATCTTCCTAAGGAAGATAATTGGAGACTTTTTAAATCTGGTGTGATAGGATTTAGCAAGTTCAAAAGTACAGTTGTGAAAGAATGTCATGAGAGATCTAAGATGGTAGAATAGATAAATGCTGTTTTTGTCTCATCCCGTGAACACATCAAAATTACAACTAAATTATAGAACAATCAACCTGAAGAACCACCTGAAGTTTAGCTGGACAGAAGTTTTATAACTAAGAATATAAAGAAGAAGCCATGTTGAGACTGGTAGGAGGGGTGGAGACGTGAAACAGGCTGGCCCCATACCCATCTGTGGTAGTTAAACATCAGGAGAGGTATCTCAGCCACAGAAGTTCCCAAGGAGGAGTAAGAAACCCCAGCCCTCCACACCAGACTCCCCAGACCAGAGTACTGGTGCCAGGAAGAGGAGCCCCACAACTTCTGGCTGTGTAAAACAGTGGGGATTCCAACTGTCCAGGTGGTACAAAAGGCTGTGGGAAGCCCAAGCATCCTCTTAAAAGACCCATGCAGACACCTGGGCTCCAGTGGAGGGACAGCGACTTGGGGGCATCGGAGACATATGGGGGAGAGACTGAGTTGTGTAACTTTGGGCAAGGACTAGAGGGACAGCCCCAATATTCCTTGTGTGGGGCCCTTCTCCCGAGAAAATGGCAAGCAGGTGCCATCTTTCCTGTGCTGAGCCTGCCCTCACAGGCCAAATCTGAATCTGACTGTCCTGGTGAGCTCTGCTGCTCCACCCTGCTGACTCACTGAGACCCTGCCTCCCCAACCTGCATACTGTAGGAGGTTCTATCTGCAGCTAAACCTTACAGGAGCTGGCAGGATGCAGCAGGCCTCAGAGTGCCCTGGCTTTTTATAGACCTAGCCCAGACCTGCCATGTATCCCCAAAAATAAGACCTAGCCAGATAATTAGCTCTAATGCGTCTTTTGGAGCAAAAATTAATATAAGACCCGGTTTTATTTTACTATAATATAGGACGAGGTCTAATATAATAATATAATATAATGTAATATAATTACTGGATCTCATATTAATTTTTGTTCCAAAAGACGCATTGGAGCTGATTGTCTGGCTAGGTCTTACTTCTGGGGAAACATCGTAGTACTGGTGGCAGCCATCCTTGGTCCACAGTGTGACCACTCCCACACGCCTCCAGGTACAGCACAGGCAGCAAGCAACCATGGGTCACTTTGTAGCTCCTACCAGGTACTTCCCAGCCAGTCACAGGCAGTGGGTGACGTGGGCCTGCAATGGAACCCCTCCTAAGAGGCCCCAGAACCAACATATTTGGAGGTTGGTTTCAGACCAAAGCAGAGCACCACCCAATTAGTCCCACAGTGGCACAAACAAAGGGTGGTCTCTACAGGCACCAGAGCCCACTGGGATGTATCCTGCTCCATGGGGTAACCCCCCCACACACACACAGCATCCCTTAAGCTGTGGACATAGCCAAATCCCACAGTCAGTCAGCCTGATGGTCATTATCACCCACTGACATGCCACCAGAAATCAAGGCTCAACACACATGAGGGACACTTTTGGAGCACCCAGCTCAAGTGACCAGGGAGGCTGTGCCACTGGGCCCCACAGGACACAGCAAGACTAGGAGACATAACAGCCCTGCCTAATACATAGAAACAAACACAGAGAGGCAGCCAAAATGAGGAAACAAACAAATACTTCCCAAATGAAAGAACAGGAGAAAACTCGAGAAAAAGAACTAAGCAAAATGGAGGCAAGCAACCTACCAGATACAGAGTTCAAAACAATAGTTATGAGGACATTCAAGGAACTTAGTGAGAACTAAGAACACAGAAATAGCAAGCTTAAAAAAGGACATAGAAATCATAAAAATGTCAGAAATTAAGAATACAATAACTGAAATAAATAATGCACTAGAAGGAATCACCAGCAGACTGCATGAAGCGGAGGATCAAATCAGCAATTTGAAAGACAAGGTAGCAGAAAACACCTAATCAGAACAGCAAAAAGAAAAAAGAATTTTTTTTAAAAATGAGGATAATTTAAGAGAGTTCCATGACAACATCAAGCATAACAACATTCATATCATGGGGGTACCAGAAGGAGAAGAAAGAAAGCAAGGTTTTGAGAATCTATTTGAAGAAATAATCACTGAAAAATTTCCTGACCTGGTGAAGAAAATATACATACAAGCCCAAGAAGCACAAAGAGTCCCCAAAAAGATGAACCCAAATAGGCCCAAACCAAGATACATTATAATTAAAATGGCAAAAGTTAAAGGCAAAGAGAGAATCCAAAAAGCAGCAAGAGAAAAGCGGTTAGTAAATTATAAGGGTGATCCCATAAGGCTGTCAGCTGATTTCTCAACAGAAACTTTGCATGGCACAAAATATTCAATATGATGAAAAGCAAGGACCTATAACCAAGATTACTCTACCCAGCAAAGCTATTATTTAAAATTGAAGGACAGATAAAGAGTTTCCCAGACAAGAAAAAGCTAAAGAAGTTCATGACCACCAAACTAGTATTACAAGGAATGCTAGAGGGACTTCTTTACGATGGAAAGAAAAAAGATCAAAACTATGAATAATAAAATGGCAATAACTACATATCTATTAACAATTGCTTTTGATGTAAGTGGATTAAATGCTCCAATAAAAAACATAGGGTGACTGAATAGATAAGAAAACAAAACCTCTACATATGCTGTCTATAAGAGTCTCACTTCAGATTGAAAGACACACACAAACTGAAAGTAGAGGATGAAAAAGGGTATTTCATGGAAATGGAAACAAACATAAAAACAAACAATAAGCTGGGGTAGCAATACTTGTACCAGACTTAATAGACTTTAAAACAAAGGCTGTAACAAGAGATAAAGAAGGACCCAGTAATCTCACTTCCGGGTATTTATCCGAAGAAACCCAAAATGCTACTTCGAGGGGACCTGTGCATCCATATGTTCATTGCAGCATTATTTACAATGGCCAAGATGTGGAGGCAGCCTGGGTGTCCGTGGATAGAAGAATGGATAAAGAATGGTACATCTATACAGTGGAATATTGCTCAGCCAGTGAAGAGAATGGGTTCTTGTCATCTGTGGTAGCCTGGATGGACCTGGAGGGTATTGCGCTGAGTGGAGTATGTCAGACAGAGAAAGATAGATGCAGTGTGACATTTCTTATATGTGAAACCTAAAGAACAAAATAAACAAAACAGAAAATGACTCATAGATACAGAAAACATTTTGATGGTTGTCAGATGGGAGGGGAATCGGGTGGTGGGTGAAAAAAGGGAGGGGATTAAGAAGCACAAATTGGTTGTTACACAATAGTCATGGGGATGTAAGGTACAGCATAAGGATTATAGTCAATAATATTGCAATAACTATGTATGTGTCAGAAGGGTACTAGATTTATCAGGGTGATACATGGGAGACGGGTTGGGGTATTGGGTGAAAAAGGTGAAGGGCTTAAGAAGTACAAATTGGTAGTTACAAAATAACCATGGGGATCTAAAGTAAAGCAGAGGGAATATAGTCAATAATATGGTAATAACTATGTGTAGTGCCAGGTGGGTACTAGACTAGTCAGGGGGATCATTTCTTAAATTATATAAATGTCTAACCATATGCTGTAGATCTGAAATTAATGTAAAATAATATTGAATGTCAACTGTAACTAAAAAATTAAAAAGGGTGGGGAGAATGTGAAGGGCAATAAGAGGTCCAAATGTCCAGGTATAAAACAAATAAGTCATGGGGATGTAACGTACAGCATGGGGAATATAGTCGATAATATTGTGATAGCATGGTACAGTGTCAGATGGTTGCTGGACTTGTCATGGTGATCACTTCTGTAGGTATATAAATGTTGAATAACTATTATGTACACCGACACTAATGTAATATTGTATGCTAACTATATTTTTAATAAAAATCTTTAAAAAAAAAAAGTATAGCTGATGTCAAGTAACCTACCTGGGTAACTTTTTATATTCATAAAATGTATCTGTTTATATGTTTCAAAATAAATCCTCATTATTTGGAAATGCAGAGACATATATCCATGTGCATAAATGAAAAAAATACACACACACACACGCACACACACACACACACACACACGAGTGTTTTCCTGCAATAACTAGATACTCTACCCAAAGGAGCTGCAAACATATGAGCCACAAAATCAATCATACAGATCTTAGGAATAGTAGTCTGATTTCTATAGTATAGATATGATTGTACAGAATTAGCACTCAAATATTCAGTATAATTCCTGCAATGTGGCATGGCTTTTATGTCTCGAATTTGATGCTACCTGGTTCTTATTCTGCTTAAATTATCTTTTCTTACCAAACATCAAACTTAGAGTTTCCTTTCCGGTTATATTCAGTTACTTCCAATAGTCATTTACGGAGCACCTATTATATGCCAATCTTTTGGCGACTGACTGAAAACAGAAAAAGTTAAAAGAAAAACAAAACAGGGGGTTTGCCTCTAAAGGCAGACTATAAGAGAGATGGAAAAATAAATAATTACAGGATGTGTATCATATTATGATGGAGTAACCCAAAGGCTCTATAGAGGCATAGAGAGAATAACCTTATCTGGAGTGGGGAATCAGAACTCTATCACTGAAAGAGATCTACACAGCTGTGAAGGAAGAACGCCTTTCTCAAGCATTTATCCTGTAGATTTTAAGCAGGAGAGTATCGTGGTCAAACTTCAAATTTCAGCTAGGAAACTGTGTGAAAGAAGGGTCAGGAGAGGATGAACTGGAAGACAAGGACGCCAATTAGAAGCTGAGAAGACGGCACACAAAAGGTAGTGGCCAATGAAATAAGGGTATGATGAGAGAAGGGAGGAATTGAAAATAACTCAGAGTTTTCCAAGTTCACTGAGTTGTGGAGTGAAGAAAGGGATGAGGAGGGAGATGGTTTATTTGGGGACATGCCTTGTTTCTGAGGCTTGACTGAGGTCTGTGAGTATGCAGTGAAATATGGCATGAGGGGCCATATCTAAACTGAAAGAAATAGGGGTGAAGTGATGATGTTCAGACATTGGCGGGGGGAAGGGAGGACAGGCTAAATCATCAAGTCGTCTCTCTCCAAGTTTATCCTGTTACAGGATGTTAAACCAACAGCTCCACAAGCTCAGCAACTAAGTCAAACACGGGGACACCTTGACTTTGTGCACCTCTAGCCTGGGCTGAAGCACAGTTGATGTTCTTTCAATTCATTCTAAAGAATATTTATCTCCATTTCAACTTAATTCAACCAAAATTTACTGAGTGTCTACTTGAGATCACATCTTGTGATCAAGGCAAGAGAAAGAAAACAAGTAAGAAAACAGAAGAAGAGAGAATAAACTAAATTATTTTGCAATAACTTCTATGATAGATACCATATATAATATCTGATTAAAGTTATCTCTGTCTTCAAGGTTATTAAAGCTGAGGGGATAAAGAGATCACAGAAAGATCATTTTTATTATTTTTATTTAAAATATTTAAATAGAAAAATTAATTTTGCTCTAAACAAACAAACAAACATAAACCATGGAAATTTTAAATTATAACTTGGCGTCCAAGGCACAATAAACTGAAAAGCACAAACCTAGATTGATATGTATTGCAGGAATCATGTACATCCAATACACAGATACTATTAGAAGCCAGCTGGTCTTTCCCACAGGTAGTACTTAAACTGGAAATGCGAACGAAGATTCACATCTGGAGAGCCATGGACAGGACTGAGAGAACATTTGAAAGCAGCCAGTTACTTCCTATTTTGTTGAGGGAAACTATTTCCTCCCTAAAAAGTCCAGTAGCTCCTGACATAAAGTAGCTTGTTTGTCTTCTTTTTCATATTTAATGCCACTTGCCTGCTTGAAAAGGGGCAGGCACACACCTAACTCCTGGTCCACCGCGTAGCAAGCCAGGCCCTCTGTATATGTACTGGGGTCTCACCTGCCTTTCCTCTAAGTAGACTTCAACGCTCCCCCAAACAGGCTTGGTCACCCAACTGAGCTCAACTCCGGGGAGTTAATTCAATGACAATGTATGTAAAGCATCTTGCCCTTGCTTCACATAAGTAAGGGAAACATCAAAGGTCTCAGTCATGGGTGGAAGATTCAGAACTTCTAATCACTGTTATCTAATCACAAGGTCATAGTTTACCTGTATCTTCATTAGCCAAGAAGCAATGCATCCAACACTCACATCTGTTAATTAAATACAGTTATTCTACCAAAAGAAATTGAGAATTACTAAAATCTAGGTGCTGAGCAATCTGTGTTTATTTATTGTTTCACATGGAAGCAAACTCCTTGTGTATTCTTGGCCTAACTGCTCAGAGTTTTGGTTGGTAAATACTGGGAAGTGTGTGTAGAATCAATATGTCTATAAAGGCATGAAATACAATTTAAAGAAGGTCAGTAAGCAGAATGATTCTAAGGCGAAACTCCTTCCTTCAAAGGTGTAACAACACTTAGTCACATATTCTCTTGAAATAACAGATTCCATAGCTATTCCTCAAGGAGATGAGTTTATGTAAACGAGAACATTCTGCTTGTGCTGCTGAAGTCACAGAGTGTAACAGATGTTCCCAGTCCCCAGGCCCCACTGCATGACAGTGGTGAGTATTTCATAAACCCCAATATTGGAAGGATTCTGCACCTACTGTGCTCTCTTTTCCCCACTCCGAAAAATTTTACACATGATATTTCACTGCACTGATTTTATTTTTAAAACGTAGCTGCTTTTATTTAAATGCCACAATTCATCTTATAATGGTATTTAAGGGGCTTCTGTGGCACTGTGCCAGATTTATATTATTAGAACCTAGGCGTTTGCAAATGAACCTCTTTCAATTAGTGTTTCAGGAAGCAATTAAACTGTCTAAAGTGTATTAATGAATACACTGGAATCGGGAAGCCTATCCTCCTAATACCCCATTATTAATGTACCATCTGCTTTGCTGCCTTAGGAGCATCCAGAATCTCTAACCTCAGGTCCACGAAACCCAATCATTTAGTCAGAAAGTTCAGAGAAGCCTAAGTTTGCAATCAGGTTCAATATTCTATACAATATGTGAATATTATATGTATATTAAGTACAACTACTTCACTGTTTTTTTGTTGTTGTTTTTTACAGATGCAAATGAAGATGCACATGGGTTCTTTTCTTTTTGTTCTATGTCAAAATACTAACAGCTCAACAGCTCGGTGAATATATTCCTGGAGCTGATGTTCCTGCCTAAAGCACGAGTGCTGTATATACACCCTGTGATGGCTGAGGATTTCATTAGGATCACTGATGAGGTTGTTTTCATTAGTGGAGGGTATAACTTGCTACTGTGTTGCAATACAGCTTTTTTCCAGGGAGCGCTCCTGGTGCTGAGACATGGGCTGGCACCTCTTCCCATTTCTCCCCATTGTTGCTGTGGCAGCATGGGGATCTGGAGGATCCCTTGCTTCCTGAACTATTTCCTGTCGGATTTATGACTAAGAGGAACCCAAAGGCTGCAGGATAGAGACTAGTGAGAGGGGAACGTGAGGGCAGGGAAGCCTGGCGCTGGCACCCCTCTGCTCCCATGCTGGGGAGTCACAAAGTCACCGACTCCTATGAGCAGGCTGACTTTGGGGATTCATGGCTGCTGAGACAGCCGAAAGGGAAGGAGAAGCTCGTCCTCTACTTTACAGAATTTAGAATCTAGTAGGCGAAAGAGGATACAGGGCCAAGGAAGGGTCATGAGAAGAAGTGGGAAGGTCTCCATGGAGTGGGGGAGCCAAGGAGGAGTGTGGGGAAGAGGAGGACCCTATGGAACAGGTAGGATTTAGGAAAGTAGAAAGAACAGAGAAATTTCCCACAGAACCTTGGACTTCTTTAATTTTCATTAAGCGCTGTTATGTGTTGACTTGTGTCCCCCAAATGTGTATGTTGAAGTCCTAACACACCGTCCCTCAGAATGTGATGCTATTAATATTTGAGGGGAAAAAAGAGGTGTTGCAGATGTATTTAGTTACTAAATTAATGTCATACTGGAGTAGGGTGGGCCCCTGACCCAACGTGACAAGTGTCCTTATAAAAAGGGGAAATTCAGACACAAGAGGCACACATACAGGGAGGATGCCATGTGACAATTAAGGCAGGGACAGGGGTGATGCAGCAGAAGTCAAGGAATGTCAAAGGTCGCCAGCAACCACCAGGAGTTAGGAGAGAGGCACCAGACAGGTCTTTGCCTAAAACCTTTGGAGGGAGTGTGGCGCTGCCATCACCTTGGCCTCAGACTTAGAGCCTCCAGAACTGTGAGACAGTGAATTGGTTGCAAAGCCCCTCTGTTTGAGGTCTTTTGTTACAGCATTCCTACAAACTAACTTAAGTGCTATCACAATGAATTAGGAAATGCCTGACTTTCCTCCGGGAAATAAGAGCAATGTTGTTTCTTTTTTTTTTTTTTTAATTGAGAGGACCTTAAAAATACAATACTGGGATTTTAAAAAGTGTTCAATTTCAGTAAATTGCGGTTGAATGACTCAATTAGGATGAGTAACTCATGAAGAAATTTGGAAAGTTCAGGTGAGGGAGAGAAACTTAGTGAGCTTGAGATCGAAGGGCAATTCTGGCAACCACTGGGGTGGGAGCCAAGGGGTTTTAGAAGAATCTGTGGAACCTTGGAGCTCTATGTTGGCTTCTTGGCCAGGGAAGAAGGAGGGTGTAGGAAGGCTAATCTGGTCACAGACCCACTGTGTCCTCTCTGAGTATTTGGTCATACTGAGTTTCTCCACTCAGGGCGGAGTCATCAAGGCCTAACCCACAGGACTTAGCAAACACACACACACACACACACACACACACACACACACACACACACACGCTCGCACATGCATACAGGTCCAGCACTGCCATAGGTGAATGCAATCATATGCCTTTGACATTTCTTCACCTACTGATGGCTGATCCACTCAAAGTCACAGGGCGTTCCTTTGATATGATAGATGTGCTTCATTATTCCTCTGCTCTTTTAGAATGGTTCAGTTCAGAGATAGAAGGGAGGGCAAGAATGGTGAGGTGAGAAAGCAAAAACAGAGGTGTATGACGAAAAATAAATTTGCATTTGCTAAGCTGAAATCCTACTATGCGCTGGGTTCTGTGCTGGGGACTTCAACTACAAAAACCCACCCAGGTGGATATCATAAACTCCAATTTATAAGGCGAGAAGAACGCTCAGAGAGGTACAATCATCTGCTCAGAGCCACGCTTGTAATAAGCAAGGCTGCAGAGGTCTCACCCAGGTCTATTTGACTCCGAAGATCCTCCAAAGTTCCTTTTCTACTTTATCAAATTACCTCTTTTTCTGGAAGAAATGTAAAATCAACACTCCCGTCCGTGCCTATGCATGTTCTCTTTTATTCTTGCCTGTGCCCCCTTGTCCCTTTAAATGAGCTGGCCCACTCATCCTCTGCCTAGCAGCCAGCACAAAACAGCTGGCTTCCGGCAACAGTGGTTTGCCAAACAATTTCCCAGGTTATTTCTGTCTTGTATGTTATCTATTAATCTGATTGTTGTCCCCTGGTCCCTCAGAGTTTTGGCTCTGGACCCTCAGCTCTGCCCTATTAGAACTGGTTTACTGACCTTTGGCTCCCACTCCACCCTTGCCTTCACTGGGTCCTCTAGAGTTTGTGTCCCCCACAGCCACGGGATAGAGACCCCCACACACACTCCAACTCCATGTCCATCTTTAGTGAATAAGCTTCCTCCGCACTCACGAAGTAAGCCAATCCTCCTCCCTTGGACAGAGAAGGGGCGCTTGAAGTTTTCCCACAAATACGATGATGATGTGTACAAGTAGACAGGTCTTAGGATAGGATCCAGGTGAACTCACATTGGATACGGTCCTCACCACCACATAGGAGGACAGTACTAGTTTCCCATCATTCTAAAGTAAGGCTATTGCACAAAAGACCTGCAAGGTTCCTTCTGGAATTAATCTGTAATTCTTGCTTAACACACATGTACAAAACAAGCACCTTTATGACACCATAACAACTTTGTTTGCACTTGGCCATGATTTTTTTAAAAAAAAACAAAACAGTGATGATTTATGAAAGAAAAGCATCTCTTTCATATACTTCTTTGGACTTTTAAAAAGGGGCAATCAATCATACATGTCTGATTATTACAAGACTGTACATCAGGAAATATACTACAGGCTAGTCTGGAAGCACTAGGGGAAGAACACGTATGGTAAGGTGGAGATGTCTGTCAAAACAGTGACTTACTGAATACACCCTACGTGGACACAGTCCCCAGTTTCTCCTTTGCATATGGCGGCTGTCGAGATGCCTTTGCATGGAATACGCAGCATTTCTGTGTCTTTTTGGCAAGCATTTAACTTCAGTAGCAACTCCATGCATGCACAACAGATAAAAGATGAATAAGAACCCAAGGACCTTAAATCTAGAGACTGCAGGGATCCTGCTCTTAGAGGCTTTCTAATTGATTTAGTAGACATTATACTTAACTTGTGTGCAAATACTTAATTCCTTAGAATAGCAGAATAGCTAATTAATGGTACAGTATTGTGTCTTGTTGGTAGTAAGTTTATAGTATTTTTGCAAAAAAAATATTTTATATTCTTTTTAAAATTGGACTGGCCCAGGGAAAAGGTAGAGAAAGAATAAGAAACATTTCACTTCTTCAACTTCAGGGGAGCCAGTTCTCCAGTCACAAGATTAGAAATCCCCCTGGAATGTCTGAAGAGCACAGTATATAGTAATTCAGCCATTGTGTCTGGGAGGGCTTGGGAAAAGTACATATAACTGCTCTGGCTTTCTGTCCTAATAGCTTCTCATTAATGGACTTGAGGGGATTAATGTGTCTAGTAATCTGGTTGGAAACTTCTATCACTTATCCTTTTCCCAGTTCAATACCATTCTCAATTATTTTCTATCCTTTAAATCATCATTGAAATTCCACTTCTTCCACGAGGCTTTTCCTGAATGACTGGGGGGAAAAAGTGACTTCCTTTCCATGCAAGGTGACTACTTATTCTGCATTGCCAGGGCTGCCCCAATTTCAGCACTAGAAGTCCACATTCTGGGAAACTCCTCAGTCTCAGGGACTGTTCATCACTGATAGGAATTGAATTGTGTTTCCTCAAAATTCTTATGTTGGAGCCCCAATACCTAATGGATGGTATTTGGATATGGGGTCCTTGGAAAGTAATTAAATTTAGATGAAGTCACAAGGGTGGAGCCCTCATGATCAGATTAGTGTCCCTTATAAGAAGAAGAGACACCAGAGAGCTCACACTCCCTCTCTGCCAAGTGAGGACACAACAAGAAGTTAGCCATCTGCAAGCCAAGAAAAGATGCTTCGGCAGAATCTGACCGTGCCGGCTCTCCAATCTCTTATTCCCAGCCTTCAGAACTGTAAGCACTCAATTCCTGTTGCTTATGGCACCCAGTCTAAGGTATTTTGTTATGGCACCTGGCTGACTAATACAGCTGCCTTACCTCCACATTCCTCCCTATGCACGTGTAACTGCCAAGAAATGCTCTTTTTAGGTAAATTTTTGTTACCTCACATACAGTTGGCATCAAACATGCGGGAGGATTTCATGAAGGCTGGAGAAGGGCAGAGATGTCTGGGTGTTCTTTTAAATGGTTTTATAGCCCAGGGTCACCTGCTTTGGCTTATGTTGGCCGGACCACATCAGACATGCTCTATGCGACTTCCCAACCCAGAGGCAGGGGATTGTATTGGGCAGACCTGAGAATGTGGCTTACTTCACAGCTAGTGATTAGAAGAATGGAAAATCAGTAATATTTACTAATTCTCAGACATTTAATTTATCTGGCATCAATCAATCAACAAACACATATTTACTGAGATCTCCTTTGGTTGGCTTTTATAAACAGGAGCTCAGGATGAATGTTTTTAAAAAGAAAAACTGGTTTTTAATCCAGCTTTGGTATTTCCTAGTTGTCTGAGTTGAATATTTGCTTAATCCCTCTGAGTTTCAGTTTCTTTATCTCTAAAATGGAAATAATCGTATCTACATTATGAGAAAGCTATGAAAATGAAACAAAGACTGCTGAATGGTGTATACAGCCTTCTAAATATTAACAAAATGTTGTAAAATAATAATTAAGCATTATAAAAATAGCCATAGACTAGCAGAGTGCCTTGTACATATTAACTGAATTTCATGAATAAACCCAGACGTATGCTTAATATAATGAAGGGCTCCCACATACAGAAGAATAGAATAGAATTCTTCAATGGCTCATTAGACCTGCAAGCATTTCACCCCTTTTTCCTAGGCATTATTACCCACATCCTTTAATGACCATCTAAGCTTCCACATTGATAGTTCTCATCAGGATCTCTCCTCAAAACTCCTGACCCATATGTTGAGCTCTACTATGACTGAAAAATACATTCAACTCGACAGCACTGAGACCAAAATCATGGTCTCTCTCCAACATGGTTCTCCTTTAGTCTATTCCATGAATAGCATCACCTTCTACCTACCGTGCATGCCAGAAACCTTGGCGCAATCCTTGGATTCTTCCTCTTCTTAACCCTCACCGCCATTCCCTCACAAAGTTTCATTCATCTTGCCTCCTACATCATTGATTCCACCCTCTCCGTCTCCACTAGTATCAACCTAGCCTAAGATACCAACATTTCCTTCCCTCGATTACAGCAATAACTTAGTAAATGATATTTCACAAAGTTGACTCTTGTCTAATCTTTTCTCAGATAGCCCCAGAGTGAAATTTGCAAAACGAAAACTAAGGTCATGGCCCTGCCCTGCTACAAAACCCTGAATGGTTTCCTATTGCTCATAGAATAAAACCCACAGTTCTTTGCAATGTCTACCAGGCATGCTCTGCCTGAGTTCTCCCACCTCTGCAGCCTTGTGTCTCAGCACACATGCCCCACTTTCCGCATCATATTGACCTCTGGTTCTGACTATGGAGCTTTGCGTTGCCCACGGCAAGAATACTGCACCTTGTCTAGTTAACTCCAGATGAGCCTTTCAATTGCAACTCCAAAATTACTTTGTCAGGGGAAACATCCTGTAAGTTCCCCAAGCACCCTATACTTATCCTTGGAAAATCATTTCAAGTTGTTTTTAATTTTATACGATTTGCAATTGCTTGAGTCTGTGTCCTTCAGCAGACTGTAAGCTCTAGGAGGGTAGGTACACAATTGGTTTTTCTCACCATAGGCCATGGATCCTATTACAATTCTTGGCACATAGCCAGCTCATCATTGCGTGTCAAAGTGTCTGGCAAAGAAGAATAAGGAGAAGCAAGCTGTAGAGGGTAAGGAAGTTTTCCCTGAGGAGGCAATGACCAGAAGAGAGAACGATTGAGAGGGTGGGACTGGGAGTAGGATTTAGGTAGCTACGGCGGGGTGGGTGGGGAGGCTGCTTTCCAGGTATTGACATTAAGGTAAAAAGTCTTGGAGGCTGGAATAAGGTTTTTACACCCAGAGTAGAGTGAAGAGTTTCCTCGCCTATCATGGGAGAATGAGTGTGTGCAGTTATGAGACCAGGGAAGAGGCAGGGTGCCCATTTCAACATCTAGAGAGAGGTGCATCATTTGTCTTTATTTCCAGTTATGATTGCTGTTTCAAATGGGTGGTTTAAATTAAGGCAGAAACTGCAAGTTCCCTGCATGGACAGTGACGAGCAGAGTCTTCTGCAGGAAAAGGACCGTCGTTTGTTTGTTTGGGTTGATATGGGCTTGTGTTTCACTCTATGGAGACAAATGACTCTATGTGTCTCTGCCAGTTACTTTATTAGCTGTACTGGCATTTTATTTCTAAGTCAAGGGATAATCTGAGGCCAAACCAAGAGGAAGCACTGAGACGAGGCCTTGCCACAGGCTGCTGACTGCCTGACATTTCAGAGTAAAGAATCATTGCCTCAGAAATATTCCAAGCACTTCGTTTACATCCCAATCAGGGAACTGTTAGGGCAAAACTCAAAGGTGAGTTTCTTCGATCTTTTATCTCCCCAGAGGTGCGAGGAGTTATAGCCCAAGCATTTAAAGTAATTAAAGCCTGCTCCCCTCTTGGTCATCGACAAAGATTCCTTGGTACACCTATCAACATCGAAACAGCATCCTGTGCTGCTTTCCGAATAACTGCAGGGGCAAAACTTGGTGATTTGAAGGGCAGTATGAACTGGGGAGGTTGAAACGTTTGCTGGAAATGGCCATGAATGGAAATCCTAAGGTATCATGGGCAGCATACAGGTGCTTTAACACCCACAGGGTCCCCGACGCAGGTTGCCAAGTCCATGGAGGGGGATGAAAACAAATGACACATGGACTCCAGGGAGGGTGGTTGGAAGGACTTGACGTACCGAAACAGCAGAGAGATTTGGGGAATGGTTGACATCAGTTCCAGTGACATTTGAAGTTCTCTGTGTAGCTAAAATCCCCATGTGTTTGATGCCTGATTCTGGGAAGAAAGTATAAGTTGAATCAGCAGGATTGCTTGGGTCACAAGTGTTATTGTAAACACCCACACCTTTGTCCCAGAGTATGGCAGGATTCAATATCTTTATTGCCTATTCAATATCTGTATTGATGGCTGAGATGAAGCAATCGACAACGTGCTCATCAGATCTGCAGACTACACGAAGCTAGGCAGATTAGCTAACACCTCCACAAGACAGGAATAAAGTTTCAACTGATCTTGGCAAGAGGAAGTGACACTATAGTGGGTCACTTTGGGATGAGGAAAAATAAACAAGGGTTGCAGGTTGTCCTCAAGCTAAATACAAACACAAAAACTATGAAGAAAAAACAAACAACAAAAAAGCTAGGTACAAAAGTCAAACATCCCCCACCCTTTCTCTTTTCCAGACCTTCATTAAAGTTCTGGGTTACATTTTAGACACAGAATTTTCAAAGGAATGTGAGGAAACAGGAAAGGTTCAGAAAACCAGAATGTACTCGTAAAGGGAAAATGACAAATGATGTCCAAGCATACAGAAGGTGCTTAATAATTGTGTGTTCAATGAAGAAGTAAGGCAGAAGAGAGGGAGGGGGGGAAGAAGGAAGAAAAATAAACGGTAGCATGGTAAAGAACAAATGAGACTGTTATAAGGAAAATCTCTGTGACCTTTAAGGGAAGAATCATTACTCAGAGTTGGAAAGAGTAGATATTCATCAAATTAAAACAGGAACTGCACCAAATGGTTTCACTGTGCAACTCTCAGCTTTGAAATTTTATGATACCTGACTTCATAACTGATATTTCCTGCCACTGTAATAAACAAGAATCATACTCGGGACGTGAGCCCAGGGTTATGGAGAAGAACAGAGATCAGGCTTCATTTCCTGTGCCTCCCATGTTTGCCTCACAATGTCATTCTGTTCCTCAGTGTTTCTTCCCACAGTTCCACAAGCTGCCCACATTTTCTCTGCACCCTAAAGATTAATTCACAGTTAAGAAAAACACAAGTAAGCATCAAAAGGTTATCTCCAATCTGACTCAGAACCGAAACCAGATTGAAGAAGGGCTCCCATGCCCCATTTACAGCAGTGGTTTCCAAGTATGGTTACGTCTTATACTCATCGGCAAAGGCTGGAAACTTATCCGAGAACAGGCTAGACCTAAGACCACCAAAATCAGATTATCATGGAGTGGGTCCCAGGCAGTAGGCTATGTTTATAGCTCTCCAGGGGATTCCAGTGCAGCCAAGGTTGAGAACCACTGTTTTATGGAGCATTTGGCTATTTTTTTCACCTCAGAACATGCCCAGAAGATCCCATCCCCCAAATGGCTGGTGGTGAAACCCTAATACATTCACTTCCCTTAATTAAGGGACAGGGGCAGGCACTTCTGGTTGGATGGAACAGCAGTGCCTCTCACATTTTCATGTACATAAAAATCACCTGAGGATGTTGTTAAAATGCAGGTTCTAATACAGTAGGACTGAGGTGGCCTCGAGATTCTGCCCATCTAACATGCACATATGTGACGCCAACGCTACTTGTCTGTGAGCCACATGGATAGCTGCAACTGTACTTCAAGCTTTCGTGAAACAATCACCACAGCTTCCAGTTGACATTACTACCCACTTAGCAATGTTGTTGGTTCTAAATATGTAGGGGTTGATAGCTTACTGTCCTTGTTCTCTAAAAGAAACAATGTAATTATCAGTCCAAAAACGAATATAGTAATGTGACTTGGTATCTTGTGATGTCTTGTGATAGTTAATTTTATCGGCCAATTTGACTCAATCATAAACATTATTTATGGGTGTGTGTGTTATATATCATATATATATAATTATATATATATATATATATATATATATATATATACATACACACACACATATAACTTCTATCGGTTCTGTTTCTCTGAAGAACCCTAATATGGTATCCCCTAAGATGATCTTGGGAAACGCACTGCTCCACAAACTTTAAGAATTGATTCCCAGCCCCAATTTAATACTGACTCACTGGCTTGTGCTGTGAACTTGGGATAATCTCAAGTCTTCTTGAAACTCGGTTGTCTCCTCTGCAGAGTGGGGACATTTTCATAGGTGTTTAATGAGGTTCACAGAAGATGACGGACATGCAAGTGCTTAGAAAAGCAAAAGTACTATGCACATGTAAGAGCTTCCTAAGGTTTACACCAAACTCAGAACCTTCTATTCAATGTAATAAACCTTCATTGAATACCAACTGAGCCAGCAAAAACATTACAAGGATGACTTGTCTAGCTGGCCAAGAAATACCATCAGAGCTGCAGAGCTGTTGTCCAGACGAAACACATTCCTCTAAAGTCACATACAGAAAGTGCCCTGTTTGGCAGCAGCGCACTCAGTGCCTTGGCCACGGTGACCGTAGAGAGTAACCTGCTCTATGTAGTTTACAGGAGTGTGTGTGTGTGTGTGTGTGTGTGTGTGTGTGTGTGTGTGTGTGTGTCTGTGTGAGGCTGTTGGATAATGAGGTGAGGAGGAAAGACGGGTTTCCCCTTTGGGCCAAGCCAAGTTAGAACCTCTCCTCTAAGCCATGAAAGGTTATTATCATGTATACAGTACAGGCTTTGTCATCAGACTAAGGGTGGCCCCAATTCCACCTTTGTTTTTCGTCAGTTGACTTGTTACTAGAATGACACTTACCCTCTCTAAGCTTTAATTTCCTCATCTATAATATAGGAATATTTGCATTTCCTTTATAGTCTGTCATTAACATAATGAAGACCAAGACTTCCTAAGAACAGTTTCCTAAGATAATTTCCAAAGGACTATATGGAACAGTAGCCTAAATCATCATTGTTTTGCTATTCTTTCCTGAAACTGCCACTATGATTGCATGAGCTTCAAGAAGGCATGGTTTCTGCTTTAATCTCCCAGCCCATGAGGGGTGCAGGGGGCGGCAAAAATCTTACCTTTAACAATCTATTGTATAATACAAGGACAGTTTCTAAAATTAACAGTTTTTTTGTTTTGTTTTTTTGTTTGTTTGTTTTTTTTGTTGTTGTTTTTTTGCCAAAGTCTTAAATTATGTGAAAGAGAGAGAGAGAAACAAAACCCCACAAAACACACACTTTGATAATCCCCTGACAGGATACAGCTTGCCCTCTGAGGCACCCAGAACCTGGGTCCTATCCTACTGATGAACAGAAATCCACAATCAAGGAACTATTTTCCTGGTATCAGTCTAAATCTGAGAAGATAAAGCAGTGAGAGAATCTGCAAGTCTCCTCATTCCAATCTATCTAAATTCTGATATTCCTGGCTCAACTCAGAATCTTCTACTGATGTCTAACTCCTTCAGGAGACACCAAACAAGCCTTTGACTATTGGAATGTAATAATATAACCTGACTTTCAAAGACTAAACTCCCATACACAAAATCAAGGGATCATTTAATGAGAAGCACATAATTATACTAAAAGAATAGTAGTTACTGCTCTCGTTCTTGTTGTTATGACTTAGATATTGTAACTTCCAAGTTCAAGTATTTATGGAGAGGGTGTGAGTGGTGACAGATGAGCCACACAGAGTTGCTTATGGTGTTGGCATGCCTCAGCATAACCCCCTTGGTCATGACAAAGCTTCCTGACGGCGTCTTCCTGAAGCCAATAAGGAAAAAAGACCCATAATAATGTCAGCAATGCTAATTTGTCACCCAGCACAACTTAAGTCATAAGAGATTCAGGGTCCAAGAATTGGTCAGAAGGGGTTCACACAGAAGAGTCACTATCCAAGGCTGCAGATGACACTAGCTGGCCCTGCTGACTGTATTTCTCACACACCAGAGATTATAATACACTATTTGTAAGGCCTCGATTCAGGAGAGGATTATTAATCACACAGCTTAGGAAGCTTCTGCAACATGTAATGAGTTTAGTAACTGAGATTTGTGGCAATGACCCTAAACTAAAGCAGAAAAATACCAAAGTTGGGTCAATAGTATAGATTTCTCCCTTTTTTACATCATCTTAATGATTTCAAAGAGGGCTGTTCTATTTTGATATCTTTTTGTTACATTCCAGTTGGCGTTTCATGTTGACCTGAAAACAATTCATTTACTAGGAATGGCCCTAGATGTACTACTAATAAATACAAGAAATGATGTTCTCACAGGCTGTCTATTTGCAAAGGAGATGGAGGGTGTGTGTAAAGAAGGGATAGCCTCTCATCTTTCTCAGAAAAACAGCCCATTGATTTTATCCTAGGACAAATCAACATAATTTTGTCTCCAAATGTTTCTGAAAATGCTTCCTAGCCACTCAGGAAAGAGAACAAATGCCCTTTTGTTCCAATTTTGAATGCAAGCTGTGTGCTTCAGCTCCATTGCTCACTGAGAGGCTGCAGTTGGGTTTTCTGTATAAATGGTTTGGCATAAATTTAGGGATGGCAGGTTGCTGGGCAGAACGTAGAGCAGCATTTGAGGTCAAGTTCATATAGAAATCACCTAATACCCTTCTGACCAACTGTAACCAGGAAGTCCGAAGGGATTGCCAGTCTATCTCATCTTTCCCAAAGTCGCTGGCCCCACCCCTTAGGGCCGAATGCCATTTTGAGAGGACTGGGAATCCAAAGGTCTGCTGCCTCATTGTTTACTACACACTTAATTATGAAGCTCTCATTTTGTTCTGCAACCAGGAAAAGCAAAACATCATTTACAAGAGGAACTACCACAAAAGGTCAATCCCGAGAAGTGATGGATGCATTCCCGCAAGGAGAAGACTCTCGTTCCAAGCCTGGTGGATAAACACACTTATCTCAGTCCCCACGGTGGAAACGTATAGCTTTCTGGAGTCAGGGAAGTGGTACAAACCTGGAGCGGGCTCCCCCGAGGCTGTGGGGCAGATCGGCAGCAGAGGCATGTGGCAGCTGCTAAGCAGAAGCCCAGCCTCCAGGCAGGGCTGCAGCTGTCAGGGGCCCATTAGAAAACTCATCATTCGCTGTCAAAGAGTGAGTCCCCTCAGAAAAATTGTCATTCTCAGCAAACCCCCAACACACACACACACACACACACACACACACACACACACACACACCTGTGCCAGGGGATCCCAGATAGGAGGGGGCAGAGAAATGGAACCACTAGGAAACCCCAGGCCATTTTCCAGACGCAATGGGTATCTGTACACTAGTTATAAGAAAGACAAGGCTTCCCCCACTCTCACCTCTGCACTTAAGTGCTCAGCATTTGGAAAGCTCTCCTTTCTACAATTTCCTTGGCAAGATCAGGATCCCGAAACACTATAGCAAGGAGAAAACACCCAGTGCCACTCTCTCTCCTCTGCACCTGGGTCCCCCCTGGTACTTGCAATACCAAAGTAGCCACAGCAGGCCACACAGAATGAGCAATCCACTCAGTTATGCCCTTCCTATTTTCCAAACCCTTTAAAAACCCCAGATATTCAGGAAAATTCTCAGGCTTGAGATTTCCAGCACATATGAACACTGAAACCCTGCAAAAGTTCAAAAGGCAACAAGCTAACCCCCAAGCTGCTGAAAGTCTATACTGAGATCCCACAGTCAGAAGTGCAAAGGTGGGTAGAGAGAGAAGCAGTGTTCCAGAGCTTGGTCCAGAATCTCACACTCTCAAATTTAATATATCAGTTTAGTTAATGAAATAATGTTGCCTGTCAATTCCCCACTGGCTGCCATAGATCCAGCATAATCTCAGGCATTCAGTAAACATTTACTAGGCAATCAAATTGAAGAAAACAAAGATTCTTCCTCTCTCAGTAAGGGTTCTTGGTTACCAACTAAAAGAAAGAAAAAAAAAAGCTATGGTTTATTACAAATAATAGTTTGCAATCTCAACATGGAAATGAGGAACCAGCCCAGAAAATGGGTGGGAACCAGAGGCAAGATCATGGTACAGGATTGGTCTGGACAGGACACTGCTGATGTCACTATTGGACTTTGGAGTCTACTGCTCAACCAGAACCATGATTCCCACCAGGCAACAGCGCCTGTCACCACCAAGCCTAGAACAAATTCTAAATAACCCCCTAGTAACGGGCATCAGGGTTATAAATTAAGGTCCTAGGTGGGACCACGCTATCACCTAATTTCAGTTGTGTGTCCATCTCCAGTGTTGGGAGCCAGAGAAAACCATTTTACACACTTTTTGGCCTCTGTAATCAGAAGCATAAAGTACTTGATGATACATTCTACCAGAGGAAGGGGGTTAAGATACCCAACAGTCAAGAAAAAAAAGAAAAAGTAAAATGTCTACCGGAAGCTTCAATACAGGGTAGGAGTTTGAAATGGAAATACAATTGTGTGTAGATGTACGTAACTATGACACCAACAAAGTGGGGCCGATGATATAGGGGAGGTGCTAGGATAGACCTTGACATTTAAAGAAAGAAAATACTACTCTGGCTGAGGGCTAAGAAAAAATTTATATTGAAATAATTCTTCGCTGAACCTTGAATGATAGATGGGATTTCAAAAGGTCTAAAAGGTTATTCCAAGGAAGAAATACCCCCTGTCATGTTAGAAGACTTTCCCAGGTATACAATGAAACTTGGTTGGGTAGAAGTTTGAATGAGTGGATGGATGCTTTATATATAGCTGGAGGGCTCTTCTGCCAACTTAACTTTTCAATAAATCAAGGGTTTTTCCAAAACAGAAACAAATTCACATGACACTCAGAGAAAGTGATATTTATCACCAGGGTAAAAATAGAACAGGAAATGTTATGCCTCATCTGGTTCACCTTAACTTCACTCATGTCACAAATAGAAAACTAAACTAGGGGGAATACTTAACCTCTTTGCTTTTGCAACACATTGGGCACCTACTTGCTTTGGCACCAGGAGTCATACGAGCTATAAACACAGATGAAACTAAATATAAACTCATTTAACAAGCATTTAAATAGAATTTAAATAGAAATTCATGGCCGAGTTTGGTTACTGGGATCTTGAAGAAGTTGAGAAAAAACATACAAAAAATTTAATTGAAATAATTAATCTATTTTACTATGGCTGAGGAAGATCTATTATAGAACTTTTCTGTGACAGAAGGAAACTATTTCCGTAATGTGCCAAAAATACCTAACATGGCCATCAAAGCCAGGATCTAAGATACAATTTACGAAAATTAAACTAATCCAGTAATGGATTCAGCTATAAACAAGAAGAATGGGATTGTTCAAGAAGAATTTGGATAATGATCTGTTGTTATGATGATAACTGTTAAAGTACTTCAAATTTCTAAGATGAAACGACCAGAGGAAATGGATGCATGTTGATTTGTCTAAATCTCCTAAAGGTCAGCATAAGAACATTTATATAAATAATTTTGAAAAAAAATAACTATTTGTTGACTAAATGAATAAATGATACTTGTATAAAGATCAGATTAAAAGAGCAAAACCTTGAGTTTCTCTAACACTGATTAAGGGATCATTGCCAAAGTTGTCTCAAGGATCTAAAAGATCCCATGCTAGTGGGATTATCTAATTATTGCTGGAGGTCAGAATAAAGCCATTTTTGTAAATAATGTCTTTGAGTCAACAACTCTTTCATGAAGAACAGTAAAAATATATCAAGATCTCAGATTCCCTCACCAATTTCCAAGTGACATTACCTTTCCCCACTCCTGTTCTCTCTCATCTCCTCCTCTACCACTCCCTCCCTCCCCATCACTCTTCCCAGCCACTGACCTCTTCAAATATGCTGGCATGACCTTACCTCCGAGTTTCTGCATCGGATGTTCCCTTTGACTGGAATATTCTTCCCCAGACAAGAATGCCCTTTCTCCTCCATGATATGCCCAAGTCTCACCTTCTTGAGAAAGTTTTCTCTGACCATTCTATTTAAAACTCTCCCGTACCTCTCTACCACGACACATACCACACACACTCACACACACACACACACACACACACACACACACACACACACACACAGTATGGCCAATGTATTTTATCCTGCTTCTTTATTTACATGGCACTTACCACCTTCTAAAATTCTTACTGATTACATTAACTGTCTCTTCAATTTAGAATACAAGCTCCCAAGAGTTAAGAGTTTGTCTGGTTTATATATTAATGAAATCCTCGCATCTGAAAGTGCTCTGAAGATAGTAACCCCCAATAATCATTGAATGAAATTGAGGAATACAGATTTGACCATAATACAACTAAGCTGGGATTTCATATCAGGAGGATAACTATAAAATACATTTGTGATAATCCCATCTGGACATGGCTATTCTCTACTATTCAAAGAATAAACTGGAGTCCAATAATCCAGACCCAAGATAATTTAATGGCTTGTGCCAGAATGGTAGCAGTGATGTGGCTGAGAAGTGATTCAATTCTAGACATATTTCAAAAGTAGAGTCAATAGGATTTGCTGATGGTCAGGTAGGTGAGGGCTATGGAAGAGAGATAAGTCAAGGATGTCAGGAAACCCTGTGGTCTACACCACAGGAAGGACACTCTTGGCACTAACTCAGAAGAAACCTCAGGAGGAGGAAAAGATCAGGAGCTCAGTCCCGAACACAGTAAGTCTGAGGTTTCTGTTAATATTATGTAGTCCGTGGCTAGATATGTGTGGAACTCAGGGAGAAGGTCAGGCTTGGAAAATACATTTTGAAGTCATAGTTTTGAGATGGTATGTGAAACCATGTCATACAATGAAATCATGAAGAAATAAGTGTAAAAACAGTAAAAAGGGCTAAGTGCTAATAAGCTTGCAACAGTCCAATATGAAGAAGTCAGGGGGATGAGAAGGAACCAAGGATGAAGATAGAGAAGGAGTAGCAGCCTGTGAGATTGAATGAAAACTGTGAATATGTGTTTTATCTGGAAGCCAAATTCAGAAAGTGTGTCCAGTGGGAACATGTAAACAATTATATCAGATGTAGCTGATAAGTCTCAAAGGGTGAAGGCTAGGAAGTGATTATTGGATTTATCAGCAGGGGTTCTTGGTGATCTAATCAGGAGCACTTTTATTGGAATTGTGGAGGAGAAAGTCGAATTTGGGTGGACTAAAAGGAGAACAATGATAGAAAATTTTGGGACAGTGTATATCATAGACAATTCTTTTGAGGAGATTTGCTTTTAAAGGAGGAAAACAAGATGGCTGTTAATCTGGAAAATGGAAAATATATATTTATATTTGTTGTTAAGATGGGAAAAATAATAGGATGTTTGTATCCTCATGAACAGTGTGCCATTCTCTAGAGGGAAGTATTCCTCAGGGTATCAAAATATCTGAGAGCATTTTCTGGAAAAAAAAAAAATACCCATATCTATTCATAAATTCCCTTAAGATTTTGAGAGCTGATCTCTAAGGAGTTGATTTTAATCTTTGGCATCTCCAAATTAAACAACCTCTGAGACTGGAGAGATAAACAACATCTCTGATGTCTTCCAATGTCCACTGATGCTGGCCAGCTCTGACAGGTCCTAGTAATTGAAGAACCCATGATTGACTTAGTCCTGCTTCCTCCACACTCTGTTCCTAAAACGTGAGGGACTCCTAGAGTGAAGGAGGCTGTGCAGAGACAGATGAGAGCAGAAGCCAAACGTGACTGCCAGACAATTCCCATTAAATGTCAAGTTGACTGCAGTTTGATGCTTTTGATTTAATTACTTTTCTGATACCCAGTTTACCTCTCCAACTTCTTTTTTTATGCAATGAGAAAAAAAAAAAAAAAAAGAGGAAATACAGAATGTCGTGGAAAGCATAGATTTTTTCTTTATTTTTCTGAATTTTTGTTTCCCTGTCTTGGGAACAAGGGAGGGGAGAAAAAAATCTTCCATCCATCACCTCAGAGTCCCATCCCCCCTTTCTGGACTAGGCCCTTCCCTTTCTGACTCTCCTCTCTCTAAATATATTCTTTCCATTTCTGCACAGCTACATTTCCTGGCAAAACACAAACTGAATCAGGGGTGAAATTGCAAAGAAGACATGGAGCTCAGTTTGGACAATGATTAAACTCAGATGTAATAACCAAGGAACCATGTAAGCCACGGGCAGGGAAACGAGGAGTTGATTAGTATGGTCCCAGGGTTAACAACTAGGGAAAATGAGAAAAATGATTAACAA
The DNA here is from genome assembly GCF_036562045.2 of Rhinolophus sinicus. Lineage (NCBI taxonomy): Eukaryota > Metazoa > Chordata > Mammalia > Chiroptera > Rhinolophidae > Rhinolophus > Rhinolophus sinicus. The sequence goes on from NC_133755.1 coordinate 14,533,610, forward strand.
CAAGAAAGCAGTGCCATTCCCTGCTGGGTCCTGGCGGCCAAGCAGTGCAGGCATCCTCCCTTTTCTTGAAACACTTTCCTTTTGTATGTCTACAATCTTCAGCAAGCTCAGGGCCTCCCTGTCTTATAGCTTAATGCCTGCCTTTGACTCTCACTCTCCAGCGGACTCCTACCAAAGAAATTTCTGCATAGCAGCAAGAATGAGCATGTATAATTGACTCCATTTCCAAGTGCTTTCAAAATCAAACTCCGAGTCCTGGTCTTAAGCTTTTAGGTTTCCTGTCATTCCTTAACCGTGTCGCTAAATTCCCCTTTGGGACCCTCATCGGTTCATGCCCTCTCTCCTAACCCATCCCTTGACCCCCACACCCACCTGCTCTCCTCTGAGCCCCAACCCCCTGTTGACTGGCTTTACCTGGACGAAATATTGTGTTCTTCGGGATCAAGGGCTTTCTCAACCCCAGTTTATATGATTTGGTGATAACTGGTTAATAACTCCATAAATGCTGTACACACTGAAGAGACAGCAAACCCTTCAGGAAAAAAAATCTATATGGCTTATCTTTATAGAAAATTAATGGGTGGAAGATATTAAACCTCACTTACCCTGGCAGGAGTGTTTCTTCCTAAACCTTAGCTCATCAGCTCACTGGGCCTAGGAGTGCAATCTTTAGCAAAGAAACCTCCATGCCCTCGGCACAATAACAAAATAGCCCTTGCCTCATCAGCTCAGGGAGAAAATTCATAGAGCCAACGTCCAAAGGACAATGAGCTGATATGCTTGGTGAGGCTGTTTTATTAAGCACTCACTCCTTAGTCAGCACTTGCCGCAGATTTACACCTGGCAGCGGAGGTGCTCCCCAGCCTGTCTCCTGAGTATCTCTCCAGCCTCTTCCATCAGAGCTCCTCCACTGCCCCCTACACTTAAACCAGCTCCCCACATCCTATCACCCTTCTTCTAACGTGGCCATGCAGTGCTCTGTACCTTGTTTTCCCTTAGACTCCTTTTTCACGTGGTAAACCTATGCAATCACCAAGATTCCACTCAAATGTCACTTCTTCAGTGAAGCCCTCCTGACTGTACACCTCCTAGCAAAGGACCAAAGTACCCACAACAGACACAGTGTGGGCTTGTGAATTGAAAGATTATACTTTAAAATCTGCTCAACTTATTTTCTTTCTAGACCTCCTGGTTATAATGATTTCTTTGAAATTCATTCCAAATCAACCACCAAACCAAAGTCCCAAACTAAACATACAGCAACAGACTCAGTAGAGTTTTGGGCAGGTGTAGGGTCAACTTATTCCTGAGTTGTGCGTAAGAACAAAAATCCAAATATTAACCTGTGCTCTGATATTCCTATGCAGGTATATTTCAAATTGTGTAATCATTGTAGTTCTGAAACATTAAATCATGTTTTAAATGCACTGTTGTTGGCCCCTGCTTATTCAAGAGAGTCAAAGAATTGCCCTTTTGTAAAATAAAATACTTTTTAATATGGACATTTAATTTCTACAAGATCACTACAAAGTAACTAAGGAAATTATCATTATAATGATTTCATAGATGGAGAAAGCTGAGTCCAGAGAGAGGAAAAGCAAGTAATTCCAGGTTATATTGTATCAAAGTTAAGACTAAACCAGGCCTGGGGATTTCTAATCATGTGCTCTTTAGAGCTCTTCTATAGAGAAGAAAGCCAAGTTCAACAGTGAGAGCATTTAGAACTTGAGTTGATTTCTGAAATCTCCACTGCAGTGAGTTTGAGTGAGTAGAACTTTAAACTATTAGTGGCAGAGAAATGTTTACTTAGGAAACCTTAATAAGAATAACATTATTGTAAGTCATTCTAAATAGGTAGGCCTGCCTTAAAAAAAAAGTACATAATATGTGAAATTGGATATTACTCACATAATTATAATCCTCAATATAAAAATTTGATATATGCTAGAAACTGTATCCATATTTCAACCTTTATGACAATCTGCTTGGTAAGTAATATCATTCATATTTTATAGATGAGAAATTGAGGCTGAGAGCAGTTACTAAATTATCCAGGTCGACGCAGAAAACTCACCAATGTCATCTCCCTCATTCTTGGCATTATGCCTGGGACAGTGAATGCTCTTCATAAATTATTCTTGAATGAATAAATGGCTGAGTGGCTGCATGAATGAATGAATGAATGAATGAATGAATGAATGAATGAATGAAGTGGTAAAGCCATGGTTTGATTCAGGTGTGTCTGCTTCTAAAGGTTATAGTTTTTTCCTGTGGTGTACTCTTCACTTCATAAATAAAGGTACCGTTGGCTTCTTTAAAAGAAAATGTCACATATAAATTTTCAGAACGTGATCTGCTATGTGAAGTGAAGAAGCCTAGATGGTTAAATGCACTCCTGGGTGCCATTAAGCCCTCCTAGTCCTGAGCTCCATTCCTGACTTTCTGGATACACTCAGTTGCCTTGTCTGGATATACATGAAAATTTAGGCTGGTCAGTTAATAAGTCACTCCAGCCCTCTCCTCTCCTTTAGTTCCCCTGACTCCATCACCAATCTCCCTGGAGTCTTCTCCTAACTCTCCAAGGCTCTAATTAAACATTCAAATGAATACACATAAGTACACTCAGTCCATAGGAATCTGGGAAGGGGCCATGGGCAGCTTCAATAAAACTGCCATTTCCAACGAGAAATGGCCAGTGACAGGTGACTGCAACTCATTCTATCACATGATGGACTAACACTGTTGACTTGCAATCAGTGGAATAAAGATAGGAATGAAAACCTTTTGTCAAATTATAAATTCCCAAAGGAAAATCAGGAGGTAAGGCTAAAGAACATCCCTTTTCAGCTACAGGGAATTGTCTTCTATATCCCTGGATCCCTTGCTACAGTCAGATTCTCATAAGCAGTCAAAGACAAGTTCAGAAACCAAGAGAAAATGGAGAGAGGAAAGGTATTCCACTGCAACATGTAACCATTGGCCCTCATGGGATCATTTCACCCTCCTGCCAGCCTGCCCAGCAGGCAACCCTGCTTCCTCCCCCATTTTCACTAGGCTCTTCAAAGCTATTATTGTAGAGCACGTTGACTGCATGACTCAATCTCCTAACCCCACCTGTGGTCAGGAGATAAAGAACACAACGTGTTGGGAAGGCTCAATTGAGGGTACACAATTACAAAAGACCAAGAGAGGCACATGGGAACACACAGTGAGGCTATAGACATAGAGAAAGGAGACTTTTCTGTAGAATACCAGCTCAGTGAAAGAAACACCAAAGACAGCAGGTCATGAGTAGATGAAGTCATAGCATGAAATTGCATTCTCTCAACCTTTTTGAGCTAACACTCCGTTCTGCAGTGCCTTTGTATCACAGACCATCTCTGAGAGGCTGAAAGCACAATCTACCCCATCGCCACTGTGAACTGGGTTTTCTCCATGAAGGAGGAAGCAGCAATACAATCTGGTGCTTGGGTAGAAAACACAACAGCAGAAAGCGGGGAGGTACACACCAGAACTTCTGCTTAGACACACAATCTGAAAAACAGGCAAGCATTCACAGGATGGAAACATCTGTGCACAGCTCTGTATTCCAGGAGCCTTGAATTGCAGGAGAGGGGGAACCTAGAGACACAAGCAGGGAGAGGGGGAACCTAGAGTGAAAAGCAAGGAGAGGTGGGACCCAAACTAAAAGGACATCAGGAATCAAATTATTCAATTGATGTGGAAGGAGACGCTGAGACTGAAGACCCAGAGGTTGGGGAAGGAGAAATGTCTCTGGACAACTGTTTGGTAGTCTTTCAGCACAAATGATGAATCTGGCCCTTGTTAAGAAAGAATCAGCATCCTCTTCTCCAGGGATCTAAAAGGAGCATGAAGACCCACAGTTTACTGATAAATGGTTAGATAATTTGCCCAGCGTCACAGATTGTAAGCAGAAGCTAGGGGAAATCCAGGTTTCTCTGACCCAGGGACCATGCTGGTTCCTCTACCCAGCATTTGAGCTCTGTACAACATTTATTGTAACAATTATTCTCTCATCCCTCAAAAGTTCTTCTCTATTGGCCTCTAGGACTCCTCTGTCTCCAGGTCCCCCTTCTACTCCTCTGCCCTGTTCTCCCCAGCATCCTTCTCCGGCTTTTCTCTGTCTCTTACATATTCCCTATGCCTCCATTTTGTCCCTCATGACTGTTAGCCAAAGAGTTAATATTCTCCCTAGATCATCTTTCACTTATACCTCTATGCTAATAATTCCTAATCTTCTATATAAATCAAACCTTTTCCATAGCCCTAGATCTATATAACCAACACCATTTTCACTTCTTCACAGGCAACAAAATTAATACTTCTCAAACTAACAATGGCTCGTCTACATTTCCAGAGAGCACCCCTTCCAAGTTTACTCCAAACTGCATGGATGTGTCTTTGTGCTTCCATAATTTCCAAGGCATAAGGTTGTTATAGTTCCCATTGCAGAATATTTTAATTGTGTATTTACTACTCTCCCCAATAGATTACGAGCTGTTCAAGGACTGAAAATATCTGCTTCATATTGATCTCAATCTGAAGTAAGCAGTGAATGTTTCTTGAATCAATAAACACGGAGCCTAGTCCAGTTAGAAGCACCACCACAGCATGCCACACAAGCCAGAAGTCATTCTCAATGCTTCCTTCTCTCTCACTCTCAAGCCTAAGTTGCCCAGCTCTACACTTCCTTCTTATGTAATTTTTGACCACTTCATACATTTCCATGTTTAACCAGTCTCTCCTCAAGCCCTACCCACTCTTCCCACTAGCCCACTCCCACTGCATCAACCCTAGAAGGTTCAGAGGAAGTTGGTGAGTAGAGAAAGAGGATTAAAAAACCCTAAGAATCAAATACAGAAGAAACAAACCAAACTTCTCTTTTTCTATGCAATTCCACAGCCCCCCAAATCCCCAAAGCTAGGAAGAAAAGGACGATTAATTTTAAGTATGTAGTTTTGATTATGAATGGGATTGACCATTCTAGTTATTGAATTAAGACTGTTTTGGGCACTAGACTGACCATAATAACTTTAGTTACCAAAGAGTGACTAGAGAAGCCATAGAACTTTCTATAGGAAGGAAAAGGACTAGTCCCACAGACTGGCTTTGAAGGGACAGAGGGAGACTAAAGGAAAGCTGCAATATTATTGTGTTGTAAAGTTCTGCTCATTAGCATAATGTTTCCCTCATTTGCATGAAACTATTTTAAAGTTTAGTTGAGCTGTATTTAAGTAGTGAACATAATTTATAGGCAATTAATTTAAATAATTTTTATATGTGACTTGGCAGCTTTCCAATCATGAAGCTAACATTTCTCCTTCCCTTTGTCTCAAACAATTTGAGAGACCTTGTAAAGCTCATGGGCCCTCAGCACAGCACCTTCAGAGCCTAAACAATAGACTTCATCGACTCATTACACTCACAGTCAAGGTGCACTTTTTAAAATGTAAACCTGATCATGTGATTCCTTTTTCTTAAATAGTTCCATTAATCCTGATCACCTACAGGATAAAGACCAAATTCATAAATGGGCAAACATGACTTTCACAGTCTTACCCTGATTCCTCCCCCAGCCTCATCTCTTGCCATGATATGCCATCATGTACCACCATTCCAGGAATTAATAAAACTCCACAGCTCTGAACATGGTTTTATGTTATCTGGAATATCCTTTCCTGTTTCATGTATCAAGTGAAATTATTTATTTTTTAAAGACTTTTAAGAATATCAAAACTCTTTGAAACCTTTTTGAATCTCCATCCCAACCCCTTTTTATAGTTTATCAGCCATTCCCATTATTGCTTTTGTCACGTTCTCCTACCTAAATATCTGCTACATGTCTGCCTTAGCATCTGGACTGGGAACTTCTTGAAGGCAGGGGCTAAATTTTATTCACATTTGTTTCTCAAGCATTAAAACTAAAACTTGACACAGAAGCTCTAAATAAACTATCGTTGAATTAATAAATGTTAAAATGTAGTTGTCTATAGTAACCATACAAATTACAATGATTTTGGGGTTGTACATATACTAAAAGAAGAACACTTAGGCCAAATTTGTTGAAGAGAATTTAAGAGAAAAAGTTTAAGTGTGTAATTATACTAACCACTTTAAACCTGAGAGAATATGAGGGAGACACAGATATCAATCCTAGACAAGTTTCCATAAAATATTTTTGAATCAATTATATGATATTCAATAGAATCTTTAGAGGAAACAACAATTACTGAAGCTATCATTTCTCCCTTTGAGAACGTTAAGTTTAAAATCACACTTATTTTTACTTTCTTACAGTTACTAGTCTGATAATTCAGGACAATGAGGTAGCTATAAATGAAAATTTGTCAAAACACTTATTTGGATCATTATGATATCATTTTTAAAAAGAAATAAGTGTACTAAAATCAGAGTTAATTGAAGTACTGTCACATGAGAGAACCACCCCTTTCCCCATCCATACCACAAGCTACCCTGAATAACAACCAACAGCCTTCTACCATCTGGGTAAGAGGAGAACAGAGACACCCTCTGTTATGTGTACATATTAAGACTACTTAAAGCTAAAGGAAGAATAGAAACACTGAGAAAAAACCTTTGGCACCATTCCATACCCAAAACATGATTTAAAGCAACTCACCACTTAAGGATTTTAAAGGCAACATTAAACAAGAGGTAACCATAGTAAGAACAACTACCCCACCTCCCCCCAAAAATCCAGATGAAATATTTACAAATTGATTCAATCCTCCACATTAATGGTCTAACAGAAGGTGATGCACCCATTCATTTTGTAAATAATATTTACTTCAGTTTCTTCTGTTTTCAATATACTATCTCAACCATTTAATCAAAAATTATGAGACAAACAAAAAAAGCAAGGTAAAAACCAACCATCATCAAGAGATAAATTAGTCAATATAACCAGACTTTGAGATGACAGGAACTGTCAGAAAGGGACATTAAAATAACTACAATTATTATTTTAAAGGTTTTAAATCAGGGGTCATCAAACTATGATCTTCATGACAAATCCAGCTTGCTGCTAATTTTGTAAATAAAATTTTATCAAACACAGATGCACTCATTCATTTATACTTATTTATGGCTATTTTTGCACTACAGTGGCAGAGTCAAGTAGTTATAAGAAAGATCATAGAGCTTCTAAAAAGCAAGTTTCCTGACCTCTGGTCTAATGAAAAAGGTTGACAATGTATGTTAACAAATGCAAAACTTCAGCAAAGAGATGGCAACTAAAAAAGTCAAACATAAATGTTACAAATAAAAATTATATCAGAAATAAAGAATTCCTTCAATGGGTTCATCCAATTAAGTGAAAACAGCATAGGAATACATAAGTGAATTGAAAATATGTTAATGCCAATAGAAATTATCCAAACTGAAATATAGAAAGATAAAAGAGAGAAACAAAACAAACAAACAAACAAACAAACAAACAAAAACACAGAAAATCCTAGAGTGGTTGGACAGTACCAAATGGTCAATGGAAATGTAATTATAGTCCCAGTAGATCAATAGAACAGAGCAGAAGAAATATTTGAAGTGATAATGGAAAAGAATTTACCAAGCTCTGTCACTGTATTTAGTTAAATGGCCATGCCCTTTAGTCTGGAGGGCTAGTTAATAGGATAACATAACATGGACAGAAGACTTTTGTGTATAAAACAGAGTTCTGACTTTTATCCTGTCCTTTATACATTTTTGCTAATGATTTAAATGAAAATATAGGTTTACTAATCATTTTTTTCGATGACAATCTAAAACACAAAACAAATCACCGTGAATGAAAGAATCAGAATCAATAGTGTCTAATAGGCTTGATAGTGGAATGGGCTAAACTATAACCACACACTTTAAATATATCATACAAACCTATAAAACCAGAGGATGGAAGCAGCTTGGCTTAATTACCATACATCACATATCCAAAATATACTGGATTTACATGAGTTTAATATTCGGTCAGTGCAAATATAACTGTGTTTTTAAAAAGGTTACATTGCCAAAACCTCAATTACTTTTGCACCCACCTAATACAAACTAATATCTGTGTTTGATGTGACTCCCAAGTAAACAGATATACATCGAAGTGGTATCAGCAGAGGTACAGAATTTAAGGCAATCAAAGTAAGAGTCCCATTCTTGTCTTCAGCTAGCCTATTGAAATTGGTGGCCCATTTGAAAACCACATTCTTAATGGGTAGACAAACTGTACTGTGTTCAAATGTAAGTGGCAAGAATGAATAAAAGGGATTAAAATTGCATCAATGGAACAAGAGATGTTTAACTTGAGGAAAGATAAGATATTAAACAATTCTCACAAGTAGAAGAGAAATTAAACTTGTTTGTATGACTTCAGGAGATAGAATTAAAACATGAATAGAAATCCCAAGAAGTCAAAATCTAATTCAATATATTGGGAAACTTTCTAACAAAGTTGTCCAAAAATGGAATAGGCTGCCTTATAAGGAACAGAACTTCCCCTCTCTACAGATGTCCGCATAACACCTTTATATTGCAGAGAATACTCAAGCATAGGATTAGTGGTTATGTATATAGTTCTCCCACCTGGATATTCTACATTTCTACAATTCTGGAATGAGAAATTCATATGAAGAAAAGAGAAAAATAAAAAACGGTGGGACCAGTCACTAAAATAGGATTGGATTTAAGGGAAAACATCTAACACTTAATTTTTGACATGTTGGTTTTGAAGTGACTATCAGATAACTTAACAAAAATTTTAAGTTGGCAAGTCTTTATATTGTCTGGAGGTTAAAGGAGAAGTCTGAGCTAGAGGTAAGTTTGGGTGTATTTATTGCATAGGTCAATGCTGCCCAACAGAAATATAATGTAAAATTAGTTTGTTTGGTTTTTTACAGGACTATATTGGGGAACAGTGTGCATTTCCAGGACCTTTTTCCAAGTCAAGTTGTTGTCCTTTCAGTCTTAGTTGTGGAGGGCGCAGCTCAGCTCCAGGTCCAGTTGCCGTTGCTAGTTGCAGGGGGCATTGCCCACCATCCCTTGTGGGAATCAAACCGGCAACCTTGTGGTTGAGAGGATGCGCTCCAACCAACTGAGCCATCCGGGAGCTCAGTGGCAGCTCAGCTCAAGGTGCCGTGTTCAATCTTAGTTGCAGGGGGCAGAGCCCACCATCCCTTGCGGGACTTGAGGAATTGAACTGGCAACCTTGTAGTTGAGAGCCCACTGGCCCATGTGGGAATCAAACCAGCAGCCTTCGGAGTTAGGAGCACGGAGCTCTAACCGCCTGAGCCACCGGGCTGGCCCCATAAAATTAGTTTTAATAAAATGTTTTGTTTAACCCGATGTATTCAAAATATCATTTCAACATGTAATTAATATAAACTTTATTAATGAATAACTACATTATTTTTGTTGTTTGTAATAAGTCTCAGAAATCTGTTGTGTGTTTTATGCTTTTCACATGTCTTAATTTAGTTACCTACATTCCAAGTACTCAATGGCCACATTTGGCCCGTGGTTATAATATTGGACAATGCAGGCATACATGTTCATTGAATTCCTTAAAATAAATATGGAAATGAAAAAAAGGTCTAGAATTTATATAGAAAAAAAAAAAAGCAAAAGAAAGCTAACAGAGGGAAGAAAATCTCTGGGAAAGTGGACTGTTATGAGAACCAAGAGAAGAAAGTGAAGATGAACATGGTCAGTTATGTTAAATTCTGATGAAAGTTCAGGACTGATAAAACACCTGTAAGATTTAGTGATGCAGAAAAACTGGGTTTTATTAGCAGGACAGCAGCCGTATGACAACGGATTGAAAAATGACAACCTGAACTCCACTCTTCTCAGAATGAGTAGTAATGTACTCAGACACTGTGGTTCGCTGCTCAGTTCGCCAAGGGGTTGGATCTCTGTTGGATAATCCACTAAAGGAAAAGCACAATCGGCAGGCTTCGGGGTGCCATCTCGGAAGACTCCCGTGTGAGGCACAGATATGAAACAGCTGCAATGCCTCCCTTCTATGCACATCACAGCCTTTTGTAGTGGATACTTTCAGAAGAAGTCAGCTTTCTTCCTATTCTTCAGTCACAATCTGGGATAAAAATTGTTCAAAGCATAAAAGAAGGCATTTTATTCTTTAAAAGGAGGATACCCTGGACATACTGGGCAAGGATGGGATGGGGGAGCATCTTCACGCACAGAACTGTGATATCGATGGTGACTGTTCAGAACTCACAGGTAAGCAACAGGTGAATGGTGGCCACAAGGGAAGAAAGCCATGTGTATCTGTGACCTGGTCTCAGCTCCATTCAGGAAGATCTCTCAGCTAAGATTAGTGCTATGCCCCATCTATAAGGCACTCTTAAGTAAATCATATCTGCATGTTCTGCCAACCACAGTGTCCTCTTTTAGGGACCCATCTCCAAGAGGCTTTCTCATTGCTACTTGTAGAGTCACCTCCTCTGGCTGGAGGCCCCAACACTACCACCACCACAAGTGAGCACATCCCCTGGAAAAGAAATGGGACAGAAGAGAATGAGATTTTCAGAGACAGCATGTCAGACCCAGATGCAGTCTTGGTCTTAAAGCATTACACTCTCTGCATAAAACTTCATGTCCAGGTAAATGAGTTCAAATGAAGAACACATACAAATTCTATTCTATGGCCCATTTGCCTTCAGCTGAGACATGGCGAGTCTGTGTTCATTCATTTACTTGTACATCATGGTGCAAGAAAAAAATAAAAAAGGCCTGAGTTCTAGGTCTGCGGGATACTGAGCAAAACCAGACCTGTTTCTGGAACTCAGTCATTTCATCCTTTCTAATTCTGACATGATGTGATGCTACCTTTATCGGTTCAATGTGCTCAGGTTTCCCTACTATCCCAGGTACCCCTAGGGGCTCTGTTCTCTTGAAAGCTGTTTTCTGCTACCATCTCACTGAGAAGAGTCACGATGACTGCGGTTGCCATAGGAATGATTCATCTATCATAAAGATGGCTGCATGAGATCACAAATACTCCAAGGAGAGCTGGGGGGGTGGGGGGAGTGATATTCAGAACCAAGAGATAGATCTGCACCGAAAGTGGATGACAGCTTAATGAGAGGGGGAGATAAAGCTTGTGCACTTTCTATAACTCTCATGTGCGGGTACACTTCTCTGAGTGGCACAAGTGCAGCTCCTCTGTCAAATATGTCACCCGTGATTGTTCTCATGCCCACTCGAGACATTTCCACCACAAAAATAGAATGCAATGTGTACCCTGTAAGAAAGCCACCCCTCTTTGCCAGCCAGTTGAAATGGGAGGTCAGGATAGGCTGGGATGATCCCAGGCGCCATGCCCCAAGCATCCAGTGCGGGCTGCTTGTTTAGGATCATTCACTCGTCATCCACGAGAAAGGGCTGGAGACGATTTTGATAAGATTTCCTTTTCTACATGGATTGTTTGATACTTGAACTCACCATTTTTATTCTTAAGGTGGATACATTTTATTATTATTTTTTAAAAATTATAATATAGTTTCATTGCCAACACTTCAACAGTCATTTTCTTCTTTTCTCTCCCTAATTCTTTCACACCAGCCTAAACCTGAATTCCAAGCCCAGACTGAGTAGTGAAACTGTTGTGAACTGAACATCCTACTGATCCTGGTCATAAAGTGAGCCCCTGATTCCAGCCAAAGATGGCCACTTTCCCAACCCTAGCCGTGCGTAGAACCCTAATCTGGGCCACAGACAACACTACGTGTGGCTGGAGAGTGGCCACCACTAACCAGAGCCAGTTATTTCATAATGACCCTGGATGGGAGCAGAGGGGAGGATAGGTGGGCAGATGGTACAGACTAGTCCCACACGGGGCCACAACTCAATGTGCATGCCTTTCTGAGGATGGGTCGGAAGCATTCTTATTTTGAAATATGATACATTCATTTAACAGTGTCCTAGCAACAGGATGCCAATCAACTGGCTGTATTTCAAGGATTCATTTTCTTTGTTATGAAGGAGCTGGGCACAGCGCAGACAGGAGGACTTCCCAGCATAAGATGAGGATGAGGAAACCAAGCCTGCATAAGGAAGAACCTCAGAGTCTGCCTTTCTACCTTCAGACTCTTTGAAGCAAGGATTCATCCTACAGCTGCTGCTGCTGGCTTCCTGCTTCTGAATTAATTACTACGGCCAATTGGCCCAATTTCAAATTATATGGCATGTTCTTGAGTCACACACAGAGCTTGCTCTATGCACAAAACATTGGCAGTAGAAAATAAATCAGGATAGAAACAATAAACCCTCTCAGGATACTTTCCCGAGCATCTTGGCTAGGCTTTGGAAATTCTGTAATCACTAAGTCAGGTGGTTATGTCACCGAGCCTTCATCCAGAGGCCCCTCCCCACTCTTTTTACTACATGAAAATTTATTACATAAGATATTACTTTGTACTCGATTTAATTTGTTAGAACTATTTGTAGTCATTTGAAATACACTCCATGTTGATTAAAATAATTAGTGTAGGGCTACTAAATATTTACCTATGATATAAATCCGGGGGGAATTTGATAAATTCAATTAGCAAGAACTAATTATTATCATGATAGGAGTTAGGGTTTAATAAATATAATCAGGGAGCAAAAATGATGGTTTCTTAATTAATAGATACTAGTTGCAAACACAAGAGCCATTATCATATTTTCAAGCAGGCCATGCTATTCATTCAGCACAGCTTCCAGATGTCAATTGTAACGGCACTGGTGACAACAATGACAGAAGTGAACACGTGTATAGTGCTTCTGCTACTGGGCAAAGTTCTAAGTGCTATTAGCACATGAGCTCATTCAATGCTTACAACAACCCTAAAGTATGGATGAAGATCCATACTTTACATATATAGAAACTGTGCCTAAGATTACACAAGTAGGAAGTGGTAGGCCTGCCATTTGATCTCATGCGGTTTAGCTCAAGAGTCCATGCTCTCAACTACTATCTCTGGTTCCTAAAACAAACGGACAAAGAACACAAAAACACAAATGGAAAGTGTGAATGTCCAAAAGGTCAGCAACAAAAATCCCCCAGTCTACATGGCTATTTAAGTATAATGGCACTTTGATCTTTGCAGATACCATTTACATGATTGTGAAGACTCTAAAGAGATCCTGAAGGCACCTGGCCTTTGGTCACTGACAACTTTGCTGAGGCTTGGATGTAGAAAGTCCAGGGGGCTGAAACTGATGAGCAGTGTGAGTGAGCCTAGCTGAGAGCTATGGGCTGCATTCCAGTAATACTCTGGGATGTTTCCTGGTCTGGCCTATTCTGCACATGCATTCTGCTGGGGAAGTTTGCAACATCGTGGTATTTGCAAATTTGGGAAATCAAGATGTTAACATAGGTCCATTAAGCAATAACTTCACAAAGTACAATTTGTATTCCAACACATCACGGGCATGCTCCTCCTTCAGCTAAGAATATTTAAGGCCAAGAGTCCCTGCACAGTAATCAAAATGGCCCTGAGTCACTGCCTATCTGACCACAGACATGACCAGATCCTGACCCCTCACACTCCCTATTAGGAAATGCCCTTCCTCAAGAGAGTCTGGCTTGTTTCTAGGATGATATCAACAAAGGGATTTGGTAATGTCCCTGAGTTCTGATAATGAATTAATTCACAGGGAATGTGCAGACTCTCCCATAGCACTCCCCTTGGTGCCAGGGATATATCTGGAAGGATAATGGCTCTTACCTGGGGACATTGACATAGCTAATGCATGCCAAAGAGCCTGCTGTAGCACTTGAGAAATATTCAGCACTGGTTTCATATTTTTCTGGATTTATAATTTAAAAAAAAAAAAGTGAAGAAGACTTTGGGAGTAAGTGTTCAGGATCCCATTATAGTTCTGTGTTTTGGGGGGATATCCAGTGGAGCAGCCTAACCTATGCACGTAAAAAGAACGTATATTCTGCTGCTTTGGGGTGAAATGTCATAAAAATATCAATTAAGTCCTTCTGGTCTAATGTATCATTTGAGGCCACTGTCTCCTTGTTGATTTTCTGTCTGGAAGATCTATCCATTGATGTCAATGGGGTGTTAAAGTCCCCTACCTTTGTTGTCTTGCTGTAGCTCTCTCCCTCTGTGCCTGTCGATATTTGCTTTATATATTTAGGTGCACCTCTATTGAGTTCACAGATGTTTACAAGCGGTATATCCTCTTGTTGGATTGACCCCTTTCTCATTATGAAATGTTCTTCTTTGTCTCTTGTTACAGCCTTTGTTTTAAAGTCTATTTTGTCTGATACAAGTATTGCTACCACAGCTTTTTGTTTGTTTGTTTCTATTTTCATGAGATATCTTTGCACATCCTTTTACTTCCTTTGTGTGTCTTTCAATCTGAAGTGGGTCTCTTGTAGGCAGTACACGGGGTTGGACAATTACATTTGCGAATTCATCCTAGAAAAAAATTGCTACATACCTCGTTGCTGAATATCACTACAGTCTCCTTCGAAGTACTCCTCTTGGGAAGCTATGCACCAATGTCAGCACCTAGTCTACCCTTCAAAGCAACTTTGGAACTCTTTTTCTGGAATGGCCATCAGAGCTGTCATCATATTACCCTTGATGTCCTGAATGTCATCAAAATGTCTTCCTTTAAATATTCCCTTAAAGAAAGAAGTCATGGGGGCCAGATCAGGTGAGTAAGGAGGGTGTTCCAATACAGTTATTTGTTCACTGGCTAAAAACTCTCTCACAGACAGTGCTGTGTGAGCTGGTGCATTGTCATGATGCAAGAGCCATGAATTGTGGGTGAAAAGTTCAGATCAGCTAACTTTTTCATGCAGCCTTTTCAACACTTCCAAATAATAAACTTGATTAACTGCTTGTCCAGTGGGTACAAATTCATAATAAACAATCCCTCTGATATCCAAAAAGGTTAGCAATCATTGCAGCAAGTTCACGAATTTAATTGTCAGACCTCGTATGTATGGGTCTTTTTTTTTTTTTTTTTTTAAATCTATTCAGCCACCCTATGTCTTTTGATTGGAGCATTTGGTCTATTTATATTTAAAGTAATTATTGATAGGTATATAGTTATTGCCATTGTAGTAATTGTTTTCTGGTTGTTTTTGTGGCTCTCTTCTCTTGTTATTGTGATGATTTTCTATAGTGTTATGTTTGGATTCCATTCTTTTTACTTCTTGTATATTATAGATTTTTTATTTGTGGTTACCAGTGCTTCATATATGCCAAGGTATGTTTATAGCAGTGTATTTTAAAGT
This sequence comes from Rhinolophus sinicus, assembly GCF_036562045.2. Taxonomy (NCBI): domain Eukaryota; kingdom Metazoa; phylum Chordata; class Mammalia; order Chiroptera; family Rhinolophidae; genus Rhinolophus; species Rhinolophus sinicus. Next base: position 14,548,902 of record NC_133755.1, read on the forward strand.
TGTTCGCTTATGTTCAAACATTCTAAAGTCATTACAATTTTTATTCACCCATTCCATGTTTATGTTTTTATTATTATTTTTTACTTATTTTGTGTGTGTATGTTTGTATGTGTCTGTTAATTTATTGTTGTAATTACACATGATCTTCCTACTTTTGTCTTTTAACATTTTCTCCTTAAAGAAGTCCATTTAACATTTCTTCTAATAGTGGTTCAGTGGTGATGAACTCCTTTAGCTTTTTTGTATCTGGAAAACTCTTTACCTCCACTTTGATCCTAAATGATAGTTTGCTGGGTAGAATAACCTAAGTGTCCACCAAGATGAATGGATAAAGATGTGGTACATATATACAATGGAATATTACCCAGCCATAAAAAGACAATGAAATCTTAACATTTTCAGCAACATAGATGGACCTAGAGGGTACTATGTTAAGTGAAATAAGCCAGACAGAGAAAGACAAATACCACATGATTTCACTTATTGTGGAATCTGAAAAAGAAAGAAAGAAAGAAAAACAAAAAAAACAGAAACAAACTCATAGATACAGAGAACAAATTGATGGAAGGGGAGTGAGGGGATGAGTGAAAATGGTAAAAGGAATTAAGAAGTACAAATAAAAACCACAATAAGATACCACCTCACCCCAGTCAAAATGGCTATCATCAATAAATCAATAAACAACAAGTGCTGGCGTGGATGTGGAGAAAAGGGAACGCTGGTGCACTGTTGGTGGGAATGCAGATTGGTGCAGCCATTATGGAAAACAGTTTGGAGGTATCTCAAAAACCTGAAAATGGAACTACCTTATGATCCAGCAATCCCACTCCTAGGTATCTATCCGGAGAAATCCAAAACTCCAATTCAAAAATCTTTATGCACTCCTATGTTTATTGCAGCACTATACACAATAGCCAAGACCTGGAAACAACCGAAATGCCAAGACCTGGAAACAACCGAAATGCCCATCAGTAGATGACTGGATTAAGAAACTGTTGTACATTTATACAATGGAGTATTATGCAGCCATAAAGAAGAAAGAAATCTTACCATTTGCAACAACATGGATGGACCTAGAGAACATTATGTTAAGTGAAATAAGTCAGAAAGAGAAAGACAAATACCATATGATCTCACTTATATGCAGAATCTAAAGAAAAGAATAAGTGAATGAACTGATCAGAGACAGTTTTGGAAACATGGAGGAAAAACAGAGGGTTGCTAGAGGGGCGGGGGGGTGGGGATAAGGGGAAGGTGAGAGGTTTTGAAAAATAGTCGGTAACCGCAAGATGGTAATGGGGTTTGAAAATTAATTTGGGGAACGTACAGAGGGATAGTGGATGGGGGGAGGGGGGTTCACATAGTGTGAGGGATATAAATGATAAACGTCTAAATTTTGCTTTGTCTTGTGCAACTGGAAACTAATAAAAAAAAAAAGACAAAAAAAAAAAGAAGTACAATTTGCCAGTTATAAAAATAGCCACAGGGATGTAAAGTACAACATCGGGAATATAGTCAGTAATATTATAATAATTATGTATGGTGACAGATGGGTGCTAGACTTATTGGGGTGAGAGCACTTGTGAGTCATATATATGTCTAACCACAATGGTGTATACCTGAAACTAATATAATATTGCATGTTAACTGTAATTGAAAAATAAATTTAATAAAAAAGAATTTGTCTTGCAATTTTGTCTTTGGAACATTGGGGAATACCAGAGCTTCATTCGTGGGCAAATTGGTAACTGCCATCAAGAATTGGAAAGGTGGCATTAAAGGGAGGTTGCAAAAGCCAGACTGTCTGAGGCCCAGGGCTTTCTAGTCAAAGTGGAGTTCTGGAAGGTCTGGGATGGTGCCAAGGAGCAGAGCAAGCTTGGAGAGCAGTCTCAGCTTTGTTTAGAAGAAATGGCATTTCTCCCTCCAGTAAATCTGAAACACAGTTTAATCTAAGAGCAAGAACATGGGAGGGGAGAAAAAAATGAGAAAAACCAATAAATAGTAAAAACAGGAAGCAGGAAAAGAGAAGCCCAATGTACAATTTGTTTTGTGCCTGTTAAATGAACTCTGGTGGGGATGAGGAGAGAGAATTATCCTGTTTATATATTGAAAGAAATTTTAAATATGCATAGGCAGGGCGAGAGGATCCACAGAGGTTGAAATGCAAAACACAGTGTGGTCTGTGCATTTCCCCTTCGATCTCCCAGTACCATGAACAAGTTCCTTGCACCAATTTCTGGAAGCTTCTTCTAAAACTCAGAACCATCCTTCTACTTACTGAGCATTTCTGTCTTGGAAAAACAATTCTATTCTTATAAAGAAATGGGTTTTCACTTGCACAACACCTTGCAAATATATTCACAGAGGAACACAGTTCACACTTCCACAGTGATACACACACATCACACATGTCCAACCATTCACACATACAGACTCATAGATACACACACACACACACACACACACACACACACACACCCCTCCACCACCACCTTTACTTCTGCACCACAACCTCCTTAGTAGGCACTGCAGCTTTGTGAGATGCATCAAGGGAAGAAAATCTCCTGGCCTTGTGCAGGGAGATGTAGGATCATGGATTAAATGTCATGGGAGACCTGTCATCATTCAACCAATCGTAATCTCTTTGGGAACATGTAAGAGAGAGAAAACTGACCAAATGTCCTCATGAATATACTCCATCCACATTTAAAAAGAAGTTATTTGTCCCACACAAATTTCTACTTCCTTACCCACCCCCCTACTCACCATTCCCATAACATATATCACCTCCTCTAAAACATCAGAAGCTACTGTCCACAGTAGCTTCACTGAGTGGCAAAGAAATCCTAGAGTAGTTCCTACCGGCTCCCCTGCCATGGACCAACACACTGTAAATCCCAAAACAAAGTGCTGAAAGAGGAATCCTTAAATGAAGACAAGCCCTTTGTAAATCATCTTACTTTTATCCCCATCCCCAACTTTTCCTTCTTCTTTGTATCTCACAGACACATACAGTCTCTAAAGGAGGCCTGTTGTTGCATTATAGGAATTGGTCACTGATATGGGTATTGATTTAGGAAAGTTATCACTCATGTTTATTTATGGAAGAGAGTATTTTAAAGATTATGAAGTTTGCTAATAGAAAGCCAAGACTTTCAGATTTCTATAAGTTTCCATTTAAAAATTACAATATAGAAAAGAAAGGGGAGAAGAGGAGAGATTAACTATGACAGGACATACAATACCCCAGTGTTAGCATACTGTCTGCAATGTGTCCATTCTTCAAGTAGAAGGAGATCTTGGACCATCTAGCCATCTAGCTTGGCCATCCATCCATGACCCAGGAAGAAGCCCTTTGCCAAACTCCTGACCTACGCACAGGCCCAATCACATTCTGTGGGGTTTTTCTCACTAACATCTCTTCATCCTTTACATTTAGCACCGCTTCCCCTAAAAATCTGTCTCAGATGCTGCCCTTCTGACATTTGAATAATTGCAGTTTGGAGGGAGAGAAACAGGTGGACAGGAAGAAGGATCCTTGAGTCCATAGTGAGCCATGTGGGGTTTGTGGTTTCCATGGAAAATCCAGGTGGTGATAAGCAGTGAACAGTGGGCCCTCTGGCCTGGGTATCAAGGCAGAAAACTGGGCTCAGAAGCTACTAGGAAGCTCCCAGCATTTGAACCGTCCTGAAGGCACTGGTCCGCGGGGCCAGTACAGGCTGGCCACACACCTGGGCAGCCACCATGTAGAGGGCAGAGTGAGTCACAGCTTGATGTGAAGAGTACTCTGTAGTCCCAGATTCATGATACTGGGAAAATATGAATCATCATCACTGTAATTACGTTAATGTAACTTTTCTCCCTGAGAATCCAGGAAGTGCTTATATCTACATTAAGCTTTCAGGCAATTAAAGACTAGAGGGGAAAACAAAATCCTGAAAATGGTATCAATGTGTGAAAAACACTTTCGGAAAAACTACAGATATCTTGAGAACTTTCACCAGGCTGTCTACAGTTTACATCTCCAGCCTAAGGAGAGCCGTGTGAAGACATGTAACAAAGGTTCCTTCCCGCCTGAGGAATTAGCACCTGAATTATCAACTGCCTTCCAATGTGGCACCTACTGGTACCATAGAAATAATTCTTCCCTTTGCTGCCATAAAATACATGCATTTCTTTAATGCTGATTTTCAGCTGAGAGGCTGAGGGAGCCCAGAACCCAGGTCTCCAGTTAGGCCTGATTATCGTTAACCAACAATAGATCAGCGGATGACCCAATGAAACCTATGACTGCCATTTCTCTGGGGACCTCGATGCCCACCTTTTCCATCTTCCTTGAAGCTTTCCTTGAAGTGATTCAGGTAGGCATCATGATACTAGGGGATCTCTTCTCCAATGGAAGCAAAATATCAGTTGAATAAAAAAATAAAACTATGGCTTATGGAGGTCATGTATGTCTTAAGTCCCCTCCCCCCAATTTCCATTTATAAGGACATTTGTAGAGCCCTGTAAGCATCGGTTTCTGAGTTCTGTTTCTGATGGTGCCACCACAAGCTGCTTTAACCTTTTCCATGCAGTTGGCCTGTCTGTGTTTTTCCATATCGCTTACCTTCCATGATCCAGATTCAGGACTACCTCTCTCATGATGGCAGACAGTGCCAGTGAACTAATACCACTCAGAGACAAATGGCCACAGAGGCCAAGGAGCCCTCCCAGACCCTTCCCTTTGCCTCACATATAGGTACCTTCTGTGTCCCAGGGAATACCATCCTTGACACATCATCCATAACTGACCCTACCCTACCTCAAAGCCCCATCTTTCCTTATCAGAATAGCAAATATCTTTGTCTTTAGTTAATTCTCTTTCCAATCCTTCTCATATATAGAAAGCTGAGTGATCTTTCTATAATGCATTTCTGACTTCGCCATTCCTCTGTTAAAAATCCTTCAGCTCTATCATTGGCTTCCTATGCCTACATGATCAAGTCCAAGCCCTTGACCACGGCTTGCAAGGACCCCCATGATCCGGTCACTCCCTCCCTTGCCAGATATAGCCCCTGTACAAGACAACATGTACCAGATAATGAAGGAGATGAACATTATTCAGGCTATCGCAATAGGAAGAACATTTACAAATGCACACATCAGAGAAAAGGAAGGGGCGAGAGTTTTATAGAGGCAGATAAGCAATGGAGTCATGGGCAGTTCTTATGGAACTCATGAGGAGGAATGGAATGGGTCTATCTAGGACACATCACAGTGGTTTTTGTGGTTAGCTTTTCTTGGAACACAGAAGGGTAGGGAAACTTGATAACAGCCACTGTTTCTAGAAGCACAGGGTTTAGGTAAAGTTCAGTATTGTCAATCCATCTCAATCACTCTCCATTGTCCCCCAGACATAGACACATTCACCTGAGCACATTTTCACATCCCTGGAATAGAGCTCAATCTGCTCCCTAGGGATGGGAGGCCCTTCTCTGTCTTCTATGCATGGCCAACTTTTCAAGGTCCCATTCAAGTTTCTGTCTCTTTCTCCATAAACCTTAATCAAGACCTCCTTTGTCCGGAGTTCTAACAATTAAATAGGACAGTGCAAGTGAAGTCCTTTGCATGGGGCACCTGGCGAACATTAAAAAATACAGACTTATTACAGCCTTTCCTGGCTGGGCCCTACAAATGGAGTTGCCTCCACTCTGCCCCATGCAAGACACCTGCCTTTATACCTGAGACCCCAGGACCCAGTTGTTGCCATGTGTAGTTCCTCCTCATGCTATGTATTCATTATTTTAACAAGCATTCACTAATCCTCACTGGGGTAGCAAGAGTGAACATGACGGTCCTCTGTCAGCCCGTATGGAGATCCCAGTCCAAGGGTTCCATGTGAGCAAACAAACACTTGCCGTGTGGGGTGAGGTGGGTGCTAATGGACTAGGTATAAGGGCTCGCAGGCACACAAGTAAACATCTGACCCAGACCTGGGCTGGGGTACAGGCTGGTCTCTAGGAGGAAGCGTTGGCTTAGCATAGATGAGAGGAGGACCGCTCAAAACATAACCTGTAAAAGATCTAGAAGTTGGAAGTGGAGAGGGAGAAAAGAGTAAGGAAAATGCCTCCCTTAGGGCAAAACAAACAAACAACACTTGTCTTTTTCTTTGCCTTCCCAGTCTATACACACACGCACACACTCATACACAGGCACACGTGGACACTTTCCTCATGGCTTATCTCTGTGTTGCCCATAAGCGTCAAGGTGTGAAGAATGAACATTGAATCCTACATTTCGGATGGATCATTGTGTCTGAATTTGTTTCTTTTAGTGCTGATAGGAATCTAAGTCATTAACTCCGCTAAGCAGCTTTTTATTTTTTATTTTCTTTTATTTTTCCTTAGAAGGTAAGTGGTACTGGGACTTTACTCAGAGGAAAAGCTAGGAGGAAGAAAATAAGGAGGTCACATGATAAGCACTCAATAACCATTTCCTTCACTTGTTCCTGAGCCAAACCTTTCAGACAACGAGTATAATGAAATTGTACGCTGTGTGTTTAGTAACACCAGATAGTGTCAGGAAGAAACCAATGTTTTCAAAAGCTTCTTCCAGGCACCAGGCAAGGGGACAAACTGCTGGAACTCAGGAGTGATGGGGGTGGGGCTGGTAAGTGGGAGTGGAGACAAATGCCAATGAATGGGTGAGGGGTGGTCAGCAAAGGCCCAACATGCCTGTGAGGGAGAATGAAGTTCATTCACTTTGACTTCTCCAGAAGTCCTACCCATCTTCTGCATGAAGAGATTGCTAACGTGCTGCCGATAGCCCACTTACTGCTCAAACTCGGGCACTCAGCTTGGCTAGGGCTGGGGCTGTTATCAAGAGCCGGTTGTAGCTGACATGGCACACCACCCTTAGCCACAAAAAACTCTCCACGCGCTCTGCTTCGTAAGGCACCTACTATCAGCCTCTACAGGCACACTGTGCGCACTCATCATCAGCCCAGAAACTCTGCTCCCCAAAAAGCTCAGGTCAGTCCCTTGTTCCATCCCCATTGCTAACGGTGATTCCACGGCCAAGCATTCTCAGGGAATTGTGAACAATCTAAAAGAAAGTTGAGGGGGGGAAATACAGTGTAACAACAAGAAGGGCCCTTGGGAGACAAGATTGGCTTCATATTTTGCAATGAAAATATGAAAACATGTGGCTCCTGTGAAAAAACTATTATCCATTTTAAGATGGTAACAACAGAGCATGAAATCAAGCCTGGCCCCTTCTGATCACTGGGCCATGTAAGTCGCACACCCACAAATCTAGCCCTGCTTAAAGGTCATACCGTCCAAAATCCTTATTTTATGAGTTAGAAAACTAAAGCCCAGATATGGAAACCACGTCTGAGTGAAAACCAGCCCTGAGTGGTGTTCATGCTCCAGGAGCCTCCTCAAAGGGGCTCCTTGGCCATGACCTGTTCATTTACCAGGTGTGGGACCCAGGCAAGTTATTTAACCTCTCTCTTCCTCCATTTCCTCGTCTGTAAAAATGAGGCTAATAATAGCACAGACCACAAAGTTTGGTTGTTAGAATTAAATGAGGTAAAGAGGCAAAGAATTTATAAGAGTGCATGACATACAGTAGCTCTCAATACATTATCACAATGTTAAATATTGGTAATAGCAGTAATACTGGCTGTGGTATTTCAGTAAATATCCCCTCACTTGTCTCCTCTGTGTGACCTTTGTTCTTCTATATAGGGGGAGAGATCACCTACCAGAGGCCTCCCTTTGCCTGACTGAGCCCCCTCAGCGTGGGCAGAGGTAGAGGGAATTTGGGCTGCAAAAGTGCATGAGGCCCAGAGAAAGGCAAGCATGTAAACGGCTGACCCCAGCAGCCCTGCTCCGGGTACCCTGTACTGTTTATTCCTGTTGAAGATTGGGCTATCTTAAAAAAGAAGGAAATCCTGCCATTTGCAACACCATGGATGGACCTGGAAGGCATTATGCTAAGTGAAGTACAGACAAATACTGTATGATCTCACTTATATGTGGAGTTTAAAACAATCAAACTCATTGAAGCAGAGAGCAGAATATGGCTGCAAGAGCTGGAAGGAGGAGGAAATGGGAAAATGATGACTACAGTGTACAAAGTTTCAGTGGTTTAAGATAAGTTCTGGTGATCGACTACAGAGCAGAGTGCCTACAGCTGACAGTACTGAATTGTATACTTAAAATTGGCTAAAAGGGAAGATCTTATGTTAAAAGTTCTTACAAGAAAACAATAATAATAATAATTATAATATTAATAATTATTATTATAAAGCGTGTAAAAGGAAACTTTGGGTGGTGATACATATGAGTATGACCTTGACAGTCTAACCACTTATCCCTAAACTCATGGAGTTGTATACATTAAATATATATAGCTTTTGATGTCAATCAAATCTCAATGTAGTGGTTTTAAAAATAAAAATGAAGTTCCTAGTAGATAAAAAAAAAAAAAAAAAACCGGGCTGAGCTGCATGAAGGCAAAGTCTCTCCAACTTGCCTCCCCTACAGTAGAATGTCCTGGAGTGCTTGCCAAAAATTCAGATTTCTAGATTACACCCCAGACCCAGTAAATCAGAGTCTCCCAGGTAGGATCCAGGGATTCATCCTAAGAAGCACTCCTTGCAATGCCCACTTCACACCAAAGGGTGAGAACCACTGCCTGGGCCAGCTGCAGGTACACGGCCACCAGGGAGCCCTCTAGCCTGCACCACCTGTCTTGTGTGTGGCACCCCTATTGTCCCCCTTGGGCTATCTAGTTCTGCAGTAATCTTGCTGGGGCAGGGCACCCAGCAGGCGCCAATTAAAGTGTGTTGGTTGGTTGTCAGATGGTTCACTGCACACATCTAACACTCAAGAAAGGCTGACTGTTGTGCCAGCTGGTCAGGCCACCCCATCTGAGCCTGGTCCAGGAGGACTCTGGCTGAGGTCCTGAGAGGAGCCCAGAGAAATTGAGCACATCACCACAGACAGCATCTTGCTCTCTTGCAGACACCGACTATGGGACATCTCCTCCAACTCTAGTATTTCCTCAAGCTCCACACCTGACTGCCAAATCTTTTGAGCTATATGAAAAAAGACAAGGGACATTTTGAGCCTCGCTTTAAACAAACTCCCCATGGGTGAAGGTGGTCCAAAGGCACAAACTTCCAGTTATAAGATAAATATGCAAAAATCCAAAGGATATAATGTACAGCGTGGTGACCATAATTAACAAGACTGGTTTGTGTATTTGAAAGCTGCTAAGAGAGACCTTAAAAATTCTCATGACAAGAAAAAAAACTTGTGTAATTATGTGAGGTGGTGTTAACTAGACTTATTACGGTGATCATTTCACAATATATGCATTTATCACATTATAAAACAATGCTATATGCCAATTATATCTCAGTAAAACTGGGGGGGGGGGATATGTCTTCTTGTGACACAGAGGATCATGAATTGCTTTAATACGCTAAGTTGTTCTGGTGGCTCTTATACGAACTGTACGAAGCAAGTGGCAAACACTCCTCACTGTTCCGGGCAGCCTGCCTGGACCTTTCTGCCCATTACTCAGGGAGAGGAAGAGAAATCCATTTGAAACCAGTCTCTGGCCATCATGGGGGTGGCTGGGTGTTGCTTTATCATCCTGCATCAAGTCTTTCTCACCCCGGTACCTGGATATACCCTCTTTCAAAGCACTTAGTTTAAACTTTCAATTTACACCACTTTAGAAAGTTGTCAGAAATTAAAGCGGACTTGATCACTTTTTTGGGGTAGAGTGTCTAACAGCCCCCAATTTATCCCATGGATACTGTGTTAATACGGGAAGCACAGCGGGGCCTTGGGATATCTCAGCGCGCAGGCAGAGAAGGGAGCAGGGCTCTGAGGACGTGACGCTTGTGCCCTGAGGCACCTTCAGGGGCTCTAGATATCTAGGTGCCTGCTTCGGGACACCCTCGAGAGTTGACATCATTGCCACAAGCCTCCCTAAGAGTGGGTTCAAGCCTGTGCCCACTACCAGCACCCCCACAACCCTCATCTGATCCAGAGGTTTTCCTACCATGTTTCCCCCAAAATAAGACCTAGCCAGACAATCAGCTCTAATGCGTCTTTTGGAGTAAAAATTAATGTAAGACTCGGTCTTGGGTCTTATATAATATAAGACAGGGTCTTATATTAGTTTTTGCTCCAAAAGATGCATCAGAGCTGATTGTCTGGCTTGGTCTTATTTTCGGGGAAACACGGTATAAGCCCACGCACTACATCCATCAGCACCAAATCTGCCCTGTGGACCATGGAGGTGTCTAATGTAGACATTTATGAAAACGAGCCCAGTACAAGAGAAGAAATATCACAGGCCTACCCCCACAGTGCTTTTCACAGGTTTTGTTCATTTTTGTGTTTTACCTATTGGCTTATACTAGTGTAAGCTGTATGAGGAAAGGCTATGATTTGTTTTGTCCACCTTTAACACCATAAAACATACAGGTGTTTAAAGTGTGGTTATTAAAGAATAAAGAAATGAGGTCACTTAATGTAACCCAGTCTTGAGGGACCCCCACCCTGAATAACATCAGGTGCTATCCAATTGAGGTAGAATATTTAACAGTGACCTGGGGGATATGAAAGCTGGTTGAAATTTTCTTTAAAAAGTCAAAATGTACATAAACTCATTACTTTGTTTGTTCTAATAAAGAGATAGGTAACCATGTAAAAACTAAACATAACAACAAAAAGTACGTGAGGGGCAAGTGGCAAGGCTCAGATGAAGGAGATACCAGGTCAAGGGAATTGTGTTGAATGAGGCTGGGTCTGGGAGGGAGGTTAGCTTCCAGGTCATCAGACGAGAAGAAGACATTCTCTCTTCTGAGAAGACTCCCTGATGTCTCAGGCTGGGCTGAGTGTCCACAGAAGACGTGAAGATGATGTCAATCGTGGCACTTGCCACAAGATATTTTAATATCTGTGTTCTTGCCCATGAGCTCCTGAAAGACCACATTTTCTTCATCTCTGAATCCCTTGGCCCTAGTACACAGTACATTCTCCTTAAATGTTGGCTGAAAACAACACCTGAACAAATTAATCAGCAGGCTTTTCCAGGTGGCAGGAATGGAGTGAGCAAAGGCTCACGGGAAGCATGGTGTCAGCAGACAAGGAGAGTGTTTGCTTCTTGCTGTAAACAGGACCTATGGACAATTCAAGGTCATAATGACAGATATACCTTAAATCAGTGGTCTAAGCAAAGAGCTACATTAAGAAATCATGCCCCCAGCCTGAAGGTACCTTTGTTACCACACTTTGGGCATTAAGTCAGAAAGGCTCTGCTCTTTCCTCAATAGTTTTGTGGAAAAGGGGTTTCCATTTCTTCATTTCGCTTCCTAGGGCTTGTCCTACAGGTTGAAAAACCAGAGTTCTAGCTACAAAGGGGAAGATGGATCCTGCTTCAGATGAGATTCTGGGGCATATAAATAAGCCGTGGGCAAGTAAGAAATCCTACCAAAATGTCAGGTCAAGGATGGGGTGGTCAGGGCACCAGCCTTCCTCCTGCTCTTCTTCCTCACAAGATTTCCAGAAGAAATGGACTCTTGTGCTTTCTAACAACAATCGAAAACAGAGGCATCTGCTTTCATCTTTCTCAACTGAAAGGCCTTTTAAGCTCCCCACTGTTTGTTTTGGTTTATTACTGAAAGGCTAAAACCATAAAAAAAAAAAATCATTGTTGTGGGTATTTTCCAGCTGAGATGAAATATTTAACAAGGGTGAGGTGGGGAGGAGGAAGTTTGCTGAAAATACCATTTTTTAAAGGTCAAAAAATGCATAAACCCATTACTTTAATATTGTTTGTTCCCACGGGAGACAAAGTATTCAGAGCCCTCCCCTCTTTCTGCCCCCAGACTTCTGTGCACAAATTCCCACATGGCAGGTCCATCCCCCTCAAGCACAGCTATGATCCTCTTACAGTCCTGCTCCGAATCTCCTGGGGCTCCACCCAGCCCCGAAAATGACATACAGTCACCTGGCCAGCATGAAAATGCTCCCACAATCCAGCTCGACCTGGCTGTACATCCTCAGTGCCCGCGGGGTCTCATACCTCCTCCCGTTTCATTCCAGCCTGTCAGAAAGATGGATCCTGCACGTATTTTCAATGTATGGTTGCACCTCTCTGTCATAGAATCATGCCACACTGTCTGAAATTATCTCTCCTCCTCTCCCTTCTCACCCATGGTGACACATGGAAATCCTACCCACACTTTCCACACTTAGTGCAATTTGCCCTCCTCCAAGGGCTCTCCCCAGTCTCCCTGTCAGAGCCCTCGTAGAGACACACAGTCACACTGGGCACCCATTGAGGGCTCATCTCCCCGTTCAGGCTGTGCGCTTCTCAGGGACCACGGTCTGTATAACTTTGTGTGCCCCACCAAACAGCAGGCCTCCACACTGGGGTGTTTTGAAATGACTGGATTCACGAAGAGATGACCGAACTCTCTCCTCTCTGCAGCATTTGCTCCACTATTTGGGCAAAAATCAAATCCATAGAACATGCCAAAGCACTCTACATAATGGATGCATCTTCTGATTGGATTATAATTAAAATAAGATTTTTTTTTTTTTTTTTGCAATAACATAGTTACCTCAATTGGCAGAAGGGAGATGGCAGATGTAATGGATAATTGATGAACGGTTTGCATGTTGCCATAATCTACATCCTATTATGTTTCCTGTTTCAAAAGAGAGCTTTAGAGGAGCACCCAGAGAACCTGCTGTTGAATTATCACCCCCCGTCGCAGCCAGAGGATACAGGATGAGGAAGCGGGGAAACAGAAGCAGCCGACAGAGGAGGAGGGCACTGAGCAGGAAGGCCATGGGGTAGAGTTCACTAAGAGACCAAAGGGGCACAGAGGTGAGTCCTGGGCGGCAGGAGACATGGGGGCTGCTCAGCACACATTCTAGAGCAGCCCTGTCCAGGACGGTGGGTACCAGCCATGGGTGGTGCTTGAGCACCTGAAACGTGGGTAGTGTGAATTAAGATGTGCTGTTAAACGCAATAAAATGCACACTGGAGTTTGAAGATTTAGTATGAAAAAAGGATCGTAGGCTCTCTTATTAGTATTTTTTTTTATACCAAGCGCATGTTGAAGTGATGAAACACTGGATATACAGGGTTAAATAAAATATATTATTAATATTCATTTCAACTCTTACTACTATTTGTGGCTTATATTTCTATTGGACAGCACAGTTCTAGACTAAGTTTTCTAAATTAAGTAGGATGTCAGCAGTCTGTCACCCTCACGAAGGAAAATAAAAAGCATCAATTATACTGGAAAAAAAAAAAAAAGAGCAGATGCCAGAGCCAGCCAGTGTCATGATGGCATGAGACTCATTTTCTGGCCAGATGTCTACACTCATTTTTCCGGAGCTCTGAGGCCTGGAACTGCCATCTGAGTCTAAAGAGTAATAAATAAACAGTGTGACTGTTACCACAGCCTCAGGATCACTGGCCATTCTAAGTCCCAGGAAAAGTGCCAAGAAGTATCCGTCATGTGGGGATATGGAAACAAACAAACAAAAAAAACATTTTTTTAAAAAGTAGGAGCTATTATTATTTAACTTGTATTTTTTCTATCATCACAGGGCTCATTCATATTAGTGGTTTATTCAACTTGGTGTCTCTAAATGGGTTGGGAAGTATGGCTTAACTAACTCTATCAGCTTCAGGTACCATTTGCTGTGATGATTATAGCTAATTTCTTACCCCCCACTTCCCCCCCAAAAAAAACCCTTAAGATTAATGTATGACCAAAGGAGTCTTTGAAATAAAAAACTTAGGCCATTACTTTTCTTTTTCAACCTGAGTAAACTGAGATGTGGCATCCCAACCTGCCATGGGCCATTTAGGCTCCTAGGAAAGTGAAGGCTGGGAGTGGGAGATAGGGGGGCATAGTCTGAATGCAAGTATACCTAGTATCAACAGAAATCTCCTTGACTTAATAGTAAGTAAGCAATTGACTTAGCCCCCAGCTTAAACTCTGCCTATCCCAAATCTTAGGTGGTGTTTTAGTTATCTATTGCTGTGTAACAAATTACCCCAGAACATAGCAACTTAAAACAACACACATTTATTTTCTCACAATGTCTGTTGGTGAGGAATCCTGGCGTGGCTTAGCCAGATCTTCTATTTAAAGTCTCTCACAAGGCTACAATCAAGGTCAGCTGATGCTGCAGTCGTCTGAAGGTTCAACTCGGGATGGAACTGCTTCAAAGCTCACTCATGGGGTGAACACCCTCATGCATGTATGCAGGTTGCTGAGACAAATTCTTACAAATATTGCTATTGTCTTTTCTATTAACTAGACAAATGACTCACCCTGAATTTATACCTGCTCACCTCTCCTCTACCTTCTCTTCCTGCTCCCACACCCTCCCCACTCACATAGGCCTTTCATCAAAGATCAATTTATTTCACAAAAGTCTGAGTCAGCAGCTCATGCAGAACCAACCTCTCTGTATCACATGTGAGTTCTACCAAACGTGGGGCTTGTAATGCGATTCTTTGTGAGTTTTCACTTGCAATTGTACTAACAGATTAAAGACCAAAGAGGGAGTAGTCCCTTGCACAGCAGAATGCCAATGGCTTCTGGAATGTAAGCCATCAATCTCTGGACAAGCACGTGTCCACCCTTTTGCCAACCAATTCATTCCACCCAAGAGACCACCTGAAGAGCCACTGAATGGAATGTAAACTCACAGCTTTGGGAATAACAAGGAAGAACAAAGCCTTTTAGGACAGGATGTGTTTTATTCCCTCCACACTTTCCTGTTTGTTGAGGTTCATCAAGTAGTTCCTGACCTCTACCAGTCAAAGGACCGTGGGTGGGGGCCTTGGACCTTGTGGGAGTGAAACACAACCAGTGGTGGCGGCACCATTGAGGCTACATTCTGTAGACTGGCACCTCACGTGGCAGATGAAGCAGGAGGAGTCAGCAGGGCTGCTGGTGCGGGTCTGGGGGCCCAGCCCTCTGTGGAAGCCTCTCTCCTGTCTGCTGCCCCCACTCTGGCCCCTTTGCCCAGTGAGGGTACTCTGGCCAACATTTTCACTCCCCTGCAAATGACTATACCAACACATTATGGTTTTACTGCAAAACTCCTGTATATTTTGATCACTTCTAAAACATACCCTTTATTTCTCTGCCTAATTAGATAGTAGATCTGACCATCACATATAACCTTTTACTGATGACCCAGTTACCAAACCCCAAGGACCTCAGGGCCACTGAGTGAGTGTCTCCTTGCTCCTGGTCAAAATGGCCCCAAATCTTTGTGCCTTTAAGTTCGTGTACCATTTCCTACAGATTTGCTTTCTCTTCCCTCAGAACTAGGCTTTGACAGTCATTTCCAAATGTGGTTACTCCTGTATGAAAATCAAAATGCACACACACACTCACACCCCCCTGTAATATGGTGCTTTTCATCCAACATGGGATTAGGGGAAAAAATATGAAAAAACAAGATATCAATGCAAAATGAGTGAAAAGGTTCTGACTACAAATGCCCAGGTCTCTCCTAGGAGTTAAATGCATTATCCTTACCTTTATTATTCATTTGCATGGATCCTTACTTACAGTTTAACAGCTTTATTCCTAATAGCTACAAAGAATGGTAAACTCTGGGTAAGTGATTAAAGGGCAGCTTACCCCTGAGCTTTTATGCATATCTCATAGAGGTTGGTGTGTGTGTGTGCGTGTGTGTGTGTGTGTGTGTGTTGTATTTCCCCTGCACATCACCCACTCCATCATTTGGGGAGAGAATACTAAAGATATCATTAACTCATCACCCTTCTTTAGTGCTCACATCTGATCAGTCACTAAATCCTAACTATTCTAATTAAAATATTTCTCAAACCTATCTCTTCTTATGCATTTCATTGGTTATTAGTATGTGTATTAGCTTGTAGGACTGTTGTGATGCTTAATTTTATGTGTCAAATTGACTTTCCCAGGGGTGCCCAGGAATCTGGTCAAACATTATTCTGGATGTGTCCAGGACGGTGTTTTAGGGTGAGAGTAACCTATGACTTGGTGGACTGAGTGAAGTGGATGGCCATCCTAATGTAGGTGGGCCTCACCCAATCAGTTGAAGGCCCGAATAGAACAAAAAACCTGACCCCTTCTGGAGTAAAAGTTCGCTCCTCCTACCTGACCATTGAGCTGAGAGATCAGTCTTTTCCTGCTTTGAATGTGAATAAAAACATTGGTTCTTCTTGGGTCTTCAGCCTGCTGGGTTTAGGATTGGAGTTCTATCATCAGGTCTCCTGAGTCACTGGTTTGCCCACTGCAAGGACTTCTTAGCTTCCATTATCATGGAAGTCAATTCCTTAAACACACAAGCAAGCAAACCTCTCCCGTTGGTTCTGTTTCTCTGGAGAACTCTGACTAATAGAGCTGCCATAACCAAACACCACAGACTGGGTGGCATAAACGACAGAAACTCATTTCCTCACAGTTCTCAAGGCTGACAGTCCAAGACCAAGGTGTCAGAGGTTGGGCTTCTCTTGAGACCTCGGTCCTTGGCTTGCAGATGGCTGCCTTCTGGCTGTGCCCAGCGTGGCCGTTTCTCTGCACGTGACATCCATGGTGTGTCCCTCGTACCCTAACCTCATCCTCTTATAAACTCACCCGTCACATTGGTTTGGAGCCCACGCACCCTATCAGCCTCATTTAACTTAATTCCCTCTTTAAAGGCCCTGTCTCCCAAGGCAGTCACCTGCGGAAGTTCTGGCAATTGAGGCTACATCGTATGAATGTTGGGGAGACACAATTCAGTCTATAACACTATGGCTGTTGTTTCTGGCTTGTGTTTTGTATAATAACAACATCATTATTTTTCTGGCTACTGGCTTACATGAATCATTTTTTTTCCTTCCTCCACTATTGCCACCTTCCATTCCATCTATGATTGTTAAAGTAGTCTTTCTAAAAATCCAAATCTGATCAGGCATTTTCTGCTTAATTTGGTCTCACAGATCCTTAGTGCTTCACTGTTTATAGGACAGAGGGGAAAGTCTTTCCCCAGAAAATACCAGGACCTTCTGAGTCTTGCCCTCAACTACTCTTTTCTAGCTTCATCTCTCAGCATTCTTCCTCACTTGCCCAACACCCCATTTGTACTCATTTCACACAACTCTCCACAGAGAGCATTCCTCATTTTGTTTAACTTAGAAGCATTTTCCACTATATCCTTTGAGATTTGCAGCCTCCTTGAACACATATCTTGTGGCCTTTGCTGCATAATTATCAGTGGATCTGAATTTTCCTTTGCAGACCGAATGCAATTCCAGTATTGCTTTGTGTCCAAAAAACAAACTGTATAATTAATAATGTTATAATAAGTAATTAGGTTAACCCATCCAATATTTGCTGGGCACCTATTTTAGGCTCATCCCTTTTCTAGGGACTAAAATGCCCACTCAATCTTGAGAACTGGGAAACACGCATGATACAGAAGAACTAACAATACCACTCATACTCTCTTGGCCTTCTCCCAAAGATAACTCATCCACATTTATTGCTAAGGATTTGGTAGAATCAATGATTTAAAATAAATGGAAACACACTAACAGCACAGCAGCATCTCTCCTGGCTTAACATATACAACAAACCAGTAATAGCTGACTCCTGCAGTCTAAGATGTGCCATCTAGAAACAGTCATCTCTAGAAATAACATGAGTGTGACAGTCTAAGGACCCAGACCATCTATCAGGACACTGATTTCAAAAGCTTAGTGTAGGTAGATGTATAGGATGAATAGAACCCTCACTGCCATATTCTAGAATAAAAGAATATAGATCCCAAGCAAGCCTAGGAGCCGAGGACATTGTGTGCATATGGTTATCAAGATAGGGGTGATGAGCTTGGGGGCTACCCATTAGCTGAAGTCCACACACTGAAACTTCCAGTGCAGCTTCCACACCTTAAGTTAAATTAAGCAGTTAAATGCCATCAGTCAATTTCTCCTTTGCTGTCAAAACAACAGGCCACAATATCACTATTGTTAATTGTCTGAACAAGTTGCTTGTTCAGAAATAACACCATCACAAAAGAGACCAGCAAGCCCTCCTTTGGAGTTCCAATTTTTTTTTTATTTTTTATTAAGATGTTAAGTTCAGGTGAGTAACAGTTCACCAAAAAGAAACAGTCCTTTCTGAGTCTTCACTCAGAATTGACCAACCTAAAGAGAGCAAGCACAGGGAAAGGGGTTCTCTGGGGAGAAAATACACCAGGAGATTTGAAGAGGTGCTCTTGGTTGGCTAAACATTGCCCTTATAAGGTTCAAGGGAGAACTGATGAAGTCATGGAACGAAAACATCTTACTAATGATTCCTAAGCTGTCAGTACAGAGACCATAACTACCATATACAGAGAAAGTATGCAAACATGAAATATTAATTTCTGGGTGAATAACCAGACTGCACAGCTCTGGATGTCCTAACATGTGAAGGCAACTGCTGTCATAGCATTCTTGGACTGATAACTCATGTATTGTTGCCCTGTCCGGGTGACGTGAATGGGACTGAAATGGGAGTAACATCTCCAAAAGTCCCCTATGGTCCAAATGATGGCAGCATCTGTGAAGTTTTCTGGTCTATGGCTCAGCTACGGGGCCGTTGTATTGAACCTTCTGTTTTGGATGCATCCAACCTTGAATGCGAAATGATGGATCTCCTTAGATTTTAAGCCCCCAACACTTTATTCCATTAATAAATATTCATTTTCCTTTTCTCCCTCCAGTAGCATTTTCTCATCAATCATGGCTGAAGTCACAGCTGTGAAAGCCTTTTTTGTCCTTTATTATTCATCTCTACATGATTCTGTGTATCCTTATAAAATTATGAAATTATTGAAGATTGGGTGGGAACCTTTTGTTTGGTGTGTTTTTTAATCGTCATTGAGTCTGTGTTTATTCCCAGAATAAAAGCACTTTGTTACTTTTTTTTTCTTCATTTTCACCTAGTAGTACGTGTATATATCACTCCATGGGATTCTACTGTCTTATAAAAATAAAAACGATCCCCAAATGTTCAAGAATTACTCAGGGACTATTCAGTGTTCAATATGTCAAAGCAGCCAAGAGAGACAGTCAGGAAGAAGATTAGAATCAATGAAGAAAAATCCATTGTGGGCACAAGTGGTCCCACCACCAGCACTGTCGGGGAAAGGGCGGCTGGCTCGGCACTCTCATTACTGGGAGAAAAAGTCTTCAAGCATGAGACCAGGGAGGAGGCCGCAATCTCTGCTGTCTGAGTTCTTTGGACAAATCCACAGTTTATTTTGTCAAAATGGATACTCCTGTGGAGTGGCCGTCTGTTGCACCGTTTTAAAGATCTCCTTTACCACTCAGCTGCCTCCAGATAGGGAACAGTCACCCAGGCCACTGCAGGGCACTCAGAAATGGGATGCTGAGGTCACTGGTTATTCCCTGCTGGTCCACCGACATCAGAGGCTTTCTGCCTGGGGCAGGCTCTCTGCTTAGTTCCTCACCCTTCCATCCAGCACTGGGTCTCATCCAGTCTCTCCCACCCCATTCAAACCCATTGCACAACTAGGGGACTTTAAAAGGTTAACAAATGCCTGGGTTTCAAGTATGAAACATGGCCCAAGTGTTGATAGAGTTGATAATAGATTATTGGTGCAAAAATGGGATTAATGAGCACAGACCGGTATTCCATGAGTACCTTCTGTGGGCATGGCCCTTTGCCATGCCGCACTTTTGCAAAAGTTGCCTCTGGAGACCATGGGATAGGCAGGAAAGGAGAAAGGAAAAGAAGTTGGGGCAGGTGTACTCTGAAGACAGTAAACACTTGGGACAAACAGGCTTCATCTTCACCTTCCATGGAAAATCTAGGAACATACAGGAAAAGATGTCTGCTGCTAATGCACTGCTAGACTCACAGAATTGCAGAAGGAATCCCAGCATTGGCGTCTGCCTAGGCTGTTTCCAAAGGCCTTTCCATAGTTTTGATGCTGAGACATCTGGTCTGATATGGAAGTAAATTCAGTTCTTCTGGAGGGAAGTCAGGAAGAGGAGACGGCTTGCAGCCCTCACCCCCAATCACAAACTCCAAACTCTTTAGAGCTGAGTGAAAAGGGAGAGTCATCAAGTCAGTGATCTCATTCACAGATTGGAAACCTGAGGCCCTGGGAATATAAGAAACTGGCCCAAAGTCATGCATGCAGGTGGTCATGTGACCAGGGCTGGAAGCCAGGTCTCTGGGTTTCCATTCTTAGACTATTTCCCCCACATCCTATTTTAAGTGGCGGTTATATGGGCAGCGGTTGCTCCTTCCTACTGAAAGCTGAATGTTGAGTACGGCTTCCATCCGCCTGAAAACTAGAGCCAGGATCACTACAGGCCTTAACCAGGAGACTCTGAGGCATGTTGTCATTGAAGCAGTAGGCTTCTAACAGAGACCTCTACAGTTGTGTCTCAGGAAGTTTGACCAACACCTATTGTAGCTTTGAGTATGTGACTTGCAACTTTACTCTGTTTTCTTCATTTGTGAAATAAAACAAGAGACTCTAATGCTCTTACAAAAATGTTGGAAGATCAAATTAATGATTAATTAACAGTACATGGAATTTCACAGAGATTACTCTTATATTTAACATTATTATTTTCAACAAACCTGTTATAATCATGCGTACAATAAGTAAGACTAAATATTGGAAGTTATTTTTAACTTAAAAAATGACAAATGCAATCTGAAGAAAACAATTCAACATACTAAAAGCTCACAAGGCATTGCACAATTATGCTTGACATGCACAAATCTCCAATACCAGGTGACCATCGGGACAGGTTTCTGACAGGCTTCCAGTTCCACCACATCACGGCCAGTGAGGACAGGCTGCCAGCACTCTCCCCAACCATCAAGACTCCAGAAGAGAAAAGGGAAGTGTGTCTGTTTAAGAGGGTGGTCTCAAAAACTAAGCAACAAGTTATGTGAAATTTCTGGGGAGACATAAAATTGATCATTGAGTTTGGGCAGTGGCCTGAAATAGGGCAGTCCAGGGCTCTTTTGAGAGCCATCTGTTGATGGCAAACCACTCTGAGTTTCAATGTGGCCCCAGCATTATCTTCTGGCTCACTTTAGTGCAGGGTGGTTACACAGCTGTTTACAAGCATCCTACATACACCAGTACCACAGAGGAGGGTGCCCTGGGCTAGGGAGGCATTAGGAAATTCTCTGGGAAAGTGTGCAAGGAATGAATGAGCACAGCACCAAACCCAGAGTTTCTATGTCCCCTTAACTCAGCAAGAAGAACAGTCTAGGACCTAAGATTTGCTCTCCATCTCAACAGTTACTAACCAAGGCAGCTAGCTGATGGTCCTTAAAATATTAAACGTGAGCTTACAGAGACAGGTGAGCTCTCTGAAGACAACATGTGCTATTAAAAAAAAAAAAAAGACAAGAAAAAAAGAAAAAAAACAGAAACAGAAACAACCAATAGCAGAAGACAGAATATGTACCAAAAGGAACACAGGTTTTTAATCTGTTTGAGGTTAACTTTCTTATAATAAAACATTGAGCTAATTCTTCTTCAAACTTTACTAAATGATCATTCTTCCACTGATTTGTGATGCTGTCTCTGTCATAGACCAAGTCCACATATACCAGGGGTGCCAAAAAATGTATACAAGTGGACACTTTGGTCAACGTTGCTCAAGCAGTAGTTCACCGTAATCAGAAGTGTCTGGACGCTGATGGTAACCACTTTGAGCACCTCTTGTAATTGCAGAAGTCAAATGTGACTTGTATTCATCTTTTGTTATTGGTATATATTAAGTATTACAATTTTAATAGTTTTTCTTTTCTAAAAATGTGTATATCTTTTTTGGGCACCCTCTGCATGTGTGAATTAAGAAAAAACAGATTGTGAAATGCAATAGTATTAACATACGAAAAGTAGTAGAATACATATTTACCTCAGATTGGAAAAGTGTTTACCTTATAGTGGGAAAGTCTTTATTAAACAAAACCCAAAATACATAAACCATGAGGGAAAAATGAAACAGAAAAAGATTCCTGTACCTCAAATGTCACTCTGTGCAAAGGCAATAATAAGTGCAGCCGGGAGAAGCTATCAGTAAGGAATTACTATCTAGATATATGAGGAATTTCTGTGAGTCGTCTAGAAAAACACAAAAAGTGTGGTATAAGAAAAAGAAAGAAGCCTAGTACAATGCAGAAAAAGGATACGAATGGACAACTCAGAGGGGACTCAGAAGACTAATAACAGACGCTCCCACTCAGTAGTCATCAGTGAGTATCGCTTTGCAGTCATCTGATAAGGAAAAATTAGAAAGTAGGCAAAATTAAATGTTGGAAATAGACGTATCCATGCACTGCTGCTGCCTTTCTGGAGAGAAGCTGGTAAAACCTAGTGAAATGAAACACATTCATAGACTAGGACCCCACATTCATTCCATCCCTGAGTGGATATCCCAGAGAAGCCCTCTGGCAGGTCCACAGGGACACATTTAGGAGGGTGTCCACATCTGCATTATTTGTGACAGCAAGGAGTTGGAGGCAATCTAGATGCCCCTGACTAAAGAATAAACACATAAAAGGAGGTATAAACCCACTAAGAAATACTCTGCAATAGTCAGAAATTGTGAACTAGTTTTGTATGGAATAATAACATGAGGCTATAAAGAGAGAGAGATTTTTAATCAACTTTTATATGAATTAAAATACGCACAATAGTTTTTCTAGGATATGCAGATATCCAAACAAATATGGAAGTTGAATTGGGAAGACATATGTTAAATATACTGGAGAGAATGCCTATGCAAGAAGGAGAATTGGAGTTGAAAAGGAAAATAATTAAAATTAAAATGAAATGAAACAAGAGACACCCTGCCTGAATAACAATGATGTTACACTATTCATTCGCGCATGCCTTCACTCATTATTGGGTAGATAAGCAGAGATTGCCTACTTGTGCCTTGTTAATATAGTAGGATCACGAAGGTGAATGGACAGAAAAGTTCCTGCCCACATGCAACTTCACACTCGTAGAATACGGAATAGAACCCAGGATTGTTAACTCTGGGCTGCTATGATTCTAAGGGAAATTGATATGATGATGAAAATGATGACGGTGACAGTGAAGGATGATAATGATGGTGATGGTGACATTATATTTGTAGTGACATAGCCTCTGTTTAATAATCCCCAAGTCTCACTAGCATATGTTTAAGTAAAATGAATTTAGGCAAACAGGATTTTGGAGACTGGTTGAATTTCCTCTGTAGGATATTTTAGACCACCTCACCATAACGTAGAAATTCGCTATGGAAGAACCTCAGATTATCTGGTGCCCAGAAGCACTTCTCATGACATGTTCTGTCCCCCAGATGCACACAGCACTCCCATGGCAGCAGGAAACAAAATACAACCTGATTAGTTAAATTCTCCTAGTATTATCCCTCATTAGGTTTCCCCCTGGAGCCCCAATCAGCCAGGCCTGCAGTCTGTGCTGGATTCTGTTTCCTCTGAGTGGCTCTGCCTCCTCTAATCCAGGCCAAGGCAAAAGAAGAATCCCTTCTGAAAAAGAGAGAGAGTGCTTGTTGGGACACAATGAACCCCACCCCCCGAACCCAACTCCTTGCCACTTGAGGTCCTACCTTCAAAGCTTCCCAGAAGAAATTAGTTTTGATTAAAATCTTACCATGTAATCTGTATTTTCAGGGCAAAGCAATAGCTTTGCAACCTCAGAAAGTGGCACAGGACTGTGGTGTGTGTGTGTGTGTGTGTGTGTGTGTGTGTGTGTGTGCCCATGAGTGCGTCCTCACAGGCAGTGGAGGTGGTGGGGGATGGGGGATAAAGAGGAAAATAGAATATTTTCCAGAGACAGCACCCAACCTCAAGTTTGGGGCTAAGATTTCCCAGCCTTAAAGATTCTTCTCAGAAATTCAGTTTCTCAGAAAAGGGGCTCATTTCCTTTAAGACTGTTCCACTTGCTCTTTCTACCTTTCTTAAACAGGAAACGTCCTGGAAACTTTGTTTGTCCCATTCTCCTTCCTTTCTCCTCCCCACACATTTTTCTGCTACTTCTGGAGAGGAGACATAATCAAAAACACCCAAACTATGGATAATGGCTGAGGCTGGTGGTGGTCGGGAATTTCCAGAAGAAAACATGGGCACTTTCTCAGGGTCAGTACACAGGCACTGAATACCTCAAACACAAGGTTTTTGAAACATCACAATACCAGTGCTCCAATGTTGGCAAGGTTAGCTGCAAGGGAGCGCTGCCATAGCACTCAGCAATGCATTCCAAGGGCTTTATATATGTCCACAACTTCTGACCAGTGATTGCTCTTAGGAGAATTTACACATATGGGATTATCAGAAATACCAGCAAAGACTGACATTTAGGAAGACTCAATGCAACCCTTTGTATGTCATCTAAGGACTTCCTATGTTTTGAAAATTAAATAAAATCATCCCAAGACTCTATCTCATATCCTATGGAATTTCCAATGTCTTCCTCAAGATTTCTAATAATTCTCAGGATTTCACCTTTAAGTTCCTGCAATGAGTGAACTCTAAATCTATGCAACATTAATCTAAATTCAGAGCTTTATACCAACTGAGATCAGGGAATACAGTCTCTTTTTTTGACTTTCTATCCAAAACAAACCTATGGAATTTGTATATGCTTCAAATTCCTTTAGAGAGGAATCAGGAAAATAGAGGAAATAAGGACCAGAGGAATACAAAGACTTCAAGTTTTTAAGTTAAAAATTTAAATTCTCAAAATTTGCTTTAGTCACCCAGACTTCTGATGAAATTCTAGCCCCTGTAAGTTGCTCAATGCATTGCCCTTTATTGTTTTAATCTCTTTACCTCGCTCTCTCCCACTTCTTCGCTTGCTTCAACCTCAAATTTTATCCAACACCATAAACAGAACAATGTAACTAACTCTGTGTTTTGTTATCCTCAGACAGATCATGCCCTCATGGCCATACCAAAGAGCTTATTGAGATATTTTCCTAAAGGTCGTCAGTTATGAAGAATTTCTTTCCTAAGAAGGACACACAAAGAGTAAGTTTCCCTCTTTGTTAGCTGGCATCATTGTGCTTTCATGTGATGTCGGAACTGTGGCAGTCGTTTTGCAACCACAGGGAGAAAACACGAAGGCCAAGAATGGAAGAGCAGAAAGGGCCCGGGGCCCTAATACCATTACTGAGCTGAGAAATTAACCCTGAAAGGAGTTATAACCACAATTCTTTTTTGTAAGAAATAATAAACATTCGCTTTCATCATTATTTAAAACACTTTCAGACAAGTGTATCAACTCAACTCTGACACTATTTACATGGATATAGTGTCAGATCCGACAGGTTAAGGTCTCGGTCCCACAGACTCCACTTCCACACACCCACTTCAGATGCCAGTTGCAAACCCAGGTCATCACCTGTGCTTCTGACCCACTGGCTATAGATGGGAGGTTCCAAAGAACTTCTCCTTGGATTTGATTAATTTGCTCGAGTGGCTCACAGAACTCAGAGAAACACTCCAATCTGGAAACTTTCTGAACCTCTGGGATTTTATGAAGGCTTCCTCACATAGGCATGATGATTTATTAACTTCATTTCCCTTTCCCCCTCTGAAGAACTGGGGGCTTGGAAATTCCAAGCGTTTAATCATGGCTTGGTCATTCTTGTGAACAGCTTCTACCCAGGAGCCCACCCACAACGCCAGCTCCAAAGAACAAAAGATGCTCCTAGTGCTCAAATCACTTAGGAATTTACAAGCATTTTAGGAGCCCTGTGTCTGGGGCTGGGGTAAAAGACAAATATTGGAACAAGAGATGCCCGTAGTGCTCTTATCACCTAGGAAATTACCAGAGTTTTAAGAGCTTTGTACCAGATGCTGAGGGCAGATATGTGTGTGTGTGTGCGTGCGTGCATGCGTGTGTGTGCGTGTGTGTATACCTTTCCTTGTAGCCAAACTCTGAATATCTCTAAGTCTCAGTTATCCCATCTTTACTATGGGCATAACAATAGTAATTTATTATAATGAATTCTTGTAGAGATATAATACTTGAATGACAACATATAGTAAATAACCTATAAACATCATACTTGCCATTCATTCATTCTCTGAATAATGATTGTCTACTACATCCTAGACGGCATTATAAGTACTAGAAATTCTGCAATGAAAAATAGAGGTTTAAGTTTTTTTTATCTAGCAGCTTTTAATAATCTGGGCTTTTCAGCTTTGGTTTTTGACAAATCCCACCAAAATCCTTTGCTCTGAACCCAACATATTTTTATCACATATTATTCACCTGTGATGCTATGCTCTTTCTTAACTCTGCATTTGTTCTTCCTTCTGCCCTACTTCTTCCCCCCACTCTTCAGGACCTAGAGGCTCATCCTTCCCTGACTTACCTACCTGGCCGTTTGTTTTCCTCTGTGCCCCACAAAATGTGTACTTGCTTTCATCAGCATGTTTTATGAATACATATTATGGGAATTTGATGGTATTAAGGCAAAGGTCCAAAAAGGAAAAATTGAATCCTATGAACCCTACTAATCAATACTTCTCCCCAATGGGATTCTGACGGAGATACCCTCAAACAACTGCAGCCAAATGGGATACAAAGTATCATTCTGCTATTAGCTCAAAGAATGCCCCACACCCAACACTAATCTCTCTCCTAAAAATTGGATTAGAGAAGTGAGTTTGGCTCAAGACCTAAATAGTGCCCCTCTCCCATCATTGTGAAGTCTAAACTTGGCCTCTAACTGCCATCTTTGTGGCCTCATAAAGAAAGGAAGACCAGTGCAAAGAGAAAAAGGGATAGTCGGGCACCAAATAAGGTGCCCAGTTTGCAATTTTATCAAATATTGCAGAATAGAGACAGGAGGACATGAGCTCTTTCCCAAGGGCAAGCTTATCCAGGTCTGGCTATCTTGGGGCACAAACAGCACCTTGAACCATCACCAGTCATATTAGCAAAGTTTTCCTTCCTTGGGATATTTCTGATGAAGGCAGATAAGACTGAATTTTCCTTTCCCAGTAGTATGTGTATAATTAGATTTACATGTTCATGTGTTTGCTACCTGTGATAAACTATATTATTGTTCAACAATAGGTATTGCCTTCTCTTTACCCTCCTGCTTTCTTGCTTATGGCCACATGGCCCCCTTCGATCAAAGAAGCATATGCTTGTAACCAGATGGCAACACTTGTGGTTAGAAGCTTCCAGAGCCAGTGCTTACTTCACCAAACACCAAACTCTATTGTCTCACTGTTAAGGTAACTAGCTATGTTCCAGAAAGTAACCATGTTCCACCATCCTGAGTCCTGGGCTGAATATGGGCATGATGCAGAGCAGAGAGACCTCAGCCAGCCGTCAGTAGGCAAGCGGTGTTTGAAGTGGCTGAGATGTTCCAGATGTCTGTTACAGCAACACAACCTAGCCAGTGATCCCAGGAGGTCCTCTGGGAATGCATCCATCACTAAAGCATCGGTTTAATACAAAACCCAGCCCATACGCATGCTCAGTGGATCGGGTGGATAAATGGACGAATGTTTTTGATCAACTATCATTTTCTTCACTGAGGCAATACAGTATAGCGAACGACATTACACATTGGAGTCACAGAGACTCACTTTAAGTCCCGTTTGGCCACTTACTAACTGTGGAACATTAGTCCATTCAAATTTCAAAGTCTCAGTCTCCTCATTTACAGAAAAATTTCGTTTGAGACACCTTTCTTCAAGGTGTTCTTGTGAGTGTTAAATGAGATAACATCTATAAAGAAAGTCATATGTTGTCAAGATAGCACAGACAATAAAGTTTATTGCTAATGATAGTGACCTTTTGTGTTTGTTTTATTCAAAAATGGCTCACAATAACAGTGGTGGTAAAGAAAACGAGGAATATATTACAGATATTTCTGCAGTATAATCAATAGAACTAAATAATTGATTGGTTAAGCAGGATTGAGGAAAAAGAGGGAAGAAGTAAAACAGAATAATTACCAGAATTACTAAGGAGATGGTGTGGGCTCTGCGACTTGATCTAGAGAGAGCACACAGAATGGGCAACACATGGCTCGGCTTAGGGACTGCACAGCCGTACAGGATTATAAATTCAGGTTTAGGTTTCTTGGGTTCCAGAGGACTGTGGGTCCACATCGAGTTGTTGAGTTGGTAGTTTAATGCATAGGTCTGAAATTTAGGGAAGATGTATATCTGCACATATAAATGTTTGTTGAGTAAATAGTTAAATGGTCAAGAGATAAGTTAACCCTAAACAATTTCTTTGTTAAGTATATCTCATATTTCGTGTTTATAATTGTGCATAACCACCAATTGTCTATGGATAAAGGGCATGTGTCCTATTCTGAGGAACCAAAATTTAACTATATTGAAAATTCAAATTTCCATTAAAGGAGACCTATGTCTATTTAACCAAATATAAATATAGTAGCTGAGGAGAAACCATTTGGGAAATGTAAAAGAACTAGTCACATAAAGCAAATGTTCAGAAAGCTAATTCTTTAGTACCAATTTCTGTTTCATAAATTTTAGTCAGAAGTATCTTAATTAGTACGAGGTATTAACTACATGGTAGTTAGAAGAGGTAGTGACTTTCCCCAAATCATTAATTCAACAACTACTTCTTTTAAGCATCAACTCTGAAAAGGGCACTTCCTTGGCAATATTGTGGGGTGATAAATTAAAATCAGACATGATTCTTACCTTCAAGGAGCTCAGAGCTTCAGACAGAGTAATAATAAGAAAGGCTATCAGAGAGATGATGGTTACTGGAGCTGGGAGCTGTTACTTCCAACTAAGGAGGTCAGTTGGATTTGTGCAGAGATTGTAATTTTTGAGCTGCATCTTAAAAGTTAAGTATAATCTGTATAGTGGGGAAAAGGGTTCGAGGAGGTTGTTATAAAGGAGAGACTCACAGGAACAAAGACATCGAGGTGGTAGAGAGTTGGGTACTTATGAAAAAGGGTAAACTTAATTTGATTATAACTAAATATTATTTCGTGAGCAATGGGACAGAAAATGTAGATGAGGGCCAACTCAATATAAGGCTAAGGAATATGATCTTTATTCTGTACTAGATCCTAGGACTCCATTGAAAGAGATTGAACAGAATAGAGATTTACTCTTACAGGGAATTTCAAAAGAATGATATTTGGGGCTTTCCTGGGGATAGGTTTTCTCATCATAAAGTTGGGGAAATAATATTTACTGCACAAGGGTGGTCTTAAATTAGTTAGCCTATATAATAAGTGCCTTGGTTGGTATTTTTTTTCCCCATCCTCTTTCCTGAAAGTGACCTGATAATATTCACCTGCTCCTCATTAAGACACACCCCCCCCAAGGCAGTGACTGCAACGACATGGAGATATTAATAAGGGCAGGTGTTATACAGGTAGCTGAAGACCCACAAGTAGCAGTTTAGCAGATAAAGGCAAGCAATAAAAAGAGAAAGGGGGGAAGAAAATGTTTGCCAAGGGCTGTTGAAAGAAATAAATTGGAAACCTGTTATACATGTATCTGGGACACTGCTGTTAACTCAGAAAGGGAGGAAGGGCTTACAGAGGGAGCTCCAGTAGGTCCTAGAGCACCCAGAAAACCGGACCCTCAAGGTGTGTGTGTGCGTGCGTGCGTGTGTGTGTGTGTGTGTGTGTGTGTACAGCGCAGCCCATCCCAGCTGCACTGGCTGGCAGAAGGGAGCTGGAGACAATCACTAGGATTGTTTCATTTAGGGAAATCGCTCTCATAAAGTTGCCATTGTGACACCATAGCAGCGTCTACAGGCAAAATAACACGTACGAAGTTCCAACAGGAAGATCTGCAGAGTTGAGGGGCAGGAGCCCTCAGGGCACCACTAAGGACTTTGCTACAGGGGTTAAGTGTTCAGCTGTACAGAAAGCCCCATCAAAGTCATCTCAGAGTGTGACCCAACTACGTACCTGGTCACTGAAGTATCACAAAGTCAACGGTGCCCATGGAACAATGTGTCCACTGCTCCAGAATAGACAGGAGGGACAGTGCTTAGAGCTCTCCAAGGAGGCCAGAGTCTAGACACAGAGGCACATGCCCTCTGTGATCTGGGACGCCCTCAAGGCCCCCATGACATGGGCACAGATACTGAGGGATGGAGGTGCTCAGAGGAGCGTTAGGATCAATCTGCCCAAATCAGGAAGTTTCCTCGAAGAAGAGGCACACGAGCTGGACCCTGAAAAATGGATAACTGGGAAATCAGAGGGAACTTCGCTAGGGCTGATACTACTGTGTAAACAATAATACAGGAGGGTGATTAGTGATGACAAAGCAACTCAAAGATACAGTGACTGTTCCCTCTGCTTAGTGCTCTCACAGGTGTACAGCTGCAACCTTCAACACATCTGAGAGAAGTTTTAGAAAAGTCATGAATCACTGCCCTTCCTCCTAACACATCTCCTCCAGAGCCAACACTGACACCCACCCTTCTGGAGAACCCTGTGTGGCAAGCCTTCTAACTGGCTCTGGGAAGACTGTGCAGCGTAGGTTCTCTCATAAACAACCACAAATCATCCCAACTCCACACCAGAGATCCTGGGCAAAGAATTGTTTGCAATTCTCTCCTGAAGAGCCACGCGTGAGAATGCAAGCTCCACAGGGCAAGGCTGTTATTGAATGAGTAAATGAATGAATTAATGAAGAAATGAATGAACAAATGAACAAATGAACAGGGTACATAAATCTTTGGAAAGAACTTAAGCAGGGGGGCCCCATACATATCCTAGCAAGAGGGTTTGGCAGATTGCTTTCACATGTAAATATCTGTTGAATTACTGAACTAAATACTCCAAAAATCAACGACTCAGTAAATGACTAAACGAATGAATGAATATGTTACTTAAAAAGTATCAGAGTTTTGACCCCTGGGAAAGGTCTTGCTGCAGGTGTACACTGGGCCGGCTTTATAATGGGAGCACAGCAGCACCCACCATAGCAGCAGAGGTGGAGTGTCTAGTTCCCACCTGAGTCCTCCAGCACACCTCACCGCATTCACCTGCTCACCCCAGTTGCCTGTGCACACACAGCTCACCTTGCACAACGAGCTTCCGAGTGAGCCCTGTGGGACATCTAACCAGCCCATTTGAAAGACGGGAAGATGAGCTTGAGTTGCAACGACTTCAGGATTCTGGAGTTAAACTCGGTGCATGTCCTACTGATCACTGTGCCAGGACGGGGATCAGGAACAGTGTCATTATCCCTTCTACCCCTTAGTTCATGTGTGATCTCCTTTCCAGATGTGCCAACCATGCTTTGCTCTTACCCTACCAGTACGTCATCAAGTGCCCCATGGCAATACCCAGAATCAAGATCCCACGGCCCCCAGGCCATGCTGCTTCTGGGCACATCACACTGGACAGACCCCAGCCATGCATTTTACTTCCTGGTTGGAAGCAGGGCTCTTAGAGGGTTGTGAACAGCTATGAAATTTTCTATATAAACCTTAGTGTTCTAAGAATACAAAAGTAGCTCCCAAAAGATGTAACCTGTAGACAGAGGCTCCTATAAGAGCCTCAACTCTGAGACCCAGCGTAGACGGTGACTGTGTGCTCATCGCCCAAATGTTGCTGAGGGCTGCCCATCCTCCACAGTGACCTGCTCCAATCCCCAGGGCGTGGCCTTCAACTCAAGCCACTATCTCACTCATGTGACCCGGACAAGCTCCAGATTTCTGCGGTCTTTCATTAATTTAAGCTACAGAAAATACTAGCTTTGATGTGTTCCCTTGTAGTAGTATCCTCCTCCATTCATAGCTGGTATTTAAAATGCTAAGGGCCCACACTGCCTTTCGCGTCCTTAAGTTCCTGGTTTGTGGCAGAGTTTTGTTTAGCCCATAACTCTCAAGCCTCAGGCTTTGTCTTCTGGATATGGACAGACTCTTTACCTGTGGAAAGGTGTTCAGAGAAATAAGCACAGCTCCCTGAGAGCAACACAAAAAGGAGCTCATCCCAGCAGAGAAAGATGGGCCTATTACCATGTTTCCCCGAAAATAAGACCAGGTCTTATATGGATTTTTGCTCCTAAAGATGCATTAGGGCTTATGTTCAGGGGATGTCCTCCTGAAAAATCATGCTAGAGCTTATTTGCCAGTTAGGTCTTATTTTCGGGGAAACACGGTAAATATTCATCTCAGTCTTGGCCACGGACAGAACAGGAAGCAAGCGCAGGGCCAACCGCTGTTCAAGTTGATGATAAGACACGGTGGCCATGACCAGGAGGTGGCTCTGGGAATGCAGAGGGTAGCAGGAGGGCTGGAGGTGGGCTGGCTGCCTGGAGCACTCACGCATAATTTCCCCTACCTTCATGCTGTCACTCACTGCCCTTCATACGGCACCAATGTCATGCCACATCTGTTGCACCTGTGCCCATGTGATGACTTTCAGACTCAGATAAATACCATCAACAGACATTAGGATGATGGGCACAATCGACACCCTCGTGATTGATCTGTTTGTTTCCATCCTGGGGCTATGGGTCCATTAAATAAACACTGCTATTTTGAAGGAAAAGCAGGAGAAACGACTATCGGGTAGCCTTTCTATTTCTTGTTTGGTTTGAGTGTTGCTGTTGTTGTTTGCTCTTTGGACATTTTTTTTTTTCAGGCAAATAGATCTGGACACAGCAGCATGGCTTGATATGCCAGCTCTAATGCCTTACTGAATACACGCCACAGTTGGCAAGACAGCCGTGATTGGCTGATTTCCCTGCTGTGTTGCAGAGTTCTGCTCTGTGCCCAGATTAGGCAGGAGAAGTAGAGGGGCCACGTGACCTTCCCCAGAAGTGTCACACCCTGAATGCTCCCATGGCCAGTCCTGTCAGGGCAGGCTGGTAGACGGAGTCTGGGATAGAGCACACTTGTGTCCTCATTTTGCACAAAGCAAGCTAGGGTTTGAGGGCAATATTCTGCCTAACTGCTGAATAATTTATTGCATTTTGGATATTTAATTTTAAGGAGAAATTATTTATAAGAAAAATATTTATAGTTGGAATTAAGAAATTCTAGGTCATAAGATGCCATCTTCCTCTAAACTTTGAAATTGGATTTGTTTTCCAGTTTTTTGAAATCCTGGAAAAAATTATTCAGAATGTGCATGTCCCTTTTCTTACTTATCTATTCACCCAAGAAAGACCCTCAATTAGTGTGTTACCATTTCTTTACCTGTAAAATTCAGATGATAGCACTGAGAATTTCATACATGGAGTGATTTAAAGCTATTTTAACAGTCACTTTCTTCCTTATACCCTCCTGAGACCACTTAGAGAATCACAATACCAACACTAGGTGTGTAGGAACTTGAAATAACACAAGTTCTCTCTGTCTGCATCCTTCCCACAAGCCCTGAACCAAGTGATCCAAAGAACAACCTGAAAGGAACCTGCATGTTCCTTTAGCAATTGGTAAATTCTAAGAGGTGAGGTGAAGACTCAGCCTCTGCTCATCAATTATCCTGTGATGAGCCTAGAATTAAAGAATAAGAAGGTGGAACATAAGACAGTCTGCGCATTGTGAGAAAACTCTTCTCATTTGCTAAGTTTTAAGAGGTATGTAAAAAGGGCAACTGACCGCACGATTCCCTCCTGTACCACTTCTCTACAGTCGTGCTACTCAAAGTGTGGTCTGTGGACCAGGGCCAGTATGTGAACGATTTGTCAGTGATTTGCAACGAGATAGATACGCGAATTACAAGTGTTTGATATTGCCACAACTTCACAGAAGTAATCTGTGGACACATCTTTTTTGAACACCATACAGACTAGTCTGGGTGTTGTCAGATTTGAGTGGCACATTCCATTGGCTTATACAAGTATTC
The DNA here is from genome assembly GCF_036562045.2 of Rhinolophus sinicus. Classification (NCBI taxonomy): domain Eukaryota; kingdom Metazoa; phylum Chordata; class Mammalia; order Chiroptera; family Rhinolophidae; genus Rhinolophus; species Rhinolophus sinicus. The sequence continues at coordinate 14,582,826 of NC_133755.1, forward strand.
AGTGACATGTAATAAGATATAGCTATCCATGGCAAATTAGAAGTCAAAGGTGCTAGCCAGATGATTGATAGGTAGGAAGAACAAATGGGTCCTTTACCACAGGTAGTTTGACAAGCAGAGTGTAGTCATAGTCACCAAACTTGTAAATTCATTGTCCTGATAGGTTGAATGTAAGCCCCATATGGGCAGGAACTGTGTCTACCTTCTTCAATGCTCCATCACCGAAATCAAGTACAATTCCTGGTTTGTTGAATGAATAATGTTTAAGGTTCTGTCCCTCTCAGGTTTGGCAGTCATTAAATGTCAAGAGAAGACGATCACAGTACATATATAAGTCAAGACAGGGATCACTCACAAGACCTCACTCTCCTCACTTATCCAACCTTCACTGTCAAGGCAATGAGACACAACACTCTGGAATACATCTCCAAAGTTATCAGTCATGCCTCTAAAGAAATAGGATCCCTCTGGAGAATCCATCACCACTTTCCTAAATCATAGCTATTCCAAAAGCAGAATATAACTGACATACCTTAGTGTAAATACTTAAGTTATTAGTGTCCCATAAACCTGCCATGGTTCTTTGTAAACCTCAGAGAGTACACAAGGCAGAAGTTTCAGGGCTGCTGACATTATTAACTAACTAATTAAATAAATAAATAAATATTTTCGTACCCCAAAGAACTGGTCTTCTGACGATACCAGGAGTATCCCTATCTAAAAACACTTGAGCCACAAATTCTGAAAGATTGACAGAAGCCATTTCACCCAAGCATACCACCCCTCCACCCATTCGTTATACAAAGGAGGAAATCAAGGTCTGGGTTTGATGGGCTGAAACTAGGCTCTAGGCCTATTTCTTCCAAGTTAAGCACCTTTCTCCAACTAGGCCCTACACACTTTCTCCAAGTAAATCCCTGTTAAAATTTCTAATGTATAAAATCAGCAATGGATGTTAAAACTGGTGGTGAAAGTATGAGTAACAGGATAGTTACACGGTCTCAAAGTATCTGCCTACTAATTATTTACTAATTAAATAGAAAAAATGAGTAACTTTACAATGTGAAAATATGGTGAATACCACCTTAAGTTAGTGATAAAAGTGACAAATAGGCATCATTTGCCTCCTGATGAGGCACTGAGAAAGCACAATATCCCTTCTGTGATATCCCTGCCCCCAATGCACAGCCTGAATCTAATCGCAATTGAAGAAGAGTCTACGAATAACTGAGCTGACTTTCCAAAAGTGTGAAGTCATGAAAGACAGTCTCCTTACTCTCAGTAATTCAGAAAAATATACTACAGTAATAGAAACACAAACAATACAGGAAAATGACAGGTAAATAGACAATACAGGTAAATAGACAAAATATAAACAGTTGGTAAATATGGAAAAGCGGTTTGCAGAAGTTCCTATAGTATTCTTGCAACTTTTCTGAAAGTTTTGTGTAAGTTTAAAGTTATATTAAAAAGTTACACACACAAAAAAAAAACATTTAATCATGAATTTCAAGGTGGTATTCTCTCAGCTACTGCAATGAAATTCCATTTCTTAACTCTCCAAGAAGTAATAGTTCAAACAAACCGCAGTGTCCTAAGCTCTGCTCTCACGAAATTCTGTCTGGTTTTCAGGAAGTGGATCTGGGTAGTTTGGGGAGATTTAAATCAGAATATTTTAGGGCACAACGGTGCCCTATGTATAGATCATTTAGCTCAAGCCTTAGGTTACAGGTAAAGTTGGTATAACAGAGAGCCAAAATCCAGAGGCTTAAATAAAACAGAAGTTAATCTCTCCCATCCAACAGTCCAACAAGATTGGACAGTTCTGCCATCCTCAGCCGGAAGCTCCCATCTCTGGGTCCAAGGGAGAAGTTTCAATTTCCATTTCATAGTCAGAGGGGAGAAGGAAAGACAGAGTGAAAGACACATAGCTTCATTATAAAAACTCAATCCGGAAATGTGCATAGATCTCTTCCACTGTCACTTTTGGGCCAAAATTTAATTACATGTCATAGCTGGACTGTGACATAGGAAGATGAGTAATCAGTCTCTATCTAGGTGGAGTGGGCCATGTTTCCTGGCTAAAAGTCGTGGTGGACTTAATGGTCTATTATTAAGGGGAAGAGCATGAGAAAGGCTAATGGTAGGTAATTAGAGCTTCTGCCCAGGAAACAGCTTGGAGGACTTCTATAAGACTCGCAGAGCCTCTCTGCCATGTTTCCAACAGGGGTATGAATTTCTGGAGGAAGCGGAAAATTCACGGAAGAAATTGGCCTTCCAAAATAGGCATTGTCCTCTTTGGTGCCCATCTGAGTGACTTATTTAAGTAGCTAATAAGATTTCCAGAGACCCCAGGTGCTTTATTCTGGAGATGAAAATGAATCAAAGTGTTCTCCGCCATGGACAGTCAGGATTGCCACGGTCAAGTTATTTTTACCCTGTTGACAAAGTAAAATGTCTTTACACAAACAAAGCTGCCCTCATCCATGCCCACATTCATACACACATGCACACGCACACACGGTGCGTGACGGTGCTCCAGGAAGCTCCGAGTCCTCTCTTAGCGACTCTAAATCATTGATCAGGAGCACCACGAATGTTTGTACCATCTACTCTCACTTACATTGTGTGGTTACTAAATGGTTTCAGTAAAGTAACAGGAAAATTACTCAGCATTGCTTTCTAAGGGACTACGTCTTGACTTGTCAAATTTATGAATGGCTGAATTGTTTTATGTACATCTGAAAAAATAACTTATCCCAAAACAGACAAGCTAACACATCTGTATTCAAGTTGATTAAAGCTTTATTTCATTTTTGAGAACTTTCCCTCAAAGTAGCATCCCAAAATGTCACTTTGTCTTCTCTCCTTTTTTTCTCACATCTCCGGAGGATGCAGACGTGCAAACGGGCAGATGACAATGGGCTCTGCTTTTGCTGTCCTGCTTCACTGTTCTTCTAGGGAGGCTGAGAGGACGCTAACAAGGGTCCAAGAGGGCAGTGTCGGCTTTATTAGAATAATGAGTGTGCCATTTTAACCCAAGTCCTGAAGATGTGTGGGCCACCAAGGAACATTAGGCATTTACCATCATCACAGAGCCCAAAGAAAAGATAGGGACACTCATGTACTAGCAAACCATGGACCCTGAAACTCACAAAGTGCCACAGAGAGGCTTTGAAAGTCACCATCGTTCCCCATGGACCATTCTCCTGACCCTTCCTACACCCCAAATCTGGAGGAACTGGCCTCTCCTCCCTGTTGGCGACTCGTCTGAATGCCCTGCTAGAATCTCCTTGGCTCCCTCTTATGCCTTCACCCAGTCCTTCTGCATCTGCCCAGTCGCAGCCGCAGACCAAGAACTTTCAGAAGGGCTGCCAAGCCTGGCTTAAGTCACAGACCTCTCAATGTCAAGAACAAGAGCATCCCTAGACCTGATTTCCAACTCTACTGCTTTAGCACACCCATCCACTCTGCTTTTCCATGCCCCAACCCTCACCCAGGATTGTCAGTAGAAGCAGCATCTACACCTAAGAAAGAAGCAACATCCACACCTGAGAGAGAGCAGAATCAAAGGAAGAGGTAGCATAGTATAACGGTTACAAGTATGCTGTGGGGGTATGATTGCCTGGGTTTGCACCCTGGCTCTGCACTTCCTAACTCTGTGACCTAGGCAAGGGACCCCTCTCTGTGCCACATGTTCCTTCTTGCCAGAATCTGTTTAATAACAGTACCTACTTCATGGGGTAGTATACAGTTAAATTAGTTAATACGTGTAAATCACTTGGTACCATGTCTCACATAATTAAGACTCAATAAACACTAGCTGGCACTGTTATTATTATTATTATTATTATTGTTACTATTATTATAGGATCTGACAATGAGAAAATTATTAGTGACCTTGTCCTAGGCAATTCCAATAAACCAATGGGGATATACAAATAGTGTGATATCAACAGATGGGTGAATGGGGGGGGCGCATCGAGAAGGTAGAAACATGGAATTTAGTCAAGAGAATAGAGGTAACTATAGAAGGATCAAAGGGAATTATTCAGTCTTCTGCCACGAAACGCCTTGACAGAAAAATTGTTATAAAGCTTTGGTGATTCTAATGCACTGGTATGAATTTAAGTCAATGTGTTAAGAGTAATGAAAACATTAATCACAACTTACTTAAGCAAAGTACTGCAAGGTTTACAAAATAGCTCATGTGTATCTCAATTTATTCTTAAGTCTGAGGATAGAGGGGAGGCCCCTTGACCCAATTTTACACGAGGAAACCAACTCTCCAGTGAGATGCCTGTCCCAAGCCACACATCCACCTTTAGTAACCTCTCCCATCTCTAAATTAATATTTCAGAAAGGCTTATATATGTCATCCCAATACACACAAATCTCAGAGAATGTATTAATGGCAGCAAGTCGATTTTACTAGTTTGAAATTAAAGAATCGCCACCATTTGCTGAGAGCCTGCTTGCCCAAGCTTCTGACTTGGGACAGGTCCCATCACAGCATTTCCCTCACTGTTCCTGCTTGTCGACCAGGGTCCCCTGAGCAAGTGTATATGCTCACCCTGTGGTTCCCCTCCAGAGCCCCAAGCATCTCCCTCTTCTCTTTATCTCATTTCTTTTCCACTGAGCCCCCCTTGACGTCTGATCTGAGGGTGGAAGACCCTCCCTTGTATTTGTAAACCTTGACCACCTGGGCACTCCTTCGGGAGTTAATGGCCTCTTCACAGGCAATTTGTCCGCACATGTATCTTATCTCTATGTTGGATTTGGGGGTGGGATAAGTTCTGCCTTCTCACAGTCCCCTACCTTCCCATTGCAACACGTCCCACACCTGTCGCCGGATGTCTTGCTGCCCACGCTGGGTCCTCTGGGGGTTTGCACAAAGCCCTGGTGACTTCACGGGGCATGTTCCCTTCAGCATTTCTCCTCCTTGCAACTCCCTGGGGTCTCACTGTCTAAATGTAAGAGGTTGTGTGCTGAGAGACAACACTGACCAAGATAAACCTGGCAGTGACTGGTGTTTGCAAGGTCACTCTGGGGACCCATCCAGCCAAATAGAGCAGAGACAGAGCAGGGGATGTTGGCTGCCCGGGGAGGCCCTCCCATCTCTAAGAGGGGTCTGATGCTTCTTCACCCAGGACCTTAGCTTCTCAAGTGTGGCACCTTGAAGGATATTTCATGCTCCTTGCACTTTCTCCACCCATGACAGAACTGCTGTTTAAAAGCTCTCCTTGGATATTTAAAGCATTTAACATTTTGCTGTAAAGAGGTTTGGCCCTTGGTTTTACATTCCTCTAGTCACAAGCAGCAGCTTTAAAAACTGCATTTTAATACAGTGAGGAGTAGAAAGAGGTTGTAAAATGCGGAGCTTACATTAAATAAGTCCTCCAAATGTAATTTCCTTTATTAGGAAAAGGGAAGACATCACGGAAGTAAGAAGGTAAATGCATTAGTTGCCAATTGCTGCTATAACAAATAATGACAAACTTAGTGGCTTAAAAAATGAAACATTATCTTACGGTTCTAGAGGTCAGAAGTTTGAGGCATGTCTCCCGAGGCTAAAACCAAGGCACAGGCAGGGCTGTATCCCTTGGTGGTGGCCTTAGAGGAGGATCTGTTTTTGTACCTTTTCCAGTTTCTAAAGGATGCTCACAGTTCGTGACTTATGGCACCTTCCATCCTCAGAGCCAGCAAACACAGTTTGTGTCCTTCTGACATCAAACTACTCTGAGCTCTCCAGTCACATCTACTTCTGACTCACTCTCTTCCACCCTTCTGATTACATTGGGCCCACCTGGAAAATCTCCCTATGTCACGGCAAGATGATTAGAAGCATTAATTCCATCTACAGCCTTAATTTCCCTTTTCCACATAACCTAATATAGTCACAGGTTCCAAAGATTAGAATATGGACATCTTTAGGGGAGTGGGGAGTTATTCTGTCTTCCACTAGACATATAATTAGGGCTATGCTCAGTTCACAATTTAGTGACCCTGGCATTGAACTCTAAAATTGGGAAAACCATTTCAGGGGAGTCCGAACCATCCCTATGTCCTCCCAGCCTCCCACTTTCAAAATGGGGCTCCAGAGGTTCTAGGCACATTGGCTGATCAAGCCTCGGGCCCCCGGGATGCAGGCTAAGGCAGTGAGTGTCCTGTGTGATGTGGAAAGAGTTCTGATGATTAATCTTTGGAGAATTCATGGAAGCACAAGCTCTTTGAACTGCTTTCTCTTAACCAACTAATTACTTAATGAGTCCTCTTGGTGTTTTTGGTAAATTATATTGAGTGACGGCCCAAGACACTGAAGGTCTCTGCTCACCGGCTAATTTCTGATAGATACTAACACTGTCACTTGTACCAATTGAGTTGGATGCTCAGCCATGTCAGTTGCAATAGTACCCCAACCCATTTATGCCAGTTGTATGTGCTCTTGTAATTATGTAATTTAATTAAATGTCACATAAACCAATGAAAGATGAACATGAAAAAAGTTGTTGTTGTGTACACCAAATGGAGTGCCTTGGGAAACCTTGATAAAGATGAATCACTTCAAAAAAGAGGCAGAAAAACTAGATAGTAAAACAACTGCAAAAGATTGGAAATAAAATCATAAAAATCTCAAATGATTTTGCCAAAAAGCACCAGTGGAGCCAATAATGGGAAACTAGCGATAGTTAAGAAAACAGCTGAGCCGAAGCACAGTGGAAACGAGGTGGGGAAATCCTTGCAGATTTAACTAGCAGTGTAAACGATCAGAACCTCATTTTTATTGGCAGGAGAATGGGTGGGGTAGGCCACTGAAATGAAAATCCTGCATCATCCACCTGAGGATGGTTTGAACCGGGCTGGGTAGGATTACTTCTAAAAGGGTGAGCAGGACAGCACCTTCTCCGTCACAACAGTTGCTGTTCCCTTAAATCCTCCCTGCCTTCCTGCCTGGAACTAGCAGGAGGCTTGGAAACTCCATTCTGTCTGAAAAGTCTGTCACCCTGTGTGCGATCCCAGGCTGTCAAAACAGGCCGTTGAAATAATGCTTCTCCGAAAAATTACTTCCAGAAAATCCCAGCTCTTTGCTTGGTCACCTTCCCCCCTTTGAAAAGTTATTAATTGGGGACTATGAAAGAGCTTCTGGTGACAGATCTTCTGACCTCATCCTCCTGCTTGCTCATAAGTATGTCCAAAGAAGAGGATAAATACTTTTAGTCACAGTCTTAAAGTCTGCATAAGCCTTGTGCCCATATACTCAAAGTCAGACTTAAATAAATTCAAGACAGTGGACGACAATAGATCAGGGGACCTCGCTACACACTTTCCCTGCCTTTCTTTTCTCTGTGGATTTTCTATCAGTCATAATGTAGATTCTTCTCTCTGCGAGCCTAGCGTCTATGGCTGCTCTAGAAGGAAGAGTTGGGTCACTGAATGAGCTAGAATCCGGGTATGTATGTACAGATGCCAAGCAAAACACGTGGAATCTATGGCCCTAATCCTTTCCCAGCCCCGACTCTAAAGGAACAAGGCAAATGTAAGTGTATGTAGATGGGTCAAGAAATCGATATTTTAATATAATTTTAAAACCAGAAAATAAAACCAATAGACTTGAAACATAATGATTGAACAATGAAAGAAGAAGGAAGTGGTGTAAGTGACATACATGTCTCCTACATTAAGCAAGTGAACAAACTATATTTAAGTTTGTAGATTGCTGCTGGGAGAATTAAAAATAGAAATAGATCAAAGAAGGCATGGGACAGGGAAGAAACTTCTTTTCATTGCATGTTCTCTCTTACTCTTTGAATTTGTACACAAATAGTAAAAGGTCTAGAAAAATGTACACTAAACTTTAAAAAATGTGTTCATCTAGAAAAGGGGAGTGGAAAGTTACGGAGAAGACAATGCTTTTAGCTTCGCCTCACCTCTGTATTATTCCCAATGAACAAGTGTCCCCACCGAAATTAAAATTTGAAAATTGACAATACGTGATTACACATTATAAAGTGGAACATTATGCAACTACTTAAAATATCACTGTTGCAGAAGATGAAAGGCATGAAAAATGTTCATAATATGTACACAAACTTAAGAAGAGCCTGAAGCCCCATTCCCGCAGGGGCAAAACGAAACTGAGCACATTCAAATGGATTGATTCGGGGCTTAAAATATGTTCTAAATTACTCATTTTATCAGTTATAATTTTAAAAAAACTTTATGGAAATAATCAACTTAACCTAGAAGTGTAAAAATATAATAAAATACTCATGTTGTCCACTTCCTAGACATAACATTCTACTGTAGAGTCTTACAGATTTTTAAAACTTTTACACCATACATATATATGTATAGGCACATACACACATATGATTTTATTAAACAAAAATGGGATAATGTGATTCCTACTCTTGTGCAAAAATAATAAAAGTGGTTCAAAATATGTGTATCATTCTTACACTGGGGCCTCATTAATATTTTCTGTATAACACAAACTGCTATAGTGAGGATAGTGTTTAAAATATTATCAAAATTATAAAGATGTTTGAATTTAAAATGAGTTCAAAGACAATTAGCTTAAAAAGCCCAAAAGGCTTTATTGAGTTAACAGTAAGTTTAAAAATGAAATTAATTTTAAAGCATTGATTTTTTTTTCCAAAAGAACGAGACATTTAAATTGTTTTTTAATTCAGTGTTTCAACTCATGCAACTAAAATTAACTCAATTTAGCTTTTCTGTAACATTAGCAAATAGGTCTTAATATTCACATAGCCTGACACCACAACATGCCAAAACTGGGACTGCTTGCTGTTTCCCAGAAAGCTGGATTCCGCAGTCAGCAAGCTTGCTTTGGAAAGCACTGCCATTGCTTAAGAGATTGGTGATAGGGGACAAGCCTCATTTATCTCTTAGACTCCTAAAGCACCATTGGATGCGATGGTTCTATGCATGCACCCTTTAAAGGGGCGGCATTGAAGTTTTAGGCTGACCCTTGATCTAGGAAAATCTAGCCTTGGAAAAGCTTCATCACCAGCTCTAATTACTGCCATCCCCTGCCAGCCTGCCACCTGGGCCTCAGTATCTTCTTTCTTCCTTTTGTGCACTTCCTCTTGATGAAAACCGAAATAAAAAGGTACTTCCTCTGTGTCCAGTGTCCCCCCTGGGACATTGACACATCATGGTCTTGTATGAGAAGAGGAAGGGCCACAGTCCTAAATGAGGCCACAGAGTGGGGCACCCAGGCTTCTGATTGGGCAGTGTGATTCATGGGAGCATTTCTTGAACCTCTCTCATGTGTAAGGTAGCTCACTGAAAAGCATATCCATTCATGAATCAGATTTCTGTGTTCTAACCCTAGGGCCTTTCAGGAAATAATGAGATGACCTGAGTAGTGATCTAACCCTAATGACTCAGTTACCTAAATATACAATGGGAGAATCAATAATACCTGTTTTATAGAGTTTTCTTTAAATTCTATATTAACCCAGTTTTGAGGACCTGGCTAGAGGCCAGTCAGTTCCCCTTCTTGAGCAGCTAATTGAGTCCACACCCCTAACCCCCTCAAACTCTCTTATCAAACTTTCATATTCCAGGCCTCTATAAACCCACCCTAATCATCCCTGGGCCAGGTAAAAGACAAATCTTGACAGCGCTTATCCCCTAGAGCCTGCTAAAACTGTTCAAGTTAGCCAACCCTAAATCTGTTTGCCCTGCCTTGCTCTTTCCTTCTTGTAGGAACCAAAATAAAGGTGCTTTCCCACATTCCCGTCCCTCCCTCTCTCTGCTTCATGACCAACCCTGATGCTCCCCTGAGTGGCGCTGCATGGTATGCTATGCTCTCTCCAGGGAATCGCAGGTCTGTCAAAACTGCACAACTCTTTCTGAATTGTCTCTCTTGATCTTTGTTGGCCTCACATACTCACTCAAGGCAATATGGTTAAAACAACCTGCCCTGCATAACTCACAGATTGATTTGGAGACATATTAAGATCATGGATAGGAAAGCCCTTGAAAGAGTTGGGGGAGATTACAGACATGTATGGTCTGAAGTGCCCTATTCAGGAGTGGAGAGAAGCGTAACAACAGGTGACAGATGCACATCGTGCTAGATGTCCCTAATGCTCACAATACTGGACACACCTGAGATTGTATCTACTAGATTTCTTGTACATTGACAGAGCCAAGTGACGACTTCTGGCCAAAGGCTGTGAGTGGAAATGACATGTTTCACTGCCAAACCAAGGCAAGGAAAAACCCTGCAATACATTCTAGCTCTCTCTAAACTTAGCAGTGGGTACAGAAACCATGCATGGAGAATACAGAACCACAAGATCTAACAGCTTACATCACTGACTCCATACATGCTTGGGGACCCCTGACGGTTAGTACGACCTCTAGCAAATTTTACTTAAGTGAGAAATAAACTATATTCTGCTGGAATTGGGCATATTTTATAGATATTTTTAAGAGAATACTAAGAACAATCATATGGCTTTAAATTTGGCAACTTAAATGGGATTTTTTTTGAAAAAAAAACACAAATTACTAAAACAACACAGGAAGAAATGGAAAATTTGAATAGCAATGGGTCTATAAAAACAATTGAATTTCCAATTAGAAACCTTCTAATAAAGAAAACTCCAAGTAAAGATGTCTTCACTGGTGAAGTCTATGAAACACTTAAGAAAGAAATAATACCATTTCTACACTGAGACCCTTTGTAAACAGAAGATATAAGAACATTCTGCAATTCATTTTATAAGGTTGGTATTAGACTAATACCAAAACTAAACAAAAATATTATAACCAAAGAAAACTGAAGACCTTCATGAGTATAGAAGCAAAATTCCTTAACAAAATATTAGCACATCAGATACAGCAATAAATGGAAAGAATAATACATCATGGCAAAGTGGGGCTCATTCCTGCAAAGGAAGATTGGTATAGCATTCTAAAATTAATCAATATAATTTACCATATTAAGAAAATAGGAGAGAAAAACTATATGATCCTATCAACAGATGTAGCAATTTGACAAAATTCAACACCTATTCTCTTATTTTAACATGGTAAAAAGTATTTATAAAAAAACTAAAGCTAACATAATATTTAATGGCAAAATCTAAACTATTTCCCATGAGGAACAAAAACAAGGCAAAGATATTTGCTTTTACCACTACTATTCAGCATTAGAGTCCTAATCTAGCTCAATAAGGCTGGGAAAGAAAGAATAAAGGTGTCTTTATTCATAGGTGACATAATCGCATACAGAGAAAATTTTAATAAATTTAGAGAAAAACTTTTAGAATTAATAATGAGTTGAACAGTTTCAGGAAACAAGATACAAAAATTAGTTCTATACTAAAACAATTGAAAATTGAATTTTAAAAATATCATTTAGAATAGCATCAAAAATTAAATACTTAAGAATAAATCTAACAAAATATGTACAAGTTTTGTTCTCTTAAAACTGTAAAACTTTGCTGAGAAAAATTAATAAAGACTAAAATAAATTGATAGATATTACATGTTCACAGATTGAAAGACTCAAGTTGTTAATTTTCCCCAAATTGATCTGTAGATTCAACTCAATCACAATCAAATTCTCAGCAGGATTTTTTTTTTTTTTTAAGAAAATGACTTGATTCCAAATGTACATAGAAATGAAAAAAAAATCTATAGAATAATTAAAACAGTTTTGAAAAGAAGAAAAAAATGGAATAATTAACTTGGTTTAAGATCTATTATAAAGTCAAAGTAAGACATAAGGATAAACAAATAGATCAATGGGAAAGTATTCGGAGACTGAAAATAGATCTATGCACATATGACCAATTGATTTTCAAGTGCCAATGTAATTCAATAGAGAAAAGAGTTTTTTCAACAAAAAGTTCTAGAAGACTGGATATTTATATGGAAACAAAACTTGGCCATTAACTCATGTCATATGTAAAAATTAACTTGAAATGATTATAGGCTTGAATGTGAAAACTTAAAACTCTAACACTTTAGAAGAAAGCATAGGGAAAAAAATCTTTGTGACCTGAGGGCAAAAGCTTTCTTAGATAGAAAAGGAAAACAAAAAACAAAACAACAACAACAAAAAAACCCCACAAACCATAAAAGAAAACACTAATAAATTGGACTTCATCAATTTTTTTTAAAATTTGTTCTTTAAAAGACACTAATAAATAATGATAGTCTACGACAATATATTTGCAATATTTATACATGTCTGAAAAACGATTTGTGTCCAGAATATATACCATAATCTTACAATTCAACAATATGAAGACACAATCCAATTTTTTAAATGGACAAAATATTAAAACAGGAACATTCATTTAAATAGTTATATAAGCACCTGAAAATATGCCCCAAACTGTTAATCATCAGGAAATACAAATAAAAACTACTGCACACACTAGAATGACCAAAATTCATGAAAACTGGCAATGCCAAGTGTTGGGTGGGATATGAAGGAACTGGAACTCTCATACAGGCATATAGAGTTTCCGGTAGGCATGTAACATTTTGGCAAACAGTTGATTAGTTTCCTATAAAGTTAAACATGCTTTTACCCTATTAACCAGTAATTCTACTCTTAGATATTTACCTAAGATAAATGAAAAAACACATTTACAAAAAGATGTATTCAAAAATGTTCATAATAGCTTTATCCATAATATCCCCAAACTGAACTCTACCCCAGTATTCATCTACAGGTGAATGGATAAACAAATTGTGTTATTTCTACATAATAAATACAACCCTCTTATAAAAAGAACTAACTACTGACACGTGCATCAAAAAGGATGTGTCTCAAAAGCATTATTCTGAGAAGAAGAAAAAAAGAGCACAGAGTATGTACTAGATGGTTCCATTTATATGAAATTCTATAATATGCAAGTCTAATCTAGTCACGTGAAGAAGATCAATGGTTGCCGGGCCAAATATGTGGTTGTAGGGATGGGCTACGAAAGGTAGGAAGGAATTTTCTGTAGTGATAGAAACTTCTATCTTTACTGTGCTTGTGGTAACATGGCTGTACATACTTATAATGGGTCACTTAAATGTATTTAAATTATATCTCCATGAAGTTTATTTAATTTTTTTAAAGTAATCAGTGAAAAGTACAGAAAGTTTGGCAATCTTAAAACAAACAGGATCTGAAATATACTTTGAATCACGATTTCACGGTAGAAATACAGGGGGAGGGGGAAGGGCTCTAAGCATGGTCACATGCTTGTGTCCATCTTGGAATAATGTGAGTATAGAAGGAAGTTACTATACTACACATGCCCTAGCTGTCCTTTTTTAAATAATTATCTGAAATAGGACTGTCAAAGGACATCTATGAAACAAAAGCTTGAACATCTTTTACCTAATTCACACAGACTTCTGGAAGCAACAAAGAACCTGAAAAAAGATGTATCTTCTTTCATTGGCACCACCCAACCCCTTAAAAAACAAACAAAAGAAATCAAAAGGAGAGGATAGAGAGAAGAACTGTGTTTGGATCCCAACTCCTCTATTTTCCAGCCTTGTGATTTTGGCAAGGTACTTAACCTTTTTACAGACATGTTCTTCTCATGTTAAGTGAGGACAGAAACTATAACTCAAAAATGTTTGGGTATATATACACAATGAACTACTAGTCTGCCATAAGAAAAGATGAAATAGTGCCATTTGCAACAACATGTATGGATCTTGAGATTATTATGCTAAGCGAAATAAGCCAGACAGAAAAAGTCGAGAACCATGTAATTTCACTGATATGTGGGATATAAAACTGAAAACAAAGGGAAAAGCCAAATAAAGAAACAAAAACTCACAGACACAGGCAATAGTTCAGTGGTTACCAGAGGGTAAGGGGAGAGGGGGCTGGTAGATGAGGGTAATGGGATCAAATATATGGTGATGGAAGAAGAACTGACTCTGGGTGGTGAACACACAATGTGATTTATAGATGATGTAATACAGAATTTTACACCCGAAATCTATGTAACTTTACTAACCATTGTCACACCAATAAACTTAATTTTTTTTTTTAAAAAATGCTTTGCAAATATTAATGGAATACATTATGGAAAATGCTTAGCAATGCTTGAAATATAATAACTGTTGTAGTAAATATTAGTAGTTAAGGGGGAAAAGCTAACCATTGTTACATGAGATTTTGTCATATATTCCTTTTATTTTATGTCAGCATGTGTTCCCCAGAATTCCTGGGGTTTCAACAATGCCTTTAATGCACCATAACCTCTGCTGTTAGAAGATATTCAAATTCTCAAAGAATAAAATAATACACAAATGTTTTATATATAGTGTTAATCATTTTTCCCTTTGTTTATTGTTTGCTTCTTCTACAGGAGAACTGATAGAAATGCAAAACGAATGTATGGATGATTAATTTTAAGGGCCTAGAGAAATCAGAGGGAACAGATCTAGCAGTTTAAATTTAGTCTGGATTTATTTTCTTCGGCAAAGTTTGGAAGGAAATGATGTCACCACTTGGAGTATGGGAAAGGAGAAAATTTTTGTCTGACCTTATGGATGATGAGACATGAGTAAATCCCCATCCAAAAGTCTTAAATAAATAAAATGGCTGACTTCAATATTTAAATCCTACCCATCATTCAGGCTTATTCAATAGTTTATTTTGTTTCTAAATTTTTGAAATTGGTTCAACTGTTTTCAGGCAACAAACAGATGGAGTTTATGATTGGTGAATTCAAATCATCAGGCTCACAAACCAAGAGGATGGACTTGGTCGAAGAACAGACTGCATTGTTGAAGATAAAATGAGAGCGTAACCTTTATACACCAGCATTTTACTGCTGGGAAGTTCCAAACACCGACGAAAACAGTTGGCTGTCCATCTGGAAAAGGTATTTAAAATCAACTTTAACGTAGAGTGCTATTTGAAGGCAAGAACTACTTTCTATAGGTGTCCATTCTGTTCAAATGTAGGCCTCAAAGTCATAAAATCTGTGGAAAGATAAACTGAGGCATATTAAAAATTTTAAGAATTTATATAAGCAAAAGTCGATTTGAATCAAGTAGAGTCAACCCAAAAGTGGTCAGGAGCACTCCACAGACAGGGAAAGACTTTCATGGAGAAAAGGCAGAAGCAAAGTAAGGAAATTATTGATTGGCTGTAGCTTACAGCCTAGCTGTTTTTGATTGGTTATACTTAGGTTTCAATTTTGTAACTCGAGGCATTTACAGGCTTAGATTTTGGTGTGCTTACATAGGCCAACATAGCATTAGAGCCATATCAGTCTAATGGCCTCCTTGTTTACTTAATTTAAATCTCAATAATCTCAATGCTGAGATATCTTCTGTGACTCTAAAACTTACCACTGAATCACTTGAAAACTGAGACAGGTTGAAGGCAGTAACTAATGTCAGCAATTTATGATGAATTTAGACTATGAAAATGCCAGATGTTAGGCTAAAAGATATATATGATTGCATTTAACAGGTTTTCTCTTCACACAATGATTCAAGGCTTTTAATAAAGTGTTCTAATCAATAGTAAAATGCCTGACCAAAGCTATTAGCCTCAGCATTAGAAGGCTAAAAGGTAATACTATCCCAATTATATTATAGCTACTGAGATGGCATGACAGCAATTAGCCTGGAAATATGGTTAAATTACTTAAGTGTTACCCTGAATAAGCCAGGGAGCAGACACACCAGTTTCCAAAATTAAAATCACTGTGGACCCACATAGCAGGTCTATAGCTGGTTGGGAAGTCCTTTCAGGGATCTTGTTTTGCCCAAAAAATATGCAAGTTCATAAACCTGGCCCAGACTTACCAGTTATTAGAGCAACATCAAAGTAGTATAGTCTCTTCTGTGACTGCAAGTTCTCCCTGTATACTCATTAACCAGATATGAACTTTAAAAAAGGTGATGCAGACGCGACCCCAAGACATTCATAGGCTCCTCTATATGTCACAGCCTCCTTTGCAGTGGGTTAGGGCCAAGTAACTGGGTTCCGGATAATGGAATAGGAGTGGAAGTGATGAGCTACAGCCTAGCCTGACTATTAAAAACATTTCATCATGGGATCCAGACCTTTGTTCCCTTTCTGTGGCAATGCACAAAGTCATGGTGCAGCTACTAGATGATGGAAATAGCCCAGAACTCAAAACGTGCTGTTTGGAAGAGAGACACGGGAGAAATGCCCAAGACACACTGGGCATTGCCTCAGAATGATCTGAATACCCTCCTTTCATTATTGTTGTTAAGTCAGGAGGATTTCAGGATTTATTTGTCATTACAGCTTAGCCTACCATATCCTAACTAATATAAAGCTAATAAAAAAAGATCTGTTTTGACTATAACACAGCAGAAAATACATTCGGTTCCCTTTATGCCTGCTCTGTCCCTGAGAGATTTCTGTTACAAAAGAATTTTGCTTGATATTCAACCAACAAGAGGGCTCAGCTATGTAAGAGCCATTTCAGCCACTTTCCAAAATTAAGAATCATAGGACCTTTCATTTGTGCAGCAATATCAGCTTTTTTTCATTATGCATTCATGCACACATCCTCACAACAGCTCTAGAACTTTTTTTTAAGTGTATAAAATTTCAACTTTATGACTGAACAAAGTGAGTAGCAGCAGGATTTTAAGTGAGGTGCCCAGTAACCCAGCTAGTCAGAGCACAGATGAGACAGACTGCTGCCTTTATCCTTCTGTAATCAAGAAATGCTCCAAGCTTTCAGCCTCGTTGCAGATTTTTACAAGCTCCTCTTTTAATAACCTTTCTCCATTGCATTCCTGACTTATTACCTCCCTGGCTCCCAGCACACTTATTTATATGCAGACTCATTCCAGCTGCATATCCCAATGTTTATGCTGTGTTTACTGTGTTATCTCCTAACTAGAGTCCATTATCTACTGAAAAAAGAAGTATGTTCACGAATGAAACACAGCTTGCCTGTGGCTGCCAGACCAGCCGAGCCCATCACAGGAGGCAAAGATATATCTCTGCTGATGGAGAGTAACCTGCTGTTTTCATATGAGCTTCCCCTTGGGTGGCTCCAACAGGAGGAGAGACTAGAGGGCTGAAAGCATGTGATTTACTTCAGGGAACCAAGCCAAGCACCTTTTCAAAGTCTCACTTCCAGGCAAGCTTTGCCCTCTGACCAAGAACCAGGCCCCGGGGTAGATGGGCCCATTCAGAGCTCCTGACAGATTCCAGGTCAGGGAGGTTGCACTTGTAGTCAAATTGACTTAAACAGAAAGAAAGACTTTGTAAAGGTAGCTGAGAATTACTTGACCTAAATTGCCTACTTGGAGAATTTAACTCCGCTCAAAGCCAAGTTCAAAAACTGTCTCCACTTCCTGCCTGAATCACCCACGTGGCCCATTTAGAATAATAACAAGATGAGACACCCAGATGGGCAGTGCAGGGGGGCCTGGGAGGAGGGGCTGAGCACTGCGGGAGCCACTCTCACCAAGGGCCACAGGCCAGTTTGAGCTCCTCTCTCATCCCTTCTTCCAAGTATCAATGGCCACAATGAAAGGCAGCGAAATGGAGACTAATGTAGATTGCAATATAGAGCCTGTCCGCTTTCAAGTCAGAAAATTATGTTTTCAAAATCTGGCTCAGCACTTAATACCTGAGGGACCTTGGTCAAGTGATCTAACCTCCCTATGACTTGGTTTTCTCATACGTGAAATAGGAAGAATAACTGCCTTTGCTGAGGTATTGTAAGTTTAGAAATTATAGATACATTCATCTACATATACAATTCTTGGTGTCACATAAGCCCTGGTATATGATCAGCCCTCAGTAAATGGTCACTTTTTAGCTGTGTTTGTCATGATGATTACTGAACAGAAACTGCTTATTTGTGTTCTTGCTCTGATCCACCTCTCACCACCTCCATGAAAACCATCTGTGTGGGACCAACCCCGAAAAACAAACAAGCCCCCTTCATGTGGAACAGAAACCCAACACAGTGCCCGACATTTAGTAGATGCTCAACATATATTTGTGAAATTGAACTGAATTGTGCCCCAAATTTTACATCCATAGGCAGCTTCCTTGCTTTGCCTCATTGACTTTGATATTCCTCTAAAAAATTAAGCTTGGCTTACTCCTGCCTAGAGCTTCTAAGCATTTGGGCTGCACTTATGAAATGTTTATGACTTTTTGTGTATGAACTATTTCACATTTGGTCATATGCTTTCACATAATTATATTAATACTGTGGTGCAATTTAAAAAAAAAAAAACAACAGGAACAAAACTGATGGATCTCATTTCTGTGTGCTACATATTTTGTACTGGTCTTCTGATAAAAGTGGGAGAGACCCACAAAAACGCTTTAGAATTATAGCTAGGGGTGACAGTTTTATACTGCAGAATATCGGTGTCATGTCTTCTGTCACAGGGTCTTAATATTAGAAGGGAACTTAGAGGTCATCCAGTCCTACCCCCAGCCCAGGCAACGTCTGCCAGCTCATATCAGGGAAACTGTGAACAGCACTGGCTCCACAGGGACTGGCACCAACTCTGAGTCACACTGCCAGGCCTTGGGTTGACAGATGCCCATAGGTAAGGAGGGGCTAATAGGCCTGTAAGGACTACAGGGTAATCGGCCTACTGTGGGACACCAAGGAATCTTCCCTGGCCATCTCCATCTTACAAAATGAAACAGGAATGTGCAAGATTTGTTGAATAGGCTATATTTTTAAGGCACAGAGCTCTAGAGTGTGAGTGTGTTTATAAGGACATGCATGCACATCTCCAGACCTCAGTGCAGTTAATACTCACAATGGGGACACACAGTGGGAGCAAAGCACAAGGCAGCTCATGTACAACCTTTCCTTCCTGGAGGTAACGTATTACTTTTTAAAGATATCTGCTGTGGTGATTAACCTAGACTTCGATTAGTGCACACTTCCTTCATGAAATGTATCTTAAGGCATCCATTTGCAGTGCTTCCTTTATATCCTTGGAAGTGGAGTTGGAGTTATATCCTGCAAACTTACTTAGTCTGCGATCTAACCCGGGCAGTGAGTGACCTGGTGAGTGTCTCAGTCGCAGTCCAATCCCAACAAGGGCTAAGGTTCCACAGAACTGGGCTTGGGTGGGGGTGGCTGGTCCCTTATCTGCATACCTAAATGTCCATTTACATTTTAAATCACTGTTGTGTCATAGGGTTCCATTTTGATACCTGCCAAGTAGTAGTTAAATTCAGATTCTTCCTCTGAACAGTAAATATTATAGTTTATGTTTTCAAATAGCATAGTTTTTGAAGTTTTTATTCCTCACCATTATGGTGTTAAGAAAGCTGTCAAGTTTGGGAATTTCAAGGAGAAATGTGAAGTGGCCTTGGTAAGCCTTCCAGAGGAACAATCTGAGGCCTCACATTCTAAATGTGGTGGCTCTATTTACATATATTTTGTCCTTCTAAGGAAATGCTGTTGGTTTGGATTTGGGATTACTGTACATAGACAGCTTGGGCTGTCACAGGGGCCTTGTATTTCTTATATTCATGTAGGCATTCATTCATTCACTCACTCATTTATTTATTCTTTTAAAAAGAGTGTATTTATAGTTTATCTTTGCTATCTGGTGAGATTGGGGTTCCTGTTCTGCCATTAAAAGTGAGCTGCCTATAGTAGAGAACCCAAACACTCAAATTGAGAAGTAATCGATATTCTAAGCAATTTTAATATTGCCCAAAGAACTTTCAGTATCTTGTATCTGGTGGTGGTGGTGGAGGTAGGGCAACAAAAAGGATTCATTTAGAAGAGCAAAGACTATACACATGTGTGTCAGGTGTAGAAAACACAAAACAGTAGCTGCAATGTCTTAAGGCCATACATTATCCAGAGTGACTGAAGAATTAAGTTCACATTTTTACCTTGGTAATAAAGTTCTCGCAGGTGAAGCAGAGAAAGTCAGTATGCCAGCACATTCTGTGGAGGAAGCGCTAAGGAGATGCTCAGAGCCTCTACCTCTCCAGGCAGGACACAGGTCCACAGATGAGGTGAGATTTGTATGCCCAAACAATCAGGTTATATATGTACTGGGCAATTGTGTGCACCTTTACATTTATGTTGTTTGTTTGTTTGTTTGTTTGTTTGTTTGTTTTAAACAACATAGAGTGACAATGGAGAGGGTAGATCTAGCAAAGATTCACTGGGATGATAATATTTGAAATTAATATTGAAAGCTTAGAAAGAGTATGTCAAGGGAAAAGGAAAGGAAGGGAATCCCAAGTGGAGGAAATCTTATGCAAAAAGGTGAGGGAGAGCCAGGCAATTTATCCTCCTGACACACAGGGGTGGGCCTTCCTTCCACTCACAGTCACCACCGGTAAAGGAAGATTCTACAAGGAGATGGTACCCTAAGATGTGTCACCCACAATGATACTGACAATAAAACACATGTGATTTTTCTTTTACATAGGATTCTACCCCCACCATCTAGTTCCCAAAAGTGAACTTCAGCTCATTTATTTTAAAAATATTTATGGAGCATTTATTATAATCCTGGCCCTAAGTGAATAAGTACTGATGTGAAAGAGAGAGAACTTGGGTGGGGGTGACAGAACTGATGTTATACTTCACAAGGCCTTCAGCTAATGGCCTGATAATGTAGGCGGAAGGAACTCATATTTCTGAAAACAAGGCAGTGTGTAATAGACATGAAGTGGTTAAAACAAGCTGGCTTCTTGAAAAGAACAGAAGTTGGAGGAGGAGGAAGTTGTCAAATGAATTAAATATCTTGACAGATGAGGCAAGGAAGAGGGTGTTGGGCATTCCAGGAAGAATGTTACGTGACAATGAAAAGAGCCACAAGTGCGGCATACATTGAGGAATGATGAGAATTATAAAGTACATATTAGGGACTCCCAGCAAAGAAAGATTCTAGAGGGTCTTAAAAGTCAGGCTAAGCTTAACTTTTAGTAGACAATGGGAGGCCCTTTCAATTTTCTTGAGGAAGGCAGTGACTTAGAAGATGAATCTGTCATGGAACACAGGATAAATTGGTGTGCATGGAGCAGAGACACAGACTGTCCAGTTGAATCACCATCGCCTGAATGTGAAATGATAAGAAATGGACCAGAGTCCTGGTTGTTGACGTGGCGATGAGGGATACAAATTGAGAGGGGATTTGTGATGGTGATTTACACTGTGCATGAAATAGTGAGTGAAATGAAATCTGTGAAGGAAGGTGTAATGTTATGGAGAAGGAGCTGAGGTGTAACAAGCAAATGGATGTTCCTAACAACAGTTTACAATACCAAACATGCCTTAAAAGAGTTATGGAGGCTGTTCCTATAGAAGGATTGGAGAAACTACTCACCAGGGACATACACAACCACCACAGCACAGGGCGGTTACTGGTTTGCTACCAAAACCACCACTGGGGGAGGTAAACACTAACCACTTCCCTTTCCCTGAACCTATCCAGTCGGCTCCTTTCCTCCATATCTCCCAAGCCAGAAAGCCAAAAACAAACCAAAAAACAGCTGAGCACTCTGTGGGGTGCCATTTAATGTCTATTTCATTCAGAGCAGCCAGAGAAGTATGTGGTGACATATCAACTCATCCCAACCTTTCTCTGAACAGGAAGTTAAAAAAAATGTCAAAGCTATACAGGGTCCTACATGAAATATTTTGAGGATATATTTTAAGAAGGGAGGAATGGAGTGCAATGGGGTAAAACTATTGGGATCACAGCTGTTTCCTGGTGCTTCACTTTCCTTACCATGGCAATTTGCAGCCCTGCTGACAACCTGAGGGTGGGAGAGGATGCTCTAGCTCCAGGAAGCGTTCCCTGGAAAAACAGAGCTTTTTGAATCACGTGGTTCTGTTCTTTCTGTTGCTGTCCATAACTCTTCACCTGCCACCTTCCTAAAGGCTAACATCCCAAAACAGTAACAGATGATGGGACGTGCCCCAGAGGAAGACTGCAGGAGGCCCTGCCCTTTTTAAGTTGAGCCAGCCAACAGGGAGTTAAATTCTTGTCCCCACTTTTAGTGGGAACAGCATGCATCTTTCTCGCAGAGAGCAGGTCCACTGCAGACCCAGAGCCTTTCAGTAGCTTCCTGACTCCTTGAAAGTCATGGAGCTTTATTGACTTTGGAAGGATTCCCTAAAAATATTCTGAAGGCAACAAACCTAAGGATCTCAACAGCAAATAACAGCAAAAGTTTTGCAAGTGGGTCTTTGCTATGTACCTCAAGTGATAATAATACATCAGTTTCAATTGGTTTCTCAATTACCTGGCGTGGTGTATCTGCAGAGTCTGTCGTAAATAAACAGCTGCCTAAGACAAGACCAGAAAGCAAAGGTTAAGAAGATGACATCAGGAGCCACAAATTCTTGGAGGCTGATGGTTCTCCACAGACTACTGATATTCATACCCCATGTAATTTGTGCCTTATTTTAACTGGACGGCCGCATTAATGAATGCATCTGTTAATTTATTTAGGAGTGGGTTTTCTTTAAACTATGACAGGTTCAATTTCCCCTAAGATGCACCATTCCAAAATCAATAAAATCTGTGACTTATATTTATATACAATTCTGCGAGGGAGAAAGAGATTGTTGAATCCTTGTGGCTGAGGGTATAATTTCGGGTACTTTCAACTCATTAATTAACTACTGATGTTAAATGCATGCTTACCCTCTGCAGTATACAAAGTACCAAGGGATTTAAAAACATAAACACAACCAATCTTTGTCTTCAAGAGTAGATAAACTTGCATCTTGCAGAAGATAAGGGTCAGACAAGGAAAGCAGAACTGTGGCATAACAGCAATAGGAGAGGAGGATTTGAAATAATGCCAATAACAATAATAGTAATAATGACCATAATAAAATGTATATATAGCACACAGCATAAGTCAAACGCTGTTCTAAGTATTTTAGAGAGGGTAATTCAATCAATCCTCTCAACAGCCCTTTGAGGTGGGTACAGTATTTATCTCCATGTTACAGATAAGAAAACTTAGTTCATAGAAGTTAAGTAAACGTACACGAGGTCATAAAGAGGCAGGGTTGCATTTGGAACTATGCTTACACAATTTAACTCCATATACCATGTACTGAATCACTATGCTATTGGAGTCCAGAGCCAGTCAAATGCAGCGTGGTGCAGAATGTTCAGGAAAGCTTCTTAGGGGAACTACATTGGAAATTAGTCTTGAAGGATGAACTGGAACTAGAAGTGTGAAAAGGAGAACAGACATCCTTGACAGGATGAACAGTCTGAGCCAAGTTATGGAGGCAGGAATAACCATGGAGGAGAGAATGGCACCGTGATTGAGTGAGTGATCCCTGGAGCTAGACTCGGCAGCTTGGTGGATTGGTGCCACCACTTACTAGCTCTGTCACTTTGGAAAAGTTTCCTAACCTGTCTGTTGTCCTAGGTTTCTTATTATAAAGTGAGCATAAAAACTAATGCAGAACAGGAAATTGGTAAACATGTGTAAACCCCTCCGAACAGCCCTGATACATAGTTTGTGTCATGTGAAGCTTTTCTGAGTAAATGTAAGTTAGGGACACTGAGAGACAGCCTTAGACAGAAGGCTAAATGGCATGTAGCTGCTTGTCAACGTGTGTCTTCCCTTATAACCCTCCCCTTTAAAGACCATCCCCTCGGGATCCCAGCATAGTTTTTCTTGGGGATTGAATTAGAGGACAGCTGCTGGCCAAACCCTGTTATGTAGGACACCAGTGCAATTGCCATCAAAATAAACACAAGCATTTACGCAGCATCTGCACATGCATAGCACTTTTAGGTGTACTCAGTAATTGAGGAGGAGGAGGAGGAGGAGGAGGAGGAGGAGGAGAAGAAGAAGAAGAAGAAGAAGAAGAAGAAGAAGAAGAAGAAGAAGAAGAAGAAGAAGAAGAAGAAGAAGAAGAAATCGCCTTTGAATGCCTCCAGGTGGAACCAGCTGCATTGGAAGCCCATGGCTATATCAGGCCCATGTCTGGCTGCAGTACAGTGCAGACATGGCTGATTCCAGTACCCAGAGCAGCCCCGAGAGGATGAGGATGTGTCAAGGGGGTCAGAAGCCCTTACTAGCTCATTAGTGCTATCTGGATTTAAAAGAGAGATTCCCAAATCCCAAGAGGTGGCTCATTGCTTGGAACAAAACCCGAAGATTTAACATCCTAGCATTCCAAAATGATCCCCGAAGTCTTACAGTTACGCTGATGGAATGTGATTTATACCAAAGCAAGTGCTGCCAAGACCCAGGCTGGGTGGGCAGGCGAGCAAGGGAAGAACTGAGAATGCTCTGAGTTTCTCTATTTGTGAACCACCCAATTAAGTAGAAGAAGTGCCTCTCAGGAGTCCTGGGCTCCCAACCGCACACCCTGCAGGCCTTTCTGATACCATGTATGTGCCTGTGGGTTGCAGACCTAGTTTGTTGCTACATCAGATTTCTAGATCTCAGCTGAACTCTAGACATCCCAGCAGGTTTTGGAAGTGCCACAGAGGCCATCTCCAAAAGCCTACTATCTGAGTTTGCTGCATTTAGCCCAAGGGTCACCCGAGAAGATGGTCCTAGACCCAGCTCAAAAGGACCTTAGTTTCTTTGGAGAGGATATACCTGGGGGATGAGATGGGAACATGCTGGTGACATAAGGAGAGAAATAATTCTCACTACACACGAAAATATCCGTATGCATGGTTTGAAAAATTATCTTCAGCTCAGGGATAGTAACAGTTAGGTTTTCTCTGATACTCTCCCACAGCACCTGCTGGTTACCCCTGTAGCCCAGAGAGTATTAAAGAAGAAACAGATCAGGATCATGCTCTCAGGGGTTAGACAGGTTGTGGTTTGCATTCATAACTACCAGATTAGAAAATTGTCTACACATGTTCATGAGCTCCCTATCTGAGTATGTGTTCAATTAGAGATCAAATGACTATAATTTTCAACTTGTAAATCAGTAAGTGTATTAGTCTAGACTGGCTAATTACTATAACAAACAACCTCCAACGCTGTGGCTTGGCACAGTTTAGATTTATTTCTCACTGTTTTCAGCCTAAGGTGGGGAGAGGGGCTCTGCTCCAGATAGACATTAAGGGATCCAGGCTTCTCAGATACAGCAGATTCCACCATCTCCCAGGATCTTAGCATTTTACACTGGTTTCTCCCTCCCCCACTGTCAGACAAAGAAACAATTATGGAGTTAGGAGTCAAGTTTGGAAGTGACACACATCAACCTCACCCACATATTGTCATATGAATTGTTTTTCCATGAAGGGAAGGTAGGAAAACATAGTCTATCTCTATATGAAGGAGGAGAGGAAATTAATGGGGCTTGGGGAACACTTGTATGGTCTGCACAATCAGGGCGGCTTCCTGGAGGGAGCAATACCTGAGATCTCTGAGGAGGCACATCCTTACATCCTCCCATCTCTCAGGTTGGAAGTGACCTCAGAGGTCTTTTCAGTCACTATCTCACAGTTCAGCATAGCACAGAGCTGAGTGCACGGTAATTGCCTGGGCAACATTTGGTGTTTGATCTTAAATGGGATCTAGAGAAAAATGAAACAGAGAGAGGCTGAGGATGGAATCGGGGCCCAGGGTTCAGAGCTAGAAGGTTGTTCCTGCCTGAGTGGAGCCAGAGGGACATCAGGAGGATCCCTTCAAATTAACTCCTCTAATGGTGGGCAGGAGGAAGGGCAAGAGAACATGCCCTATGCTTTGCAGCTGTAGTGTTGATTAGAAATGTCTCCTATACAATGTAAATATCTACACAACTTCCGCTGAATGCCACATGTATTTGACACACACCCGATTTGGTTTTACTGAACAGTATCTGGAGTATATAACATGAAATATATAAAAATGCTCATTTATAATTAGCCCACTATTGTTCCTCTTATATGGAGGGAAAAGATTTCTAAACTGACAGTTTAAAAATCCCAATAAAACATTTACAATGATAAACCTCTGCATGTGCTGTTACAGTAAAGTCTTATGACTTAAAATGGTCACCAGCAGTCATTTGGTCCTTTCCCCATTTTCCTGGAGAGATCCCAGCTCATGACAAGAAGGACATGTTCTGTTTTTAGGACCTCAGAAAAGGACAAACACAGGCTAGCAGTCCTGGGCTGTTCCACTCTGCTGAGACTCACAGAGGCTATTCGCCCATGTGGAACTGGCAGTGGGGACCTGAGGCTCCAGTTCCTTGCTCACAGCCCTTCCTCCTGCACTTGCCCTGTCTGAGCCTATCTGCCCCTGTGTTGGTCAGCTCAGGCTGCCATAACAAAATACCACAGTCTGAATGGCTTGAATGACAGAAATTCATTTTCTCACCGTTCTGGAGGCTGGAAGTCCAACATCAAGGTGCTAGCAGGGCGGGGTTCTTGTAGGCTTCTCTCCTTGGTTGTTTACAGTGCCTTCCCACTGTGTCCTCATATGACTTTTCCTCTGTAAGGTCAGAGAGAAAGAGAAAGAGAGACAGAGAGAAACAGAGAGACAGAGGCAGAGAGAGAGAGAGAGAGAGAGAGAGAGAGAGAGAGAGAGAGATCTTCCTCTCCTTATAAGGACCCCAGTCCTACACAATAAGTACTACACCCATATGGCTTCCTTTAACTTTAATGACCTTCTTAAGTGATGTATTTCTGAATGCAGTAGTCCCCCCACCCCCCTTATCCACAGGGGATATGTTCCAAGATACGCAGTGGATGCCTGAAGCCACAGATAGTATTGAACCCTATAGATACATGATAGATAGATAGATAGATAGATAGATAGATAGATAGATAGATAGATAGATAGATAGATAGATAGATAGATAGAGAAATAGATACTATGTTTTTGTTTTTGTTTTTTTCCTATTCATACTTACCTTTTCACTGAAAGGAAGCACTTTACAGCTTCTCTTCGGCATATCCGAACTGCCAGCATCACTTCTCTGGCGCTTTGGGGCCTGTATGAAGTAAAATAAAGGTTACATGAACACAAACACTGTGATGCTGCAGCAGTCTACCTGATCAGTGCAAGGGTGGACGAAGTGTTCTCTCCAGTCTCCCTGAGGTCTGCAACGCCCTACGGTGCCAGCCTGCTATCACTGCCTTTCTCTTTGCCATCCTGGCCTGGCACATTTCAGAATCTCCTTTCCAGAGGGCTCCTTGGACTCTATACAGATTCATTGGGAGTCCCTTAATCAGACCTAGTCCCCTGGATTTCCCTGGAAAGACCTGTGGCCCACACACCTTCATGTCAAGGGCCTGTGTCATTTCCCAGGTCCAAGATGAATGTTCAGCATTTGCATCAAGGGAATGGTGTATTTCTTCCAGGAAGTTAATAAGATTGTATATTTTCGCCTCAGGGCACTGGAGAAGGGAAAGAAAAATTTCCTGAAACAACATGTCTCTTGTTTAATAAAGTTTTATTATTATTATATATGAGTATGGGAGAACGAGAAATCTATATCTGTTCTTCACCGTCACAGCTTTATTGGTTCTGAGCTTAAAAAATCAGTTTGGTGAATAACAAAATAAAGAACTGACTGACCGGTGATTTTTAATATTTGGCTCTTCCAGGAAGCAATCTAATAGAGTAAGAGCTTATTGGAAAGTGTAGATGATGTGGGAATGAGTTACAGAGAGGGGTGGGCTGTCCTGGCTCCTACCGTGAGAAGGACAGGCAGATATGACAGCTGACAGGGCCCCTTTGATTGCTGGCTGTACTGACTCAAGGCACCAGCTTGGCTTTGGGGAGTAAAAGGAAGATGCTTGTTTTGTTTTCCTCTGACTCCAATCTCCAGGTCTTTTTTTTAAACCCTCCTCCAACCGAGAGAATCTCTTTCGCCTGGAAAAACCTTTAATTCAGGCTTCAGGCAGGTCCCATTCTTCTGCGATCATGTGTGTGCATATATGTGTGTGTACACAAGCACGTGTGCATGTGTGTGCACAGTGAGCTGTGACGCACTTCCCCCAGGGCTTGGAGTCTCAGCCTGGGCTCTCCCTGGGGGAATTACCCCTGCTTCCCGTCGGAGCTAGGCAATGGACCTAACCAAACTTGACCCATCCTAGGGACTCCGTAAACCCCTACATAGCCCAGGTTTACACCCAGGGTTTTCTCTGGCCTAGGGATAGAGGTTACCGCCTCTATAGGAAACATCCACATCTCTTTCTGGAGCCACCTTTTTGGTGTCGGGCTCTTTCCCTTAATTTTCTGAGCTTCTTTGTTATTATTCACAGCAAATGACTTTTGAATCCCTGAACTAGATGAAGCATAACACATTTTAAGTTTGGCTTTTCTGGAGGAGAGCAGCATATATGATTTCTTTTTTTTTATGTTAAAATAGTACTTTGTGGTCAGGTAATATAAGCTAAACCAAAGTCAGCAACCTTGTTCCAGGGAGACCGTGATAACAACAGGGCTGAGTTGCAGAATCATTGGGGCAGAGGTGACATGATGCACGGCATATTAGTCTGCTAGGGCTGCCATAACAAAGTACCATAGACCGGGGCGGGGTGGGGGGGGGCTTAAAAAACAAAAGTTTGTTTTCTCACAGCTCTGGAAGCTAGAAGTTTAAGATCAAGACATTGGAGGGTTGGCTTCTTCTGAGGCCCCTCTCCTTGGCTTATAGATGGCTCCCTTCTCCATATGTCTTCACATTGCTTTCCCTCTGTACATGTTCTTGTCAAAATGTCCTCTTCATATAAGGACACCAGTCAGATTGGATTAGTGCCTACCCATACAATGAACTTAATTTCCTCTCTAAAGACTCAGAGCATAGTCACATTAGAACATCAGCATGTGAATTTGAGATGGGATGCAATTCAGCCCCTAACACAAAGAGCAAAGGAACAGAACGTGTGTGAGATAAGCACCAGGAACCGAGAAGTAAAATGTGGCTTTGCTATCATCAGCATTCCTCTCATGCTCGAGTGTGTTTTCCCACTTCTTAGGTGCCCAGAGCCCACTCATCCCTCGACCCCTCCATCTACACATCCTCTTTCAGCACATGAAAGGTGAGATGATTGATGAGGCATATACGGTGAACCCACACAGGCCACAGGGGAATTAGCCTCTACTAATGGAATCATAGACAGTAACCACCGAAAATGGATATTGTTTTGGATAAAGGAGAGGCCCATGTACCTTTGAGATCATGTACAGGAAGCAGCCAATCTCCCTGCCTCAGTCCAAAGCTGAGCTTCACTGGGTCCCCGCAAGCCTGCATCAGCTACTTGCGGCCTTGCTGTCCTTTTTTCACCAATAGGAGAGATTGAGAAAACAGGGCTCCAGAAATAGAACTACCAACTAAAGTCAACAGAGAGCTGTTTGGGTCTGAAAGGCTGTTTTCATGTCTGGATATCAGAGATTCAAGTTCTACTTCCCAGAGAAAGTCAGGGATATTCTGGGAGAGTTGCTAAGCCTCCGTCAGGGAAATGTTGATCTGAGTTACTTTTGGGAATAACATACAATAATGCATCACAGTTCAGCAGATTTAAGAAACTGTCCCAGACCTCAGAGCTACTCTTTTCACCGGAGGGTTTAGGTAAAGGTGTGGATTGGCCCTCTAAAGCAGGTATCTCCTCCCCTCTACAGCCTTTATCCAACCAGGGAGCTCCTCAAACGTCCAAGCTGTTTCCTGCTGGGGCCCCAGTGAGGAGAGCAACAAAGCAGGGAGATGACTTCATGCGTCTCTGCTTCCAGTGCCCTCCATCTTCTGCCTTAAGGCTTGTGTGTTTTGGGGATAACTATTAAAGGCTCCAAGTCTTTTAAATTTTTGCATTAGTTTTCATTACAATTTAAATACTTGCATGGTTGGAAGTAATGAGCAGAGGCCTGGTGGATATTCAGCCAGAAATCTCAGAACCCCAACGGCCTTGACTCTGAAAGCTTAGGACCACTTGTCACTTAAATGATCCATAATTTTGTTTCTGATTAGTATGGAACAGTCCCATCAGTTTCTCTGAGGACTCCTTAGCTTTCTGCTCAGCCATGAGCGTGTTTAAGTTACTCTGCTCTTTGTCTTAGGGACATGATTCAGGTCCAGAGGATTTTTCAGAGTTGGGAGTTTATGACTCCAAAGGACATGGGCAGCTAAGAAGACCACCCTACTGGACTATCTTCACACAAAGAAAAGCCCACACTCTCTGCAGGAGTCACCAGCAAAACTCCTTTGTCCTGTGAAACTTTCCTCCTGTATTCAGTGCCTAGAATTATATTACTGGAACTTGGCTCCCTTGGGATGAGAAGACAGTCTGGTCTTTGAAGGTCCTTTATTAAAATGCAAAGACACCTAAGAAGGGTGAAAACTTATCAACAAGAATTGGAAGTCATTGAGGGCAGGAAAGATGACTTAGACGCCTTTTCTTGTATATTCAATTCTTAGCTGCCCAGGACGCTCAGATGGTTAAGGTATTTCATATAATCAAGGTGCTCAGCTTGCTGAAGACTTACCTCTTATACAGCTAATTTAAATAACACAAACTATTTGGATAGAGAGCTCATCTAAAATGATTCACATACCCTCCCTTCGTAAATGCAGCCAGCCAAATAACAACAAAACACTTTCTTGATAATTCAAGGTCATCATTACAAACTCCCATTAGTGCCCTCTGCATTGATTCTCTCAGTCCATTACAGTGGGCTGGGCTATTTGTACCTGCAATGGCAGTTCTTGCACTTCTTTGAAAGCTTTCTGTCTTCTGCCTATCATATAAGCCACTTTCGCTGTCTTCTTGCTCATGCCGAAGTGTTTGTCTTAAGACTCCTTTCTCTTCTCTAACCTATCGTTTTAATTGCCTGTGTTGTAGGAAATAAGATACTCAAGCTTTGGGGGGACTGTGAGTTTAAGAAGAGAAGACAGGCTTTGTATAAGAGTTTTTCCCATAGACAGGGCAGGAATTTTATTACATGACCCACTAATTCTTACTATACAGATATTTTTGCTTTTTCTCTGACTCTCAGCTATTAGTTGATAAGTGAGGTGATAAGATATCCTGGTACATTTAAGGGAGCTTCTTTAGAAAGTTAGGGGAAGAAATGTCTGCCCTCAAGGGTAAGGAAATGGGAATCAGTGGGTGATCTCACTGCTCAGACTTGCCTTGGTCTCATCAGCAATCCCTACCCAGTGTGTGACTCAACATAAATTATTGTCCCAAGTGGGACGCTTTTGAGAATGAAAGGGTGCAATATTAATACTTATTTCAAGACAACAGACATTGACCAGAACTGTCCTCCACAAATCAAGACCTAAGGTTTCCCTATCCCTAGGAAAAACTTCAACATCAGCTGGTATAGAGAACTGAAAATGTAGCAGACTACTGCCATGTTGGATGTTCATCATGGAACCAATCACAGACTCTTGTTGGGCAACTTCTCCATTTGGATTTAAATTCACAGGAATGGACTCTGGCCAATGGCATAGAAAGACTAACATCTTAGCAAGGTTAAAATAAAGATTTTGTCATTCCTTTCATATTTTATATGTTTACCCTTCTTTCTCCAAATACCACTAAATTTTTTGGGTTGACAAAATACGTTTCTGAATTATTTTTCTTGAAGTATCTGCTATAATGAGTATATGGACTTCAGCTTGGGCTGAAGTGTGACAATCATTGAGTCAGATAATGTATGGAAAATGTTTAGTCTAATGTCTGGAATATAGGAAGTACTCGATCAATATTAGCTAAAGCAAACACACATGCATGTGTGAGTATGCACACACACACACAAACTGCTTTTAAACTAAAGCACAATCTGGCGATGTGTGTCAACATTTAAAATACCCCTTGGCCTAGATATCCTACTTCTAAGAATTTGTCTTAAGGAGGAGCATATTTATCACAATGTTATTTATAATAATGAAAAATCAGAATAACCCAAATCTATCAAGAGGGCATTAGTTAAAAGAATAACAGGGCACCTATAAAATAGAATGTGATATACAGTTTTTAAAAATAATGAAGTAGAATTTTATTTATTGATACGAAAAAGGCAATGATATATTATCAAATGAAAATGCAACTTACAAAGCAGTGCTTCTGGTGTGATCTTTTGTCAAAACAAAAAGAAAACAAAAACAAAAATGAAAAGAAAGAGGAAAGAAAAGATATCAAAAATATCTCAAAGACATATACCAAAATTATATATCTTTTTAAAAATTATTTCTTAGTTATTATCTTTGAATTTTGGGATAACTGTTAATTTTTCTTTTCTTCCTTTTTGAATGTTTTAAATTTTGGTTCATGCAAAATTTATCATAATCATGTATGTATCATACGTATATATACAGACAATGCCAAAAAAATGTATACACGTTTTAAGAAAGGAAAAAATTGCATTAATATATACCGAAACAAAAGATGAATACAAGTCATGTTTGACTTCTGCAATTACAGGACGTGCTCAAAGTGGTTACCATCAGCGTCCAGACACTTCTGATTATAGTGAGCTACTGCTTGAGCAATGCTGACCAAAGCATTAATATCTCTTCAAATGTGTATACATTTTTTGGGCACCCCTGGTATGTGTATGCATATAACTTTCATAATCAGAGTGATGTAATACAACTATGTAACAGTAACTCTCAGCTCAGACCCCGCCCCTGAGAGATGTGCTTTTGAGCTCTCTCATTGGTGTTCATGGATATTGCTCCTTTGTGCTCTCACAATTCCCTGTGTAAAGAACTGTTTTGCATTCATCGCTCTGCATTCTAATTTTCCTACTACATATCAGTCTCATCAACAAGACCATGTGAATTTGAGGGCAATCTCAAATTTGATGAATTTGATTCATCTTTGGTTTTCCCTTATATGCCATCTGGCTTATAGTTTATGCTCAGTAAATATCTGTCGACTGAATAGATGCATCAATGAGCGGGTGGCATGCATTCTAGAATGAATCCAGTCTTCAGAGTCTAGTGAGGTGATGCTCACCTCACCTTTCATAATCTGGCTGCAGCACACAGTCTGAGATCCCCTGAAGCGGTTCCCCCTGGTACACAGCAAGGGCTCACTGTGTGTGTTGAAAGAAAGAATAAAGGATTGAACGGGTGAGAATGAACAGAGAAGATATAACAGCACCAGCTCCATCCTAAGCAGAGAATCTGGTGACAGCTGGCACCAAGACCTGAAAATCACCCTGAAATTAGGAGACAGAGATGCGAGGGAACCTTAGAGATCATCTAATCTACTTTCCCCATTTCACAGATGAGGAGACGATGGCCCAAAGAGGAGAGATGATTTCTCAAAGACACAAGGCAAGAACATGGCCGAATGGAGGCTGGAAGCTGGAGCTTTCACCACCTGGCCTGGGGCCACTGTCCTGCAAAGCCACCTCTTTCCTCCATCACAGCCTGAGGTTCCTGCTAGTTCCAGAGCTCTAGCTGGACAAATAGAAGATGGAATCAGGATGTTCCCTATTCATCTCTGTCGGCTGCTTCCCCCTTCCTCCATCCACTCTATATGCTGTTTGAACCGGACCCCTTCCCTGAGCAACTGCGCCGCTGTCGGCGGTCTGCGTGCATCTCAAGACCTTGGCTGCCCTGTCTGTTCAATCTCACCTACCAGGGTTTTGTTCTGTTGAATAAAAGCAAAGCCTGCATCAGGCAACAAACACTTTCCCATTCTTGAATAATTGAAAGGCTGGGCCCCAAGCCGCAGCAGGCTAGGAACTGATTAGAAGTGGAGCATGGGACACAGCAGCCTGCATCACCCCCTGTGCGTGTGCCCTCCACAGGGAGCCCGCCTCCCTGGGGCCTGCTGCCAGGGCCCAGGCCTGTGTGGGGGACACTGAGAACTTGGCAAGCATTCACTTCTTCACAATTCCATAGCAACCCTCTGTTTCTGCTCCCAAATTAATCTATACGGTGAAAGCGAGAAAACATAGTTGCTTAATGTTCGCCATCCCCAGGCCTGTGATACCTGATCAAAGGAATTAAAACTATGACTTGAACGTATATCTTTGCGTTGTTTTCACATGGACTAGTGGTGAGAATAAGCCCATTTCTCCGCTGACATGTGAGAACTGAGAAAATACGAGCCTTCTCTCCATTTTGATGCTGTCCTCTCCAGGTCAGATGAAAAATACAGAACACATCTCACACTGGCAGCACTTCACAGCCTTGTAACCACAGCACCTCTTATAACCACTCAGGGAGGCAGACAGAACAGAGATCTCCTTTGTTCTTTTGTAGGAGGTCAGGGAGCAGCACAGGTATTGGACCCCCGACTCTGGCCTCCATCCCATGCATGTGTCACCCTCCCGGAGCCAGCGGCCTCCGGTCTGACATGCTTCCTGACCAGGCTCAATGGCAATTACAGCTATTTCTACAAACTTCAAATATGGCCGGATGATTTGCCTGTATATATAAAGCTACATTTTGTCAGATTCCCATCATCTTTGAGATGGAGACCCAAGTCCTGACAGGGAGTTTCTAGGGCCTCCATATTCCAGTCTGTCTGCCTCCAGATCCTCACCATGCATTGTGCTCCCCTGCAATGCTCCCGCCCTCAACCGCATGACTTTGGTTTTCCACTGTCCTCAGAAGGGCCAGGTTTGTGGCTCTGCTCCTTCACGCGTATGAGCACCCACCAGGACTCAGGCATTCTCCCCTAGGAGCTCCTCCTCATCACTCAAGGCTCTGATTTCTAAGGATCTAGTCCCTGAGCAGGTGAACTCCCCATGGTATACATCCCAATAGCACCCTCTACTCCCCTTCTATTTCCCTGGCGACAACTGTTCCAGTGGCTGTCTTTCCCGTCAGACTAGGAGCTTCACCGTCCTACAGGATCACACATGTCTGCCTCATGTCTGTTCACCAGAACCTATGATAATGTCTGACTCAGAGTAGGCCTTAGTCAATATGTATGTACCCAATGAACAAACAAGCAAATGGATGAACAAAAAGCAAAAACAGAAACAGAATCAAAATCAGGCCACTACAATGTCCTTACTAGGTATCTTTTCATTCATTCATTTTATTTTTAATTTTTTATTGACTAGTTAGTTAGTGTCCGCTATGTGCCAGGAACTGCTCTAGGCACAGAAAAAGAAAAAAATACAGCAGTGAAGAAAACAGGCAAGAATTTCTGTACTCATGGGGTGGCTTTTGTTCTCATTAAAGGAGACAGATAACAAAGAAAATAAACAAAATGTAGAGTTTATTAAAGGTGCTTAGCACCATAGTAATTGCAGTAAAGGGAGGAGGCAGGGATGATTAAACATCAGTGCTGACCACAGGTAGCTAAAACTAACTCTCTTGCCACCTGAGATGTCCCCACAGTCTGTATTCCACTAAATTTCTTTTCTTTTTTATCCAATTCCCCAAATGGTGTACATTTAATTAGCTTTCTATTTTAATGCTATTGTAGCTCATTCTGAGATGATATATGGGTCAGGCATCATTTTTCCCTTCAAAGTACTTCCTTTGGATAAATTCCTAAATGGAGAATCATTTAATCAAAATGTACATTTTTAAGATCTCACGGTGTATTTCCATTTTGCTACCACAAATACGCTTAGATATTTATAAAGCCATTTTAGCAAAAATGTACCACTTTCATCATATAATCAGCAGGACGGAGAGCTATTGTTGGTTTGTTTACCATTGTCATTTTAGTAGATGTGAGAATAGTATTTCAAGGTTATTTTCATTTGCACTTCGTTGATTCTCCCATTTTTATTTTTAAAATTAGATTGTCCAAATATAAAGCAGTGCCTCTTTACCTTGTGGAAAAGCATGACTGTGTTTACTAAATTTGAGGTCTTTGCATTTTCAACAAGAGAACAGAGACTGCACCCAAGACGTAACAGGAAAGTAGATTCTGCAAAATGCTTAGACTTTTTTTCCATCGGGACAACTAGATCATGAAAGCTACTAGAACTGAAATATGAAAAACAGCAATAGGGTTCTGAAGGTGAACCTACCATGTTAGCACCAAGTCAAACACGTATCAAATACTTAAGGCAAATAAGCAATAATCACATACAATACTAAGCACCAAACATGGTTCCTAAGAGCTCACAGTACATCGACACCTATTGACTAATGAAAAGAATGACCCTCAAACGTAATGTGTTTCATCCTTTATTTACCTTTGCTGGGTATGGATTTGGGGGTTTACATCCTAGAAGCTTGATTATTCATATTATTTCTTTATGGCTCAATAAATTAGCAAGTAAAAGTTTTTTCAGTTAATTATTTCATTTAAAAAATAGACTAAATCGTTATTTAGATGGCTCATGATTCAATTTCATT
Organism: Rhinolophus sinicus; assembly: GCF_036562045.2. Classification (NCBI taxonomy): domain Eukaryota; kingdom Metazoa; phylum Chordata; class Mammalia; order Chiroptera; family Rhinolophidae; genus Rhinolophus; species Rhinolophus sinicus. Next base: position 14,619,056 of record NC_133755.1, read on the forward strand.
CTTATGACATGCATAGCTTTTAAAGTTGAACATGGATTCTAACAAATCAGATGTCTTCGAATTTTCATTTTCAAAGACAGAAGTTGAAAATTTCAACTGACCATTTAAATTTACTATTAAATATGACAAACTCTGGACCATTTATGTTTCTTATGGTCTGGCATAGTTTTTCTTTTGATGTCAACTACATATCATGTCTTTCAGTTTCAATTAGACTTGATGTATTTACATTCCTTTTTTATGTGGCATGATTTACATATAACATTGACCTTTTTGATCTGCGTTTCTATGAGTTTGACACATCAGGTTACAAAACTATAACAGCTACCGGAATCGAGATGTAGAGCCATTCCATCTCCTTCAAAAATGTCATTATACCCCTTGGCAACCTCTCCCTCTATTTTTAGCCTCTGGCAACTACTGATGTATTTTGCCTTTTCCAGAATATCATGTAAGTGGAGCCAAACAGCACACAGCCTTTTAGGTCTGGCTTCTTTCTTTTACTAGAATGCATCTAAGAATCATCCAGGATGATGCATGCATCAGTACTTCATTCCCTTTTATTGTGTAACAGGATTCCTTTACATGGATGTGCCATCGTATGTTTATCCATTTGAACTGCTTAAGTTTAAAGAGATTGTCATATAAAGGGGCGATAAGCATTCAGGGCCAGGGTTTTGTGTTATCATAATTTTTCATTTTTCCTGAGTAAATATCTAGGAGTGGCCTTTCTGGGTTGTACAGTCACTTATAGGAAATTGCCAAATGACTGTATATTTTGCATTCCCACCAGCAATATATGAGAATTCCAGTCTCTGCATGTTCTCATCAGCTCCTGGCATTGTCTGATATTTTTATGCTAACCTTTGTTTTAGGTGTGTAGCAATATCTCATGGTGATTTTAATTTGCATTTTCTGATGACTAATGAATATGAGCAGCATTTCATAGACTTATCCGCCAGTCATATTTTTGGGTGAGGTATCTGTTCAAATATTTTTCCATATTTAATTGGGTAGGACATTTTCTTATCATTGAATTTGCAGAGTTATTTATATATTCTGGGAATAACTTCTTTTTATTTTGCCAATATTTTCTTCTAGTCCGTAGCTTGTCTTTTATTTTCCTAATAATAATTTTGCGAAGTAGATATTTTTAATTGTGAGGAGGTGTAATTATATTCCTTGTCAAGAGTGTGTGTGTGTGTGTGTGTGTGTGTGTGTGTGTGCGTGCGTGCGTGCGTGCGTGTGTGTGATTCTCTTTTTACTCCTGTACCACCATCAGTGACCATTGTACAACAGGTATGTGTTGGTCTGTTTCACTAAGCACACACAGTTCCACTCCATCTCTTTAGCCTGAAGGGAACAAGTATGAAGACATGGCATGAACGTTGAACTGAGAATCAGGACATCTAGTTTCCTGTATTGCCATTGGTTTGCTATCAACCTTGAGCTTATTATTTTAACTACTTGCTTTTCTATTTCTTTATCTACCCATAGAAATAAAACCCACCTTACCCATTTCAAGAATGGTGAGGATAAAGTGAGATAGAAGACACAAATCACTTTCAAATCACTACCGTGTTTCCCAGAAAATAAGACCTAGCCAGACCATCAGCTCTAATGCATCTTTTGAGCAAAAATTAATATAAGACTTGGTCTTATTTTACTATAATATAAGACCGGGTCAATATAAAATAAAATAAAATAAAATAAAATAAAATAAAATAATATAATATAATATAATATAATGTAATATAATATAATAATACTGGGTATAATATAATACAACATAATACAATACCAGGTCATAATATAATATAATATAATATAATATAATATAATATAATATAATATAATATAATATAATATAATACTGGATCTTATATTAATTTTTGCTCCAAAAGACATATTAGAGCTGATGGTCCGGCTAGGTCTTATTTTCGGGGAAACATGGTAGAAGGATTATACATGCCCAGGACATCATTAGGATACATTTTTCTCTTCTAAGAACCTCCTATCAACTTTGACAGACACACTTGGACCCCACATTACAAAGGTACCTCTATAACTACAAATATAAAACTCTAATGTATTTTGCATATTCAGTGCTTTTCTCTTTTACTCTAGAATATCCTATGGAAACTTCAAATTTTCTTTTCATGCTCTTATATCAAGTTTATTTTTTCTTTTAATTCCATGTACTGTATTTTACACTGGTCAATCTTTAGATTTAGTTCCATGAACTAATAATTTTTAATTTTTCAAAAGAAAATGCTCTAACCAGCAAGAGAATTGAATAAGAGTCCTTCCTTTGGACATTTGGCAGAAACATCTTCTTTCATGAAATAGTGGTGTTATTCAACAATGGAGCGTGATTTTTTTCTTCTCCCTCTCAAGGGAGGAAACTAAAGTATAGCTGAAGATTAAACATTCTCCAGGATATGTATGGTCCCTGTTCTAGTATAACTAGATAAAGAAAAGGATATTTCTGTAGGCAGGTATATCTGTGGTTAGGAATTATAACAGTAAGTTTCTAAAAACTGAATCTATGTAGGAAAGGAATAAATTTTTAAAAAGGGTTAGTCGGTATAACCATAGAGACTTGATAATTTGTCACTTCCATGAACACTTTAATATATTTGTTTAACATTTTGAATTTTTAAAAATTTAAAAGGCTTCTTTATAAGATATGTAGCTAATTTTGGTAAAATTTCTATTAGTCTATTTTGGGAAATAGGTACATTTTACACTGAGCTCTTGTGATAACCAAATAGCTCGGATCCAGGATAATTATTTTAAAATGAAGGTCAAATCACATCAACGGTCTGGGCACATCATGCTCTGGTCAACGGTTTTGCCATCTCATCCAGAATGATAGCCAAGTTTTTACAAGGGCCAACCCATGGCCCCTTCCCGTTCTCTACTGTCACCTCTTGTCACTCTCCCCTCTTGCCTGCCCCACCGCTGCTGACTGGACTTCTGTTTCTTGTTCATTTCAGCCCTTGTGTCCTCAAAGGTGCATCTGTCTGGGATGCTCTTCCTCCAAGTATCACATAGCTCATTTCTGGTCCAGGACCAGCAACATCATTTGTTGGACCCAGTATAAGATGAAAATGTTTTCTGTTAAAAAATGTATTAAGAATCTCAAGATGGCAACAACAGCGCATTAAACCAAGTGTGGCACCCTGTTGGACTGTACAGGTAGCACATCCATGAAGCCTGCTGTCCTGCCTGGCTCCTTGCTTCCCTTCGTATTTCTGTTCCAAAGTCACCTTATCTTATAGAAGTTGTCCTTTCCATGTAAAATAGTTACTTCTGGAACAATTTGCTCCTTTGATGATTAATTGATTCATTGATTCATTACCTTTCCCCAATGGAATATAAAGCCCATACATGCTGTATCACTCAGAGCATGGAACATACCCAGCACCCTCAAATATTTGATGATTGAATGAACAAATGCATAAATGAGAACTAATGAAAACCTAAACCCATATGAATAAAAAGAAAAAAGTCAAGAGACACATCAGATTATAAAACAGTGAATAAAGAAATTGTTTGCCTATGTGAAAAGGGGTCCAGATTCGAAAATTCAAATTTAGGGATGAGGAGAATGACTTCAGCCTCAGCTCTAACACTGGCTGGTTCTGTGACTTTGAACAGGTCTCCTGACCTCTCTGAATCCCATGTTGCCACCAGTGCAATGAGGGGCTTTCAAACACTTTACTCTATGACTTTATGTAAGAGTATCAAATTCTTAAATGAGATAGTATAATACAATAATCTGGACAGGTGAAGATATTTTCTGTACATTGAGTCAAAAGACAAAAAGGAAATGCTTTTTGAATTATTGATCAGGCATGTCTCCAGTCTTCTCCTTCAAGGTGATATATATATATATATATATATATATATATATATATATATATATATATATATATATATGTTTATGCCATGTTTCCCCAAAAATAAGACCTAGCTGGACCATCAGCTCTAATGCATCTTTTGGAGCAAAAATTAATATAAGACCCAGTCTTATAGTAAAATAAGACTGGGTCTTATATTAATTTTTGCTCCAAAAAATGCATTAGAGCTGATGGCCTGGCTAGGTCATATTTTGGGGGAAACATGATATATATATATATATATATATATATATATATATATATATATATCAGTATATATGTACATACCAAATTATATATATATATATATATATATATATATATATATATCCTCAGAAAATCACTTTTCCTGAGACAAAAAAAAATTACTCTTCTTTGAATTCTTATAAATAACTTATTATGCACCAAAGTTTGGGTAACTTGACCTTTTAAGCTCTTAAATAGTTCATCCTAATGGGTTAATCTGGGTCCACAGGCTGTTTGTTATATGTTAGTTCTTTATAAAGATATAGAAGCCTAAATGTGGAGGCTTCTGAGGCTCCATTTTGTCACTGCTAGGTGGGATATCCTGGGGTGTCTATTGCTGAATCATTGTGGAAAACAGAATCTTCATTTAATATGCCAAGCTCCTTTCTTGTATTATTAATTCCAAAAATCATGAAGAAATGTTCTGATCATAAATTCTCTTGGCATAGATGATATAAAAAACACAAAACATTAAAATGCCTTCTGGCTCCATATGTGTCTGTGTCGAAAAATATTTGTTTTTCAAATTTCAGCCTCTCTTCATTTTGATCAATAATAGTGCACGTTATTTGCTTTGTGGTTTGTTTTTTATGTCCATTTTGCTGAAGATAATCCTGTGTCTTTTTTATTCTTTTGATTAATTTTTCCTCCATTCATTGTGTTATTCTACCAAAAAAAGTAAATTGATTTCCCCTCCAGAATTTACATTCATCCTTCTCACTGAAAGATTTTTGATGTGCTTTCATCACTGTTTTTAAATAATCCCCATATTCTACCTGATGTAATGACAGCAAGATGGACCCCAATCACCTAAAAATAGAGTCAAAATGAAGCAAAAGTGAAACCCAATACAGATGCTGAGAGAAAGGCTATAGAGTTGGTCAGTTGAATAAGAGCAGGCTTAGGAGTTCTACACATCTCAGTACAAGGTCAGAATAGTGCTCACTATTAAACTCCACTGATGTTGAAGCTTTGCCATCTCCCTGATTAGAAGCCCAGTTTCTAGGGGCAAGGAATATAGTTCTGTACTGGGCAGCTCTAGTTATAACACTTAGGGAAACACGGTTGCAGGAAGCTTGCTTGGTCATAGGAGGGCAGGTTAGGCAGAGCAGAGCTCTAGTGAATTAAAGATAAGTTATAACTGAATGCCTTGTTGCTCAGACAATGAGAACAAAGCAAGAAGAAAAAAGTACCATATTTACATATCATCCCTAAGTATGTTGTTAGTATGCAGGGAGCATCAGAGAAGCATGGTAATCCAGAACATCCCATGAATTAATCTACACATATAGATTCAAGAATGATTCCCTGTCCATGAAGGCAAATTCCACTCTCCCTCCCTCCCTCCTAAAGGTTTGAATAAAAGGATAAGAAATCTTCCTGTAACAAAAAATTAAGAGACAGTTTTGACCAACTGAGATAGAAGAAAAGACCTCTGTGGTAGGAATGGGAAGATCTGTTTCTAATCCCAACTATTTCACTAACCAGTTTGGATAAGTTTCTCTTAGACCATTCAGACCAGCCCTTCTGTCAGCTAAACACTGTTACCTAGCTGATGCCGCATGGAACAGAAGAATCACCCAGCTGAGCCCTCTCAGATATTTGAAGCACAACATTGTGAGAGCTAATAAAATAGTTGCCATTTTAAGCTACTAAATTTTGGATTAATTTGTTACATAATAATACGTAACCAAAACTGAATTTTGTACCAGAAGTGAGGTACTATAAAACATGTAGCATTGGCTTTGGAGCCAAGAAGTGAGTGAAAGGTGAAAGATCCTGGAGGAAACCATTGACAAAGTGTCAAAGGACAAAGGGGAAATGTTTTCAGAGGCTAGAGAAGGATGTAGTAGTAGAAAGTTGAGTCAAACTGTTGCCTGCAGTAATATAGAACATAGAAAAAGTATCTAATGAACATTTAGATCTGGCTAAAGAGATTTTCAGACAGAATATCAAAAGTAGCAACTGGTTTCTTTTCACTCTGTGGGACCAAATATACTGATAATGAAAAATGGGATTAAACAAAAAAATGCACAGTTTTCAAGATAATTTAGGGGAGATAGGAAAAAGGCAGGATTTGCTTGTTCCCAAACAAAAATGTTTTCTATTCCCAGCTGCTCTAGGTGGTGAAATAATCTCAAAGTAAGACATGGTCTCAGGGTAAAGATCTTAAGGGTGTTGCTGTAAGACCTTTTTTGAGACTCAGAAAGATTTAAGGGTGTGCCCTGTAGGATTTCTAAGACTTTTAGGGATATATGCCTAATGTACACTCTTTGGTAGGGAAGAAAAACCTTTCATCTAGACAAAATGGCTTTGTCCCACAGCACAGCACCACGTGTCACAACAAGCCAGAGAGAAGCTTATCTGAAAGATACCTATGAGGGTGACTTTTAGCTAATGGAATTAACCCCAAAAAGAATTGTACAAACGCAGAAAATTTTAAAGAGAATTTTACTACAGAAGCAGTGGATGGATAGAGATAGCACAAAATGAAAAGAGTCCTTTGTACCCACAAAAGAAACAGACAGAAAACTACTCAGTGCAAACATAGGCTATTCCTTATGTGAAAGAAAAGATGACTAAGAGAGTAAAACCAAGAGTGCGAAGAGCAGAGACAGGCACCGTGGAGAACCATTCCCAGGGAGGAAGCCGGGGCCTAAGCAATGAAGTGGTGACATGTGCCCAGCTCTGTTTTATAATTAGCTGGATTTCTGAATTGGTCCAGACCAGTGACTGCTATGTGTCTCCTATTTTCACCTGTTTGGATGAGTGTCTATTATGTTTATCTGATCCTTGTATCACCATTGTCTGTTGTCTGTGAAGGGGGCAGATATCTTGTCTCTTTTTTTAACATATCTTCACATCAAGAGGAATCCACTCAAAAGACCATCCCTGAGGAGTCTTATTAACTTTTGGACTTATTTATATAACAAGATCCTAAACTTCAACTCGAGCCTGATGCTAGGATGGGATGTGAATTTTGAGGGTGTTGGGAGGCGGTAAATGTATTTGCGTTTGGGGAAATATAAATGGTTTTTGGCTAACAGGTGGACAGCAATAGGCCAAAGATGGTCACAATCTATGGCACTTCTCTCCTTGAAGGACGGAGCATAGTATTCCTTCCTTTTCATCTGAGCTGGCCTTGTTGACTTGTTTGACTGACAGAATGCAGTAGAATTGACATGCGGGGTTTTTGAGACTAGATCATAAATTGCTTTGAAGCTTTCACATGGTCCTCTTGAAACACTTTCTGGGAGCCATGAACCACCGTGCCAGAGATGTAAGTACTGCAGTTGACATTTCAACTTAGTACAGTCCTCCAATGATCAGTATTGAGGGTCAGACATATTAGGAACCTCTCTTGGACTCTCTGGACCAGCCTATTCACCATCACATAGGATAAAAGAATTATCTCACTAAGCCTTACTTGAATTTCTAACTCACAAAATTGTGAGAAAAAATAATTTCTCATTTAGCTGTTAAATTTTGGGGAAATTTGTTATGCAGCAGTAGGTAACCAGAACAAGTATTCTTTCTCTTTCTGAGACTGTTCCTTCATGAGTAAAATGTGAAATTTGAATCACACCTGTAAGTATCTTCTAATTTTAACAAAACTAGCAAAATATCACATAACTACTTTTACTAAACTGCCACAATCTTACTTATGTAATCATGCATAGATAGTAAACACTACAAATTATGCCACTTCTGACTAAAACATCACAACTAGAGTTAAAACACTGGGGAATTATTGTCAATACACACTACCTACTGTTATGGATGAAGATGGGTTAGCAAGATTAATGTTTTTATTGAGAAACAAAGTGATTTTTCTTCAATGACTCTCCATGGTAGCTAGCTAAACGCACCCAAATTATGTTATATCTAAAACACCCAAGTCTTTCAAACAAAATTTCCTTTGAGTAAGGCATATGAAACTTAATCTAGAAGATTAATTCCTATCTGCAAACAAACTGGTGACTATCTGTGGACAAATGCATGCACTTCTGTCTACTCATTGAGCACAGGACAGAACTTAGGGTGGAGGCGGGGGGTCCATGTGCTTTCGTGGGCAAAAATTATTTATTTCTGTAACCTTTAACTAAATTTAACAATAACTTCAATTATGAATACAGGTAACAAACAAGAAAATTTTAGCAGTACCTGTGATTTTGGTCACCAGTAGAAATCACCAATATTTTCATATCACATAAGAATTGTTGCCCACATTTCAAATGATCATGTACACTCATCACAACTTTGAACTTGGGTTTATTAATCCCACTGATAAAATAATTGTTTAACACACTGATAAAGATACTGGGGAAGGCAGCAAAAAACTGTATACAAGTGGACACTTTGGTCAACGTTGCTCAAGCAGTTCGCTGTAATCAGAAGTGTCTGGATGCTGATGGTAACAACTTTGAGCACCTCTTGTAATTGCAGAAGTAAAACGTGACTTGTATTCATCTTTTGTTATCAGTATATATTGAGTATTGCAATGTAATGTTTTTTTTCCTTTCTTAAAATGTGTATATATTTTTTGGCACCGTCTCGCTCTATATATGTGTATGGTACTATAATATATACCCTACTATATCACAAGTTTGCTTTTGAAATTTTGATAATACTTTACCCTGATTGGTTTCCTTTTTAATGCTATGTGTTTTAATTTATGTATTTAAAAACATTATTATGAGAAAAGATCCATAGGCTCCTCTAGACTATCAAAGAAGACCCTGGAACCAAAAGGTTAAAACCCCCTAATTTTTAGCCCACACTGCAGCTCTTAGCTCACATGACTCTCCAGCTAATCAGCACATGTTGAGTGCCTACCATGGGCCCAATGTGGCATCAGCCGTCAACGTGCCAATTCCTTCATCTTCTGTCATGCTTTGCTTCTTTTTCCCATTCCCCACGTTAGTTGCTCTAAATACCAGTTCTTGTCTTAGGTCCCTATCTCATTTCTGGTCCCCTCATGCCTCACAGGTGATTCTGCCACCTTCTTCATTATAGAAAAGATAGACCCTCCTCATTTTATCCATGACCAATGCTTCCATTGCTGCATATAATAGATGCCGTTCTCGCTCTAATACGTGTTTTCAAATCTTATGTTCCTTTAGAGTTTGAAAGTCTAAATTTCCAACTGCCTCCTCATCTTGAATATCCTTCACATACTTGCAATTCAACTGGCTCATTTATGGTCGATGCCTGACATCATACACTGCACCTCACCCTAACCCCTGGGCACACATGAGAACAGCAATTCTGTGCCTTGGAAATTTGGTGTCATATCTGGGTTTAACCTTCTCTCCCTCTCCCCCAAATTTAGTCATACTGAATTTGCCCCTTTAAATATTTCTGAAATCCACTTCTCTTATTTGACTCAGACCCTGCTCAATTCTTGCCATGACCTTTAAAGGATCTCCTGGTTTCTAGTATCTCATTTTTTGCCAATCCATCTAGAATTAACTTTCTAGAACTCAAATTAAGCCATCTCACTTTCCACCTTAAAAGTTGTATTGCTTAAACCAATGAGTCTCACCTCGTTGGTTGATTAAAACACAGATTCCTGGGCTTCACTGCCAGAGTATTGGAGACAGTCAGTCTGTTTGGGGGCCTGGGAATTTGCATTTCTAGCCAGTTCCCTCGTGATGTTGATGCTGCTGGCCAGGAAACCACACTTGAAAATTACTGGCCTAGACCATTTATCTTTAAACCTGTTCCATCTGCATTTCTTCTATGAATAAATATTTTAGTATAAACCCCAACATACGTATACCTATTTATTTATAAATCATATACACATTCTAATGTATTCACATAGTAGGGACATTGCACAACACACTAAATATAATCATAAAAGGATGACAGAAAAACAAATAGAAAATTCAAGAATACTCTTCCTGCATCCAATTGGATCATGCTGTATACGCTGCATCAGAGGATTCTGGGAGGGACAAAGATTAAGAACAACTCCATGGCGGGAGAAATAAAGTCCTATACCCTTGGTCTTTCTGGTCAATCATTGTCAGCCTGTTTGCTCTCTAATTCTGGCTCTGGGCCATAGGTTACAACCTTAAGAAAAATCCCTAACCTCTTAAAGCATCTATGTCTTTCTTGGGAAAATGGAGACAATATTAGTAACTATCTCATGGGATTGCTTTTAGGATGAAATAAGTCATAGGCATTACAATGTCCCTAGCATATAATACATGCTTGATTAATGTTGACTATTATGATTGCTCCTGGTTAGACACCTTATGCCATAACCATGCTGGTAAGTTTATGGTTTCCTGAATAAATATCTATAGCTCATTGTCTTTGCCTGTGTTGTATCCTCCACCTGGAATATACTTCCTTCATCTCCCTTTGGTAATATCCTTCTCATATGTCACAGCCCAGCTGAAAATGTTGTGTCTTCTATGGGAAAATACATGAACCTCCTGGTGTAATTAATTGCTCTTTTCTCTGTGTCCCCACAGCACTTTTGCAAGCCTCTCAATATGGCTTTCCACAATGTATTAAGGACAATTGCTTACATGCATTTCCTCCAATATTGTGAGGTCCTCAATGGTGTGAACACTATCTAGTGGACCTATGTATCCATCACATCACTCAAGAAAATGCTTGACACATGTAGCAGATGTTAGATACTCATCTTGTGGTTGTTGTTGTTGTTGTTGTTTTTGAGGGTGAGGACGTGAGAGTGACAATCCTATCCTAACACCAGAGCCTAGCCTGGGACCTTGTATTCAGCTGCAGATGGTATCTTCCCCAAGTGACTCCCCACTTCAGCCCCACTTTCCTTGTCCCTTGGCCAATGAAGATGTGATGTAGTAAAATATAAATATTTGGTATTTGTCCTGGCTTCCCGGCACACAGCTCCTAAACCCCGTGGAATCTCCAGAATGAAAAGAGTATCTTTTGCATGCTGTTGAGATGTCTGGTTCCAGGGGCCCCTGGTTGGCTTCAGAATGGGGGTTGTTCACCAGAAATTCCAAGCCTTAATTAGAAACGTGGATCTTTCAGTTCCATCCCCCAACTTCCAGATTGGGGAGAAGAGCTGGAGATTGAGTTTTATCACCAATGGCCAATAATTTAACCAATCATGCCTATATAAGGCAACCTCCATTTAAAACCCTGAATAACAGGATTTAGAGAGCTGCAGGGTTGGAAACGCATCCATGTTCTAGGAGAGCAATGCACCCCAACTCCACAAGACATAAGCTCTTTCACGCAAAACCCTTCTGGATTTCACCCTACACACCGCTTTATTTGGCTGTTCATTATAGCCTTCATAATAGTCTTTCTAATAAAAAGTAAACATAAGTACTATTTCCCTTAGTTTTGTGAATTATTCTGGCAAGGTTTCAAACCTGAGGAGGGAGTTGTGGGAAATCGCCATTTATAGCCAGTCGCTCAGAAGTACAGGTGGCAATCTGAGACTTGCGACTAGCATGGGGACAGTCTCAGGAGACTGAGCCCTTAACCTGTGGGGGGGCTTTGTTAACTCTGAGTAGCTAGTGTCAGAGTAAACTGAATTGTAGAACATCCAATTGATGTCCGGAAAGCTGGAGAATTGGTTGGTATGGGGAATAAAACCTACCCATTTGGTGTCAGAGTGTGAGGAAAAGCAGTTAAGAGAGGCCCGTGAGGTTCATACGGGAGTCTGCAGCCCTCTGACAGAAACGTGCCCGCTAAGCAAACGGCACCGCACCTGGAACGATGCCCTCATCAGGACCACATTCTGTTCACTTGAATAGTATGGCCACAAAAAGGTGACAAAAGAGCCTGTTAGAATCAATATCTCAATTCTTCTCCTGGTTTCTATAATTTCATGATCTTGAAATATAAAAAAAAAAAAAAATGAAGGAATGCCTGTCTTCAGTATAAACGCTCTCCCCAACCTCATTAATAAGATTGCCCAAGTTCCCAAGGCCCTGAAGCCCTCTAATTATGTTCCCTTTGAGTCGACAGTTGACTCCTGTTCTAGGGCACATCCAATTCCATTTGAAGCAGGAGCAAAACGTGTCAGAGTCTGTACGTCCTGCTTACCTGCATGGCCATGGTTGTCTTTTGGGTTCATCTGCAGTTCTCTCAGCATTGGCACCTGGGTCCTGAGTGGGCTGCTCTTTGTAAGTCCTTTTGTCAACTCCATGAAAAAAAAAATTGGAATCAAATTACTCTGACATTTTAATAAACCCATCCAAGCCTTCCTCCACCTGCTAACCAGGTTACCGTTGTCATATTCCCTCTGCCCAGACGTCCCATTCAATGGAGCTCTGCTGCAGTGCACTCATGATTACTGGGTTATTTTATCGTGAATGAAAAGCTAGCCCCATGTCACATCAAGCATATGTTTAAACCATGACACACAGCATAAGCGAGCCAGATATGCCCTTGTCAACCCTAATGAAAGAAGAATATCAGACCCATTAAAAGGCTAAAGTCCAATCACCCTTCAGTGCTTTTTCTTCTCATCAGCAAAAATGCTCATTAATCCTAATATATTTGCTTTCAGGCATGAACTATGAGATCTGAACAGAAATTTCATTTGTAATGAACACATTTTGACAGAAGCAGAATTGTGATTCTACTGGTAATAATAATAATAATAATAATAATAATAATAATAATAATAAGCCATATCAAGGGAACTGTAAGATTCTAGTTCTCTAAGCTGGCAGGGGATCTGTGAGACCCTCTGGGTGTGACATGGTCTTGTGATACTCCAGAAACATCTGTGTAAACAATGTGACTCACAAGGCTGATTTTCTAAGCCACAGATCAAAAGGAACACAGCCAGAAAGCATACATCCATTGCTGACTTGATCTGGGATTGCAGACTTGGACTCTTCTTGTAAATAAAACCCCGAAAACCTATTCATGATCCTACATTTAGTTAGTTCAGAGGGATGACTTTTCTGGGATGGGAGATCATTGTAAGGATATTTGAGGTAGAAGGCCACAGAGTTGGTCACCTTGGAAGCCAGAAATTCCAAGTCTGGGTCATCCTAAAGAAGGAGGGAATCATCGTCCATGATTAAGATATCAATGTAATAACCAAGATCTTATCTGACTTAGCAGGCACATTTCCCACTAGAGAACATCTGGGAGTTCTGTGTACAATAGGTACTTAATTATTTCTTCAGTAAGTGACTAGGTTCAGATTTGCCACTTTCCAACACTATCCAATCGTTTTCCTGGTCTTTAAGGAATAAGGCTGTCCAGCCCTAATCTCACAGCCATGTTATGGGCAGGAAAAAGGCCTCATGGAACTGCCATACCACCTTCAAATTCATTTAACATGAAAGGATGGACTACTAATTTTTTTAAGCCACTGTACTTGGGTCTCTGCTACCAATGGCCAAATACCATTTTTCGTTGATCCTGACATATACCACTGCTATCATTTCACAGATAAGCAAACCTGTTCAGAGAGATTAAGAAGCTCACCTCAAAGCACACAGCTAGACTCGTGAAGCCAGGCTTTTATGCCCAGGCCTCTGATAGCAGAGACTTGTTCTTCCTAATATGCCCGTGGCTGCAGTGGCCATGAATCAATAGAGCAATTAGAATTGTTATGTCCATTGTAATATTGAGTTAGAAAAAGGATTTGGTTTCAATAGATCAAAGAGAAAAGAAATTAGAAAGAGAGCCTGTGGGGAAATGTGTGTGTGGAGGGTTGCCAGAAGAGAGGCCAGCCAAAAAAGGATTTAACACAATTGCTTATCAAATGGGCAAAGGACAGGGCATGCAATCATAAGTGAAGACACACAATTAGAAGACAAATGGGGAAAACATTTTATTTCTGTAGATATGAAGGAAAGGCAAATTAAAACAACGGTTCCGTGCTTTCTAAAACAGTAAAGAATGGCAGCACCCAGTTACCAATGGCACTGTGAAACCCGTACACAAATGGACCCTGGAGAAAATACAATTTGTAAAATCCATTTGAAACAAATTTACCTATAATTTTCAAGAGTCATGTAAATATTTATGCCCTTTATCATAAAGAAAATATCTGAAAGAAATATCTTTGGATATAGAAAGATGCAAACCAGTGCAGTATTCAGAACAGCAAAAGTTTAAAATTAATGTAAGTTCCCACGAACAAGAGGATGTATATGTAATGTGGACAATTAATGCGGTAGAATATTATACAGAATTCACTCAGGACCTGTCCCCTCTGGTCTGGACTACGGCAACAGGTCACTTGCTCCTCTCCAGCTTTGTCCTCTCCAGTCAGGCCTCCACAGTGCCACCAGATGGGTTTTAGAAGTATGGCACTCCCATCATCTGCCTGGTGAAGTTCCGAATTCTTAGAGAGGTCTCTAGGGCCGCAAGGAGAGCCGCTGCTCCTGCCCCTCCGGCTCCCTTTCTTGCACAGGCCCCATCTGTTGGCCTCCATTCCGACTAAACACAACATAGACACATTCATTTCCTGAATAAACACCCATAACCCAGTGGCTGCTTATGGTGAAGCCTCTACCTGGAACATCCTCCCTTTATCCCCTCGTGGTAAAATCCTTATCATCCTTCACAACCCCAGCTCAAAAGGTTAGCTGGACTTTGCTCATGCATCTTTAGAATTACTGGGGCCTTATCGGTGCAGTAAGTGCCAGTTTGCTTCAAGACGGAGCATACTTCCAGCCTCTTTGTAACGATCTTCTCAATTTTCTACACCTCCATTGCCACGTGGAATCAACCACGCTTTCCATGGGGCCTCCAATGAACCCTGTATAGATGTTTATCACAGCTCATCATTCTTAATTGCATGTGTTTTTATATATGTCTCTCTCTATTAAACCCCTTGAGGTCATGGGCACATAATCATAACCAATTATATCAGCATCTTATTCACCAGCATTTACTTAATGGTTAGCATATGCCAAACACTGCACTATGAATTTTGCAGTTTATCTCCATATGTCATTAAAATTTTATAACACAAATGAAGTATGTTGTTAATTAATCTCAATTTAAAATATGAGGAAACCGAGGCTCAAAGAGGTTAAGTCATTTTCCCAAGGCACAAAGTAAGCAAAGGACATAGCCAAGAATTGAACTCTGATCTAATTGAATCCAGCTAGCTATCCAAAATATTATCTTATCCTCTTTTGTAACATAGTAGCTGCTCAATAATTGCTATAAAAATAAATAGGTGCTCCATGATTTTTCTAGAATTATGTGGAAGTATGGATAAGTGCTTACAACAGATAGAATAAAAGAAGAAGGTAACAATGCATCCAAACATTGATTACAATCACATTAAAACTATGCATGTCTATTTGACAAAGATTGCATGGGAACCTGGCAACAGACAAGGTCAATTTACTAGAGAAACAGAATTCTGGCAGTTTTTACATTGACTTTGCCCTTGCACCGTATTCTTAAGTTGCTTACCAAGACTTTTTGTTGTTGTTCATGAGAGGCTAGCTCAGTGCTGTTCCCCCACCAGACTCCTAAGATCATTAAGGTATCGACTGCCTAAAGGAACTCAGAAAGCAGAGGTCCTAACCGGTTAGCTACTGAATGTCCCCACTGGAAACTGTATGCACATCGGCAGGCCAGACATATTAATAAGTGAAAAGAAAGAGAAACACCAGTTTCCTTTTGTGCTGAATTGTCATACATAAAGAAGATTTGCACATGAGACCTTAGTTCTGTGTGAAAAATAAACAAAAACAAACTTCTTTGTACCATTTCATAGAAATACATTTCAGAGATGGATCTCTCAGTGAGGTCTCCGCCTTAAGCAAAGAACATATTGAAAAAGTGGGAGAGAAACGTAAGAGAAAGGAGAAAAAGAAGGGAAATGAAAGGAGAGCGGAAGAATAAAAAATAATTTGTGATTTGACAAAGAACATAAAAGAGGCAGATAAAACTCATAAGATAAATCCATCCATTGCTTTTTTTAAGATTGCGTCCCTGGGATTTTACATTTTAGAATGTGCTATTGTTTAATTTCACCCAAGGATTAGGACACATGATGGAGCCATTAACAGAAATGGGAACTCAAGGAGGTTCTTGGGAGGGAATATAAGACCATAAAGAGGACTCCATAAATGTTTGTGTACAGACCATTAAATGAAAGTGTCTTATTTGTTGAGTTGCAGTTTCCAATAGGACATTTTTCATGGCCTGCCAAAATTAGGAACACCTCCTCTCAAGGGGCAAGGCGACATTGCAGTAAATTTCCTATTTCAATAAGATAGAAATTGCAAGTCAGCGAGAAAGAGAGACAGGCTACACAGTTTCCTTAATCTTGTATTCCCAATCGAATGCAAGGCCCAGAAATAGCCAGGTTATACCTGTTCAGCTCCTGCCCTCTGCCTCAGGTGACTGATGATAAGGAGATTCCTCAAGCGTCCAAGTAATCCTGGCCACTCTGGTTCCAAGCATGTTAGGTACCGATGAGAAGGAGCTTGCTTGCAATGGAGCTGAGCCAGGCTGAGCAAAACCATGGCACTTTCTTTATTATGAAGGGTCCGACCCCTTGTATCGCTTCCTTGAGGGCAGAAAAGATGGGTGCTTTGTGCCACCCAATTATTACTTGGGACCCACAATTATTCATATGTTTAAATGAAAATATTAAAAAAGAGAGCATAATTTCCAAACAAAGAATAATTGTAAGCAAAAAATTTGGAATCATTTTATGACCTTGCTTGTGGCAGTTGACCTTTGTGAAAAATCTCTATCTCTAGAGAGGGACACAGAGATCATTGCATTATTGTTTAGAAACAATTGAACAATTGATAGTATTCATATGCTTTAATCTCATTTGCTTCCAGAAGCAGGGAAAACTTGTTCAATGGAGATATCATGGTCTCAGCTGATGAGCAGATTTTCTGAGGGTAAAGGAAAAGGCTAGAGCTTGAGAAGGTGGGTTGGGTGGAGTTAGATTGAGGGTAAGTTGAGACAACCCTGGCACTGAGACCCCTTTGAGGACTGACAACATACACCCCTTTGCAAGTGTAAAGGAGCAGTACAGTCTTGTATTACAGAGACTGTTTCTTCTCTCCATCCCTCAGCAATCTCCACCTCTGCCTTTCCCTCCCTCTATGGGGCAACAGGAAAAATAACATTCTTGAAATAAGAGATTCATTTCTCATCAAAATAGAACCTTCTTTTATGTAGCTACCCATAAGCTTCCTTAGTGAAGCACCAAACTCAAAAGCAGCTATAAGTAAAAAGAATTTGCTCTTATCATAAATAAAAGATTGTATATGCGAACTTATTTGCAGTAAAATCTTACGATAAAAATATAATTTATACCCTAGTTTCTCCTGTGTATTTTATGTAATATCCTAGTAAAATATTTTCATTTTATGACATGTACCTATTAAAACCATTCCTTATAAAACTGTCGGCATAAAATAAAATACAAAAACTGGAAGGAAAAAGCAGAGGAAAAGAAAATATATCAAAAAGAGGGGATGAAAGGCAACAGAAAGACACTTGTGAAAATTCTCCCAGTGAGATATAAATAACAGTAATGTGGAGGCAGTGGAAGGTGCTGATAATTAAGTAGGATGTTTTAAGGTGAGAAATACTTAAATCTTTCTTAGAATGTCATTCTTTTCTCTATGCTAACAAGGAATTCTATCACAGTAAAATTTGGAGACAGGACCTTACTAGTGAAATAGAATGAGTCTACAAAATAAGTCAATTAAAAAGAAAGAGTCCTGGAAATGGTAAATATTGTCTCTGAAAATACTGCCCAACATTTGATTGACATGGACTGTGGAGTAAACAGATGCTCCGCCCACCTGCAAGAGGAGCAGCTGCCTGTTAGCCAAGGTCCCCTTAAAACCAGCTAATTAGATCTGTCAATCTTTGTTAGGTTGTAGCTATTTATTTTTAAATGATTTCAAATGTACAGAAAATTCGCAAGAATAATAAAAAGAACTACAGATCCCCTTCTTCCATATACAACTATTAAAATTTTACCACATTCTCCGTCGCATGTATTCAAATTATTATATATTCAAGTTATATATATTTAAATTCTATACATTTAAGTTTTGTGTATATAATTAAATGTATACATATATTTGAGCATTTGAGAGTAAGTTGTTGATTTATGATACCCATTTATCCCTAAATCTTCAATGTGTATTATTTTGAGGCACTCTCTTATGTAATTAGGGTGACATAACCAAAATCATGAAAATAATGTTTAATATTATCTAATCTGTGGACTTTATTCAAATTTTTCGAATTGCCCCAACAGCAGCCCTTATATTTTTTTAAAAAATGAGATAACTATAAAGGAAGAAAACTCAAAAGAAAATTCTAGATCTGGACCACCCATTGCATTCAGTTTTCATGTCTCTTGGGTCTCCCTTAATCGGGGACAGTGCCTCAGTCTCTTTGTGGTTTTTTTCCTGACCTTCACTTTTTGAAGAGTATAAGCCAGCTATTTTGTGCAGTAATAACTTGGTTTATCTGATGTTTCCTCTTGATTATATTGTTTCTGAAAATGCTGCCCAACAGTTGATTGACATTTACTCTGGGGTAAATGGATTACATTTTTGTGGCAGGAATGCCACAGAGGTGATGCGGTTTTCTCAGTTTATCATATCAGGAGGCATATGTTGATTTGTTTCACAAATGGTGATAACAATCACTTAGCTAAGATGGTGTCCATCATAGAATTACCACGTTTCCCTTTGCGATTAATAATTGCAGATACTTTGAGACTAAGTAAGTATCCTGGTCCTCATCAAATTTTTACCCAATAGTTTCAGCATCTATCGATGACTCTTGCCTAAATCAATTAGAACAGTGACAGGGGCCAAATGAGAAGGGATGTGGGGCTCCATGGAAGGGGTATACCAGTATCTCTGGGAAATCTGATGGTTTAATTTTTGACTCAGGAAATAAAGCAGTACCTATTTTTACTACAATCTATAAAAAGTAAAGATCAACAGAATTGTCTAATGGGGACTAGATAAAACATAGAATCCATTTTCTGTGCATTGATAATTCTCAACAGAAGGGTGAGGTTTTTTTTAATGCTATCAAAAAGGCCGCAGGTTTAGAAAAGTTGACACACACTGTACGAGATATTTTCCTTTCAAGAGAAATTAACCTCCAGTTTAAAAAATGGAATGGCTATATTTTTCTAAATAATTGTTCTGTTCTTATGTAAAGACATTTTGAATTATGTAACCAACCAAATTTTTCCTTTTGACAACACCTACTAGAAAACGTACAGCCTAAACTGTGTTCAATTAACCATGGCAAATCTTTCAAGTTTGCGTTTTCGGCCTCATTTCTGGACCGTATAATGATTCCAGCTAGTATTTTTTTCTTCTTTTGCTCTAATTTCTTATATATGCATCTTATTTTATTAGGAATTTTTGTAGCTAAGTTGAAGTGTTGTGGGCTAAGATAGGCATACAAATTAATTAATCAATTAAACAGTCTACGTTTGTTTCATCAGTTGCTCTGTCACAAATCTGAAGAATCAAATTTCTTATTAATTAGGCTATCTTATTTTGTTCCGTTTGACAAGACATGCTGGAGGATGGGGATGGTGAAAGCACTCATGACAAACTTTAAGTCAGGGCCATCAGTTAATTCAGTGACTATGCTTTCCGGAAGCCTAAAATAATGAGATTGGTTATTTATTGTCACATGGAATGGGTCCTTGGTGTAAGAAAGGAGCCCTGGCCCACATATAAAAGGCCCATCCAAGGGATAACTCTACCTCTGCCAGAGACTAGCTGTGTGACCTTGAATACACCAATGCCTTTCACTGAGCTTCAGCACCCTTGTCAAACTGGGACTAAAAGTACCTGAACTGCATGTCCCACTGAATTGTTGGAAAACCCAACAGAAAAATGCTTCAAGAATGGCAAGGTCCAAAGATTTCACATCATTTTACCATCTGGTAAGCTAATTGGACAATAAACAAGTGAAGAAATACACAAACGCTTTCATTGCAGGTCTTGGTGAATGCCGTGAAAACAAAATAGGGTACGACATTCAAGAATGAAGGAGAAGAGGGTGATTTTAGATTGGATGGCGAAAGGAGACCTCTGTAAGGAGTGGCTACTTAATGGGAGCACCAAATAATGAGAAGCAGAAAGCTATGTAGAGAGGACAAGAGCATTTGAAGCAGAGATAAAAACCCAAAGGCGGGAAGCAAGTTGGTGTGCTCAAGTAAGCACGGGAGGCTAGTGTGGCTGAGGGGCACTCGCACAAGGCTGGAGGGACAGGGAGGAGGTGTGAGCCGATCTCTCTACAGCCTTAGCATTAGGGGGCATGGGCTCTTCAAGTTCACAAACCTGGGCACACTGGCTGGGTCTGCCTCTTCCCATTATGGCGGGAGTACTTAACCTCTGTCCCACAGCTTTCTCGTACATAAAACAGAAATAATAATACAGCCACTTGACCAAATTTTGTGAGCATTGAGTGGGGTCACGCTTAGCACAGCGCTTGGTACAGCTGAGCTCTCAAGAAGCATTAGCTGTTACTTTCCCATCCACTCTGACTTCTCCATCAACTGAACATCCGTGGACCTCGCAGAATAAGTGACACAATTCAGGGTTCAATGATATTGTCTAAAACTGTCTGTGACGATTAGCAGTCAACTCCTCAAGGATAGAGAACCTGTCTTCTTCAGCTCCACAGCATCTAGCACAGAACTGCACATAGTAGGTGCCCAATAAGATACCTCACCTGAGTAAATATTTGTGAAAGTGGCCCCTGACAGTAGTAACAAGCCAGCCGTAAAATGCAGGCAGCAAATTATGCTCCCCTAGGCCCAGCTCCATACAAAATTCAGCACGGGCACAATTTGTTTTGAAACTCAAGCTATGTGAAATGTTTTTAGATCATCCTAACATATTCGGAGGCATGCTCACCTTAAGTAATGTGTTGTCTCAGGAGTGAGTCCCTGGCCCTGCCATAATAGCTGATTTTTATCAACAATTAGGAAAAGAGGCATTTGTCTGATAACTCGCCCAATTTCTGAACAAATGGCTCCTCAGCCAACCATTGCACACACCTCCCACCACCACCAGCATCTCCAAGTTCAGACTTTTCATTCTAATCATGCTATGAATGTAATCAAGTCTCTCCATGGAGAGAAGTTAATTATCTCCTCAGGCTATGAACAAACACATGAGTTTGGTTTCTGACCATGTTGCCTAACGAGAGGACACCCCAGTGGAGCTAGAGGGCTTGTCAGCTACCACCCCAGGGCATGAGGGCATCTGGGTCCAAGATGATCTGGGCTTTATCCCCCAGGTTCCCCATGGCACCTGCTTCTGGAGACGCAGCTCTGGGCAGGGAACGTGGCTCTCCATCTCCCCTGGCCAGCCCAGCAGCGCCCCGGTGGCTGGGGCCAGGCTCCTCGAGCTCAGCCGGTGCTCCCTGCAGCCCAGCACACCTCCCAGCACAGGATGTCCCTCTGGAAAGCTGATCCAGCTCTGCTGAGCCTCCCAGGATAGATAAGGGAGGAAATCAGCTTTTCTGTCCTCCATCACCAGGCTGCCAGGGACAGCAGGACCCAAAGACTCAAACATAAATCACCTGCCTATCTCCATGTTTTAAGCTTCAGCTTTAATCCAGCTCAGAGTGGGATTAGCTGCCTCAGAGACTGCTAATTGCCAGATGGCTGCTGATAGCCGATCACAGAAACGTGTGTGTCAGAGCCTGCCATGGAGCCTTAGAAAGTCGGAGCTGGGAAGATGCTTAGCCAAGTCGGCCAAGCCTTCATTTCTTCATCATAACAATGAGGACACAGGCAAGGCAGCCGGCTCATGGGTCCACAGTGAGTAAACGGCATGGGCCTGGCATCTTTCTGTGGGTTTTGTTTGAACTGGGAGGAGAAAGGTAGAAGAGCACTGAGAGAGCAATGCATCCCTAGCTGGCTGTGCCCTGCCGCCCTCAGAGAGAGGCAGCAGCAAGAAGAAGCAAAGTTAATTTACAGAAGACCTCCTATATTCTGTTGGCCGTTTCCATGCGTGACACCTGGGTCCTAACCCCGGGGCTCTGACACTGGCCCCACGTGTGATCTTGGGTAAAAAGTTCCCCTTAGGGGGAGTCTTCGTACCTCATGTGTAGGTTGAGAAGGGAAGGCTGGACGATCTCTAAGACAGTGGTCTCATTCTCTTCTGTGCATCAGAATCTCCTGGACCCTGGACAACTTGTTAGAATACAGATTGCTGGGCCCATCCTCAGTGGGAGTGGAATGGGGCCTGGGAATGTGCATGTAAGACACGTCCCAAGTGATGCTGCTGCTGCTCGCCTATGGACCACACTGAAATGGCATTGCGTTGCTCTAAGCTGCAGCCACCAACTCAGGTGTTAAATAGCATGAGTGAGTCCACGAACAAGAAACACACACACATACGCACACTTTTTTTTTTAAAGAGTAAAAAAGAACACCAAACTAGTAAATCAATTCCAATGGATCGACGCCTACAGGTTTTCTTAAACTCTTGGAAATAACATGAACATTAACATGTTGCAAGCCAAATCTAAACTCATGTGACTCAAGTCCTTTCCTTGGAGAAAAATCTAGTGGTATCTTATACCCAGGGAGCCTACCAGCCTGAATAAAAGGAGTTCATTAAGGTAGTCACACTCAGATGGAGACCTGAATGGCATCCTGGGGAAGCATTTAAATGTCTTTGGCATCTGGTACACCCAGGTATTTGCTCTGTCTCCTGTGAGGAGGGCTCTAACCAGCAAGGGAACCAATGGATTGGACACAGTGCAGGAATGCTCAGCATCACTCCTGTAATGTGTCCAGAGGGTTGCACCCCTGAAGACCCCACCCCGAGCACTGCCAACATCCCAGGACATCTGCAGATTGTTTGCAGGAAATTTCTCAAATGTACATCACCCCAAGGAAAGGTGGGAGACAACACTGAAAACCTGCAGTGCTCCTAGGACAGTGTTTGACTCTTGACAAATTATACTCATGAGCCAAATAACCAAGATCAAAGCCAGCTGGGAAAGGTCTTCTGGATCTTATAGAACAGCAACAAAAATACATGGGAAGGAAGGAAACCCAGGGCAAGGAATCCCGAGAACTTCCACAGGGCTCTGCCTGTCAGGTAAGACGTGTGAAATCTAGGAAAGGCTGACAGTGGTGTCACTTTTAGCCCCTGGTCCTACAGGCACGTCCGCCATCACTGCAGACAAAGTAAGTGATGTGGCCAGGATGGGAGATAAGATGAAAGAAAGAAGAAACCTCCTTTTCCTAGTTCCCATGAGGCACCCAAGGAAGAACTTAAAGCTGGAGCCAAGGTCTCTCACCCAGAATGCCATCGAATTCTGTCTCTTCAGCTCTTTCCCGTCTACCTTTGTAATGGAAACGCTGAAATCATTTACACTAAAAAACAATTCTAATTGTTATAAGTTTGGTCACAAAACAGAAGGTACGTGTCATAGATAAGCCTTCTGGTAGAATATACATAACATAAAAATCCAATTTAAAACTAAGAAATTCAGTAAAATGTGGCAATTTATCAATATACTGCCCACAGTGGGGATAGAGGGTCACGTGCAGGAGGCACAGAGGGATGGAGAGAAGAGGTAGAAATGGGTGTATTTCTTCATCTTAGATAGCAGAGAGTTCATGGCTACTTGGCATTGCTCATAAGTGATATATAAGCTAAATTATTTTTATTTAATGTAACCATTAATAGAATTTAAAAGGGTTTATATTGCACAGAAATTATCAAAAAGGAAATCAGAAAACAGACCACATGAAAGAAAGAAAACAGAAAAAATCATCACCCTCCCAAATAAAGATGCGTAAACAAGAGAAGACAGAAAAATAAAATAGAATTAAGACAGAGCACGCTGTCCTACTCTCCCCCTTCCTCATCCAGGAGGGTGGCACCCACAGCTCTTCCCGGACTCTGAGTCCCCCCACTGTTCTGGATGAATCCAGGATCCTGATCCAACACCTTGGCCTCTTGGGCCCTTTGTTTCTTCATCTCAAGTTCTTCATCTTCATTGATTTCTCTCCACTTCAGCCACCCAAGGCCTTTCTCATTCGTTGGACCTTGTCATCCCAAGAGTGCCCCACCTCCAAGAGCAATTAAATCAATCACTGCTTGTCACAGCTCTTGACAATTCAGCTGCAAAAGGAGAGAGGGCAGATTTAAGGGAGGCTTTGGCTTCTACTGTTTTTAATAGATGAGGTTTTTTGCTTGTTGGTTGGTTGGTTTTGTTTTTAAAAAGAAGCCAGTGGAGAAAGTTACAATCAGAGGAAGAGAATGAACAAACAAAAAAGAAGAGGTAAATCGATAGTGGCAAGTTTTGAAGACGGCAGTTTTAAAGTTTTGAGGGCGAGATGGGGTTGAGAGGGCGGAGCCACTGGCCTTAGCGTTAATCAAGTCTAAGTATGAACTACACACCAACTTATAGAATGAGACCAAAGCAGCACCCAGACAAATTCTGAGACTCCGTTGTATTGCTTTAAAAGTAATGAAATAGAGAAACTAAGCATCTACCTCAAGAAGTCAGAAAAGAAAAAAAACACAGTAACGTGAAAATCTTTCATAAGAAAGTAATAAAGACCATATTGTAAATTAATACGTTTTAGAAAGAAATCTGCAAAAATAATTCCAAAAGTTGGCTTTTGAAAGAAACAAAAAATTTAAGAAAAAAAAAAAGGTTAGGAATAAAAAGGTGACTTAACCACAAATATGAAGTTTACTTTTAAAAAACTGAATGAGTACTATTTCAACCCTGCCAGTAACTTTGAAAATCATTAGGGAAAGATTTTCACCAAAATGGGTAGTTCAGTAATAACAGACAAACCTGAGAGAATTTAACAAACTATATACATGTGCACATATACACATGTGTATATATAATTTCATTTAATTT
The DNA here is from genome assembly GCF_036562045.2 of Rhinolophus sinicus. NCBI lineage: Eukaryota > Metazoa > Chordata > Mammalia > Chiroptera > Rhinolophidae > Rhinolophus > Rhinolophus sinicus. Next base: position 14,644,075 of record NC_133755.1, read on the forward strand.
TTAACTATATATAATTAAATTTAATTATATATCTTTTTAAAAATTATATAATATGTATGGATATGATATACATATTATATATTTTAGCAAGATATACCCAGGTGTAACTTTCATGTTATCAGGAGAAAGAATCCTAGTAGTACCCAGACCCACAATTCCTATTTAACTTTCTAAAATACCAAATGCTTTGCAAACCCAGTTTTCATAAAACAGTTGAAGACAAAAACTGACTGGAACTCATTTAAAAGTAAAATTTGACCTGAATTGATATATGTGGTTTTTATTCCAATTATTGCTTTTATGCCATGGTGTAAAATAGTAACACGTTTTATTTTGCACGGCTGCCCCATATCCCTCTGGATGAGGTATGTGACATACAATGTATGTCCTTTATTATCTTTCTAAAAATCCAAAGATTCTGAATTCTGAAACACATCTGGTCCCGAGGGTTTCAGAACAGGCCTTATGGGCCTGTATAGCCTGTTACAGAGACTAGAATTATTTAAAGTTTAAGATTGTCTCAACTATTTTAAAAAGTTAGTTATTCCTGATCTAAAATTTGGCAAAAGAGTTCACTCAAAAAGAAAATTGCAGTCTGATTTCATTTGACTATAGATGAAAAAAAAAAAAAAATGGAAAAAAAAATTAGATAAATTATATTTTTCATTTTTTTTGAACTTGGTGATAAAAATATGGTCATTGATAAGGGCTAATGTGCCCCCCTACCCCCAATTCAGATGTTGCACTCCTATCCCCAGTACCTCAGAAAGTGACTGTATTTGAAGAGAGGCTCTTTAAAGAGGTGAATAAGTTAAAACAACGTTGCAAGGATGGGTCCTGATCCGATATGACTAGGTCCTTGTAAGAAGAGGACATATGGACACAGACATACACAGAGGAAAGACTGTGGGAACAGAGTAAGGAAGCAGCTATCGATGAGACATGGAGAGAGGCCTCAGAGAAATTCTTCCTGCCCACACCTTGATCTTGGACTTCTAAGGCACCAAAACTGAGAAAATAAATTTCTGTGGCTTAATCCACCCAGTCTGTCGTACTTTCTCAGGACAGCCATAGAAACCTGGTATAGTCTTATTTTAATATTCAAGTTTAAATAACTGCAAGTACTCATCTCTCTATTATAAAACCTTCTCTTTTCCTTCACTCTGGGTACCACTTTCATGAAAATTCCAAGAATCTTAAGGACATTTATTCTGTACAAATAGTACTAGATTTGTAACAAAATAAAAATAAATAAATAAACAAAAACCTAGAAAATATGATCAGTCCACCAGAGGGCCAGGTATATTGCTGCTATTATTCATGGAGCACACATGGTATTTGTTGAAAGCATGTGACCCAGGAACAGGGGTCCTCCTTGTCCATGGATCAAAGCTTTTCACTGGTCCAGGCACCAGTACCTGGTGGACCATACTCCTAGGCCACATCACAAGTATCGGGGTCCTTGAGACACGTACCACCCAGGCTATTCCCACAGAAGTTCTCAGGATGCAGAGAACAGAGAGGGCATGGCTCTCTGCAAGGATGATGCCTGTATATGGTAGCTGCACAGCCTTCAATGCCTGAGCTCCCAGTGCTGCCATTCCTTTGTACAGCACTTGTCTCACGTACGTGGCCATTTTTTCTAAGGCACTGGCACTGTGCCGAGGTGACCAAGTCTAAGAGGTTCCAGGTTCAAGCACAGACACTGACCTGACACCATCCTGCCCCACGCTGTCCGCTATTTGACCCTCATGAGAAAAATCAGTTCTTCCCTCTCTCAGTCTAAAGCCTGTCTAGCTTTAGTCATATTATTTTCATGGGAAAATCTGACCTTGTGAAATGAAATGTGACCTGGAGAAATGAAACAAAAGCAAATTGAATCGTGTAATGTAGAAGAGCAGTGCTCCATAACTAAGTAAAGGTTATTCCATGAATGCAAAGCTAGTTAACTATTAGAGGAAAAACTTAAAACATCATGTCACTGAGTCGAAGGAGAAAAAACAACATATCTTCGTAAAGGATGAGGAGGTGATGTCAACAGCATTCCTAATTTATAATGGTAACCAACACAACCAAAATATTTCATAAACTAGGAATAGAAGATGACTCCTTCATATGATAAAAATATTCAAACCTTTCCAGGCAACATGTCAATGATTGCTAGTTAAAATTAAGTGGTGTTGCCACATCAGAAAGTAAGAAGACTAGCCTCCTTGCAATCATGGCCATTATTTATAGCATTCATGAAATTCTAGACCTGTGCTGTCCCAAAATGGCAGCCACTAGCCACATGTGCACACTGAGCTCTTGAAATGGGGCTCATCTGAATTGAGATGTGCTGGAAGTGTGACATGTACACAAAAGTTTGAAGACCTGGTATTTTTTTTAATGTAAAAAATGTATCATTTTATACTGATGTAGGTTAAAATTACATTCAAGATATTCAGTAACAATACATTATTGAATTTCATTTTTTTCTTTCTTTTACCACAGCTACTAGAAAATTTTAAATTACATATATGACTGGCAATATATATCTATTAGACAGTGCAACAAGGTAAAAGAAAAGAAAAAATCTTTAACCACAAGAAAGAAGAAAGGGTAATTATTACTGTTTGAGAATGAGATGACTGTTTAGATGAGAAACTGTTCGATATTTTAAAGAAATAATTATTTAGAAATTAACAACTACTTTCTATGCCAGCATTACCCAGTTAGAAAATATAATGGAAAAATAAATCCCAAAAAGCATCTTCTCAGCAATAAATTGTACATAAAATGTAAGACATTCATATAAATAAACAGTTCTAAATGGCTTTAGTTTCTCCTTTGCCCACAGTTTAGAAAGAACCAGAGCTGTCCTCTGAGAACACTGGTCTGTACCAAAAGGTGTCTTTCACCCACCGCTGTGCAAGCCATTGCCGTCACCGGGTTAAGTGGTTTAGTGTCTGCAGAGGACCCACTTCCGCCAACTATGGTAGAACTCAGAGCATCCAAGTTAAGTAATGACCTTGTTTCTAGCTCCACCTTATGTTTCCTATTCTGATGTCTCTTTGCTTGATTATCCAAGCACTGCACTACACATCTTGATACATTGGTTATAATTACACACTGATGTCATGGTTTGCCTTTTCTCTTATCCCTTCAACTTTTTTATGTTAAAGGACTAGTTCTTCCCCTTCTCCCGGGTGACATGTCTCAGTCATCTCGTGTCACTTTTTCAGAGACAAGCACAATTTCTGTTTCTGCACTTCGGCTTTTTTCATCTGAACAGACACCTCCTTGTCATTACAAGCATCTGAAAACGCAACTCTTAGTGCTGTTAATCCTGACAAATATTGCAAAGACGGAGGGACGTTTTAACCTGTGATTCATCAGGGGCAGAAGTATCTCCACTGTTAATAAGGATGTGAAGAACATTCCTTACTAAATAAACCTTTTGTAACTTTATTTGGATGCTAACTTTCATGCTATTTAATATAGAAGGCAATTTGTATATGGTGTCTCTGAATCCTTAGTAGCCCAGAGTTAATAGCCTGGAAAGGCAAGGCAGGGAGTCGTGTATCCTTGGCAAAAGTGCCCCCTCCTCCTATGTTCAGAGAAAACCTGACAGAGTCTCTGAGAGCCTCCAGGACCCCAGTGCCTTTGCGATTTGTCTTGTCTATTATCCTGGCCTGCAGCTTGAGACTTCTTTCCCTCTCAGATAAAAGACTCTCTTTGGCCCTTGAGATAAGAACAATGATCCCCCCAGAAGCCCAAGGGACAATTTACAAAGGCCTGGGAATGATAGCCTTGCAGTGTCTCTCCATTCCAGGCATGAAATCAGGAATCTGATCTGAGAACCATTTCTTTTGTGCAACAGCCCAAGGACCTATTGGCTGTGGGGAGTGGGCAAGAGATGAGGATGGAAGCTAACAGGGGAGGCACACCATTTCTTAATGCAAAAAGCAGTGGAGAAGGATCCAATTTGGAAGATGAGGAGTTGAGTTTGGGACATTTTTATTTCGAGGTGGAATTGCCAAGTAAAGATATATTAGTAGGCGTTCAGATCCGAAATTCAGGAAAGACATCTGGCCTACAGACACAGATGTTAACAGCAACCATAAACCTAAATCAAGAGGTATTTGTTATTTCTCTTCAGCAAATCACCTAGTTTTTCATTTTGAAGAGCATGCAAAGGACGCCTTTCAGATGACACACAGGAGGATTTCAGAGTAGCAGCATTGAACCGCTCTCACAATGCAGGTGGCTAGGAACTCCTGAGTGTTATGCATCCATTTTCAATGACTGCATAACAAATTATCACAAATGTAGTGGCTTTAAACAATGCACATTTATTATCTTACACTTTCTATGGGCTGGGAGTCTAGAGACAACTCAGCTGGGTCTCTTAAGGCTGCAGTTGAGGTTGTAGCCAGGCTGTGTCTTCATCTGGAAGTTTGACTGGGGAAGAACCTGATTCCAAGCCCACTCAGGTTAGTGGCAGAATTCATTTATTTGTGGTTGTAGGACTGAGGGCCCCAGCTCCTGGCTGACTAATGGCTGAAGCCACCCTCAGCTCCTACAGACCACCTACCATTGGTAGAGGCCCACATGGGCATTCCCAACATGTCCACTTACTTCATCAAGACAGCAAGAAGAGTTTCTAGAGTGAATCTGCTAGCAAACAGAGTCTCATAGAATGCAATATAATCACAAGAGTGACATCCCTCACTTTTCCCATATTCAGTTGGTTAGAAGGAAGCCAAGTCCCATCCTCACTCAAGCAGAGGTATTATACAGGATATGAACAGGAGTTACAGATCGTGGCAGGTCACCTCAGAGTCTGTCTGCCACATAGTGTGTGAAAGGGAGAGTCATGGACACATACTAGAAAAGCCCTCCCCAAGGAGCAAGCAAACAGCAGAACATCACCACATATGCTGCCATGGTCAGCCAGAGAAAAGCTGCAAAACAACACACATTTGGCAGTACGATGAGGAAATAAGCTTTCCAAGTGCACATAGTAACCCCCTAATTAGTGGTGGTCCTTATTCAATAAATTCATTTGTATAACTCTGTTGTAAGAGTCCCTATCATCTATTTTAGGGGTACTGAGGGTGAAAGGGGCAAGCAAATACCCTATCCTCATGATAACCCTCAAAATGCATTACCTGAGATATTCCTGGGATATTTGATTGGCATATGGACCTAAACATTGAGTGGGTGACATTGACCATAGACAGTGATTGGTCAAAGGATATTTAGGTGGATTTCTTTTCCCACTTTCCCACCAGGAAAAAATGGAGTCAATGAGAGTCTAGAAAGAGGAGAGATTTGAAGACTTCCACAAGGTGATGATCCAAAACCTACATTAAATATCAGATATATGCTAGGTGCTAAAAATTGGATCATACACACCCCATTCATTAACAGCCTCCCCCAAAAGCTGTCTACCTGCTGAACACATGAAGCTTTGGCCTTGGTTGTTCCTCCTGTGGCCTGACTCACCTCCCATCCCCTCGCCTCCCTTGTAAAAGCTGAAGGAGACTCTCCAAAGCTGTCAGCACGAGGAAGCTCTGCAGTTTCCTCTCAGTCTTCTCTCCACCAGAAGCATTCCCATGACACTGCCATCTGCTCAGCAATATGGCACCCCAGGCGCAGGGACACTGGGTACAGGGCTGTCTCCTCTTGACACCTCAGAACTCATCTCTCCTCTCAAACAATAAGAACAGACCTGCCCAATTTATCAGGGGCCCAGCTAGCATGGCTACACACACTCGTTCTCAGTAACTCTGAGACTTCGAGTATATTTGTTAGTAATGGAACCCAATCTGCTTGAGCAACTGCTTCTGCGAAGCTAGATGTCGTGAGGTAGCTCATGGTGAAGAGGGACTCGTTTGTGTTTCATCACAAACTAGCAGAGGACGTTCCAGTTTCTGTTTGTCCAAAGAAACGTGCACGTAGGGAAATAGGGCTCTCCCCAAGGGGCAGATGGGCAGATTCCCTACCCCGCCTCTTCCTTCCCTACCCTGTCACAGACAAGGGGGACAGAAGCTACAAGAGAAAACATTCAAGCCAGCTCAGGTAAGAGAGGTGGTACCTGGAGAACAGATGGATCAAAATTTAATTTCAGGTTTTGAAGTTGTACCCTTCGGATGTCCCTGGTTGCTTTGTTTTGTTTGTTTGTTTTTTGATTGTTTGTGTTCAGAATGCAGGGGTGTTTGGGAAGCATGATGCCATTTAGCAAAAAAGAAAGGATGAGATTTTTTAAAAGACAGCACCAGGTCTATACTCCAGCTTCTCCATTTTAGTCTCTGCCCACCTTTCAACAGAGCACTGTAATCCTCTTAAATCTATTTCCTCATCTGCTGAGAAGGAAACACTTAAACGGTACTTAAGCTCACAGGGTTGTTGCGGTGGGAACACGTGGGGGATCGCATAGCACAGAAGCATTGTGCACTGTGTAGAGCTGCACAGCTGATGCCAGCCTTCAGTCCATCGCACCCCCGTTGACACCTCATGCCTGGAAACTAATGCCCCTGGTGGGAAGGGACTTGGCCAAGTTCTTTCCTCCAGAAAGACTCCCAGGCTGGGGGGTTACTGCCTCCTGCCAGTACCTGCCAGGCAGGGGAGACAGAGGTGGAAAGTAAAAGTTCACAGCCTTGCCTGGGGCTGAGGGCCTCCCTGTTGGGGATGGGGCAGAGAGCAGGTATAGGCCTGGCAGGATTTTGAGCTTTACTCTGACACCCTGACGAGAGCCCTCCATCCCAGCCAATGGCAGCTCCAATCTAACCCCCCGCCACCTTAGGTCTGTGTGCCGCCAGCTGTCCCCTGCTGCTGGGCATCACAGTGGCCCATCGTCCCAGGCTCTCAGACTCCTACCTCATATTCAGAAGGAAAGCGATGATGGCAGAGCCGGCCGAGTGGCAGCTTCAGCAGCTCCCATGCACTGGGACAGCTGCGTCTGTCCTGGGGCAGCTCCGTCTCTACATCAGGCAGCTTCATGGACATATTTGTTTACTCCGTTCGCCGAGATGCAGTTTGCATAATATTGAATCTGGAAAGGACACTGCATCCACTGACAGGAGTCTTCCCAGCTGGAAAAAAAAAAAAAAAAAAGGAAAGAAAATAACTAGCTTTACATTTTTTACATGTTAGGGTAAAAATGAAGATGCCAACACCATGTGCCAGACTTTCTGCTGGATGGTTCGCGGTACGGGGGAGGCCACGTCTGCGGTCAGGCCACGCTCCCACATCCACAGTATTGTTGGATGGCTTTCTCGTAAACACTGTTGGCAGCTCCAGGGACAGCTCTTTTGGTAAAAAGGATGTGCTGGAATGAAACATGGGCCTACAGCCAAGACACATTTCTTCCTATAAAACAGAAAACATGCACGTGTCAGGATAGAAGGAGCCAAGCCTCTCCGAGAATGGAGGCGTCCTGCGCCTTAGCATCTGCAGAGAATGGGAAGAACGAGGCAGAGCTGGGTTTGACCTGGGACGCCCAGTAGGGAGCAAAGAGCTGAGAATGTATACCAGCATCCGTGTCCCTGGCCAGGCTTTCAACCAGGGGCCTTTGGGCAGTTTATTGATATTCTCAGATTATATTTTCTAAATGCCCAGCTCAGACATGAGGTACAATGAGGCACCTCCAAGTCTGCAGACGCAAAGACACAAAGCACTGAGCCAGGGTAAGTGGAAGGAGGCCCACCAGGAGTGTTCTTCACAGACCCGCGTCAGCCTCAAGGGCCGGGCTCTGGAGGACATCACAGAAGCACTGCTTCTCCAAATATCAGTTCACACGTGTCCCGACCCCTGGACCCTCAGAGTGTGGTCCTCAGAGCAGCAGCATTGGCAACACCTGGGAGTTGCTTAGAAATGCAGAATATCAAGCCCTACCACCCCAGACCTGCTGACTCAGAATCTGCATGTTTACAAGATGCCCAGGTGATTCTTAGGCATGTTGAAAGTTTGAGAGGCACTGTGCCAGGGGCTTTTTAGAACATCCTCATAATGGGACATGAGTGTCTCCTTCAAGGTCCTGCCAGCTGAGGACGATGGACAGTCAGTGAAGCAAAAAGTGACAGAGCCCCTGCATCCTGCAGCATCTCACACCACCTGGGTTGGAGCACAAGTTACTTTGGATGTTAGGCCTGCTGTCTACAGCCCTCACTCCAACTATCCAGCCACCCAACCTCCACAGTGAGGAAGCATCTGCCCACACTCACACCCCACCCTATAACCTTCCTGGAAGAGGGAAAACTGGGGAGCTCAACTCCAGGATAATTTAAGACCTCAAATGTGAGTTAAAAATCTGATCTGGGATTCTTATTTCTCATCCTTCAGCCAGAGTTTGTCTTTACCTGTTCTAGGGACAAGAGATTCATATCCCGTGCAGTTTGGATGAAGTTTGAAATTAAAGGTACTTGTGTCCCTTGGGTGGATGTGGGCCACACAGGCCACCTGGCAGGAGCACCGCCCAGCATGGAGCCCCGCCCAGCACGGAGCCCCGCCCAGCACGGAGCCCTGCTCTGTCTCATCAATGGGATCTGCCAACGCTATTGCTCCTGTCTGTTCACGAAGCTGGGGAACCGATGAGCTCATTCCTGGGCACATCACCAAGCTCTGCAGATGACTTACTTAGTGTCAAACTCCCATCAGGGGCCAACGAGCTCTGCATGCCAGCGAGGCTCACAGCCCTGAAGTCTCCTTAAGATCTAACGTGATGGCAACAAAATCACCAGTCCCCAGTGACCAGTAAGCACAAGTGCACACCCACATGCTGCTCTTGGAGAAGCAGGGGATGCCATTCCCTCCTGGTTTGGGCCTGCAGGACCGGGGCCATCACTATTATGAGTATCTCACTTTGTATGGTGGGTGTGGTACCTGGAAAAGTCTGTCCTGCTACTTAGCTGGTGCTTGGTGCTTATGCCTTGTAAGAACAAGGGGAATAGAACTGTGTTTACTGTAGACATGCTATAGATGAGTGCATTAGAGAGTTTTTGTTTGGCATGATGCGCGCAGATTGTAAATTGCAGTTTTGGCCCATCGCATCCATTTATCATTCATCATGCCTGGAAACAAAAGCCCAGGGTGAGAAGGGAACTCGGCCAAGTTCGCTGTCCGAGTTTTGTTTTGTTTTGAAGGGCTGCAGTAGTTATAGGGTTACAGCTGTTTTAAAATGTTTTTCAGATTACAATTACTATAGCAGATTACATTGTAGGAAAGTATGTGGCCTTGATTACCATTTTTCCATGTGTTAAGGCAGACCCAAAATGACTTTCTGAGGAGTATCTGGGCCTTACCAACAGGCACATCCTGGCTTATCTCCAAAAGAAGATATGAGAGCTTTCTATTAAGGCAGGAATTCTTGTAAGGTGACACAATTTTGACAAGTGTGTGTTAATCTTACTCCCACTTTTGGTGACTGTTAAACATGAGGCTCTATACCTACCCACTTCCCTATAACAGAGAATATTTGCACTCCTAATAGTTGTCAGGAAATATAACCTTGAACTTGGTGCCACTCAAACCTTTCAATTTTTCTTGGTTAAGAGGTATTGTGTTTAGAGAGTATTTCCCAAGGGGCACATGTATTAATTAAAATAATGCTAGCTACTGTCACAGACAAATCCCAAATTCTCAGTGGCTTGACACAATAGAATCTGGTTCTTCATACATACCGCAGTTCAATGAAGGTTTTCTGGCTGGGTATCCTTCCAGCAGGCCTTCAATAGCCCAGATTTCTTCCTTCCTGTGGCCCCATCTTCCTCTCAGCCAGCAGGTAGGCAAAGGGACCTTGGACACGATGCATTCACTTTCCAGCCATTTCAGCTCAGAAGTGGCACGCATCACTTCTGCTCACTCAGTGTCGAGGCCACACCTGGCTGCAAAGGAGGCTGGGAACACTACTCATCTGCCCAGAAAGGTAGGAAACTGACTTTGGTGAACTCACTGTAGTCCCTGCCGTGGAAATGCTCAAAATCCCTTAAACTGACCCATATTGAGCCAGTTTATCCAAGAGCTGAGTGTCTAGAGAGCATCAGGTGGGCTCCTGCAGGATAGCTTCTGGAGAACAGCAAGGAGGTGTGCCCTCAGCCTCAACAGAGACAAGAAAGAAACACTAGGTGAGTGGGAAGGCAGGATTTCAAAGTTATGTGTGCAAGGTGCTGCTGAAGATGGAGGAATCCAGGAGGAATATCACACTGCGGATGTGACAGAATATTGTCTTCACTGGTATGTCTCCCACTGTGCTTATTCCCTTGTCCGTGCATCACAGTGTGACTTTGTGCCAACTCAGCATCTGACTCTTATTTGGCTGTGACACGTCCGTCAGTGTGCTTCCCTCTTTGCCTAGCTGGTGGGAAGCTTAGGCTCAGAGCAACAACACAGCCCATCTCTGGCAAATATGTGACGCATTAAGTGATGTGTATTTTGAATCAACTTCACACCTGGTTCCATTCATCTCTCCTATTCTTACTTCTTTGCCTCATTTTTTTGAAGTTTTTTACACCATCTTGCTATAATCAAACTATAAATGTAAACTGCATTTAATCCATTCAAGGAATACAGTGGAATGCAAGCAGAAAAATAAATAACAGAATCATCAACAAAATACAAGCATAGCAATGACACAAGAGAAACAAAGAGAAAGTTAGAGACACTCCCTTTTTTTTCCTCATCTGCTTGCCACAGTCTTGGCCTCATGGATGGGGCTGCTTCACCCATGGTGTCACTTAATGAACAAATCTCTTCCCTGGTTCTGAGCATCTGCTGCACACTTGGGGTCGCAAGATATACCCTCCCAGTTCTGAGGATACCCAGGAACTCCAGAAGGAGCTTTTCTAGTTTCTCAAGGAGATGATAGTCTTCAGGTTGTTTTGGTTTGTAAAACAGTCCTAGTGTCAGAGGTGCATTTCCCATGGTGCTTCCTCCTGTGTCCTCACACCACAGTGTGCCTTTGCAACCAGACCCATCTCCACGGCCCTTCTGACTTCCATGGGTGCATTAACCAAGGAGCAGCACAGCTCACGGTGGAGAACAGACTTAGGGAAGCTGCCCAACGTGGTAGCCACTTGCCACATGTGGCCACCAAACACTTGCAATGTGGCGAGTCTGAATCAAGATGTCCTGTGAGTGTAAAACACACACAGGAGTTCGAAGACAGTGTGAAAAAAGAATATCAAATAGCACATTAATAAGTTTTAATATTGAACGGGATTGTTACCTAATCTCTCACCACCGAGTTTCCTGATGCACACTTGGTTACTAGGGTTTGGCCTGGTGCCTGGAAAAGTCTAGGATTCATGTTAAAAGGGAGAAATTGGGGATTCCATGCCTCTGCCTACAAGTTTTAGCTCCCTGTCTGATGCATGCAACTCTGAGATTCAGCCCGAGACACAAAGACTTCAAGATATCATTCACCTGTATTGTGTGGGCTTTGTTTTCAAAGACAAAAAATAAATAAATAAATAAATAAATAAATAAATAAATAAATAAATAAATAAATATTCACTTAAGGGGAAAAGTCATTTTGAGGTGTTTCTTTAGTAAAATTAAATCTTATCTGGAGCAACTTATCGTTCTCAAGCAGAGAAGTTCAATCGCCCACCCCTCTGAATAGCAACTAAGAAAGATTAAAATATTTTCCCGTTCAGAGATTATTTCAGTTATCATAGGTACTAAGTAGATGGCAACTGAACAACTGCCCTACAGGTGCCTGTGCATAAAGCCTGAATCTGTTGCTTAACAGGACCTGGGAGGGGCTGTTTGGGAAGTAAGTGGCCAGTGGGTGAACATATACACATGATAATACCAAAGCCTGGCTCATGGGGAATGTAGGGAAGAGAAAGAACTCATACCACATGAACAGGTATCTGAGAATTGATGTACTTACTACCCCGATATATGTCCTTTATAGTGATGAGCTAGGCAGAGCCCCTCCACCCTGCAGCCCAAAGAGGGCCGTGTTCAGGTAGCCCACCTTTAACTACCAAGATGCCCCAACTCCCCCTCTCTCCCCCCTGCCTGGCCCCACATTACCTCCCTTTGGCCTCATGACTTGGCCAACTAACCACGTAAGCAGCCTGTGCCCACACACCCTTCCTCAGCCGTGCACATCTCCTCCCCCCTTTCCTCACAGCACAAGCCAACGGCCTAGTGCTTCTTATTTTGCACAAATTACACTGGTTTTCTCTTGTCATTTCTGTCCTCTTCCAATTCCTTAACATCACAACCCTCAATTGACCCAAGAAATCAATCCTTCAGTCCCCGGAGAGGGGCAAAGACCTCCCAAAAGTAGAGGAACTTATAAGGATTCAGTAGAAGCCACTAATGGTTTGGGTATAGCCCTAAGAAACCCGTTTATTCATCAGTGGAGACTTACCCAAAGCTGCACAGAATTCAGAGGTCAATGAACTTGGATGGAAAAATGTCTAGCTTTAGTCTCACTAACCTTCACCTGAACTATACAAATGTAGCAATAAGACACAGTATATAGTTTTTGCAATGCCTACTATTTGTCAACAGTAGAAATCAGATATTTTAATATAGTATGATTGGTTCAGATTTCTCAAAATATTATTTTTTTCAGACATATGGCACTTATTAGAGCTATAAGTAGATCTTCCTTTTTAATGAGTTAAGAAAGAAGCATATATATGACTGTACCACACATGTTTTATTTATATTTTGATAACTGTATGTCAATATAATTAGTTTCCTTTTTAATCCTACATATTTTATCCTCTGCATTTAAAAACCTTACTCTGAGAACGAGCCCCGTCTTAGTGCGTTTAGGCTGCTGTCACACAATACCACAGACTGAGGGGCCTAAACAACAAACAATGATTTCTCACAGTTTTGGAGGCTGGGAAATCCAAGATCAAGGTACAAGCCGTTTCAATGTCGGGTGAAGGAATTCTTACAGACAGTTGCTTTCTTCTTGTAACCTAACATGTCACAGAGAGAACATCTGTCTCATACCTCTTCTGTTACGGGCACAAATCCCATTTACGGGGGCTCCACCCTCAAAACCTAATCAAAGGCCCATTTACAAATAATTGGGGGCTAGGGTGTCAACATATGAATCCGGGGACAGAAACATTCAGTCCGTAGCAACTTCTGTGGAAAACAAGAACAGAGAGCTAAGCCACCCCTCCATGACGTCCGTGAAGCATGCCACCCAACAAAGATTCCATGACGACATCAGCCACAGAGTCTTCGACTGCAGCTCTTCAAGAATGTTATTAACTTGAGTTCTCTTAGTGCCTCAAGAGGTTATAAATATCCATGCTCATATCAAAAGCAGGAAACTCAGAAAGTTTATATATGGCACAAGGGCGGGGCTGGAGAGGGAGTGGGAAGGACCGAGAGGCGGGAGACCTGGTCTCTGGAGCCCCTCAGAGTCCAGCTCTCCAGGAACAGAGCTTAGTGGCCTCTGCTTTCACTCCACAAAGGCCCACCTATGACATGCACAGAGGCAGGGGGACAGGGAATGCAGCTGAAAGACCACCTGTCCCCAAAATATGTCTCCAGCCATGAGGTCTCTGCTGATTCCAGATCGATGGGGCAACGCTCTCAACCCTCTCAGAAAAGGAAGAGGAAATTCTTTTTTAAACATAATTCTGAACTGGGTGAGAGATGTTGGTAGCTATTCAATTCCCTACCCCTCCCACTAATTAAACAAGCACTTTGGGTTAATTAATTTGTAGGAGAGGATCATATTGCTGAGCACACATTTTTTTCTGGGTTTCAACTGCTCTACTTCTCAAGTTGAAATTACTTTGCTGCAACTTTTCTTTCTTCTCACCTTTAACTCTAAGTCTGTTAGCATGTTTCCCTTTTGCAGTTTGGGGAAAAAAATTAAAAAGGGGGGAAAAAAGGTTATTTGATCCTTTGAAGAGAAATCCTGCTCATGGATTTTCTGCATTTAATTCATTGGAGAGAAAAGTTAGAACAGAATGGGAAAGGGAGGATGAGGAAAGACGCAAGGGGCTTTGATCTCCTCCAGGTCTAGGCAAGCAACTGCTCCCCAATATCCGAGGGGAACTGGGCCCCATAAGCCCTGGGAGACCCTTCCACAGCCAGGCCACGCACACCTAACCATAAACCTCTAGGCTACAGGTTCTTAAAAGAGCCCAGAATAAGAGAGCATGAGACTCAGGCAGAAATGCCAGCGCCTCCCCTGCGCTCACTGCCTCGGGCACTTTGATCAGAGAAATAAAAGCTGAGAACTAAGAAATCATTCTGAGCGCGAGCTGAGAGGGGGAGAGCTGATAAACATGGGAAATACTCTTTGTAACATGAGCTTGTATTTCTTCCTTCATCTCTAGGAATAAAGAAAGGAGGCGAAATACATGGTCATCAATACTGGGTGATGAATGCTCAGAACTTCTGGGTCAGCTCAAGGGCTCGCTCTAGCCTGTGAAGGAGAAAACACCTAACACCTAATTCAGGGCATGTATCGAGCTGAAATCAACAGACTCTCACTGCAATTTCCCACTACAGAAACCTCTGGAAATTCACTGCTGACTTTGAGCAGGGCTGACTCTCATAGGTCAGTACTTAGGACTGAGTTCCGTTCAGTTTCAAAAACACAAAACTTAGCACTTAGTAAGTGCTGGACCTTGTGCTAGAGAAAACTGGGGCCAAGGCTGGATCGGAGACAGTGCACCCACAGATCTATAAATTGGTAATAACTGACTGATAAGCTGTATGCGTAAGGTCTAGAATGTGTAAGGCACAGAGAGTGGAGACGATCAATTCCCTGGCACAAGCAGTGTCTGGGAAGGTTTCCTCACAGAAGTGATAAGGAAGCTGGATTTGATGAAAAAATAGGATCTTATCAAGTACACATGGGATGAGAGTGATCTACCCCGAAGGAAGAGCACAGCAAAGACACAGAGATGTGACAGACCGGCTTGGCTTGAGTGTGATGCCCGAGAGGTGGGAGTCATGATAGATGATTCTGGGATCAAATCCCAAATGACCTATGCCCCACCAACCTGGGTTTTCTGGGGATCTTACCCTGGTGGGGTGGTTTTAAGCAAGAGACTGACATGATCGGAAGTGAGTGATTGTGTGTGTGTTACGGATGTGCATACTGGCAGGAGAGTGAATCAGAGGGTGTGACGTACAGTGATTTTGGACATGCTGATTTCAAGGCCCCTCCAGGGAGACCAGCAGGGAGCAATGGTCTGTGTGTGTTTCGGGGGCTGCCAGACTAGTGGTGATGGTTGGAGTCATGACAAGGAAGAAACAGATAGAAAGCCACAATCTCTGGATTCTGCAGCAGCCCAGTGGCTCACTGCTTTAGAAATTCCTAGAACATTAGGTTTGAAGGGTTCATAGAGAACACCCTCACCCCTCCTTTTGCAGATGAAGGCTTGTGGCAGCTCTGACCCTAGCACTGTGGTCACCTGCTTCCTGCCATCGCCGCAACCTTGACCTGCCTGCCTACTGCAACTAAAAAGGGCCAGCTGTGGGAGGAGAAGAGGGAGAAGTAAGGGGATGAGGTGGCAAAGGTCAGATATAGGTGGCAAAGGCCAAAAAGATGACGTGAAGACAGAGGATACTGAGCAGACCCCAGTCGGGCAGTAGGAGGAGGAAGTTGTCAGTTCCCATGGTGGTGCCTTGACCCTTTTCCCCACATAGCAAATTCTCACCCAGCTCAAATACCAAGGCTTCTGTGAAGCCATCCTGATGACCGGAGCCCAAAGTGACCTTTCTTTCTCCTAACCTGCATCAAACCTCCTTGCGTGGTATGCCCCACAGCCCCACATTTTGCCATGAGTTGCAGTTATTCGTGGGCATGTCTCACGTTGCTCTAGTCTGTGCACAAGGACCCGCTGATATCATGGCCTGAGTCCCTAGCACTGAGCACGCAGCCCTGCCACAAAGCCGAGGCTCCGTAAACAAGTCAGAGGAATGGATGCTCACTGGGAGGACACAGCAGAGCAAGGCTGGCAGAACCAGATCGCTGGATACAAAATGAATCAACAGATAAAGAAAATGAGAGCAGAGCTCAAGAAAAACATGTGTGGCAGCCATTTCCCAGGAGGCCCCCCCTGCTTGAGTCCCAGGCTGAAGAAAGCAGGAGGGATCTGACACCGATCATCCCAGGACGGGATGATCTAATAGATATTTTCCAGCCTTCGTGTCTATTACCCCCAAACACGATGACATGTGCTTCCAGGCAGCTCCTCTCTGGCTACAAGCACTATAATTAAGCACTAAGTACACACCGCTCCAGTCTGCACAGAGAGGGTGGGGAAGACAACTAGGGTACAACAAAGCTGCCTGGTTGAGTCAGTGAAGAGTCCCCGTCTCAAATTGTTGGCTCTCAGACTAGGCTGTCCTCTGGTGGCCTCTGAGAGCTCTCAGCTAAGCCCCACCTGAGACCTCAAGGAGTTGAGGAGGTAAAAGTGAGGTAGGAGGAGACGTGGCACGATTCTAGCCTCTGCCCTACCCGAGGGGGGCCTTTCTTATCTCTGAGTCTCCATTTTTTCATCTGGTGTCCCACCTGGCTACTCTCCACTATACATGAGCCTGGGTCACCCTTAGTGACAGTCTATCCCTTAAATTGCAGCCATGGCTCTGACAGGCAGGTGGCCCTTAAGACCCCAGCAGTCCCCAGAGCCCCCATTGCAGCCAGCCCAGGTCTTCCCAGAGGTTGCGCTGGGAAAACACATCTGGATCCCTCCAGGGGCATTTAGTGAGCTTGGAATCACAGTGGGATTCTCCTCCTTGACCCAGTGCTGGGCCCAGGCTGGAGGTGGTGACTTCTGACAGGGTTGCTGAGCACTGGGGCAGGGCTTGTCCACCCCAAAATGCTAAGGGCTCCTGCCTGACTGCAACAAGCCAAGGGACCCAGACTAGTCAGATGCTCAGAGTGACCCCTGGAGCCCCAGCTTCCCCAAGCTGTACCTATTGATTTGCAGGGACACAGACCTGCCCTGTGGTTTCTTTCTTGCAGCGCAACTCAACTCAGTACATTGAAACCTATGCAATTTTACTAACCATTGTTACCCCAATAAATTTAATTAAGAAAGAAAGAAAGAGAGAAGAAAGAAAGGAAGGAAGGAAGGAAGGAAGGAAGGAAGGAAGGAAGGAAGGAAGGAAGGAAGGAAGACAGAAGGAAAGAAAAAGAAAGCAGGGAAGAAGGCCTCCCAAGCCCCTTCCCAGCTGGCCTTGCAGGAATAGGTCACTTGCATCTCCTCTAGGCCTGGGCCGACCCCAGCTTTTCCTGCCAATTGTCCCTCAAGGTCTGTCTGATTGGGGATGGCCAAGTTCAAGGCAGACTCAGGGAAGGCAGCTATGGAAGGAGAGACTGGGGGATGCACAGCAGTAGTAGCATAAGATTCAGCATCTGGACAAAGCCCCTGGGCGCTCAGACCTCCTCTCCCCACCTTGACAAGCCACCTCATGCACAGAGCGGTGAAAGAGGACACTGCTCCACCCATCAAAACCCAGAACAGCCGGGGCCTGAGGACCGTGGCTCAGGCATCAAGTCCTACAGCTCTTCCTCCCTCCCTCACATCCATCCCTTCTTTCTGCTGCACAATCAGTGTCCAGGATGCAGCCTTCTTGCTCCAGCACAGCCCCCTGCCCCTGCCGCAGGGTCCTTTATAAAGTGGCCATTTCCCAATGTCATCTCCTGGCTATAAATTGCAAGGAGCTCCCCAGGCCTGGGAAATAAAACCTGCTTAGCCCGTTCTTCACAGCCTCCCAAGGATGCTCCTTGACTCGCCTCCAGTCTCACCCCTTCCTTCTCCCTCTCCCACATGCTGCTCCCAGACAACAGGAAAGTTCTACGCGTGCCCCCTGCTGCCCTTTCTAAATTCTCTCTGAGGGCACTTGCTTAATGCCCAGCCAGCCTTGCCTCCACCAGGAAGCTCGCCTGGACCTCCCAGCTCCTCCCACAGCCCAGGACTCTCCCTGGCCCCTGGGACAATGGCAGCTAAGCCACCTCTCACATGGTCTTGTGAATTCCGGGCCCCAGCTCTGTCCTCTACCTCCTAGCTTCACACAGGGAGAGGCTGCTGCGAGGGCTGTTGCCAGGGGCATCTTCCCACAGCTCTTCCCATGGCTCCAGGGGCCCCGCTGCTCTCAGCTCAGAACCAGCCTCAGAGGGCACACTGCACCCTCCTGTATGCATTTCTCTCCATTGTCCGTACCACCTTTCACACAACGTTTATTTATTTAATGTTTGTGTATATCTCCCCTCCAAAAAAAAATAATAATAATAGCTCCATGAGCAGAGGATTGCCTGTTTTGTTCACAGCTGTATCCTGTGTCCAGTCTCTGGCCCACAACAGGCACTCTATAAATATTTGTGAACAAATGACTGAATGAATGAATGAATGAATGAATGCTATCCTAAGAACCAGAAGCACCAGCCATGCAGCATCCCTGTGTCAGTAGATTCTTTCCATGAGAAGCCCCCGGGGAAGCCTGAGCCAAGGTACAAGGACCATCAGTCCGGGGGTCAGGTCCCCAGAGACCTGAGATGAACCCCTTTTCCTGCCTATGACCTCAGTTTCCCCACTTGTAAAATTAGGGGACTGAGCAGTGTCCGGCTGCTAGGTCTGTTAAGTGCTATCTTCTCATGGAGATTTCAGGCCTTTCCCATAAACGGCCGTCAGGCCCTTGCCCAAATCCCTGCAGCCCATAGGACACAGACCTTCCACCTACGGGGCTGGATTATTTTTTAAATCTAGACTTGAAGTTTATATTGCTATTTCTATTGCAGGAATCCAGTGCACTTGCCAGATCAAACTGAAACTGTTTCCCAAAGAGCACTGCCTTAGAAGGCAGCCTCCCCACACAGTCTCTGAGTGGGTGGGGCCGGAGCCCAGGTCTCCAAACACAAGCAGAGGATGTGACTTGGCAAAAGGAGGGAGGCTGGAGGGGATCTCAGCACAGTAAAAGGTTTGAACAGGCTCCCGGGAATCTCCTCTGAGCTGGAAGGTCCTTTGTGCAGCAGCCCCTAGGAAGGTCTACACTGGCTTGTAAAAGCCAGCCCAGGGGACCTGGCCCACACATTAGGCTGGAGACAAGGATGTGGTATTGAGACCAAGAGGCAGCTTAGGGAACGTGTTAGTATGTGCAGGGGTTAGGAGCGCAGGCTCAAAACCAGACCACCTGGGTCCCCACCTGGCTGTGCCATCGCCTACTGGCGAGGCAGCTAGGCGAGATTTTTAGCATCGCTGCTCATCTGAAAATGAGAATAGTAACAGTACCTTGCATGCTTGCTGTGGCAATTAAATTACTGAATATGAATAAAGGTTTAGGCCAGTGCCTGGAACAAAATAAGCACCCATAAATGTCAGCTATTGTTATTACATATTCCTCCCAAGCAGTATCGCCCCAGCTCCACTACCAAAGACGCCCCAAATCATCAACACATGGAGCTCATATCCTGTGGCCTCCTCTTCCAGCCAGAATGCGCCCCCCCACCCCCAGGCCCTCCTCTATAGACATTCTGCAACTCCCTCTGAAGAGCCAGGTTCCAGCTCCCAGGGCAGCAGAATCCCCGGGCTCTGTCTGAGGTCCCCACTATCCTGCCTGTGAGAAATTACAAGGCAGCCCTAGATCAGAAGAGATCAGTGGGCCCCATAGTAGAGGAGACGCCCCCTGGGGAACACCCTGGGGAAGCACCGGACTGAAGTTCTGGGAGGCTCCCAGGGGATGCAAAGTCCTTCCCTGGCCCCTGGCGCTGCTCTGAGTCCATTTCCTCCCTGCCTCCCCCTTTGCCATCTCTTCCTTGTCTCCAGAAGCTGAGGTGAGAGCCCTGTCGCCAGGAGCACCAGCAGTCTGTCCAGGCCAATTAAGAATCTGCCTGTTATGGGGAGCCCCACTACCCATCTCCAGCCTCTAGTTCTGACAATGGTTTCAACTACAAAAATAAAAAAATAAAGAAATTTAAAAATTAAAAAATTAAAAAAAGAATTAAAAAAATCTCACTCAAATCAAAGCCAAATTGAAAATCTGTTCATCACTTCTTCTGGTGCCTCAGGTCCCTTGTTGGGAAATTTTTAAATGGCTCAGCTCATCTGAAGCCAAGGAAGAGAGAGGAGACAGATGGAGTCATGCATTTTTACAGAGATTCTTAAGAATTGTCCTCGTGGAAACCTCCTTCTGCCCATCCATGCTGCAGTGGGGAAGTCTCATTCCATGACCTGTTCTTACTAAAGATATCTCTCCTCACACCTGACAGCCCGGGCCTGTTTCTGCAGAGACTCGTTTGCACAGCGGCCTTCAGGAGGGATGTTTCTTACACGACTGGATCAGAAAAATCCAGGGCTTGCTCACCAAAAAAGCAATCTTTCTGCTGCAGGATAGAATGCAAGAACATTGGTTTTAACAAGAAAATGTCCATTGGTAGAGGGACTTCTTGTCATCTCCACGCAAGAAGTGAAAAAACTGGGAGTGAGCCAGGCTCCACCCCTCACTTGTCACATGTCTGCATGTGACAAGTGCGACACATGTCATGTGTCTGCATGTGACAAGGTCATTTAAAGAGTCCCCAGGATTCACTTTGCATGGACTTTCCTGGGCAGGGTCTGGTGGGCATTGAACTTGGCTGCAGAAATGGACTCAATGTCTGGTCTTTAAATACCATGCAAAAGGAGGCTGGCTCTCAGAAACTGTCCTTGAACTACTATCACTCAGCAAAACCCCCACTTTACTCAGGGTCATAGCCAGGGTCCTCTGGGGAAACAGAACCAATAGGATATAAGTAGCTATATGGAAAGAAAGAGAAATTTATTTTGAACAACTAGCTCATTAGATCGTGGGGGGTTGGCATGTCTGAAATCTATAAGGCAGGCTGGTAGGATGATAATTAAAACCGGATGCCACAGTCTTGAATCTGAATTCTGAAAGGCGGCAGCCTGGAAACACCGGCAGGCTGTCTACATGGCAGCCGTGAGGCCAATCCCTTCTTCAGAAAAACTCAATCTTTGCTCTTCAGGCCTTCAACTGATTGAGTGAGGCCCACCCACAATACGGTCAGCAATCTGCTCTACTCAAAGTCTACCGATTTAAATGTTAATCACACCTCAAAGATACATTCACAGCAACATCTTGACTGGCATTTGGCCAAACAATTGGGCACTGTAGCCTAGCTGGGCTCACACATACATCAACCATCAGACTCAGCATACCCTGCCTGCTCTCTGGCCAGCCCATTTAGTCATCGTGCCCACCTGTACCTCTGACAGTGCCTGCTTCCTTCTCCTTGGGCACACATGCTCACCATCAGACCTGTGCTTTCTCGGGGTGCCCCTTCTCTTCTCACTGAATATCACCCCCATCCCATCTCCGTGCTCATCAAATCCTTCCTTCTCCCTCCAAGACCCAGCTCCAGGCCCACTTCCTCGATGGAGTCTCCCCTGCCCTTTCTGGGCCACATGTGTCTCCCTCAGGACTCTTGAGTTCCCAACTGTCTATGGCACAGACCCAGCTTTTGAGCACAACTCCTGAACGCCTCTTCTTCCTAGCCTCAGTTCCCAATTAAGAGACCAGCTCATGTGCCTCCACCTCCCATCTAGGGAGGGCTGGAAGTTCGAAATTTGACAGAAACACCCGTCTGGTGGAAATTTTCTCTGCAGAGAAGGTACAATGATGGTAAGCATTGGATTAAATAAGAAAGTCAAAACAACAAGAAGAAAAGCAGAGAAAACCTGGAGGTCTTTCTTTCTGTTTGAACTGATCTAAAAACAAACGTTGAAGGAAGGTAGGTTGAAGGTGACTTCATTGTAGGTTAATACATGGAATGGCTCCTGCCCGAGCTGATCTGTGAAAATGCGAGCTATCCTGGCCCTGCAAAGGGGAGCTGTCTCTGAGCTGCAGATGGGGTTTCCGGCAGGCATCGGACCACATTAAGAGAGGACTGAGTGATTCACTCTCGAAGTCCTCTCCAAACAAATGAGTTCAAAGTTCTGCTTTTAATCGATTCAGCACGTGATATCACTGGGCAGCGTTTCCTCCAAAGATAAGGGCAGCATTGATTATCAGATACAAAGTACAAGCAGCCTTGAGGAAAAAGGAGCCCCCTGCCAGAGCAAGGTGGAGGTGCTGAACCAGCTTTGGAGGGGTGGGGGGGTGGCGCGGATGCTGGCTGCTGCTTTGCAGGAAAGGAGATGGCGACCAGCTCAAGCTCTAACCTGCCAGTCAAGAGGGCTCCGACCCTCCCCTCTGTGAGCCGGTGCCAGTGGGAAAGAAGGAAGAGGAAGGAGACACACAAAGACCTCAGGCCTTGCTGGGAGGCACAGCGTGACAAAGCTCAATGTCTGTTCCATCTCAATTAATTTCTTAATGTTGTGGAGCATGAAGAAGGGTCGGGCCCTGTACTAAGTGCGACAGACACGACAGAGAGCCCAGAGCTCTGCCTGTAGAGAGCACACATTCCAGCAGGGGAGAAAGACATTGGGCAAGTGTGACAAATAATCACCAGGAAGAATCGGTTTGATCACACATCACCTTTAAAGGGCAAACTAACATCACAGGAATGGAAGGCTTTTCCTTGCCAGGGTCAGGGGTGGATTTCACAAAGGATTGCTCATCTATAAACAGAAGGCTTCCAGCACTACCTTTGCTCCATAGGGCTCCCCATCTGAGTCAACTTTGAGAGGTCCACCCCAGCTGGGGAGAGTTGGCTGCAGCTCTGAGACTAGCTGACAGGGCCCTCCTATATGCTCTACTAGGATCAGTGGTGTCCCCACTGCTGCCACCAGCATCACCACACATAGAACTTCTCATGTTGTGTTTTTGTTTTTGTTTTGTTTTTGCCAATTCGCCAATTTATTGAAGAATCACTTTGCTAAATGAATAATTTGCCCACTTAATCACATTTACAGATTTAACAAAGACTTATTTTAAGGAATATCATTTTAAGTATAGTAAATGAGTATGAATATAGTTTTCTTATAAATATTTTAAGACGATATTTTAAAAATACATTCAATTATAAAGTATATTCTTATGAATACATTGTTTTTTTTTTATCTCCTTTGTCAGCATTTTTTTTTTTTCTGTTTCTCATGCGGTGTTTTGTCTGTTTAGTTGCCAGTCTCATCAACCGAACAATAAGCTCCTGGCAGGCAGGGGCAGGTCAGTCTCACTCACAATTTCACCCCACAGAGAAGGGGACACATAGGAGGCCACAGCTTTGAGTGCTCCCTGCTTTTAGAGAAACTTCGCCAAGGATGATGACTGGCATTGGCTGAGCAGGCAGTACGTACCAGCCATGGCAAAGCACTGGCCAAATACTGGCTCATGTGTTCCTTGCAGTAAGGTTTTGAGTTTGGCTTTATTATCCCCACCATGCAAATAAGAAACCTGAAGCTCAGAGAAACCAAGTAATCTGCCCAAGGTCACACAGCTTGGGACTAGATTCAAACTCGGGACTGTCCCTGGTCCTCACAGATACTGGCCTGAGGTCCCCTCACAGATACAGTGCAAGCATGTTCTCCTCTGTAAGTGTGCAGGGAAAGGGCACTGCTTCTGGTCAGGTGTAGAAAAGACCCAAGGAGCTGTGTGTGCTCAGGGGACACATATGAGGAAGGCAGAAGGATATGCATTTGTCAGGATACGAAACTCCCAGAGACAGGTCTCCGAAGCTCACAGATCCTCTGTGAGGAAGTAAAGGCAGGTACCAGACTCCACGAGGCTTCTCCAGGAGGGAGAGAAAAGCGCCTCATACGACCTGAGAAGGAGGTAGGTCAAACACAGCAGAAGAAGGCAGAAGGGTCAAGAACCAAGGCCCCATTGGGTTGTTGGCATTTCTTTCAGGCTCATTTGGGCTTCTGCATAAATCTCAGGGCCTGCCACATGCAAAAAGCCCAGAGCTGGTCTCAGACTCAGCTGGATCTGGGACAGGAAGCAGAGGGGTAGAAAGAAAGCTTGTTGCAGAGAGGGTCAGGGCACTAACGGACACAGACCAGCAGCACAGGCCCAGAAGTGGCGAGTGATTTACCTGCTGTCACACCACAAGCCTGAAGTGGGAGATGCGGAAACATCTCCCGGCTGGTCTGGCTGGGGAGCTTTGCGCGCCTGAAAGGGCCACTTCAGCCTGCTGCTACTCCCTTGTGGAAAATTAAGAGAGGAGCTTGTCATCACCAGAAGAAAGAAAAGTGGCCTGCTCATTTCATCACAAAAACTCCGCAAGCCTATGGCAAATGGTCTCAATTCCTTCCTTCCACCTGATTTATACTGCAGCCATTGTTCACCCTGATGGTGTTCAATATATCACCAGAATGAGGCCGTGCATCTTGGTATTTCACCCTCCAAAGTCTCATAGGAAAATGGATGCTAATGAAGAAACCTTCCATGTTTTCCTAAGAAGGCTATCACCTCTGATAATACAGAGTGCTTCAGCAGATCAATAAAGGCAATAAATCAATGCGATTTATTAAACACAACAAGTAGGTTCCCAGGCAAGCACTCAGAATGGAGAAAGGTGGCTACTTACTATGAACAAAGTTTCAACAAATACCTCAAGAGAGATTTATAGCCAGGAGCAGTGGCATCTATGATCACCCCGCCCTAATCCTCAGCAGCCCCTGTGGGGGTTCTCATCAGAGCCCCTTTAGACAAAATCCAATTGACCACCCTTTCTATAGAAACACCCTGATCAGCTTCTGGGACAGAGCTCTAGCAAACGTTCAGGTGAACAAGGGCAAGTTCCCCCAGGGAAAGAAAAGCACGAGTGAGCTGTGGCCAGACATAGTGGGTCTCAGAACACGGGAATTAATCCTTGAATATGCCCATTCTCTGCCCACAGAAGGAGCAGAAAATGGCCCCCCATTCAGGAGTGTGAAAGCCATCCCAAAGGAGAGCCCACATCTCAACCCTGGTCTTGACATTTAAACAGAGCTGGTTTAACAATTCATCAGAGTAGGCAGAGTAGGCAGACCACTCTGAAATATTGGCTTCCTCTACAAGCAAAGGTTCCTAAAAATAGCCACTGTGTTGATGGATGGATCACACCTCTCCCAACAAGGCAAGGATGGGACTGCCATTTTCCTACCTTAACTCCAGCTCCATTCTTCTCTCTGTACCCTGAGGCCACTGAGGAAAGAAAGACCACAACTGGGCTGTTGTGGGTTCATGGTCCAGGGTTCAGACACCCAGGGCCTGTCCCAAAAATGTGTTCCTCCCTACACAGAGAGCCTTTGTTACAGACATGACTCTAACCCTCCATGACATGCATGCATTCATCCATCCCTCCATCCAACCCTCCACCCACCCATTCTTCCATCCACCCACCATCCCTCCATCCACTCACCCATCCCTCCATCCACCCCTCCATCCATCCCTCCATCCAACCCTCCACCCATCCCTCCATCCACCCCTCCATCCAACCCTCCACCCATCCCTCCATCCACCCCTCCATCCAACCCTCCATGCAAATGGGCGCCAAGGACTTCACCACATGCATGACTCTGTGGGATCAGAGGGCCTCTCAAGGATAAAGTGTGTACAACTCAGGATAAAACAGCCTGCTGACCAGTGATATCATGGACGCAGCCTGAGCTCTGGAAGCAGCTACAGCTCATCCTCGTCTCAGCTGTATGTCTTGGTTAAGTTGTGACACCTCTCAGTGCCTCCAATGTCAAACCCGGAAAACAAGATAACAACGGCACCTACTAAATAGGTTCCTAGTGAGGATTAGATGAGATAGTGGAATGTGTCCTAAAAAATGAAAAGGCAAGCTCTCGGTGGTACAGGAAATAAGTTTAGCTGGAACAGGGGAAGACCTTTGTTTAATATGCTTGTATACTCATATAATAATAATAAAAAATAACACCAAACTCAATTTCAAAAACATTACTACTTAAGATAAATCTAAAGTTTCAACTAAGTTTACACAGAGAAAGTTGTTTTTAGTACGTATTACCAAGAGCTTATATCCAGAATATACAAAGAATTTCTACAAATCAATAAAAATATTTTAAAAAGTAGATAAAAGACTTGAGCAGACATACACAAAGGAAGACATTTAAAGAGAACAATATGAAAACATGCCTCATCTCATTAGTAATCAGGGAAATGCAAATGAAGACCACAATAAAGTATCGCTACATAATCCCCAGGATGGCTGAAGGAAAGCAATGATAACACTAACTGCTGGTAAAGATGGAGAACAATGGAAACTTGCAGAGTTGGAACTGTAATTGGTACAGTCATTGGAAAGCCTCTACCTACTAAAACTGAACATACCCATATCTTATAACCCAACAACTATGTTCCTAGATACATAGTCTGCATAAACGTGCTTTAATAAGTATGTAGGAAAAATGCTCATACGACCATTATCCATAATAACCCAAATTGGAAACACATATGTCCATACACAGCATAATACATAATATTGCTGTATTCACGCAGTGGAATACGACACAGCAGTGAAAATGAATGAACCGCAGCTGTACGCAGCAACAGAGGTATTCTCTCAAACATAACACTGAATTACAGAAGTCAGACACATAAAAACATGCATACTGTATGATCCCAAAGTCTAATGACCAAACACAGGCAAACTAAAGAATAGAGCATGAGAATCAGAATAGGGTTACCTCTGGAAAGCAGTCGGGGAGCATGAGAGGGGTTTCTGAGGTACTGACTCTGTTCTGTTTCTTGATTTTGTGATAATTTATTGATTTATACATTCATGCTTTGTGTGCTTTTCAATATGTTATGTTCATAATTATTTTTTAAAAAGTTTTACAATACCTTTAAATAGTAAGTAAGTACATGGGTTTATGATTATAGTAAAATAGTGAGAGTAATAAAGACTAAAGGGGGGAAAATACTGAGAGGACAGGACTTGACAAGACAGAGATTCTGTGCCGCACACTTTACACACATTACATAGGTAAAATACTGTTAGTCCCCATTTTATAGATGGGGAATTGAAGGCACAGGGACGTTCAGCTACTTGCCTAAGGTCACCCAGCGAGTTAGCAGCAAGCTCAGATGAAAAGCCAGGCACTCAAGCAGTGAATTCATGCTCTTGACCATCACCCCATGCTGCCCTCATGCAAAGGACCAGCACAATAGCTGGCACATGGTCACACTCAGTCCGTGTTGACTCTTTAATAATAGAGTCTTTCCTCTTGATTCCTGCACTGTACCCAGAGAACCCAGCTGTCACTCATCAGCCCTCTCCCAATTTATTTTGTGTGTTGGTTTTGATACTCCTTCTTTCCCCGCAAATTGTGTGTCCCCATGTCAAGAAGTCTAGTAAACCACTGCTTACGTGGGGTCCATGGGACTCCAAAGGCACAACAGCACAGCCTTTTGAAACATAAAAGAAAATAGCCAGGCTGCTAGCCATGATATATTATCCCCAAGGGCATGGGTAGGATTGACTTCACCTGATGCTGCTGTCTCGGGGAGACCACCAAAAGGTTTCCAGGTTAAGGGGGCAGGTGTTGACCTAGACTCTCAGGCTTCCTCCAGATCCTGCAAAAGCACAGGGGCTGATGGTGGCCAGACCGCAGGGGGAGTCTGCCGTGAACAGCGTGCATCTTTACCTCCTAGAAAGAAGCCAGAGATGGATGATGTAAATGCATTCAGAATGAGGAGAGGGGGGGCATGGAAGAAGTGGTTCACAAATGTTAGAAAAAGTAAGAAAATGCTCCCAGGGTCTCAGATCTTCAGGATGCTTCCAGAAATAGACTCAAGCTGAATCTGCTCCGAGAAGCACAGCCCTTTGAGACTGTGTGGTCAGCCGCCCAGGAACACAACCTGTCCCCTGAGCCTGCTTGATTTGTCATCTGAAGACCGCTAATATGGCTCTGCATATCTGCACAATCCTTTTGGTGATTAATGTATTTGTAATCATTGCAGCAGCCTGTTTAATTATAACTAATGGGTGTACTCATGCTAAGTGACATGCCATTGAAAAGTCCCTTCCCCCAGCTGAGACTTTCCATGAAGATGCAACAAAGATGCTGGGCAAGCAAGCAACTCTATTTAAGGAGACCAAACTCCTACACTTGGGGCCCCACTCGGATGGAGAAATTTCACCAACGAAGTTTTCCCCCAGAACTCCTGTGTGGACAGCTGCAGGCTTTCAGGCTGTGGGGACGAGCGTTCTGTTTGTGAGCTGCCATTTTTGAAAGCTCAATGACAGGGGCAGAGCCCCCCTCCGCAGGCCTCCTACAGAGGAGGTGATTTACCATGCACATTATTAATGAGCTTCATCCTAAAGTTATTCTGGCTGCATGCGGAGCTTAGAGGACTTGGGAGCACAATTTGGCAGGCAAGAGAAGCTTGAAAATGCAGCACCTCCCCAGCCTGTATTTTTTTAAAACATGTAACATCAAGTTGGAAATCAGAGATTGTGGAGTGGGGAGGACGATAGCAACAATGGGTTAGAAAGAGTAAAATGAGGAACATAAAACTAAAAACAATGTTTTTTTCAAATGTATGTATTATATATATATATATATATATATGAATATATATATATATATATATATATATATATATATATATATATATATATATATATATATATATATGAATATACAGAGGGTGCCAAAAAATATGTACACATTTTAAGAAAGGAAAGAACTGTATTAAAATTGTAATATTCAATATATGCCAATAACAAAAGATGAATACAAGTCACATCTGACTTCCGCAATTACAAGAGGTGCTCAGAGTGGTTCCCATCAGCATCCAGACACTTCTGATTACGGCAAACTACTGCTTGAGCATAGATAACATCTCTTAAAATGTGTATACATTTTGTTGGCACCCCTGGTGTGTGTGTGTGTGTGTGTGTGTGTATGGGTGTGTGTGTGTGTGTGTGTGTGTGCGTGTGTGTGTGTATGGGTGTGTGTGTATATGTGTGTGTGTATGGGGGTGTGTGTATGGGTGTGTGTGTGTATGGGTGTGTGTGGGGGGGGTGTGTATATATGTGTGTATGTGTGTATGGGTGTGTGTGTGTGTGTGTGTGTGTGTATGGGTGTGTGTGTGTGTATATGTGTGTGTGTGTATGGGTGTGTGTGTGTGTATGGGTGTGTGTGTGTGTGTATGGGTGTGTGTGTGTGTATGGGTGTGTGTGTGTGTGTGTGTATGGGTGTGTGTGTATGGGGGGGGGTGTGGGGGGTGTTCTCCTTCTCTGTCTGGTCAACTCCTGCAGGTCCTTTAGGGCTACTTGAGCCGTCTCCAAAACTTCTCATTGACATCCCCAGATCTCTGAGCCCTTTCCCTTCTGAACATTTCTTCCTAGCAGCCATTTGGCACTTTATGTATTTAATTATTCATCAAAACTCTTATGGATTCCTTGTTGCGAAGTCATTGTGGCAGACATCAATCCCAGGTCCTAGATAAGGCAGGCTTCCCTGAGGGCATCTTGTCTCTTTCAAGAGGCTGAGTTCCCAGAGTAGGAAGAAGAGCAGGTTCATGGCCATGCTGCCCAAGGCCCGGCCGTGTTGACCCCTCAGGGCACGCCTGCTGGGTGACCAAATTAGACTCAGCATGATGAAGAGCGGCCCAGCTCGCTCTTTCCCATTGACTCCTGACAGGGTGCTATCGATAGCATTATTGCCCATCTTCCCAGAGGGCAGCCAGGAACAGAGGACTGGTCCCTCAAGAGAAAGCTTCCTGCATGCTCATCCAGGTTTTTCTTGTGTAAGAATAGGACCTCTGAAAAGCTAAAGCCCCAAAATCATCCTACCCCTCAGGCCTCCTGCCTGGGGACTCAGTATCCAGAGAACACAGGCAGTGATGGTGATGGGAGGTGCGGAGAGGAGAGATCGATGGTTGAAGATGGCTGCTGGTTGCTTTCAGAGAGGAATAGACATTTATTCAGTGAAAAAGTAAGGACCAAAGGACACCCTGGTGAATGAGGAGCTTTGCTGGAAGACAGGAGGGAGGTGGAGGTAGAATTTTGGGCTCTGTTCTGCTCTCAGAAAGAAAAGATATGGATGGCAGAAAAATGGAAAAATAATCAATTCCTGACCTCTATAGAAATCACAGAGTTATCTCAACTCAAATCCAGGGAAGAGTTCTGACACTTGATTCACACTTTCTCCCAAAGCAACCTGGTCACATAGAGTCACGTACCAGCCCAGCTCCCCTGCACAAAAAGAAGTATTTTTTATTGAAGTCCCATTCTTGCAACTTCCCCGGTTATGGACACACACACACACACACCCAAAAAGGAAATCCTGTCATTTTAAAAGGTTCTTACAACCATGGCTGTAATGCTTCACTTACTAAAAAATTTCACATAGTACATATAAAATCAATTTTCTCTGATCAAAATATTTTCCAGAAATTTCCATGATTCATCAATTACTCGTCAAGCTGCAGTGAGAAGCAGAATGAGTCAGACATAATTTGGCCTGGAATTCAGGATGTTGACCCAGTCGCACCTGGTACTCCAACAGCAGAGGGGGGCCTAGGACGCGGCAGCTTTTGAGTCGATCTAAGTTTCTGGGGTCCCGCCTGGCAGAGAATCGTGCCAAGAGACCTCCTTGAACAGAGTCAAGACAACACCATTGGCGACTTCTTCACAAAGGCATAAAGTGAAATCTCCAGATACAATCTAAATTTCTCACCGTCTCAAGAGCCAGACCAGGCTACGAGATTCTAGATGATGAAAAATATTTTCCTTCAACTCCCTGCTATATTCAGATTTCCATCATACTCACTTCTCCACTTCAAGAGGGATGGGGGTGGCTCGCCATGTGGTTCCTGCTGCACGATGTGACAAAAGGGCAGTTTCTGGCCAAGGTGACACTCACTGGGAGGCCTTGGACCCTGGCCCTCATTCCTTCCTCAGTCACAGTAGGAATCCGTCAGGAGAGCTCCAATCCCCCGGAGTTACTTTCTCCAAGAGAAAAACTTTGGCAAACACATTACTGCTTCAGTCAGAGCATCACAATGAGAGTAGAGCCAGAGTACATGTGTTTCGAGTCCAGATCTCCTAGTTACGTTGACAAACATCAACATCTCTCAGCTCTTCTCTGCAGCGGCATCCAGCAAGAAGTGCCCACCTCCCTTTCCTTTGATGAAAATCTTGATTTGTGTCCCGTACCAGGCTGTGTGACAGAGGGATTTGCCATTCTCTTGCACTCTGTCCCTGAATGGAGAGATAGCACAGCAGCTCATGTTATAGCAAATCTGTCCACATGTCCCCTTCATTCCTGGAAAGGTTGCAGTCAGGGTTAAATCATAAGTGATTATAAAGTGTCTTTCTCATGGACATGAGAGAATTAATAGTAATGCAATTATATATTTCAGTGTTCTGCTGAAATGGATCAACATTTTAGCACTATCACTTAGAAATAAAACCATCCTATAATGACGTCAACAGAATATTGAGAGGTAGAAATGCACAATGGACTTTAATGGTTACCATTTTTGTAAGACTATTTGAAGAATTAGAGTGGGGGGAGCACAATTCTCCCAGTCGAAAATGTTTATTCCCATAAAAGATAAAAGTTGATTTATTTTTTATGAAATACTACAAATATGCTCTTAAAGTCACTGAATTCCTCAGCTGCCTTACCCCAAATCATTACTTTATGGAGCTTTTAAGGCCTTCAAAATATAACACTATAGCTAAAATAGGGCCATTTCCCAAGAAACAGGATTGTAAACAAAATTTTAGAGGAAGAAAGAATTCTTTTAGAACCATACCGTCCATTTCTTGCAATCCAGATGGTGTGATCTGAGAGCAACTGAACAGCACAAGACTCCCCACTCAGAAACACCTGTTCCCCTCCATTATCTGAGCCTCACACTTAGAAGTTGCCCTTTCGATCTCTAGTTCATTGTCAGAACAAATGGGTGACTCAAATCCTAGAACTCTAGTACTAGAAAGGACCTCAATGGTCAGGTGGTTGGTCATGTATGTCAACCCACCCATGGCACAGTGGGAAAACGCAAGTCCAGAGATTCAGCCAGAATCATGGGACCAGTTATTAATAGAATTGGGACCCAACCCAAGACTTCTGGATGCCCAGCCCAGTACTTTGTCCAGTACTCAAGGCAATGGGGTGAATTGTGTCCCCCAAAAGATATATTGGAGTCCTAACCTCCAGTACCTCAGAATGTTACTTTATTTAGAGCTGAAGTCTTCGCAGTGGTAATAAAGTTAAAATGAGGTTATTAGGGTGGGACCTAATATGACTCATATCCTTAAAAAAAGGGGAAATTTGGACACAGAAAGAGATGCACAGAGGGAAGATGATTGAAGAGACAGCGAGAAGATCTCCATATGCAAACCAAGGAGAAACATCCTTCTCACACAGACCTCAGGAGGAAGCAACCTTTCCAAGACAATAATTGTTGGTTGTTTAAGTCTCCCAGCTTGTGGTACTTTGTTACAGCAGCTTTAGCAAACTAATACACCCGATGTCAAGTGTCTGGAGTGGAACACGTGTCTGTGTAAGTGTCTACGTAAATTTGCGGGCTTTACCTCACAGTTCATGTACCTATAAACTTGGTCTTCTTTAAAAATGAAAAGACACAATTTCCCTAAAAGTATCTTTTAAAAATGCTAGCCTCTCGATGATACAACTCTAGTCAAAACCCAAGGGTAGGCCAATAATCCTATCAGGTATATACGATTATTAACTCCATTGTAGAGATGAAGACACTTAGACATACAGAGCTTGCAAAAACTGCCGAAGAACAACTAATTAGTAAGTGGCAGAGCTGATGTCAAACCTAATTCTATTTGGTTCCAGAGCACAACTTCCTGAGTAATACACCAGATGAGATAGTATCTCGTCACTAGTGCTATTCAAGCAGAGGTTTGAGGATCACCAATGAGACACACTTTCTAAGGAATCCCCTCTGGTGCAGGAGAAGAAAAGTGATGTGTTTTCCATGGCCCCACCAGCCCTGAGCTTCCCTGAGGTTACAATCGATAATTACTGCTGGTTTGAGCAGTCAAGGGAAATTTCAAAGAAGAAATAAGATGAGAATGTCAGTTAGAGTTACATAGACAGAAAAGAAATTAATGATGGGGGCAGGAGACAACTTCAGAAGGCAGAAGGAGATTCAGAGGAATAGCAAGGAAAGTGTTAAAAGATTGGGGTCCTTGGGCTTTCTGAGTTGGAAGCCGCCCGAAGCTCCAGCTCCACACATCTTCACACTGGGTGTGGCACCCTCTAGCCTCTCGGCTGAGTCTCTGACTGATGTGCCTCCTGATGAGATTGAAGTGAACCTTGCAGCTTTCCCAGGCACGTGGTACTAAGGATGACAGTGGAGACTACGCTCCCAGCTCTGACGTCAGCATTTGCCCCAGTCCTAAGTTAAACACATCCACACACATAATGCTTCCACCACGCTCTGCGTGAAATGCTGCTAGTGTCTAGTGGCCACATAGCTTAGATTATTCTTCATGTAAGCTGTTCACGCACACGTGGGGGAAAAAGGATGTCTCTGAGCCCTGGGTTCCCAGAACAGCTCCTGAATTGATGTGGTGTCAGAATCGTAGTCGTTTGAAGGACAGTTTTGTGTCTGTGCCACCATTCAGGCAGCAGACGTGTGTTTCTGACAAGGCAGCTACAGAACATAAAACTTGCTCTTTTTCAAGCTAAGTTCTTATTTTCTCTGGTATCAACAGGTTGCTGTGCAGAATATCTACTTGGTACGTGACGTCTCCTCAGCGGGCTTCTGAGCAGGAAAGGCAGGCTCCCAAAGCCCCTCAGAAGGTTTTCCTAGGTCAGTAGAAGCACAGAGCTGTTCAGAAAGCTGGCAGGGGCTCCCTAGAGAGGCTGGTGAAGGGGTTGCTCCCGGGAGGGGAGAGGATTGCTTGGCATGAGGTAGGAGAGCTGGGGCAGAGCAGAGGCTCAAATCCCACATGGAGTGTGGGTGCTCCGGGACTCACATGCAATGTGGCACCTCAGGAAGGGATGCTCAAGATTCCCTCCACCCCCACAAAGAGCAGACCCTGCTTATCTCGCCCACTTCTCAGTGCAAACCTTAAACTTGTCAGCTTTCATCAGTTTCTCAGACACACTATTCCCTTCCGCCAAAGAAAATAGTGCTCCCTAAGAGAGAGAATAAACACGCCACATGTAAGCATCTGCAATATCTTGCATCTTTACGGAAGTGCCGTTGGTGATTTGGAAAGTCAAGTACTCACTGTTCCTCTTACATAGGTGGCAGCAAACATCCCGCTCTCCAATTGGAAAGGGTACCATCTGAGCATGGAATCTGGTCTCTCCTTCTCTTCAGCATCCAGGAAGCCCAGAGTCTTCCTTTAGTGCTTACTTTGAAAAGCTATTTTCATCCTAGGATTCTGGTATGTTTGTCACCCCATCAGCACTGCCTATCAAATGGCATTGATCATTAATTGCCTTTTAATGATTCTGTTGTGACCACATCTCTTCTAGTAAGCTGACTCAAATCCTCTTTGGCAATAGCTGGTTATAAATAATAAACACCATCAAAAAGCGTTTAAGATAAAATAAGTGGAAAGACTCAGACATGGGGGAAGAAACCTTCCAGGGACTCTCTGTAGCATTTGGAACAAAAAGAGAACAACTAGTTCAATGTCCCATTAGAACACCGATGTCAAGAAAGGGAATGAAATACCCACAGTCACCCAGCTAGTCAGTGGACAAATGGGCTGAAATAGAAGCCACGTGACCACCACACGATCCTCTTTCCCTCACAACAGCTGTTCAAGGGCACGTTCTGACACGTGGGGCTCTGGCCACCTCTGTAGATTCTCTGACAGCCACACCTCTTATTTCCAGCAAGACGGAGAAAGAGGAGTTTCCTTTTTTCCCTTTTATTCTATTTGCTTTTCTTGAAGCCCTTGTTTAGACTGCAATGGCATCCACTTTGCTTTTGACGGTTAATATTTAGGGATGGGGAAATGGCATCATCAAACATTGCTAGAGATATGCCAGCCACAAACTGCAAACATGCTGTGACCTCAGCATTTTCCAGGAAAACATGTGGGACGTAAATAAGCATCAAGAGGACATCCTAATGCCCCGTAGCAATGTGCAAAATACACGATTTGTCCCGAAAGTCCCAAATAGCTTGTGTCAAGTTTCTTTCCTCCCACTCTACAAACAACACTTGGGGAAAAGCACAGATTTTTCTTGAGAATTTGTTGTTCTGCTTGTTCTCAGCTTGAAGTGACAATTCCTTGAGTGAAGGGCCTGCAGCTGCCGTGGAAATAAGAAAACAGGGAGAACGTGCACCTGATGTCAAGGAACAAGGGCTGGTGAGCCCTGAATGAGCCGTGACGTGTCCCTGCCTGACACCTTTCAACGCTCGCCACACCCTCACCCTCACAAGGTCAAGTTCAAACACTTTACATGGCCCTCCGTAGCCTGCCGTGCCTACCTCTCCAGCCACAGCTCCTCACCCCCTATCCTTCACCCCATATTCTAGAAGCTCTCAACTGCTTGTCGCTTCCCAAACACACAGAGTCAGTTCTTGTCCCTGGACCTGTTCATGCAGCCCCTTCTGTGGTTCCTCCATCCTTCTGACTTCTCCCTTCTCCCCACACCGGGCCCTGGTGGGGCCCCTTCCTCTCTTACCCGGGTGGCTTGACTTCCTTTCTTCTTGCAGTATAATATCATTCCAACTATTATAAAGATCCATTTTGTTCTAGAGCTCTTCAGCTTCCCTTCAAAGTCCAGGGGTCCCAAAAAGTGTCCAAAGAGTTGACTCTTCCCTGTAAGTCATGAACCCCAGGGTGACCTCATGGCACTGTGGCTTTCAGTGCCATGTCCTTGTAGCCCCAGAGAATGTTCCGTGGGAGAAGCTATTTAAATCCTGCTTCAGCCTCTGGTCCCTTTTTTCCACAACTACAATGGCCAAAAAAGTACTTTTATTTCTGTTTCTTGGGAAATAGTCCACGAGCATCAGTGTGTATCCATCTGTCCCTTCCACCCTAGGAAATGTGGAGCTTCTTAAAGCCCTGTGGGATCAGTTGGTCCTGGCAAAACTCAGGTGTGGATAACAGGCAGAACTCAGGAGAGCCAAGGGCTGCTCTAAGCATTGTAAATAAGTAAACAGAAGTGGGCAGGACACGACCCAGACGATTCTGGACTGAGTAAAAATCCAAGAGTTATACTTGGTTCATATGATCTTCCCATGAATCATCTGAGAAGTATTTATTTAAAAATTGTTTGGCATCACTCTTTATACAATTATAGAAGCACAGGCTGCGAGGACTTGTGCAAGATCTTTAATCCACCCATGTTTTTCAGATGGGGTGACCAAGGCCAAGAGGGGACAATTAAGGAACTCAAGTTTCTTCGCTAGGGCCAAGGCCTCTGCTCCCTAGCCCTACCCACAGCCCCATCCTGTGGGGCTCTGGCCTCAATTCACAGGCCCCTAAATGACACACCGGGAAGGAATCTCAGCTCCCGCCATGAGGTCTGAGAGCAGCTGTACCTCTCCCCACTGGGACTACTACTGCAACGCAATGACCAAGGCTGCCTGACAACAGTGACTAAGTGACTACACACGGGCCTCGTGTTGTCTGCAGGTTCCTACCCCCATTCTCTCTTTGTCCTCTGACCCATCTCCTGGAGCAAGATAAAATGATGGGGTTCTAGGGGTCCTCCTTCTGTCATTACCCTAGTGGAACCTCTTTTACAAGTAGAGTCATCTTTAGGGTTCAAGGTCCACCAGGGACAATAATTCAAAAGCTTTCATCATTCAACACAAGTCCCAGACCTACTTCTCTCTGCATGTAGCTATCTCCCAAACTTGGATTCTTGAGCTTCATAATGTATTCCCAGTCACCCAAAATTACCTTTTTAAGACTTTACTTATGTTTTTTTAGAGTAGTTTTAAGTTCACAGCAAAATTGAAAGTAAGGTACAAAGATTTGTCTCCACACATGCACAGACCCCCAGCGGAGCGATATAAGGCTGAACTTACACTGCCATGTCATTATCACTCAGAGTCCATCATTATGGTATCACACAGAGTGTTTTCACTGCCCTAAAATCCGCTGTGCTCTACCTACTCTTCCCTCCCCCGCAATCCCTGGCACCACTGATCTTTTTACTGTCTCCACAGTTTTGCCTTTTCCAGAATGTCATATAGTTGGAATCAGACAGTACGTGGCCTTTTCAGATTGGCTTCTTTCGCTTAGTAATATGCATTTAATTAGTAATATGCATTCCTCCTTTTATTTTCATGGTTTACTAGCTTATTTATATTTAGCACTGGATAATACTCCATTTTCTGGATGTACCGCAGCTTATGCACTCACTTACTGAAAAGCATCTAGGTTTCTTCTAAGTTTTGGCAATTATGGATGAAGGTACTATAAACATACTTGTGCAGGTTTTTGTGTGAAGATAAGTTTTCAATTTTTGGTGGGGTAAATACCAAGGGATGAGATTGCTGGATCATAAGAGTATGTTTTATCTTGTAAAAGACTGCCAAAGGTTTTCCAAAGCATGGGTACCATTTTGGATTCCCGTCAGCAATTAGTGCGAGTTCCTGTTGCTTCACACGTTCACCAGCATTTGGTTGTCAGTGTTCTGGATTTTGGCCATTCTAATAGTTGCATAGTTGTTTTAATTTGCATTTTCCTGATGATATGACGTAGAGCATTTTTTCATATGTTTACTTGCCATCTGTACATCTTGGTGGGGTGTCTTTGGCCCATTTTCTAATCAGGTTGGTTGTTTTCTTATTGTTGAATTGTAAGTATTCTTTGTATATTTTGGATAACAGTCTTTTATCAGATGTGTTTTTTGCAACCCAGAACTTTTAATTTTGTAATTCAGCAACAACAGAAACATGTAAGATCTCTGGCATAGACCAGAGCTTTACAGCACAAATGTGTTGTCCCCCAAAGAGATGGACTGGAACTAAATGGAACCCTAGAGAGGATTCCAGCACAGGGAGTTTGATGAGTGACTTGTTCTTATTGAGAAAAGGTAGTTCATTTTTAGGGTACAGCATCACTGAGACTTTAGAAGTCAGACACATGCATCCCCAGATACCTACAGGGCACTCACCATGGTCAAGGTACCAAATCTAAGAGCATCTGAGCAGAAATGTTGTATCTTACATCATTGATCATCTGTGCTTTGTGTGGAATATCTCATTTTATCCTCAAAATAGTCTTATGAACTTGCACAATTATGGTAGGCAGAATAATGGTCTCCCCAAAGATGTTTACAACCTAAACTCTGGGACCTGTGACTATATTACGTGACATGGCTAAAGGGACTTCGCAGATGTGATTAAGTTAGGGATCTTGCCACGGGGAGATTATCCTGGGTGATCTGAGTAGGTCTAAGGTAATCATGAGAGTCCTCGTATAAGAAGGAGGCAGACAGTCAGAATGAGTCAGAGAAGGAGATCTGAAGATAGGAACAGAGGTCAGAGTGACATGACTGCTTGAAGATGGAAGGGACCATCTGCCAAGGAATGCAGACAGCCTCTCAAAACTGGAGAAGGTAAGGACACAGATGTCCCCTTGGGCCTCCAGAAGGAGGGCAGTCCTGCCACAGTAAATGTTAGCCCCATGAGACCCACTTCAGACTTCTAGCTTCCAGAACTGTAAGATGATAAATTTGTGTTGTTTAAGCCACCAAGTATGTGGTAAGTGTTATGGCAACAATATGAAACTAATACAACTATCATTATTCCCATTTTACAGATAAAGAAACTAAGAGGCAAAGAGGTGAAATAACTTGCCCCATGTGCACTTAGCAAGTGGCAGACCCAGGACTTGAACATGGGTAGTTTGATTCCAGAGCCAGTCTCTTAGCTATTAAACTATACTGCTAATGAGTAATTGATTTCCATGAATTAATAAGTAAACAAACAATGGAGATTCGTTCTTGAGGTTGTGGAGCTTAGAATTAAGCTAAAAGATGGTATAGAAACAAGATAGATAATCCAAGGAGGCATCTAACACAGGTGAAAATGTAATAATTTCCTTTATAGAACAATTACTACGAAGTAAAATGATCAAGATTTGCTGGTGGGGATGCAAAATGGTACAGCTGCCATGTAAAACAATTTGGTGGTTCTTCAAATAACTGAACATAGAATTACCACATGACCCAGCAATTCCACTCTAAGTAAATACCCAAAAGAAATGAAAAAAAAGTACTTGTACAGAAGTGTTTATAGAAGCACTGTTAACAATAGTAAAACGTGAAAATAACAAATAATCCAAATGCCAATCAACAGATAAATGGATAAATGGTGGAATATACAGTAAATCCTCACTGAATGTTGTCGATAAGTTCTATGACTTCCAGTGAAACAACATATAATAACCCAATTTTACCATAGGTTAATTGATATAAATGAGAGTTAAGTTCCTACGGTATCCCAACAAGTTTATAAGGAAATGGTTTTATTTGAGGACCTGCTGTACATATGATGGAATAGTACTCAACCACAACAAGGAATAAGTTGTCGATACATGCGAAAACAGGGGTGAACCTAGAAAAAAATCATGCCAACTGAAAGCCGCCAAGCACAAAATCATATATTGCATGATTCAGTTTATGTGAAATAGCCAGAACAGGTAAATCCATAGAGACAGAAATCAAACTGGTGGTTGCCAGGCTGGGGTGGGGCCAGGGAGACAATGGAGAGTAACTACTTAATGATTGCAGGGCTTCATTTGGGGTGAGAAACATGTTTTAGAACTAAATAGAAGTGTCAATTGCAAACACTGTGAATGTACTAAATGCCACTCAACTGTTCATTTTAAAATGGCTAATTTTACATTATGGGAGTTTTGCTTCAACAAAAATAAATAAATTAAATAAAGGACAACTGCAAAAAAATTACCAAGGTGGGCTTTCTAGAAGATGCAGAACTTAATCTGGGCTTTGAATGATGGCTGGAATTAGGCAGGCAAGGAGAAGATGGAATAGTGAACAAAAAGAAAGAGAGAATAATTTCCCCTTCATTCCACACAACAGACATCCTTGCACATGTGCAAGTTTCTGCACAGTCTGCCCCGGCCACCTCGCTTAGCCCCCTCCAAAGACTCCACCCAGCACTTAGAGATTCTGCAGGAATTACCAAGGGCACACCACCTATTTACAGATGGCTTTGTATAAATAGTGTGAAAAAGAATACTTAGTGAAGAGCAATGTGCTACTAGCAGAAAAACCGAGGCAAGTTCCAAATGACTCAGCACCCCAAATTAGTACAGGGCTAGTGGTCAGATCTGGATACCTGTGCCTCATGTGGCCTGTCCCCAGTTCCTGGAAGCCCCTGAACTGTCACGCAGCCCACCCATGATGACCTGTTTGGCGCTTCTCCATTACTCAGCCCCCTACACACACACACACACTCACACACACACAGTATTCCTGTCAAGGGCAAGGTCAGGGGTCCCAGCAACACTGCAGGGGTCCCGGGAGGGCTATCTTTTATGAGAGTATAAAGGAGCCCAGCTCTTCTCAGTCATCAGTCAGACAGCCTCATGGACAAGCCAGATGCCAACGGCTTCTGTGAAGGCAGAATTTGGGACCTGCTCCTGGGCTCATCCACCTTTCTTCAGGAAGCAGTTAAAGGATCCAAGGGGAAGTGAGGCTTGCTTTCACTGCCTGCCCATCGCGGGAGGGATTTGAGGAGCTGCTTTGGGGAACTCTAGAAAACCCCATGTCTAAACCCAGTTTGCTGACTCCGAGCTCCCAGTTACTTCTCTGGGAGCTTCCTGAAACTGTCTGCAGTCACACCAGGGTCGTCTGGCTCCTTCGCACCGGCCCCAGCCATCAGTCACAGCGGGATGGGAGCAGTAATGAGATGCATTCTGGTCTGTTTATAAATTGCTTTCAGTCCTGTGGAGAGAGCTACTTCTAAATGTGGAGTGTTATTGCCACACGAGGAGGGATGTCTGTGACTGATAGTTTTGCCTGAAACCAAGGCTCAGGGCAAAGCTACTGCCCCTGCCCGAGTTCCTCATTCCTTATGCAGAAACAAGGATACTGACAACATAGTCCATCTCTTCTCTAAGGAAATGCATCATCCCATCCTAGCCCAGTGATCTCTCCTCTGAACTCCTTCGAACCACCCTATTTGCACACTCGTGAGGTCTGGTATATCACAACCTCTTTATGTTTTTACAGGTAGGCCTTCCGTCTGGTACCAGCCTGGAGATTCATCCACAGGATAGTTTGTCTTCTTCATCCTAAACTCTCATTGAACATGTCATGGTGCCTGCACCTCTATGTGCCAGCTGACCAAATGCCCAGCATTTATATTCTTGTTCCTGTGTCACCAATATCGCAGGTCTTTGTGACCTCACGATTTATGTAGATGTGTTAAAATTGTTAACATTTAATGCATGCTTATTGTGCACTAAGCACGATGCTTTGTGCTTTAGATACACCTTCCTCTATAACTACCCTGCAAAGCAAGCATCTATTGTCAGGGGACAGGTAAGGACAATGCCACCTGCACGTCCTCAGCCCATTCTCTCTCCAAGCCATGCCAACTAGTTCCCACCCCCACCCTCCGACCACTCTACCAAAATTGCATTTCCTGATAACGTCTACACCTCCGTGCTGCCAGATCCAATGGCTACTTTTCGCAGCTCATCTTCCCGGACCTAAGAAGCATGGGGCCAGGTTGACCACACCTCCACCTTAAAACATCCTACTCTTTGTTTTCTGAACATCACAGTCCTCGTTTCCTGGTGTTACCTGCCTCCTCTGGCTCCTCTGTTCCAAACTCCACAGAGATTAGGAGAAGAAGTTCTAGGGCCAGATTTGCTGGGTTCCTACCCCGAACTCCTCCACCCAGGAATTGTCACCTTGGGTGAAATATGTAATCCCTGGTGCCTCAGTTTCCTTCATAGGGTTGTTGTGAAAATAGAGGAATAAACACATGCAGCACACTTAGAACAGTGCCTAGAGTGTAGTAAGACCTCAATAAAGGCTGGCTCCTTGTATTATTATGATAATTAATCCATTATTACACCATCTCTAAATTTGAAGTTTTACAGAGCTGTTCCAGGTCCTTTTTTTATCTCCCTCTCGCCTAAAGCAGCCTCATTCATCTCCATGATTTGCAATGTCATCTATATGTTGGCATCTGCAAATTCATATCTCCGACCCAGATCTCATTTAAGCTCCAGACTCATTTATCCAATCGCCTCCTTGACACATCCATTTGGATGTCTCACAGGCATCTCAATTGACATGTCTAAAAGTGAAGACTCCCCTTCCACTTGTCCCTCCTCAGCCTTCTTTATCACAGACAATGGCCATCATCCGTCCATGAAGTAAGAAGCTGTGGGATCATTCTGACACTTCTCGTTCCCTCACCTCCCACATCGAATTCACTGCCACAAGCTTCCAATTTCATCTCCAAAATATACTTAACTCCATTCCCTCTTCTGTAGTTCAACTGCCATCAGCCTACACCAAGTTGCAGGTCTCCCTGTTTTATCTCTACTAATGCGACCTTTCTCGCACATGTAACAGTGAAGAAGAGGCTGTTGTTGCCGATGCTATCATTTTAGTGGTTTAATGTTGTTTTGACGTAAATTATGAAATTAATCTCTGCTTAAAACCCTCCCATTGCTTCCCATGGTCCATGAGAGGACATCAAATTCCTCAAAGTGGCCGCCAAGGCACTTCAGTGTCTGGCCCCTCAGACCTTTCCAGCCTCATCCTGCCACGCTCATCCGTCCCTGCTGACCACGCCTGCTGCACCGGGCCAGCCGTCCTGCCTTCAGCAGGCCTCTCCCTCTGCAGCCGGCTACCTTCACCCTGCTCGTGCCTTGACTGCGTTGGCCGTCGGGAAAGCCTAGGGAGCCCTGCTCAGAATGCTTTTTAATGTATAAAAGAAAATGCATAGGATTACAAAGGGAACCAATTACAGCAAAACACACATTATCAAAATATTTTAAAAATACACTTGTGACGTCCCCCTGTGGTGAGGGATTTTGAGAGAGAGGGAAGCTGTGTGTGTGGTGGGGCAGGCAGGCGTATGTGGGAAATCTCTGAAGCTTCTGCTCAATTTTGCTGTGAACCTAAAGCTTCTCTAAAAAAAAGTCTGTGTAAAGTACACTTGTGATATAGGAATAATATATGTGCTCCTTTATCAAGGTATTAACTAACAAAATCCAGCAATGTGTCTAGTAACTACTATAATTTTAGCGATGTGAAAACGGCTGCAATTTCCATTGGTCATAAATCACACACAGGCACCACTAACACTACTTGAAATAAGGCTGAATTCCCCTCCAGCCAAGAGCCTTGTCAAAATCGAACTCTTCCCCCATTCTTCCACTGAGTTACCCCTACTCACCCTTCACCCCCAAAATGGCCTTTCGAGACCCCAAACTAAGGACGCTCTTCTACAATGATCCTCTCCCACTATCCCCCCTTTTTTACATCTCAAATGTTATTTCAAATTATAATTACATATGTGTTTATTTGCATGTTTAGTATCTATATCACCAGAATGAAAGCTTCACGGGGGCTGGAATGACATCCATTTACTCTGATCAGTGTTGAGACATAGAAGGGTATGATTCAATGAGGGAATGAATGAATTGCCCACAAGTGGTAGGCAATGGAGTACAGCTATTATCAACCCATCTACCTTCAAAGGTTTTGTTCTTTCCCTGTGTCACATTAAATGAAACATGTTAGATGACTTTAACTTCACACACATATACCTTCTCTTACCATCACCCACCAATCTCTCTGCTGAACACAAAAGTTATCTATATAACTTTATAAAGTTAGCCTCCGGAGAGGTTACCTTTTCCAAAAACATTTGTATTTCCAATGAGAGCTTATGCT
The DNA here is from genome assembly GCF_036562045.2 of Rhinolophus sinicus. Taxonomy (NCBI): domain Eukaryota; kingdom Metazoa; phylum Chordata; class Mammalia; order Chiroptera; family Rhinolophidae; genus Rhinolophus; species Rhinolophus sinicus. Next base: position 14,687,820 of record NC_133755.1, read on the forward strand.
GAAAAGAAGTGAAAAATTGGGTTCTCGTTTTCAAGTTATTTTTATGAAGAGTGGTAAGTGGTTTCAGACCCATTCAGGAATTAAGAAATAAAAGAATGATACCGATGATGATGATGATGATTTATTGTGTGCTCTACACATTTTTTGTGCATTATCTTGTTTAATCTTTACTATACCCCTACTCAGTTTAGGAAAGTGAGGCATAAAGAGATGATGAGCCGAAGCAAAAAGCTACCCTCCCTTTCCCCTCCATCATCGATGTCTATTTCAGTTCTTCTCCACCCACCTCTACAGCCTGGGATTTGATGACAGTGAATCTTAATACAAGTAAATTCTCAAAGGGGTGACACCTGAACCCATTCACCTCAACTAATTCACTGCCCAGGATTCATCTTCATCAAACCTGCTGGTCTTCCACCTTTGGGAATCAAAAACCAATAATATAAGTTCAAAGTTCAAGACTGAAAACCCTGCCTGGGAGGCAAGGGTCATCGTGATTGGGAGCCCAGAGCAGCAGCACGGGGAGCGGAGGAGCAAGAGGAGGAAGGGTGTGTACGAGTAGGGGATCGAAATACGCACCCCAAACACACCTCTCTGGCATAAGGACGGTTTTGAACTGAAAGCAATTGAGAAAAGAACAGACCCCAGATGAGCTCTCTGCAGTGATCCACCTGCCTGAAAGCAGATCGTAAATTACCCCTGTGACGCTACCACCCCCCACCCACTTCCCAAGCCAGGAAGGGAATCAAACCCTTATCACCAGAGACGAGGGGGCACCGAGAAAGAGGCTACACAAACAAGCTTCACCAACTCGTCCTTCTCTGACATCGGTGTCCCCTCATGTTTGCCTTCCTACAATTTGCTGCCCCGAGAAGCTCAAAGTCCCTTTCTTTTGTCTTGTCACTTCTCTTTAAATTTATCTTCTTCTTTTTTTTTTTCCCAAATGGCATAAGAGCCTCCAAGCCTAGCTGTTTCGTTGGGGGTTTTCTCTTTTCAATGAAGCCCCACTGGGCCATGTAAAACTTTTAACATCAAATAAATGTATATGGGTTTCAGGTGTACAATTCTGTCATATATTTGATCCCGTTTACCCTCATCTACCACCTGAACCTGAAACCCATGTAACTTTACTAACCATGGTCATCCCAATACATTTTAATTTAAAAAATAAAAAATTAATAAATAAAATAAATGTGTATGCTTTTTCTGCTGCTCGTCTGCCTGTTGTCAGTTGTTGTTTTTTCACAGACTCGGTCAGAGAATATAAGAGGGTAGAGATAGAGTCCCCTACACATGCGCACTGAGGGTACCAAACGCCAGCTCAGGAAACACATTCCTTGATTGGGTTAGGTTTAACACTGGGTTAAAATTAGAGTTTCAAGTGAGGCTTGGTGTCTGGGTTTCAGCTGGAGCTGGGTTTCTACCTCGGCCTGAGGGTCCGGTATTAGAAGCTGCTGAGACCTGGTTTGGTGTCAACATTGAGAGATGATTAGAATTATTGTCAGAGTCCAAATCAGCAACAGGAAAATAGTTTGGAGGTTGTCGTGCGGGAGACCCTGCTCGCTGCACCATTTGTCGTGCGGGACGGCCTGCGGGGTCTCTGCTCCCGCTCCCCATACAAGAACGCAGGATATGGTGAGGCCAAAAAGGAACACCCACGGAGCCATAGGTAGGGGAGTCATACCACTATATTCTCTCTGGTGGCACTATACTCTCACTGGAGGCTGGATTCACACTGTCCGCAAACCGCCATCCACGCTTGCCAGCCCAGCCGCCATCTTCTTGCTAGCCCCCATTCTTTCTCTCTTCCTCTCCTCCCTCTCTGCTAGCACAGCCACAGCAGTTATATTAGTGGCCAATGGCTCACTGGTTACAGCTGACGGCCAACTAGCCACAGCTGATGGCCATGCAATCACAGTTGGCCATTTACTACCTGAGCCAACACCTTTCTATGTGAGGCCGAGAGCCTGGAAACTACTTTCTGGGGCTCTGCCCCCACAGAGGTTCAGTCGGAAGGAGTATTTAGGTCTGAATTCAGATTTTAGAGAATGCTATCCTGTAGGTTACTGACAAAAGCTGGGGTCGGGATTTGTGGTCAGCCTGTGTTTTGGGGAGAGATATGACACAGGTTTGTGCGTGTCAGCAAGGTGTAGATGTGAGTCTAAGATTGCATCTGGTATAGATGATTACAGAAGAGTAGAAGGCATCTGGTGGACACAACTACTGCCCAGAGCAGCTTCGCCCCTGGGCCCCTGGTGTGGCTTGTGGCCATGCACGAGGAGCTCTCCAGGTTTCAGACCTTTCCCCTTCTGACTTCGAGGTCACTACAGAGTCAGCCCTTTCACTCTGGATAGCAGCCCCGTGTCCCTCAGAACAAGTAAGGGGAAGCCCAAACCCTGGCTAAACTAGCCTATCCAGCTTTACTATAAGTAGAGAAAGCATTGGGTATTTCATTGATAAAGAGAAGAGATGGCAGTCCCTCTAATGACTTCACACCCAGGGCAGGGAATAGATCTGACCCCAGACACAATCTGTCTCTGAGTTCACTCCTCTGTGCCCCACGATACACCACCCACCCTGTGCTGCAGCCCAGCTCTAAGGAGCCCTAATTGTCCATCATTCCAGGCCCTCTCCCCAGGCAGCTGGACTCAGAGATGAATAACAGAGCTTTTAGGGAATTTTCAGGACAGTAAGTGGTGAGCACTGAGTCCCAAAACAAAGGAGCAAAGAGCAGTGCAGACTGACGGGCAATGCTGGGAATGGCACTAGCCTCACTGCATACCACAGCCCATCTTCTCCAGTGGTGGTGGGCACTGTGCAGAGGGCAGGCCAGAATCTTGTAAGGAGAAGCCAATTTCAGAGTCTGATTATGATGATTGAGCTGTTGGGAAATGCCAGGGATTAACTTCAGTCATCAGAGTAGGAATAAGGAAAAGTGACCCCGAATTAGGAAACGACAACACACTAAGGTCACAGGGACCCGTGGCTTCTTTTAGGAGATCTCTAGCTTGCAGAGGGTCTTGTCCACCTCCCTCCCGGAAGAGCAGGATCTGATGTGCACAGCAAGTACTCGCTTTTTTTTTTTTCATGAAACTTTCCTGGGAACCATTTGAAAGAGCAATCATAAATGAAATCACCCTTTTTCCGTTGGAAAAACATTATAATTGGAGATCCGTTCCTCATCAAAGCCAGTACAAGGTAAGAGAAAGGGCTCAGGGACCCAGGTTCTAACCTAGAAATGCCACTTACGGGACCACATTGAGAGACTGACTCCTTGAGGACTGTGCTGGCATCCATAAAATGGGGCCAGCTATGCTACTCCACCTCACAGGGGTTTCCTAGCAACAGTGGAAGGCAACGACTTGTCTTGAAAGCCAGAGCTCAGACAAGCATGTCTGTCCCCTCCGATCTCAGGTATGAGATTCTCGATGAGCAATGACCCGGGGAAAGGCAGCCTGCGGAAGGAGCTGCAGTTCATCCCTAGTCTTACAAGACAGGCTCCTGGGGGGCATGCCTCGTCCAAAAGGGGGTCTGCTCATCTTACTGACCTCCCAGGCAGCAAGTGCCCTCGCCACGCAGCCTGCATGTGTGCTTTCCTAATCTGGGGCCATTTCTCCTTGTTGTTCCTACACTGATGACTGAAATTAATCCTTGGCATTTTCCAACAGCTAAATCATTATAATCAAACTCTGCAGCTGCCAGATCTGCTGACTCAAACCCCCTATGTATTCATATGATATTTGCTGGGTAATTACAGAATAGAGGTAATTATATTCATGACTCCATTACTTTCATAATTTCAGAGACTCCGAAATCACACACACACAAAAAAAAAAATCCTCACAGGACCAAGAGAAGAAATTCCTTCAGTAACTACCTTTACCCACCTCTTATCCCATTTGTTTGGTCACATAATTCTTTTTTCAAAACCTTCCCACTCAATAGTAGCATCTCCTGAGCTTCTCGGTGAAGAGGAAAACCAAGGAAATGAAACACAGGCCAAGTCAGCGGAGCCCATGCTTGGTGAAGACCAAAAAGGCTTTGGGTTGGCTAAAGCAATGTGCCGTAGTTATAGTAACAGTAGGCATTATACTAGTTAGGCCCTAAGTTCCCATGAGTTCTCAGTACTAACACAGTGCAAATGTATTCCCTATTCATGTCACAGTCCAACTCAGGCAGTTCTCGTCAGGCATCTGCCACGTGCTCACTCGGGGACCCAGGCTCCTCTTTGCTTGTGGTTCGGCCCACTCTAAGTCCTCAAAGGTTTCTCCAATCAGCTGACAGGTGGGGGAAGATATTTTAACTGCCTTGACTCAGACATGACACTTACTGATTCTGGTCACATCCCTGTTGGCAACCCCTTGTCACAGGGCACCACCTAAATGCAAGGGTCCTGGTGAATGTAGCCCTCTCTGGACAGCCACTTGCAGCCAACAGCCTATGCTCTGATGGGGAACCCCCATCTTTGTGGTTCACTGAACACCTCTGCCAGCGACGTGATACTAACAGACCTTGAGTGAGTGTCCAAGGTATTTGTGAAATGATGGACTACTGCACACTGTATACCACGCAATGCAAATTAAAGTGAGAAAACAAATATCCTAAGAGACGACAAAGGAAATTCACTGTCTCTTGTTAAAGTAGCATCCTTAAAAAGATCGCCTCACAGTCCTCTCCAAATGTGACCCTGTAGCTATTCCCGACAGGGTATTTAGTCCCCCTCCACATTCCTCTCATCCCTGTTTTTTTTTTTTAGTTTCAGGTGTACAAAAGAATGTGATAGTTAGATATTTATCATTTATATCCCTTGCATAGTGACAAAGTGGTGACAACCCCCTCGCCCAATCTACTACCCCTCTGATATCATTTATACAGTGGAGTATTACACAGCCATGAAAAAGAATGAAATCTTACCATTTGCAACAATATGGATGGACCTAGAGAACATTATGTTGAGTGAAATAAGTCAGACAGAGAAAGACAAATACCATATGATCTCACTTATATGTGGAATCTAAAGAAAAGAATAAGTAAATGAACTAATCAGAAACAGTCTCAGAGACATAGAGGAAAAACTGAGGGTTGCTAGATGGGAAGAGGGGTGGGGATAAGGGGGAAGGTGAGGGGATTAGAAAGCAGTCGGTAACCACAAGATTGCCACGGGGATACGAAAGTCAATTTGGGGACTGTAATCAATGTCATCCCTGCCTTTCATTCATGCTGCCACAGACACTTGGACAGTGCTGTCTTTCAAACATCTCCCATTATACATCCCCATTAGAGATCACCCACTCCCCACACTTGGTGCCTTGGCTGTCCTTGCTCTGAGTCCATGTATGTCCAGCTATGGTGAGCAATCCCAGCAAGGATTCCCGCCACTGGTCAAAGGTGCGGGCTGAGTGACAGCTGAGCCTGATGAAACCAGAGAAGGAAGCAGATCTTGAGAGCAAAACTCAGGAGTCAGGGTGCATGGATGACACCTTGAGGGCTGTTCCTGGGGATACTTGTCCCAGGTTTGGTGGCAGCAAAGGAAGCCCAGAGGCAGAGACACAGGAGAGCATAACAAGGTGACAGGGCCACAGGAGGGGCCCTGCAGCTGATGGTAGACTTGGAGGAATCCCCCAGGACTGAGCTGTGGGTGGCGGCATCGGGTAACCTGCCTGTGAGCAGCTTGGGGTGACAGGTGGGGCTGCTGAAATGAAGTGAGGACCAGCAATGAGAATAAACAACACAGAAGCTGGCGCAGGAGTCCACGTGAAGCATCTCCCTCACCTCACAACAGCCCATAAGGCCTGAGTCCATCGCCCAACAGACAGGGGGTCCCCCACCCCATGAAAACTTGTGGAACATTCAAAGGAATTCTTTCCCATTTTTGAAACTCCAACCTAATGTCTATCCTATATTTCCCATTCTGAATTTTCTACTTCAACCGTTTTATTTTTGTTTGTTCCAGAAAAGAGATAGAACTACATCTTACTAGGCTTTTTACACTTGAAAACCTCTACAACCAAATACAATTTTTCCCCAGAGCAACCCCTTTTGTAGCTGGTCAGAGCAACCCATTAGTGGGGCTTCCCGGGGCAGCTTTCCCCATGACAGCACCTTGCCCAGGCTCAGGAGAGCCAAGGCTGAGTGACTGTCCCAGACCCAGGCCTCTCATGGGAGAGTGAGAAGGCAGGGTACACATTGGGGCAAGAATGAGAATCTTCAATTAATAAGCTGTCCACCAAGGCGTGATCTGACCTTGTCACTTTCTCACCTGAGAAACCCTTGAGATTTCCAAACCTCTAGTGAAAATTCTGTGGGTAGCATCACAATTTTTTTTTTTCTTTTAAAATACAATGTTTGGAAGCATATATCAATAAGCAGTGATAAAGAGCAGGTGTAGTTTCTTTTCTGTTTGTTGTGGGTTTTTTTTAATTCCTATTCAAGTGAAGGGCATGCACCTTCTGCTGCCCCCACCCCTCCCCTGGAGACTCCCCCTTTGTGTGTCTGCCTCCTGCTTCTGCAGTTCTTTTATGTCCTATCTATCCCACAACCTCAGCCATTAAAAGTACAGTTGAGAAAAGAAAGGCCCCTGGGTTACAGGTGCCCCTGTCCATGCAGACACACGAAAGCCTCTCAGCCCTCTTATTCCGCCACCATTTTAGTAGCTCGGTGAGTTTCCTTCTTAGCCCATAGCACATAAGGACAGCTGCTCAAGCAGGGTCCAGGCGTCACTACCACAGGCAGGTAAGAACGGGCAGCAGTGAGAGGTAAGCCGGCAGAAACTCGAAAAGCAGGTGACAAGAGCTCTGAATGCACAGTCGGCTGGATGGTTAATGCCTGAGCAAACAACCGAAGGCTTTGCAGGAGCCAAAGGGTCTTGGAGGATGGGTCTCACCTGAATGGACCTAGGAGAGCAATCTAGTCTGGCAAAAATACAGAGGGAGCTAGTATTTGTGCTGAGAGGAAAGGCAGAAGACAGAGGCAATGGGAGAACAATACTTGAAGGCCATGCATGGAAGGCAGGCCGAGCCGGCTCTGAGTGGTCTACACCAGGGGTGTCCAAGCTTTTTTCAACAGTTTTCACCAAGTGCCATATGCAATAAAATACACAAACAGCCGGGCCACTCACTCGAGGTGAAATATGTATTGCCTCACCTGGTTTATTTAAGTAAACTAAATATATTTTTGGAATTTGATGTGGGCCAATTAACAATGGATTGTGGGCCGCAGTTGGCCCGCGGGCCACAGTTTGGACACCCCTGGTCTAAACAGAAGACAATCTGACCAAGCTGAGTGCATGGAAGTATGAGTGTGGGACCCTGTGAATGAGAATGGGAGTCGCGATGAGGACACAGGGCACGAAGACAGCTTCTGGGCCTCCACAAGGACCAAAGAGCACCCCAGGTTCTGAGCAGGGATGGCATCATGGCAAGACACCAGGCTGGCTTAGGAGTCCATGGCTGTCAGACACATCACCACAAGTGAGAATGGCAGAGCCGGGAGAAATCGAAGAAATTTTCACATTCCACTCCCTGCTTTTGAGGTGCTGACTCTGAGGCCTGGGTGGGGGTGGGTGGCAGTGGTGGTAACAGGTCCACACTCTGACAGTAGTCCAGTGGGACAATGAGGTCTGGCTCTGAGACCCCTGGCTCCCAGCCCAGGAATTGCCCCTGCCCTGGGCTGCCTCTTCCTCCCTCCCTGCCTCCAACCTGTGGGGTGTCTAGCATCTATTCTTGCCCTGTGTTGGGGTCAGCAGGACTCCCCTTACCCTGTGCTCACCTGGTGAGCTGGCCTCAACCACTGAGCCTTCACAGAAACAGGCAGTGGGGCGCCTGCCTGGCTGGGGAGTCGGAAAGGTTTGTTAATCATGCTTTCAGAGCACTTTGCGATGCCGAGATGAAAGACGTCTGAGGAGAGCAAAGTACAGCCATTACAGTCTCCATCTTCCTAATTGAGGAAAATGAGGTTATTTCCAAATCCTCTGTGATGCAATGGAAAATGTGCTCAATAGGCCCACACTTAAGGCTTCCCCCCGCCCCCCGCTCCTCGGAGCTGAGGCAGGGGAGCGCCAGGTGGAAAGCACCCAGCTCCTCCGCTCCCGGTTGGGGCTGCCATGCGGACGTGCCCAGCTGCCCAGAGTCATTCCTGGTGCCTCAGCCCCAAGAAGGACCGCCTCGACCAGACATCAAAGCTGGGCACCTTCGTGCAGCAGGAAATCCGCCTCCCCTACACTGAGTAATTGGAACAAAACGACCCAGGTAGTCTTGCTGTAACATCAAAGCTGCGGATAATAACCTCACAGATGAATTCAAGAGTGAATACATTCACAGCCACTGCTCAAGTTTGAAGTATGCCAGGATTTTTTTTCAGCTTCAGAACTGAGCAGGAAGAGAAAGAAAAATCACCAGCCATAGCTTTCTTTGTGAACCAGCTGCCTCCCCTTTCAGGCCGCGGTGAAAGGTGCAGGCTTATAGCCTTCAAGTTAGTCTAGGACCGATGATGAGGACAGGAAGAGCGACAATAGGACTGGAGGCCAGCGGGGAGGTCCCGGAGGTCAAACACAGTGATTAACACATCTGGGCACAAGTACAAACCCTGGGCCCCCTGCAAGGCCACCAGCGCACGAGACACCAGTGAGGCACAGAGGGTCACTGACCTGAACACCTGCGATGGTTCGACCCTCAGGGTCATGGTGGAGGGGTTGGTCATCCTTTGTCACCTGCAAGGAATGGCTCCCTTCATTTGGGCTAGAAGACTAAAGGTGAGTATGTATTTACAAACAACAGAGCTACTAAAGAGAGGAATCCAAATTGGTTAACACAGCTAATACAAAAAACATCCACTGCTGAGCAGCTAAAGTCCTGGGAACCAAAAGCAAGTCACAGAACCCTCATTCTGGAAGGGACCTCAGAGGTCACAGTCAATGTGACCCAAGGACAGGATTGTGGCACACATCTTGGCTCAAAAGTGTCTGTAAAATAGCATCTGTGAGATCATAGAAAATATATATTGGTCTCTGCCCACAGTTCCTGGCACGGAGCTTCTGAAACCCTTACAATTTCCTAAGAGATAAGAGCTCTAGGAGCATCTTTTGTTCTAATATTTGGTCTTTGATCCTGTCCCTGACACAGGGCTCCTGAAGCCTTTGTAATTTCCTGGGGGATAGAAGTATCTTTTGTTTTAATGAGGCAACTCGGATGGCTCCTGGATGGCTCCTGGATGAGGGCTAGTCACCGGAAAGACCAAGCTATGATTAGAAACGTGCAATTCTCAGCCCTAGACAAGGGAGAAGTGACGAAAATGGAGTTAATGATCAATCATGCCTATGCGATGAAGCCTCCATAAAAATCCCAAACGTGCAGAGTTCAAAGATCCTGGGTTGGTGACAATGTGGAGATTTGGGGAGAACAAGTACCTGAAGAGGCTATGGAAGGTCTGCGCCCCTTCCACATACCTTGCCCTCTGCATCTCTTCCATCTGGCTGTTGCTGAGTTATATCCTTTTATAATAAATGAATGATCTAATACATAAACCGTTTCTCTGAGTTCGGTGACCTGCTCTAGAAATTAATTGAACCCAAAGAGGGGGTCAAGGAAACCTTCAATTCATAGCCCATCGGGCGGAAGCACAGATAATAACCTGGACTTGCATGTGGCATCTGAACTGTGGTTGGGGATCAGTCTTGTAGGACTGAGCCCCTAACCTGTGGGATCTATGCTTTCTCCAGGTAGACAGTGTCAGAATTGAGTTGAATTGTAGGGCACCCTGCTGATGTGAGATTTGCTTGTTGTGGGGAAAACACTCACACGTTGGAATTCATTGTAATTAGAATCAGCATCATTTGGAGCACAAGGGAGCACTTTGAAGGCAGAGCTTTAGAGTACCTCCTGCCTCAGTGTCACAGCACACAACACCTGCTGCTCTCCACCCTGCCTGAATCCATCTACTCAGTGCCCCCACACACACAATTTCCTCATGGCCTAACCAAATCCCCTGGGTCTTCTGTTCCTTGTTGATCTTAACTTCCAGACCCCCATTCTCAGGCATGGCCTGCTGCCAACACATACATTGCTACCCTGTTTTTTATAACCTCCACACTGTGGGATTGCATGCCCAGTTAACGCTCCATTTATTCAACCCATTTCATACTTGAGAAAACAAGGGGACTAAGAATATAACCGCTCTCTTCAGTGAGAGAACATATGGGTGGCACGTTATTGCCATAACAACTGATAGGTGCATCCTCTTCAAAACTCAAGGGGCCTTTAGATACATTATCACCCTTACACCAACTCTGTGAAGCAGCAGTCTGGGAAGTCTGACCTTACAGCTAAGAACACAAGTGCTTCAGGACCCACCCAGCTCACATGCTATGGGGCTGACCCCCAGCCTGTTCCTAAAACTCATTCTTCCTCATGTACCTTACAGCCTAGTGGCACCCTTGCTCCCTGTTTTGAGTTGAATTCTGTCCCCTGAAAAAGATGTTAAAGTTCTAACCCCAGTACCTGTGAGCGTGACCTTATTTGGAAGTAGCGTCTTTGCACATGGTCAAGTTAAGATGAGGTCATTAGGGTGGGCCTTAATCCAATATGACTATGTCCTTATAAAAAGGGAAAATATGGACACTGAGAGAGACGTGCACACAAGGAGAACACCATGTGAAGATGCAGTAAGAGGTCAAGGTGGTGCATCTACAAGCCAAGGAATGCCAAAGATTGCCAGCACATCCCCACAAGTTAGGAGAGAAGCAAGGGACAGATTCTCCCTCAGAGCTCCCAGAAAAAGCCCACCCTGCCCACACCTTGATGTTGGCCTCCTGGCCTCCAGAACAGAGAGACAATGCATTTCTGCTATTTCAGCTGCCCGGTGTGTGGCACTTTGTTAGGGCAGCCCTAGCAAACAATACACCCCATTGTACTCACGTCAACCTTTCTGTTCTCATTGCTTATGTCCCTGCAACAGGCCTGCCTCTAGGCCTCCAGCCCAGGGCAGAGCCAGAAGAAAAGTGACACTGTGTTTCCCGAAAACGAGACCTAGCTGGACAATCAGCTCTAATATGTCTTTTGGAGCAAAAATTAACATAAGACCCAGTATTATATTATATTATATTATATTATATTATATTATATTATATTATATTATATTATATTATATTATATTATATTATATTATATTACAGTGTATTATATAAGACCCGGTCTTATATTATGGTAAAATAAGACAGAGTCTTATACTAATTTTTGCTCCAAAAGACGCGTTAGATCTGATTGTCCGCTAGGTCTTATTTTCGGGGAAACACGGTAGCACCAAAGTGTTCAGTCTCTCTAACCTCCTCCCTTGTACTGAAAATGGGAAAATGGTGGTATCTGGGGGCTCACATTCATTCCAGGTCCTGCCCACCCACACATATGCACATGCAGGTGCACACTCCGCCCCCCCCATACACACTCCCCAGACACGGAGCAGAATTAGAGGACCTGGGCCAACCTCAGCATATTGGACCTAAAGTGGAAAGGCCAAGAGAGTCTCTCCTGTTACCTGAAGCTTCCACCTGCCATAGCACCTTGCCGCTGGGGCCAACAAGCTCAAAGGCAGGCCCAGCTAGTCTCGTGGGCTGGCTTGCACTCCTCCACCCCACATCCCAAATGTCAACTCCAGGAGCCCTTAACTGCCTCACCACAGTGATAAACCACTCTTGGCTGCCAAGGCTGACCACACACCCCAGAACAAGGAGACTGAGTGCTTGATGCTAGGTGACCCTGAAGGGCACGGGCCTCCTCATTCCTCAGTTCCTCAGAGGTCCCCTGCTCCTCCCCTGAACACTTTCACTGCCTCCCATCCCAGTTTTACAGAAATTCACTGTTACTTGTAATCACAGCTTTGCTTCATCTGTACATCAAAACTTGGAGAATGTGTGGAAGAGCCTGACTCTTCCCGTTCCCCACTGTTCCTGTTCCTGTTTTAACAAGCAACACACACACCCTCTGATGTCCTGACAGTTCCAATGAGGCCCAGGCCATCAGTTAATTTAATAAAGGAGCAGTCAGGACCAGAGGGGGATAGTCCACAGAGCCGCAAGCTTGGAGCTCACCGTCCTCCTCAGAAGACTCTGTCCTTGGGCCACAGGCTCTCGCCCGCCCCAGGGGCAGTTCCCTTTGGTTCAAGGTTCCTTTCTCACCTGTGTGTGGTCCTATGGGCTCTGGGCAGACCCAGGGAGGAGGCTGGTACTTTCGAATAATGGGAAATCCCCTTGGACTGGAAGTTAGCACTCAGGAAACAATCGGGCTTCGTGATTTCTACAAAAGGCCCTGCCTCCTCATGAATTTGACCTAGACATTCAATTTTAGAATTTTTCTTTTGTTTCAATGTTGTGACTTCTTATGAATAACGCAGCCTTATTGATGTGATTTTGCGTCACTGTTTTCCTATAAAGGGGTGATTTTTTTTTTTTTAAGTGTCAGTTCGGAATAATCACATCTTTTGTAAACCAGAGTTACTTATTTTTTTTTCCTACTAATACATATCTGATTTTAAAATTTACTGAATAGAAATTCCTGTGTCGCCCCCTCCTCTTCCCGGAAGTGAAGGCTGGTGTTCCATTTGCTTTGTGTTCAGTCAGTCCCTGCCTGCCGCCCATGGGGTGTCACCACTCACACACTCCTGAGTTAAATGAATTAAATGCAGGGCAGGATGGTGAAAAAGCTCCTCCACCAGATGAAGAATGTGGAGATTTATCAGCATCTCTAGGGCTCTCTGAGCCTCTCCAGGTTATCTCTGAAATGCACAGGATTTGGGAGGGATTAGGAGAAACTTGAAAATTTCTAAGAATGCAAGAAAACAATTAATGACTTGGAAAATAGGACTCCTTAAGGAAGGTGAGGAATGTGGCCGCACAGTTGTAACAAGAGGCAGTTGAAGAGACAAGTATACTTTAAGGAGCCTTTGAGTCCTGTGTGAAATCACCCACCTCTAATCTACTTTTTCACTCTTTTATTATTAAACTAAAGCAATTGTGTCTCCCGCATTAACCTCCTTCCCCTTGATTTCTACTCAAGAGCCCCCATCTCTACCTTTGTCGGCTTAGTGTTCATCAACTCAGAGAGATTTGTCTTTGGTAGCTTTTCAGTGGTCCTGTCTTAGTTGTCATAGCACCAGAGAAGTGGAAAGAGGAGAATGCTGGGGAGCGTATCAGGTAACCAGCTCAGAGCCATCACCCACCTGCTGCTCACCCACATTTCTGTCCAGTGCCCCCAAAGCGTCCTGCTCTATTGTCAGTGTCTCCTCCATTTCCCCTGCAGTCAGGCCCTTTGTATCACTGGTCTCTCCCTCTCCCCATCACATACGTCCTGTCTGCCCCCCTATATCATTACCTCTACCAAAAAGGCCCTTTCACTTCCCCCGCCACATAAACATCCCTGTTCTATAAGGCCCAACTCAAGTCTCTAGCTCTCCATGGAGCCAGCCTTTTTCCAGCCCCCAGGGAGCAATCCTGCCTCTAAGAGCTGGCCCAGGTGTTCAAGGAACTGTTCCCAAAGCACTTAGATTTGTGTAGAAATTCACATTTTCATGTGAACATACTTTACCCTCATAACTCAACTGTAAGCTTCCTGGACGTCCCTGTGCTCAGCACATGGTTAATAGTCAGTAAATATTTACATACATGAAGGATGGTGGCCAAGGAATTCTTATGGGTTTTGACGGTAGAATAGGGGGAATTGTCATAGGAAGCATGTGGGTGAAACATAAGAACAATTCTAACAGATACTTCTCCTTCATCATACTTGTCCAGCATTTAGCAGACATTCCAATATTCCCGAGAAGTATGTAACACAACTACACAGGCAAGAACAGTAGAAACTATGTTTGCAGTAGAAACCATGCAGACGCGAGGCTCTTTACCAGGTTCTAGGGCTAGAACAGTGATCCCCATGTCACTCCCACCCACACATCATGGCTCACCTTTATCTGGTTACCTGGAAACACAGGTTTGTCTCACTGCTCTTTCTCTATCAGGCTTCTCTCAGAGTTGCCCTGGGGCCTGGCCCTTCACTGCCTGGAGCTCCAGAGCACCCTCCATCTCTATAACATGGGTTCTCCATTCTGGCTAAGTGGTCCCCACCTCCAGAGACTGATGTAACTAGTCTAGCTGGGGCCCAGACCCTAGTGGTTGTGAAAAGCCCCATGTGTTTCTAACCCGCAGCCAGTTAAGATGTGCTAAACTGCTATATGCATTCGCTACTGCCCTGGTCCAGGCAGAGGAGGCTGAGAGGAGCCACACATACTGCCCTTCACAACCCTTCCCTGGGTTCTACCAAGCCTGTGAGTGTCAACAGATTCTACCAAATGTGTGTCGGCAACTATGAAGAATGTTAATGTAGGGTGTGTATTTAAATTAGATACAGTATGATTTCCCTAAAATTTAAGAGAAATAATAAGCTCTTCCCAGGAGATACTCGCACCCCTATCCATCTCCAAACCTTGCTTCCCAGTGTCGGGGTCAGCCAACACCACCTTTTGAAAGAGAGCCCCTCCTCAGTTCTTGACCCTCACATGCTTTACCCCGGAGGTAGGTCTCAGCCTTTCATCCAAACCTTCTGTTCAACGGGGCAATCCTTGAGACAATATTCTTTCCATCATCTGACTTAGTCCACCTGGAATAAGCCCACAGGCACTTTTAACAAGTCCCTGCAGGGTGGTGGCTCTCCATGGTCACTTCATCTGGACCCAAGCGAAGATTTGACACCTTATTATTCTTGAGATATGCATTCTCATTCTCTCTCTCTCTCTCTCTCTCTCTCTCTCTCTCTCTCTCTCTCACCACCCCTCCCCACCCAAGAACACAGAATGATTCTTAGACACAGGAGACGGTCTATATCCATGTAAGAAGAGAAACATTTTCCTGAAGGCCATGTGACCCATGAAGATTTTCTTGTCTGACTACCATGAACATCCTTGCACATTTTTATGCAGAACAGCTACAGGTCTTCTTTTCTGCTTCCAGACCATGTCCAGGGGTCTGCCAATGCATCAGAAATGATGTGCTGAACAAAACCATATTCCCTCGAGGATCACGTTTCTGCACCCTGAGACCCTGAGAACAATGGTTTATCAACCTTGGCTACACAGCAGAATCACCTGGGGAGCTTTGAAAAATTATCCGTGTCTGGACCTCTTCCAGATCAATTAGATGAGAAGCTCTGAGAGGAGGTGCAAGCACAGCTGAGAATCACTCTTGCAGAAGCTTTGAAGGTAGTTTCCCTTACCTTGCCACAGAAATTCCTCGGCAATGCAGCTTCCCTCCTGCTCTTCAGTAACAGAATGGTGGAGTACATAAGGTTTCTTTTTTGCCCCCACGCCATATTGAGCAATCCTCTGGTGGCCGGGTAAAAAGTACATGTATGTATTTGTACTCCCTATTATGAGCTGAATTGCATCCCCCCAAAATTCATATGTTGAAGACATTATCCCAAGTACCTCCGAATGTGACTGTATCTGGAGATAGCATCTTTAAAAAGGCAATTAAGTTAAAATGAGGCCATTAGAACAGGTCCTAATCCAATACAACCAGTGTCCTTATAAGTAAGATGAAATTCAAACGCAGACACACACAAAGGGAAGACCATGTGAAGCCACAAGGAGAAGAGGGCCTTGTAGAAGCCATAGAGATAGGTTGCAGAAGAAACCAACTCTGCTGAAACCTTGACCTTGGACTGATAGGAACTGCTAGTCCATCTAGAACTGTGAGGAAATGCACGTCTGTTGTTTAACCCCCACCCCAGCCTGTAGTACTTTGTTACCGCCGCCCTAGCACACTGATACAAGCCCCTGTCGTCAAGGAGACAGCAGCAAGGGTTTGAGACCCCAACAAGATTCACAGTGAGTTAATGACAAGACTCAAACGTAGGTCTTAACTCCAAGAGACTGTGAGACTTTTTTTTCCCAGAGCTAGAAGCACACAGATATCTCTTTTATTGTCAGGAACACTTTAGTTGGAGTCTCACTAAAGTCAAAATAAAAAGTATGTTTCTAAAAGCCCCCAGGTCACTTATATCCCCAGGGGCCTAAGAACGCTAACTCTGTCCCCAAAGGGCCTTCCAGTTCCCTTAGAGGACCTGGCTGTCCCTGGACCTTGATCTGATGGAGAACTCCTCCCCTGCCTGTCAGAGCCATCCCTCCTGCCCACTCTCCCAGTCTGTTTCCCATTCAGATTGTATTCTGAAGCTCCCTGTGTGGGGTGTGAAATGAATGAATGCTCTCAAAGGAGCGTCTTTATCCCAGAGCCTGAAACTGTGACAAAGAGGGCATCTTCACCTGTGAATTAGCTTGATTTTTCCAGCTGCCACTGCTGACTTCTCCATCAGACAACCCAGCCTCTATACAAATGGCGCTTCTGAAAGCTGGAGCAACGTTCCCTAGCTGATAGCAGGCTTCTTTTTTGCTGGCCAGGAAACATCCTCTTTTAACAGGCAGCTTGAAAAATGCCCTTCCAAAGAACTGAGTTGTCAGTATAAACGTCTAAATGAACCTTTATTAGAACTATAAAAAAAAAAGGCTGCTTAACATATAATTGGACCGTTCTTCATGCTTAAAGACACTGTTAAAATCATGTCAATAGCTAAGTGAGAAATCCACAGTAAAAGGCAAACACTGTATCTTCAAGCTCCATTTTACAGCCTGGTAAGATGAGATCACATCAATCTCTGTGTCTTTCAAAAGATGATAGATATAATCTTGCCCAGGTACCCCTACACCATTCAATTTTTCCTCTCAGATTTACTGAAATTAGCTAATGGAAAAGTCACTCTAACGAGATCATTCCAGTCTTGCTCCAAACAAGATGGAGAGATGAACTCGAGTCCCCCACACTCTGATGTGGCTCCGTTTCCATTTCCTTCTCTAATCCTAATGTTCATAACACTGTTTATTATCAACCAGTTTATAGATCTCTAGTTAATATTTGCTCTGGGCTTATGTTGATTTCTCAATACATGCAATTTTCTGGTCTCATCTTTATCTTTAAGGATTAGATGGGATCGAGCTGCCTTGTAGTAATTTAGTTTTTATCTTATGCCTTACAGTTTTATGTTCTTGTAATAGCACTTGCTTTTCTTTTTTTTTATTTAATTAAATATATCTTATTTCACAACTACAGCATTTTTGTTTCGAGTTTATTTATTTAACAGCTGGCAGGGTGCTAGTGTTTTGTAGAGGGAACCACGCTGGGTATTTTTAGAAATTCAGAAGTTGGGGAATGCACCAGCTGAGAAGATGGAAGAGAAATCTAAACTTGGGAGATGAATACTTAGAGATTAAACTCAGATTGCCTCGGCTGCATGATGGAGCGCCGTAGATTAAGTCCTTAGAACAAAAACAGAAACAAAAACAAACAACAAGAGCAAAGTATATTTAAAAGTATGCTCGAGAAAGCCGCTCCGATATTCTATCTTTGACCGTCTACAGAACAGCTGGCTCTGTGCATTGGCTGTGCCAGGGCAGGAATACCAGGCATTGCTAAGGCCTTAGGGTGGCGTTATCCACAGAAGGCGCTACATGTCTGTAAAGCTTTCTGGCCATCTCTGTGTCCAGGGGCCAGCTCCATTCAACAGTCCTGTGGACATGAAATTTGGATGCATATAAGTCATGTACAGGTGCTTCTGGCAAAGGGTTGATGGCATATAACTTTGTTTCATTATGGACAGTGATGGGACTCAGTAAACAGCTGGAGTCCATAGCCTTCCTCTCAGTCTGCCAACCTCACCAGGCCTCTTCCAAAATGGAGGAAGTTCAATAGCTTCACCACACCTTGGGGCTAGGGTGAGTTGAGTGAGGCACCTGGGACACAAAATTTAATGAGGCGCTTACATTCAGGGTGGGGCAAAGTTTGCAGAACCCTAAGTGAGGACACCTTCTTAAATTCTGTGTGCCAGGCACCCCGGTTAACACACTCTACCCTAGCCCTGTGGTCCCCTCCTGGAAATATTGTTCCTGAGGTCACTGCCACACTCAAGGTCTCAGGACAGAACCAGTTGCCAGCCCTCAGGTTTCTCATTGCCCCTGCACCTGGAATCATTTGCAACTGTCAGCCAAACAACTGTCCTCCATCCTGACCAGGAAGCCTCACTGCCATGCTCCTCCTAGTGAGAAGCACCGTCATTCTCTCAGGTTCCCCAGTTAGAAAAACCTCTTGGAAGGCTCTCCTATGTTTCCCACTCATCCTGTTGGCCCATCCAATCTTGCTGACACTTCTTCTCTGGTATCTCCCCTTCTTTCTAGAGCCACAGCTCTTGTTCTGAAGGAGGCTCTCATCATCCTACAACAGGGTTATTGTGCCAGTCTCCTAAATAGCTCCCGGCCTACAAGCCTGCCCACCTCCAGGCCATCCTCTACACAAGTGGTTTGCAAAGCATCATCCCGAGACCGGTAGCATTGACATCACCTAGAAACTGGAGAGCAATGCAAATGCTCAGGCTCCACCCCAGAACTACTGAATCCAATGCTCTGGAGGTAGGTCCACCAGCAATTAGTGTCAACCTGCTCTCCAGGTGACCTGATGCACACCAATGCTTACGATTCACAGCTCTGTCGTACACAGATTAAGCTAAAAGCCATGCTAGCTTCTATCTTAAAAATGCTTCATTGTCCTCTTGGAGATGAAAGTCAAACTCATGTCTCTGGTCACATTGCTTATGTCCTCTGATGCATATCTGAAGCTCCAGCCAAGCTGCTCTCCAGATTGACTCCCAGAATGGAAGAGCTTCCTCCTCAACTACCTTCTGTTATCCAGAAATAACCATATTATTCTGTTGAAAGGATACCCACAGCGGTGTTCAGAATCCCACCGGTGGATTCACCCTACAGGAACAGTAGACAAGGATGGGAGCAGAAGGGAAATTGCCATGTGCGGAGTGTCTACCCTGGCCAGCCCTGTTGTTGATTAATTTCCCTATGATGTCTCATTGAATACAAAAACAACAACAACAACAACAAAAGCCCTGTGAAGAACGGATGAACCTTGGAGGCCAGTATATCCAATCCAGAGTGAAACTGAAGGAGAGGAACTTTCTGGGATAGAGAGTGGGGGACAAACAGCTGAACAAAAAGGAAAAATGGAAGAAAAAAATCCATGCAAGCCCATGCTAAGCCCAGACAAGAGGCCAGTGTCTTCTCAGTGCCTTTCTAGGACCCTAGCATCCAACAACCAGTCCAGGACCATCCTATAAATGTCTCGATGCATTTCCTTTCTTTGCTGCTGTTGTGGAAGCCAGAAAGTCAAAGGGGCCCTTGTCTTGGGCTCTTTATTTAAAGACCCAGATGCACCCTTTGTGCTGAGTCAGGAAAAGCAGAACCAGCCCCAGAAAGAACATGGGAGGCACTGGGGCTGAGGGGTGGGCACAGTGCTCAAAGCTGGAAAGCCAAGTTTCCCAGCCCCAGGTCTGCCACTCACTCATCCTGGGACTCAACTTGAGGCAGCACCCACCCCTGCACTGGCAGACCTCAGGGATTGGTCTTCACTTTGCTGAGTTTGCACATAATGAGGTCACTGAGTCAGCTTCTCTCTAAGGGCCCATCTGACATAAATCTCTGAGCAAAGCAAGTCAGGCAAATCCCCCCTCTGCCTCTGGGCATAATGAAGTCGTCACCTAAAGTTTCAGTAGCTGCAGAGAAGCTGTCATTAAACCAACCTTTATGTCCCAAACCCTGCCAGATGCCCGGAGTCCCTTCCCAGAGTCTCTGCTGGAGCCCAGCTTGAACTGTATCTTAAGGCAGTATCTTAAGGCTGCTTTTGAAGGTTTGCTCTTATAGTCTGAGGCTTTCAAGGGTGTTTCGCCTTTCAGATTTATTTTGGCAAGTTGCTGTTAATTGTGTTTTCAATTAGTTATGTTTAAAACATCTTGAGGTTTGGGCAACTGAAATTGCAGTGCATTAATAATTATTAAACAGAGGTTCTGATCCATTATTTATTAAATAAATTTTTTATACTAATGCAGAATCCATTGTCACTGCCACCATGAGTTTGGCCATTAAGGAAAAAGCTGACGAAAGAAAACTGAAGCTCCAGGATTCTTAAATGAAGGCCTGTGGAGCAGAGCTGCCTGGAGGAAGGAAAGGCAGCTGCTTCTCTTTGTTGTCTGTTTAATTGAGGCTTTGTTGCCTAGAGAGTGAGAAGCAGTTCCTACCTAGTAGGTACCAGTAAATGTTTGGACAAGGAGTGAATGAATGAATGAATGAATGTGAGGGGAATTAAACTAGGAGAGACTCTTTAAGATCTAAGATCCTGTCTGTTTTAACCA
The DNA here is from genome assembly GCF_036562045.2 of Rhinolophus sinicus. Lineage (NCBI taxonomy): Eukaryota > Metazoa > Chordata > Mammalia > Chiroptera > Rhinolophidae > Rhinolophus > Rhinolophus sinicus. The sequence continues at coordinate 14,708,099 of NC_133755.1, forward strand.
TTAACACACAGCTAGGCAATGAAGTGTCCATGATGGATAAGGCAGTCATCCCTTTTCTCTTGGTCTGACAGATCATCATAATACAAATTTAAACATAATTATAATAAAATGTGGTACCTGAAGATGGCACAGAAAACCATATGAGGTGGTGACCCTTGCCAGAGCGGTCAAAGGAAGCTTCAGTAAAGAGATGACGTTAAGATATGGACGCTGATTTTTTCCAAATGTAGAAATGAGGAAAAGGTAATACAATAAGCATATTTATGGGCACATGCAAAGACACAAATGTGGGTGAGTTCAAGATCCTGAGGAGTTTGCTGGGGGAATGAGGAGGTGAGGCTGGAAGGGAGATGGGAGCTAGAAGGTAAACCACACCAAGACGCTGGTTTTTCACCCTGCAGACACACCCATGGGTGGGTGTTAAGCAAGGAACTGATGGGTCAAATTTTTATGTCAGGAAAAGCACACCAATTCAAGTTCTACTGAATAATCTAAGCAGTATGTAGTGATTGGCTAAAGTTGCAGTGATGGGTGAGATTGACTTAGCACTGTGTTTCCCCCAAAATAAGACCTACCCCGAAAATAAGCCCCAGTTAAGATCGTTAGCCAGACGGATGCATTTAGTACATTATGACGATGTTCCAGAAGATGACATGACTGTAGTATTTGAACAAATGTAGATTGTTGTACATGAAAAAAATAAGACATCCCCTGAAAATACTCCCTAATGTGTCTTTTGGAGCAAAAACTAATATAAGACCCGGCCTTATTTTGGGGAAAATACGGTAGTTACAAGTATGGAACTCAGACATCAACTCTAGGTAAAGGGTGAGGAAGACAGAAGGAAGAGTCAGATATGACCCTCGTGTTTGGGATATAGTGGTTTTGAGGAAGGAGGGCTAGGTTGAGTGTGTGTTGGGAGGTGGGGGATGTGACAAAAAGCTTTGGAAGTGTTACTCTTGAGCTGCCTAGGAGATATCCAGGTGGAAATCCAGCAAACAATTGGATATATAGGTCTGGAGATCAGCAAAATTTACGGGTTGAGCTCTAAATGGAGAATCATTCACACAAGGGAGGTAGTTTCAAGCATTTGTTCAGAATACACTATGCCCAAACTTGGCTAAACCATTTGCTATGGAGAGTCATAAAGAAAGATTATCTAATGTAATTAAACATAGGGATAGTCTAATGCCTTTATTTAGGGCAAAGAAAGAGCTAAAATGAGAAAGCAGTGGAAGGAAAAGAGATCTTTTTAGAATTCACACCAGGCTTAGACTCAATGCCAAGCTAATGGATCAATTGATTAATATTACAAAGCATCCCTTCTAAACCTTTAGGCATCCAGGGATGCAAAAATGACATCATGCAGAAGTTTTGAGCCCCAATCTCACATGTCTGCCCCCCACCCCCCCTTCCAGCATCATCTCTGACCACTGAAGACTAGAGACCCTCTACTTCTCTGAGCACCTTTCAGCCCCATCAACCTCTGACCTTCTTTAGGCTCTGTGCACACATGGCCTGCGGACTGTTAACTTGTAGTTCAACCATACACCCCACACGTTAAACCTGTATAGCAAGGGCTCCTGGAAGGCCTTAACCCATCCCTCTTCTCATGGATTCTAGCAAGGCCCAAGGCAGGACTGAGCACATAACATTTTGTTCTGGTAAGTTCTGGTTCCCCAGGAACACTATCAGCCCTAGGGGTCCTCCCCCCTCCCCCCCCCTGCCCTATCTCCAGGGTGGGTCAGCTTGGCCAACCACAGAGATAAGCTCTTATTATCTTCGATGTTCAGTGAAGACCTGGCTATAATGGTTCATTAGACTCATGTCCTCACTTCCCCAGTCAAGTTCCAGCACCAGTCAGACTCTATGCTCCTCGCCCATGCAACCTTGCCAGCTGGAGAGAAAAGAGAGGGAGGAGGAGGTAGGTGAGATGGGTTAAATTCAGTAACCTGCCTTTCCTCTCAGAGACATTCCTAGAAATACTTGCAATCCCTTAGAATCCATACCCAAAGGACATAAGACACAATCCCTGTGCTAGGGGAAGTGCAAACGAGAGGTGTGACATCGAAAGATGAGAAGTGGCCATGGCCACCTTCAGATGAGGTGTGTCTAGGCCACAGACGCAGAAGTAAGGTCTGCAGGAGCCGGCAGAGGCAGGGCCATGAAGACGTCGCCTCTGCAGCACGTGGAGCTGTGAGAAGCGAGTCAAGCCAAGAAGCCGTCTCCATCCTTCCAGGCAAAATCCACCTCTCCTTCCTTTGTCTTCTTACATTTTATCATTTCTCTGCCGATTTTCCTACCTGCTTCACAGATATAAGCTCCTTGAGGCCAAGAACCTAAATTTCTCATCTTTGTACACTCTACAGTGCCTAGCAAAGGGCTTAGCACATTGTAGACACTCAACAAATGGTTGTTGAGTAAATGAATTTTAAAAAAAAAACACCTATTTTTAACAAAATGTGTTCACTATGAAATAGTTGAGGATTTCATAAATGACATTTAATCCCCTTTAATCCACCATCAAGTTGGCAAGAAAATATAAAACAATACAGTGTCAAATACTAAACACTATTATGTGACTTTCTAAATACATTGAGAAACCCAAGGACAACAGAAAGAGCAGAGGGGAAAAGCAGGTACAAACTCAAAGGTCACTGCATGGCTATGTGGTTTTCCAATTGTGTCTGCTATTTGGGTCAGTGTCTTCCAGGAGGAATGAAGATCCATTAATAACATTTGGATTTTAGGGGAAATCTTTTTAAAGGAAAATGTTGTGCCTTGTGAATATTCTATGTCCTTGGGGAAAAGAAAACCAGGGAAAGAAAAACTGCAGCCAGCCCACTCAGGAAGAATTGGGTTGGGGCCAGGAAATCAAAATGAGAATGAATTTAGCATTGGTGTTGCTAACACTAATTATCAGGAAGATTCTTGCTACCTTTTTTTTTCAGAGAGGGAGGGAGGAAGGAGTAGTCGTCTTCATTAAAATTACACCAGCCAACGAACAGCAGGATATTTCTTTTTTTAGCTATTGGATGTGGTATCATTATGCTACTGAGAGAGGCAGACCACTGTCATATTTGATATATACATTCAATGACTTTTTAAATAACAATGACAACAACATAAACAATAAAACATGATCTGAAAGATTATACGATCTACTTTGACTTATACGACAACCTTGCAAATACTACTATGGGTGAACCATGGAGCAACCCAAAGTTAACCAGCGGTAGATTTGGGACTCAAATTTACATCTTCAGACTTCCATCCGTGTGCTTGTTCTCCTCTGTGTGGTTTAGAGAACTTTCTGGTGGCCAATTCCCTGTAAGTTTGGGAAACGGCAGTGGTACTTATTCCTCAGTGAAAGCTGTGATGATGGAGGTCCCAGCTCACACAGAAAACCAGAGCTATGGAGGCCCTCAGTGTCCTCTACCCAGATGGGACTTGAATCCTATAATGAGCAGCCTGACAGGCCCATTTTTTCCAGCCAGGGATTCATAGTGGAGGTGGAGCTGGCCTCACTTGGAAGCCACAGAGAGGTTCAGTCTGGAACAGGGTTGCCTTATGGCCCCGTCAGAAAGCTGTTCATAGTAGGAACTCAAGAATCAGAGAGGGAATGACACTTCTGAAATTATTAAACCTACAAGGAGCAGCTTCAATGGCTTGTCCCCAAATTGCATCTCCAGCCTGACCCCCTGCTCTCCCAGTGTGTGCCAATGCAGCAGCACACTCGCTGTGAAATGGAGGATGAAACCAGTTAACACACAGGCTTATTGTGAGGATGCACTGGAAGAACAGAGCGTGACAAGCCTTGCTCACGTAGTCCACCCTATCTTAGGAAGACAAGCCCGAAGACTGGCACTCGGCCTCCTCCCTCCTTACCACTGAACTTGAACCTCAGGGGTCCAGGGATCCAGAAATCAATGTATTGGTCAGGGTTCTCCAGCGAAATAGAACCAATAAGAGAGAGAGAGAGAGAGAGAGAGAGAGAGAGAGAGAGAGAGAGAGAGAGAAGAGTTATTACAGGAATTGGCTTACATAGTTTTGGAGGCAGAGAAGTCCCACAATCTGCCATCTACAAGCTGGAGAATCAATCAGGAAAGCTGGTGTTATAATTGTGTCTGAGTCTAAAGGCCAGAGAATCAGGAGCTCCAATGCCCAAGGGCAGGAAAAGATAGACATCTCAGCTCAAAAAGAGACAGATAATTCACCCCTTCTCTGCCTTTTTTTTCCATCCAGGCCGTCAACAGATTGGATCATGCCCGCCCCCATTGGTGACAGCAGATCTCTTTACTTGAACCACTGAATCAAATGCTAATCTCTTCCAGAAACACTCACACTTATACACACACACACACACACACACACACACACACACACACACACACAAATGTTTTACCAGCCTTCTGGGCAGCCCTTAGGCCAGTCAAGTTGACACATAAACTTAACCATCACACTTGGAATGCCTTCCAGCCTCAGAACAAAGTTCCAGCCAGGTTCTGTCATCTGTGTGTGGTTCCTGAAACAGGGAAACGCATCTGCCTGTTGGTGCTGACTGCACTGTGTTCTGCTTCTAATCGTGCCCATCCTGCCTTATTCAGACAACGACAGTATGTCTTTAATGAAAACCCATTCTCTTTTCCCTGGACCATACTAAACCTCCTAATTTCTCTTTCCCATTTCTGTAGTTAGTAACTTCAGTCTGCTTGGAGCTAAATGACCCAGTTAATACAGCCTGGCTGGGAACATGGCTGACGGTAAAGCATCGTACTGCGCTCACTGGGGATGGCCCTCACAGCACAGGGGCAGTACACATTGCATCACTCTCTATTCCTTTCCTAGTTTAAATTTCTAGGTCGGGAACTCCAGAAGCTGGCGGGCTCCGAATCCCACAAGGGGAGCCAAGATCACCTAGTAAGTATGACCTCACCTGCCACTCGGTTCATCTCCCCCCAGACCTGAATGGATGAGCAAAACATTTATCTCGTTCATTAAAGGAGCAATGCTTTCTGTTTTAGAGAAATACACTGAAATATTTATAGGGGAAATGATGTGATTTATGAGATTTGCTTCAAAATAATATGGGAGTGGGAAGTGTGCCTGGGGTGTAGATGGAACAGGCTGGCCATGCGGACTGGTGATGTGCACATAGGAGGGTTCGCTACAAGAGTGTGTCTGCCTTGGCATGTGCTCAAAATTCTCCCGGAGAAAATGCCACTTTTACAATAGCATGGTTTAAACCTGAAAGGCTGAAGTAAATAGTCCTTTAAAAAAGCAGGTTTTAAATCAAATTCCAAGATGTGCTTGGTACCTCTCTCACTAACTCAGACTGTTTTTTTGAGTTCATTGTTTAACCTAGTGTTTACGTCCAGGGTTCATCAGAAAACTTCCTTTTAATTTAGTCTAAATCTGTGTTTCAAAAACAGGCCCTCCAGGACAGCTCCCAAATTGCAAGCCAGGTTGACAACAAAAGGCTTTTTGGCAGCTTGTCCGTAGCCATTCCCACCTTAGCCACAGGTAGGTTGTTTTCCTTGAAGGCCAACGGAGATCATGCAATGAGCCTACCATCTTCTCTGTTTCCTTTTCCCCTGGATGCCTGGACCTCTGTGCTCAGGCAAAAGCAGGAAAGGACAGAGGAAGAGATCACAGTCTCTTCTGTGACATTGATCCCCTCTGGCAAATGTTCTAATTCACTGGAAAAACATAAGAATCTTCTCCTTCAACCTGCATCTGTATATAAACTGCTCTTTGGACCCTGGGGACATATCTCAGGTACTTCTGTTAACCCACCCAAGGAACCCAAAGTAGAGGGCTGCTCCTTAGAGAAAAGAGCCTCCTCAGAAGTGCTCGTACACAAGAAAACCCAGTTCTACCGAATCACAGAAATCTCCCCCTCCCCACCTCCCTGCGTTTTTCCATCGAAACCCAGCTAACTGGTCCATTCCAGCAGATCCCTTCCCCAAATCTACACAGTCTTGATACCTTCTGGTTTGGCTCTAGCACTTTTCAGCCATGGGAACGTCACCTTCTAACGAGATCCTCCCACTCCAACAAAGATAACATTTCTAAAATCAGTTTATATGCACATTGGCATTTTAGTCAGAGAAATGGGTACATGTGTACGCATGCAGACCACGTGGCCATGGGAGGCCCTGAGCACAGTTTCTACCCAATTATACTCAGAATCAGCACCGACAGCCTCTCCGCCCACCCTCTTGACATCCATTCCCTGATGCTTCCAGGAGCATCGGGAGCGAGGCACAATTCAGAGCAGCTGCAGTGAAAACTGACCTCACGTCTCAGCCTTCTGTCCCTTGTGTCAGTGAGCACGAGAAATGACTCTCAGAAGGAGTGTGAAATGGGGGCATATCACCAGCCAAGTGCCTCGTATGCTCCAAACCCAGGGCTAAACAGGGTGGAGAAAGGGTTATTCTTGGACAGAGAAAGAATAAAAGACAGGAGGCCAACCTTCCAGGGATGAAGTGCATGCTTCCCCTGGCAGATTGCTTCTCCTTCCTCTCGCTTCCATGTTGCCTACTGCCTGGTCAATTGGTCAAACGATCAAATGGACAAGCCAGGACAGAAGAAGGAGCTAGAATCAGGCAGCATACAATTATTGGATACATGGGGTGTCCTTGGCTGTTTTTGTCTCATCTAGGAGAGGCAAACATGCAGTGATGTCACTTGATGGGCCATGCACACACCCTGATCTTCTGACTACTTTTTATATCCAGCTGGTGCAATGGCAGATTCGGATAAACAAGAAAAAACATAGGTGGACAATCACTGTCCCCTTGGGTTTATGCCCTTGCAGGTCTAGCCCCCCAGATTCAGCCCACTCTAACCTAGTATCAGCCTTTGTCTTGCATTCTCACCAACTGCCAAATCTTTGGGACACGGGCCTGGATGTCAGTGAGCAAGAGATAATTAGCCTTCCAGTAACTCCGGGTGGCTACCCCAGAAGTGGCTGTATGCTCTTGAGTATCCTGCAATATGCTTTGGACACCTCCAAGCCAAAGGAAGCCCCCTTCATTCCCACCAAAGGAGCAAGGCCACTTTTCCCAAGCTGGGCTGCAGTAACCACGGCAAGTATTCCCATAGCTCTCTCACTGGGTACTGAATCAACTTCATTTGTGGCAGGCAGCCATTCATTCCCTCCAGACAATTTAGAGCCATTCCAGTTTGTGGGGATGGGGACATGCAAGCAAGACACTGGGAACCCTTCCTATGCATCTAGACAAGGCGAGGCCAACATTACCACGAGAGCCAATGAGTGTACCTGACACACAACTTTAGTCAAGATTATGCCCCCTCTGCTCCTAAGAGGGCCTGGCCTAGTGAGGGAGGTTGGATTTTTCTCCCCTAATTTTTAAAACATGTGGTGACTGAGAACCCAAAAATTAAATCATTTTAAATTTTTAAAAAATAGTAAGCATTTAATAAATATTTAGTTCAGTAATTAACAAATGAAATATAAGGCAATCAGATACACCTTGGTTTCCCCTCTTCTCTCAGACTCTACATGTAAGATGGCTACTATTAAGTTCTCTTATCATGACTTTATTTGATTCCAAGAGAGGCCCTACTTGTTTCGGAAAGCTGTCTTAAGATATGGCAGAAAGGGCTCCCCCATTCTTAGTCCTCCTGGCTGGGGGCCCCTCCTATCAAGAGTCTTTCTCAAGCCCTCCTTAAAATTAGGATGCTAAGTTCCTGGTGTTTCTGAGTCCTTTTGTCTGCACTGTCTTCCTACTAAGTAAGCAACCTAGCCAACTGCAAAGGCAAGTTTGTTGCATACTTCCCCCTCCTAATGGAACTGCACTTAATAGAGAGCAGACTGCCAGCAGCCACGTCTGCTATACTGAGAGGAGACTCAGAGGCAGTGCCTCGTAGGTGTATCGCTAAGTGGGAGATTAAGTACGAGCCCCTAAATTACTGAAATATTATTACATTGGCCACTGATTCCAATTTAACCCCAGCCCCACCTAGGCCTTCCACTGAGGAGTGACCCAAGAGATGGGAAAGCTCAGTGTTTCTGATGTTCAGAAGCTGAGTGTCACTTTGTCTTAGCAAGATAGGTGGAATGCCACCCAAATGCGACAGTGTTCTGACGTTTTTTCAAGGAATACGTCCATTGTTTTCTTGGATCCTCACACCCACCCTGTGAGGAAGGTATGGTGGGGATTAGTGCCCTCACTATGTACCTGGTGATTCTGCATCTCTCGGCATCATTCAACAAGAGACCTGATGTCAGTCATGAGTCACTGACTAAGGCGGGTCCAAATCCTAGTGTCCAGATTTATCTCCCTGCTGGTGATCACGCTGTCACTCACGCCCCCTGGTTCCTTGGGCCCAGTATATTCCTCTGGGCCCTCTATAAACGGAGAGGTCAGTAAAATATCTGCGTTGGCCTCTTTTGCCTCTTTTCTCTTTTCACCAACCTTCTCCCTGACATGGTACACAGCTCCCAGGAATGAGGCCAAATCTGCAAGCCTCAGCCCTTTCCTGCAGCCCACTACTTAAGCCGCCTGGGGAGAGTACCACATAATGCATTCGTAGATTAATTTGGGGAGAATTACCTTTGTGAGCAAATGCAGTATCTTTTTTTTTTTCCTTTTTAAAAAGTCTTCTTATATATCCTCTAATAGAAAATTTTCCCCATTTGTGTTTTATGCATTCTTCTTTGGGTTAATTTTATGTACCTTATGGGGTTTTGTTGATATTGGAAATGGTATTTTATATTTTTTTATGTCTTCAAGTTTATTACTTCTACTATAGGACCCTGCCTATTTTTGTCATCTCGTTTCATAACTGCACTCTCTTATTGGTTCTCCTGGTTTGTTGATTCTGATGGTTTTTATAAGAAGGTAGTAGCAGTTTTGTATCTTCCCTTTCATGAAGTTGGGGTGTGTGTGTGTGTGTGTGTGTGTGTGTGTGTCTGTGTCTGTGTGTTTGTGTGTCTGTGTGCACGTGTTGTTTCATCAACCAGGGCCTCCATAATTCTGTGAACTGTAATCAGGAGTCATTTTAGCAAGTTAAGTCTTCTTTTTTTTTTTCCCCTCTTGGTCAGTTTAATGAAACATTTGTCAAATTTGTTGATATTTCAAAAAAACAACTTCTGTTTTGTTTATATTCTCTATTGCTCTTTCTTCCTTTCATTAATTCTGCTCAAATCTTTATTGTTTCCTTTCTTCTGCTTGCTTTAGGCTTAGTGTGCTTTTTTTTTGTTGTTAACTCTCCTAAAATGAAGGGTTAGGTTATCAATTTGAGCTCTTTCTTCTTTTCAAATTATTATACGCATTTAAAACTATAAATTTCCTTCTACACTCTGCCGTGAGTTTTCGTATGTGTGTTTCCACGTTTTATTTTCATTCACCTCAAAGTGTTTTCTAATTTTTCTTCATTTTCTTCTTTGATCCATTGGTCATTTAGAAGCGGGTTGTTTAATTTCCACATATTTGTGAATTTTCCTTTTTTGTTATTCATTTGTAATTTCATTCTACTATGATCAGAAAGTATACTTTATATGTCTCTAATTCTTTTAAATTAATTAAGGCTTTTTCCATGGCCCACCATATGATCTGCCCTGGGGAATGTCCCATGTGCACTTGCAAATGATGTATATTTGGTTCTTGTTTCTTTAAAAAACTGTTAGGTCTACTTGGTTTATAGTATTGTTCAAGTTTTCTATTTCCTTTTTAATCTTCTGCCTAATTATTCTATCCATTATTGACAGTAAAGTATGCAAGTCTATCCATTATTGACAGTAAAGTATTCTGTATTGTCTATTTCTCTCTGAAGTTCTAACAATCTGTACTTCATGCATTTGTGGGCTCTGTTGTTAGATGTATATATGTTAATTGTCATATCACCATTATAAAGTGACACTTTTATAATTATAAAATATCCCTCCTTATCTCTATTAAACTTTTTTTGCCTTTCGTTTATTTTGTCTCATACTAGTAATAGCCACTCCTGGTTTCTCATGGTTGATGTTTGCATGATATATCTTTTTCTAGCCTTTTACTTTCATCCTGTTTATATCTTAGAATTTCAAAGTCATCTCCCATAGATAGCATATGATTTTTTAAGTCCAGTCTGACAATTTCTGCCTTCTGACATGATTGTGTAATCTATTTACATTGAATGCTTTCAATGTTATAGTTGAATTTATGGTTGCCATTTTACTTTTTGTTTTCTATATATCTCATATCTTTTTTTGTTCCTCTATTCATTACAGCTTTCTTTTGCATCAAGCAAATATTTTCCAATGTTACATTTCAATTCCTTTAATTATTTTTTCACTAGTTTTTGAAATTATTTCCTTAGTGATACTCAAGGGCATACCATATACGTATTAATTTATCAATATCTATTTCATATTTGTACCACTTTAATTACAAGGAGACATAGCAATGTTACTCCTCTATAACCCAATACCTTCGTCCCCTTGTTGTGCTATTATTACTATACATCTAGATATGCCACAAACCCAAAAACACATTGTTATAGTTTTTCTTTACATAATTGTAGGCCTTTTAAAGAAAGTGAGAGAACAAATATTTATTTCTAAAGCTTGTTATATTAATCTTCTTATTTCCCCTTTCTCGTTCTTTGTTCCTGTACATTCAAGTTACCAACTACTGTCACTTCTTTATTCCAATACAGCTTTTCCCCCACCTACCTCCTTACACTTGTATTGTCAAATATATTACATTTCTCTACAATAAAGGCCCAATAATAGTTATATACATATTGTTTAATATTGTCTTCTAAATCAGTTAAGAGAAGAAATATGCTTCTATGTTCTCTTTTATAATTGCCTAATTATCTTTACTCTTTGCTTTATTAACACGCATTCAAATTACTGTCTGGAGTCATTTGTTTTTATCCTGAAGAACTGCATTTGGTATTTCTTGCAGATCTACTAGCAACAAATTCTCCCAGATTTTGTTTATGTGTTTTATTATAATAAGTCATTGTAACAAGGTTTTCATTTTACCCTCATTTTCCAAAGAATGCATGCCGGATATAAGATTCTTGGTTGACAGGTTTGGGTCATGTTATTGTTGTTTCTCCAGCACTTTGAATATGTTATCCCGCTGTCTTCTGGTCTCTATTGTTTCTGATGAGAACTTAGTTGACAATATTATTGAGGTCTCCTTGTATGTGACAAGTCACTTTCTCTTGCTGCTTTCAAGATTCCTTTATCTTTTAGCATTTTTACTATGACTCGACTGGTGTAAATCCCTTTGCGTTGATCATATTTGTAATGTGTTGAGCTTCTTTGTTATATAGAGTCATAGTTTTCAGCAAATTTAGGTAATTTTCAGCCGTGATTTCTTTAAATATTTTTTTCTGCCCGTTTTCTCCTCTCCTCCTGGTACTCTCATTTCACATATGTGTTCCATATTTCTCTGAGACTGTTCATTTTTGTTCATTTTTTCCTCTCCGTTATTCAGATTGCGTACTCTCTATTGATCTATCCTTAAATTCACTCATTCTTCTTTCTGTCAGCTCAAATCCACTGTTAAGTCCCTCTAGTAAAATTTTAATTTCAGTTATTGTACTTTTCACCTTCATAATTACCATTTGGCTCTTTTTTATTATTTCTATATCTTTATTTTTGTTCTTTATTTTATAAGTCATTGTTATCATAACATTTTTGCCTCCTTTACTTCTTCAAACATACTTTCCCACAATTCTTTGAATAATTTATAGTAGTTGCTTTGAAATGTTTGTCCGCCGCATCTGACGTTTGGGCCCATCAGGGTTAATTTCTATAGCCTACTCTTTTTCCCATATGAGTCACCTTCTTCTATTTCTTTGCATATCTCATAATTTTTGTTGAAAACTGGACACTTTAGATAATATATTGTAGCAATTCTGTACACAGATCCCTCTGCAGCAATTCTGTACACAAATGCTCTGAAGCCTATTGTTGCTGTTTGCCTATTTTTTGTTTGTTTGTTTGTGTGGTGAGTTGGCTGGCTTATTTAGTGGCCTATTGCCCCCTAAGAATGCAGCCTCTGATGTTGCTACTCAGAGAGGGCAGCTTTAAGCCTGCACACTGTCATTCTGGGATGGCAGTGATTTGATTAGTGTTTTGTCTCTCTTCCTGATCTCTCAGTTAAGTTGACTGCCTCCATTGATATCAGGCCCAGTTATTAGTCTCCGCTAATTGCTGGCTGATTATTCTACGATTTTTGACAATGCCCTCGGGCACAAATTGTTCCACAGTCTGTTGTAATTAAATGTGGGTCCCATTGAATGTGTAATCTTTGAGGCCAGTCTTGGAAGTTTGTGTCAACCCCAGGAGGGTTTTTTTAAACTGTCTCTTTCCACAGTTTTCCTAGTAAACTTGTAGATAATCTAAGGTTTAGCTTGTTGCTCTCCAGGAGCGACCAAACTCCCCTTAATTGCTTATCACCAACACCCCCCACCTTTGTTTCTAAAAACCCGCCTAGGCTTGAACTTCCTCATTCTATGGTACAAATAAAGTGAGCCTCTTGAGAAGAGCTTCAGAGCTCTCTGTTCTTACGGCCTGCCTTTTCTCTTGAGCCACAAATCTGCACCGCTGCTCAATGGCTGGGGTTAGGAGCAGTGCCCTACTTCTCTCTGAGTCACACTCCTGCTCCATGAACTTCATTAGTGTCATTCTGGCTGGGACAGCGACCTCTAGTCTTTGTGGCTTGCCTCTCCTGACATGGAGCCTTTGCCCTACAACCAAGCAAGGGTGAGGTGTCTGGTATCTTCTATCACTGGCCTGCCCTTCCTGGAGTCGATTTTCTGTCGTACAAGTGGCTGTTGGGTAGCGGACGACAGCCCCATACCTCTCAGTCACTCTTGCCTGGAATAGAGCCTCTGAAACACAGATATGGGAGTGGGTGGTAGGGTGAGAAGAGCAGGGTGTCTGCCCCTCCCTGGGAGATACCACAGGCCCCAACTGGGCACTGGGAACCCTGGGCTCTTGGCTGCCTTTGCCTGGAGGAGATGTGCACCCCTGTGATCTGGGAGACAGGGAAGGAAGGAGCAACTATTCTTACGGACTCTTACTATTCTTCCAAAGATCTAGTAAACTTTCTTGAGTAAATATGACCTCATCTGCTGTATGTCCTGAAGACTACTTCCAGAGACTTTGAATATTTTTTACTACCTATCATTTTCACCAAATATGATTTGTGTGTGTGTGTGTGTGTGTGTGTGTGTGTGTTTTGCTTTGTCTTTTAGCTGAGCAGAGGGTCTATGGAGCCCCTCACACCACCATTCCAGAAATCATCTCTCGAGGAGTCAGTCTTGGTTTCCTAGAAGTGTGTGGGTAACCGACACTGGGGGCTCCTGGGGACAACTTGGATACTGAACCATTGACACTAGAGACAAGATAAGAGGAGGGAGAGGTAAACATCAAGGTTGTGGAAGAAGACGAGAAGAAAGAGAAAGAAATGAGAAAAGGTGGGCAATAACCATAACTTTGGTCAGATTGAAAGAAAAAGTCAAAATGAGTCTGGTTTTTGCCAGCGGCAGCATTGGACACAATTTTGAGGTGTGCAGACTTGGTCTTTGACAGCTCTGCCTTCCACCTGTGTCCTTTCCTTCATCCCTGGTGGCCTCTAGGTCAGCGAATTCCTACTCTTGTCTTTCCCTCATCTGGTCCTTTTTCAGCTCTATGTTTAATTTCTAGAAAAAGTTGCCAGCCTGAAATTCACACTACAGAGGGTGTCACTGGCGGGAAACTGCTGAATGTGAGATCTTCCGAGGAAAATTTGCCTTTTAACAGGGAAAACCCTACTCATCCCAAAGGTGCAATCCTCTAACTGAGGAATCTAAAGATTCATCACTAGGTCAGCCCAGAAGATACAAGCCTAAAAGGAAGAGGATCTTCTAAACATATTCCTCAGGGCTCTAGAGCCAGACATTATGGCTAAAGAATTTCTACCATGTCCACAAATCTTAGAAAGCATATTTTCTCAGTAAGCACAGCTACTCTCCATTTGGTTAATGATAGTCTGTCTCAAATTTGGTGTACGCAAACAAAAGAGTCAGTAGGCCCAGCTCTACATAGCTTGCCCATAGAAGACTCTGTGCCATAGGTTGCCACTGGTCTCTAGTAGAGACAGAAGAGTCTATGGTACATCTGGTGTGGCAAGACTGGACTGTGTCAGGTGAGTACTAGGTATGGATATTGAGTGATACTGTGATCTAGCAGCATTTTGTTAGCAGACAAGCCAGTGAATGGATTGCAGAAAGATAACAAAGGCTGTGTCAGTAGCAATGCCAATGCAGGAACAGAAAGAAAGAAAGAAGTGCTATAGAAAAACAAGGTTGCAGACTCTCCATCCTCAGGTAAATTTGGCTGAATCTTTGTCATTCTAGGTGGTTTTTCTAGGTATCTCGGTGTTATCTCAAAGGTCAACCAACCCAGTTTTCAATCCAATGTTTACCTACTCTATGAAGTATATATGCTAAAAATCCATCAAGGCACTACCCCTAACAAGCCTCAAAGTCTCTAGGCAGTTGAGCTTCCCTGTCTTGTCTTTCTTTGCACACCATCACACTCAATATAAGCAAAAGACAACAGAAATTTCCCCCAGATATTAATCCTAGAAACTTCCACCCCTGTCCTTCTGCTTGAATCCAATCGACAGACTGGAATTTGGAACTTCAACCTCTTTAAAGGAACAAGAGCCAGCCCATCTCTCATTGCTCAGTCACAGGGTTTCACCAAAATCCATGGAGAATGATTAGTAGGGAGTGATCTCTGCAGACCAAGCTGCTGAGATGACTGTTCCTATCTGTTCCATAGAGCTCCATAAGCGTACAGGAATTTCTGTCTATCTTGTTTGCTGCTCTCTGTCTAAGGCTCGGCAGAGTCCTGACACAGAGGCAGTGTTCAAATATTGACTGATTTAATAAAGAAGACTGTTCTTTTGCAAAGAGCGATGGTTTCTGGGGCGCCATATTTCACATAGGAAACCACATTTGTCTTCAACAAAGTCAGCTGCTGAGAGTACCTGGAATCGACTACATTCCCTGCCCAAGCGCCAACCCAAATTCAACCACTCTCTGTTGGTGCTTTAGAGAAACTCATCCAACTCATTTCCACACACTCTCCGAATGTGATCAGGTCAATGAGAGCTGAGCTGTCACGATCTCCTTTAAAGTCAGCACAGAATCACGAGCACCAGGTTAACTAATGCCAACATGAAAACTACTTTTGATGTGTATGGAAAGCCTATGAGATGCTATTCTGTCAGTTATAGGACCAGGCTCTGGAGACTAAATCAAACACCCAACTGCAAGCTGAAGTTGACGTTCATGTAAACCTGCCTCTGTTCTGTAGTCTGAGGCTCCACATTGTGTGTGCATGTATGTGTGTATGTGTGGAGAGATGAGAGAGAGAGAAAGGGGGAGAGAGAGAAAGAATAGAAAACAGGAAATGGAATAAAAAAAAACGTTTTATCTGCAACCTCACTTCCTTTGACATCATCAACCTTCAGACCCCTCACCTGTATAGAATCCTGTTTCAGCATGAGAAGGTGAGACTGAAATCACACAGAAACAAGCTCAATCTCTTTGTGTATTCAGCTCTGAGAGAAGAGAATGAAACAGAAATGAAATATGACTTCTCCTACTGGAACAGGACGCTTTGGGCACAAATTCAGCACAGACACCACCAGCAGCTGCCCCCCTCATAGCTGAAGACCTGAGGCTCTGGGTCTAGATTTGGTTGCTGGGCCCTAGGAAGACAGAGCTGAATCTGTTAGTAGAAAAATCACAAATCAAGAGGTTATTATCTAAAATTGGGCTGACTAGATACGGTCAGTGTATACACAGGAAATTCTCCAAGGGAATTTAATTAAATAAACTAGGAATTATGGTGCCACTGTTGACCATTGTCAATTATTAAAAAAAAAAAAAAAAAAAAAAGAAGAAGAAGACCACTATAGAAACAGATCAATACCTGGTCATCACCCTGGAGGAACAAACAAAACAAAATGAAACTTTGAATAGTGCCGCATCGTTTTCATTACAAAGTCTACAGCCTCACATTAAAGGGCACCAGATCCATCTCCACCTTCCCAGGCACGTCCTTCAATCTTGTACATAGTGTCCTTGCCACTTTGAAGTACTTGTTATTCTCTCATAATGATTCCCTTACGATCCCCTACTACTTTTTGGTTCATGTCATAACTTGCAGCTAGAGACCCACTTCTTTTCCACTTGCCCATGACCAAGTTATACCCATGCCTCAAGACCCATCTCAAACACAACCTCCTTCCTGAAAATATTGCCTGTAACTCCCCAAAATGGCAATCCCTCACTCCTCTAAACACATCTGAACAGCTACTCACCAAACTCTATGGTATGAGTAATAGTAGTCTAAGTAGTAGCTTACAATAAAACCAGCTAATAAATATTAAATCCCTACTGTTCACCAGCCACAACATTAAGCATTTAATATCCATGGACTCATTTAATTAATGATTTTCATATATGTTTTATTCTCTCTAATCCTTGATGGCAGACTTCAGTCTAAATGATCTTTCTCTGCCAAAATCCTTAGCACTATGCCTATACACAGTAAATGATCAATGTGCTTGTTGAATATAAATAAATAAATGTATCAATACATGAATGTATAAATGTCAGTGGATGAATGAATGAAGCAAAATGACTTGTTTCATAGACCATTAGGCTGGGCTCCTGGATTTGTATTTGGATTATCTGCGTCCCTTCCACTCTGGACCAAATTTCAGAGCCTCACATAGGAAACCACAAAATACCTGCAGCTGTAATGTGTGAATGGTGAGCCTTTTGCATAGGATCATGAAGAGGATTCCTATCATTTAGTCCTCTAAATCACACTCACCTCTTCAACAAACTGGAAAATGGTATAGGTAGTTTCTATCTTTCTTGCCTGGACCACTTGCCCTAGCTCTGGCTCCTAGAACCTTTATGCTTCCCTGTACCACCATAAGCAATGCATGAATTCAAATATACACATGTACAGCTGTGGATGTACCCCCTTCCAAGGGCACTGACAAGGCTTAGAGGACAATGCTTAACTCAAAGGAACTCTAGGAGTGATTTAGAACAGTGGGGAGAGAAGAAAGCATTACCATAATTTATTGCATGTCTAGTCTCTGCCCAATATTCTACATATATGATCTCATTTGCATTTCATAATATTCTTATTAAGTATTATAGTAATAGTGTACTATATACCAGGTACACTTCTAAGAATTTTCCATATATTATCACACTTAATGCTCCCATCCCCAGTATGAAAAAAGTACTATTTTTATTCTCATTTAAAAGATGAGAAAATAGCCACAGAGAATTTAAGTAACTTTCCCAAACTAGTAAAGAATAGTGCCAGGATTCAAATCCAGGCCTTAGAGTACACGCTACATCTTCTAAGGGTAGTAGCTTCCCAAATCTACCCATAAGGAATCTACTTCTTAATGAGGGTACCAGGCCCAAAGCGATACACTTAGTATATACAAAAGTTAGAATTCAAGTTTTGATATTTTGATTGCAATGTGCATGCTTTTTACTGAACCTTTCATCTCAGGTGATCGTTTAGGGCAGAAAAGGTATCCTTTATGGAGTTTCTCAACTGGAAATGCATGTGCCTTTATATAAGACCATTCCTGAGAGTGAAAATAATCCTACTGTGTTTTACTGAACTTCCACAGGCTAGTTTTGCTCTAACCCACTCCTTAGTCTAGCCTCTTCTGTCCATGGTGCTGAATTTAAGAACCAGCATAGCTGGTCTAAAGAAGAAAAAGCAAAGTAATCTGAAACTAGATGGTAAAGGATCTTGAATACTATTCTGAGCCTGGCCATTGAGAATCAGTAAAGTCTTTTCCAAACTCTCTGCCTTAACCTACAAATCTCTCCTCTCTTGCAAAATCTTCAAGTTGAGCAGGGTAAAATAAGTGAGTCTTCCAATTAACAAGAATTGTTTAATCCAATATCTTTTGAATTCCATAATTCCAAAGATTCCATTATCTAGGAATAAATCAATGAAAAAGGAATATGATAAAGTCTTTGTCATAAATGTCAACCCAGATCTAAACAGACATCAAATAAAAAGGAATGAGAGACTAGAAACCCTTAAGTGGGTCTGAAGCCACGGCACTGGGCTAATGGAGGGTGCTGAGGCTGTTGCTGAGAACAAAGGCTGGAGACAGAATATGTCTTTATATCTGGTACAAAATTGATTTTCAAGCCATAAAAATGTTAGTTAAGGAAACACTGACATGAACTAGAGCAGGACGGGGGTGGGAGGAGAAGTTGGAAAATAGCAAGTGCAATTTCAGACTTATGAGCAATGGAATTAAAGTTAAGAGAAGGAAGGCAATCTATTGTTGTCCAGAAACTGGCAAACAGTACAGCCACTGCATCATTACCGTGGCAACGACCTGCTGTGTTCATTTGTCTCTGAGCTGTCTGACCTAGGAGCTGGGTGATTTATCTACTTTCTACAGCTTCAGCTGGGCCAGGCCAAGAGGATAAGTTGGAGGAAGGGGTGGGGGTGGGGGTGGTGACACTCAAGCACCAAGCCAATGAACTCCATATGTCTTGTGTTAGAGAGCATGCTCATAAATCAACCAATGTCACACGTTTATTTCACACCTACTGTAAGCAACTCTCTGTGCTAGAAAGATGCTGGTCATACAAACTTGAAAAAGACAGATTCATTGGCCTTGGAGAGCTTACAATCTAGTGGCAAAGACTAAACGTGCAGAAAACAAATTGATAATATATTCTAGATCATGGTGAGAGATAACAAGAACAAACAGAATATGGAGGAGAACTGTTGACTTTCATATCAGGGAAGGCTTCTGAGAGGAAGTAGCACCTGAGTCAACCTTAGAGAGCAGGTAGGATTTTCACAGGAAGAGAGAAAATGGGGGTAAGCATGTGAGGACAAAGAAATTAGCAAAATCTCAGAGGCAGCAATGGATCAATTATATTTTGTATACAAGGTATACAGTCCCCAAGCTCTCCACATCAAAAGAGGGAGCTGAGGCA
The DNA here is from genome assembly GCF_036562045.2 of Rhinolophus sinicus. Classification (NCBI taxonomy): domain Eukaryota; kingdom Metazoa; phylum Chordata; class Mammalia; order Chiroptera; family Rhinolophidae; genus Rhinolophus; species Rhinolophus sinicus. The sequence continues at coordinate 14,727,143 of NC_133755.1, forward strand.
GCAACGAATGTTCAAGACTCTATATATCAACACTGGGCGGAACCACTATGTCAAACATTGAATGACTTCCAGTATCAAAATTATATTTCTAGCTTGCTGGCCATAGTAGGATATGCTGATAAGGTACAGAGAACCATCCAGACCACGCATTTTTTCACCCTGTGGTTGACTCTCTCAAAAAGTGACCTGTAAAGTTAACCAGGATAGCACTTCTTTTTCAAGTTAGTGTGTTCTCATTCTGGCAAGAAAATTTGGTGGTGAGGGTTAATTCTGGCAGGAAGAATGGAAAGTCCATAAGGGAGTCTTAGAAATAGACAAATAACCTTTTGTTTACCTGCCTTGGATTCAATGACTTCATTGCCAATTGCCATTCTACGTAGGCACATCGCAACCTCATTACAGGTTAGGATGCCTCATTCTGCAGCCACCACAACACAACAATGGCAGTCAGAAAACATATTAGAGGAAGAAAAGGAAGCCTGAGGAGCCCTCAAAGTACAAGGGGGGAAAAATCTTATTTTTAATCCTAGAAATAGTTCTAAAATATATCTAATTTTTAATTCTAGCTCATGAAAGGACTGAAGGGAAGAAAGTCAAGATGAAAATTAAGGCACCACATTTCAGAGAGAGTGGTTTTAAAATAACAATCTTGTTTGCAACAAAGGGACCTTGGATATGTGGATGGGGAGAAAAAGTCAAACATGTACTTTGATGTTGCAAACAAATCAGCTACAGAGAACCCATCCTGAGGAAAGACCAAAGAGTAGTGTGTTTTTGGGTAGGTAGAACTGAAACAAACAAGAGCAAATAAAAACATTTAGCAATTTGGTGTTATTCAACTAATGGAAATTTAGGGAAAAAATACAAATTTCATTCATGGAGAAGAGTTCATCTGGACATAGACTAAGACCTGAGCCCACTGCACTATTGAAAGCACGTTCTGGAACATTCTTAGTGGTCTCCCCATTGAGAACTGCTGAGCATTTGCATGTGCAAAGTATTCATATAAGTCATTTCACTTGGTGACTTCCACTCTGAGAGATACTGATCCCTTGACTTCTGTAACATGCACCTTCTTAGTTATCCTTCAGTATTTCCTAGCAAGTCATTTCAGTCTCCTTTTCAAGCCACACTTCCTCCTCTTCCTTTCTGATTGAAGTTGTCTCCCTGAAATTCAGCTTTCTTTCTCCTTTCCCATATTAAACTCAACCCCAGGGACAGACAGACAGAAGACAGAATTTAATTTCGGGTACCTCCAATGACTAGTTTGGTAACATTGGGCAATATTCTTAACCACTCTCAATCTGTTTCATTACCAATAAAAAACAGATAATAATTTCTCACTTTATTCAACTGATTATTTTAAAAATCATATGAGATGATATACGGAGAGTGCTTTGAAGACTTGTATACTGGTCATCTCTAAGGTAAGATGGGGTGACGAAATTGTAGTGAATCCTCTCACCTAGCCTGCATCCCCTACCAGCTCCTTCACTGTCTCTCTTCCTCCAGACATGGTTCCAAACACAAGGTACAAGTACATGATCCATACCTGCCAATCTCTACCCTCCTCTCGCTCCACTTCCATATCCCACTCTAAGACAACCATTTAAAAAGCTCTTGGTTTAGAATATGGATGAGGGGGAGGCTTGGGCTGAGCTTGGACAAGCCAGGAGCTGGAGTAAACTGTAAACCGACGGCTGTTCCATCAAGAAACATCTTAATATTGTGTTTAAGCTTGAGGACTCTTAAGTTATACTTCCTAGGTGGGCTCAAATTCCATCTTCACCAATATTACTTGCTCTTTGACTTGACCTACTTGTGATTCAAATTCCTCACCTATAAAATAGCCATGTTAACAGTACTTTCTACCTCATGGGGCCCTTAGGATTTTTACATGAAATAACATGTAAATTACCTGAGACAACATAAACATGGAATAAATATTGGATCTAATTTCACATTGTTAAGGTGATAACAAGAACTCAACCATTCAACAAATATTCAAGGATTAATTAGAGATCTATTTGCTCCAGGAACTGGGTAAACAGGGAGAACAAAGCCGAGATCTACTCAGATTTATTACAGTCTAGTGTGGAATATAAAAAAGTAAATAAGAAATTATAGCAGTGATAAATGTCATGATAGAGAAAAATAAAGGATACTGTGAAAACACATAGGAAGGTTATCTAGGAAGGATGAAAAATGAGAAAAAGTAATGAGGTGTGATGGGCTGAATTTTGTCACCCCAAAAATCATATGCTGAAGTTCTAATCCCCACTACCTCTGAATGTGACTGTACTAGGAGAGAAGGTATTTAAAACAGTAATTAAGGTTAAATGAGGTCATTAGAGTAGGCCCCAACCCAATATAACTGGTGTCCTTTGGTGTCTTTATAGAAATAGAAATTTAGGACACAGACACGCACAAAGGATAGAGCATGTGAGGACACAGGAGAAGATGGCTATCTATAAGCCCAAGAGTGAGGCCTTCAGCAGAAACCAACCCTGATGACACCTTGATCTTGAACTCCTACCTCCAAAACTATGAGGACATAAATTTCTGTTGCTTAGGCCACCCAGTCTGCGGTACGTTGTTATTGTTGCACTAGCAGACAAATACATGAGCCAGGGCAATGGATCCCTTCAGAGAGACATGAAAAAACATCTGAGATTAAAGTAATAGTAGAGACTATTTTGACAAGGTCAGAAGGCAAGAGGGCCTAAGAGAAAGGTCAATGCCACTACTGCTCATAGTTAGACCCTTCATTTGCATATATTCCAAGTTCTTTGGGAGCACGTCATTAAGTTCTTCAGTCCTCACAGCAGCCTTGAGGTGGTTAGACACATCTGATTCATAACTATCACAATTTTACAAAGATCAAAACTAAGGCCCAGAAAGATACCTGAGAAAAGCCGGCATGGAGCTGAACTCACTAGGTAAGGGCAAGAGTGAAGATCTTGGTAAAGGAACAATAAAGCGACCTCTTCTTTGTATTTGGTACTGAATGTAGTTTATCTGTATTGATGTCCTAGAGTGGGAAAAATTAAATTCCCAGTGTAATCTTATAAGATGCAGAAACAGCGAAACCGTACAAGATAATCAGTTTGGGGGCAGATAAGTGTACAATTTGAAAAAGACAGAAAGAATGGTTATATTTGGGCTTTCCGATGAGTTAGGCCAGCAGATAAAAATGTAAACTGCATATAACAAATGTTATAGAGGGGTTGTAAGTAGTAGGTGAATTTACTGAAATCTGCATGTCCTTTTCAAGGAAGGAGATAAAGATGAGCAGTGAATAAGAACTTCTCCCCTAATCCTCAAAGATCTGCAACGGTGATTTATGCAGTCTGCACCCCACACCCAGCAATCCTCTTTGAGGTTAATGAGCCTGAGTTGATTTCTTTGAAAGGAATGTACATTCCACGTGGGGCCAACATGGTGTTTTCACTGTTCTGACACAGTCTAGTGGTGGGACAATGGGTGAGTTAACTCACTACGCATTCTATTTTTGTTATTATTAAAGTTTATTGGGGTGACAATTGTTAGTAAAGTTACATAGATTTCAGGTGTACAATTCTGTATTACATCATCTATAGATCCCATTGTGTGTTCACCACCCATAATCAGTTCTTCTTCCATCACCATATATTTAACCCCGTCTACCCACTTTTAGAACCCCTTTCCCCCCTGACTCTCTGGTAATCCCTAAACTATTATCTATGTCTATGAGCTTTTGTTTATTTGTCTTGTTTTCAGTTTTATATACCACATATCAGTGAAATCATATGGTTCTCTACTTTTCCTGTCTGACTTATTTTGCTTAGCATATAATCTCAAGATCCATCCATGTTGTCACAAATGGTCCTATTTCATCTTTTCTTACCACCGAATAGTATTCCATTGTGTATATATACCACAACTACTTTATCCATTCATCTATTGAAGGACACTTTGGTTGTTTCCATGTCTTGGCCACCATAAATAAAGCTGCAATGAACATTAGAGCACACTTGTCTTTATGGATAAATGTTGTCAGATTTTTTTGGTACATACCCAGGAGAGGGATTGCTGGGTCATATGGTAATTCTATTCGTAGTTTTTTGAGGAACCTCCACACTGCCTTCCATAGTGGCTGCACCAATCTGCATTTCCAACAGTGTATGAGGGTTCCTTTTTCTCCACAGCCTCTCCAATACTTGTTACTATTTGTCTTGTTGATGACAGCCATTCTAACCTGGATGAGGTGATATCTCATTGTGGTTTTGATTTGCATTTCTCTGATGATTAGTGATGTTGAGCATTTTTTCATATGTCTATTGGCCATTTCTATGTCCTCTTTGGAGAAATGTCTCTTCAGGTCCTCTGCCTATTTTTTAATTGGATTGTTTGTTTGTTTTGTTGTTGAGTTGTAATGGTTCCATATATATTTTTGATATTAGCCCCTTATTAGAGGCATTGTTTGCAAAAATCTTCTCCTATTCAGTGGGTTGCCTCTTTATTTTGTTGATGGTTTCTTTGAATATCACCTCAGATCCCTTATCTATGAGCTAGAGCCTCATTTAATGTTAAAGAAAAAAGTTTGAGGAGAGGGCTAATGCTTGGTTAAAGCATGTTTCCTAGCACAGAGCAGACAAGGGATAAATAGCAGGTCCTCGTCTAATATTTTAGAGGAAAAAAGGAGCAGACTTGGAGGCTGCAGAACGGATTAGATGCCATCAAGCTCCCTTACCACTCTGAAATTTACACTCTTCACATGTATCAGTAACGAATTAACACCTCCAGGGCTATGAGCTCCTAGAGCAGACAGACAGGTGGCAACACCCAGCATCGCCCTCCTATTTTCTGGGATGAACAAGCTAAAGTCAAAAGAGCCCAGAATGCCAAGGAAATATATTGGTGCCTGTCAATGGAAAGTCCCTAATAAGGTTTCCAGGTGATTCATTTGGTGATGGGAGGCAGCTGACTTATCCAGTCCGCCCTTGCACACATCTGCAGATTTGACGGACAGCTGGCCTCACATAAGCTTTTGTCAGAACAATCCAAGGTGTTCTTCACAGGGCATCCAAACCACAGCAATTACTCCACTGAGAAGTGATGGGGACCAAAACTAACAATGACATTCTCTGCACCAAGACAAGAGCACTGGGAAGATGAGAGCCAGGATTGTCCAGTAAGAGACACATGCTGTTTGTCGAGCTGATGAGGGAGAGATGCCAGAACCACCAGATTCCCACTGGAGTTTCTGTCAGTGAGTTGCACATGACTGTATAGACAAAGAGTGTCACATTACAGGGAAATGTCACTAAGCCAGAGGATCTCAGAGCATCTGGTAAATTCTGAGTAATGCCAGTGGCCACACCTGGCTGGATTCCAAAAGCAGAGCATTTGGGAGCATAACCTTGCTACGTGGAGCCTCCAGATAGCAAATTGAGGACAGCTTGCTGATCACAGTTAAAAGGTTCTCTTGGATGCTCCTGTGCAGGTATGAGACCTTCCGACCACATCCCTACTCCTTCTCTCTATTCCCACACAGGCTCCTGCACCATTCAAGGTACTGCTTAATGTTGATGCTTTTTTTTTTTTTTATTTTTGCTGAAATAATGCTTTTAAGATTGTTCAAGTGTTCCCCCTCCCTTCCTAAATTGTAAGTTCTTCAAGGGCAGCAGGAAGCCATTCTCCAATTTCTCATGTCCTCCTTAATCTTAACACAGGGTCCTGTACCCAACGGCCCCCCACTGATGCCTATGGTATGACTGAAAGAACAGATTTCTGTTTGCTGCACCCTCAGAGCACATGGAACGCCCAGGTCTTCATACACGACATTGGCCAAGACAACTGTCAGGCACTGGTGTTGTCACAGTGTTCACTCTTGCATATCAAAACCCCTGCTGATTGAACTGATTTTTTAAGTTCATTTAAAATGGCATGTAATTTCCTTCCCAAACTGTGGTATGTCTGTGATGGTTTGCAACAAATTCGAAACAAGGAAAATAGGAAGACATAATTGGATGAATCAGGACCAGGTATTGATGAGAATGGTAATGAGCACAGGAACGTGTTGGTGTTTTCTGCACATTTCCCTTCACTCTTCACACTGACTTTGCTGAATGAAGAATCGGAAGAGACTCCAAATTGAGGGGGGGAGGGTGAAATGGGGGGACAGAGAGATCTTTTTAAACATGCAGACCTTCCCTATCCACAATCAGACTCTGGAAAATTGCACAAGCTCATGCACAAACCAGCCCTAGGTTTCAAAGGCTTGCTACAAATAAATGTTCTTGCTACTTCTAAGATATTTCCAAAATAGTACTGTCCACAGGAAAGATCTTATAACCCAGGAACCCCTTTTGCACAAACCTAAGCAGTCCTGGAGGACCTAGAGATGCAAAAGAAGGGGAAAGTCTTTTCTTCTCCTACTTTGTATCTTTTCTCGCTATTTCTTCCTTTTCAAACTTCACACACTCAGTGCATATGCAGAAAGAACAGGAAAAATCTCACTCATTTTGAGCCCATTCTTGAGTTATTCACTCAAAAGTAATAAAGGGTAGTAGAAATCAGAAATGTCACATGCTAATTATAAAATTAGTATATATTAGTTAACTACAAATTAATTAACTATGAAATTAGAAAGTACTTATAAAAAATTGAAACAATACAAACTAGAAAGTAAAAGTTTCCACATATGCATGGTTTATGAAGGTTGATGGGACAGTCAACGTTCTTCTTAACATCTTGACTACAAGTCCCTATTTACTTTCTGGATGATTGTATATGACGATAACATTTCTGGAAAATCTACCCGATTTCGATAACTGCAATTGCTTTCTGAAATCAAGAAAGACTTACTTTCCATAACCTTTTATGCTGCTTGAGTTTTTCACTCTGAGCACTCATGGCCTTCTAAAAGCTAAGATACACAAATTAGACAACTAATAAACTGGCTAATTTTTAAAAGTTGTTATTTTTAAGAAAGCATCAAAACCCAGCCCTTCAATTGAAAGTTCTTTTCTATTTTGAGCATCTGAAAACAGAGGCTTTAGTCCTAACCCTTTCTTTAATATGCCTTGTGACTTATGGTTCCAATAATAAACACAGATGATCTTTCCATTTATTTATTTTCTTTTATTTCTTTCACATATAGATCTTATAACTATCTTGTTATGGTTATACATAAGTATTTCATTGTTTGGTATTATTATAAAATGTATTTTTATTTAATATTTCCATTGTTTATTACTGGCATATAGGAAGGTATTTAACTTTTGTATATTAATCTTGTGTCCAATGACCCTGCAATACTCACTTATTAGTTCCATGAGAGTTTGTTTGTTTTGCAATTGTTTGGGATTTTTACATAGGCAATCATGTCATCTGTAAATAAAAACAGTTTTATGTCTTTCTGCCACCCAATCTGCATAACTTACTTCCTTTTCTTGTCTTATTGCATTATCTGCTACTCCAGTATGATGTTGAATAGGAGTGGTGAGAAAGGTCATACTTGAATTGTTTCTTATCTAAGGGGGAAAGTTTCTCATCATTAAGTACAATGTCAACTGTAGGTTTTATTATAGATGGTCTTTATCAAATTAATGAAATTTCTGTTTAATCCTAGATTGCTGAGAGTTTATATTGTGAATAGGTGTTGGATTTTTCAAGGGCTTTTTCTGTACCAATTTATATTATGATTTTTCCTTTTTATCTGTGAATGTGGCAGATTCCATGCATTGACTTTTTAATGTTCAACTAGCCTTGCATACCTGGAATAAATTCTATTTGGTTGTGGTGTACATTTATTTTTATACTGTATTTGACTCTATTAATATTTTGTTGAGGACTTTTGGTTTTAGTTGATGCAGTTTTCCTTTCTCGAAATGTCTTTATCTGGTTTTGATATTAGGTTAATACTGACCTCACAGAATGAGTCAAGGAATGTTCCTTCTGCTGTTATTTTTCTGGAAGAGATTGTTGAAAAGTTGTATCACATTGTTTTCCTTAAGTGCATAGTATAATCTACTAGTGGAAACCATCTGGGACTGGTATTTTGTTTTTTAAGGTTATTAGTTATTGTTTTAATTTCTTTAATAGGTATAATGCTATTTATATAACCTATTTATCCTTGTGTGAGTTTGGCAGTTTGTGTCCTTCAAGGAATTAATTTACTTGATCTAAGTTATTGATTTTGTGAATATAGAATTATACATGGTATTCTTTTATTATCCTCTTGCAGTTCATGGACTCAGTTGTATGACTCCTCACTTATTTCTGATTTTGGAAATTTCATGTCTTCTTTCTTTTTTTCTTGGTTAGCCTGACTAGATATTTATCCATTTTATTGACATTTTCAGAGACAGATTTTTGTTTCATTGATTTTCTCTATTATTTTCTGGCTTTCAATTTTATTGACCTGCTCTAATTTTCATTATTTCTTTTCTCTGCTTGCTTTAAGCTTAAATTGCACTCCTTTCTCTAGATTCCCAAGATAGCAACTTAGATTATTGATTTATGATCTTTATTCCTTTTTCATATATGAAATTAATGCTATAAATTTCCCTCTGTGCACTGCTTTCACTGCATCCCACTTATTTTCATAAGTTTTATTTTCATTTCCACTTAGTTCAAAATAATTTATCTTGACTTTTTCTTTCATACATGTGTTATCTAGAAGTATTTTGTTTAATTTCCAAATATTTGAGTATTTTCCAGTTATCTTTTTGTTACTCGCTTTCAGTTTAATTTCATTTTGTTCTGAGAACAAACGATGATTTCTATTATTTTAAATTTGTTAAGATGTGTTTTATGGCCTAGAATGTAGTCTATTTTGGTAAATGTTCCATGAGAGTTTGAAAAAAGAAATGTGTATTCTATTGTTATGAGATGGAATCAAGTTGATTGATAGTGCTATTCAGGTCAATTATATCTTTACTCATTTTCAGTCTGCTTTATCTATCAATTAATGAAAGAGAGGTATTAAAATCTCCAACAATGGTAATGTAGTTTCCATTTTCCTCGCACTTCTGTCAGTTCTGCCCCATGTATTTTGGCACTTTTTGTTAGTTACATATACTTTAAGGATTCTTATGTCTTCTTGGAGAATTGACCCCTTTAACATGCACTTCTTCAATGATTCCTAATATTTTGTTTTTTGTTCTAAAGTCTGCCTTATCTGAAATGAACATAGTTACTCCAACTTTCTTTTGATAATGTTAACATCGTATATCTTTCCTCATCCCTTTAGTTTTAACATATCTGAGTCATTACTTTTAAATTGGTTTTCTTATAAATAAAATATAGTAGGGTCTTATTTTATTATTCACTCTGATAATCTCTGTCTTTTAATTGGTGAATTTAGACCATCTACATTAAAATGATTATTGATATAGTTGAATTAATATCTATTCTATTTGTAGCTGTTTCTATTCATTGCACTTGCTCTTTGTTTCTTTTTCCTGCCTTTTTGTGTGTTTTTTTCTCATTTTAATTGAGCATCTTACATGACTCCATTTACTCTCACCTCTTAGCATATTATTTCTCTTTAAAAGAACAAACAAAAAAAAGTTAGTGGTCTGAAATATACATTATTAATTAATCCAGGTCCACCTTCAAATAACAATATGCCACTTCACATTTAATGGAAATAATTTATACCAGTTTTCCCAACTCCTCCTCCCTGTCCCTTCTGCATCGCTGTTGTTTATTTCATTTATCCATAAGCCAAATCATACAATTTCATAAATACTCAAGTAAATTATTACTATTACTACTTTCAATGTTATCTTTTAGATCGATTAAAAATAAGAAATATAAAGAATTTTATTTTACCTTTGTTTCAGGGAAGCATATTTCAGTGTGATTTTTCGGTATTCACCTATCTCTCCAGATTGCAAAGCAATGTTTTGCTTTCAAAACCATTCTCTGATGGCCCAAGAAAAGTCATTGATTTTTAGTTTGTTAAGCTATTTTCTTGCTGAAAGGATGGGAGTGACGACTACCAAGCTCTATACATGGAAGTCCCTTGACTTCTGCTTGAATATTCTCATCTGTAAAATGGAAAAGACCTTGCTCTCGAGGCTTCCAGGGCAATGAAATCATACAGAGAGAGAGCTTCCAGGAGGCTCATGAGCCATGACCTTCTGTGTGGTCTATTAAACTGTCCTTTATGTCACCAAAACTAGTTATTTTTCATTCTACCCATTCAGAATCTGATAGACTCACATAGCTTTGTCCATGGGGATTTCTGAATTAAGCCATAAAGTTACTAGACTGTGTGTTTCTCTTGACCTCTGTATCCTTAATATTTTGCCTACACTGCGTTTCACAGTACAGACTCCACCTAAAATAGATTAAGATTCACGTTAGGAATCATAGTTGGGATACTTGGGAATCAGATGAGTTATAGGTTACGGGGCGCAGAGATAACTGGGCAATAGAAACAGAATAGTCAATCTTCGAAAGAGGCAGAGCATGGATGACAAAAGAAGAGCATCGAGGGGTCGGTGACCTCATTACCCTGGGATAACTCCTCCTTCCTTGCTTGGGATTCCAACCTAACCTCTGGCTGGACTTCCTGCCTGCTTCCTCCCACTGTTCAAAAATCATGATAACCACTATTCCTGAAATTATAAAATATCAAATATGTAAGGAACATGAGAATTAATGTAGTCTGCTCCTCCATCCAAGGCAAGAATTTTCTGAGGCCCACTTACGTTACTAAGACAGCATCTAGTCTTGCCCTCAGCCAAACTTCATTTTGCAATTTCCTAGCTTGTTATGCAGGACTTCATATTCTGAAGGAAGCATCAGAATCCCCAGATTGAAAATCATCTCAAGACTTCATGAAACTGAATGATTTACTCCTTACCCGACCACAAGACGGATAAACTGACATCTCCCTCCTTTTTAGCTTTGGTTTTCTGGTCATTCTCAGTCCATATGACAAGGCCCACACAGCCAAGCTACCCCAACTTTGAAATAAATGATGTGAACCTTGGTGCAAAATGTGTGAGTAAAGTTCAAAGATTTATGCTATCTTTTAAAATCCGGCCAATTCCTGTGCACAAGAAAAAAATCAATTGTTGGGCCTGCTTTGTTCTTGAAAAAAATCAATCATGGTTCTTGCCAATGATCCCATTACTCTCTGGATGCCAGGGTCCCTCCTTCACATTCCCCATTGCATGTTGACATCAGCTCTATTGAACTGCATTTCCATAGGCTTCTGTCTTGGTTTAAGATTGAAACCACCTTTTATATTCCCTTCCCTTCTTAGCATCCTCAGATCCCTATTACTTTTCCCCAAAATAACTGTAAGTGTGTGAACTAATTAGCTTAGAGAGCCCAAGCTCCCTTAATGCCTCAGAATCCTGCCAGCCCACACCGATTTCCCTATGTTCTGAGCTGCAAAATAGCCCCTCACTTGGTTTTGGCTTAATTATTCTTCAAGGTCATTCCTGTGCCACTGCTGTCCATGTTCCTTTTCTTCTCTGCTTCTGTTTTTAAGAGGATTCTTTAAAAGGTTTGGCAGCTCAGCCATTTTTGAGTCATTACCAGCTTCAATCCCCTTTCACACTTATTACTTGGCCTATTTTATCCAGCATCGCCTCTTTCTCTGCTATATTTGCAAGCATGTTGCTGATTCTCTCTAACCCCTTCGTCAGGTTGGCACTGTTCTTGGTTTGCGTGGCTGCACCTTTTCCCTGCAGTGTGAACTCATCTTGCTTAGGGCATTGGCCCCTCCCCTCTCCCATGTACAGCACGGGCAGGTCTCTTCCTTCAGCTTGCAGTTGCTCCTTCAGGAAACTTCAAGGGACTGAATGTTCCCCTGATGTTCAAGATGCTCACTAGGTGGGCAAGAGCCCCAAGAAGACAGCTTCCCCATCTACAGGTACTGAACAGCACCCCTGCTTTCCAAAGGTCCAATCTATGAACTGATTTATTTCTATGTTCAACTTTGACAGAAACCAGAATCCTGAGGTGAGAACAACAAAACAAATGCAACAATTATAATAATAATAATAAAACTACCTCCCCCTGGAGAGCACCGAAGGTTATTCAAGCCTCCCCTATAAAGAATCCAATCCAGAAGACACTTTGCATAACAGGCTTTTGTTTTTTCATTTTCTAATTGTTATTCTAATTATTTTCTATTCTCTCCCAATCTCCTATTGCAATCTCTCTCTTCCCTATTCACTTTGCATTATCAAGTATTACCCTAAAGAACTGTGGAAGACACTTCAGAGATGGATCTAGACCAAAGGGTTTTGAACTTCTTGAAACAGCAAAACACATAGTTGACATGGAAGCCAGAGCTTACATCCTACTAGGAATGTAGAGGGACAGTCAGAAAAAACTGAGAATTAAAAACTCACAACTGAGCACACCCAACAGGAACTATACCTCGAAGGCACACAGAAGACCCAAGCGTCTATCAGTCATTCCAACAGCACGCTGGGCAGTACGTCATTCCAGGCATCACCGCTAATAGAAATGGGCTCCTAATCAAGGCGTAATCTGGTTTTCAGGTGGGACTGAGTCTGTAGGATTTGGGCCTCTGTGCCAGAGGGTCTGGGCAAGCAAGCAGAGAACAGTAGAATGCCACGCAGAGAGGAAGGAAAAAGAGATGCTCGACAACAGAGTGAGGTAGTAGACTCCGAGATCAGGAAAAACAGGGGGTCTTTAGAAGTCCACTGTTATGACCTGAATCAGACATAAGGCCTGTAAAGAGGTGATTACCTCTTTGAGGAGACTTGTTAGGGTGGGCCCTAATCCAATCGGACTGGTGTTCTTGTAAGAAGAGGAAATTTGCACACACAGGGAAAAGACCAGGGGGGAGCACAGTGAGAAGCCCGTGGTCTGCAAGCCAAGGAGAGAGGCCTCAGAGGAAACCAACCTGCCAAGACCTTGATCTTAGACTTCTAGCCTAAAAAAAATAAATTTCTCTGTTTTAAGTCTGTGGCATTTTGTTACACGACCTAAGCAATCTAATACAATCACCCATAAGATAAATTAAGCATCAGACTTTCAAACCAGAATTCCTCGGTTCACATCTCACCTGACCACTTCCCAGCTATGTGACCCTGGACAAGTTATGTAACCCATCTTGCCTCAATGTTTTCATCCGTTTAATGTGGAGGATGATGGAACCCACCTCACAAAGTTGTCCTAAGAAGTCAATAAGTTAATCCTTGTAAAGTGCTTGGAAAACTACCTGGCACAGGATAACATGCTATAAAAGCGTTAGTTGCTGCTTTTATTGTGTTATCATCACCATCATCATCATCGGTGTCCTCATCTAACATGTCAGGATTGTTGATGGGTTTCTGGAAAGGTAGAAGAGAATTGATGAGACTGGGCAAAGATGTAAACAGAAATGGATTTTTGAGGCAGAAAGTTTGTGACCTAAAGCTTCTACCAGGCAAACATCAATAGCTAATTCTGGGAAATGAAGACAGTCCTGGAAGATTGAGTATTTCTCTCCTTTTTAATTCACACACATTGTCTGAAGTATGGGCTTGCCAGAGTTCAAAAGCATTTCAGCAATAAACATGAAGCACTGACGTCTTTAGTAACATAAATAAAAAGAACAGTAAAGATTAATATCACCAGTGCTTATATGCTATGGGGCAGAGTTTATGCCACCACAGTCCAAGACCAGGAGAAAGAAAAATTCTGGAGTCATATCAATTTTTGATGTTGAATTTCTACATCCCCTTCTTTTATCTTATTGCTTATAAGAAAATATGAAAGCTCCCTTCCCTTGAAGAGAAGACCTCTATGGCCGAGATGAAGTAAATAGGAATTAATGAAAAGTTCAAATTGTTGGATAGGGTTAGAGTGAATCCTTTTTTTAATCAATAATATTCATGTTTTTAGATGAAAAGATTATGTGTTTAAAAAAGTAAGCACAAGCTCTGTGATGTGGCAATAACACGGAGAACTAAATATTTGGCCCTTCAAGTTTCTTGCTCTTCATTTCAGCCTGCCTAGGAAAAAAAGAGATGGAAGCCACATTCCCAGAAACGTCATATTTATCGACAGTAATAAATTTCTCAGAGTCTGAAGGACTCAGCTGCACTTCCTTTAGCAGCAAACACTCAGAAAATGGGCAATTGCTTCCCCAACATGAAAAAAGAAAAACATCCTAGAGCTGAGCAATTGATTGGGAAAAATAAGACTAGCCTACTCAAAATGAGAGCTCCCGGAGATCATTCACGTTCTGAGAAAGAATCCGAGCGTGGCTAAGAAAGGCAAGCTGGCTAGGACAATGAAAGGAACCAAGTAGAGTCTGCCGATTACAAATGCAGGGAGTATGACTCATGGGGAAATTATTTTTTTTCCATCACTTAGGAAACTGGAATCAAACTGCTTATCTCAGAACTCTACTGGTCTACAAATCCATCTCCAAATCCCTGAGTTTCATTCTGGTTTTCTAAGGCTCAAGAAAGACCCCTGTGCTTTGAACAAGAGATTATGGCAATCTATTTTTCATTCTGATCCCCTGAAAAAATCAGATTTCTGAAAATATTTCTATTAGATTTATACTTTTGTGACCCTTCATTCCCAACAACAAAGTGCAGGAGTTATGAGTTACATGTCTGCCAAACAAGTTAAGAAAGGCTTTTAATGAGACCAGAATGACTGAGTGCTTGTAGGGAAGGGATGTAAGGAAGGAATGCATACGAGGTCAGACAATTAAGTTCGTGAACTCATCCTAGAAAAAGCGCTACATACCTCATCAGTGAATATCACTATGGTCACCTTCGAAGTACTCCCCTTGGGAAACTATAAACTGATGCCAGCACCTAGTCCATCCTTCAAAGCAATTTTGGAACTCTTTTTCTGGAACAGCCATCAGAGCTGTCGTCATATTACACTTGATGTCCTGAATGTCATCAAAATGTCTTCCTTTCAATATTTCATTTGTCTTCAGGTAAAGAAAGAAGTCATCGGGGGCCAGATTAGGTGAGTAGGGAGGGTGTTCCAATACAGTTATTTGTTTAGTGGCTAAAACCTCCTTCACAGACAGTGCTGAGTGAGCTGGTACATTGTCACGATGTAAGAGCCATGAATTGTTGGCGAAAAGTTCAGGTTGTCTAACTTTTTCACGCAGCCTTTTCAGCAACTCCAAATTGTAAACTTGGTTAACTGTCAGTCAAGTTGGTACAAATTCATAATGAATAATCTCTCTGATATCAAAAAAGAGTAGCATCATTGTTGCTACAAGTTCACGAACTTAATTGTCAGGCCTCATAGGTTCAGTGGTTTAAAGAGTTTCTGAGGCTATTTGCTTTCTGCAGCCGTAAACCACCTCATGAGTGCCTCCACTCTACATCCTGTCTGATAGACCAGTTGATCTATTGTCTACTTCTACTCTACACAAACTTGGCTAGGCCACATAGGGAACCCAAGCTCTGCAAATGCCGAGGCCTCCTGGCATTACTTTTCTTCCCCTTGTTTATTATGTGTTGACATCCAGACAGATTCTAAGGCAAGTCCTATAGACTTCAGATTTTCACAATATTACAATTTCAGCAGGCTGGATGTTAAAAAATGGAAATTGGACAGACTGTTATCAACTTTAATCGACCATTAGAGCATCGGAGCCTGAAGGCACCGTATTTAACGGTTGGAATGGGGTGGTCAAGTAAAATGCTGTCTCTTTCATTTGGAATCTGGGAATAAAGCCAGCCCAGATAAAAAGGGGGAAAAAAGCCATTACTCTAACAGCTGTGGCAGAGCGCAAGAATCAGTGTTGCAAAGGAGGCCGAGATGCAAATATTGCAGTACACTTGGGTAAGGTTTGTCTACAAATTCTCGTTTGCAGATTTTATACATAATGGGCATAAATAAGCCAAGGATGAGACACTTACCTACCAGAATGAAGACTATTATCTAATCTCAAAAATGGATACTGTGACATTATTATATTGCCAGACTTGGCCTCAATATGTCATCACTGAATTTCTGTGCAGCAATGTCTTCTTGGAGAGGCAAATAATTTGCTGCCTTGGTTAGCCTTCTCTACCTCAGCCCTTGGGCATGGTACATGGTGAATGCTTTAGAGAATGATTCTGGAATTAAGGTTTTTAATTACCCCTGACATTCATGAGCTTTCACCTGTTGGCAGCCATCTTATTAAAACAACTCATGGGAGAAAAGTTATTTGACTGGAAGTTACGGCTCCTTTATTGTTTATGCCTCTATTGGCCATGCTAGACTCCTTCCCGACACCACTGACATGATTTTGCACATTTTGAACTTTCACAATGTTAAACTGAGCACAGTTTAAAAAAAAAAAAAACAACAACAAAATATATTGTTTATGTAAAGAGTCTAATGGCCCATAGCAATCCAATTTACATGTAAAGTACAAGATTTCATATTGAATTAGTTTTATTAATTCACATATGAAAGATATTGAGCAGTAGTAGGTATATTGCATTTGTATCAGAAAAATATCAGGACAGATTTATTGGGCTGATGCTTAATAACATTAGAATTGGTTATACCAATGAGAGGCAAGACATCTGTTGATTATGGAAAGAAGCACCATTTTCATCACACTGGATTGTCCAATGAACCATTTTTCCTCTTCATTCAGAGAAATAACTATATTTAAAGGGTTAAGAAGGCCTCCCAAAGTAATAACATTAATGCTATATCAGTAGCAAGGGAATGTTGTTGATACCATTTAAAAATTATTAAGCATATTTGGTTTGCTGAGCATTATACAAAACCCATAAAACAAGATATTTTATCACTGGTTGCTTTTATATGCTAATTATGTTGATTTGCTTGACCTCTCAAAAACTGAATTTAATATTTCCCATATTTTCTGCATTATGGAAACCCTAAACCTATTTTTCTTTATATTTTAGCTTTTCTTTTATGAACTCCAATCATTAGAAGATCCCTTTGCAGAGTAAGCTGTACCCTCTCAAATTATAAACTATTTGAAATATTTTGGAAAGGAGCTAATCATTTTTGTTTTTATTAATCTGGAAGGCTCTTCTTTAATCACTGTTGTTGCAAGAAAGAGCTAACCCTTTTGAGTGTCCCTAACAGATTCTCTTAATGCCCCTTCTCCCTTTCACCACAAATTTTTTTCACTGTAATTGAAAGCTCCAATTAATATCACTTAAATCAGATGGGGATAAAGCGTATTCTTGATTTAACTAAAACAAGGAGGCAACTTGGAAAGGGACACACAATAATTTGAATTAAAACTAATGCAAAAGTAAATTTGCTCATAATATCCTGCTGGAAATTTTGTTACATTTTTGGATACAAGATTTTGTTTTATGAATTTTCACTCCTGAACATTTTTTTTCCTTTATCTTTTCAAGGGTGGAAAGAGCTTTCTTTTCTACCCCAATTTCCTTCTTTACTTTTCTTTTCTTTCTTTCTTTCTTGTTTTATTTGTTTGTTTGTTTTTTGTTTCTTTTGCTTCTTGATGCAAAAGATGGTCCCTATCTCCCCGTGTCTGAGTTGAAGTGATTGGGTTTAGTTAGAATGAACACATTTTCCTTGGCCTTCTAGCTTCTAAGCGTGCAGGCAAAGTTCAAACACAACAGCTCAAGTAAACAAACTAAGTTGAATAGCTAAAGCCTTCTTTCAAGGAAAGACAAATAGATTGGTGAAGGCCAGACCACAGTGTGAGTCTTGCCTAAGTACCAATGATAACTCAATCATACTCTAGAGAGAAAATGTGCGTATGTCATATAAGTGTGTGTGTGTGAGTCCACAGATAGTTTGCACTTAATATGTCCTGCAAATATGGCCTGAGCATGGATTCATTATAAAATCATTACATTTGTGGATGTTGGTTGCACTTGTCTTATCTTCGTTACACAGAAAAAAATAATGCTTAGCCAAAATACGGAGTTTACATTTAAAAATGTCTCTTCCACAGGAAGTCTTCCTCCCTGCAGATTCCCAAGTCTAGACTTAGCAGCTAAATCCAACCTTTGTCAGCATCAGTGCTCACCAGGCAGTAAGGGAGCTGAAGCAGGTGAACCTCTGCTCAGACAGGAAGCGGGCCACGCAGGTGGGTCCTAACTGTAGTACGACTGGTCTCCAGTGGTCAGCTCACCTGTATGTACCCATCAAATAAAGGAGACCTCAGTGCTCCCTTCTGTTCAGATTTCAGAGACTAGGATTCAAATGGAAGAAAAAATACATTTAGTCAGCTAATAAACTTACTTTTAAGAGGCTCTCCTTATGCCTTGACAAGGAACTTCTAATTTTAAGGTGTTGCAATTTCTATTCTCAATGCATTAGCTCCACCCTTTTTCATTGATCACCATCCCTTATTAGGCAAGCTTCTGTGGCATCATTTGTCAGGAAACTGAAACAGCTGTCTTAGTCCGTTCAAGATGCTATAATAAAGTATCACAGACCGGGTGGCTTATAAACAGCTGAAATGTATTTCTCACAGCTCTGGAAGCTGGAAGTCCAGAATCATGGTGCCAGCAAGGCTGGATGAGGGCCCTTCTCTGAGTCGCACAATTCTTCTATCCCACATGGGGGAAGGGGCTAGGGAGCCCTTTGGGGTCTCTTTTATAAGAGCATTAACCCCATTCATTAGGGCTCCATCTTCATGACCCAATCACCTCCCAAAGGCCACACCTACTAATACCATCACCTTTGGGGGTTACAATGTTAACATGAATTTGGGGGGGACACAAATATTCAGACCACAGCAACAGTCAAAGTATTGGTGTTCCTTGATCATTCCAGTCCCATCCGTGGTGCTTCATGGGTCACTGCTAATGCCCAAGCCAAGGCACTAGGTTTTGTGGGGAAGGTCAAGATGGAGGAAATAAATGTTCTGCTTCCCAAGGAACTCATGAACTTTTTGGAGAGTGTCGTAGTCCATTCAGCTTTAATAATAATTTTTAAATGCCTTAAACTGAACGGCTGATAAATGACAAATATGTATTTCTCACAGTTCTGGAGGCTGGGAAGTCCGAGATGATGGTGCCAGCAGATTTAATGTCTGGGGGGAGACTTCCTTCTGGTTCATTGCTGGCGTCTTCTCGCTATAATTTCTCATGGTGGAAGAGACAAGTGAGCTCTCTGGCGTCTCTTTTCTAGGGGCACTAATCCAATCATGACTGTGACGGCTCTGGCCCTGTGACCCAATCACCTCCCAAAGTCCTCCCCTCTTACTATCATGACCTTGGGAGTTAGGAATTCAGCCTATGAATCTGAGGAGCCTATAAACATTCAGAACACAGCGGGGAGGTAAGATTCATATGTAATATAATTATTAAATAACACAAGGAGACATGTGATTAAAACATCAAAATGTGAGGCCGTTGAGGTTCAATGAAACAAGTATTCCATTATATTCACTATACTCCATTACCAAGGCAGAAAGTAGATGAATATATTCTTGAAATATTTCCAATGGTAATTGAAATAATGAGTTCTCCTTTCCTTGCCTATAAGCAGAAAAGTCAAGTAATCATATCACGTCACTACCTTGTCATTCCATTTACTTGATGAATCAAAAGAAAAGCATCAATAATACCACCATTATTCTATGAATCTAAATGTCTTTAGTTTCCACCTGACTACCTTTCCCAAACAAAATGCATTTTCCCAAAGAAACAATATAATACACGTGGCTATGAATACCGCTTTTATTTCAGCCCTTTAAATGCACCAGGCAAGCTGTTAGGAAAACCATTTTTAAAAATTCTTTCAAAATATCTCCAGGCCCCCTCCACTAATTCTCTAGTTCTCAACACTCTTCCATTAATTTTGATGCCAACTGGCTGTCACACTCTATCAAATTTTTCGTATTGGCCTTATCACCCCTTCAGAACACAACTCCCTATATCTGCCTATGTGCTCCACATGTGGAAAGACCCTCCACCCCCTGCTGCATCTGAGCTTTACCAGAACATAGCCCTTCAAGACCAAGTGTGATGGTTAGTGTCCAAGGGTCATTGTAAGAGCCAAAGGTGTGAATGCAAACGACAATGTGCTGGAAGGAACTAGAGTTCTCTCTGACTAGAAAACTTTTTTTTCTGATACCAGAGCAATACTGCAAAACATCTGTTTATTTGCATATATTCTCCACTGGTGGATAAGTTCTTCAAAGCATAGGTCAAGGACTTCCCTAGCTCTTCATTCCAACACAGTGCCTAGAAAAATTATACACAGCTGGCTGCTTAATTAATTATTAGGCTGGTGCAAAAATAATTGCGGTTTAAAAGGTTAAAAATAATTGCAAACCCTGCAATTACTTTTGCACCAATCTAATAATTCATGCTCCGACGTTATTTAACCGCCCCCACCAAACAAAACTTCTATTTATTCACAGTAGTCTCAACTAGAGTTTAGAAGGAAAGCCATCAAATTGAATTAATTCATTCTAAGGCATGAATTATTAAAAATACATCAGTATGAAGTAGGACTTGGCAGCGCTGATGTTTTAAATCTCCCCAGGAGATTTTCATGCGCAGCCTGCCTTGAGAACTATGGGAGAATGACTTGCGAGACGTCCTCCGTGCTCTGGCAACCTTACTTCTCCTTTCTGCTGCTTCTCTCGTCACCCACTCCACACATGCACCTTTCTAGCTGTACTGACATAGGTGCCCTTTTTCACGCACACCACGCTTTCCCACATCCCCATCCCTCTTTCAGCAGACTTGGCAAAACCTCAAGTTAGGAAGGATGTGACTGTGTCCCCCAGGATCTCCCTGTCACTATTAGTTGCCTTCTATGGTCTGATGTTTTTGTCCCCCAAAAAAATTCATATTGAAATCCTAACTCTCCAAGATGATAGTATTAGGAGATGGGGTCTTTAAAAGGTGCTTAAGTCATGAAGGGAGAACACTCATGAGCAGTGATTAGTGCCTTACAAAGAGGCTCCAGAGAGCCACCATGTTTTCCTGAAAATAAGACCTAGCCAGACAACTATTTTACTATAAGACCAGGTCATAATATAATATAATATAAAATATAATATAATACCGGGTCTTATATTAATTTTTGCTCCAAAAGATGCATTAAAGCTGATTGTCCGTGTAGGTCTTATTTTGGGGGAAACAGGGTAGCTCCCTAGCCCCTTCCACCATGTGAGGACAGAGCAAGAAGCTATCACCTATAAACGAGGAAGACAGCTCTCACCCAACACAACCACTTTGCAGCCTCCAACTTCTGCTGTTTATAAGCCACCCAGTCTGTGGTATTTTGTTATAGCAGCCCAAACAAACTAAGACATTGCCTCCTGAATCAGATGACGTTTTTCCCTAGAAAATTTCCTGTCAGAAATTTTGTTCATTTTGTAAAAGAGTTAAGTCACCAGAATAAGGAAACCAAGTCAAAAACTACTCTGGAAATTACTGGGAAATTGATGAATGTACATGAGAAGAAAACACAGAGGTTAAGCTCTTTAAGACGGCTCCACAGCAGCTCATCTCAGTGGCGGGTGGGTAGCGGGTGTCGGCGCTGGTGGTGGTGGTCTTCATCTTAGGGTAAAAGCCATCGTTTAACTATGAGAAAAAGATTGATTGTCGTTGCCAGAGCTATGAAAGGGAGTCATAATTCCTGACACCTCTCCCCATTCTTTCCTCATTCTTTAGCATAAAAAATGTTCAGACAGTTCGTTTATGATCCAGTAGATGCTGTTGGTAGGGTTTCATTTTGATGGATTCAACCTGACCCATCCTGCTGGACTTTGGTAAAAACAGAGAAGGTCTCAGAGACCAAACAGACGGGGTGCAGAGCAGTTTTCAAGTACATAAAAAAGGATGTTTGTCATGAAGCCAACATGACTGTATTCCCTGATGATGGATCTGCTATACTCATGACTCCGTCTGAAATATTTAGAACTTTTCTTTTAAGATGATCCCGAAATACTCCCTCAGCTTGTCTGCCACAAACAAGCCTTTTCTGAGCAATTTAAATGTAGCAGGGGGAAAAGAGGTAGGGGGATTTATCAGGATTAATTAATACACAAGAGGAAAGATATGGAGGTGATTAAACTAACTTCTCAGGTTCATCATAAATATTTTATTCGCTTATGTGACTGCAATTCTGTCTTTGTCATTTAGGAAATAGCCCTAGATGCGAGGCTTGAAGTCTCACATGAGTGAAAACGGGGTGCAAGGATTCGTACAGCCATGTCTGCAGTTGGAGAGACTCAGAAGAGAGAGCAGTAGAATTTTAGTCAGAAGGGTAACATGGCCAGGGAGCCAGGAAGGGGCCCATCATCATGACATGCCCCAGATGACTCTGATTCTCTGTAGACAACGTGCTGTAGGAAACATAGGAGAAAGCCGTGGTGGGTGAAGGAGAGCTCTCAAAGTGGATGGACTGGGCTAGCATCCCAACACTCCTTACTGGGTTCTCTCCACTGGCCTCCCGACATACCCCGAGCTTTTCCTGCTCAGCACTTTCACTGTTGTTTTCCATACACTCTCCCTTCGCCTGCCATCATGGTATGACCTCCCTTTACCCTCTGGCCTGCCTGGCTTCTCCCACCCTTCCTCAGAAATCAAGCTCTACAGTAGCCTACATCCACCATGTAGTGTGCCAAGGTAATACTTGCTCAGCAGTATCTACCTCACCTGTCATGGAAGGTTCTATATCAGAGGGGGGCTGATTTTCAGAAGTAAAATTTCAACCACCCAATGTAATTAAAAAGGAATTTTATTCTCTACTCACATCTCTCAAAGGGCATGAAAAGGTCTCCAAAAAGCATAGTTTATAGCAATATTTATTAAA
Source organism: Rhinolophus sinicus (assembly GCF_036562045.2). Lineage (NCBI taxonomy): Eukaryota > Metazoa > Chordata > Mammalia > Chiroptera > Rhinolophidae > Rhinolophus > Rhinolophus sinicus. Next base: position 14,749,880 of record NC_133755.1, read on the forward strand.
ATCCTCTTTCATCACCTTCCTTCCCAGTCCAAAGCTTCTCTGGCAGCAAGCTATTCAACCCCTCCCCAGAAAGCTGCACTTCCTCCCCCAGCCCATGAGGCTTTCTTTCTTCTTTTACTCCAGGGGGGTGATTGGGGTAAAACCATGTGATTTTCTTTAGAGTTCTGGGGAAAGGGTGATGTCTTAAACATACAGACCTCACGAATTTGTATCTCACCATCTACTCATCACATATCCATGTATTTTAGACATTTTGTTCTGCGTATCGATCCTGTTTTTCCAAATAGATTGTAATTCTTTAAGACAAGAACTATGTTTTATTCACTTATGCTTTGTAGTATAGTGTAGGCTCTCAATAGTTTACGGAATGAATGAAAAAAATTAAATTATGTAAAAGTCAAAGATTGCATTTTGTATTTCATTAATTTCCTTCTGCAAATATTACGCGTTACATACTCAGTTACTATTTGCTGGTAATAATAAAATAGGAAGGCAAACCAATCTGAATGAAGGACTGGAGGGAAGGGAGAAATGAATTTTATAGACAGTAGGAGGCACAGATCTGGGGCCCTGGTCACAGAATAGTTCCTGGTACGATCTGCTTATGCTACCTTCACTCCTTCTCTGTGCTTCTGTTTGGTCCAAACCAGTAGTCCTTATCTCAAGACATGGAAGTTATGACAAGTCTCCTAGCTTCCAGGAGCATTTGCACTTACAGTGTAGCACTCTGAGACCAAAGGTCCCAAATAATGTCATGTAGCTGATGAATTTCTAAACATCAGTGATATCAGCCACTTTCAAAAACACATCACAGCAAGGTTCTCAGGAATTGTTTATTCCACCCTAAGACACGGCAAAAAATTCCCATCTACCGCATCTCCAACATCTGCTAATGAGTGCTCATTACCCACAAAATACCTCCAAACTGCTGTGCAACTCCACGTATCATAAAGTATTCCCTTGAGTTCAACCAAATCATTCACCATGAAATTTCTATCCACCAGTCCTAGTGTGTTCACTGGAAAACACAGAGCTCTAAGTACGTCAACATGATCGATTAGGTTATTTGAAAACAACTCTTGACGGCTCCGTGACACATCTGTCTCTTTGGCTAAACTCCATTTCCATCAGTCCTTCCTCATGTAATATTATGAATCATCTCATTGTTGAGAACTATGAAGAACCTAAGGTGTTACCCTGCTTGCAAGCTAACAAGGCAGCCTGCCACAGTTTCATATGCTGGCCCAAGACACAAGACTCCCAGGTGAAGACAAAGGACTTTACTCCTTATGGCTCAGCAGGAAGCATGAGCTTCAGGTTTGCGTCAGTTCCCCTTGCTCTCCGAGCCCATGCGGACAGGGGTTTGAGTGAATGCAAGGCACTCAATGAGTTTTGGTCACCATGCTAAACCCTGAGCTAAAGAAATCCCCAATCTTATAAGGAACCTGCTGGAAAGCTTGCCCAGTGTTTGCTCTGCAGGGGACACTTTATTATCTTTAATATCCTTATTGTCCTGGCCAGGAAACAGATCTGCTCTATGCCCCAGAGTGATGTCATATTTCTATCTTCCAGGTATTTGCTGCAGCTGTAAACACCCTTGAAAATATAGTCCATGACAAAGCTGTCAATGTCTCTTGTTTAGAGGCTGAACAGAAACACAAGAAACCTCTAGAGAATTGTGTCCCAATAGGCATCCTCTTGATTTGGTTGACTCTCCCATACACTCAACTGGGACAATGCATTCTATACCTGTGGCACCCAGAACTGAGTACAGCTTTCCTGATGTGTCTTGACTAGCACAGACTACAACAGGACAATCACCTTCTAAGGTCTGAACACATACCTTTACTAATGCAGCCAAGAAAACGTTGCTGATTTTGAGAGTCCATGATTTCTAGAGAGTCTGGAAATCTTTCATTATTACTTTGGGTCTGTGGACACATGGCTACTTTGTCAAGGGAGGGTGATCTTGGAAGGAAAGTGCCATGTCAGGAATTCCACGACCTCAGCTTGGGTAGAAAGGTTCCAGAGGAAGGGAGGGGCAACATCCCAGCCCAACCCTGCAGTCTTTCACCCATAATGAGCTTTCAGTCAACCAACCCTCTAGGGCTTCCTCACCTGAGCAGTTATTCAGCTTTTCCCCTTCTACCATGGACTTGCACAATTTGTTATATGAATCTTTTTTAAAAATGCTTTATTTTGCTTTTCCCCATGCTAAAATTGATTTTATCAGATCTGACATGTCCTTTCAGCTCTTTTCCACCTGTTTGGTCCCTGGGTGTGTTATACACCGTGATCCCTTCTCTCTAAAGACTTGATCAACATCGCCCTACAGTCACTTTTTTGCTTTTAGTTATTAATAACATCGGGAAAGAAACGTGTCTCAACCACAAGGAACTGACGTTTGTCATTTGAGCGACATATATATAAATGCATACCTGTGCATGTCACACAGGCGTGTGCCCACGCCTCCCACACTAGGCAGAGGCCCACGACGTGCGCTTCTCCAGGCACGCACTCACATACACAGCACACAGTACACAGGAGGTAGTGTGTACTCGGTGCTACCTTGTAACAGCTGAGAACACTTGCTGGGGCCTAGGCACCCTGTGGCAGGAGGGTGGCAGGACTCTTGAATATCCTGGACTACATATGGCTCTCACGGAGCCTCCTGAACTAAGAGTTCTCAGCAGAGACAGCAGGGCTAATTTGTTGGGCTTTTATTACAGGCCAACACCTTCAGATGAATTTGCTCTTATTGTCACCAAGACACGGTGGCACAGGTCTTATCTTCACTGAATATCAGAAAATTAAGGCCCCAATAAGTTAGGCAATATGTCCACGTCACAAGGTTAGTGAGCACCAAAACCAGAACCAGATCCCAGGGCAAACTGATCCAGGCTCCTCCTGCGGGTGCTCTAACCTCCTGTAACTTACTGGGAACCTCCCGACCTGCAGCAGCCGGCCTCAGCCTGCTTCTCCCCTGCCACAGCCTGCTGCATGCGTCCAGAGGGAAGCTCACAGCATGGAGAGTGGCACCCATGCAAGTCCTGCAGCCTCACCTGGACCACAGGGCAAAGCCACTTCCTGTCCGTAGTCATCTCGCAATCCGTTCCCCACATGACAATGCCAGGTCTCCATTACCCACCTCAGGTGAGCCCTGCCTCACCCTGCCCCCTTTTCCACCAGATGAGAAGTTCAACTTCTAATTCACTTGGTTCACTTTTCACCAGCAACTTATCAAGAGGCAGAAGGGCATCGCGGTCAGTCAGTCACTCGGCACAACCAGACCAAGTCCAGTCTTGGCCCCTCTGCTTTCCAGGTACATGATTTCAAGCATTTAGCCTAAGTCTCAGCTTCCTTATCTATAAAATGAGAACAATGGCAGTGTCTACCCATTGGACTTCCTGGGTGACTTGAATGAATTGATGAATGTAAAGCCCTTAGAAGAGTACTTGCCAAACTGTGAACACGACACATACGCTGGTTCCTGCATGTGTTACCTGTGGGATCCACATGGACAAAACAGGCATGGCCCCTGCCTTAATGCTAACACTGGAGTGATGCTAAGTGCATAATTGGACAAATAGCTAATTAGTTAACATGAGCACTCTGAGGGAAAAGTACAAAGTGCAGGAGAGCATCTACCAGGAGGGTCAGCATGAGAAGGAATCAGCTAAATCTGGGGTCAGTCATCTAGGGCTCGGCTCATTTTAGTAAATAATGTTTATTGGTACACAGCCTCCCCTTTCCATTTATGGATTGTCTATGGCTGCTTTTGCTCCACAACCTTACAGTTTAGCAGAGACCTTGTGGCCCACAAAGTCAAAAATATTTACTATGTGGCCCTTTCAGAAAATGTTTGCCAACCCCTGAGCTAGATGAAGAGGGAAAGGGAGACAATCCATACAGAGGATGCAGGAAGGCTGGCCTGGGGTTCAAAAGCTGGAAAAATGTGAGTCCCTCGGGTGTGAACACCCCCACTTCCTGAACCTATAAACCCGTATCTAAAATTTATCTACATCTACACCCAGCTCACTTTCCTCCTTCTGGCTTCTAAGGAAAAGGCAAATATCCCCTCCATTCAAGACTGCACCCTCTTCTCTGCTCAAGGTATCCTCTCCTCTAAGAACTCCCTCCCAATTTCTCTCTCCCTCCCTCCCTCTCTCTCTCTCTCTGACAGTTTCAATCTCTCATGCTTTGCTGGACTGCTGTACTCACTACCTCTCTCAGGTGGAGCCGCCATCACCTTTCCAGCCCACCCAGGCCAAAAGCCCAGGGGTCCTCTCTGACTCCTTCTCTTTCTCCTTCTCCTCCTTCTGCTTCTTTCACAAGCACTGTTGACTGCTTCTCCATCACAAACTCCTACTGCCCCCACGCTCTCCATTTCCAATGACTGTACCTACTTCAGGCCCTCTTCTCCCCCTCTTCCCTCCTCCCCCATAACTACGCATCTTACCTCCAGCCCCCATCCTTCCCGTCTATCTTCCCCTGTCTGCCTTCAGGTCATCATTCTAAAATGCAAGTCTAACCATGTGACTCCCCTGTACAAACTCTCATTTATTTATGGGTAAGAGTCCAAACTTTTAAACAAGATATACAAAGTTCTACATAATCCGCCCCTACCATATCTCCAACTTCATCCCTGGCAAACTAGTACCATCTACTCTAACAATCATTTCTCTTTCTTTGTGACCACCTAATACCTTTGGATGTCCTTCCATGTTTCACAAGTCCCTCACTTTATGTGGAAGGCTGAATGAAGAGAATATCAACCAGATGTTCAGTTTCCCAGCTTCCCTTGCAGCTAGGGTACAGGATGCCTGAGATGACATCAGCTTCCCCAGTCAGATGAACTCAAGTGCAAGTCTGAATCTGAGGCCAGCAGCATGAAGAAGAATGCACCACACAGAATTCATTCTGCTGAGGGAGGGTACAGTGATGCCCCAGCTCTAGTGGCAGTGCTCAGTGCCCAGCACTGTGGTATCATTAGTGAAAGCCACCGTGATTGTGTGCAGCAAAGGGGCAATGCTGTCTCCTCTATACTGCCCAGCAGAGCCACTTTGAGCGTGGTGGTTCCTGGGTCCACAGCGTCAAGCCTCCTGTTTTCCATACGCCTAGAAATTCTGTGAGCTCCCTGTTCTTTGATAAATTCGTTTTTCTGCTTAACCTAGCAGAGTTAATGTCTGTTGTTTAAAACCAAAACTTCCTGATATGCCTGTGTAGTCTTTTCTCACATTTCATTCCCACCCAACAGGGAAAACAAACCTCTTTCTCTTTCATGCTCCATCATGCCCTAACACACACACACACACAGAACTTCAAGACATGTATGACATTAATATTTATGTCTGCATGTCCGTCACCCTCTCTTCTATGAACTCCTCCATTCATCAAACACCTCATGTTTCCACTAATTGCAAGACACAGCTCTAGGTTGGGGCTATAGAAGTGAAAAGAAAAAGAAAAAGAAAAGGTCTCTATCTTTATTGAGCTTATATTTTAGAAGTCAGAAACTGCATCGTGTATTTCTCTTCAAGTGTCCACGATAGTAGCGGAAACAGAGAACATACTCAGTACATGTTTGACTTTTGTGTCCCAAGCCACCCCTCTGTCTTCAATTCAGCCCACTGGCTAAGGTTTCGTGGCGCCCATGACCTTCATCATGAGCGCTGCTGCACCACCAGAACTACAGCTGCGGAAGGGGGTGCAGACTCCAAGGCTGTGCCCTGATCTTGTTGGCTTTTTCCTAAATCCCTGTAACAAGAATCACTATCTTACTCCTTTTAAGTAGCACGAAGCTGAAAGATGGGTAGTCGCATGTTCTGGTTATTCGGGTGATAGGGGACCATGAGTTCGATTTACTGGTCGTACTTCATGTCCCCTTTAGCCTAACTCATTCCAGAACATAGTAGGTGCCCCATAGACTTGACTTAGTTGTTAAATATAAGTGCACATATATGTATGATATATGCATATGTACGTGTGTGTATATCCTCACAAACAGAACTTGTGAAGAAAGTCACAGCATCTAATTTTTGCAGAAAAATTCAGAACAGCTTCTGACTATTGAGTTTGTTCCATTTCCCAAGAAATCATTTTAACCTTTAAACACAGAAGGTCAGCATCGCCTCTTTCTGCTCATGCATAATTCCCCCTGCCCTCTGCTCTTTAGTGCCTGAGCAACCCCAGAGAGACAGAGAGAGAAACAGAGAGAGAGAAAGACAGAGAGAGAGAGGCAGCGAGAGGAAGAGCACAGGTCCTCAGGCCCAGACTGCCTCCCTGGGATTAACTAAACCCTCAGACTATGTTGTCTCATTTACTACATTATTAATAAAATCACAAGAAGTTTGGGAGAAAACTTTTTTCCCCACCTAGAAAATTAGCATTTATGCCACACAAGTGCAAACTTAGGAAGATGAACATCAATAAAATAGAAAATGTTTCCTTTGAATCTTATTCTGGAGCCAATGCCAAAGGAGCATGTTGAAACAATGAAAGGAGGGGGACTGCTCAGGTTGGGTTAAGTCAGGGTTGCCAGGTCATTTGGGCACTGTGCATGCCCCCACATTGGGGCCAGGGGAGATCCAGGCCATCCCAAACATCTGGAGTGTTATCACAGATAGTGGGTGGCAGCTTTGGAAGTGGTCACTGACAGGGCGTCCTGCAATGGATGGATGATGGTTCACAAAAGCCAAGGAGATGCACATTTACTGAAATGAGGCCCGTGTCAGACAGGCAGGTTTGGTAATTTTCTGAAAGGCCCAGACTTGCCTGCAGGGCCAAGCCCGCAGCTGGAGAAGGTCAGGTGAACTTAGGTAGGTGGAGGTGTTCAAGCAGGTCACTCTAATTAGTAGGACTAATTAGTCATAGAACCCAGGATTTCAGTAGCCTTTTAGCAGCTGTGTGGAACAATTGACACGTAGCTTTTTAGCAGCCGTGTCAAACAGTTGATAGGCCAAATGTTACCTCCTCAAAGAACTCTTCCGCCATTTAAAATACCGTGTTTCCCCAAAAATAAGACCTAGCCAGACAATCAGCTCTAATGCATCTTTTTGAGCAAAAATTAATATAAGACCCGGTCTTATTGTACTATAATATAAAACCAGGTCTATAATATAATATAATATAATACAATACAATACAATACAATACAATACAATACAATACAATACAATACAATATAATATAATAAATATATAATACCGGGTCTTATATTAATTTTTGCTTCAAAAGTTGCATTAGAGCTGATTGTCTGGCTAGGTCTTATTTTCGGGGAAACACAGTAGCACCCCATCATGCCATTTCCCATTGCGCTGCTTTCTCCTTTCCTCTCACCACCCCCCACTACCAGCTCATATCATATTGCCTACTTATTTGTATTGTATGTTGGGTATTACATTACATTACAATCCCAGAACTCAAATTATTTGAGGATGATGTCATTTTATTCACTCTGTGTCCCTAGCTCCTGGATCAGTGCCTTGCACAAATATTTACTGAACTCATAAATAAATATATTCTGAACTAAAACTCCTAAGTCTTTTCACTTGAATTGCTCATAAGCCAGGTTTATCTTATCTGTATTTGTGCCATGTGTATTTTTAAGTAAAAATGCAGCATTTTATCTTTCAGGTTTTGGTTCATATATCCAGACTTTCAAGTTTGTCAGGTCTTGATTTCAACACAATATGGGTCCCCTCACACTCATTTAAATCCCCCCCCCCAACCCCAAGGAGCAGGCCATCATCCTTCCACCCAAATTGTAGATAAAATACTGAACATGCAGAGCCTACTGACTGCCAGTGGATATGTCCCTTCAGGCCTAGATTAATTGTTCCCCAACATTTGAGCCAGGAATCATTAAGATAGAGGCTCTCAACCTAAGAAATGAACTTAAAGAGTAGGTGATCAGATACTTCAATTTTACATAAGGATATTCTGGGTCCACAGTGGGGATGTGAGCCTCATCACGATGTGATGGCCTCTCTTTGACATCATACAAAGTGCAGTGATGAGTTCATAAAGCTTCAGTCTGTCTGTTAAGTAGGAATTTCTATAGCAACAAGATCCCAGGGTGGCCTTGGACCAGCACCTGAATTCTCCATTACCCATGCCAGACAGGTGGAATCCATCCATAAAGCTTATCTCTACGTTACCTTTGCCCATCCTGAGTGTGGTCCATGTGCCACACCTGGAAGGACCTGGAAGCCAGCCCAGGACCCCTGGACTCTCCGTTCCTCACCCTGACCTTCCTTCTCCCTCTTCCTGAGGCAGCATCGCTCCCCTGTTCCCTTCATTTTCCATTCCACAGAGACGAGACTGGTAAACTTATTTAGAAAGGCTGCATATGCCCAAAAATACATTGATGAGCTACAGCCAACAGATACTCAAAAACGAAAGAGAGGTTTCCTGGCACTTCTAAGAGCATTAAATCCTTTGGCTCTTTTTCAGTGACCAGTACAGAATTTACAGAGAATATGTCCTGAAACAGCCAGAAATACAAGGGTAAATGGCAGAACCAGTCACAGTATGTATTTGTTGAATGAATGAATGAATGAATGAATGAATGAATAACTTCAGTAAATGAAACAAAGTAAGTGGACATAGTAATGGAAACTGTTGGTGGTCATTCACTTACCTTGGTCTCAGTGGGGACATCAGGTGAAATCAAAGCTGGTGCCACCCCAATTCCCGAGGAAAGGCCGGGCCAGAGCAATCCCATATTGGGGTCAGGTCACACTTCAGAGGTCGCTGTGGGACCAAAGGAAGCTGGTGAGCAGTGGAGGCCACATCCTTCCTGAGGCTTCCTCCTCTGCCCTATCCTGCTTCCCTCAATCCCCTGCTCTTGAGAGCACCCATCTATTAATCACTTCCTCAGAATAAATCACTTCACAGAATCCCCGTATCAGGTCCTGCTTCTCCAGAACTGGACCAAAGACAACAAACTTCTACAACCCAGTGTTTTGTGCTGAATCTGCCCCTTCCCCACAGGTGTAATTCACCCCACCCTTCCACTCATTGCTGGTCCCAGAACTCAATGTCATCAGGCTTCCACTTCTGCAGACTGCTTAGGTCCCACAGCCATGACGTTACGGCAGCCATGATTATTCACCAACCATAACGCAAAGACACTTAGAAGTAAACTGTCTGGAGCCACAGTTTTAGACACAAGGTGAGCAGCTTGGCTTGTGAAGCCAAGAAAGACACAAGAGTTTCAAAGCTGCCAAAAGGTGTCTTCAGTTATAGAAACAGAACCCGCTGTTGCAGTCGTTAATTATTTATGGAACAGATTTGGAGAGGAGGAAAGGGCAGGTGGTGAGACAAGCAATGCAGAAATGGAGGCAGAAAGATTCGCACTCACAGGTGGTCCCCTTCCCACTCTTCACCCAAGAAAGCATTCACTCAGTCTGCCCTCCATCACTGCCACCTCCCCTTTCTCCTCTCTGGGAGGCCCAGAGGAAAGCAGGAGCTCTGGAGTTCAGAGCTCTGACCTTCTCAGCCTGCTCAGTTTTAGATTCAGAAGAGCTTCAAGCAACAAGCCACTCAGTGTGGTCTGGAATTATTACTGCGGCCCTGTGGTCCATGTCGGGGGAACTCTCAAGGCTGCCAGAAAGCTCCTGGCCAGCTTGCCCCCTCCTTTCTCCTCAAGGGCTCCTTCCCCGCTCACCCACCTGTTTCCTACCACCTTCTTCTTCATTCTCAGAGGAGCTTGCCTCCAAATTCACAGAATATGTAGAAGGCAGCAAATGTGAACTGAACCTCTCGCTTACACACACACACACACACAACACAGAATACAGACAACACAAAAAACACATAACATACAATGTACACACAACACACAGGCACACCCCCCACCCATATCACTACCCCCCTTTCCTCCTGAAAAGTGGGAAAAGGCAGCCCTTCTCCTCACACACTCCCTTCCATTGTTTCCCTTTCTCTCCTGTACCTTCAGCCCTGCCAGCTCTGCAGGCTCCTTCCTGTGAGCGTCTTAACTGTGCTGGAGTTTCACTTCTTAAAAAAATGGGAAAAGTCATAAACAACAGCTTACCTCACCTTCTATATACAGTGAAAATAGAAAGCATCAGATGGGCGTTGTCACCTCCCTCCCAGCGCCGCCAGACATCTATACACGTAGCTGAGCCCTTCCAATGGAAACCATGGCTGTCCCCACTGCCAGCATCACCCCTCCCCCACCTCCCAAGGCAAGTCCCTGTCCCTTAATTAAACCCCCTCTTGAGTATGTAACTTCTTCCTTTGCCAGCTGCTCTCTCTCCTCATCTTGAAGTTTGGTTCCTCCGAGTTAGGTCCCAGCCCTCCTCGGGCTCTTCCATTTCCCAGCTTCCAGAGTCTGCTCTGGTAACCTCCACACCTGCATCTCCAGCCCTGCTCTTGGGCCTGAATACATCACAGCAGCAACAACTTTCTAACAGACAAGGACCTTGAACAAAACGTATCTAAAATTAAAATGCTCACAGCTCTCCTCCCACTTGTTCGTTATCGTTAATGTCTCATTTTAGTAAATGAGCATTTGCAGCCAGCAAGTTGTCCAAACCAGAGAAACTTGGAAATGGTCCTTGACCTTCGACCTCATTCTCCCTTAACCAGTAAACCTCTATGTCCTATTTTATGTCTCTTAAGTGTCCCTCAAATCCGTGTCTTTCTCTCTGTTTCTTCATTGAGGCCCCATCATTGCACCTTCTAACTCTGGCAGAGCCTCTGGCCTCACATGTGGCCCCCGCACCCCTTTCTCACTGCAGCTAGGTCGCTCTGCCATGCAAACTCCAGCTTGCTACCCTCTCCTATGCCCTTCCCTGGATGTCTGCTCCCCCACCCCGCAGACCTCCTCCCAGAAGAAATAGACTCAGAGAAGAGAAATTGAGCAGAATACAGCAAATCCAGGGGCAGGGAAATTATTGATCCGTGCATTTGTTCGTTCATTAAATTATACCTTCAGAACTTGGCGTTAGTCCTTCTGGGAGTCTCCAGGCCCGAGCACTTCCTTTCCTTGTGTATTTCTTTCAGAGCACTTACCTCCATTAGTATTGTGTGTTTTTTGTGGTAGTGGTGGTTGTTTGGGGTTTTTGTTTGTTTGTTTGTTTGTTTGTTTTGGCTTCACACTTTTTAAAACAAAATAGATCTCGCCTTTAAGAATATACATTCCTTAAAGGTACACTATCTGTCTGTTTCATGTGGTACCCACAGCCCTTTGTACAAGGCTGGGCATACGCTTGTCACTCAGTAAATATTTATGGAAAAATGAAGGATGGATAGATGGCCAAATTGTCACAGGGTAGCTCCTGTCCAGAGGCAAGTCCACCAGCCCTAGTTTGAGAACAACTCTGCCATCATCCATCACCAAGTATTTACCAAGCACCAACTATACTCAGGGTACAGGGCACTAGCAACATAGATACTGACAGTGTCCTTTCTACACTCAAGTCCCTCCAGAGAAGGACAGACTGAGGTGCAAAGGGCTACCTGCCAGCAGTGTGTGCCCAGGACTCTCCCTGCCGGGGACTGGCTTCGCCCGGGGCATGCCCAGCAGGGCCGCCAGCTTTAGCGTGGGAACCACTCCTCTGCCCTATGTTCATCCAGACCCCAGAGACCCAGTCCACGTGCTCCACCCCTAGCAGGAAGGAGGATGGGCCTCCACTCGGGACTGATGGAGCTATCGCTGGAGAGGCGGTGCAAATGTATAAGGAGAAAAGGAAGGAAGGATAGGAATGCGTTAAAAAAAGATCAGTGAAGAGGAAAAGGAAAGAGAAAAGCCAGCTGAGGCTACGTCTCTCCTTTCTTCTCTACAAGCCTGGCCCCAGGCCCCAGGACAGCTCACTGGGACAATGGAAGGTCTTTCTCACCCTCTGCTCCTACCCGTCCCTGCTACAATCCACACTCCAGCCAGGATCTGGAGCTGTCATCCAAAACATAAATCAAACTGTACAGATCTGTGACCCCCCTACTTAAAACCCTCCTCGCTTCCCTCACATTGGAAATAAAAATCCAAATTCCATGTCCAATCACGAAAAGTCCTACATGAATAGATAACTGTCTCTGCAGACTGAATCCAGCTACACCGACCTACTTTTACACCTGAAAACACCAATCTTGTCACAGCCCCAGGGCCTTTGCGCTAGCTGTGCCCTCACCTGGATGGCTCTGTCGCCTGATCTTCGCCAGGTTGGGTCCTTCTTGACAGTCAGCTTAAACGTCACCTCAGCAAAGGTGACCCTTCTACAGGAACCCCAGTGTCCACTCTAGTGCATTCCTGGGTTTTCGTCTTCAGCACAACCCTCACCACTATTTGAACCTTCATGTCCACTTTTTCCCTATGGTCCCCTATGGATTAGTTTTCTATTGCTGCATAACAAATTACCACAAACTCAGCAGTGAAAAAACAATACCTGTTACTAGCTCTGAGTTCTGTGGGTCTGAAGTTTGGGCACAGAGGGACTGAGCTCTCTGATGAGGGTCCCACATGCCTGAAAGAGAGGTGTCAGCTGGGCAGCGTTCTCATCTGGAGCTTGGGGCCCTCGTCCAGGTCCATGCAGTTGGGGCAGGATTCAGCTCCTCACAGTGTGAGGATGAGGGCCCCATTTCCTTGATGGCTGTCAGCCAGCACCTGCCTTTCGCTCCAAAAGGCCCCCCACATTCCTTGCTACGTGGTCCCTCCAACTTTCAAACCAGAAATAGAGAAGCTTCCTGACATAAAGGCCTTCTTATACTTTGAATATCTCCCACCAGGAAAAGCCCAGTCTCCTTGAAGGGATCACCTGATTATGACAGGTACACCAGGATCGCCACTTTTAAGGTCAACTGTGCCACATAATATAACCCAGTCACGAACGTAACTGTCCCATCATGTTCACAGGCCACATTCACACCCAAGGGTAGACAATTCCACAGGGCATACACACTGGGGGGAGAGCGCCTTGGGGACCACCTTAGAATTCTACCTACCGTACCCCATTAAGCTGAGCTTTGCCTGCTCTGTGATCTCTGCAGCCCAAGGCCCAGGACAGTGCCTCCAACCACACAGAGCACACGCAGAAAAATGAGAATGTTGCACAGTACAGTGTGGGAAGGCACCAGGACTACTCAGCAATGAGTGGCGCCCAGCGCCCAGGAGCCCAGACCAGCCCAAACCCCGCCTGCCTGCCCAGGAGCTGAGGGAATCCGAATCCCGCACACCTGAACCCCGCCAGGGTCACTAGTACGCACAGCACACTTTTGGAAGCCTCTGACCTGGAATACTTCCAGCACATAGAATATATTCATTAATTTTTTTTTTTTTTCATTATTGAATGGAATGAAAAGGAAGAGGGTGATCTCTTCTGGAAACTAGAGATGAAAAGAATTAGAAGGATTGGGTGTGGGGAAGCAAAACAGAAGCTGTGAGCCAATCAAGTGCCTCCTGCTAACCTCTCCCCAAGACCTATCCAACACCTATGTCCTAGTCTCAGCTCACAGGCAACCCCACCCCCTCCAGGAAACCTCCTCTGCACCGAAGGCCCTGTCGGAAGGCTGCCTTTTGACATCTCTCTATTATTGTGGACAGCAGGTCAAATCCCATCTGCTCTTTGTAATTCTCCACACCTGTGTCTCAAGTCCCTGGCTCATCTTCACTCTCCTTGAGGAAGGCGGCTGTCTCATCCATCTTTGTCTCTACCCAGTGCAGAGGGAACAGACCCCTCTGCACCTGCTTGGTGGGTTGGAATGGCAGTTAGCCTGGGGTGGGGTAGCCGTGGGGTGAAGCATTCTGGAGTAGAAGGCTGGGGTGGAGAACAGGCAGCAGGAACACAGCATGAGGGCCCTGGCACCACGAAAAGGGGACAGAGACGAGAAGGTCAGAGATGGCATAGGAAGGAGCATAAGGAGAAGAAGGCAGACCAAGAGAGCCAGTCCTCATTAGAGTGGCCTGAGAACCCATATCCAGCCAACTGGCCAACTCTGCAAACTCGGGCTACTTGCTTGTCAAAACCTGCCAAAGAGCCATCGGCACTCAGAATTGTCTCCATTCTCCCGTCTCCTGTTCCCTCCCAGTGGTGGCAGTGGTCAGTGTTGGTGCAGATAAAACAATACAGTGATAGTAGTGGTGGGGGTGATATGTTTTGCCCTTGATATCCAAGGCAGTAAAGAAAAATGATCTTGTATGCTAGGAGGTTGAAAGGTAACCGTAAGCCTACGATTGAGACTGTCACCGGTACCCAAACTCCACTTGGGCGCATGAACAGGAAGGTAATATTTATGCCAGAAAGACTCTCACTAGACTGAAGATGGGTCAGAAACTTACGAGACCCCTGTGTCTGGTTGTGGGCTCCGCATCAGGGAGACCAGCACATAGAGATCAGAGGGCAGCTCCGTGGTGAGGAGCTGGCCAGGCAGCAGAGCCTGGGAGAAAACGAAGCTGGGATTCTTTGGGGGGGAAGACAGGCAGGCAGGATTTAATACAATCTTCAGGTATCAGAAGAGTTCTTAGGCACTGCAGGCTAAGTCTTGGCAGTGACTGGGGAGGATCGAATAAGGGAAGGAACTTAATCCCCAGTATAAGGGATTTAGGAAAGCTGAGGGGGAGAATTTCCTGATGGTGAAGGTTGTTAAAAGTTGCAGTGAGTGGTCTAGAGAGAGACTGGGGTCTGCTCTGGAAGCTTTTACAAGTAGAAGAGATTATGCTCTGGCAGGGCAGCTTTTCTCTAATCCTGCCTGAAGGCAGGGGAATGGGCACGATGACCTTAGGGTCTCCTTCAGACCGGGAAAGCGGGCCTTCCCATCAGCAGTGCAGCCAGCACTGCTGAGCAGGGCGTGCGCTTTAAGGAAGGCCCAGAGCGTTCCCGGAAATGAGAAGCAGCCAACCCACAGGAGATCGTCTTTCCTCTTCCTATTGTTCAGCCACAGCTGCCTCACAGCAATGGCCAATGTCCTTTATAATTTCAAGTCTGATCAAGGGGAGTTTAGACAAGAAAGCGACGAGCAGCCAGAAGACCACTCAGAGACAGATTGCTCTTCATGCTGCAAAGTGGCCCAGGCAGCAGAGCCAGGGCTGTGGTCTTCTCCCAGGAGGATTCTGCACTGAACCATTCATGTGACAAACTTCCCGACCCACCCAGGGAGTAGCGACAGGAAATCTGAGGGCATTCCCAAGCTGCTGCCACCAGCCAAGATGGCAGAAAGGGCTGCACAAGCTCCAGCTTTCCCAATACCACAGTTCCGCTTCCTGTGAGTCAACGGACATGCCTCTGGAAACACTACCTGTACCCAGCCATTTACCATGGCAGCCAGGGAAGAAAAGCACGTGATCTTATGGATGACATGGGGACACTCCCCTGGGAGCCATTGTACAGACTGAAAGCACAGAGCCCTGGCTGGGATGTCCTCAGAAGTCTTCTGGGATATACAGAGATCCAGGGAAGGGTGACATTGGGGCAGATAGGAGAACACCATACATCTTCTGAAGGGGTTTCCAAAGGAGCTGCCCAGGTATGTAAACAACTCTAAGGGCCATAGTTGATTCAATATGTCCTATAAACGAGAAAGTTAAACAAGGGATGACTGTTGGCTTCCTAGAACCTGAGGGTTCTGGGTCTGTATTCAACCACATGTAGTTGGAAGTGGGCACGTCTTTTATTTTCAAGTCAACTTCACCAGTGAGGAAAGAATTACTTAACCTGTAACCTTACACCTTCACAAAGCTTGATTCTTCATCCTTTTCTTAAAACTCAGCTGAGGTCCTTCTGGTGCCTTTTCTTTGTCCTCCATGTCTGTTTCGACTCTTGCATCACTTGTACCAGCCCCATCACTGCTTTCCACCACTCAGCACTTGATAAGTCCACAACCCCATACCCTCTCCCACAAACAGGGCTTTGGGGACAGCGGCCTCCCTTCAAGGTCACCTTTCCTTCTAAGGGCTTAAAGACCAGCCTTCTGGACACTTCTATCTGGACTACATCACCCTCAGTTAGCAAAGGTATGGGACTGGAGCAAATGACCATGAATACGTAAGAGAAATAGCATGGGAATATATTACTCTGCCCATTGCACATGCTAGGAACAGGCAGGAACTTGTTGCAGAAGCACATTAAGCATGCAGTCAGCTGTATCCTGGTGCCCAAATAAAGCTATTTCATTTCATAAAGCAAGAGAGCAAGTCAAGTCATTAGGGAAATAGAAATGGGGAACTTAAATACCTAATTGGAAGCTCTATTGCACTTCCAAAGTACCTTTGGTTTTTCTAAAAATTCAAGGGAAACACATTGAGCTTGTAATTGCAGATAGATCGATCCCACATTCCTTCCTGCATTAGCACAGAAGGAGAGTCCCTTCCTGTGGGCCCATCCCAAGCCCAGTTACTCTGCATAAACAGCAGTCAGGGCCCGGAAGGAGACAGGAAACACTGACAGGAGAGCCAAAGTCCTTTTCCTTTCCACAGCAAGCAGGGGCCCATAGCCCCAGCACATTTCTGGCTCTTGGAGTTTAACTCTTCTCCCTCACAGTTAGAATTTTGATGTGTCTCAGAAGGGTTGAGGTGCATTTATCAACACCCTCCAATGGAGAGGGGCACACAGAATCAGCAGAAGTCATGGGAGGAATATGCTTCCCCAAGCTAACATCATGGAGTTGCTGAAAATGCCCAAACCCAAGGAACGGAACTCTAACAGTTGAGTATCAGCTACTCTAAGTGTACATGGGAGGGACATCTAATGCCTCTGGGCACAGCGTGCTGCCATGTCCCCTCAAGAAGACAGCCCTGCAAACACACACGGGCTCAGGCCTTGACTTTGTCTTCTGATCCCTAGGATGGGCTCACACTGCGCTCTGATGGCATTTCCTCACTCCACGGAATGTCTGTGGCCACCTCTGTTTTTGTAGAGAAGACAAGAAGATAAAGTTGGAAAGCACTTTTTGCCCGGCTCTCCAGGAAAGACCTTCAGTCCTCTGACCTGTGGTTCGTGCGAACAAACATTTCCACTAGAGTGACTGTGATTACATCAGCGGGACAGGCACATGACATGACGTGACATCTTAAGTGTGACTAGGTCCCTAATCGCATTGGAAATGAAACCACAGGCACATAATGGAGGACATGAGACCAGTGCCACCCAGTGCTTCATGCAACGTACGGTGTTGGGCATTTGCTTCTGAGTCCTCACAAAGTCTGTTGGGAGCACAGGAGGACACGACACTCAGCTACTCTCCCAACTTAAGAGTAGTGGGTCTGTAACTACTCGGACTCTAGGTTCCCCCAAAGATGTTGACCCCTAAGAGAGACAACATGTCACTGGAGAAATAGAAGGATGTGGAAAGAGGAAGAGGAGAAAAACAGAAGTAGCAGAGAGTGATGAGTGGCGGCTCTTGTTTGCTGGACTAGTTATTACTGAGCTGTTTGCCATTTAACCCCATGTATTTTTAAAGCATACAGTTAAGGAGCATTTATTAAAATGTTTTCAAGTTGTCCTTCTAAAGAAGAGACCCTGACAGGCCACTCAGTATACTACAAAGATGGGTTAAATACTATTATCCCTGCTGCAAAGATGGGGAGACAACAGTGTAATGGATTACCTTAATTTCCCAGAGACATGCGGTGAATTCATTACTGGGAAGTAAAAAAAGGAAAAGAAAAAGACAATCAAATGAAAGAATCCTGAAGCCTAGGCCGCCCTGCCAAGGGAGCCAACTAGTTTGAGGGAAGCAGAGGCGAGCCCCAAACCTTCTAGGCAGCTGATCCAAAAATGCAGTTCTTAGGAAATCAGATACCTTCGGGAGCTCCGAATTAAAATGTGCAATACCAACAAATTCGCCACACACAAAACCGTGAGCGCTCACCAATCTGCCTCACACTGCACATTGGGAGAGGAGGGGGGAAAAATCCAGATCCTAATTTAGTTCAGAAGCTTGTTTTCTTACACTGACAAATCCTTCTAAAAATGATTTCCTGATTAGAGTCAAACGGCGGAGGCCAAAACTCTGAGATTGTTGTGCTGTCAGCATGTTAATGGTGTTCCTTAGCAACTCTCTCCCTTCCACTTTTAGGAAGAAACAACACCTCTGCCAGGAACACAAAGCTGGAGAAGCCTCAGCTCCTCAGATGATTCATGGCTTGAGCGGGAGGCACAGACATCTGAGGCCGATGTAAGGGTGGCACGTTGGCTGGTGGCAGGTCCCAGGCAGGTGCCCAGCTGGGCAGAGAAACCACAAGAGAGATGGGTCACCACGTCTCTGTATCGCTCCTGTACTTGGAATTATCATCTGAAATTTCACAAGTTGAAACGCAAATCCTGATACATATACAGAGCTAGTGTCTTTCTCTCCAGACTCAAAGATGCAAAACGCAAAAGAGAGATCGTCAAGTCGGTGAAGAGGAAGGGAAAGGATTTCCTGAAGTGATTTTGTTTTTATCATAAAGTTTGGAATTTTTAAAACCGGTTTGGAAAGAAATGAAAATCAAGACTTGAATGTTCAGCCATCGATTGAACATTTATTACACATTGACAGTATGCCAGCTCTGTCCTTTGTAATTTCAGAACACTTCTTTTAGCAAAGAGCACTGTCAATGAACCCTAAAGATGGAAGGGACCATCGACTCCAACAACCTCATTTTCTAGATGAGAAAAGTGAGGCCTCATGAGGGAGACTTCCCTGATATCATAAGAGCTTTATTGGCAGATATGGAGCATGAATCCAAGTATTTCCACCATGACTACTAATTCGCAGACCAGATGCTTCAAAACTGGACTTGGAGAGTCTCAGTTGGAGAGGGGGAGAAGTGAGATTCAATTTGCCAATATTCACATCCTTGGAGGAAATGATACTCATCGTAAGCCAAAACATATTGGTAAATTCTCTAATTTAGTCAGATGATGTCTCACTTTACATGATAAATGTTTCTAAAAAGTTGCATGCAAATCAAATTTTTGTAAATTGAATTACTTTTTTAAAAGCACAAGACAGATTGCTTTGTAAAGGAACCCTGCGCTGAAAATGAGAAATATTTCTGCAATTTAAATAATAACTACTTCCATAATTTACTCTCTTCTGTAATTCATAATTTAATATTCCTTGGTTTTGTTTAGCACCATTTGTTCAAAACAAGAAAGATCTATATTTATGCAGCTAGTGTCACTAAAAAGTTTCAAGTACCTTAATAATAATACTTTCCTTTTATACATCCCTTAGAACCAACAAGAAATCAGTATTCTCATTGGCAGATGGAAAAAGCCAAGGCCAGGAGTAAGTATAGATCCAAAATCGTGGAGGAAGTCAGTGACGTAGATCGGCTACGCACATGTTCTTTGTTATAAATCCTGCTTTTTTACCTACAGGGTTAGGATATTGTGGTCAGCTATTGTATTAGAGTTCTCCAGAGAAACAGAACCAAGAGGATACATATCAATATGTAAGAGGATATTTTTAATGTAAATTGGCTCACATGATTATTGGAGACTGAGATAAGACACACTGTGCCATCTGCAAGCTGAAGAACCAAGAAAGCCAGTGGTACAATTCCATCCAAGTCCAATGGCCTGAGAAAGGTGAGGGGGCAAGGAAAGGGAAGGGAGGCCGCGGGTGCAATGCCCACAGTGCGAAGGCAGGAGAGCCAGGAGCTCCGATGTCTGAAGGCAGGAGACAATAACGTGATGTCCCAGCTCAAGGAGAGAGAATGAACTTGCCCTTCCTCCACTTTGTTGTTCTATTGGAGCCCTCACAGATTAGAAGATGCCCACTCACGTTGGTGAAGGTGATCTTCACTCAGTTTGCTGACTCAAATGCTAATCTCTTCTGGAAACCTCCTCACAGACACAACCAGAAATCATGTTCTTACCAGCTCTCTGGACATCCATGAGCTTGGCTGAATGTAAAAATCAACCATCACAGCTATTATCTCTCAGAAAAACATTTCCCACATCACAGATGCATGGACTCAAAAGAAATTCATGAGCCATCTCGAAGGTATGTATTTCAGGAATCCAAGAAAGCCTCACACCTCCCTCTCTGTCCAATCGCTTGACTCACTTAGGAAACATGGAGAATAAAAGAGTCTCAGTCAACCCACAACAAGTGTCTTTACTGATTCCCCAGCACAAGTCCAGCCCTTTGACTGTAGGAAAGAAAAGGGGAGAATGTCTACCCCAAGGCCTCCTATGCCCATGTAAAGAGAAGTGAGGCAAGCACGTGAAGCTCCATCAGAGCTAAAGTCTGCATGGTCTCCCCCACTAGATTATAGCGCCCTAAGGAGAGGGACCTTCTTTATTTTTGCACTATTAGCATCTTGCCTTGGAAAAAGTCAGTACTTGGTGAATTTTGGGGGTCATATTGAATTATGAAAGTGAAAAGTAGTTGGGAAGGATGTCATCTACATGTATCTGGAGAGAAGATAGAGAATAGATAGAATAAACATATGTGTGTCTCCAGAGTGAACTTATCTCCTCTGCAATGTGGGAAGATTAATAATAATGCCAACCTCACAGAGCTGTTGGGACACTTGAGTGGCGTAATAGATCTAAGGCAGTTAGCATGTCTCTGGAAAACACTGAGCACTTAATAAGTAGTGCCGATCATTTATATCACAAGCATCACAGGTTGTGGTGACAGAGGGACTGATGACGGATCAATGTGAGGAAGAAGTCCCCCAAAGTATGAAGGACAGCTCGCTCACCAAAGCTGCCACACGGGCCAATGCTCCCTAACCTGGAGGTTGATGGTCATCTCTCAATGAAGATGTCAGGGAGAGTCCTATGCTAGGTAATAGTGGGCTGATAGCACCAGTTCGTTAGCATGGCTGAGCATTGGAATAACACAGGCAGTGTTTTAAAAACACAGTTCTGGGCCAATCCAGACTTCTTTAACAATTACAGAAAGACCCAGAATTTATATTTTAAGAAGCATTCCCAGTGATTTTTATGCAGCTCATCAAGCATGGGTCTAATTACCTAAGTTTGAGAACCACCTGTACAGAGAGAGTTTATGGTCCCTTCCAAATTCTGAGGCTCTGGGCATGTCTTCATCTATCTTGATCACCTTCAGATCAGAGTCATGGAAAATCGTACAAGTTGATACAGTCAGAAAGATTGGGTTTAAATTCCTGCTCTGCCATTTCCTATCTGTATGACATAAAATGTATCGATTATTCTCTCAGAGCCTCAACTTCTTTGTCTATAAAATAAAGATGAATACCTTGTGTGAAGGTTCTAGGGGGTTTTCTGGCATGTAAGTGCCTGATAAATATTTTATGAACATGGTAGAAAAGTGCCTCACATAGTGTGAGGGAAATAATAGGGCCTTTCTCACCACCACCCCAAACTGTTGCATTATGTAAAGCGAGCTCACTTAAACCAAGGAAATGCACAGAAAATGAGAAAGTGGGACAGGAAAACCATACAAGGGCACCAGAAGTGCAGGAAAAGAGCTTGGGAGATTCTAGAAGGCAGGAGGATTCCCAAAATCTAAAGTAGAACACCAAGAAGAAAAAAAACACAAAGTATTGCATTTCAGTAGGAAAGTAAAGGAGGGTGAAAGTATCATAGACCTTTCTGGATTTTGTGGAGTGTTCTCAATCATTAAATGTGCATTTAGAAATATTTATATTTTCTGAAAACCAAGAGCCTTGGTGCACAGGGAGAATGAAAAGAGCAAGGGACAGGGTCTAATTAATCATCAAGGAGCTGTCACATTGACAACTAGAAGAATTGGAAAGTTACAAAGTACCAGCACCAAACAGCATCAATCACCCAACGATGGTAAATAAATTAATCAAAAATCATTGGGTACCAAAAGGTCTGAAGGAAAAATAAAAGGCAGAAGAGAAAAATGATCAGGAGCAGCAAGCAAGCAAAACAGCAGAGCCTGACCTGTGAAAGCCGAAGCCATGGATGCTGGCAGAGAGCCAGACAATCTGCCTTCCATGCTCGCCAACCCCCAAGCAAAGTGCGGAGCACAACTGGGTATGAAAGTAACTATGGATGCCGTTGTCTTTGCAACTGTTGCCCCTTCTGTATTAAATGAAAAATCCACCTAGCATTTAGGTCACCATCCTTGACATTTAGGTCACCTCTAAGAAGTGGGTGAATACAGGATATATCGGGGGAACCATGAAGAGGCTGGCTTTGCTGTCCAGGAGAGTAGGGTCATGACTGGGCGACAGTGACAAAGGGTTAGGGCGAGTTCTATAAATACGGAAGCATCCCTCTGCCCTGAACAGTTCTTACTGTCTGGGTACACAACACTCTTCCTTCTCCAGACACCCTGGGAGGCACTGTGGGGCGAGCTTCCAGAGTGCTGGGCAATCTTCCCGGGTGTCTCCTGCATCTGCTCTAGGGCTGGAGTCTCCAAAGATGAGCACAGCAGCAGTAAGCACGCGAGGCTCCGAGGAACTAGTGACTACATGGGAGGCCCAGCAAGGAAAATAACACATGAATAATATCTGAGTACAAATAAGTTGTCTACAGCTCACGTGCACCCAACCAGGAGATACACAGGTAGGTATCAAACAGATAATGCGAATGGATATATTTTGGAAACTGAGACATTATATATATGTAACTGACTAATTGAATGAATCAGGCTCATTAGGGTACAACCAAATTCATTGTCACAGCTGCCCCTTTCAACCTCTTCTATGGGATCGTTCCTTATGGGTCATGTGTGAATTTCCTGCTAGTCTCATAACATTTTTTGTTAACTCTCAGATAAAAAGTAAACACTTTTGAGGGGAACATTAAAAAGTCCAGCCCTATGGAATGTTAAAAATTCCAAAATCTCCTCCAACGTACAGTTGCACTGCTCAGCCTTGGAGCCGTGAGGGGGGAAGGCAGCTCCTTCACTCTTTCTGTTTGCTCCCTCCTCAACCCTCTACAGCACTGACCGGTGGCCCCACAGGGGTGAGTACATGGGAGAGAGAGGGAAAGAAAGGGGCAGGGAAGGTCCTCCTGGAATGGTGCAGACGTAATCCAGCTTAGTGCTCGTGGAATACAGGGAATGCTGTCCAAAGCTAATTCTTTTCTTCATTGGGGTGCTTTTGTGGGGACCCCAATCTTGCAGTCTCTTGCAAAATCAATGCTTCTTGTGGTCTGCAGTGCTCCCTCAGTCACTAGCACCCCTTTCCTAGCTCCCCTCATCTCTCCAAGGGTCCTTGTGCAGACAGGGCAGCTGGACCCTGTGCAGGCTAGACTCTCCTCCTCAGAACTTCTCTGCTCTACAGGAAACATACATCCAGGTAGTGCCTAGGCCAGGTAGCACCCCAGAAGGACAGGCTATCCCCAGAGCAGTTCTGATTCTTTCCTCTCTGCTGCCTCTGCCCGAAATGACCAACAGAGTCCAGTCACCGGGTCCAGAGAACACACGTAAAGCTTCCTGACCAGCCCCCGTGCTTACAGGGGGAAGCCTGCACCTCTCCTTCCTACTTGGGATATGGGGGGAACAAATCACCATGTGTTAACAACTTTCCCCAAAGGGATCCTTAATCCTATCTTCCACTTATTTTCCTTTATACCTGGAGGCAGGTGATTAGCTCATGCTGACAGAGCTGCTTGGGGTCACCCCCTTGTAAGTACTGTAGAGATGGGCTAGCCCATCACTTTAAATTGTGAGGGTACTTGGCATGTATTTTTCTCAGACTTTGAGCAGTACCTGACATTGCTGTTAATATTGTTTTTATTATTATTCTCCATACCAAACTCTTTGCCCTGTTAATTGCAGTTGCTCTTGGTTATACATAATTCCCTATTAGGAGACAGTACCTCACCAAAAGATGACAGAGCACTGTAGCTCTTTTATTTATTTTTTTTTTTGGGGGGGGGTGGGGGGAGAGAACAGATACCATTGTCTGCAAAGCTTCCAGGTCATTTTTCTAAATCAATTCTCTAGGACCAGGCATGGTCAGACTAAAGCCTGCACAGCCCTGTTCCGGGCTGGTAGAAAAGCACCACGCTTCAATAGCTCAGCAGCCTCACACCAGCTTTCAGTGGCCTGCAGCTCTCTGAAGAAGGAACTGTGTCTTAAGGGTGAAAAGTTATTGAGTTTCCCTGCCTGACATTCTAGTTCCTGGCCTTCTAGAAACAGAGAAGCTGTTGTCACAGTGCCAGGACGTGACAAATGATGTGAAGGGAGTGTTATGATACAGCCATCCATCCACCGTCAGAGGCCAGGACCACAAGGGGACTGAAAATGAACAGGGAAATTGTTAATTGTGTAGCTTTCAAGCTTTCCCAGGAAAACTTCAGAGGGATGTCTGCTTTGCCCTCATCCAGAGAGGCAGAATATTCCAAAAGCCTCTGGGAGGCATGCGACCAGCTAGTCAGGAGACGGGCAGAGTCCGGGGATTGGGGATTGGGGGAGAGGAAACCACCCCAGAAATCAGTAAAAAGAGAGGAACACTGCCCACAGAAGCATCGCAAAAGCACGTGGCTATTATATCTGGGGAGAGAATTCAAGTTACTCTTCATAGGACCTCTGGATCAGTCCCGTAGCATTCAGAGTTGCCAGAACATGTGAAATTAAGAGGATAGTATCCGACTTTCCTAAAGGCAGGGAGCTATTCTTAGGGACCCTCCAGGCTCTGAGACCATGTGATTCAAGCATGTGATGCCCTTTCTTTTCTCCAATTCTCTTTGCCTTTGGTGTAGAGTTGTTTATTTGAGAATCGGGAAATGGGGGATTTCATGGTCCTAGATTTAGTCTCATTCACAAAGAGGTAAGTGGAATGGAGGCTAAATGGACATATAACAAAACTCTATTTATATAAAAAAAAAAACAGAAAAATGCTGATTTATGGTGGCGGCAGATTGTTGGTTACTAGGGGCTGTGGGGGAGCAGGGAGTGGCCAGAGCAGGACTTACAATAGATAGAGTTCTAAGGGTCTTTTGTGAAGGATTCACACATAGCTCACTATCTTGCTCATGAGGATAGTTTTAGGGGTGCTTACACAAGGCAAGCCTTATCAAATTATACGCTTTAAATATATGAAGTTTATTGTATGTCAGTTATACTCCCCAAAAGCTGTTAAAACACGCACAGTGGAACCAGCAGCCATCAAGGAGCATCAACCATTGCCCCCCACAGGGATCCCCGTTACCCTAGCCGACCAGTATTCCCTGTCCCAGATGCCTCGAACATCTCCCACCCCATTCCCTCTGCCTCTTCAAACTCTCTTTGCCCTTCAAAGACCAGAACAAGTCCTGCCTCCTGCAGGGAACCTTTCAGGACCTCTCTCGCCCTGACTCAGTGCATGTAGATAGAGGCTACACTTCTCTATGACGGTATCTTCATCGTCCAAACAGAGCTGAGCCCCGAGACCAGGAACCCTTGTCGTCGGGGATCCTTCCTTTTCCTTCACAGGCCTGGACCCTAGAAGCTTCAAGGAATACCTGTTGATTGCTTTGTTGATGAATCTCCCACTGAGAGATCTCCCTGAAGGGGCTACTCTTCACTCTATGATGCCATGGCACTCATTTTAAGAGTAAGAGCATCTTTGTGCCTTTGGTGTTTGCTGTGTCTCCAATCAGAGTATGCCTCAGGGAACGTCCACTGTGCCGGTGTTAGAGTCCTTCCAGCTGGCTACAGTGCAGAGCTCACTGCAGAGACCCAGAGACCACGGGCCACATTGGTCTGCTCTGTGCTTCTCATCCCCCAAGGGGTTGGCAGCCTTGGTACAGAGAACTGTGCCCACCCTGTCATTATCACAGCCTCAGAACATAACACAATGTCTGGTGCCAATGAGCTCCTTGCTCAGTAGAGTAAGCCAAGTCCAGGAAGATAATGTGGGCAGTTCCCGATTACTCACTGAACTTTGCTTCTTCATTCTTACTTTCTTTGCATTTGGGGCTTTTCTCAAGAGAAGAGATCATAAGATAAACAGAAAGGACAGATCTCCCATCTCCTGCCCCTTCCCTAGACCAGAAAGGAGTCATCACAATTTTTCCATGCTCTTCTACAAATGCTTCATGATCCAATGAGCTACTGCTCAGCTACCGGGTGGCCAGATGGATCCGTTGGTTGGAGCGCAGTCTCTCAACCACAAGGTTGCCGGTTCGACTCCTTAACTCCCACAAGTGATGGTGGGCTGCGCCCCCTGCAACTAACAACAGAAACTGGACCTGCAGCTGAGCTGTGCCCTCCCTTCACAACTAAGATTGGAAGGACAACTTGACTTGGAAAAAGTCCTGGAAGTACACACTGTTCCCCAATAAATTCCTGTTCCCCTTCCCCAATAAAATCTTTAAAACAACCAAAAAAAGATTCATGATCAAATTTCCCTTCATTTGGTAAAAGTAATCTCTTCTGCACTTCACACTCCAATCAACTGGTTGTTTGTTGTTTTTTTTAAAGTCAATAGTCAATAATAGGCTGACAGCCTTAGAAGTGGATAAAGATATTAGCAGGAAGCCTGCTGTTCCAACGAGTAGCAGACAATGATCGATAGTTTTTATCTCCTAATGACCGGATGGTGATTGGGTAGCCTCTAGCTAAGAACTTCATTGACAAGTCGGGTGTTGCTTTAAGGAGGGAGGGAAAGCCAATTTTTATGAAACCCAGGGAGAAAGGTACCTTTCAGAAACACCTGGATCCCAGTCCCTATGACCCTCGCAGTTGAGTTGAGCTCAATTCTTCTCTCTGTACCTTGCAGTCTCCAAGTTCTTTTCTCACACTGTCTTAACCCAGCATCCCTGCAGTCTCCACTCAGGCCAGAAATCACCTCAAATATGTCTGACAGCAGACAGAGGGGACTTAGTCCATGAAAATTATTTGCATCCTACCACTCCATCCCTGGAGATCTTTGAGGAGGTCCCTAACACCATTCATGTCTAGTTCAAACTCTGCAGTGACCATTGAGCGTCCTCCATTAGCTGTCCTCTAAATTTCTCTCAACAGTAGTATTTTCTTCTTTTTCAACACATCTTCCTCGTGTATCAGCCAAGGCATGGAGCATCCTTGCTCCCCACCCACCTTCCATTCATTAATTCCTTCTTCTTTCCCTTCGCTGAATTGGCTTCCTCCAGCTAACAGTCTCTTTCCTAACTACCCAGACCAGCCATTTTCATACATTGTCACTTAAAACCTCTACCAGATACTATTATTATTAGCGCCATCCTCCACCTCATTTCGATGGTATCTTGTCCCTCTGACCTTCCCCATTTCCTGACACAAACTGCTCAATGCCATCTCACTCAGGGACCACACTGGTATGGGGTTGGTGATATCCCCTGTGGCATGAATGCTCAAATCAATTACCAAGAAAAGAAAACGTCTCCTGGGCAGCAGAGGCACCCAAGAGGCATTTGGCACATTTGTGAGTGAAGCATGGAGCACAAACGTGCACAGGTATGCCTCGTAGCTTAGTAACACATCCCTGACAATGCGTCACATGGAATGCAGATTTCCCTCTCCTGCCCGAGCACAAAGGGCACACTCAACACACGCAGTCTTAGTTTTAGAAGAAAACTCAGAGATATGAAAATTCAGCATCCCTCCCCACAGGATATTGATGGGTACCATAGCTCTCTTTCCAAGGAACTCCATGACCAATAACCATGGTTGATTAATTAGATTTTTAAAAAGTTAAAACGATCTCTTTACTGCTGAAAGTCTCACTGCCGTCTATATGCTCAGATGAAAAGTTCTCTCCAAGCCAGAGGTATATTATCCATGACTTCCCAATTGTATGCTCATGGAGCCCTTTAACCATAGAATACCACACAAGTTTATCTCATTCCACAAAGCACTCTTTGAGAAACATGTCCCTAAATCATGCAGCACACAGTTTCACTTACGTTCACCGAAATGAGAATCTGTTCTTTCCAGAGCCCCAGTTTAGCCAAGCACGTCAGTTTTTCTTTGCTTAATCCTCACATGGCCCCAATGTACCACGCCGGTCTGTGCTAAAAAAAAAAAAAAACAAAAAAAAAAAAAAACAAAAAAAAAAAAAAACATAATGAAAGTTAAAATTACTGACAAGCACTGAAATCAAAATTATCCCACAATAAGATTACAGCATGAAACACCTTCCAGCAACAAGCCAAAAGGCAGAAAACAAAATTATATTTAAAACTTAAATTGTACCCCTACCACCTGTTTAGCAATCAATACACCATTACTCTGTCTATAGAAGTGGTTTGCAAGTAACTATTTCCAGGCTGTGGTGGGGGAAAAGGCAGGATCGGAGAACTGCCTAGAATTCTTTACCAGCCCAAAGTAGAAACTTAGGGATCTGGACGCATGCCAGGGGGAAGCACGGCCTGAACGCCCCATGCTGTAAGCAGATTTCATCACACCTCCAGTTAGACCATGAAACCGTCATGGAGCCAACTGAATCCTTTTCACAGCTACAGGAAGCTGGGAACAACATACCAAACTAGACCCTCTTCTCTTATCCTTTGAATGTCATGTAACTGCCTGTTCCTTTGCATAAGCACTGTAGCCCAACTGGCCAAGAAAACACACAGTACCTATCAAGAGGCAACAGAATAATGAGAGATCTGAGTTCTAGGCAACAGTGCTAAAGGAAATAGGCGGAGTTAGCCCAAAGGAGAGAAAACTCAGAGTGTAAAACTGAATGCCTTCCCATGGGTGAACAGCTCTTGTGTCAGGAGTATTTGCCTCATTATGGTGGCAGTTACAAGGAGGTCAATTTGGATTCGAGGTAACAAAACTTTCTAACTGTGCAGATGTCAGCTTGCTCTGCAAGGGTCATATTGCTCTTTAGGATCTACAAAGATTGCCTTGTGCAACCATTCCATAAGTTTTGAGAAACCCAATTTCCTTCCCAAGAATCACTAAGGTGTGTAGCCGTGTGGGGAGGGATGCTGAATTTTCACATCTCTGAGTTTTCTTCTAAAACTAAGACTATGTGTGTTGAGTGTGCCCTTTGTGATCCAGCAAGAGAGGGAAGTCTGCTGGAGAAGGTTTTTATACATGCGAGCCACACTGCAAGGTATCAACACGCCATGGGAAATTTCCTGTGCTGACAGATAGGCAAGGTCCGATTTAGTGGTGTGTATTGGGATTCTGCTATTCAGTGAGGGATGGAGATAAACTCTCTCCAAGCTGTGACCTGAGAGTATGTGCCAGCAGCTTCTAGTCGTTGAAAAGTATCCTCCTGGAATGGTACTTCTGTGTAATGAAAGTAAGAAACGTTCAATCAAAATAGCTCAGAAAGTTAACACTTTGCCATTACCACCCTGGCTCCAAACAGGTAAGCAATGATCTATTTAAAACAACACAAAAATACCGCCAGGCTGAAACAAGTAAATGTCTTAATGGACCAGCAACAGAACAGCAAATCCGAAACATGAACAGCTCTAAAATCACAGACCCAGACCAAGGCAGTGGTAACCTGGAATTCCAGTCCTCTGAGACGGTAGGGGCTAAAGCTGAATCACCACTTAAAGCTAAGGGATAGATTTCCCCCCAACATCCCCCGTACACGCACACATATTGCTTGAGAAAGGAGGCAGAAAAGAACTGCTCTCAAGTACTCAGGAGGCAAAGCAATATAAATCCAGTGCCAAGATCTGGAAGCAAGCAAGGCACCCCCTAGCTCTTGCCGAACAGAATTAATACTTTCTCCGGTTGTATAACTGGGCCAGAAACAAACACCACCGTTACAGCATGGGCTCAGGATCTGGGATTCGGATTCTGTCATGGCAACCACGTAACCACTCAAATAGGAGTCAGCATTCTTAGGAGAAAAGAAAAAGAGAGAATAACAAAGAACAAATGAGACTGCCCCTCAAAACGACGCCATAAATCATAATTCCAAACCATGTAAAGAAATGTAACACTAAGAAAGAAAGGAAACAAAAGGAGCGATTGAAACACAAAAGCAGTCATTGGCCCTGTATTGAAGTGTGGAAATAAGGATGTTCAGTTGGACTAATGAAAGAATGACATCCTTTAAATGAGGGAAAAAAAAAAATCTATGGTGAAAAGGCGAAAATGAAGCAAGAAAATGATATGCAAATGAAATCAGTGATAAGTTTCAGAAATAAAAAGGGTTAAACAGGACCCCATCAGTGCATACGTACATACTTACATAGGAGTTCTACCTTACAGTAGAATGACAACTCGCAAGTGTAGAAGGAATGATGGCATCCGAAAGTTGTCATTTGACAATGGATCCAGGCAAGATTCCCCAATAGATGCTTATGTTCTAGAATGAAGTTTTAATAAGGAGGAGCTTATGTACATAGTCTCAAGGATTCTCCTCTTAAAAATACCTGCTACTTAGCTTTACAGTGGAGAAACCTAACAGTCTTAAACCTAAGACACCTAACCATCTTAACTGATAAAAATTCACTGTTTTATCCTTATCAGTAATGGGAAAAAACAACATCATGTACCTTCTGAAATTATGCACTGAGAAGAACACAGCATCACTTCCATGACATTCCTGCCAAACATTGATAACCTGAGTCTATTGACGAGGAAACATCAGACAACATCCAACTGTGAAACAATCAACCAAGTAACCGGCCTGTTCTCGTAAAAAAAAAAAAAAAAAAAAAAAAGTCAAGGTCAAAAAAGACAAGGAAAATGAAGGAAGTGCCACAAGTCAAAGGTGACTAGAAAGACATGGCAACTAAATGAAATGAGACCAAGTTGGCTCCCACGCCTATCAAGAACGTTACTGGGACAAGTCAGGTCTGTGAATGGGCTCTGTGGTCATATATGCATGACAGTAGTGTGACATGAAGGGTAAAGTCCTGATGGCCTGAGGTGCAGTGTGGCTTCCGAGGACAGTGCCCTGTTTTTAGGAAATACCAGCTGAAGTGCATAGAGAGAATGCAGTATCATTGTGTACTTCATCTCAGATGTATGTGCAAAAAGAAAGTAATGTGTATGTGGACAGAGAGACAGAGAGAGAGAGAGAATAGTAGGCAAATGTGGTAGTGTTTTAGGGCGTAAAGGTGATAGAACGCCTGAATGAAAAAGAAACACTTAGAAGAAAGTTGAATTTTAGATCCACCGATCAATAAGTTGCCAATTAATGTTTAGCAAATTGACACTGAGCCAAGTCATGTGACCATGCAGAGCAAGAGCCTGATACAGATGCTCGCGTTGACCCATAGAGGGTGGAGGCAGATGGACAGGCGCTCTCTGCACACCAGGTATCGATGGCACCAGGGCTTTCCTCATTGCTTCTTCTCAGAGTCCCGGCAGAACCAACCCTCCCTCTTAATGACAAGCTTTTAGTAAAGACCCTTTCCTATCCTGAAATGAAAGTCACGGGTAACCTGCCTTACCCACATAATTTTTGAAAGTAGAAATATGTTGCCCTAACTATATGTCAATGGAGAGATTAAAGGAAATGATTCACAATAAAATACGTAGCTCATTTTGTCCGTGACCATGACTACACTACAAGGCATAAAGTCATCAGATGTTCGCAGCTGGAGCTGAAAGAAGCATCATGAATGTGACACCTGAAAATGCAGGCTGATTCGAGGGTCACATATTTGAGACTCAGATTGTCTAAGCACTGTTTTTATCAGTGAGTTCATTTTTCAAAATGGTGAGCAGATCTTGGTCAAGTTCTGAGCAAAACAAAGTACAGCCTTCCCTCATTTCACAATAGAACTATATTCTTACTGAGAAAAAAAAGATGCATCAATTTAAAACATGCAAATACAACCACCAATACAATGCACTCAGTGTAATGTAGTGGAGAAATACACAGAATAGAATGTGTACCGTAACGTTTCTCCATCTGTAAACGCTCAGGACGATGACTCACTAGAAGACAATGAAGTGGCCAAATGCTTATATCTTTACAGACTCGTCAAGAGTGAGGCAGCTATGAGCACAGATTGCTACAGCTATGCTACAGGGCACCTCCCATGTCACAAGAGGCGTTGCCATTGGTGATAATGATTTTCCACGATCAGAATGCTGTGAACAATTCTTGGCCAATTTCTGAACGTAATCAAATGCAATCTTTTCTCAACTTACACAGTAGACATGGTCCCTGGGAAAGTCAGTGCAGGTTGGAGCTGCACACCAAACACTTTGTGTTATACACATAGAACAGTTAAGATCTAGCTTCAGATAATTATCAAGCCGTTTTTCACCTCCATCAACATCCATTGAGACATCTGAGATTCATGCAGGAGGTGTGACAATTTCTCACGTACAGCACTCATCTCTACACTTCCTGCCCACGTCACTGGGTCAAAAATAGGTCCTCACACATTTCCAAGTGGCCCCTGGGAAGCACAGCTTCAGAAGTCAAGGCGGTTCCATAAACAGCTAGTTAAATCGGGAACAAACTCGTGAGCACATGGGCTGCAGATCTGCAGACCCCTGACAGACAGCGTTCAGTCCTGTCCCAGCAGACACTGGTGCTGAAAAAGGTTGGATATTTCAGCTCAGAACATTTGCTTTAAGCCCTTGTGCAATGCTGCACCCACCAAAGACAACTGAGACAACTCTATGAATGAATGAACAGGTCACTTTTCTGATTTGCTTTAACAAACAATACAGATGTTTCTGGGAAGAGGGCAACAAGATCAAGTAATGCCAAGTGTAAATAAAAAAGAGAACATGCCCTTAGATTCACAATTAGAAACAGAGACATGTCACAGCTAGGGAATAGAGCCAACTTGCAAAGGTGTCCTTGTGGCAGCTGCTGTGGTCACTTCTCTGCTCTTAGGCAACCCCACCTTTCTCAGGTATGAGGGCCAGTGTCAGTTCTGTGGGCTTGCTGGAAAGGGGTCCCCAGAATCACTCTTTTTCAGCTTCTTCCTCAGGTGTGGCCATGAATAAAATCTAAAAGGCATTACGGGATTCTCCTCAAAGCAGGAGAGGGCGAGCAGCAGAGATCTTTCTGGAACTTTCACTAACTTGGCTGAATGAGCTTCTCTGAGCATCATGAGAATGCTCAAGAGACTAAGCCCTTGAAATCAGTCACCAAGAGCCGAATCACAGATTCTTTCATCTTTGTTGAATTTGATGTAAACTCCTGACTGCCTAATATATTGTAGGTGTTCAAAAATTCATAATTGTGATTGTTATTATCTCTATTATTTTTTTGATCATGGACAGGGAAAAAAATTCAACAGCCTGTCCGTGATATCCTAGGTCTCCCAATTCGGTCTTTACAAGATGAACCTGGGTCTGTGAATCTGTAAAGATCGTTTTCACCTGATAAACATTTTACTGTCAATCATTCCGACATCCTTTACTGAATTTTTTCAAAATGCAGGAAACCCACAGCAATTTAAGCAATTAAGTGCACAAAACAGAAGTAATTTCCCAAAGACAGAGCCAAACAGATTATGTGCATGAATAAAAGATCACAAACGGGATGCCCCTTGGAGATCCTCCTTCCGGTGGGGGGAGGGGAAGACTCATCATTGTTTTCCAGAACACTTGGATCCATCAAAAAAACAGCGCATGCACCTGGCCTCTCTTCCCTCCTATTTTCCAAGTATCCTCCTACCTGTGGAGGAGTATGGGGGCCATCGGGAAAAGCCCTTCACAGAGGTGTCTTTTGCCCCATCTCCTGTGAAGCTCAACTTCAGCTGAGGTTTAACCCTGTCCCCCCACACCAGACAGAAATGTCTTCACGGATTGTGGGGACAGAGCCCCAGAAAGTACTTTACAGGCTCTCGGCCTTGAGTGGAAAGGTGCTGGCTCGGGTAGTAGATGGCCGTCAGCTGTGGCTGATTGGCCGTCAGCTGTAGCCAGTTAGCCAATTAGCCGCTAACATAACTGCTGCGGCTACGAAAGAGCTGAGGAGAGGCGAGGAGAGGCGAGGAGAGGCGAGGAGAGGCGAGGAGAGCGGAGGAGAGCCGCCGGTTGGTTGGCAGAAAAGCGGACAGCAGGTCGCACGTCTGGTGAACCCAGCCTCCAGTGAGACCATAGTGGTTTGACTCCCCTACCTATGGCTCCATGGGTGTTCCTTTTTGGCCTCACCATATCCTGTGCTCTTGTGTGGGGAGCGGGAGCAGAGAACCCACAGGCCGCCCCGCATGACAAATGGCGCAGCGAGCAGGGTCTCCCGCATGACATGGATCAATAACTGATCTGAATTCAGTCCTCTGAGTAAATCTCTCCCTCCTCGTGTCTCCCTGCCTGTTAGAAGGTCTGCTTGGCACAGGTTTGGGTAGAGTTAGGGCCTCGACCAGATCCCTCTAAGGCTGGCGTCACTGGGTACTGAGTAAACAGATATATTCGTTTACTTTTTCAGAAAGCAATGTTTATTTGCAACAAATGCATCCTTTTTTGGGCCAGCTCCCCAGAAACTCTAGGATACATTCAAAAGACGTTCAACAAAGACATGTCTGAGTCTTGCAACATGGATGCAAAACAAATGGACCCCTCTTTCCTCCATTCCTGGTTCCCGATATTCAGCATAAACACAGATATTCCTTTTTCTTCTTGTGCTGATTTTTGTGCAGTTAGACCAGTTAGGCCTGTGAATGAATGTGACGCTGAAGACTCGATCATGGCAGCACCCAAGGGGTCAGCGCTTCAGACTGACAGCCCTGCTCACCCAGCCTAGCAAGCATCTGGGGCGCTTTCTCCTCACTCATGTCACTATTTCACTCTGGGGTGTGTGTGTGTGTGTGTGTGTGTGTGTGTGTGTGTGTGTTGTCTCCCCAGACTTGAGGGCAGAGATGTCTTATGAAAATCTGTCTTCCTTACCCCTCATAGCTCTCAAAATAAGAAATGACACACATTAGCAACCTAAATCATGTTGAACAAAGGAATGAATGAAATAAAGTACTTCTGGCTCAATTCCCAACTCTGAAAAAATAACTCCAAGCATATGTCCTCCCAGCATACTTGCTGAAATGTCTCCATGAGATTCAGATGCTCGCTGCGGAGACCACAACCCCTGTGCCTCTCTCCCTGAGCTGAACAGGAAGAAACCAGGTGTCCTCATCAATTTCCTCCAGTGCCGGGGGAAAAAGGGTGCAGTCTCCACACACGTGCCACCTGACACTGAGAGAGGGAGGAGAAATGATTGAAATAAGTGCCAATTTTGGAAAGCATCCCACAAATGCAAAAATACTCTCACGCTACCCAGCGTGCTTCTGGGCTGTAGCAAGTGGCATACACCATAATTACTACAGACCATAGGCACACACACACAGAGACACACGCATGTGTGTGTGTAATGCCCGGGCAAACAAAGAGCATTGATGTAATGGCCACATGAGCCCCAAATCTCTCAGCACGAAGAGACTGGGAGACTGTCTCTGGAATAGGTCTTGCTAAACCTGTTAGCTGGAGCTGGGAAGTAATCTAACCAGTTTCTTGTGACCGTTTCTGTTGTGAAGGTGATAAATCTATGGCCTACTTAGTATTAAACCTCCCATCAGGGAGGGAACTGCCTGGCATGCTCCACAATCACACCAATGCCTAAGAAACACAGGTATTCGCTCCAAGCTCTGAGCTCACTGACACTTTCTTTACTGAGTGTAAAGAGATAAGTCCTGAAGTTGTAAGGCTGAGAGGTCCCAGGGATGGTCATGACTTCCAGGTTTCAGAGACAAAAGAAAAAGACGAACAAATCTAGGGAGGAAGGCAAGCCAGGGAGCATTTCAGCCAGTTAGCCAGCAGAGAACCAGCCAGTAAACCAAGAAGTACTTTTGTTGGACCCACCCCACCAGTCTACCAAGCACACACGATAAGTTTGAATGCCTAGTGAACACACACTGGACTCCACCATGCCCTCACTATATATACCATAGCACAATAGCCGCCGTTGGACACTGATCTATGCCTAAAAAGTAGGCATTCAGTAGTTACAGAATCATCCACGTACGAGCCAAGGTGAGACATTTGTAACAGGCACTATTGACATGATAAGGTGTGTTAGTCACTGTTAACCATGAGCCTCTCAACTCAAGCCTACTATTGAGTTTATGCCAAATGACTGATTAGAAGTGAGATTTAAAGGGTGGTAGGTAAGGCTGGAAATGAAGTACAAGGAGCCGTCTGACGTTTTTGTATCTGTGGAAGGGTGCTCAGCGTCCAGCAGCAGCAGAACAACACAATCGAGCCGGGTCTTTTTCACCAACCAGAGCAAGGCATCTTAGGAAAGAGGTACCAAAGGACACATGTGTCCTGAAGCAAAATTGCTAAATGCAGCCCCTGGAGACCAGATGTGCCCTGAGGACAAACTAAGCACAGCAGATATCCAAGAGGATCCTGGAAAGACCTGGTACACAATACCCAGAATGTGTGTCAACTCCAACACTGTGTAAAAGAACAGAAATGAAATGGCAGCATTCCATTAAAACTGCAACCAACCTGAAGTTGACCAGAGGTGGTCAACCTGAAAGAATTATCGTAATGAGAATAGCCCCGCTGCAGGAAGGGGTGTGCTTGCATGGGTATATAACCCCTTACGTGCAGTTCTGTCTAGGTGCCTGTGTGATTGGTGCCTGAGAAATAAATGTAATAGTGAACGTATCTGTTGAAAATAGTTATTCCATTCTTGAGCTCAAGCTGTTGTTAACTCTCTTCCACAATCAAAACCATCAAATCCCCACAAGGATTTGACAAACCTCCACATGGCTTCCTGTTGGCAAACTGGGGAACAGTGAGGCCAGAGTGGGAAGGAAGGCCAGTGTGCACTATTTAATGAAGTGTGAACTACAGTGTCATCACAAAAAGATATGTATCTTAAGTATCCACGCCTTGAACACATGTATCCACCTGAGAATTGTTTTTGCACGAAAATACCTCACCATTGCCTCCTAATGGTGGTTCTGGATGTTTGATTCTAAATGTTTACTTCTGTGGATTCCTGACTCCCAATACCCGAAAAAAATGAAAGCTCTCCCAGGAGGCTGACGGGTCCTGCATACAGAGACTTTCTGCCGATGTCCCTCACCCATCCATCAAGCAAACATGACAAATTTGAGTGCAGTTGGTAAGCACAGATTGGACTCAATCTACAGCCACCCACACATAACTCACTAATACTTGCTGAGCTCAGAGTTTGGGGACAGGTGGTGGGGGCAGATGAAGGTATCCTGAGGCAAATCAGGTAAGTGTAACCCATAGAAACCTGACATGTCCTGGAGAGATAAAATGTATAACAGAAGAAAGAAGGGGAGGAAGAGTAGAAGTGGGGTCCCCTGAGAAATTCACAGAGCAACTGAGGAGTCTCACGCACTCATGAGACCGAAACAATTCAACGCTGAGTGTAAGGCATAAGCTAGGAGATCTTTACCCTGGTCATACACTAGACTCATTAGAGAGCTTTTAGAAAACACGGTTACCCTACCCACCCCCATCCCAAGAGATTGTAATTCAATTGTTCTGGGGGTGAGATGCAGGCAATAATATCTAAAAGCTCTCTGGGTGTTTCTAATGTGCAGCCATGGTGGAGACCCATTTATTCTGACTGCAGACCCTGGAAGCACTGAGAGGGAGACTCCCGAGGGGAAGCATCATCAGGAAGGCTTCTCAGGGGGAAAGGTGGAAAAGGAGGGAAAGGCCAGCACTAGAGGCTAACGAGGAAAGGAAGGCTGGAACATGCCTGATTATGAAGCCCTTCAACACTAAGCCCAGTAGTGCAAACCTGGTCTCACAGACAAAAGAAGAAATGAGGTGGGGTGGTACCTCCTCATACACACAACGCTTTACAATTGACAGAGCGTTATCTACCTTTCCATCCATAGTCTCATTTGATAGTTTCAACAACAATATGAGGTAGGCAAGCAGGAGAAACATAAACATATCCATTTTACCAATGAGGAAAAGGAGACTCAGAGAGTTTGAGTGACTCAGTGTTTGCAGAAAATTAGTCCAGCGATGGCATGCCGTGTGAATTACAGTGTGGGAGAGAGGATTCCAGGAGGTCCCTGAGAAGACTGTTGCCTTCTCATAAATGGGAGATAATATCAGTCCACAGCATGGCAGCAGCCTTGGGAAACACAGCAGAGAGAATCTAAGAGCCACCTTACTGCTGTGTATCCCTCTATTTGCGTTTGGTGCATGGGCGGGCGCTAATCTTTAACACAGCAGGTTAAAGTTGGGACAACTGTGTCTGCAATAAGAATTGGGGAGGCTGAAGAACAGAGAGGATGGAGCACACTGGAGCAGACATGGCTGAGAACTTGACCAGCCAGCAAGGAGAGACTTCCTGTAAAACCGGGAGAAGATTTTCCCCTATTCCTGTAGTTTCCTTGCAAGGGGAGGGAGCTCTATTACTGACAGACTTTGGTCTCTAGCTGTTTCTCACCATGTCACTCATTTGACTGGTGAATTTGAGAAAAATAACTAAAAATGCTCAGCCGAATTCTTAACTGTATTACGTGTGGGAACCAGCCAGTCTATGAGGAACAGGAGTTCTTCCAAAACTCTTGCTGGACAGTCCTTTCTCTTTGAAAAGCCCTGTCCTGTTCAGTGCTACCTGGGCTGGGTGGAGGATCCTGCCTGGTTCTGGGGCTTAGAATTAACAAACCCACTTGGCTAATAGACTATACCCACGAAACTCCAACTCAACTGTTATCAATGATACATTTCGAACCTATTCTTACTCTTCAGTGTATAACTTCTTCAGAGCCAGGGAAGACAAAAAGAGTCCTACTCACAGGGAATTTCCTCAGAGACCCCAACAGCTCACAACATTACTGGGGCAGGAACACAAAGAAACTCTTGGCTTAAACTTCATGACACTGGAAGCTTCAGGGTGGGTTTTCGTCTCTCGATAGCCATGCAAAAAAAGAGAATGGTGATGATCTTCCAAAGGGGACCAATAGCTTAGTTAATCCGCCCACATGCCCTGTGGGGGAAGCTGCCTCTGATTCGGCTCCAGGATCGTCTCTGAGAAATACCATCAGGCCAGGAGAGAGCTAGATTTTGCAGGTGTGTTGTTTAGTTACAGACTATTGCCTCCCTCAAACTCCTTCATCCAAGCAGCCAAATAAATGATTGGCAGATTCTATTTTGTGATTTTTATAGCACTGAGAAAGTGCAGAAGCCAAAACAAATATTTTAAGATTCTTTACCTTAAACAGCCTGACAAGCGAGCTGATTACAGATTTACCTTTAAACGGCAAAGATGTTGCAAAGGATCTTTTTTTTTTTTTCTGAGATGACATAATTTTGTAATCTGAGTTCCTTCAAAAAGGCTAAAGTCCATGACTTTTAGGGAGCAAGGGACAATCTTCGCGCTCTGCTTTTACAGGTCTTGGGGTGAAACAGCTAAGTCTCAGTTATATATACAGTAGTCCCCCTTTTATCCACAACTTTGCTTTCCACAGTTTCAGTGACACACGGTCAACCACAGTCCAAAAGTATTAAATGGAAAATTCCAGAAATAAGTCATAAGTTTTAAATTGCACCCTATTCCAAGTAGCATGATGAAATCTCATGCTGTCCCACCCAGGACATGAGTCAACCCTTTGTCCAGTGAATCCATGTTCTATATACTCTCTGCCCCCATTAGCCACTTAGTAACTGTCTCAGTTATCAGTTCAGTTATGAGAGAGAGAGAGACCACATTCACATAACTTTTAGTACAGTATATTGTTATATTTGTTCTATTATATTGTTAGTTAGTGTTGTTAATCTCTTAGTGTGCCTAATTTATAAATTAAACACTATCATAGGTATATATTTAGAGGAAAAATCATATATATAGGGTTCAGTACCATCAGCAGTTTCAGGCATCCACGGGAGGTCTTGGAACGTATCCCCTGCAGATAAGGGGGGACTATTATATGTACATTCTTTGAAGGCCAAGCTTTTCACAAGGTCTTAGACTAGGTTGACCTTGATCTTATAGAGTCTGCAGCTACCCACTCATACCAGAAAATGTGTACTCTTCACATTGGGTCATAAACTCATTTATCAATACCATCTACTTTTACCCAAGGCTCTTGCTTACTTCCTGCCCTACGGAAGATGTGGGATAAGTGCACATCTTCAGCCCACAGTTAAGTGATGTGATTGGTAGAGAAAGCAGAAATTCAAATTTGGGGTTAGCGTGATTCTTTTTTTTTTTAGAATTTCTATTTTTAACATTTGATTTAGTAATTTGCTCTCCATTTATCCCAGTTACATTTTTAAGACCCCACTTTATGAGCCCACTTTGGCTGCATATCTAAATAAGCTCAGACATGGTTCAAATTTATACCAATTTCTTGATTTTTGTCCTTCTCATCTTTCCTACTCCTTGGGGCATAAAGGGAAGAGGGTGAGGTAGGTGGAGGCAGGGTTTTGGTGGCTCAGGAGATTGGAATTGGGGCAAAAGTTTGTGCTCACTAGACGTGTGTCCCCAGATGTGGGGTGCCAGAGTCTAAGTCACTGTACCTGTGAAGAAACAGAGACTGCATGAAGCTCAGGGCCAAATATAGGAGCCAACTGTCCTATTTACCTCCTCATTACACATAATGAAGTCCCAGAGAGATTTTCTTCCATAGCAGGGGAGCTAGGACAGAGCTGTTGCCACTTGCAGAGTTGAGAACAATTTGCTGGCACTACTATGCTTAAATTTCCTTCTTTCCAAGTTTATCCATCTGTCAATGTCTAGTTCAAACCTTTCTTCCTCCAGGAAGGTTTCCCTGACTTTTCCTCCTAGAAGGAATCACCCCTTTAAGAATAAAGTCCAGTGAAGCCAAGAAGCATCTACCACGTCTTCAGCCCTATAGGTAATGTTAGCATCTGATTTAGCTGATTGAAGATTTTTCCCAGATAGAGATACAAGATAGAGATATGACCTCACACCTGTCAAAATGGCTATCATCAACAAGACAAATAATAAGTGTTGGAGAGGCTGTGGGGGAAGAGGAACCCTCATACACTGTTGGTGGGAATGTACACTGGTACAGTCACTATGGAAAACAGTATGGAGATTCCTCAAAAAATTAAGAAGAGAGCTACCATATGATCCAGCAATCCCTCCCTCTTCTGGGTATCTACCAAAAAAAATCTGAAAATATTTATCTGTAAAGATATACGTACCCTAATGTTCATTGCAGCATTATTCATGGTAGCCAAGACATGGAAACAACCAAAGTGTCCTTTGATTGATGATTGGATAAAGAAGATGTGTTACATATATACAATGGAATATCACTCAGCCATAAGAAAAGATGAAATACTGCCATTTGCGATAATATGGATGGACCTTAAGATTATGTTAAGTGAAAAAGTCAGACAGAGAAAGTCAAGAACCATATGACTTCACTCTTATGTGGGATATAAAAGTGAAAGCAACAAACAAACAAGACAAACAAACAAACAAAAACTCATAGACACAGACAACAGTTTAGTAATTACCAGAGGGTAATGGGGGGAGGGAGGATTATAGAAGAAGGTAAAGGGGATCAAATATATGGTGATGGAAGGAGAACTGTTCACCACTCTGGGTGGTAAACACACAATGTGATATATAGATGATGTATTATAGAAATGTACACCTGAAACCTACATAATTTTACTAACCAATGCCACCCCAATACATTTAATTTTAAAAAATGATAATACAAGATAGAGTATATAAAATCCAGCGGGAAAAAAAAAAGACCAAGGAACAACATGAGTTCAAACTATGGCGCATTCAGATGAAAATGAGGGACAAGACATGACTGAGAATCATGTTCTGACTCTACTTGATAAGTTCTTCTAACAAAAATCTAACGAGCCCTCCATACCAGTCCTACGTGAACTCTTACAGAGGCAAAGAATGGAGCTCTTCTCCCCAACTCACACTGGAACCTCTCTGAAAGTCAAGATCGATTCCTTAGGTAGGCTTGTATTGTATTTCCTTGTGTGATAATGGAGAGATGTTATTAAGATGAAGTCTTTCATTCATTCTTTCAAACTATCTATCTGTTCCAATATCAGTACAATAAGTACCAATACTCTGATTTTATCTGTCATCTACCTATCTCTCAATCTATCTATCTAGCACCTACATAGTACAAACATTTAAGCAGCTGGATGACATTTTAACAAACCAAGTACTCCCAAGCACATGTAGTCAGTAGCCTGACAACCAGAAATTGAAGCTATTTGTTCATTCACTTATTCATTCACTCATTCATTCATTCATTCAATTCTCTATCTTGGAATATCTACAATACACAAGGCATTGTTCTTGAAACTGGGTATCCAGCAGAGACCACAACAAGCAAACTTCCCACTCTTTCAAAGAGTCTGCGTCCCAACGAGAGAGACGGACAACAAGAAGTCACAACTGTGTACATAAGACAACGTAGTGATAAGTGCTATAAAGGAAAATAGTGTAGTATCAAGGGGCACATGGTGACTGAGGATGTTACTTCAGGTGCTAAAA
This sequence comes from Rhinolophus sinicus, assembly GCF_036562045.2. Taxonomy (NCBI): domain Eukaryota; kingdom Metazoa; phylum Chordata; class Mammalia; order Chiroptera; family Rhinolophidae; genus Rhinolophus; species Rhinolophus sinicus. The sequence goes on from NC_133755.1 coordinate 14,792,136, forward strand.
GAAAGTCTGAGGGGGTGACATGTGGGCAGAGACTGAATAAAGTGGAGAGATGAGCTATGTTACTGTCTGCAAGAAGAAGCTTCGAGCAGGAGGCAACACCTAAGTGCCAAGACTGAAGTAGGAGATATATGAGGTGAATAAATCCAAGGCCTATGCAGGTGGAAAATGATTAGCAAGAAAGAGGCAGGGAGGAACAAGAAAGAGGCAGGAGGTCAGGGACGAGACAGGGTTTAATGAAGAACGGTAAGCACATCAACTCTATTCTTCATGTGATAGAAAGCCGTGAAGGGTTTGGAGGAAAGTCATAGTCTGATGTACGACTTACAATGCACACACTGGCTGCTCTGCGGAGAACAGAACAGAATGTTCGGTGCCCAGAGTGGAGGCTGAGAGCCCAGGCAGGAGTCTCTCTTGCTTGTTTCTGCTGCTTCCTGTGTATCATCTTCCCAGCTCAGTTGCAATCTGTTCCAGGGCAGACTGTTCTGGTCTGTCTGGAAAACCCACTGCTTGGCTCCAGGAAACCTTGTAGAGCCCAAAAAGCTCCTTACATCCCCCTCACCATGTTTTCCTTTCCTTTGCAACCCAATCAAATGTGCCCATACATCACTGTTTCCCAGGCAGCATCCCCTCCCCCCAAATGCTCAATCCGCCCACACCCACTGTCATGTCCTACTCAAATGGTGGGAGCTAACTAACCTCCCGATGCTGGTTCTCACTAAGGTGCAAACAGCCAGTAATCTTATTATCTTACCTGTCTAAGGGGGATTTCTTCAGTGTCTCTTCCAAAAAAAATGGATCTCTAGCAATGTCAGTTCAGAAACCACAAACAGATTTGGCACAAAGTATTAGCAGGATGTTAGGCCCTTCACAAAAGTACAAGGAAAAAAAAAACAAAACATGAGACTATATATTTCAAATTTGAAATTATTACAAAGTGATCGTGACTATGGAATTCATTCAGTGTCTGGACTGGCAAAGCCCTAAGAGGCTGTTTAATGGAGCCAACCCATTTTAGGGATGAAGGTATGGAAGTCCCAAAATGGTAAGGCACCGGCAGAAAACCCACAGGATTGGTTCATCCTAAACTCTGAAAACTGTAAAATACTTTGCAAATGGATAGAATGATGCTGATAACTCTTATCACCGTTATCATTTTGCTTAATTATCCTCCATCTCCTTCAACCCCTTCCTCTCTGTGAAAACTACATTCTGTGGCTCAGAACTCACTTGGCTTTTTGAGTCAAATCCCCAGAGACACAAGCCTACAGATGCACATTTTGACTCACCCACGCCCTCTCCAGTAGACCCAGCCCCCAGGAAGAAGAGGTGACTTGGGAACATATAAGTAGTTCTAAGCATGGTCCCTAATATGAGTCATTGAGAAAGTCATCCGTGTCATGTTACCTAGGGACATTTACAAAAACATACTTTTGCTCAAAAGCAGCAGAAAAAAAAAGAGAAGCCTCTTTAGTTGTCATTCACTGGGCTCAGCTACATTTTGGGGGTTAGCTTTTCACAGAGGTCTCTGGTCACCTCAGAGAACCTCACTCCTCCAAACAGAGAAGGAAGGATCCTGTGCGCTAGAGGCTGAGTGATGGTGACACCACTGAAGCAGCAGATTAAATATTTTTGTGATTCCATAGCAGAAAACAAACTGCTCAATGAATGACAGGAGCTGCACAGATGCCACCTATTAAATAATTAAAATAAAGTAGAAATTAAAAATAAACAGTGGGAAATGATTTGAAACACACACAACCAAAGGAAGCAGAAAGAGTAACTTGGGAATGAAGAAGTGAGTAAAATTAGATTTGAGTTATTTCTAAATTCAATTGCATTTAGATTAACTGGCTGTCTTTCTCCGATTGTCAGCACGAAATAAACAATACCTTAAACTAAGAAATCCTAGAAGCAAGTGCAATACTAATGCAGACACGGTGCCTCTTTTGATGGTGGGGAAAGTGCCCAGATTTTGCTGATTAGGACAAGATGGGCAGACAGAAAGTGAGATCCAATGAAGGTAAGTGAAAACAGAATTTGTGGTGGTCAGCAAAAGCTGTGCAACGAGCAATCACAGAATCTCCGTCACACAAGGAACATTTACCTCTCCCATAGCTGTGGGTCACTTGTGAATTTGCTGATCTATCCTGGGCTTGTCTAGGTGGTTCTGCTTCAAGCAGCAAATCAGGCTGGGATTGGTGTGTCTCCACTGAAGTCTGTGCTCTTGTCTATTCCATGTGTGCTTATTATGGGACCCAGCCTGAAATGGCAAGAGCTACCCAGGTGCAGCTTGTTTCATGGTGATGACAAAAATTTCAAGAAGGTTGGTAGAAACACACAATTCCTCCGAAACATCAACCGGAATGGGCACACTGCCACTCCTACCTACATTCCACTAATCCATGCAAGTCCCATGGCCAAGCCCTATTTCCACGGGATGGGAAAACACACTCCCCCCACTCTACTAAGCAGTGCTGCAAGGCCACCTGGGAAAGGATGTGGATAGGGAATTCTCGTGCATGAAGAACTGCAAACAGTGACTCAGTCTACCACGGGTTTTATTGAACACAACCCTTTTCCAAGCAAATTGTTTCTCAGGTTCTTCAAAACGATGTTCTAGACCACAGTTGGACAAACAATGGCACCCAGGCCCAGTATATCCTGCCACCTGTTTGTGTATGTCCTGCAAACTAAGAATGGTTTTTCCATTTTTCAAATGATGGGGGCAGTCAAAAGAATAATGATGTTTTGGGACACATTAAAACTGTCATTCAAATATCAGTGTCTATGAACAAGGTTTTCTCATAGCATAGCCACACTCATTCATTTATGTAGTAGCTCTGTCCCTTTTGCACTATGAGGGCTGAGTTGAGTAAACGGAAGAGACTGTGTAGCCTACAAGGTCTAGTCACTAGCTGGCCCTTTAAAGACCGAGTTTGCTGACCCTTGGTCTAGACCACTACTGTCCAACAGAAAAATTACGTGAGCCACATATGTAGTTTTATGTTTTCTAGTAGGGACATTGTAATACTGCGATTTATGATAAGAAATATATACTTGGTCTTCGCCTCATTTCTGGCACAAAGCTTCTAAAACCCTTGGAATTTCCTAAATGGCAAGAGTATAAGAGCAATAAAGGTGTCTGGATATTCATAACAAGCCCCTTTCAACCACACCTGAGTTTATGTTAATGAGGTGACTGTTGGAAAGCCCCTAAGGATGGAGGCTGACTATCAGGGGTACCAACCACATCATTGGAGGGTTGTAACTTTCAGTCCCACCTCCCAGACCTCCAGAGAGGGAGAAGGGGCTGGAGATTGAATCGATTGTCAGTGGCCAATGATTTAATCAATCTTGCCTATGTAATAGGATGGGGTTCAGAGCTACAGAAAGGGTTTAGAGAATTTTCAGGTTGATGAACATGCAGGAATTCGGGGAGAGTGGCATGCTTGAGAGCATGGGAACTCTATGCCCTTTCCCACATACCTTGCCCTGTGCATCTCTTCCATCTGGCTGTTCTGCGTTATATCCTTTTATAATAAACTGGTGATCTAGTAAGTAAAATATTTCTCTGAGTTCTGTGAGCCTCTCTAGCAAATTAACCAAACCCAAGGAAGGGGTCCTGGGAACCTCTGATTTATAGCTCATCAGTCAGAAGCACAGGTGACAACCTGGACCTGTGATTGGCCTCTGAAGTGGGGGCAGTCTTGTGGGACTGAACCACTGACCTGTGGGATCTGATGCTCTCTCTGGGTCGATAGTGTCAGAATTGAGTTAAATTTGTGGCACGCTCTGCTGGTGTCAGGGAATCGCTTGGTGGTGTGGAGAAAACATACCACTGGAATTGGTATCAGAATCATACACATTAAAAAAGTAAGAAGCAGCAGATGAAATTAATTGTAATAAAATATCTATGTAATCAAATATATTTAAAGTAGTACGTTATAAAACAAAAAAGTATTAATGAGATAGCACTCATTCTTTCTTCATAGTGAGTCCATAAAGCCTGATGTGTATTTTATACTCACAGCACATCTCATTTCAGACTAATCACATTTCAAGTGATCAATGGCCATATGTGGCTGTTGGAAACCATACAGGAAAGCAAAACTGTGGACCACTTTTATCTCCCCTTTGAGAAGCTTAATCCTGTTTTCTTTTTTGAATCTCTTCTTAAATCAACATTTTCCAAATAATAACTAAGCTTGAATGACTGCAGAATGTATATCTCCAGCAACATTATGCTGTTTCATGCCTTGAGAAGAGCCCTACCCACTGCAGATACTCAAAAAAAAATTGTTTGGGGGATAAATAAGTGTGAATGAATAGTGCACTTGTCCATATCATGTTTCTGGAGTCAGTCTTTGGCTTCTCCCTGTGTTGGATTCCTGTTCCTCTAATTAAAAGTTTGCTCCTTAACTGTTGATGACCAGGTATCTCCCCTTGGACCAACCCTCCTACAGATAACAACTATAAACTGGAAAACATTTTTAAAATAGTGGCATGAAGGTATCAAAAACAAGAAGGAACTTAAAGGAGGATGAAGGGAATAGCACAGGGTTAGTTCTCCATTTTTATGTGTGTTTTACCTGAAGGCAGACTACACTCAGCATCAGGTCAGGCAGCTAAAACTTGATAGAAATCCCATAGTCTTACTGGCATGAAGGACCAGAGGACAGAATGCAGGGTACCTATAGCTGCTGGAAAGGGGAGAGCAACGCCAAAGAGAATGAGCCAAGGACGGGAGCCCTATGTATGTATTGCATATAAATTCTGCCCAAATCTCTGGCTGTCCCCTCAACAGCACACATGTGGGTCAGACGTGAACCCACACTTGGGTCAAACAGGAAAGAACTGAGCAGAAAACTGTGCTGCTGCTCACAACAGTGGAGACAGAGTAGAGAGTTTCAGTCCAGCCAAGTTAAACTTCAAGCGAAAAAAATAAATCAATACAAACACCCCTTTTCTCAGGAATAAACAGAAGAATCCAGAGTGTCTACTAGGTATCACTTAGGATGTCCTGGATACAATTTGAAACGATGAGACACTTTACTCCTCCATAACTTCCTGGAAATTCCTTCAAGACCCAGAGTACATCCCAATTTTATTAAGAAGCTCTCCCTGCCCCATTCTTAATCACAGCCTCCTCTTCCCACTCAGGGCATCCCTCTCTGTCGGAGTACACATCACAACTTAGAATACTTTATTTCCATTAATCTCTGACCCTCACTAGACCATACACCATACAAAGGCATGAGCCTGACCTTGTTCCTTCGGGGATTCACAATGCCACTCCCCATAGTAAGTGTCCGATAAGTGTGTCTTGCATGGAGGGAGGGAAGGGAGGAGAGAGACATATTTTTTTCTGAAAATTAAAGGTCTAAAAAACATTATGAAATCCTTTTGACCTAGATTCAAGCTTCCTCTAATTCTCACATGGCTAAAGTTATAAGTAACAATAACAGCTCTTCACATTTCTTAACATTTATAATTTACACAGCACTGAACAAAATTTTACTTAATCCTTTTGACAACCCAATTATACATTATTACCCCACTATTACAGATGAGAAATCCAATCATCAAAAACATTCAGCTCTGGCATATGACTAAAAAGGAACAAAATTTTGACCAGAACTTGAGGTTTGTTTTATTTTGTTTGTTTTCACAACATATAACCCCTGAGGATAATAGTATGGGTGAAGGCTTAGTGCTTCACTCCCACACACAGGACAGCCATCATCACCTCTGAATACTCTGCCACAGCTTGCTAGGTGTGCCGGCTGTGGGGGCTTCCCGGGGTTCCGGCACCACCAGCTCCTGACCTAAACCCAAGACCCAGCTCCCATTTCGTGAGTCCAGTACTGCCCTCGGGCTGAACTGTGCAGAAGTGACTGAATTTTCATCTGATTCCTTCTGCCACTCAGCTCTGCATGGGACACGAAGGAGGCTTCATGGAAGATGGAATGTGAGGTGAGTCTTTGTGGATGGTTAAGAGGATAGATGACAAGAAATGTGCAAAGTGCTTGATGCAGAAGAATTTTGTAAAACAACACTGCCAAGGTGGGAAAGTCCATAGTTTACTCCCACGTTTTACAGAGATTGGCACAGGTGGGGCTCTCATGGGTTAAAGGAGCCCCGCCCCCGCCACCACCACTTCCTCCATTATGGCCTCTTGCTTTCCAAACATGGGTCTGCCATTCACCTTGGACATGAACCTGTACATGGCTTTACATCCAGCAGACAGCTTTGGGGGACAAGAGTGATGCCTACAGCTGTTGACACAAAGTAAGAGGAAGTCTCCAGACTCCGAGATCACCCAGTCAGTGTCACCCCACCCTCGGGCAAGAAGCTCCCTGTCACACCTGTACACATGCCGGCTCGAGTCCCCCTAGTGAATGACAGGTGCTCTCTCTCAAAAGGTAAGCCTGAAACTTTATGGAGCATCTTGAAACGGCCCGTCATTTTTGGAAAATGCCTGTCTGGGCACGGGGACCTGCCTGCATCCGATTCACTGTGGGCAGTTTTTAAAAATAGATTCCCCCCATTTCTCCTGTGGTGCTACTGATCCCCTGGGTATAGAGTGGATCTTGGAAAAACATGACTTCCAGACAAGCTCTATACCAGACAAGCTCCATCCAAATGACCTAGGGAGGGGTGTGGGAACTGGTCCTTTTAAAAAAGAATGAAATCTCACCGTTTGCAACAACATGAAAGGAGCTAGAGGATATTATGCTAAGTGAAATAAGTCAGACTGAGGAAGACAAATACCACATGATCTCACTTATATGTGGAATCCAAAGAACAGAACAAATGAACAAACAAAACAGAAATAGACTCAGAAATACAGAGAAAAAACTGATGGCTGCTAAATGCAAGGGGGTCTGAGGGATACAGGAGAAGGTGAAGGGATTAGAAAGTACAAGTTGGCAGTCACAAAATAGTCACGGGGTTGTGAAATACAGTGTGGGGAATATAATCAATAATGTTGTAAAGATTATGTAGGGTGTCAGATGGATACTGGATTTATCAGGGGGATCACTTCATAGACTGTGTAGATGCCTGACAACTGTACTGTCTGTCTGAAGCTGAAGTAGAATAATATTGAATGTCAACTATAATTTTATATATATATACATATATAGTCACAGGATGTGGAGTACAGCATAGGGAACAGAGTCAGTGGTATTAGAACAGCTACATACGATGTCAGAGGGGTAGTAGACTTGTTGGGGTGATCACTTTGTGAAGGGGTGTAAATGTCTAATCACTAGGTTGTTTTGTACACCTGAAACTAATAATAACAACAACAACAACAACAATAATAAACCTCCCCAAGTCGTTCCACAGCAAGGCAGGCTGGGGAACCACTGAATTTCAATGTTCTAATTTCCAGCCCAAGTCTCCATCAGGCCACTGCTTGTCTCCCCCTGTGCTGTCCCCTGCAGCCTTCAAAGCTTCCAGGGTTTCTCCTTAAGACACCTGCTCTATGTTTGAAAAATAAAAGCCATGATTTTCCCTTAAGTCTTCTCTTTTCAAGACTAAAGGGAACATCACAGCAAGAAAAAGAGTGATTTGCCTGCTAGGAGCCTCCAGAAATTAGTCTCAAAATAGTATTTGCTTCAGGGTCTTTTTTATTATTATTCAGAAACGTCTTTCTAGTGTAAAGGAAACTCAACCTGATTTGTTTCACCTATGTATCAATGTATTCAAAATGCTGAGGAATATCTTTTCTGAGAGTGAGTTTTGTTTTGGCAAGTGACCCTGTGGAAAATCCAAGAAGGAAGTAGTTCAGGCAAACCCTGGATCATCTGAGGGTTCAGGCTCCTGGCTCTTCTCAGCAGGGACGAGAAGGGGCTCCACTCTTCAGAGGCAGCCTCTCCTCCATTCAGAGGCACCGAACAGCAAGGGGAGATGCCCGCCTTCATCAGGGTCGGGTCTGGATCTGGGAAAAGGGCTCATCTATAGATGCCTGTCCTGGGAACCTCCCGGGAGTGGGGTGCTGGGAGTGACAGCAAGGGGCTGCAATGCACGAAGTTCACCCCTCGATCAGAGCCCTGGCGTGTGGGAATTCACCAGTACAGGGAAGCAAAGGCTGAAAAGGTGTGGTTACCTGGGTGCAGTGGTACCACATGACACACAGGTGCGCACACCTTACACTGGATTCATCTTTTCATTGCCCAAGTGTTGGTCCAGTCAGTCCCAATGAGCTGGGTAGGTTTCCCCAGGGGGCAACCCCATTGCGTACTGACCACATTTCTTCATGACCAACTTGATATTTACCAGGACCTTAATACCAATGTTGGAGAAATAAAGAAAGGCTTTAAAGTAAACCAGCAAACATAACTAATGTTATTTCTCCTGGGTGGAGACAGTCAGTCCAAAACTGCTGGGCCTCAAAACTGTGTTAATGCCTGAGAGAGAAGAGGAAGGGGGCAGGTTCAGAATTCCTGCCATGGATATGGGTATCTTTCACCTAATGTTTTCACAGCCCTCAAAACCCTTTCTCATGCTTTATCCCAACTTAGCGTCAAAAAATCCAATTCTGTAGGCAAGATAGCTACTGTTATTCCATTTTACAGATAAGAAAGTTAAGGTTCAAAATTTATATCACTATCCAAAGGTGGTAGACTCAAATTCTAACTCTCTACTTCCTAATCCAAGGCTCTTTCCAAAACACCTTCTTCATGAAGGCTAATGGGACTACATAGCAGAGCACACTGGGATCCAGAAGCCCAAGCCCTCAGCGTTCGAGGCGCACATTCCAAAAATCTTACCCTTCCTGTGGTTAGCATGGCTTTGTTTCAGAGAATTACCTGGGGTTGTAGCCTAGAATTATCTGGGGTCATAGCCGGGGCCTCCTCTTGCCATCAGCAAATCTCATCCATGATAATTGGATTCATTGACCCCACAACAGGACTTACACATTACGTGGGCCTCCCTTTCTCTTCTGCAGTCAGGGGCAGAACTGGGGGTTTGGGAGGGGAGACTAAGGTCTTCCGACCCCGGAATATTTAACAAGCTAGTCTGGATGGGGGAGAGGAGGGCCAACTTCAGAAACCAGAAAGAGGAGAGGTCAGAAATAAAAACTATCAAGGAAATGACTCAGCCCCATCACATCCCACCTGATTCAGGGGAAAACTGAGATGGACCCACTTTATAACTTCTTCTAGCTGTGTGCCTTCCCCTGTGGCTATCAATTTTACCTAATTCCTGCAATTATTGAATGAAACAAATCTGAGGTAAACTAAGAGTGGGGATGGTGAGGGATCATGAAGGAAGTAATTCAGGCAAACCCTGAAATTGCAGCCAAGTGAGGCCATCATCTGAAGGTTCAGGCTCCTGGCTCTTCCCCTGTGGCAGGGGACCTGAGGCGGGGGGGGGGGGGGGGCGCCTCGGGGAGGGTTAGAGAGCAGATGGAGGCAGAAGGCCTGGCCTGGGGGCAGCAGCAAAAGATCCAGAATCAGTGGTCTCTTGCTAGCTAGTATGGTGGTGACCTTTTACAAATTGTAAAAGAAGAAATGGACCTTGCTTTCTCAAGACACTTTATGGCCATCTGCTGGGAAATTGTCATAATGGTGATATAATGTCGGATGATTAAGAATGCGAATGGTGCTTCCTAGGGTTGTACAGGCACATTGCACATCAAGAGTGAACCCTTATCTATGCACCAGTCACGAGTAACCACGGCTGCATTATTAATTAGGGGAACAGCACCTGGGACCTGGGGAAGCTCAGCCTCTCCCTTTAGGGTTCCCTCCAGTCCTCACTCAGATAAGGACACCTTGTCTCAACAAAGGAGGGAAGGGGAACGAGGACACTGAGCCAGGACCTGGAGTCCTGAGGCTCTTGTCTCTGTTTCTCAGCCATTGGTCCTTCCGCTCTTCTGGAAGAGCCAGCCTCTTCCGCTCTCCAGCCAGCTCTGCTGTTTCACACATTCGCCTCTCGGTTCCCTCTGACATCCACAGTGCAAAGGTAGAGCAAAGAAATGCTCAGAGGAAAGGACACTTCATCTGGGTATAAGATTCCCCAGGCACACATCATTCATTCCTTCTTCTTTCCTGCAAGTATAGCCTTCTCCTGTAGAGGAGTGGAAGAGTAGGACTCCTTAGAGGCCTGGACATGAGAAAAGTGGAGAAAGATGAGACCAGTGATGTATAAGAACTTAGAAATCCTAGAACCAATGTATGGCAGAGGTGGGAGGGATCTGGTCCCGCCCCCTGGTTTACAGATGGTGAAACTAAGGCATGTGGAGGAAAAGAACCTTGCTGGTGGAGAGCCAGGATTAACTCGAGTCTCTAATAACCTGACCAAAGCTCACCCCTGAAAACTTCATTCTAGAACTTCAGGGTACATCAGGCAACTCATTTCCAGGAGAGATGTCAGCTGGAGCCTCGAACAGGACCCAACCCTTTAAGCCTCAGTCCTCCAGCCCACAGGCGCCTGCCAACATACATGTGTGTGACACATGTGAAACATATACAGACAGAAACATACCACCCAGACACGAACAGCACTTAGGCACACAGGAAGATGCACACAGCACATGTTGGCATAGGCAAGTTAAAGTAACACTAGCACTCGTGTATTAAGCTTCCTCTATCTGCCAGCCTCTGGACGGGGTTATTCATATTCATTAGCTCATTATCTTCCCAACATTCCCACTTGCCAGCCCCACTTCACAGATAAGAACATGAGGCTTGGTGAAATTAAGTAAATTATCAAAAATTACACAAATGCTAATTGTCAGAGTGAGGTCTCAAACTGCCTGTCCCCGAAATCCATGTTTTTTCAATTATACTATAAAATTACACATATATATAGAATATATAAACATATACATAATAACATGTATGTTATAATAAAAATAGGCAATATTAGTATAGATCACGGTAATGATTAAATAGACGGCTAATAATGCTAATAATAGCTCACTTTCTAAGGTACTACTCTAAGCCATTCATCGTTCTAAGCCCTTTCTATGAATGAACTCATTTAATCTTCACAGTAACACTCTGAATTAGGTACCATTTTATAGATGAGAAAACTACGGCCCAGAGAAGCTAATTTCCCAAGGTCCCCTCGCTGGTAGGTGGGAAAGCCTGGATGTGAACTCAGTCCCTGGGCTCTGTGCAGATCAGGAGACCCAGGCCTGCCCTGGGGTCTGGAGCGGCTCTGATGATGACCCCCTCCATCTTTCCAGGTGGCTCTTATGCAGGAGTCGCTCCCACAAGCTCTCTGTCCTTGGCCATGCTCACCTTTGCTGAATTGGCAGCTCCAATGGGCGAGCTCAGAGGCAGAGGGCTGGGTCTCCTGGGAAGGGAGCCGCACGGCTGGCCCTGGAGGCTCAGTGTCCCCAGGGAAGGGGGTCAGTCTGCTTGTTTAACACCTGAGTCCAAGTGGATGAGGCCATTTTACAGGTGGCTAAGTCCAGGCTGAGGCTGAGGCAGAGCCAGGCTGCTGGTGGCTTGCTTCCCCTCCCCGCCCAGACCTTGCACCTGGTCTCCCAGGCTGTTTGCCTCCACATGCCCCCCTTTCCTATTGAGAGAGCCCCTCTTCTAGCCCCTCTCTTTCAGCCGTTCAATCCATTTTGTGTGAGAAGAGTGAGGAAGAGATCAAGCTACAGAGACTGAATGCACAGCCACGATGAGAGAAGCAAGAGCCACCGTCTGTGGCACAAAGGGGTGTGGAGGGGATAGGAGCCCAGACCCTGCGCTGTGTCGGCCACACAATGGGCCGTATTCAGCAGGCGCCCTCCTGGCCTCTAATCCAGCGGGAAGAGCATCTGTGCAGTCTATTAGCATTTATTTTCCCTTTCTGCATTGTACTGATAACCCAGTTTCTGACCCAACCTCTCACTTTTCTTTTCACTCCGCATTATAATTCTGCTTTCTTAAAATCCTATTCAGCTATATTAAAAAAAAAAAAAAAAAAAAAGGAACTCTCTCTACCTTTTCAAAGCACATCAGTAATTTTTTCCACCTGAACCAAGGTGACTCCTACAAAGGATTCACCATTCTGGATGGTAATGATGGTTCAAGAACTAAGAGACAGGTAACATTCCTCAGGCTGTATTTATCAATTCACTAATAGAATTCCACATAAAGGATGAGCCTGGACAGCGAAACACACAGCTGTCGCAGAAACCGGATGCTCAGGACAGGCAAAAGCTTCCCAGTCCACTCTGCCCACCAAAGAGCCGAAACTGAGCACATCACAGGTGGACTCTCGCTGCACGGGCCTGTGATCACCCAGTGGTCAGCATTGCTATTCACCCTGCTGTTTGTTTTTAACAGAATTTGCCCAAAGTAAAATGGAGCGTTTAATCAATGGTTCCTAAGTGTGAAAGCAGACATTCCATGAAACCCTCGTAAGCTCTTCTGAGAAAACTAGCAAACTGCTTGTCATCATAGAAAGTGTCATCCTCTGCAGCCAATGCCTTTTGTTCATTACCGCAGCCTCCTAGACAGGAGTTAAATGTACTCATCATTGGAATGTTCTAGAACAACACCTGGATAAATGAGAAGACGGCTGGATGAGACCACAGTGTGGAATGTCAAGGTTGTTGTCTGAGTCTGAGTTTTATGCAGTATGTGTGCTAGTTTGGTGTTGTCTATTTATATTCCTTCAGTGACCTAAAAATAACTCGCAATATAACAAAATGAATAGGCATTTCTTACCCAGGGGAAATCTCCTGGACTTCATGGCTATGCTGTATGTTGGGACACACATTAAGAGGAATTCTGAGTCACAACTTCATCATAAGGAGTAATTTCTCACAAAGTCTGACCAACTGCCAGGGTTGAGAAATAGAAATGTCTCTGGGAAATTGGCCACATATTTATAGGACAACAAGAACATGGGGTGAGTGACACTCAATTCTGACCCAGCAGGCTTTTCCTTTTCTTGGAAGGCCCTCTGCTTCCTGAGCACAAAAGTGTGAAGAAGATGAAGGACGGGATTTCAAACAGCCTCTTGGTGAAGGCTAGCCTCACGTTGGTCAAGGGAAGAAGAGGAGAAAAAGTTCTGGTTGTGACACTTGGGCCATTACTTCCTCCAGGCCATTGAGCCCTGGTCAGATGATCCTGAAGGCCAAATCAGAGGGACTGACATCTGCAGTCATTTCCTCAGGAGTGGAGGCTATGGTTGACACTAGCGTTCAACCCCTCTTTACCATGTTTCATGTAAACGTCTGGGAAACAGCCACACGGAGACACTGGACTGTGGCATGACATAACCAGGCCCACATGGGGACCAGGCACTGGCCCTCAAATCTCCACGTGCCCTTTTAGAACTGGAGGCGGATCCCAGGCCGGTGATAAGTGAAAGGTGCGGAGGAAGTATCCTTGCCACATGCCTGCTCAGAAGGATGGTCTGTAGAAATCCAAATTGCCCAGGGTCTCAAACTCAGAGGTCTACAGAGAACAGGTGGCTTGTGCAAATGGGTGAAATGGGCTCAGAAAGAACCTTCCGTGGCCAACAGGAGAACGTGGGTCCTGGCTCAAGGGCAGCCTCTTCTCAGATCTGGCATCAAGGTGCTACTAGACAGAAATGAAGCCCTGTGTTGCCAGACAACCCAGACTTTCAAGAGACAGAAAATCTATTTTTTTATGTTGTCCAATAATTCAACATTTTTAAAACATTGCACAGGCCAGACCTGGACCTCAGGCTGTCAGGGGCAACCTTGGTCCAAAGAACATTCAATCCGTGATCTTTATCATTACCGGGCATCTCCCCAGTACCTGTTTGGACCAAGAACTTGCTTCTCCAGTGAAATTAGGTAAATCATTCTGCCTCTCTGGAGCTTGGTGCCCCCTGTGTCAAACTATATTCACACTGTGGATAAATTGGGGTATATGTTATAGGTAAAGGCAACAGGATTTGCAAATGGCTTGGATATGGAGAATAAAAACAATTAAAGATGGTGCTTAGGTTTGTGGCTCTCAAACAGGTAGATAAGGAGGCTTACAGAAAAATCAAGACATCAGTATTGAACTTCACAAGTCTGAGTTGTGTTTTAGACATCCAGTGGCCACATCATGTATGGCTCTGCAGACTGTCCCTACAGAAATAAAAACATGCCTGATGGTTTCCCCAACACTACTTAAATAGTCAGTGGAAGTCAATCGAAAATCTAGAAAACTGCTTATAATAACATTGACAATTACCTTATCTAGTGACCAACTTGACGTACGAGTCAAGATTCATGCTTTACATCACCAGTCCCTCAATGATGTGGTACTAATGATCCAGAACAATTATTCTTATGATAAAGTTGTGAGAAGTATGCCTTGTTAAGCTTTTATAGATCTGTTTAGACACCTTACTAAAGAAACAGTTTCTATTTTTCCCTAGAAATCGTCCTTAGTGTTAGCTGTCCCTACTTCATCACCACAGGCCAAACCCAAGGCACAGAGAGTCAGTGACCTGGACCCCACGAGCCACAGAACAGGCAAGTGTAGTGAGGCGGCCTCCAGATACACCTCTTCCTAAGTGCACTGAGGACGTGGTCGCCTGTGAGCATGAAGAGCTATACACTGACCCCCGTTAACTGAGATTATAATTGTATACATGAAAGTTGCTGGCTGGCTCTGGCATTATAAGCAGGCCTATGGTGTTTCTACCTGACAGAGCTCAGGCATTGACAGTAACTGCAGTACTTTCTACAGTAGCTGCAATTTTTTGACAAAGTGCACACTCACTATTCACCCCTTCCTCATTTCCTGAGCCTTTTTGTCCTCCAAGGCACCTGTCAGTGTATAGAGACTTCTCAGCACTCCTCCCAAAGGACATTGTCGGATGTCCAGGTACCCCGAGGAGGAGCAGAGCCCTGAATGCAAACAAAGGCGACTGAGCCTCCGGAAGAAATTCAACCCAGACAGAGTAGGTGTTCTCACGTCACATGGGTGGTAAGTATTGACAATCATTCATGCCAGTCGTCCTTGATTCCAGCAAAAAAATGGAACTAGAAGAGGACCGTGACGTAGGGAGCACCTCCCTTTGGTGAAACTGCTCCTCCTTCCCTGACAGCAAGTGCGCGGCTAGCGGCGGGGGGAGGGGGGAATACGCTGGCCTCTCTGGGCCGCGGATCTTGTTCAAACCCTGCTCCACGTCAGACAGAAACTGTTTGCTTTATGAAAGACCCCTAACCAAACTCAGCCTATTCGGATTAATATCAGCCCCTGATAATTGCTTTCCAAGTGTCAGGAGCAATGACCAGGAGAAGTGAAAGCTTTATTTAAGAGTGTCGATGTCTGCATCTATATGTTTGGATCTTTGGATGTCAGAAGATCATAACAACCATTGATTGGAGTTTAATGATCGTTCACTGTCCAGATATGAAACTCGCTGTTGCCCCAGTGAAGGCTTCTAGAAAGCAGAGCTATAAAACATGGATGTTCAGTTTGGAACGCAGAAAGTCCCAAGGGAGTGACACTCCTGTGCCAACATGAGAGGAAGACAGATAAGCTATGAAACTATAAAACTATTGTTTTGAAACCCATCAGAGAGCTGAGAATGTCAAAGCATAAATGAATTAAATTCTAGAAAGCAATGAGCCCTTCCTTGGAGAGTACAGACCCACCACTACTCTCATCCGTGGAGAGTGGTGAGAGAAGAAGGCATTCAATATAGACAAAGGTAAGGAGAGAGCAGCCAAATATATTATAAATCCCTCATAGCCATGTGTGAGGGGGTGAGACAGAAAACCCATGTATCCTTTCCACACAATAATTCAGTACCCATGTGCCATTTCTTTCCCATCAGCCTTCACCAAGTGTGTGGAGCAGCATAAAAGGCCGCGGGCAGAGCAGAGACCTGAAAGATGCCCCCCGCCCCCACCCAAAGCATATGGGTCTTGCCCTAAGTGCAAGACTGTGACCCATTGCAGGGTGGGGACAGGTCAAGAGAGATGAGAAAATCTCCCCGAGACACCACAGACTTACACAAACTGCCTAGGAGCAATCCACTGAACGCTGGGGTTCATGAACTTGAAAACAGGACAATAGAAATTATTTTGATTGAGAGAAGTTTCCAGAACAATGGATGGAAACATTTTTTTTATATTTTAGTGGCAATTACACAAGTATATACAACTGTATACACAAAAACCCAT
This sequence comes from Rhinolophus sinicus, assembly GCF_036562045.2. Lineage (NCBI taxonomy): Eukaryota > Metazoa > Chordata > Mammalia > Chiroptera > Rhinolophidae > Rhinolophus > Rhinolophus sinicus. The sequence continues at coordinate 14,808,250 of NC_133755.1, forward strand.
CAAATTGAACCATTAAGATCTATGCATTTTATTTTATATGAATCAAATATCAATAAAATATGAATGGATGAATATATGGAAAGCTATTACTCAACAAATTTATTGAGCATCTGTATATGGCAGATACTTTGGTGGGAATAAAAATAGGCTCACAGTATATATAGATTGCCTTTAGAGAGTTTACATTCCTTGAAAGAGTGAGTAAGCAGTTAGGACATTGTTTTCTCATGGGAGATTTAAAAAAACAAAAACAAAACAAACCCATGTGAGGGTGTGAGCTGATATGAACGACACAAGGGAAATGTATGGGCCTAGTTTATATGTCTTCCAGATTCACTGCGCCCATGCATCCCCCAGGCCTCAGCTGTGTGGTCAGTGCAGAACCACGGCCACCGTTTTCTCTGTGTCTCAAACACACGGGGAAGGGGATGGCTTTGCTAAGGCTTCCTGTTCATTTCCCCGACAGGAGCCCCCGAAGCTGCAGCACCCATGTCTGAGCTGACCAGGTGTACAGAGACTCTGACTTCCCCTGGAGCTGCCAAGAGGGGCTGGAGAATACCACGCAGAAATTCCAGGGACTCAGAAATTCCACAGAGTGAAGTTTGACCCATCAGAGACAGGAGCTAGAAAGAGCCAATAGATCAATTTCTTTCCCTTTCTCCACCCCCTTCCCCCACCGGACTATTCTCAGGGGCAGTCACTCCAGAGGACCCCTCGGCAGAAATCTCTTGTGATAGAGGTAAGCTATGTTTGCATAAAGCTGGGGCAAACTGGGAACCCCACAAAAGCCCCACTGGCATTGACTCCCCTTCCTTCTTGCCCCCCTTCCCTTTTTTCCTCTCTCATGCTACCTGAGGATTAACCATCCCCACTCCTGATAAACCAGCAGCACAGGAGCTGGGCCTCAGGCTCTGCTTCCTACATACCCAGACTCATACCCACATAAAACTGTTTCAAAAAAAAAAAAAATAGTAATAATAATAATAATAACAATAATACTTATTGAGTTTTTAACCATGTGTATTTTCCTAAGTGCTTTGCCTAAGTTAACCCTATCTAATCTTCACAATAGACCTAAGCAGTAAGTATTTATTACCATCTTTATTGTACACAGATAGGTTAGCAAGTTGCCCAGAGCTACACAGTTAACAAGCAGCAGAAAGACTGGACGGTGAGAGCAGCCTGGTTCGCCAGCCCACTTCTTAATCGCTATGTTGTCATACTTCCTCCTTAATATTAAATGAGACCAAATCAGTGAGCACACCTGGCATGCTGCCTGTGACAGTGTGAGCGTCTTCAGGAATCTGAATGTCGACTAAGAAGCTAGAAGAACAAATCTGAAGCTCGCGTAGGACCTACATACCGTGTTTCCCCAAAAATAAGCCCCAGTTAAGATCGTCAGCCAGACGGACGCATTTAGTACGTTACGACGATGTTCCAGAAGAAGATGACATGACTGTATGTGAATAAATGCAGATTGGTGTACATGAAAAAATAAGACATCCCCTGAAAATATGCCCTCAAACATCTTTTGGAGCAAAAATTAATGTAAGACCTGGTCTTATTTTCCTGGAAATACCGTAGTACAGCCCAGGTCCCAGAAGTATTTCACCTCATTTCTTTAAAGCGGCTCATTTGACCCTGTGCACAGGTGAGTGTGCGCACACACTCAGGGAAGCAGGAGTCCCCATCAGGCACACCAGCGTGCTGGATATGGGAACAGAGGACAACTGCCGTCTTTCCTCTGTCCATCCCTCCTCCACCCCTGCAGTCCTTGCAAATGCACCAAGAGACTTGTCACACAATAATGAAACACTGAAATGTGACAGATTCAATTACAATTTATATTTTCACTTAACAATCAATTACCTTCCCCTTACTGGAGGAACATCATTAAGCCATGATGCCAGCTTTGTAGGAAATTTCTCAGGGAGGGGAGGAGCTGGCCTAGGGTAAGCTGAACAGGGCTGTTAGTCTCCCAGGAACCTGGGGAGAAGGAGAAGGAAAGGCACTGAGCAGGGAGGGTGGATGATGAAGGGCTGGCTTCCTGGGGCTGCACAGAAGTGAGCAGGGGTACTTTCTCTGTCTGTGCCAAGAGAGAGGACAAAGGGACTCCCTCCTTCTTCCTGCTCCTGTTCATCTGTCTGTGGGTCCTTCCCCCAAGCTCTGAAATGAGCAAGAAAGGTCAAGCCCCCAATACATGTCACCCAGGAGCAGTTGATCTCTGAAGTTAAATGTTTGCAAAGCAGGGATAAAGGAACTTGGAAACAGCACGGAGCAAGACAGACCTGCCGAGGACCTGGCAATGGAACACAAGGCAGAGGCAGCTTCTCTGTGCAGCCTCTGCCAAGATCCTTCAAGAGATTTGGGGCGATCAATGCACACACACTTGCTCCCTGGGTGGGCTCAGTAGAACTGAAGAAGCTCTCTGGGGTTCTGCGTCTTGGAAGCTGCAGTGATAAACCCTACACAGATGCAGCAGCCACAAAAGAGGCTGAAAATGGAAATCCCAGCTCTTCAGGAGGATGCAAAGAAGGGGAGAGTCTCATGCAGAGTTCTATCTCTTTCTCTATCTTCTCCACAGGGGCGCGGCCTCCCTGCTTTCAGCATCTTTCCTTCTAAATCTTTCTCCATACTGCAGCCAGAATGCATTTTGAAGCACACACATCTTACCATATCACTTAAGGCTTAAAATCTCATCCTCTAAAATAAAGCCCAAATTCCTTAGCATGGCACTTGAAGGGGATCAGAATACACCACCCCAAAATATGCCACTTTGACATAAGGATTACTGTGACTTCACGGCTACTGAGAATCAACAGATGCAGAAAGAGTTCTCTGCTTCCCCAGTCTGGCTAAGCACAGGGCATACATTTCCCTTTGTGAAGGGTTTACCACCCAACTCCCAACTCCAGGAAGGAAAGAGCAACTCTTATCACTGGAGATGGAGAGTCAACACTGAAATGAGTTTGCATAAAGAGACCCTACTAAAATAACCTTTATCTTCCATTAGTTCCCCTCATATATTCCCTAGGTACTTCCCCACAATTTGTTATTCTTGAAGCCCAAACCCTCTTTCCTTTGTAAAATGGTATGTTACTACCCAAGTCTATTTCTTTGAGTTTTACTTCTTTTCTGTGAACTTCAGTGCATGGAAATATTAAAAATTATGTGCCTTTCCTCTATTAACCTGTCTTTTGTTATTTTAATATGCACACCCCAGGTACTGAACCTAAGAGGGTAACAAAAAATGTTTTCTCCCCAACACATTCAAATTCCTTCCCATTGCCTTTATCTCATATACCCTTCAACCCTCTCCTTCACCAAACTTGACACGGTTCCTTCACCAGTGTTACCTCTTAAGTGCCTCCTGGAATTTACATATATTCTTGCATTTCCCCAGGTTCTCCACTTGACCCAACTCTTATTAAACCTTTGAGGTTTCTTCAAATAGTTCCCTCTACTGAAGCCTCTTTTTAATACCGCCAGACAGTTGATGGCTCCTTTATCTTGCTCCCAAAGATCTTTGCTCACACTATTAGGTCACACACTATTGCAATAATTATAGTGTAACATATAGTGCACAGTGAGAACACGAGGGGAAAACTGCTTGGATTCAAATCCCAGTTCTGTCTCTTTCTAGCAATGTGCTCTGAGGCAAACTTCTTATCCATTCAGTACCTCAATTCCCTCACCTATAAAATGGGATTGATATAAGCTACCTTATATCAATAAAGTGGTTGGAAGGATTGAATGAGTTGCTGCATGAAAACCACTTGGATGAAAGTATAATGCATAGTAAGTGCTCGATAAATGTTGGTTATTAGTTACTTGATTTTAAATAATCTAAAAGTTTTATGAAAGTGTCAGTAAAACCTTAATGATCTTTATACCCAATGTCAAAAAAGCCTGTCACAGAGCCTGGCGTTTCATAATTTCTCAAAATATAAACAAATAAATAACTAATATCATGCTGAATGAATGAGCAGTCAGTATGCAGAGATACTGTGAACACAGACGCTGCTGGTATTCCAAACTGTGAATAGAGGGTTTCGTGGAACATTTCAACTGCTGATCCTGTCAAATGTGCTTACATGTAAGTATTGTGAAAACATTTTAAGGGCTGATGCTGTCAAATGCATTGAGGAACCACTGTGAATGTTGACATTGTCAAATGAGGTGTCCAATATGGTTATATGAAAACAATGCAACAGCGATGTATGTGACACATAGATCTATATTAAAGGTATCGTACCAAGAAGAAGGTAGAGTCCGAATAAAATCCGAAGTTCTACCTTTCAGCTCGTTGTCTTAAAACTGTGATGAATCCAGAAATGAGGCACATACTAATTATTTTAAAAACATTCTGTTGTCCTGGGTCGGGGGAGTGAAACTTAAGATGAAAGGCCCCTAAGGAGGGGATCCCAGAAGGAGAAGCAAAGGCATGGTCGCCCCCCACAGTGAGGATGGCCTCTCCTAAGTGGCCCTTCTACATACCCTTCTTCCTCCTTTCATGGGGCTGGGGGCAGTATAAGCAATGAGAAAAGTGTGGCTGAGATGCTCAAACTGCAATTTGGGTCTTTGGTCATAAACACTAGTCTTCCATTCGTCACGCCAGCCCCAGTGAGGGTCAGAGAGCAGATCCCCTCTGTGTCCATGGGGTCCTGTAAATGACAGTGGGGCTCCCGGGTACGGCCTCGATGAAATGACCTATGAGCCTATCCCTCGCCCAGAGCTCCACTGTGATGCCATCGTAAATTCCACGATGATGGGATTGTGTCTTACACACTATGTCAGTGCTGTTTCTGAAAGGTAGCCTTTATGTCCTAGTGTAAAGTCAAAGCAAACACAAAAAGATAAAAATACCCTAGTGTTCGTACTGTATTAGCTTGTCTCTTACAACCGAGAGGGAGAAACCACAGTGTTGTTTTATGTCTGCTAGTCACATCACAGCTGAAGTTGGGTGTCCAGGTTAGGAAAGGGAATAATAGCATTACCTAAAGCTTTTGGCAATATGTACATAAAAATGTGTACATCTTCTGCTCCACTAATTCCTAATCTGGGAACTAGGCAGTTTCTCCCATTTTAACATTTTTGAAATTTGGATGCAACGTTGAAATTGACATACGCGTGGAATGTAGTGTTTCTTTTTTAAACTCCCCACAAAAGTACTCTTAAAGTGATGCTGTGTCTTAAATCAATTGTATTAGTGTGCTCAAGCTGCCATGACAAAATACCACAGGCCGAGAGGCTTAAATTTATTTTCTAAAAAAAAAATAAAAAAATAAAAAAATTATTTTTTCACATTTCTAGAAGCTGAAAGTCCAAGATCAAAGTATGGGCAAGTTTGGTTTCTTCTGAAGCCTCTCTCCTTGACTTACAAATGGCCACCTTGTCACTGTATCCGCATATGGCCTTTCTCTGTGCAACCCCATGTTTTTGGTGTCACATCCTCTTCTTATGAGGACACCAGTCATATTGGATTAGGCCCCCACCCTTATGACCTCATTTAACCTTCATTAACTCCTCAAAGGGTCTATCTCCAAATATAGTCACAGTGGGAGTTGGGGCTTCAACATATAAATTTGAGAAATGTATAATTTAGTCATCATCAATAATGTCTTAGAATCAAGAAAACACAGTGTAAACTTTATACTCAATTTTTAAAAAATGAGTTCTATTGAAGAAAACAAGACATATCGTCACACCTTCTCCGATGGCAGGAATGCTGTGGTAGCCAGTCTGACCCAATGCTGACCACCCCAGAGGCCAGGGCTCAGCCATAGATGGGCGGTTACCCCCACAGCCTCCCTCAGTTCAGAAATGGCTCCTACCATATTCTCTATTGTCTCAACAATAAGTTTAGACTCCCTCTAGCTGGCAATTGTCGTGGATGGCCAGGAGCCCACATTTTGTGCCTGACCATAATGAGTCGTGCAATTTAATCTTTTCTGAGGAAATCTTTTCTTTTTTAACCACAGGGTAATCTTCTCCTATTTAACTCCTATTTCTCCTTAAAAATTAGTCTATCATCTCCTTCTCTGGAAAACTTTCTCCATTTTCACACACCTAACAAATATGGGGTAACTGTCCCCTTCTGAGCTCTCAGTGCCACTACAAGCTTTGTTCTATCTACGTACTATTATATGAGAGAGAGAGAGACAGAGACAGAGAGAGAGAGAGAGAGAGACAGAGAGAGAGAGAGAGAGAGAGAGAGAGAGAGAGAGAGAGAGAGAGAGAGAGAGAGAATATGAGCCCATTAGTACCAGAGACTCTGTCTCAGTCAACTTTCCACCTTCATGGCCCAAAACAACCATTTTTTAGCTATGTGCCCTTTGTGCCTCTGTTTCCTACTCTGTAAATAGGGACAATCACATAACCTACCTCATAGGATTGCTGTGAAGGAGAAATGAAATGGTGCAATGTAGACAGTGCTTGCCTCAGAATCAATGTTCGTATGTGACTGATGACGACAACTATTATAAAAAGCAACACTCAGAGAATGTCCAGAGGACGGAAGAAAGCTTCATTGATGCGAGGGGTATATGTTCTCCACCTTTTCCCTCCCCTATGAGACCCAGGTACAGAGGTCTAGGCACAGGAATCAGTGCTTTAGAAAGAGTTAAAGCAAATAAATGGATTCCATCTTACCTGGCGGCAGGGTGGTGGGGTGGTATCTGGGTTTATATTGACAAGTGTAAGTAGGCTGTTAAGAGTTTAACCATAATTGATAATGGGTACATGTAAGAGACGAATAAGTATCCTATATAACATGGAAAGTCAATTCAGTTCCTTCAAAGCTCTTTATCCGGGTCAACAAGTTGCCTGCAAATAAGCAAGCATTCCTTTCTCCTATGCAGTGTGGCTCTGCCTGTGACGTGTCCCCATGGGGCAACCTACCCACACCTCCAGGGAACACCCCTGTTACCGGTAAATAGTGTACAAGTCAGGACTATGCACAAGAAAACACTGCCTTGGGCAACAATAGCCGCTCAACCTGACTCTGAAATCCCACCTGTGGGAATATATCTGCAGAACTTTATTCCAAAGGAGGAAACTCTGTGTGTATGTAAGAGGTTCACTGCAATGGTGTCTGTCATCTTAAAAACACTAATAACCATGTGAAAATAACTCAATGTGCCCTGGCATTTACGAGAAAATATTCTACAGCTACGAAGAGGAGTAATTGGAAGTCTATGCTTCCAGTTAAAGGAGAGACAAAAGCTGTACCTGCACTATGACCTTCGCTGTGTAAAAACATATGGGCTGTGGCCAAAACAGAAAATATGCCAAGAAGAAGCTGGTTATCCTGGTAAGAAGGAAGGGAACTGGGGAAATGGAACTGTGTTTTCCATCTTAAAAAGAAAAAGTCCTCGGTTCGTTTATAAGAAGGTTTGAACACTAAGAGACCCTTCCTGAGCCAGGTCCCAGCCATTCTGGGAACACTCCCTGAGTCCTGAGGATTGAGAGCTCAGGAGGCCCCTGTGGCGGCCATTGTTCCAAATCTTCCATAACATCCACAATCAGAGAGAGTGGGCCAAGAGCATTCTCTGGCGCGGCTGAGGCTCGTGGCAGATGGTGGCTGCCTGCTGTCTAATTGTCAGGTGCTTAGGAAAGCCTTCCCTTTGTTTCCCCCTTGTTTTGTACACTTAAGTTATTAATTTAATCAACCTGTGCTCACGAAATGTTTTCGAAGAGTTTCTCCACTCGTTTCTGTGACTCGGTGACATTCACTTCTGCACTTTGGCCAGAGCAACTCCAAGAGTTCAACCCAGCCAGCTCTGAGGAGGGGGGGATCCAGGCGGTGCCCCCAGGCACTGAATATTCATTGCCAGTGGAGGTCAGTGCAGGCGTCATTTCCATAAGTGATGTTTTCCTGAAACGAGTTCTGCTTCACTAACATTATAAAATTTGTGCAACTAGTTTACTGAGCGATCCCCACGTGATGGGATATAAACAGGAGTTGTCTCCAGTCACTGCCTTTGATCAAACCTCATCTGATGTCCCATCCCTGTCATCCCTTAACACTTTCCTCAGATGTCATGACTCGCTGACCAGGTTGGCTTATTAAAAGTCGGATAAGTTTAAAACTTCCATCTCAAATCTAATTTAACTCTTGCCTGTTCCCCTCCCTCCAAGCGAGGCTGACAGGTCCTGAATGCTTCCAGCGGGGACTCTGGACCCTTAGGCATCCCCAACCCTTCAAGGCCTGGCCACTGTGGTCTGGGCTGGGAAGGGAGGGGAACTAAGTCAGCTCTCTGCAGGGCACAGGTGGACTTCTTTGGGGCCACGTCCCATCCCCTGAACACCTCCCCAGATGGGAGGCCCACCTCCAGCTCTTACCTCTTACTGTATAATATGGACGGAATGTTTGTGTCCCCCCCAAATTCACATGTTGAAATCCCAACCCCGAATGTGACCCGTATTAGAAGGTGGGATCTTTGGGAGGTGATTCGGTCATGAGGGTGGAGCCCTCACGAATGGGATGAGTGTCCTTATGAGAAAGGCTCCAGGGGGCTCCTTCGCCGCTTCCACCATGTGAGGGCGCAGCAAGAAGGCAGCCGGCTTAGGCACCAAGAAGCAGCTCCTTATCAGATGCCTAATCTGCCAGCAACTTCCTCTTGCACTCCCCAGCCTCCAGAACTGGGAGAAATAAAGGTTTCCTGTGTAAGCCGCCCGGTCTACAGAATTTTGTTACAGTGGCACCAACAGACTCTGATACTATATGCCGCACACCCCAGTGTACTTGTGCTGGGGTCTGCCATCCACCCGACAACAGGCACAGCAGGCAGGGCATTGAAAGCCCAGCTGTCCCCACACTGTATGCTAAACCCATGGAAAATTCACACCCCCTTGAGGCATCAAAGCACAGACCCCCGTTTACCACTGCGTGCACGCTACCCTCTCTCCTTACGTTTCTCTTCTCCTCCTCTTCCAGGAATAAGGTCAGATCAGAAAGTTGGTGATGTAAGCAGACATTTGATCTGGAGTTAGAATATGAACTTCACCTTCTTATTGAGAGCACCCCCAATTCTCTTGATTGCTCTCATGTGACTTGGGGGGGAGGGAAGGTGAGGGATTCACCCTCCTAATGAATCATGTACGAAGATGACTTCCGCTCAGTTTTCCTCCCCTCTCATCTCTTCTCACGTGTAAAGTGAGGAGAGGCTTGTGGAAGAGCCTAGGGCAGCAAGACTACCGTCAGCCCCACATGTTGGCAGTTCTCTCTAGCGTGCACAGAACTTAACTCTTGGTCCCTGGTGTCAGCCCCAGTCACCAATTCTGGGTCAACAGGATGTCCGCTCGACTTCCTGTTACAAGTGCAAGTGTCAATGTGGGTCCAAATTGGCCTCTATTTCTCTTGGGCTTAGTTCACATTTTTAAAAAGGGTGGAATCTGGTTTTACTTGGTCCAGGCTTTGGTTAAAGAGTCAAGTTCAAGGGCCAACTAAAACCAAAGCAGGGCAAGAGAAGCCTGCTCAGGGCACAGCCAGGGTCAGACGGGGAGAAAAGGAAGCACCAGAGGAGCCCCCACCCTCCATCTGTGGAACCACCTGACACACGGACACCCCAAGAGACCTCCAGGGCTCCTAAATGGCTCCATCTTTCCGACACGCCCAGCTGAGTCACAGCTGATCTCATTCAGGCAGAGCATCAGTGTCTTCCACTGGAACCAGAAACTATCAAACCTTCTTCAATTTGGTGACGGTGGGGAGTTTAGTGGCAATGGGGCACCCACTTCTGCCCTTCATAAGCTTTGGGGGCCAGTTATTGGTCTCTTCAGGCTTCAATTTCTTCTGTAAAATGGGAAAAACCATATCCGACCTCAACAGGATGCCAGAGGATTAAATGAGATAGCACTTTGTCCTGTGTGAAGCACACAGGACAGGGCTGGGCACACAGTGGGCAGAATAAATTCCAGTCTCTCTCCATGCCCCAGAGAGACCAAGTGACCAGGAGATAAATGGCCTCCAGCCTTCAAATCTATCCACCCTCCAGCCACTTCTTTCCAGGGCCTTTGCACCAGTCTGGTCCAAGCCATTATCATCTCTTACCTGGCCCACAGCAATGCCACCAAACGGAACCTCTGCTTCCACCTCAGCTCCCTCCCTGCAGTCTGTCAGAATGATTCTACTCAACAGCAAGCAGACCCTGATTCTGCACAAAACCCTGCAGTGGTTCCTGGCCTCACCGGAGGTCAGGCAACGTCACCCAACCGCCTACAGGCCCAACTTGCTCTCCTGTCCTATCTCCATTCCTCGGGCTCCGCAGGCCTGTGCCTGCCTCAGGGCCTTTGCACTGAACCGTCCTTCGGCCTGGAATGTTCTTCCCCCTGATACCACACTAAGGTCCCTCCCTTCTTTCAGGTCCTGCATCAAATGTCCCCTTCTCAGTGGTCTCCCTGACCACGCTATTTAGCATCACGTCATCCCCCACCTGCCCCACTAGCTGTCCTATCACATTCCCTATAGCGTCTTATCTCCTAACATGCCACGTAACTTACTGACTTATCTTGTGCTCCGCCCCTTACACACACACACACACACACACACACACACACACACACACACGACGATAATGTCCATGAAGGCAAGAATTTGAGTCTGTGTTGTTCCCTGCTGTATCCCCAGCCTCGAGGACAGAGCCTGGCACATACTAGTAGGTGCCCGATAAACAATCATTGAATGAGTCACTAACTGAACAAAAGGACATGTAAGACCAGGGAATGTAAGACCCAGTTAACTGCTCAAAACCCTGGCTCAGGTCTGTCCTCAGCATAATGTTGACAATGGATCAGAGGAAGCATGAAGTCAGCTTAGGAGACGCTCCAAGCCGAGTCGCTGGTCCCCACCCCGCCTCGACTCAGTTTGGACCCAACATTGGAAATCCATTTTGAAAGCATCCTCTTTAGTCATTCCAGTCAGTTGTTTCCTCCAAATTCCAGCTCGTCTGGGGATCACATCCAAAGAGCTCACAAATGGAAGCTCTGTTAAGCACAAGAAAAGTTCAATCGTACTTTAACCATTTTGACTTCAGAGGGCAAATGTGCTGCCTCAAAGCCTCCCCGCTGCTCCCCGTGGACTCTCAGGTACCTGCTGCCACATACTCTCTTTGCCCAGAACCTTGATTCACACCTTGAATCGAAGAGAGACAACCCTTTCATGTGTGTGATTCTCTTCTCTTCGCATGAATTGCAAGTATAGTAACAGCTGGATGTAAGGCAACTCTGACTAAGTGGCAAGTGCTTGCTCCATCTAAAGGCATTTAGATAGCTAGATGATAGATAGATATTTAGATGGATGGATGGATGGATGGATGGATGGATGGATGGATGGATGGATGGATAGATAGATAGATAGATAGATAGATAGATAGATAGATAGATAGATAGATAGATAGATAGATAAAAACAATTTAGACCTGCAAACTGCCAGTTTGCAGCTCCAGTCTTAATTGCAAGCTTAGCCCCTATAGCAATGCTATATAGTAGGCACCTAATAAGTACCTGTTGGTATAAAGTATCAAATACTAGGTCATAGAAAATGGCCTCGCTCAGTATTAGAGAGTCCTGTTTCAAGTAGTGATTCTCCCACTTTGCAGACGTAGTGTGTGGAGACTTCTGCTTCTCACCCCTCTCTCGTGTGGTCCCACGTGGGATAACCATGAACGCATTGGTCATCAGGGAGAGGCTCACACTCTCTGTACGGAGGTAATGCCGAACAAAGGGGGTACAGATGAGAGGATGGTGGCTGGGGGGAGAGACTGGTTCTCGCTCTAGCGTAGCCTCTGTCCCACACTGGATTTTTCACTGGTGCTCAAAGCACTTCCTTCGGGTGTGTTCCATCCATGCTTCCCAGTCACATGTAAGTGCAGACAGGTACACACACACTTCACCAACCGCTCTGGACAGCCTTCCTTCTTTCCTTTCCTAACTTCCACTCTCGCTTAACCTACTCAGCAGCTTTTAGAAATCCTCAGGACATTTGCAGCACTAAAACAAGTGTATCTCCATTTTATTGCACCTGTATTTCTTGTAAAGAGCAATTTCATTTTGTGTCTCCATTGTATTCAATCTGACTTCTGCACTCTGGAACTTCTTCAAACAAAGGTCTCCTTGTGAAGCAGAAAACACAGCTGACAGCCTCCTGCTCTCCTGTGTTTTTTCCAGAATGAGAAATATGCACAGGCTCAGCCTGGAGCATGCCAGCCCAGTAGCTGCTTGGTCCCAGGGAAAGGGAGAGAGAGCAGTCTCCACCTATAAGCAGGAGTTACAAGGCACTGTACCCCTCTCCTGATTCCATCTACTCCCCATAAACCCAGAAGGAGACTTAGGGACTGGTGAGTGGGTGAGTGAGCGAGTGAGTGAGCGAGTATTTGCATTCTTACAATTGCCCCTTGAATTATCTCTTGGCCTAATCTTACCTCCATCCAAATCACACTCCACACACTTCCAGAGTGATCTCTCGTGTCACTCTCATACTTAAGACTGTTCAGTGCCCTCAGGGTAAATCCAGTCTCCTTTCCTGATGTGAGTGCCAGTGATGTCTCCACTCATTTCTTGCCCTCACTCCCCTTTTCTCTCCCCTCCAGCCAGACCCACCTTCTTCACTTTGGTAAATGCCACCTTCTCTACCACCTTTGGCCTTTGGTCTCTATGCCCTGAACATGCTCCCCTGCCTCTTATCCGTTTATCAGCCAGTCTTGTCTTTGGTTGAATGAAGAAATGGGTGAATAAATTATCAAGGGGAAATATGCAGTCTGGGGGTTCAAGAGAAATATTTGGGTCTCACATTGAGTTTGGGGAGTCACCATGTGGCCCTTAAGACTTCTGGTCCACGATTGAAAGGGCAGCATCTATGGTAGGTAGGGGATACTCCTGAGGGTCCTCCAAGACCTTAGTGTGTCCCTGACAGAGAGCACAATGATGACACTCTCCTGAGGACAAAGCAGCTTCCCCCATCACTTCCCCAGGCCCCAGCTCTCTTGTAACCATGTCAGAGTGAGTCACAGACAAAATTACTTCTCAAGCAAAGCTTAGCTTCTCTTCTCAGTAGCCACCTCCCACCTCCATCTGTGAAAGAGCATGTGTCCCATCAGTGGGACCACACCACCTAGGGCAAATCTTCTAGCAGCTCAACCAGCAGTACTGTGGCCAGAACTAGCCAGGTAGTCCATCTGTGTTACCTGCAGGGCAGTGTTCTACCTGCAGGGCACAGAATATTCACACCACTGGACTCAAAATAAAGCCCATTAGAGAAGAAAACTCTGGGGTCTGGGAGGGAAACAGCTTAGTTCACTGGGGCAAGAAAAGCACCACCCATGTGTGTGGTTTCACCACATCCAAGGGACAGGGGCCTGAAGAAGTCCCTAAGGGTCCTAGAAAGACTTACTTTGATAACCTAGGGAGTTGCTTTAATGGGCAGTTAGGGGATGGGATTTGTTCAGAAGAGAGCGTAGGTCTATTTCATTTTGATTAGAAGTTTTGGTGCATAAAATGTTTTGTAACAAGAAAGGTGAAAGAACGAAGATTTTCCTTAAATAGTTTTTCTCAGTGTGAGAGTTAATAAGAACAAACTTGTTATGGGTTGAATTGTGTCCCCCCAAAATTCATATGTTGAAGTCCTAACCTCAGGACCTCACTGCAGCAAAACGTGACCCTATTTGGAAATGGGGTCACTGAAGATATAATTAGCTAAGATGAGGTCATTGGGGTGGGTCCTGATCCGATAGCCTCGTGTCCTTCAAAAAGGAGAAAATTTGATACAGACATGCACACAGGGAGAATGCCATGAGAAGATGAAGGCAGAGATCTTCGTGATGCTTTCATAAGCCAAGGAATCCCACAGATTGCAGCACACCACGAGAAGTTAGGAGACGAGCCTGGAACAGCTGCTCCCCCACAGCCCGTAGAAGGACCCGCCCCGCCTGCCGACACCCACATCTCAGACTTCCAGCGTCCAGAACTGAGAGACAGTCAATTCTGTTGTTCAAGCCCCCATTTGCAGTCCTCTGTAACAGCAGCCCTTGCACACTAATCCAAAAAGCAAGCAAGAGATCTAGAAAATATTTTTCCTACTCCATATCCACTCCACACACCGTGAACCACCTCTGAAACCTCAAATGTGCCAGAACCACAAATCCACAGGTCACTAAAGGCTTCCCAAAGCTGCAGGTGCCATGCAGGTCAAATGTCACACCTCACTCTTGACCATCATGGCACGTCCTTGACTGTCCTTGTGACAAAGGGACCATGCAATAGTGTCAGTATGAGTATGGGCTTTGAAACCAGACCTGCGTTTGGCTCCCTGTCTGGCCACCTACAAGCCATGTGACTGGGGCACAGATGGCCACTGTTCCTTGTCGGCGACATGGAGCCAGCAGCAATACCTGCCTCATGGGGTCATTGTAAAGAGCACCTGAGACAATAAGGGGTACAGCACAGTGCCTGGCACATGGTGAGTACCCAGAAATGAGAGCTAGTATGATGCTGACTCAGGAAGATAAAGTTAAGGTTGGGAACATCCCTGAGAATAACTGAGTCCTTAACGTGAAAAGAAAAAAAGATCCAAAAACGCAACCAACGCCAGTTACTGACACAGCCCAGTGGGCTCCTGTGCAGCGTGCGCTGGCCCAGCAGAGGGTCTGCCCCAAGAGCCAGGAGGAGGAATGAGCAGATGGGGCGATCAGCTACAGGGCCTGGAGAAAGAAGGAACAGAGAAGCTGGAGGTCAGAGCAGCTCAGCACGGGTGCTGACAAGCAGCGCCGAGAGGAACTGCAGCCGTCACCTGAAGGTCGAGCAGCCTGTCCCCCGGCTGAAGGGACATAGTAGTCCTACCCCGCAGGGCAGACCATGGCAGCCTGCTATACACCTGCCAACGCAGAGAGAAGACACCATAGGTCACGCCAAATAAGGAGAGAGTTTGCCTGGAAGTCACTGATAGGAAATAGGTAAATCGTAGCAAAATCTGGGCATGTCTAGCACGAGGCTAAGAAAAGACACCTTCGGGAGAACCCTAGGGAGTGATAAGCTGGTAAGTGTTTAACAATAGGGTGGCAGCAGTGCCACTTTTCATGGTATAAGCATTCCCACCATGGTCCATTGGAAAGTACCAAGAAGACCTCCATCAGTTCACCAAGTCCCTGAAATGCCACAGTTAGCTCTTCTGAGCCTAGAAGCTGGCTGCAGCACTCAGAACCCCATGTGACATTGGAGCAGACCCTAAAACCTGGTCTGTCAAGATGTTCCTCACTGCCTGCCCTCTGCGCCTGTGCTCTGCCCACAGCAGCCGCTCTCCTCTGCTCCGTCCCTGACCTGCTCTGGCACCTGTGCATGTGCCCACCACCTTCCCTCTGTCTACTCCCAGAAGGTGACTTGGTAGCTTGGGGTAAGGGATAGAGCCACGGCAGGTACAAAACTGGGTCCCAGCCCCCACTCTGCAGGTGAGGAGCCACTCAAGGCGTCATGCAGGAGTATGCTGGCTGTGCAGAGAGCAGCTGTCTGTAGGGTTGGGTAAGAGGACACCCACAGAGCATGAACCCCATGCTCCGTACCCTGCAAGCCCACTCTGGGGGTGTGAGGTGTGCTTTAGTTCCCTCTCATACACCATTTTGCTCAGGAATGGGGAAATGGTCTCCAGCCATGCCTCATCAATCACCTCGTGCAGAAGTGTACTGACACCCGCCACACTCACTGCAGGTGGGAGGGAGCCTCTCTCTGGATTGGCCAGAAACCTGCAGAGCCGATGTTCTGGACCATCTCGTCAGCATTAAGCCATGCTGCCTTAGACCATCTACACTTGGATGTTTTCCTTCTGGGGCAAGACCCATCCTTAGCTTACATCTGCCTGTGGGCTGCTTCAAGGGACGTTTAAGAAATTTACAGGGAAATGGTCTTTTCTCCCCAGGAAATTATGTCTAGTGGAAAATGTGACTGCCTGCCAGGCTGCCCAGACAGCGGGGGAGGTAAGCCTTCAGCTCTGACAACCGTCGGAACTTGTGCTGCCTGCAGCCTGCCCACTGGTTAGCACACATCAGCCTCAGGGGCCCCAGAGCCAGCTCACGAATGCTCATGCTGGAGGCTATGCCAGGCAGGGCAAGCGCCCTGGGCCACACGCTGAGAGACTGGGACCCCATCTGCCCCCACACTGACTCACTGCGACCTTAGGCAAATCACCTGAATCCTCTGGGCTTCACTGTCTTCACTGGCACAGAGATCCCTTCTTGTCTCCCATGTAACACTATGAGGAGGAACTCAGGGCATGAGGGGTATGAAGGTGCCCTGGAGATGATTTACCATCAGTGTTCTTTAAGATGCTGTTTGCAAAGGCAAAGTAACGGTGGGAATTTGCTGGCGCCAAAATGGGGTTTTATCTGAAATGCTTTATTGATCACGCAGACACTGCTGACCTCAGTAAATCCTGCCGTGTACAGTGGGAGCCCAAATTTTGGCGTAGTGAGCGCCTCCCCAAGTGTATCTCCCAGCTTGATAACACTGGTAGGACCCCTGCAAATACTCCCAGAGTGCCTGACACATCCAAACAGAAAAATGGCCATGAGCAAAAAGGGGTCGTGATGCAAAGGGTAAGTGAATCCCTCCCACCCAGCACCATAGCTCCACCACCATAACACAAAGGGCCATTCTATTGCATGGTCTTACGAGTGGGGAAACAGGCTGAGCTAAGCAAGAATGAGGATTGTTTAAGGGGCCACAGAGCGTGCTTTACTCCTGTGGATTTAGGAGCGAGCTTAGCAAGGACTAAAAGTCAGCCACCGCCATGGTCAAAGGTAAAGAAGCCAGAGGAGGGACACTGCACAGCTTTCACACACACTGGCCGGCTACAGAATCCTGCTCCTGCCTCACAGAAGCCAGTTGTCCACCCCATGCTGTGGTTTAGTGTGGCCTGACCTCCAAATGTTTGCAGAGTGAGGACACCTCCCATGTCCACAGCCAGAAGCACTTCTCATGTCTGTGGACAGTTGGAACGCAGAAGACAACTGTGTAGCCCAGCCCTACCGCCCACCCGGGTTTTCCTTAAGCTGGAAACTGTATCAGAGATTTGCCTCGTAGATGTATCCCAGCTGGATCCCAGCAAGTCTCCATAAATCAGAAGGGGAAATTGTTTTGAAGCAAAAAGTTTTTCTCACATAACAGAGCTCAGGCAGATGGCAATTATTTATTTTAATTAAAAGAAAAATAGATAAGTTTAGTGAGCATGTTCTATGAGCGAAGTACTGTTCTAAATGCTTTATGTACATTGAACTCACTGATTCATTTTTACAGTCTTATGAGATAGAGACTTTTATGATCCCCAGTTTATAGATGAAAACCTGAGGTGAAAACAAAAGGTGAAGTGATTTTCCCAACATTGTTAAAAAGTAATTATATCCATTAGGTAACATTAGCTGCTATAATAAACAAACCCTGAAATCTTCCAGGGTTGACATGATAGAAACGTGTATCTCACTCATGAAAAGTCTCATTGGTGGGACAAATGGACACTCAGTCACACACAGTCACTCAGGACCCCAGTGACAGAGGCACAGACTGCCATCTTCACCATGTGACATCCAGTGTTGCTCTGGGCATCTACTTCCAACCAGCAGATGGGGGAGGAGGGACACAGAGACTTACATGGCAGGTGTTTACGGGCCACTCTCAGAAGGGGCACATGTCACTTCTACCCACATTCCAGGGGCCCAAGCTCAGTCACATAGACCTACCTGGATACAAGGGAAGGCTGAGGCCTGGTCACCATTCTACACTAAGAAAGAGAAACTCAAAGCTTGAGTGGTCAGCCAGACACCTCTGCCGTGGCTTTAGAGTTGAGATTCCAACCCAAGCAGCCTGGCTAGAGAGTGTGTCTTCTTTATCACTGTGCTACCTGATCTGGGTTCCAGAGTTGCTGGGAAAGTGGTCACCGGGTTCAGGTAGAGCTGGGAATCCAGGCAGGGCTGAGGTTGGGAGGGAGGTGGTAGTCATGTCGCAAGTGTTCAGCAAGTACAAAACAGCATTTTTCAATGATCTCCTCCACACACCTGTCAGAGCGTCTGAAATCCCACCATTAGCTTGACTTTCTTGGTCATGGGCTCAATAATATTTACGAATTCTTACAAAGTGGCAGATACCTCTAGGAAGAGTCAAACTCCAAAGCTTCTTTATTTTATAACTTCCCTGAATTTCCCTGAATGAGCTTATCAGATGCTTTTACCAAGGGGACCCCAGGGTGAGTTTACAGTCCAATGGGAATTAGAGATTCTGGAAGATGGAGTGAAAGTACTATAGGTATGAGAGGTGCGAGGAGTTCAAAATCTAGGAATGAGCCTTGAGTGGCCAGGGTCGGCGAGCAGTCAGTGTATCTAAGCAGAGGATGTTCTGTGCTGGGGGATGTGATGATTTCAAAGTATGTCCACAAATTCCTTGATACTCCTCCATTCAAGAGATGGAGGCCAATTGTCCTTCCCTAAAATACGGGCTGAACTTAGTGACTTGCTTCTCATGAAGGGAGTAAAGCAGACGTGATGGTGTGTGACCTCCAAGACTAGATCATAAAGGACACAGAGGCTCCTTCCTTGTTTTCTCCTCTTTCTTGGGTCACTTGCGCTCAGGAAGTTTGCTGCCATGTTGTGAGGACACTCAAGCAGCCTTTGGAGAAGTCTGCATAGTGAGGAGCTGAGGCCTCCTGCCAACAACCAGGTGAGGGAGCCATCTTGGAAACAAATCCTCCAACCCCACTCAAGCTTTCAGATGACAACACCCCCGCCAACATCCTGACCCTCAGACAGACCCACCCAGCAAAACAACTCCTGAATTCCTGACCCACAGGAACTATAATAGAATATATTATTGTCACTTTAAGCCACTAACTTTTGGTATGATTTGCTTTGCAGCTATAGATAACTCATGTGGGAAAAGGAAGGAAACCAGTGGAGGCAACACATTCCCACTCGTGGAATGCCTTGAATGCCAAAATGCTAGCTTTCATCTTAATGTATTATGAGGAGGCAATGAATGTTTCCACACATGACATGAAGTAGAGAAAAGAAGCAGGAAATCATTCCTTTGACCACGGAGTAGAGGAAAGCTCAGTCTCCCAATATCTCAAGCTGAGGATTTGCCTTCCTCTAGTGCAATAGTTCTCAACTAGGGGGTGAATGCCCCAAGTGACATTTAGCAATGTCTTGAGATTTTGATCATCACAACTGGGGATACAGCACTGGTATCTAGTTGGGAGACGCCAAGGATGTTGCTAAGTATCCTGCAATGCACAGCTCAGCACCCACAACAAAGAACTATCCAGCCCAACTGTCAGTTGTGCCAAGACGGAGAATACCGGCCCGCTTCTTGAACACCATCTCCCTTGAAGCACCTGTGCTCACTGGGCCTCTCCAGACTTAGAATCACCATTTGGACTCTCACACTGAGACACTTCCCTATTTTGAGGTCTCAGAAGAGGAAAATAAAACCCTCATTAATCAGAAAGACAGTGGCCAGATTCCTGGAGGCCAAAGCACAGCTGTGGGCATTGGACTAACCTCTTTCACAGATGCTCAAAGCCAAGACATTATAGATTACACTGTGCTAACAAATTAACTCTGAAGTCTCAGTGCCTTTACACACACAAGATTTCTTTCTCATTCACATAGTCCACTGTAATCCAGGAGTCTCTCCTCCAAGCAGTGACTCAATCTCTACGGCCACTTCCATCTCTGGTTATTCTATCTGCTTGCATTGGCCTTCTCTCATGACAGGTAGTGAAAAGACAGAAGAAAAGACAGCTCATGGCCAGTCCTGGAAATGCCTACACGCCGTTGGCCAGAACAAGTCACAGGGTCGCATCTAACTGCAAACGAGGCCGGGAAATGTAGTCCACCCATGAGCCCGTGAAGATTAGAAAAGTGGATGTTGATTAGCACTAGCAACATCTGTCCTTTAGTATAGTCCCTTTTCGTCCTAACCACCCAGGCCCTATACTCAGGACACAGGCCTGGGCCAAGCCCACTCGTTTAATGCCAAGAAAACCCTTTATTAAAAGATCAGGCATTGCCTGCGGTCATAGTCAAGTTGTCATGGAGGAGATGGAAGACGGCCCAGGACTCCTATCCATTATCTTTGCCTCCACAGTCAGCTATACAAGAACCGTCATTACTCTTTGGTTCAGGAAAATAATGAGAGACCTACCCTCCTAACCCCCAATCATGGACCCAAAGCGGGTAAGCTCTAATTAATGAAAGGACCCTCTTATCTGTCATACTTGATTACAATTTTGTGTCTCAGTTGTCAATTCCATTTGAAGGGTTTTTTAACTTCATATATTTTTCCAAAATGAGAATCAAACCTGAAAGTTACTTCATAACACAGCCTTCCTGAGTCCTTTATATCCTTAGCACTAGAACATTGTACAATTCTTTGCAACCCAGCTCAAGTGAAGGTCTATCTGAGCCTGTGCAAAAGCTGAAAGCTTAGTCATTTGATAAAAAGCAGAGGCTCTAAAGGTAAGGATTAAGGATAAAATGGGAGTTCAACTGCACACTATTTATATACATTCTTGTGGATATATATTTCATTAAAGATTTTTTAAGAGCCCATTCTGTATTCCCAATTTAAAATATTCAAGTGAATACAATATTCTTGGGATAAAAATGAAGGTAACTCCATGTGACGTCTGTGCCCCAAATGGAATCAGATCACCCCAGCCCCCTTCTTCTTAGCCTCTGTTCAGTAGTCCTGTTTCTTTTTCCTTTCCCTCTCAGTCCTGAGGAGCTGCCCTCTCTGCTGCTAACTGTCACCCCTGTGGGTGTGCTCTGTAAGCCTACAGAGCATGTTGGAATGCGGTTTGAATACAAGATGCTGCAGGTAATAAAGTTTATCGGAATGGCTTGTCATTATTTTTGCATCATTATACAATTACTGCAGCTTTGGAAGGTAATAAATCACTGCACAGGTGACAAATTGAGAAGCTAAGAAGGACAGTTATTCTCGCAGATAAAGCAACTGCTGACACTAACGAGATGTGGTAACGTGATGTTCAACCTTTTAAAAAACGTCCTGTGGTCCAGCGAGGTGTCAGTGGGAAAGCCATCTGTATCTGAAAGCATGCCAAGTCCATTGCCAAGACCACAACGGAGCTTGAAACTCCAACAGCTCCAAAAATGAGCATCCCGGTTTCACTCCTTGATGGTCCAGTGGGAGCATCATAACACCAACCACCAAACTCTAGCAAGTCTAAGCTTCATTTCCTCAGCTATGGGTGCCCAGACAGGCAATTATTCATTCATCCCGACTCAGGGGTGTCTCCAAAGAAACCTGCATTGTCATGCATACATGTGCGTGTGCATGCATGTGTTTTAAGTTATCTAACTACTAAACTGTCTCCACATAACTTCCTAATACATTAAATTTTGTTTTGTGTTTTCCTCCTGGGTAACAAAAAATAGCACAGCATATTTTCTGAAGATTCTAAAAAGCAGATCTCTAAAGTCACACAGGAGGTGTTTGAGTCCAAGAAACAATGCCCTAGGAGAGAATCATGAAGGATAAGAAGGGTTTGAAAAAAGAGAACTGGCTCAGCTCCACTCTGATGCTGACAGCGGTGCTGCTTGGGGTGCTGCAGTCTCCCTCCAAATTTATCCATGCATTCCTTGAGTACAAGGAATGCTGAGAAAAGAGCTAGGGGGGAACCTCTTCCAGAAAGTTCCAGTGCAGCCATATATTTGGAACCAACCTACAACACTAAATAAGAAAGCATCTTTGGTTTTGATGAAAATCAGCCAACTAACTAGTGCTTGGAAGGGGAAATTCTGGGTCAGTAAATGACACTCCAGAGAAGTGGTTCTCAAACCAGACCAAGGGCATTGGCGTCACTTAGGAACTTATTAGAAACCCAAATTCTTGGGTCCTACCTCAGATCTACTAAATCAGAAATGCTGGGGTATTATACAATTAAGAAACTACTAAATCAGAAAGGCTGCCCAGGCGAATGCACCTCTCTGAAGCACCAGGTGGCCTATTGTGTATTTTCCCTTTGTGCACAGCTGCCACATCTGGATGTGCAAGTTGGGCACTGCACAAATTCTCCCTCATCAGGGGATAATTAGGGGGCTGAAATATCGGCCATGCTTGCTTCTAAATCATGAGTTTAATGTGCTACATATGGCCTAAAAGTGTGCTTTTTTTTTAATATGTGCAAAGATATTATGTGGGCTGGAAGCTCATGTTACATTTATTCAAGTAAATCTCAACCTTCAGGAAGAAAGAAAATGAGCAGCAAGCAGAAATCAGGATCTCACCCTTCCAGATAGATGAATGGGCAGCTTAACCAAAAAATGGTAATTTCATTTCCCATAGTAACTTGAACTCACTAAAGCGAGGTTCTCGTAGCCAATCTCCACTGAAATTAAAATGAATTGCAAAGCAAAACTCTGAAGCTCACGGCCTGCAGGACATTTTCCCAACTGCACCCATCCTGAAGTCAGGGTTCTGCAAATATTGAAGTAATTTTTTGCCTTGTTGAATCCAGCTAAGTCCAGCACCAGGAAGCCATCTCAGAGGACAATGGGGACATGGGGAGGGGGGCTCATACCGAGCCCACGTACGGAGTATCTTCCTCACATGGGGAAAGACAACAGGATATATTTTATAAGCCTCAGTAACTTCCAAAATATCCATCAATCCTTTCATCCACACAACCTCCCAAGGTCCCGGCATCTCCCAAGATGGGCAGCCTCCTTTCCAAATTAAATAAAGTAAGTACACTTAAGAGGGTACTGTTCTTCCTCTGCCCTCACCCCTTCCAGAAAAAAAGGCCACGGGGAGGTGGCCCAGCTCATGCCTGCTCATCCCTGTGACTCTATCACATCACTGACAAAACCCCATGAGATTAGCAAGATTGGGGTGGGGGAGTTATTTCCTTCCTATTGTTCACCACATGCAGAAAAATGATCATTTTGTATGTTGCATGCTGGGTGATCGATTTCAATCCCCTGGAGATTTCCTGGGTCTGATGAGCACATTCATTCTCTTGTTCCTAATCTATTCCTTTGATTTGCACAACTTGAACATACTGTCATCATTTTAAAGAAGGGGAGAGAAGAGGAAATGAGAAAGCAAGGGCAGAAGGAGCAGGAGAGAGGGAGGGAGAAGCTTGATTTTGTCATTCCCGGGCTAGAAATCCCCCTGTATCTATAGTACAAATGCTCCCTACGCCCCCCACTCAAGACCTTAACACCCTGGTCCCAGAACTTGCCTGCACATGTCTATGCTGAGTTTTCAAGGTGAAATATAATGACAATGATAATATAGTCATAGCATCATTATCATCAGAGCTGAGCTGGTCTAAACTAAATACTAGAATGTGCCTGATCCTCAGCTTGAAGACTCACAATCATCACGTGTCTGGTTACTATTATTATCACTACGTCATAAGCTAATAAGTGGAAAATCTGGGAACTGGGCTCCAGCAATCTGATCCCACAGCCCCACATTCCTAATCATTATGTTAAGTGTTAAATGTTTCCTGATGTGGAACTCCTGCGCCTTTCTGTGCCCTGCGCTCCTTGCACATCTGGCAGTGACAGACCAGATGAAGCCGCCATTCGGGAATGACGTTCTTTATCCCAAACTACAAATGGTTGCCCTCTTCTCAGCCTCAAGTCGGAGGAGACCTTGTATATACAGAAACTAGATATAAAATAATCAAGAGACACAGATATTCTCTGGTCCCAGGAACCCCCTGAATCCTGGCATCTAACGCAAGATTTCACAAACTAATTGCTCAATAAATATTTGTTGAATAAGTATGTTCTCAGATTCATGTTCACTAAATTGTTGTGCATTTATATAGCAGACAAAGTGCCAGGTGATTTCTTGAATGTTACCTCATCTAAGCCTTAAAGGAGCTCAAGGAAGTACTTATACCTCTGTAATTGGATGAGGGCACTGGCGTGCAGGAAGGAAAGTGGCTTCCATCTTGCCTGGAGGTGGTGATAAGCTGTGTGTTCATAACTGGAGGAAGGAAAGAGTTTATGAAAAACAGGAGCTACTTAGGGAAGCTAGATTCTTGGTCAAAGAGAATCTGACTACTTTATACTCCCACCCAACTCAAATCTCTTTCCCTCATTATCCAAATGTTTACTTCACTGCTGAATTTCGATTCCTCAAACGGAAATAGCTAAAATGGAAATACCTCCAGGAGATTTATGAGGTGTTCTGATAACATAGCTGCATTTAAAAAAATCCCTTCAATGCTTACAGGCTTAAAATAACCATTTTATTACACTCATCATTTTGTGGGTCAGGAATTTGGGAAGGGCTGGTCTGAGGGGTTCTCACTTGGGGTCTCTCAGTATGTTCAAGTTTGGGGTTGTAGGGAGATGTCAGCACTGGCCATGTTATATGAAGTCCCAACTGGACTGGACATCCTAGATGGCTCACTCACATGGGGAGCGGGCACTGCTGGCTGTTGGCTAGAAGCTCAGATGGGGTGCAGACTAGAGCCCCTCTAGTTATTCTCGACAGCATGGTGGCCTCTGGACTTACATGGGCACCTACCTGGTTTTCCCCCAAGTGAATGTCCCAAGAGAACCAGGCAGAAACTGCATCGACCTTTTGACCTAGCTTGGAAGTCACCCAGAGTCCCTTCCACTACATTCTTATAAATAGCCCCACGCCCAGATTCAAGGAAAGACCATCTCTCTAGGAAGGTGTGTCAAAGCATTTGCAACCATGTTTTAATGCCACATGAGGATATTGATCCTTATCCCCAGGATAAATTTGAGTCAACCTGATTCCTTTGTAGGCAAGTCAGTCGCCACGGATGGCCACCATTGATTCCTTCCCCCACTGTCACACACGTGCTGCTTCACCCAAGGTGGCATCTCTTTCCCCTCACTTAAATCTAGGCTGGCCTTACCCTATAGCATGTGGCAGAGTGACCACAGTAATTGGCCCAGCCTTTCAAAGGACCAGCAGCTTCTACTCCTGAGGGAAGTCAGACACCATGCAGGAAGCAGACCCGCTCTGAGACCATCACGCTGTGAGGAAGCCTAAGCTTGCGAAGGTTTCGTGAAGTGGTCCTTTTCCAATGGAGAAAACCCAGGGAACCCGGCTGGGAGCCAGAAGCAGAGTCCCAAACATGACCCAGCTGAGCTGCCCCGGCCAGACCCTGGCTATGTGTGCCTTTCCAGTCAAAACCAGACATCATGGAACAGACACAAATTGTCAACTGTCCCCATACGCCCTATCCAAATTCCTGACCACAGAAATGTGAGCATATAAAATGACTGTTGTTTTAAGCCACTTGGTTTTAAGACAGTTTATTGAGCATCAGTGTATAAATGAAGCACTTTCTAATCACTTCCCAAGACTAGTCACATCAGAGGCTTAAAGGGGAGAACACGAAAGCACTGTCTTCAGAGGACGGCCCGCGGGCTGGAGTGGGAGCTGGGCGAGGCTGCAGAAGAGAACTTGGGAGGAAATCAAGAACATATCCAGCTTGTTTCAAAGTTTTGCTCCTAGTAATAATAATAACAACAACAACAACAACAATAATGGAAAAGGATTCGCCTTCTTTAACTTCTCGCTCATCACCACTGTCCCTCCTCCCAGGACATGGGGAGGTCAGAATAGTATGTATTAAATTGAATTTTTAATTTATTTTTACGTGTGAAATATGTTACACATACTGAAACAAGCACAATGTAATTTAACAAACACCCTTGTACTTACCACCCAGCATTTAAATAGACTTTTTAGGAGCAGTCGAGAATCTGAATCAGTTTTCATAGTATTACTTTTTATAGGAAAATATGTTCTACATTCTGAAAAACTGTCTTAGGGATGAATTCCTGGGATACCCTTTGGCAGTCAGTAGTGGGGTTAAGTATCGGCTTCCCAAGAACCTCGGAGTCTGGAAGGCCCCCAAATAAGGCCAGTGACTTTCATTTTCCATATCCACAGCCCCACCAGCACCACCACTCAGTGCCCAGAACGTTACACAAAGGCCCCCAGGGGACAGCTTGCCTGCACTGCTTCTAGGTGAACCACCCGAGCCTGTACCATTCGCCTCCCACTATTTACCACTATTTCCACCTTACCCACAAAATGTACTTGTCCTGTGTTTCACCCCTGAGACAGCTGATAGCCAACCAATTTGATGAACACCCTAGACCTTTTACCAACGGCTAAGTATGTCACTTTCCCAAGGCCGGATGTTTGCAAGTTAATAGATACCATCTAGAGACAGTGCAGGGCAACCCACAGCAGGCAGGTCATGACAAGAGGAGGTATGGGTGCATTGGGGTCTCCCATTTCACCTCCAGACCCACTCTCCATTCCTCTCTCCCTGGGAAGCTGACCTCTATGGATTACATGAGGGGCTCCCTTGCTTCTAGCTTTCTATTGGATTTGGTCAATGGTAGGGCACCCACAGGACATGAGCAAAAGGGAAGCGAGTACAGTCCAGGTATTTATCCTGTTGGTTCCCTCCCTGTGGAGTCACCACGGGCTGTCCCCAACCAAAGCCTAAACTCTCATTAGACAGTCAATCCACACAGCCCTCCCTTTCGTGAGTTCCAGGAACTGCTCCCTACCCTTATTTTTTCAGGCCTAGGAGAGGTAAGGCACCTGGTGTTCCTGTCCTGGGACTCTGCATTATCCCCTGTGGGGTGACTTCATCCTGCCTGCATCTTTGCACAGACTCTGTTAAAGTCCCCTCAAAGTGCTTAATCTGAATATGCCATCATATTCCTGCTGGGAATGAATATATGAGGGAAGTGAACAATATAGGAGGGAAATGAAACCTCTCAGCATACCTCAAATCTTGTCACTTCCCCTCTCTTGGGGAGATGACCCAGCCGGGAGCCATCAATAACACAGGCAAAGTAACCCTGTACCCAGGCCCAATAGGGAGATAGAATCCTAAGGCCTCTTTCAGTTCTGTGAGCCCTGAGCCCTCTGCCTTTGGCTATCCCAGGTGTATGAGGTAAGCATGGGACTGCAGGTGAGGACACTTCCACACTCCTGCTCCCACCAAATGCAGTCACCCCTAATTCTGAGCCACTTTCTTATGCTTTATGCTTCTTCATAAAATGACAGGACATATTATAAGCAAAATAAGCTTGCTAAATATAGTCTATTCAGCCTGGAGAAGGCTAAATTATTCATAACCAAACCAGGATATACAATGCACGCTAAACACAAATCCATTTTTGATTTTGGTATTTTTTTTCTGGGGCCTGTGTATTCAGTGCCCCTGCATTGATCTATAATACCCCCTGATGCCTGCATTTGCTCAGGAGGAAGATCTCAGCATTGGGGCCAATTACCAAACTGTGAAGAACACCAGTCTCGCCCTCTGTAGGACAGCAGTATCCACAAAGTTGTCAATTGTCCATCCTGTGCAATGCAGTCCTAGAGGCACGTGCATCCTATAAAAGGATGGTCAGACACTCCCCGCAGAGCCCCAAGGATAAACAAGCCCTGAAAAAGACATCATCGAAACCTGGACAGCTCAGCTTCTATCACACCATGAAAGGCAAGTTGGGACAGTGTGATGGTGACAACTAAAGCCACTGAGTTCGTGATATGATCATTGCCTAGGAAACAATGTACAAACCCCTCCCCCCAAAATGGAGGTCTCCACTGGGCTCGTGCATTTCAAATTATTTCCAATCCAAGCTCCCGCCACACAGAAGCTGCTGATTAGATTTTTCTGTAGTATGAGAATCATTGTTGTTAATACAGATGTCTCTGAGACATCCTTCTGCTTACTACTAGTGCTTTCCAAATAAGACAAAGTGGAACCATGAAATAAAACACAGATCTCAGTTGTTCTCTTCTTTCTGAGTGTCACTCCAGGAACTGAAGACTTAGGCAACTGACTGTGACCTAGAGGCTTCATGGGCACCTCAGAATGTTCCATGAATAAGTGGGGACGTGTACAGAGGAGCAAGCTAGAAGGAGAGATTCCTAGGTAATGATCTGCCAAGATATGATGTTTCTGTTCTAATCGTACAGAAAAGTCTGTCATAAATAGGTTACTCATTAGTAAAATGGATATAGATTTTATGAATAGTAGTTAGAAAGAAAGAGTTTAATTTGAGGACAGAATGTGATGTTCAGATGGAAATGGACAGCGGGATTGATAATGTGTCTATTTCCAGATATCCCACTGTTACCTAAGGCCCTTGGAGAGTGGGGTAACCTCTACTTCCTAGATATGGTCACAGGTTATGTAGCTTTAAAGGACAAACCTTCAGCCACTTGACTCGTGTGATTTGATGGGCAGCCCTTGACTTTCCAGAACCTAAGGTCAGAGGGATGTCACTGGACAGACCATCTGACGAGGGGCAGTGAGCAAAAGCAAAACTCGATGTATCTTTTCTCTCCTGACAGCAAAGCTCCTGTTCAGCCCTGGAGAGGGGCCCAAACTTCAGGGTGTTTCATCTCGGCTTCCTTTCCAGTGTGAACAGAACATGCTGTATTGATCAAAGAAAAGAGCCTGGGATGTAGGACTCGCGGAGCAATCAACCCCCCTGGAAGCTAGTGAACATTTTGTTCCATTGCCTGAATCATTGGATGAAGAGCGCTCTGAAAATTCAAACCAGCAGGACAAGTCCCATCCGAAGACAAAGAGGTGGGGGGCACTGGAGTCCCTGGGAAACGGGCCTGGGCTTGAACCCCAGCTCACCTGCCTGTCAGCTGGGGGCCTCTCTGCAGTTAGACAAGAATCAATACCTATCTCTTGTCTATTGCCTGGGAAGGCTGTGACGGAATACATGAGAAAGCATGTTGTAAACAGCAAAGCACTTACAACTATGAGAGGTAACTATCATTTTCACCTTGGAAGCCATTACAGTCTTGAAACCATGACAGGCCCACATGATTTTTCCTTAAACCAGTAGTTCCAAGAATGGTCCCCTCATCAGCATCGCCTAGAAACTTGTTAATAATACAAATTATCAAGCCCCAGATGCAATGAATCATAAATCCTGGTGCAGGGACAAAAGGAAGGTGGGAAAAAAATCAGTGTTTCAAATCACGCTCAAGTGTGAGAACCACTGCTCAAAGGAAATTGTGACATGTCTGATGTAGGTGAGTCTCTATCCCAAAATGACTGAGATGGCCTGGCTCAGCCCACCAGGCCCTCTTTGGCTTGGGACAGACAAGGGGATGTGTGAGATACAGAGGAGAGGAAAGCCCATCCCCTGTACTGTCCTTGGGGTGCAGGGTAGAGTTCAAGCTAAATAAGAGCCTCCATAGACAACAGGCAAATGATCGGAGCGCCCCAGAATGTGCGACGGATTCGCCTTGCAGAGACTGGCATATCTCCAGGGGGTGGCAGGCGAGGGGGAAGAAAGTAATCAGTCTCCAAGGACGTTCTCTGGATGTGAAAAGGCAGAGATGAGGAAAAGCACTTGTGCGGGGTTGAAAGAGGGTAAAGGAGGTGAGCACCAGAACGGCGAGCAGGGTAGGTGGGAGGGGGGTGAAAGAGAACCAACTCACTGGGTCCAGGTGGCTCCCGCAAGGACTCCTCTGAGCCTGAAGCTGATTTCCCTCTCTCAGTACAGATGCAGATTCTCTTAAATTAATAAACTGCACAGACCCATCCAAGTTACATACTGTGCTTAATCCTCAAGCCTTCCCTAAATCTATCTTTTCTCCCCTGCCAACCACATCAGGCCTATAAATAGAGAAGTTTCAGGCAAAGGAGTGGCTGAAATTGCATGATTTATTAGGATGATTATATATTATTTATGTAAGAATTACATACGTGATTATTTACCATTGTAATCATGCCTGTGCTCTAGCTCTGTTAACCATAAAATACCATTTTTGCTTTTAAGGTTGTTATGGTGTTCTAAAAGATTTTAATTATTTGTAATTTTATTTGAATGCACCCTGATGTTTTTAGAATGAAGAATGCTGCTCTAAAATATCTGATAAACAAATATTTAGTCTCTACTATCATTTCAAGAGATTTGGCCTACTATTATAAGGTTTGGTTGCCCCAACGTGTGATTGAGAAGGATGCCGTATGGCTTGAAATCATCATGGATAAAATCATTCATTCATTCATTCATTCATTCAATCAGTAAAAATGCACTGAGTTCCTACCATATGCCAGGCACTGTGCAAGGAACATCTTGCTGGACCTACAACAGATGGAGAGGGGCTCTGGGAAATGCTTCGAGAGGAGGACCGACAGTCTACATTCTCTGCAGACTGTGTTATTTTGCCTTACTCTAAATAAGGGTGTTGGTCAGGGTAGGCTGTAATGCCTTGCCCTCTTAGGTAGCACTGTACTGGTAACAGGTATTTAAATATAGGTCACTAAACACTACAGAGAAAAATCTGATCAAGGATTTGTGTCCCTGGACCCTGGCTGTGCAGGAGCTGAAGCTCAGGCCAGGAGATATGAAGTGTGAGGCCAGTGACCCCACACCAGGGACCATTGGTGAAGTCCTCATTCCCTCCTCTGAGCATTTCTCTCCCTCAGGTCCCCCTCCCACTTCAGGCCCCACAGCCCTAAGAGCACACTCATTAGCCAGTCTGAGTCATAAATAGGACACTGAGAAACAGAATAATCAAAATGCATGTTTAAACAAATTTGATATCTGAAGTACTTAAAACATTATCCAAGTAATCATCATTGGGGAGATGAAAATGTTGTTGGACCATGTTACATTTGCTTTATGGCGTAGTGTTTATTTTCTTTTTAATTACATATCAAAGGTTCTTTTATCGATTTCGTGTTTAGTCCCCTAAAGGTTTAGTGTTTAGTCTCCTTGGCCTCGGGAGCGAAGAACATATAACCTTAGTCTCACTAAGGTGTTCATGTCTGGCTCTAACTTAGACCTCGCTCAAGAACAATGCTACTTAAAAACAATTCCTATACTGTTGGACGTTGGGGTATTTGCAGAAAGCCCATTGCAAAGATAGTTTTAATACAAAGGTTGTCAGAATTCCCTTCAAACCTACCTTCATGACAATTGCCTGCCTTATCTACCCATGAGATAGGAAGGGTATTTGAGTCAATGATTCCTATGCAATTGAAGAGAAATTTTCAAATCTACTCAACATGGTAGTTATTCTCCTCCCCACAGAATCCAAGGTCAACAGCAGAACTCCTATTTCTGCTGCAGCAAAACAAGAGATTCAGAAAAGTAGAAGATAAATGCCATTTCTAACGTCTGCAGCCGACATCCATGGTAGGCATTTTGCTGACTACTTACTGGAAAAATGAAAACTCTGTTAGTGCTGCCTGAATAGAAAACAATGCTACTAGAGCTAACTAAATGCAGTTGATAAAGACGCAACCTAAATATAACTCTGAAAACATCACATAACAAAGACAGATAGTAAGAGGAAGGATGGAGCAAAACAGACAGAAAACTATTAACAAAACGGCAGTAGTTTAGTCCTTACCTATCAATAATTATTCTAAATGTAAATGAATTAAGTTCCCCAATCAAAAGACTTAGAGTGGCTGAATGGATTTTAAAAAGCAAGAGCTAGCAACTTGCTGTCTCTTATCAGAGACCCACTTTAAGGATACACATAGGCTGAGAGTGAAGGGATGGAAAAAAATATTCCACTCAAATGGTAACCAAACGAAAGCAAGAGTACCTGTACTTATGTCAACAACAACAAAAAATTTAAATCAAAAACTGTCTTAGAGATGAAGAAGGTCATTATTTAATGATAAAAGGGTTACCTCAACAGGAAGAGATAATAATTACGAACATATACACCCCTCATATTTGTCAATATTTGATATATATATCAAATATTGACAAATATGAGGGGAGAAATTGACAGAAATACAATAGTAGCAGGAGACTTCAATACCCCACCTTCAACGAACAGTTTACTTGAACAACAATATAGACCAAATGGACCTAAAAAATATATTAAGAACTTTCCACCCAACAGCAGAATACACATTCTTCACAAGTGCACACAAAATATTCTCCAGCCTAGATCATATGTTAAGTCACAAAATAAGTCTTAACAAATTTAAGATAGATATAATACCAAGTATCTTTACAGATCTCAAAGGAATAAAACTAGAAATTGACAACAGCCAGAACACTAGAAAATTCACAAATGTATGGAAACTAAATGGCACACTGTTAAATGATTATTGGGTTAAAGCGGAAATCAAAGAGAATTTTTAAAATGTATTGAGACAAACAAAAACAAGTACATGACATACCAAAACTTATGGGATGCAGTAAAAACAGTACTAAGAAGAAAATTTACAGCAACAAACACATTTTTAAAAGATTTGAAATAAACAATCTAACTTTACATCTCAAGGAACTAGAAAAAGAAGACAAACTAAGCCCAAAGTTAGAATAAAAAGAAAATAATAAAAATTAGAGCAGAAATACATCAAATAGAGAAATAGAAAAAATAATCACTAAAGCCAAGTATTCGTTTTTGAAAAAATAAAATAAAATTGACTAACCCATAGCTAGACTAAGAAAAAAAGAAAGAAGACTCAAAAAAAATTGGAAATGAAAGAAAAGACATTACAACAAATGACCCAGAAGTAAAAGGGATCATAAGGGACTTTTACGAACAATTATACATCAACAAATTCGATAACCTAAAAGCAATGGATAAATGTCTGAACCATACAACCTACCAAACTAAACCAAGGAAAAGTAGAAAGCCTGAACAGACCAACAACAAATAAGGAGAATGAATCAGCAATCAAAAACCTCCCCTCAAAAGAAAAACCCAGGACCAAAATGATCTACAGGTTCAATGCAATCCTTATCAAAATTCCAATGACATTTTTCACAGAAACAGAAAAAGCAATCCTAAAATTCATGCGGAACCACAAAAGACCCTGAATAGCTAAAGCAATGTTGAGAAAGAAGAACAAAATTGAATGCATCCCTCTTCCTGATTTCAAATTAGCTATAGTAATCAAACAGATAGTGCTGGCATAAAAACAGGTGCAAAGAACAACGGAACAGAAACACCTGCATGTGTGGTCAACTAATCTTCAACAACGACACCAAGAATGAACAATGGGGAAAGATAGGTTCCTCAATAAATGGCTTTGGGAAGACTAGATGTCCACATTCAAGGGAATAAAGTTGGACCCTTATCTTACACTATGCACAGAAATTGCAGATTTAAACGTATGACCTGAAACTGTAAAACTCCTAGAAGAAAACACAGGAGGAAAACTCCTTGACATTAATCTTTGCAATGATTTTTTTGATATGACAACAAAAGCACAAGTAACAAAAGTAAAAAATCAAAAAAACAAAAAAAAAACAAGTGAGACTACATCGAACTAAAAAGCTTCTGCACAGCAAAGGAAACCACCAACAAAAATGAAAAGGTAACCTGTGGATTGGGAGAAAATATTTAAGCCACATATCTGATATAGAGTTTAAAAGCATTCTGATAACAATTCCAATTTGGGAGTAGGAATCTTTAAACACTCACACACACAATTATTGCACACCAGGAGAGTGTCCAAGGAGAATTTGTCTCAATTCTGACATTATCTTCCCAGAAATAGCATCAGATTCCACATGTTAAGGACTCAGTCCTACAAGACTGCCCCTACCCCGCACCCACCCAACCTCAGATGCCAGTCACAAGCCCAGGTTGTTTGTT
This sequence comes from Rhinolophus sinicus, assembly GCF_036562045.2. Classification (NCBI taxonomy): domain Eukaryota; kingdom Metazoa; phylum Chordata; class Mammalia; order Chiroptera; family Rhinolophidae; genus Rhinolophus; species Rhinolophus sinicus. The sequence continues at coordinate 14,841,889 of NC_133755.1, forward strand.
ACCTGTGCTTCTGACCCAATGGCTATACATCAGAAGTTTCCAAGATCCCCTCCTCAGGTTCTATTAATTTGCTAGAGCGGCTCACAGAACTCAGAGGAACATTTCACTTATTAGATTACCAGTTTATTAGAAAAGGGGTAACGGTGGGGGTTGGGGGAAATGGGGACATGTTGTTCCAACCGTACAAAGTTTCAGTTATATAGGATAAGTTCTAGAGATCTTATGTACAAAACAGGGTGACTATAGTTAATAACATTAATTGTATATATGAAATTTGCTAAGAGAGCAGATCTTAAGTGTTCTCACCATAACACACACACACAAGGTAACTATGTGAGGTAATGGATGTGTAAATTAACTTGGCTATAGTAATTATTTCACAATGTATATGTATATCAAAACATCACGGTGTACATCTTATTTACATACTATTTTATTTAAAAAAGAAAAAATTCAAGTAAAGACTCATAAACATTAAACTGATGAAAGAGAGAAGAAAGCACAAGCTGAATGAAATAATATGAAGTCTATTGGTAATTACATGCAATGTAAACGCACAAATTATTAATTACTTTTTAATGGTTATGTGATGTATTCCCTAGAATTGGTAATACATTTTTTTTTTAAGATTTTATTGGAGAAGGGGAACAGGACTTTATTGGGGAACAGTGTGTACTTCCAGCCTTTTTTCCAAGTCAAGTTGTTGTCCTTTCAATCTTAATTGCGGAGGGTGCCGTTCAGCTTCAAGTTGTTGTCCTTTCAGTCTTAGTTGTGGAGGGCGCAGCTCAGCTCCAGGTCCAGTTGCCGTTTTCTAGTTGCAGGGGGCACAGCCCACCATCCCTTGCAGTTGAGAGGACGCATTCCAAACAACTGAGCCATCTGGGAGCTCAGCAGCAGCTCAGCTCAAGGTGCCATGTTCAATCATAGTTGCAGGGGGCGCTGCCCACCATCCCTTGCAGGACTCGAGGAGTTGAACCCGGAACCTTGTGTTGAGAGCCCACTGGCCCATGTGGGAATTGAACCGGCAGCCTTCGGACTTAGGAGCATGGAGCTCTAACCGCCTGAGCCACCAGGCCGGCCCGGTAATACATTTTTTAACATACCTTTATTGATGAACATTTAAACCATTCTAATTTTCCTTATTAAAACCACTGCATCATTAGTATAAATACACAATGAATTGTCTATGATTATAACAAGTTTATAGAGGGAACAATATAATAAAAAAATATTTAATTCATATATAAATTAAATATAAATGGATACACATGGAATATATATATCCCTGAAAAAGTGTATTTGGTGAGATCAAGAGCTCTAAAATGATTTTTCTGGCGTAGACTAGCACAAACATGGAGTACATAGAACACAGAAGATGTGTTTATGATACAGAAATAAAACCATGGCAGCAAAAGACAAAGAACAAAGTAAAATCCTGAGGGAGAAATTTCTCCTAATCCCGTGTTTCTAAGAGATTCATCAATTTCATCCCAAAGAGGAACTCAGGCCTCAAAAATGCATAGCAAATAGAATTACTTGTGTGTACTCTTAGGTTAACTGGTTAGTAAGCTCTACCTAGTTCTTATTTAAAAGTCTGAGTACCCTCAATTAATCATTTTGTGGTCATTTTCCAGCTTGAGGTGAAGAACTGGTTTGAGAATTTTTGTGGATAGATTATCTCAACCAGGGAAACCCAACTGCCGGTTTCAATCAAAACAATGATGCCCCCAAGTAGGCAAATCAAGTCAGTAATTCTTTCCCAGTACAGGAACTGAAGAAAGTCCAATTCTGTCTGAAGATTTGTGCTTCATATTATACTAGCCCCAGATCTAAAAAAGAGGGATGATATTCCAAGGGAAACCTCACCCCAATTGTTCTCAGAACAAGTTACCAAAGGATACTTATCCCACCAAAACACGCAACACGTCTTCGAGGCCTCTGGCCCATCAGGTTTCTAACATTTGACGCCAGCTCCTGGCCTCCCCTGGCCCCCTCACTCTCACTGGTCTTAGTGGACGTAGACCAGCACTATCCAATAGAGGAAGAATGCAAGACGCATACAATTCTAAATTTTCTAGTAACCACACTTCAAAAAGTAAAATGAAACAGGTGAAATTAACGTTAATAGTATATTGTATTTAACCCAACATAGTCAAAATATGATTGTTTCAATATGTAATCAACATAAAAAATTATTCATGAGACATTTCCCATTCTTTCTTTTGTACTAAGTCTTCAAAATGTGGTGTGCATATTTTACACGTATAACACGTCTCGACTTGGACTGGTCACCGTTCACATGCTCAGCTGCCACATGTGGCTCCTGGCTGAACAGTGCAGACTTTAGAGGGTCTCATTTAAAGTCCTCCCTACCTGATCATGACGCCCTACCCTAGCGTCAGGAACCAAACCTGGATGACAGTACTTGGACTCACCATGGCGTTTGCCAGTGTGCCTCGCCTGTGAGTCTGCAATGGCCCACACAAAGCAGGGCCTCTGTGCCCACAGGACCTGGCTGGTGGCCAATGCCACCTGCCCCCTCAGCTGGACAAGCCAGACCTCTCTCCTCGTTTGCATCTGCTATCTGAACTTCCTATCTGAGCCTTGATGGAACAGTTAAATCCTTTCAAAGTTTTTCTGAGGGAATGTCTCATTTCTTCATGTGAATTACAAAAGGTTATTTTTAAAATCAAAGAACAATCTTGAGGGGGAAGCAGCTTTCTCACCAGTGACCTATGTGCACAGTACTCTTAAGGATCACTGGCCTCGGGGGAAAAAAAGCCCATCACATCTCGCTCGCCATCCACAGGTCAGTGGGGGGCGCCTGCCAGACAGAGAGGAAATGAAGATGGGGCCTAGAGGCACAAGTGGGAAAATATGCTTGAGATATGGCTTCAGAACTCTAATCCAGGGTGTGTAGGAAGCTCAGAACCTCCTGTACCCGCAAGCAGTGAATAAACAACAGACAACACGGGAAATGATTTGGTGGCCCCTGTGACTTCCTCACGATGATCGCAATGCCACCATTAGCACTTCTGCCTGAAACTTAAGACAGGAGGAAGCCCAGGAGGAGACTGTCGTCGTCATGCCAGAGTGGAGAAGGAACGTGGGAGCAGGAAAGAATACAGAATGGCCGACAGGGTGTGATGGGCGAATTGGCTGGCAGCCCTCTCAGTGTAGATACAGTGCTCGGGGCTGGGCATGCGTGATCAGGCACCAACCAGTCCATTCTTCGGGAGCCTTTGGACTCTCAGAGCAAGCTAACAGCCAACGTTAGCCTGACTTCTCTATACCCACTTTCCGTAAGGCCAGCAGTGATGCTAAATGACAGCCCTGCTGGAAGACGTGAGCAATCAACCCACTATTCATATGCTCGACAGATGCGATTACACCAAGGTCCCAATTAGCTTCTTAAGAAGCTCACTACCCCCCTTCCCAAATAATTGTGTTTTGACTGGTATTTGGAATCCCAAATCTTTGACCCCACCTTTCTCCCTTCCCTGCTGTTTACCACCCAGGTGGCTGAGTGTTCATTATATGAACGAGGTTCTGTGGGAGCACAGAGCACAGAACTAACTCCTGCAGAGGCCAAGATTTCAGAGCAGTGACATAAAAGCCAGGTCTTAACAGTTGTGTGGAAGCTCGTCAGGCAGAAAAACGAGGCAGGAACAGCTCAGGCAAGAGATGCTATAGGTGTAAAGCAACAGAGCCAGGAGGAGGGGTAGCAAGGTGGAATCTAACTTTAAAGACGTCACATGCTGCCCCAGGCCAGCTCAGGAAATGGACCTACAGCCAGGGCTCTCGCCTAGTTTAGGTTTCTTTTGGCACAGGGCACCGTTGGAATGTGTTTGGTCTCTTCTGTAATTTCACATGCAAACGTCTGATTTCATAACACCTTTTTTCTAAACAGGCACAAAAATCATCCCCAAAGTTGACGTGCCCAGAGCTTCCTAACAGCCCATGCCTGTGAGCCAGTCTCACAAACATCGTAAGTGACTTCAGCGTTCCCCACCAATGCAGCTGGAACACTTTTAATGCTTACAGTCCTGTGTCACCCTGGTTCTGAGATCCTCTTCCAATTAAAACCTGGTTACACTTCTCCTTCCAAGTGCGAAAGGATCCAATTAAAGTTAATGAAAGCAATCAGTCTGCAAGTCTCGGGGTGTTTTGCCCCATTTGTGAATACAGGTAATAATGCCACTGACCTCGTGGAGGGAGAAGAGGCACCATAGTTCTCTGCAAGTGAGCCAGGCCTGAGCCAGCCAGCCAAAGAAACCTGTAATTTAGGAGGTCACGCTGCATGATTCCCCCAAAGCTCAGGATGCCATTAAGCACTAACCGTGGGAATCTGTCCTTTCAGGAGCTTCAGACTCATTTGGCTGCCATATGGCTGGCGCTTAGCAGGGCCTCCCATAAGCCTAAAATCCTGGGACACCCTGCACTTATTTTCAAGAAGCCATTCAGTGCCTTACCCTTGAGTTTCTATCTGGCTTCCAGAAGGCAGTGCTTACTCCCAGAATGCCACCAGTAGAGCCCCCAAAGCCCCTGAGGTGGAATCAGCTTAAGTCCGCTGTCTGAGTTCCTATGACATTCTCTAGCCCTCAGTCCTAATGCTCAGAGCACCACAGGCCCCTTCTGGGTATCAGCTCAGAGGGTCAGCCTATGATGCTTCAGGAAGCATCAACAAGGCCCACATCCCCATGCCAGGGAAGCTATGAGGACACATCCTTCAGACACTGCACATACATGCCATGAGGGTTACTTGTCACCATTCATTTCCATGGGGACATGTCCTCCCCACTCCACTCCCTCTGCCCAAGTTCAGTTGAAAAACCACACACCCATCTAAGCTACATTTGTTCCTCGCGGTTCTGTATTTATTTTGAAGGCTGACTCACTCGACAGTCATTTCTTGGCAGAATCATGCAGTTTTGACCTCAAAGCAATTGTCGCATGATTTCTGTTTCCCCAGATCACTGCCTCAGATGTGAGAATCTGACCCTGACCCCATCTGGCTGTAGTGCCTGAGCTATCCCTGTTCTCGGGGAGCTTCAGCTCTGGCTGGGGAAACAAAGCTGACACTTGTGAGCAGCTGGAAAACCGAACAAGGCAGTAAATAATTAAGTGCTACTCAATTACATAATTGATTAATTATAACTAATTGCTACTTAAATGAACTGCTCCAGTCCACATTGATCTTCCTGGCTCTGACCTCCTAGAGTGGCCATGGTCTGTACCGCTGACTCTGGCACTTACACGTTGTCCAGAACATTCCTCCTATCCTGTCGTGGATAAGTCTCCTCTCTCATGATAGTGTCTCCAAGGGCAGGACCAGGTCTTTCTGAGCCAAGAACAGGCCCTGGTTTCTCCCTCTTCTATGCCCCACGGCAGAATCAGCCATTCAAAGCATTAGGCTCTTGGCTTAGTAAACACTTGTTGGTAGATGTCAACAATACGGACTGGTGTTCGTATAAGCAGTGTCCCCTAGGAGCCCGTGCCCTCGCGTGTAAACCAGGGTCACACAGTCATAATTGGTTTTTCTTAGCCCCCTAGCATGGCCTTGAGAACGGCCCTTCTTATGTTCCTCTATTCTGGCTTGTTCAGCCATTGAGCTAGTGCTTCTACAGTCGTGGCACTGTCCTGCTAGGATCTTTTCTGTGGTCACCACTGTGCTCATGCAAAGCCCTTCTTTCCCTTATGACTTGTTTGATGGATGATGTGAAGGAAGGGAAAGCCAGGGAGTCACCCACCTTTAGGGTTCCAGGCCTCCCTCACTAGGCTCTGAGCAACTGGAGGAGTCTTGACTCATCAGTGGGTCCCCTTACCTGGAGGAGACCACTGTCTCAGTCAGCTCTTGCTGCCATAACAAAATGCCATAGACTGGGTGGGTGAACCACACGAGTTAATGTTCTCACAATTGTGGAGGCCGGATGTCCAAGATCAATGTGTCTGCAGGGTTGGTTTCATTCTGAGCCCTCTCCCCTTGGCTTGCAGATGGCTGACTTCTTGCTGTGTGTTCACATGGTCTTTCCTCTGAGTCTCTGTCCTAATCTCCTTCTCTCGCAAGGACACTGGTCGGACTGGTTAAGGGCTCATGCAGATGACCTCATGTTACCTTACCTACCTCTTTAAGGGCCCCATCTCCAAAAACAGTTATGTCTGAGCTACTGAGGGTTAGGACTTCAACGTTCAAGTTCCGTGGAAAACACCATTCAGCCCACAACCACCACTCAAAATCTAAGTGCCTACTAAGTGTTGGGGACTTGGTGGAATGGGGATGACAGATGGATGGTTAGAAAAATGGGACAGGTGCTAAACGGGGGGGACAGAACAAATGGTGGGAAAAATGGGTTGGGAGAGTCTTTCCCAGTCCTGGCCTCTTCCTTCTACTCCGCCACGTCCTTTTCTTTCTCCCTGGAAGAGGCCTCTTTTTAAGGTGATAATTCCTGTGTTCCCTTCACAGCCCAAGAATGGACACAATGTTGGTAAATGAGTGGAGAGTAGCGATGAGGGATGTGACCCCACCCCCCAAAGTCAGCGTGTACCTGGAGGTGCTGCTGTCCTTGTTTGGGCTTCTGAGGAGCCCTCTGGCTCTCCTGGGGGAGAAAGCAGAGACAGAGCCCAGGCTGGGGCTTCCCACGTGACTCCGGGAAATTCTAATTCAACACTAAAACGAAGGCTTTGTAAATAACCGACACTGAAAAGGGAGACAAAGCTCAGGAATCGGGGCCTTTTTCTTTTCATGTTCAGCAAAATTGTTATTGTTGTTCAACAGCAGTCACACTCCCAGCAGCAAGAGAAGCCCCGTAATTACGGTGGGGCTGAGAGAGTACTCAGGGTCAGCAAAACAAAGGGGGAAATTGCCTGCACAGATTGGCTCAAATATCAGGGTCAATGAAGAAGAAAACACAATTTGTTCATTTGGAAAATGACTCCGGTGACGTGAATGGCCTACACATTGCTGGAATTCAGGGGGAAACAGGGCAACAGCCTGGGGGAGGCCCCTCCTGGGGAGAAAAGGCAGCTTGCTGCGTTTAGACCCAAAAACAATTTTGTGGGCCAAGTAAATGGACAGCAGAGGAAACCCTGTGTTGCCCTGATGAGTTCAGGTATTTATGTCCCACAAGTCAGCAGGGCTGCAAGGGGCTCTGAATCCTTTTTGAGAGACAGTGTCTTTGAGGGTGCCTGGCCCCCGCTCCCAGAACAGGCAGCACTGCAGGCACTGCCAGGGCACAGGGCCCTTTGAAGCAGAGCTGAGGGGTGTCGCCAAGGGTGCTCCTTTTCACCTGCAAAGCTCACGGATGCATCTGCATTCATCAGCCATCACAGGACCCCACTGTGCGTCCCTTTCTCATCCGCACAGTGGGACACTGTACACTTGCAGTGACCCACTGTAGAGGGGACAGAGAGAGACCTGAGTGCTACCGGTATGAACCTTCATCACACGGTGGCTTCTAAGTCAGACGACCACCCACCCAATTTGCCCAGGATGGTCCAAGTTTACACCTATGGTCCCAGCATAATCATTAACATCTAAAGTGTCCCCATTTGGATACTAAATTAAATATCCTCTGGAATATTAGAGGAACTGATCCCCACCCTTCCATGCCCTTCAGCCATGACACTTCTGATGGGTTGGAGCTCCACCTGGAAAAGTCACTTCAGATCAGAAGCCTCTGCACAGTGCCAGTGGGTCCTCCCTTTAGGAATTACGAATATAGGGCCAATTAGAAAATAGATCAGTGTGGATGTGGGCTTCACTCATCTCCAGTTTGCTGCTCAGCCAATGGCCCATGCTGAGCACATTTTGCCATTATCTCCACGGTCTCTGGCCCACAGAACTCCCCACCTCCCCCCAAGGCGGGGCCTTCCTGGAGATGAGCCCCCTCTCCCCTCTCTCCTTATGTTCCCAAGTACCTTTACAATTAATCCCCATCCTCAAATGTAACCCAGATATCATACCTGGGCTAAGACGTCACAGATTTACCCTCAGACAGAAACAAATAACCAAAGTATAATTAGGGTTCTTGTCAGCACTGGGCGATGAGTAGGAAATGAGAAAAGGTTTTGTGCATGAAGAGATCCAAGTTGGCACGTGAGGAATAGGGAGTCTTTGGATCTGTGAGACAGATGCAGCAGGAAGAAGGACACGGAGAGTGTGATGGCCCTGATGTGGGAAAGGGTGAGGCACTGCCAGAGGAGCCTGGGAGGAGGGGTCACCGGGACAGGGATCTGAGGCCTGGCCCTGACCACACCCCTGAGAAGTCTAGGGCACCTCACACTCACTCGCCAGCCCCCACAGATCCCGCCATCTTTCCTGTCCCATTTAACAACACTGTCTTGCATTTAATTGACTCTTAAATATAATGCTGCTATTATGGACAAAGTTTAGTTGTCGCTAATTAGGTCATGGAAAATGGAAATAAAGGGCAAACACTGAGCTGCTCACCATCATTCAGTGAAACAAAATGACATTGTCATGTGAGAGAAAAGGAGGAGGAGGAAACAGGGGACCCCATTAGTCTCCTCCCAGGAGTTTCCGGCCAGACTGGTCAGTTAATGGGTGAGTGGACTCAGCAGCGCCGAGGGAGGCCTAGGTTATCTGCGCCGGGCATTCTGTGCTCACCTACGTGATCTCCCAGTCCCCACTGCTTTTCTATTTGCACAGGAACTGTCTGTGCATTTAAAATTTCAATTTTTATTCTAATTCTAATTGTGTTTGTGAAAGGTCCTCAGCAATACTAAGGATGAAGTTAGCTACAGACAGTGTTGTTTCCCTAGCCCACCTGCAGAAAGCACTAAAAAGTGGGTAAGACCTACCACTTTAGAAATAGAGAGAAAATATAAAGGATTTTTCTTTTTAATCCCAGCAGCTATTTAAAGGATAAACAATAAATACAAGTGGAATTATACCAACTAACCACATTACCAGCAGTCAATTGCTGTAGAATAAACATTCTTATTTCCAGGGCGTTCTAATATATGCAAAGACATGGAAAATGGCACCAGAAGAATTTATCACTGACATTTGCTAAATTAGATATTCTCGAGGTTTGCTATATGGATGACAACATTTTTAGCACTTCAAGGTCCTTGCAAGAAAAAGTCTCTATAAAAATTCAGAACGGTATTCTCATCATCAACACTTTAAAAATGACTGTGATTGTTCCAGCACTTTTAAAATCAAAGAGACCGAAAAATAAGGGGAAAATTATATGTGTACTCTATATTTCAATTTTTATACATGAGATTCAAAACATAATATTGTGATGTTTATTTCAGATAAATTCATTTTGACCAAAGACTTTTCTCTTTCTCAGCCAAAGTCAATGCAGAGCTCAGCAAGGACCCACCAGCCAGAGGACACCCAACAACATCTCGCCAATTAACCCGGGCATCATGCTTGACAGTTCAGTGCTCAACCTGTTCAACCGTGCTGACTCTTTTGGCTGCTGTCCTAATTAATGACTAATCCATAAAACGGGAATAATGACGCATACCTCGTACATGCTACATAATCATAAGGGTTGACTCAGGTCACACATGGTACCTGGCACGTTACGTGTTTGGTAAACGTTTAAATTGTATGTTTCTTTTTATTTTTCCCTGACATTCTATAAACGCTTATGATAGTTACTCTGTGTCTCCAAGACTATGTACAAATACATATGAACAAAATAAAAAGACCTTTATGTGTGATAAAAATCTCCTAATGTGGACATTTTCCAAAAGCTAGTCAAAGAAATCCTTTGACCAAACTGATACCTCTGGATCTTGGGTATCAGTTTGAGGGTCTCTGACTGAAGCATCCATTTCACACAGTGGCTCCTGACCAAACATCTACTGTCACTATGGTCCATTTCTGTCCCAGAAGACAATCAGATTAAAGTCCAGAAATGGACTGAATTGCAAATGCTTTTAAACTGTTTAAGTAGAAATGTATTTGTACTCCTGCATCATTTTTGTTTCTTTTCCTACTTTAGATTCTCAACATTCCACTTTAGGAAAAATTCTCAAAATTATGATGGTTGCCCCCAGTCTCTCCCTAACAGTAGATCTGGGCTTCCTGGTCATCTGGTCCCCATTCTTTCTCTCCCATCCTTCCTCCAATGACCTATCAGCTGGACTTATCCCTCTACTGAGTCTGTGTACTAAAAAACACGGTTTTTTTAAATCACCAGAAACCTCCAGGATTCACAAACAATGAATTTCTTAGGGCAAGGGCTACAGCTTGTATTTGTTCAAAATCCTCTATAAACACTGTCATAGCTAAGTCTCAACTAATAATCTTTGAATGGAACTTAATCTTTTCTTTTTTAAATGCACTAATGCCAACAGAGAGTAACAGTGCCGTGATTTGGGGCCTAGATATTATGTGCTGAGATCTTAAGTCAAGCTTACTCTCTGAAAGGCGAGCCTCACCCAGACCATCTCAGTGCCACCCACACTTGGCCCTTCCACAGTGCCATATGCAAAAATGAACCTGGAGCAGGGGATATGTAGCTTCCGCCAGTGACCCAACCCTCTAATGATCAAGGATGGCTGTTAAGAGGGGTATGCTGAACTTTGTAAAACTGCTATATAGCCTAAATAAACACTTTGATCTTGCTCTTCTTTGATGTTTCTTCCCCCAACTTTTGTTGTATTTATATTTACCATATATATTTGTGTATACATATAGACACACCAACTGATATTACCTAACACTTCATGGTAAAATGGAACCAATTTACATATAATTTTATTTTATGTAGCATTAAATGTAAGGCATAGACCTGGCCTTTGAATGACACGCAATGAAACATATCTTTCTGTAGCCATATCCATCAAAGCCCCATTTATCTACCACACAAGGACAGACGCAAGGGAACTGGAAACATCAGTTAGTGTTCTGATCTGGGAGTCATTCCTAACCACAATTTAATTTTAACCAACTCTACAACTTCTTTGGTTTTGTGTGTGTGTGTGTGTGTGTGTTGGCAGAAGACCCACAATGCATAAAAATAAAGTACTTCATCCTGGTTTTTCTCCTCTAGGGTGTCTCTTTATGTAAGGACGCATTATATACTCAGACCCATGAAAAGTACTAGAATTAGATTTCTGTGATCGTTTTATGGGTTGAGGTCACATATGCATCCTGAGAGGCCATATTTTCTCCCTGCAGAAACTTGGGCGCTGGCTGTGTTTACTACATCGGGTTGTTATCTTTGACCTCTTCCATCTCCATGCTGTAATATTGTTCCACAAGCCGACCGGGTGTGGAATAGGACATTCTCTACATGCTGTAGGTACTTGACCAATAGTGTACCTTTGTAACTTTCTTCACAAATCAGAGCTTCTAATAAAAAAAGAAATCACACATCTCAGATACCTCCCCACACAATACTTCCCCTGGATTTTCAACTCTTAAGCTGTAGCTATTATACAAAGGTGGCATGTCACTTATTGTGACTCACCATGATGAAAAATCAGACCAGGAGAACCAAATACCTCAATTAAGTTTTTGTGAGTCACAAACATTAAACCTAGAAGTGCCTTTGGAATTCAACCCCTGTCAAATCCCTCATTTTACATATGAGGACAGAAAGGCATGAGCATTTAAGAGCCAAGCCAAAAGCCCCGCACAGTGAGCACGTTATACCTCAGTCCTGCTCTCCGGATATTTCCCCACGAGGTCTTCCACCCGTCGCCAATGCCAGTCACCCACGTAATGAATATGCACTCAAAGCTCTAATGTGCCAAAGTGATTTTTCAACACTGAGTCTATTTTCTGCTTTGCCCAACTAACTTCCCACCTCCCTCGATGAGCAGACATATGCTGGAATTCTACGGTGTAAACTGTTTTTTAAAGTAATGCCTTTGTTAAATCCTTCAAAATAGGTGCCGGCAAAAATAACCATAAGTAACACTCCGCATTTTAGAAAACACTTCACTAACATTATCTCACTTGATCAAGTAAATGAAAGTTCTTTGTTTAGGGAGAGAAACATGGAAAAGGCAGAGCAAGCTGAATTGAACAGAAAAAAAAAGAACAAAAGAAAAGAAAAAGAGACTCAAAAGTATGGGTGGGACTCAATGAAAATATATTTTTCCTTTTTGGAAGGTGGGAGCTAAAAGGCCTCCAGTCACTTAACCCATCACAATCCCCCTCTGAAGAAACTCAAGCCTGAGAATCTGTCTGAAGAAAAAAATCACCTGACCTGTCCTGCAGTGCTAAGCTCAGGGTTCCCAGGGCTGGATTTGCAGACCACACTCCCAAGAACCCTGCACGACTCACAGCGGTTCTGGGCAAGGCAGGGGTCTGTGTTTGGGCAGAAAGTAGAGATTCTGAGCACAGAGGCTGCACTCTAAGGAGAGGTCCACTCTGGCCAGGAGCTAGATCCAGCCTTTTCTGACCCAGATGGAATGGTCATTCCCTAAGAGCTGGCTGGAGCCCCTGGATTAAAAGGTCAAGGTACCGTTGTTGTTTTTTTTCTTTTTTATGATAGAAAACATACTTATAATGTCAGGGGAAATCCCACTAGCTAATCATATCAAGTACATTTCTCCATAATCGCTGGTGTGCTTTATCCACATACACACACAGTTTTCACAGCCATAAGACGTCTACATAAAGCTGTGTATCGTTTTTGTCATGTATTATTATCTGTTTTTTATTTTTTCCAAGTTTCTACAGTTTCCACATCATAATGGTCTTGATTTTTACAGTCATAATTTAAGGGCAGGGGAGAGGGTTCAGATTATCCCTAAATTGGTAAATAAAGAGAACTTCTGGGTATAAAACTAGTAAGTCAGTTTGCCATGGAACTGCCAAGCTGACCACAGAAGGAAGCCAGGGTCTGATTTGTCAGACGGAAGCGGAGATGCTGGAGACCACCAGCATGACGGGGTGTAGCCTCAGGGAACCAGGGCTATGATGTGACAGCTCTAAGATCAGGATGTGTGCCCAGCAGTGCCGAGGAAAGAGAGAGAGAGAGGCAGCTGAGACAATGCGTTCAGCCACCAGCGAGGTGCCCGCTTCTGTGAGCTGGAAGTGGTGCTTCAGATGCTACCAGGGCCCCACATCTGTATGTGACGACACCATCAGGTTTCTGGGCACACAGAAATGAACAGCAGTGACCATATCAGGCTGCATAACATCAGTAAGACCTTGGCCAAGGGCACGATGGCCTCCATCTAGGATGTGGCCTTCTCTCCATAGAACATGTGACATGCCACTATGGAATACTTAACCAGGACATGTTCACTGCTCCCTGGGGCTGGTTACCTTGCTTGTCCATAGCTTCATGCTCTGCTAGAAATGACTGACATAAATGCCCTTATGCCTTCGGCCTTTTTATTTAAGGGATTGTGAGGATGGCTGAAGATTATATTCTTATATCTCAGGGGCTTTTTGCCCACAGGGCTGAAAAATCCCAAAATGGTGATTTTCAGAGTGTCAGAGGAATCCAAGCGTGAGAGCAGAGAGTTCTCAATTTTAGTTTAGGGACTCCAACTCTGACACACAGAGGCCACTGAGCTGCATGGGCAGAGCCTATGATACCAGGGCACGGTGCCAGCATCCCCACCTGGGATGTCACCCAGCTGAACCCTGTGTCTTCCCCCGCCTCTTGCCCTCCAACATGCCTGGAATTAGCCCCTTAAAAAAAGCTTGAGCCGCTCTAGATCCAAACTATGGCAATATTCCTCTCATCTTCAAATCTCCATTCCCTATTAAATTTAAACTTGAATTATGTATTTTTGTCTTCCCTCCAGATAACATTGTCTTCTGCAATATGAAATTAGATTGAGGTGAGAGGAATAATTGCTGAGTTGTTTGAATTTCAATCATTACACTCAAAGAAGCAATGGTAACTCAACTAACTCTTCATTAAAAGTACTGTATTTCATCCAAGATAGAACATGTCAGAATAAAAGGTTCTTGGGCATATTTCTGTGGTTCATGTTCTTAAAACACTATAAGATTCAAATTTTCCCAAGTATATTTTACCTTTTAACAAAATTGAAACTAATATGGTTGGTTATCTCAAGGGAAAAGCCATTCTTTCACAAAGCAGAAACCAGCCTGTCAAAGGTGACCTGCATGGGGGTTCGGAGAGATGCCAGGAACGCACAGCACATCCATTTTCCTGACTTGACTCCCAGCATTATTAAGGACTTTGGCTTGGCCTTATTGTTCTGGCTCTGTCTCCTCCTGGCTAACTCACAGAAGAAGCTAAAATATCCCTGAGGAACAGCTCTCTGTCCACAACTCCCTTGGCCGGAGCCTGAACTATGCCTGTACTGGCCCAAGGGAGGGTTTGATTGCACGTATCCAATGTAACCTCTCCAGAATGGAGTATATCATCTCTACAATCCCCTCTACACACACATCACACACGTGCAGAGCACGCACGCACATACTTATGCAACACACGCACACACACTCTCCTCTTCCTATATTCTTTATCGCAGTGAGTGGCCTCACTATCCTACTTGCTCAAGCTAAAACCCGGATAATTCTAGACTTTTCCCTTCTCCATTTTCCAGTAGCCATGAACTCTCAGCACCTCCTATGCTAACCGTTGAATACCTGATTCTCTACCTCTTGACCAGAGTTCTCTCATCTGAAGTGTTATAGTATTGAGAGATATAATAGGTAAAGGAAGGGAATTCCACAACACCTTAAAAATTCAGGCCACTGAGCAATTACCACACGCACTGTGCTGGGTATAATAGGAACATTTCTGACCTCAAGTCAAGTTCACAGGCTACTTAGACACGTGCTACCTAACCAAGAAGAAATGAGAGAAGGTAGCAGTGTATTGATAAAGTGACAACCAAATATAATAACATCCCCAGTGAGTTATCTAGAAGGGAAAGACTGACGGGGCAGGGCTTATCGAGGAAGGCTTCCTGAAAGGAGTAGGAATTGGAGCTAAGTCCCAAGAATGAGCAGAACTTGAATCTGTGAGGTAGAAGGAACCGTGCAACAAAGTCTTGTGAGCCAAAAGAACCATGGGCTACACAGGCACGCAGGAGAGTTGATTCCATGTTCGGGTTGGTAAGAAATGGGGATAAAACAGGATGAGCCAAAATAAGGAGGTAGGTGCTTCTGAGCGTGGGTCTCGGCAGTTACAGAGATGTGGGAAGAGAAAGCAGGGGGCTTTTGGGAGCTCCCTGGAGAAAGGGGTGAGTGAGCGTGGACTCTCCTCCTTGCCGAGTTCAGAAAAGACAAAATGACTGAGTAGCCAATAAAACTAGGCCTGGAATCAAAACTAGTTCAGCCTCCAACTAAAGCCACCTCCTTGGCTGAGGTCCCAGCATCTTGTTTTGTCCATTGCCAGCCTGTCCAGACTACCAGCATAAATGCCACGGACATACAGCCCTCTACAACCAGTGGCCAACTTCTCCAGGGATTCAGAAAGGCATCCACTAAGAGCTCTGAAGTCTATAAATTCCAGGGTCAATGTACACGACATTGGACATATGTGGGGTTAACAATAGGGAGTTCAGGAAGGAACATCCAATAGAAAAGCCTTTTATTCATTCAGGAAAGGAAAGGGTGCCTCACCTGACCGTGCAAGGAAGCACAGTCCGGAGCTGCACATTCCCTCAGGTGTGGAAACCCACTAACCAGGTTCACAGCATTCATATTAGTACCCAAGCAACAGCACAAAGAGAGCATGAACTCACTTCCTGGGGCCTGGAGAGGCTGAGCCAATTAAAAAGACCATGCTTAGTTTTTGAAAGCAGGTCCACACCTGGTATCTTCCAACCCACGGGGCAGGTAATCCATGGGGAAGCACTGATGGCCTCCAGGGCCATATGAGTACCTCCAAGCCAGAGAGAGAGCAGCCAAAAGAAGCAGGGGCCAGAGGTGGAAATCAGACAAGGGGAAGAGTGGGATAGGGGAGCTCAAGCTTGGAATTGGGGCCCATAACTATTTCCCAGCCTTTGACAAAATAGAAAGAACCATGGCTGGCACTTGGGACACCTGTATTTTAATCCCTGCTCTACTACGTGCTGGTTATGGCATTCGAGGATGTTGCTTACCCAGTCGAGGCTTCGGTACACTTCCCTTTAAAACAGAAATGCCGAGACCTCTCCTCCAGCCACCACCACTGCAGTGGGTTTACTAAAGAGTTCAATATGCCAACAAGAGCCAAGGAAGCAGTGTTTTGCTGTGTGGCCCGATGCTCAAATGTGGGTTTGTTATAATCATGATGCACTCAACACGACCCCAGGCCACAGAAGGGGGAATATGGTCAAGTAGAGTCTGGCACTGCCCTTGAGGAGTTCAGAATCAGACTTGGAAGAGAGGGCCATCACCAAGGCGATAATCACATGGGTTAAATGGTCCTAACCAGACTGTTACATGCTGCAGAACAATGGTGGCAGAGAAGATATCCCAGGAGAGTTTGAACATGAGCTGGACCACAAAGGGTCTGCAAGGAGTAAAATTTGGAAAGATGGAAAGATGAGGATAGAAAAGAAAACAAAACCTACAAAAATCAGAAATGTAGGCCAAAAGCCCAGCTTTTAGAACTCATTCATGGCTAAAGTACATGGAAGCACCCAGGCCTGCAATCTTATTTATTTATTTATTTATTTATTTATTTATTCATTCATTTTCTTTGTGAGTGACATCAAGAAATCTGAAAGTGCTAAGGTAAGTATCCCCGCCCCCCCAAAAAAAAAGATTACTCATTAGGAATAACTGGTGTTATTTTACTATATATCCTTAAAATCTTTTTCAAATATTCTTCTATAAGATCATTTTTAAATGCTTGCATAAATTTTACTACATAAATGTAAAATAGCTAACTCATTCCCTTACTGTTGGGATTTTAAGATACTTCTAAATCATATAAATAATATTTCAAAATTTGTGTTTGGAAATGTGGATTCTAGAGTAAGAGTGGGTTCAGGTGCAGTCTCCATCACTTATCATCTGGTTGCCTTGGGTGAATTCATCTCTATAAATTCCATTTCCTATTCTTATGAAAACAGTACCTAACACACAAAATAGAGAAAAAATTGTGGTAATATTCACATAATGGAGTACTACTCAACTATATACAGGGATGAGTTATAGCTACATGCAATAACATGAATAAATCTCAAACTAGTTATGCTGAATGAAAGAAGCCAAACAGAAAAAGAGGGTACCTGCAGTATGGTTTCACTTGCATAAAATTATAGAAAATGCAATCTATAATGACTGAGAATGGGGATGGCACATACAGGAACAGGAGGAAAGAATTGCAAGGGATCTGAGAACACTTCTGGGCATGGTGCCTATGGTCAATACTTTAACTGTTGTGATGGTTTTGTGTGTGCATACATATGTCCAATGTCATCAAATCGTACACTTTAAATAGTATACACCCTGTGTGTGCTATGAGTAGTGTACTGTGTGCAGTGTTTCTGTGCTACTTATACTTCAAAAAAATTTGTAAAATTTTGTTTTAATTTATACTAAAATAAATGACTACCAAGAATGTATGGACACGCCTTTTGTCTTCTCCCTCAATAACAATGGATATTTCTTTATTTTAAACCTTTTTGCCAAACTGCTAAACAACAAAGTTTTCTCATTGTCATTCTAAATTATGTTTCTGTGATTACAAATTAAGTATAAAATATTCCTTTATTTTGTGCATTTGCAATTCTTTTTATGAATTACATGTTTGTATGCTTTGCTCATTTTCGTTGCTGTGTTTATCCATTTCCTTACTTATTTCTTATTGTGATTATGCAAGTATGTTTTTCCAGACTTACCTCATGCAAATACATGTACTTTTTCAGGCAAAAATAAGATCATACTTTATATCCTATTTTGTAACCCACTTTTTACACTAACACGATGTGAATATCTCTCCATGTCAATAATGTGCAGCTATATCATAGTTTTAATGGTTAGAGTAGCAATTCTTAATGCTGCCCGTTAAATCATATTTCGGTTTCAGAAAATGGAATGAATCTCTCCCTCACTTCCAAGGGAGTTGAGAGTAACTTCATAAATCACTTTTTTATTTGCTACAGCATCCTAGAAACTACAGCAGATTCTTCGATGAAAGACAACCAAGAATCCTCCTCACCCTGAAAGGGAACTGTATGCAACTGACTTTTGGAAACATTTCTTACAGTTCCCCTAGAACAGTGCTGATAATGACATTGTAAGCTAGCCACACTTGACTTGAAAAATTATGGAAAGATCACTTTGTTCCCATTAGCCTCCACTTCATTAATACCCGAGATGGGGACCACTCGAGTAAACAGTGAACAATGTTTGGCTCAAGTAGAGATGTCTCTTTGTCAAGGTCTAAAGCAGAGTAAATCAGCAGCCCTTCCTTAAAGTTCAAAAGGAAATACTTGTATTAAAATTAAAAAGCTGTTCTTCTTAAAGGTCAGACAAAAAACTGGTAATGTCCTGTGAGGAACACAATCATTATTCAATGCAATGCATTGCTATGACATTGGGCTTGAGAATTTAAAAGTGGCACACAGCTTAGGAGTGAGAAGTGATGGTTTACCTAGCAACAGTCATCTATCTGCTTTGCAAGTTACCTTTGACTGACACCTAATATCCAGGCTCCATCATCCAATGGTCTGAAAGACTTTCTCAAATTGGGATCAGTAGAACCTTACTTTCAAAATCACCATTCCGTTCCCTTTTGGACTGTGTTCAAACAAGTCAACCATATAAGTGAGGAAATATTCAGTCTGAAGGTCAGATTGACTGACCACACTGGCTGAGACGTTTATGTTTCGAAACCACTGGTCAGAAACAAAGCATTATATTTGAAAGGAGAAAACCTGATATTGGGTTGCAGTAACCAGTCCATGGCAGCCCTGGCATTTCAAGAGGTCTTCCCCCCCCACACACACACACACATACACACCTTATGATTAGAAAGCCACTGAGCATTCAGCAAATACTGGGGCCTCCCCTGTGCCTTACATAATTTCGGGTGCTGCTAAGAATGTGAAGTGGAGCACGATGGGATGGGCACCCGTCATCCACAGAGTGGATGAGGAGATAGGCTTCCTAACCAGGCTGATGGGGTCAGATGGAACTAGAAAGAAAATGATCTGCCTCTGGGTGGTGAACACACAATGCAATCTATAGATGGTGTAGTATAGAATTATACCCTTGATAGATATCAAGTTTTACTAACCAATGTCACTCCAATAAATTTAATTTTTAAAAAGGAAAAAGTTCACTAGGAGCCTAAGAAACCAGTGACTGCAACTGGTAGGCTATGGGAGAAGGTTGTTTGCAAGAGAGGGTATTTCCACCTGACAGGAGTAAACGTGAGGATCCGAACTCACCCATCTTAGTACTTTTGGGTGCATAAAACCCAGGCTGGAAATAAATATTGTGAGGAATATTTTTAAATCTCAGTGATCCTTAAAATAAACTGAAGGGGGAAAAGTGCATTTTCAGTAGCTAAGCGGACGAGCACTTTTTCCATAAAGGTGATAAAAGCAATTACACCTTCACAGAAAAGCTCTCAGTTTGTCTATGGATGTTTCCTCCCCCAATGTAACACTTTATCAAGCTCTGAACAAATATTAGGTGTTTCCAATAAACTAGAAATGTACAGCTCATTTGAAAATGAGAGGAAATCTTCTGCACAGCCAGAACTCCCTGAGAGGCAAAACCCTGGTGAGTGAGGAGCTGGCACCCTTCAGACTAGGTGCCAAGGTGAGTGGTCAGGAGGAAAAAGAGCAGCCCTCCTGGAGAGCCCCCTAGGATGACAATGACAGGCATGTCACAGGAATCAGAGCTCTAGGGGTTAAGACTGGACATGTGAGGCTGATAGGCTGAGAGAAACACAGGCCGGGCAGTAGGTTCGACCACCCACCATGTGGTACAGTCAGGGGAGACAGGAGGACCCCCCTAACTCCCCACACTTGGTCTGAAGTCTGCAAACCCAGGGAAGGGTTTGGACTTAAAGAATTAGAATCCCAACTTGGGAAAGGAGACTTGATGGTCAATTTCCGATCCTTTTCTGAGATAGGAGCTTGGCAAGAAGACAGAGCATATAGGAAAAGGGAGCCAAAATAAAGGGCTGGGGACCAAGGAAAACATGGCCAACCCCACAGGGAGGCTGTTGCTGCTGGAAAGCTGGTCTGAGAGCTTAGCTGGTTCCCTGGGGCAGGAGTCAGAGGTCCTGCTGCAGATAATGGTGATGCTTGGGCCAGATCTGTCGTTCTGGATTGTCTGCAAGGCCTCCTATCAGAGGCCCTAGAGCTCACAATATGGGAGAGAGGTGGAGAGCTGGCGCCTGTGTACTTAGGATAAATACATTAAAATAAATGCAAGATAATAAATATCTTCCAGTGATGACAATGGAACCAAGGATAACTTGTATCCCTGATGTAGAGACACAACACGCAGCACAAAATACATTAGCGATATAATAGGAAAAAAATTTCCCTAAATGAAGAAAGAACTGAATCTACATAATTGAAAGAACATTCCAAGTGGACCATATTGTAGGAAATTTGAGATAGAATGAGCACTACCAAGATCAATCTTGGTAAATTACTGAACATTAAAAACGAAACAAGAAAAAAAATTGAGAGCTTTCCTTAGGCCTTAGAAAAGAAGAAACAAAGAAAAATTTATTTAAAAGGCTGATAAATAAGGCTAGCTCTTGTTTCTTTACCACAACATTAAAATACAGGGGGGAAAAATGGAAGCGTACAGTACATGTGAGTTTCTGAAGGAAAAGAGTGTGATCCAAAAATTGTAGGCCCAACAAAGTTCGAGCATAAAGGTGCCAGACATACATTCACAGACTTGCAAGAACTCAGGAAATTTGGCATCCATTAATTAATCCCTTAGGTAAAAACAGTGTGATGACAAAAATCTAGCCAGTCAAGAACAAATGAAGACGTTGTGGTAAAGGACCTGTACTGAACCTGTACATTGAAAAGGAAGTTAAATAGTTTTACACACACACACACACACACACACACACACACACATGTTTTTACAAATTGGAGAACTGCTCTAAAGGAAATAATATGAGGTAATGGTTAATGGTGGCTATCTTTAATTGAGGTATTATTTACACGTCATAAAATTTATAAATTTGAAGTATACACTCTAATTTTGACAAATGTATAAACCCACATAATCACTACTCCGATAAAAAAATATATGTAACATTTCCATCACCCCTGCAAGTTCCCTCATGCTTCTTTCAGTCAACTCTCCAGACCCCAGGAGCAACCACTGTTCTGATTTCTATCCTGTTCTAGAACTTTAGGTAAATGGAGTCCCATGTGTTTGGTTTCTTTCACTCAATATGTTTTTAAGATTCATCCATGTTGCTGCTTATATCAGTAGCTTATTTTTTATTGTTTAGCAATATTCCACGGACATCCCACAATGTGTTTATACATTCTGTTGATAGATGTGTGAGCTGTTTCCAGCTGTTGCCTATTATAAATAAAGCTACAATACTCATTCTTGTATATTGCCATTCCCTTGGATAAATGCCTAGTAATGGAGTAGCTGGGATATAATATAGTTGTATATTTACCTCTATAACAAATACCCTAACAGTTTTCAAAGTGGTCACTCGGTGGTTTTACCACTGAGGTCCATATGTTCAACACCCTCTTTAACATTGTCAGGCTTTTACATTTTAACCCATCCACATGGATGTAAGGTATCTCTTTGTGTTTTTTATGTATGTTTTTATCCAATAGTGGGTGGCGCTGAGCTTTTTTTTTTCCATGTGTTTATTGGCATTTCATATATCTTCCTTTGGAAAGGGTCTGTTCAAAACTATTTTGGAAATATTTTCGCCAAGTTTGTCACTTGCCTTTGAATCTTCTGAAGAGTATCTTTTGAATAGCAGATGTTTTTCACTTTAATGAAGTCCAATTTATCAATTTTTTCTGTCTCATAGATAGTACTTTTTAATGTCCTTTAAATATATTTTGCTTACTGTGGTCAAGAAGATATTCTCCTATGTATTCTTTTAGGAGCCTTATAGTTTTACCTTGTAAAGATGTGTAAACATCTTGAATAATTTTTGTGTATTGTATGAATTAGGGTTCAAAGTTTACTGTTTTTTTAATATATGAATATCTAGTTGTCCTAACATTGTTTATTAAAAATATTTTCCCTCCCTATTAAATCACATTGTTATCATTGTTGAAAACAAGTTGACTATATTTGTGTGGATTTATTTTGAGATTTTCTTCTAATCCATACCACTGATCCACCTGTCCACCCCTCAATAATGCATGGCTTTGATGACCCTAACTTTATAATAAATCTTAAAATAAGGTAGGATGTCTTCCAACTTTGTTCTTTTTCAAAAAGTTTTTTGTTATTCTAGTTTTTTGTTATTCTAGCGTTTCCATATAACTTTTGGAATTAGCTTGTCAATTTCTTTAAAAAAAATAAAAAGGCTGATGTGATTTTGATTGGGATTATGTTGAATCTATAGACCAATGTAGGGAGAAAAAAATACCTTAATAATATTGGGTCTTCTAATATATTAACATGACATATCTCTCCACTTATTAAGTCTTCCTTAATTTCCATGTTCCACAGTTATAGTCAGTGTAAAGATCCAGCACATCTTATGTTAAATTTATTCCCATGTAGTTTATTTAATTTTATGTAAAACATATTTGTATTTCATTTCATTTGTCATTGTTATTTGCCAAAATATAGAAGTACAACTAATTTTTGTATATTGAACTTTGATCCTGTGGAATTGCTAAATTCACTTATTACTCTAGTAGTATTATTTTCCTATAGATTTCTTAGGTTTGTCTGCATACAATATCATGTCATCAAGCAATGGGCAGTTTTACTTCTTCCTTTCCAATCTTCCTTTTTTTGTTCTCTTACCTAATTGCACTGGCTATGACCTCCAGCATAATGTAGACTAGAAATGTTGGGTGTAGATATCCTTGCCTTATTTCTTAGATGAAAGTAAGCATTTACGATTTCTCTGCATGCTGTTTGCAATAGGTTTATCATAGATTCCCTTTATCATACTGACAAAGCTCCCTTCATTTTCTAGTTTGTCAACAGTTTTTATCATGCATGGGTGTTGATTTTCTGCATCTGAGATGATCATGAGGGGGGCTTTTACTCTAATGACATGGGGACCAACATTGGTTGATTTTCGAAGGTTAAACTTTGCATTCTGGAATAAACCACAATTGGTCTTTTTTTACATATTGTTATATTTGATTCACTGATAACTTGCTGATTATTTTTGTGTCATAGATAGATAGATAGATAGATAGATAGATAGATAGATAATTAGTTGTAATTTTCTTTTCTTATTTTGTCCTTGTCAGGTTTTAGCTCTTTGGATTGTCTTTATTATTTGTTTTGGGTTTTTTTTTTTTCTTTCATTGATTTCTGCTTTTATTTCTTTTATATCCTTTCTTAGTTTGATTTAAATTTGGTCTTAGTTTGAATTAAATTTTCTGGCTTCTTTAGATGGAAGCTTAAACAATTGATTTCAAACATTTCTTAATTTCTATGTATTCTCCTATGTTTACCTTTTCTCCTAAAAGTTTTGTAGTTTGGCTCTTGCATTTAGGTCTATGATGCACTTCAAGTTAATTTTTGCATATGGTGCAAGGTGAGGGTCAAGATCCATTTTTCTGCATATTGCGATTATTCTACCACAACTGGTTGAAAACATCATTTCACCACTAAATTGCATTGAGCCTTACAGAAAATCAATTGGCCAAATTAATGTATATCTATTTCTCCACTCTCTATTCTGTTCCATTTATCTAAATGCATATATCTTTGTCCTTATTATATTCCCTTGGTTACTGTAGTTTTATACTAAGTCCTGAAATCAAACTTTTTTCCTTTTTCAAAGTTGTTTTGGCTATTCTAGGTCCTACACATTTCTGTATAAATTTTAAAATCTACTTATAAATTTATAGAAAAAGACTACAAGGATTTAATTGGACTTACTTGGAATATATATATATCCTTTGGAGAGAACTGAGTTCTTTACACTATTATATATTTTGATCCATGAACATTGTTTACATCTCCAGTTATCTGTGCCTTCTTTAATACTTGCAATAATTCTCTTTAGCTTTCAGGATACAGCTGGCACAATTTTTGTCCTATTTATCCCTATGCATTTCATATTTATCATTTTTAATAGCTGAGCTGATTTTTAAAATTTAATTCTGGTTGCTCATTGTTGCATATAATAATATATAGAATATATACAATTGACCTTTATATTGATCTTGTCTCCTGCAACTTTGCTAAGTTCATTTGTTAGTTCTTATAGTTTTTTTGTAAATTTCCTAGAATTTTTTTACATAGATGGTCATTTCATCTGCAAATAAAGTACATTTTAACACTTTATTTCCACTTTAGATGTTTTTTTAAATTTTTATTTATTTATTTATTTATTTATTTATTTATTTATTTATTTATTTATTTATTTTTGCATTAAAGTACTGGCTTGCTCCCTCATTACAATGTTGAATAGAACTGGGGAGAGCAGACATTATTGCTTTATTTCTGATCTTCGGTGAAAAGCATTAATTCTTTCAGAATCAAGTACGACATTTGCTGTAAGTTTAACATAGATGCACTTTATCAGTTGAGAAAGTATTTTTCTATTTCTGGTTTACCGTAAGTTTTTATCATGAATGTCATATGCTTTTGTTGCATCAATCAAGGTGACCAGAGGGTTTTTCTTTTTAGTCTGTAAATGTGGTGAATTACATTGATTAATTTTCAAATGTTGACTCAACCTTGCATTTTTGGGTTTAACTCCACTTGGTCATGATGTCTTATTCTTTTTGTGTATTGTTGAATTCAATTAGCTAAATCTTAGAATTTTTCATCTATTTTTATAAAGGATATTGATCTGCCAATTTCTTTTATTGTAATATCTAGCTCTCATTTTGGAGTAATTGGAGTAATTCTGGCATCATAGAATGAGTTGGAAAGTGCTCCCTCCCACAATTTTCTAGAAAAGTGTACAGAATTGGTATCATTTTTTTCCCTTAAATAATTCTAGGATGTACCAGTGAAGCCACTTAGACCTAGAGTTTATTTGTGGGAATTTCTTTTACCATAAATTCAATGTTTTAATGGATATAGAGCTGTTCAGTTTATCTATTTCTTTTAGAATTAATTTTGAAAGTTTGTCTTTTGAGGAATCTGTCCATTTTATCCAAATTGTCAAACTCATGGGCATAAAATGGTTCATAATATTCCTGCATTATATTTTGATGTTTGTTGGGTGTTTGGTGATGTTCCTGCTCTCATTTATGATACAGGCAATTTGTATTTTTTCTCTTTTCTTCCTGTTTTATGTGGCTTGAGGTTTATCAATTTTATTGATCTTCTCAAAGGACTATATTTTAGTTTCATTGATTATTCTTTTTGTTTTTCTGTTTCATTGAGTTCGGCTCTTTATTGCTTTCTTTCTTATGCTTACTTTGTGTTTCATTTGTTCTTTTTCTAGTTTCTAAGATAGATCAGCAAAACTGAAAATGTGATCAGCAAAAATAAAAAATTTATAAAGGATCAGAAAGTATTTTAGGCTTTGAGATTCATATTATCTCTGTTGCAACTAATCAACTCTATTGTTGTAATATGAAACCAGCCATAGACAATGTATAAATAAATGAACATGGCTGTGTTTCAATAAAATTCTATTTACAAAAATAGGCAGCAGGTTTTATTTTGCCCATCTGCCATAGTTGACAATTCCCAGTTTACATCAGTTTGAGACCTTTCATCTTTTCTATTATAATATAGGCACTTACTGCTATAAGTTTCCCTCTAAGTACTGTTTTAGATGCATACCACAAATTGTGATATGTCATATTTTCATTTTCATTGGAAAATGGATAACATTTTGGTTGTTGGCTATGAATCTGATCTTTACTATTTTCAATTGCCACCACCTCTGTGGGCTCATAGTTTCTCCTTAGTATGGTGTTACTAATTAAATGCATACCAGCCTGGAAATCTCTACCATTGCTATCCAAGCTTCTGTACTTTCCCTTCTCTGGGTCCTCCATGAAAGGCAGTGGCAGTTTCCACAATTTTCGAAGACAACCAAACCCCAGGCCACTTTCCAATCTCCTTTTTTCAACTACGTCTCCTCCACCTCTTGAGTAAAATGGCTTGATCTTTTGTACCAACACTTGCCCACTAGCCTGAAACATAAATGTTGCAAGTCTACTTATCCCTAAGGATGGACACACTGGGGAAGGGACTGCATTCATTTAGGTCCCTGAAAAGAGGGATCAGAACAGGATTAGACATGAAAGGGATTGGTTGGAAGAAGGAACAGGAGAATGAAGAGAGTGTCCTTGGGTTAAGAAACTGCTCTGACATTTCTGAAAAAGGAGAGGGAAGAAAAGAACATTCAGGGAGGAAGAGTCTTGGCCTGCAGCACCATTTCAAGAAGGTTCAGCAAGGCTGTTGGACATCCCCGAGCCAAATTCATCTGTTCATGCAATCGCACATCATGCTGAAACGGGCCTGCCTTAGAATCTGTGCCATGTTTAGTCATTGGCTGGGAGCAGCCCTCAGGAAGTATGACCTTAGTGTGAATACAGGGATGGATCCCATAAAGACCTTGGAAAAAGCGTTCAAATTGTTCAAAGCATCTGAATTCTATCTTCTGTTAGTAAAGGAAATAGGTGAAAAGAAGCAAGCATACGCCTTTATTACTTGTTGGTTGCCAGCTGCTACAATCACCCAGATGCAGATCTCACTCCTCTCACTGTAAGTCATCAGTGCCAATCGAACCACACACCATTGAAAGACTTTCTACATGCTGACGATACTTGGCCTCTATAGCAATCACACCTGGCCAAACAATACTTCACATACATATCTTGCCTTGCTCTGAACTTCATGAACCACAGAAAATGGGCCTGCTCCAATGAAACAGTCCAATGTTATTACAAAGGCCTCTAGATGTACTTCTCAGCACTTTATCAGCAGACTGTGCCTGCAATCGTGTGTGTGTTATGGGCACCACAGCTATGAATTTCTTGGCTGTTGCCCATCAGTCAGAGCCACGGAAGCACTAGAGAATGTGCTCGATGCAGTGATGAGTGTGCATAAATTCTGTGCCAACTTAGATGGAAACCTAGATTGGGTAACGGGTCTTTGAAAGCAAAGCAGATTCAGCCCAATGGACATGTTAGTCTGCACAGCAGATTAGTGAACCCAGAGTGGTAGAGACTAAACCAGTCAGAACACAGGCAATCTTGTACAACTTCTTCAGAAGCAATTTTCTCAGACACTACAGCAAATCTCCTAGAGGCCCATAGGCAAAATGTCTCTATGGGTAAACTGAGACAGGAGACTAAAACCCAAACCAAACACCATCCTCTCAACACCCTGTCCCCTTCATGTGTATGCTACTGAGCCACATCACTGCCTCTTTCAGCAAACCTATTATTACGTAGATGTGGCCTGCAGTAATCACAGAAGACCTACAGTTCTTTGTTTCTGATAATCTTTGCCCCTTAGTAATTCAAATGCCTTAGAAACAGCTTTCAACCTTTGAAGGCTCTGTGGTGCCCCAGATGTGCTTCTGCTGCCTGCAGTGTGCGCTTCAGTGGTGAAGCGTGAGGCAGTACCTGTCCACACAGATCAGCCCAGGGTTCTGTACAGCTCCTGGCAGAGGCCAGAGTGCAAAATTGATTTTAAAATTTCCAGGGATATTTATCAATGGTATCCTGGGAGGCGCTTTAACAAAGCACTCTAACCTGCAGAAATGACATCGTGCTATTTTTAAGACTATTTTTCCCATTTATTTCCTTCACTTATTCAACATGTACCTATTGAGGTCCTGTCCTGTGCAAACCCTCTGCTAGACACCTGGGATACAAAGACAAACAATGGGCTGTTGAAATAGTCCAAAGGAGGAGCTTTGCTTTGGATTATGGTCATGGAAGCTGAAGGGAAGGAATGTGGGTAGATGAGAGAGAGATTTAACAAGACTAAGGCCCAGCCATCCCAGAGCACCTACTCTATGCCAGACATATCATTTTCACTAGCTAGTCTAGACTAGTCCAGACAACTGTGACTTTTCTCACCTGGACTATTTCTACACCTGGCATCACATACCCAACCTTCCGCTGAAACAATGAGTGAAAAGCAAGACTGACCAGAGATGAGGATGGAGAAATCACGGGGGTCAGACACAATAATTTACATTAGTTTTTCTGCTAAAGACAATGAAAAGCCAAAAACGTAAGCAAATTTCACTATGGAAAGGTCACTTTGTCATATGTGCAGAAGTTGGATAGGAGTTGAGCGAGACTGGAGGCCAGGAGCCCAGTGAGGAAACTGGTGCAATAATCCAAGTCAAACATCCTGGTAGCCTGAATTAGGAAAGTGGCAGTGAGACTGGAAAGCTACGAAGAGGGCAAAATCGTAGGATCTGGTAGACAACTGAATGTAATAGGTGAGAGAGAGGAGGGGATCACAGAAGATGCCTGTGTTTCTGGAGACTGTGTGGATAATGGTGTCATTTCCTGAGCTAAGGACCATAGGGGAGAAGCACACAGGAGGGGTGGACAGGAAGAGCTCGTTTTCTCCCATGTTCTGCTGTAGCTGTTCATTAGACATCCAAGCGGGATGTCTGGTAGACATGGGATGTAGGGATCTGGCATCAGGTAAGGATTCTAGGCTTGAGTATGGGTTTGGTTGAGCATCTCCTTGGTAATAAAACCACGATGGGGTGTGAAGTCTTCGCTATGATGTTAACCCCCAACAGAGGGGCAGCAGCCTCTCTTAGGCTTTCAAGTAGGTACCAGGATTGTGTAGCTGAGGGGAGGACTGAGATTGGATTGCAGGACTCAAAAATCCCTTCAGCTGGACCTCTGAGTCATAAGACTTTTCTACCATCTAAGAATTATTTTCTTTTTCACATCATAAGAAAGTTAAACTTAACTTTAAGGTTAGACACTCTAATATTAAGACATAAAAATTATACTTCCCGGAAGACTATGTGCTGACACATGCTATCTTCCAGGCTTCTCCTCCTCTCTGGGACCGCCACCTCCTCGTGGCACTTTTCTCATCTTTTTTCTACCTCAAACCCTGACCTTCCAGCCACTACTTCCCTTTCCCCCTCACCTGCCTGCTCTTTCTTCTGCCTGCCCTAGTAATTCCCGTCATATATTTCTGTGACTGATGAATAGGAATTAAATCAGAGTGCAGTCAGCTGTACCTTCGAATCATGAACTCATTTTGAGTTGTCTTAATTGAACCATCTCCCTGGTAAAGATGAACTATAGATAACAATCAGGAAGACTTGTGCAAAGGGTAAGGAGATGGTCTTCTAAAATGAATATATGTCAACGTCAGATGACAAGAACCTTAGGTTCACCTAAAATTATTCAGTCAGCCAGTCTCCACTCAACAAATATTGACTGGGTTCCACACCACGTTGGGACCTCCAGGAATTTAGGTTTGTGGCTGTCTCTGCCCTCAAGACTTTTTTCTCTGCCTTCGTGGAGAGAAAGCTTGAAGACGATTCAGGGAAGGATGAGCTTGGAAGTCAGTTTCCTTGCAACACCAAAGAAGGAGAGGATGGGCTGAGAAAGTGGCCCAGGTGTAAAAACCCTCTCAACACGGGTTAGCTTCACCCGCTAGAAAGAAGCAAAGGAGATTGCAGCAGACACTGGCTAATTATTATCCAAATTGCATATCTTCCTTTGCCTGACAGAGCTTCCAGGCTACATTTCCCACCCTCCCTTGCAGTTGGGTGTATGAGAGTTCTGGTCACTCAGTTTTACTAGTGCCAGTACAATTAGGCCAACCCTGCCCCAGTTAGGGCACAGCTGGAAATGGTGGGAGCCACTCAGAGATGGCTTCAAGAAGCAGAGTCTTCCTATCATTGGAGGAAGTTGTGTCCAGGCAAAGCCAAGCTCTGGTCCACAAATTCCATTCTCCAACTATTTCTAGGACCATATGTGCCCATTCCACATTCTAGACAAAGAATAGTTAAAAAGCAGAGTCTGCAGGCACTAGAGCCAGGATACATCTTAGCCTCTCTCCAAGTCCTGCTCAGAAGTCTGTGATTATTCAAAATCAAAAGGAGAGAGACAAAATTCAACTTACACTGAATTCCAGCCAGTGTCTGCACTGGGGATGAATAATTGCAAGGCAATCAGGTTCTGTTATCCTTCTATCACAAGGAAAAATCATTGGTTACCTTCAGCAAGTCTATGTATCACTATTGTAGATGTCAGTCCTAGAGAATACTAATTTAGCTTGGGCTCCTGCTATGAAATGCAACCCAGCTCATATTCAAACATGCATAAACATCATCATTTGCTAATAGTGGCTAATGGCTTTAATCACAGAATAAAACAAATCAATAATTAACCTTAGCAGAAGTGCAACTTGGATTCAAAAATAATGAATTCACTAATGGTTCTTGCTGCCATTAGTACATATACATCAAGGTAAATATGCAGAAATGTGCCCATTTCCAAGTAGCTAATCTATTCATAAATTGTCAGATTATGACTTCAATTTGGACTTGAAGAAGGGCAATAAATAATACATCCACCAAGATCTCTCTAATTTATTTTTAAAAACTGTAAGCTTACACGTGAAACCATTTATTTACCACCTGTATCCCCATTACATTCCGGGTATGTGCCAGAAGCAGGTGGCAGGGAGCAGTAGAGCGAGCCCTCTGGGTTAAGGGGCCCATGTCCCAGAAGAGTAGTAACTACAGCAATGTGATAATGGCTTTAACAGAGGGCTGCTTTAATGCTGGGGCTGCACACAGACAGATGCCCTGGAGCTTCCTGGCAAAGCCTGGAAAAGATAGTGATTATGATAAAAGGTGAAAATTGAGTTAGTCCTTGAAGGATGAATAGAGGTTTCCAGATAGACAAAAAGCAAAAGACCAAAAGGAACACAATATCTCTAAGACTCTGCAAGTACATCCATGTGGCTGCAAAGTCGGGACTCATAATGGCACAACAGTTGCTGGAGTTGAAGGGTCACAGTGGGCCTGATCAATCACATGGGGTCTTGGGTATCTTGCTGAGGTTCTTTTTATTTCCCCCCAATAGGCAATGGTAGCCACAAAGGACTGCCTATTAGTAATTAGAAAAAAAGACATGCAAGCATTGAGAATTTTGTTCATATGCCTTTGAGAGCCAATAGAGACAGGTTTTATTTGAGGAAATGTATATTAACCTTGTTTGTCTCGAATCATAACAATTACCCTGAAGGCTCAAATGACTGAAAAATACTCAGGATTTGGGAAGTGTTGAGCTGGACAACAATTGTGATAAATGTAGATATTTCTGCCCAAAGGCTAGCCTGTACTTGATCATATTCAGTTTTATTTACGTGTGAATATGATGTTTTGTGATATTTTATTTTTAACATAAGTACAAGTTCTTTTAAGATAATGTGGCAGATTCTCTCTCCCTTTTATAAAGGGAGATATGGCAGATATCTTTGGTTACCTACCCAAGGGCAATCCCTTCTTCTTATATTTTGGGAGAGCCCTGATTTTGTTCCAGTATCCACTCCTCCTTCTCCTGACTTGGGTAAATTCTGATTGGTCAAAGCCAATCATTCAGGTAGCACTCTTCCTTGCTAGTGATTGGTTTAGGCACAGACCTGTGACCAAATTCTGGCCAATGATATGTAAGATGAGATCTGGGGCTTCTGGGAAACATTTTTCTTTCTGATAAAAGGGAATATACTCTACCTTATTCTATTTCAAGAATTATTAGGAGCCTATCAGATATTGTCAGGGAAAGTACACTGAAGACAATGCCAATTCTTAAAAATAACAAAGCAGAAAGATGAAAAGCGCCTGAATCTTCCATTATGCAGCTGAGTTACTGAAATAACCAACCTGGAGACACCATATCTCCATACTTCTTTGTGAGATAATAAATGTCTTCTTTTTTAAGCCAGTGGCCCAGAGCATCCTACTATCACAAATGGCCCACAGGAGGCCTGGTTTAACTGGTACACACCAATGCCACCATCTTCATTGTTACAGCCAGAACTTATTTTGATAGGGCAGAGCCTGTGCTATTAAAATATTCCATTATTCCTTGTCTAGGGAACATGCCAAAAGTCACAAAGAGTATTTTGAAAGCAGCAAGAGAAAAGGGATAAATCACATACAAGGGAGTGCTGGGTGGATTTCTCAGCCGAAACCTTTCAAGCCAGCAGACAGTGGGGATGATATATTTAAAACACTGAAAGAAAAAAAACTATCAACAAAGAATATTATACCATGCAGAGCTGTCTTTCAGAAGAAGGAGAGATACTTTCCCAAACAAACAAAATCTGAGGGAGTTCATCACTACTAGAACAGCCTTATAAGAAATGCTGAAGAGTTCTTCGAGCTGAAATGAAAGGATGCTAATTAACATAAAAACATGAACGGGCAAAACTCATCAGTAAAGGTAAATATGTAGTCAAAGTCAGATTCTCTAATATTGTAATGGTATATATATATATATATATATATATATATATATATATATGTATATGTATATGTATATGTATATGTATATATATATGTATATATATATATAGAGAGAGAGACATATATACATGTATACATGTATATATGTATATATGTGTCTAGATATACATATATATACATATATATATATCAGTTTCAATTCTACTTTAAAAGTTAAAAAACAAATGTATTACAAAAAAACTATAAGTAATGTTATTGGATACACAATATGAAAAAGATGTAAATTGTAACATTAATAACCTGTAATATGAGAAGGAAAGAAGAAACAATTAGTTTCTATTACTATGAAAGTTGTTATCAGCTTAAAATAGGATGTTATAATAATAAGATACAGTAATCTCATTATCTGCAGTTTCACTACCCACTGTCAACTATGGATCAAAAGTACTAAATGGAAAATTCCAGAACCAAACATTTCATAAGTTTTAAATTATGCACCATTCTGAGTAGCATGATAAAATCCCATGCCATCCTGTTCTGTCCCACCCTGACGTGCATCATCCCTTTCCCTACATATCCACGCTGTGTACACTACCACCTCAGTTATCAGATGAACTGTTGCAGTATCACAGTGTTTTTGTTCAGTCACCTTTATTTTATTTAATAATGTCCTCAAAGCACAAAAGTAGTGATGCTGGCAATTCAGATGTGCCAAAGAGAAACTGTAAAGTGCATTCTTAAAGTAAAAAAGTGAAAGTTCTCAACTTAAGAAGAAAAGAAATAATCATATACTGAAGTTGCTAGGATCTACAATGAGAAAAAATCTTCTATTCATGAAATTGTGAAGAAGGAAAAAAAAATTCATGCTAGTATTGTTGTCACACCTCAAACTGCAAAAGTTATGGCCACAGTTTGCATAGGTGCATAGTTAAGATGAAAAAGGCATTAAATTTGTGGGTAGGAGACATGAACAGAAAATGTGTTCTGAATGACAGCAACATGTTACACCAGAAGCATTAAGTCTATATAAAGACTTCAGCAAGTGATCCCCTGAAACAAGTAATGCCAAGCTATTTATTGAATGGTTATAAAGAAGGTGATTAAGATTTGGTACTATCCATGGTTTCAGGCATCTGTTGGGGGTCTTGAAACATGTACCCCATGGATAAAGGGAAACTACTGTATTTTATGTAACCCTCATGGTACCCACAAAGAGAAAAATGTAAAATATATACAAAAAAATGAGATTAAGGATTCAAAGCATACCATAACAAAAAGTCATCAAATCACAAAGTAAGACAATAAGATATGATAAAAGGAACAAAGAAACAACAAAATAACTAATAAAAAGGCAATAGTAAATCCTTAGTTATCAATAATTACTTTAAATATAAATGGATAAATTCTCTAATCAAAAGACATAGACTGTCAGAACAGGTTTAAAAAACAAAACAAAATCTAATGATATGCTGCCTATAAGAGGCTGAGTTTAGCTTTTAAGGACACACATAGGCTGAAAGTGAGGGATAGCAAAAGATATTACACGCAAATGGCAACAAAAGAAAGCAGTAGTGGCTATATTTATGTCAGAAAAAAATAAACGTTAAGCTAAAAATGATCACAAAAGACAAAGCAAGTAACCGTGTAATGATAAAGAGGTAAATTAATCAATAAATTATAACAATTATAAATATTTATGCACCTAATATCAGAGCACCTAAATATTTAAAGCAAATATTAACAGTACTAAAAGAAGCAATAAACAGCAACACAATAATAGGAGAGGACTTTAATATCCCCCAGTCAATGATAGATCATCCAGACAGAACATCAATAAGGGAACAGAGGATTTAACTACTACATGCCAAACTAACATAACAGGCATAAACAGAACATCCCATTCAACATCAGCAGAGTACACATTCTTCTCAAGTACACACAGAACATTATCAAGGATGGATCATGTGTTTTAGGCCACAAAAAAGGCTCAACAAATTCAAGAAGACAGAAATTATGTCAAGCAATTTTCCAACCATAGTGATATGAAATTAGGGTTTCCAGGTGGGAATCCCTGCCTGTTCTCAGGAATTTTTTTCACTTTCCTTTTCCCAAATCCCGAGAAAAGTTGGTCAGGAAATCGGGAAAATCAGCTCCTTGAACCCAGGTGGTTAGTAGTATCAGCCGTCACTTTGTGGAAACAATTCATTGTGGAGAACAGAAAACAGTTTATATCTCGGGATTCAGGAACGGGAAAGCGAAAAAAATTCCTGAGAACAGGCAGGAATTCCCGCCTGGAAACCCTATATGAAACTAGAAATCAATAACAGAAGTAAATTGGAAAACTCACAAATACATGGATAATAAACAACAATCCTGAAAAAAAAATAGATAAAAGGTGAATCAAAATGGAAATCAAAAAATATTCTGAAACAAATGAAAATGGAAACACAACATACCAAAATATATGGAATGCTTAGTAATAGCACTTCTAAGAGGAAAGCATATAGCGATAAATGCTCCCATTAAGAAAAAATAATTATCTCAAATAAACAACCTAATGATGCATCTCAAGAAACCAGAAAAACAAACTAAACCCAAAGTTAGCAAAAGGAAAGAAATAATAAAAATTAGAGCAGAAATAAATCAAATGGAGAATAGAAAAACAACAGAAAAGAGAAACAAAATTAAGAGTTGATTTTTTTTGAAAAGATAAACAAAATAGACAAACCATTAGCTAGACTAACCAAGAAAAAGAGAGAGAGGACTCAAGTATATAAAATTATAAATGAAAGATGAGACATTACAACTGATACCACAGAAATACAAAGGATCAGAGAGACTACATGAACAATTATACACCAACAAACCAGACAACCTAGAAGAAATGGATTAATTCCTAGAAATATAAATCTTACCAAGATTAAATCATGAAGAAGTACAAAATCTGAGCAGACTATTAATGAGGAAGGAGATTGAATCAGTAATCAAAAATCTCTCAAGAAAGAAAAGTCCAGGACCAGGTGGTTTCACTGGTGAATTCAATCATTTAATTAAAACATTAATGTCAATCTTTCTCAAACCATTTCAAAAAACTGAAGAGCAGGGCACACTCCCAAATTCATTTTATGAGGCTAGCATTGCCCTCATAACAAAACCAACAAAGCCAGATAAGGATATTACAAGAACAGAGAACTACAGGCTAAGACCCCTGATTAATAATGAATATAGATGCAAAAGTTCCCAGAGTATCTAGAATGAGGACAGAAGACTTTACTGTATTTGGAAAACAAAGTGTCATTGTCAATTTGCAGATCTTAGAAAGAGGGCTGACATTATCGATCTGTGATAGAGCAATCAACCCGATTGCAGAGCTGAGAATGGATTCGCTAGGAGCAGTCTGGAGGCAGGGAGTCCAAAGCCATAGTCCTAACAGGAGCAGTGGGGATGGAGAGGAGGCAACAGGTCAGGGGATATTTAGGAAGTGATGCCATGAAACTTGGTGACTCATTGGTTATGTGGAATAAGAAGATGGGGAGACTCAGATGAGCCTGTATGTATACCCCCAGGTCATCGTAGAAACATTCTGTGACATCATGATGGAAAAATACTACAACAACATCTTGACACATAGGTACTTCATGTCATAGT
Source organism: Rhinolophus sinicus (assembly GCF_036562045.2). Classification (NCBI taxonomy): domain Eukaryota; kingdom Metazoa; phylum Chordata; class Mammalia; order Chiroptera; family Rhinolophidae; genus Rhinolophus; species Rhinolophus sinicus. Next base: position 14,878,008 of record NC_133755.1, read on the forward strand.
GATAGACAAGTACCATTTATCTTGGTGACATATAAGTGTACCAATTATTATATTAGATACACCATAGATGTGATATCTTTTGCACTGACTTTATAGACAACTACATGGCAAAACCATGACAGACACTTATTATGTCTTCATGACATATGGTGGGTCAACAGGAGATAGAGAAATAGGCTGCTGTACGTCAAACAACATCTTAGCAACTAAAAGACAAAAGTAAATGTGACAAATTTACTGTGCCATTGTAATAAATGATCTTGAGAGCATCCACTCTTAATGAAAGTGATACTATACTTGTACATAGTTATAAAGCTAACAATGTTTTTAAATGATGGAGAAGTTTTGCATTTTGCTCAAGCAGTCATTGCAGTAAGTGCTTAGAACTCTTTACTCAGATTAGCAGTCGCTGTGATGGCTGGTGTTACCATTATCTAGCCCCACCTCTCCATGGAAGGAGCAGCCAGAAGGGAAACCGTAAGCTCTTCTAGCATGAGCACCATTACTTTTTCACCCTTTTTGCTTTTTATGTTATGGTGCATTTACTATGTTCCAAGCACCATTTTTAAGTGTTTTCACATTCTATCTTAATCCTTATAACAACCCATTGAGGCAGAAATATTATTCCCACTTAACTGATGAAGAAAATAAGGCACAAAAAGGCCACACAGGCTAGTGGATGGTGAAACTGAGATTCGGACGCAAGCCGCCTGGCGTCCACCTCCTAACCTCCCCATGAAAGCTGCGTCTGCATCCATGGAATGCTTTCAGTTGTAACAGAACTCATCTTAAACTGGCTTGAACATTGCAAGGACTTTACTGACCACCATAACTGACTTAGTTGTGGCCTCAGGCAAAGTTCGATTCAAAAGCTCAAGGAATATGACCGGGACCTGAATTCTAACGCTCATATTCTCAGCTAAGGTTTCTTGGCATCGGCTCCATCCTCTTTAGGTTCTCCCTGATTGTTACCAGGTAGCTATTCACAGTCCTTGGACATGCTGCTAGATTCTAATCCAGAGGAAGAAACAGGTCCACATACCTGATGTCTCAAACAAAAGTCTGCTGGCCCTTGATGACCTGGATTAAGTCACGGGATGCTCATCAAACTAATTAATGTAGCCAGCTGCAAGGGGGATGGTTGTGGAGTCAGTGGGATGCATAGATCCAACTAACCAGAGCCACACCTATGACAGGAGATAGAGGTAATCCCTTCTAAATCACAGCCATGGGAAATTTCCTTTTGGCAGAGAAAATGAGGGAAATAAATCCTGAGGATAAAACCAACAACTTCCATTATACCATTGTATCCCCACCAGCTAGATTTATACCTGGCACAGAGCAAATGCTCAGGGAATGTTTGCCAAGTGGGTGGATGCATGGATGGATGAATTAAAAAACCCCAACTAGGACAGAAGAGCTGCACTGGAACATTTTCCAACCTTTACAAGATCCAAATTATAAGAATTACCAGAAAGAGTTACATGGATCATGGGACCAGAGAGAGAATGACCTGAGACATGGTTCCTCCCAGAACTCCCAGCTTTTCCCACAGAGTCTCTTCAGTGATTATAATTAGGCTATTGGTTCAGACAACCATTCTTGACTCTTAAACTTGACAGAGGAAGGCTTATTTGCATCTCTTCAGGGTTATTAGTGAATCCAACTCTTATGTGATTCATAGATTATAATGTAAGTCAATTGTCTCTCCCCTTGTGCAACCCTGGTCCTCAGCTACATCCTATGGAGAAACTACTGGGTTCCTACCTCTACTTGAAAGTCTCCTGGATTTTGTTTAAGTGTGCTTTAAATGATTCATTCTGGAACCCTTCAAAGGTCACTGAGGAAGGAAAACATACTGTTCATTGAAGGAACATATTGGTTTTCCTCATTTCTAGCATGGAATATAAAAGTTCGGGCCCCACTCCATTCCTAGCCTCCTGACTGCCATCAGCCCACCTGCTCGATAATTAAAGCCCCCTTCAGCACGGGCTCCACAGAGGCCCTGGTTCCTTGACACCCCCTTCCATGCCCCAACCCCACGAGGTGCTGTGCTCTGGCTCTGAGCTAAGTGACAGACAGCACATTTGGACTCAATTGTCAGCTTTGGCCTCAACACCCCCAACGAGACACACCTTGCTATGTTGGCAGTTCCATTCCATGTCCCACCCTAGGTCGAGTGGAACTAAGGTCTAGTCTGTATCAACACCTAACCCCTGTGTCCTATCAAGAGAGGCCAGTAAGAAGGGAGGAAGAGCCTTAGAATCATGGAAAGCCCTTAAAGATTGCATTGTCAAGTACCTAATAGCACAACTGAGAAACATGAAAGGGAAAGGGGAAAATAACTTGCCCAGGGCCACAATGGGATAAAAATCAGAACCAGAGCTAAAGTCGCCCAGTCCCTAAGCCAGGGTTTTGTTACAACACTGAACCGGTTTTACAAACATATACTTGCAAAATGGCCATCACATTCCTCATGCTGCATATCTCTCGAGGATCCCACAGGTGTCTGTGTGTGCATCCAGGTGTGCACGCACATACAGGAGAAAGGCATGATAAAAAGAGAAGACTTGAGGACTTCCATGGTACATTTATAGGGACATAGCACAAACATCCCTCCAGCCTGGCAATTACTCACCTTCTCAGAGAGATCATTCATGGGAAGAACTGAAATTATGACAGCCCACTTCTGGGCACAGTGACACAAACCTATTCCTTCTGAAAAACCAAAGGCATTCAACACTCAAAATGCAAACTCCTAAAGTCCGTTGCCCTTTTTCTGTGAGCTGTGCCTTCTATTCCCCCAGCAGCCCAGGCAGGCAAGGACCAGTGGGTAATGGCTGCAGAGGTAAGGTGAGAATCTGTCGTGCCCTTTTCTCCAGTGTCCCTGCACTTATTTAAAAGCCATTTCATTAAGTTTAAAGCCCCAAGACATTTGTAACTACACTGAGAATCAAAGTCACTTAGGAAAGTCGAAAATTGAGATGGCTAGAATCTGATTTGGAGAGAGGCATAAGGATAGAAAGTGCTCACCAAAGCTCAGGTGACTGCCAGTTTTTCTTGGTCATCCCTGCCAGGTGTGGCTGAAAGTAGAGATGCTTTCCAGAACCATCATAACTTCCAGGAGGGCATCTGCCTACCATGCAGTGGGAGGAACAAATGACTGGGGCTCACTGGACAGTGACAGCCAAGCACAGCTCATACTCAGGAACGTGCCCTCCCTGGACAAATATTCACAGATCACTGCATGTACCTCTTCTCTCCCAGTTGACTTAAGGCTGGAATAGAGAAAGTTCCTCTCTCTGCCCCACTCGGGACCTGTGGAAGCCTCACCCCGTGCTCAGGGCACAGAGTTACCATGTTTGCTTCATTCCCAACCACGCCTCTTCTCCTCCCTGTGAACCCAAACACTTTGCTTGTGATCCCTTAGTCCTGCGGGGATGTGGGTACGTACATCTTATCTCATCTGAAGCCTAAACCTCTGAAAGGTAGACTCTACATCCCTATTATTTGCCTACTGCAGTGCTAGGACATAAAACAGCCAAGCAAATGACCGAACAGATGAAGCTTTTGCCTACATCGAAGTTACTTTATATGTGGTCAGACAAGTAAGTCCAGAACGGTTGCAACAACGTGGCTACACTTTTTTGATATCAGAGGGATTATTTATTATGAATTTGTACCAACCAGAGAAACAGTTAACAACCAAGTTTACTATTTGGAAGTGCTGAAAAGTCTGTGTGAAAAAGATGAAAACGACCTGAACTTTTCACCAACGATTCATGGCTCTTGCATCACGACAATGCACCAGCTCACACGGCACTGTCTGTGAGGGAGTTTTTAGCCAATAAACAAATAACTATATTGGAACACCCTCCGTACTCACCTGATCTGGCCCCCAATGACTTCTTTCTTTACACAAAGATAAAGGAAATATTGAAAGGAAGACATTTTGATGACATTCAGGACATCAAGGGTAATATGACGACAGCTCTGATGGCCATTCCAGAAAAAGTTCCAAAATTGCTTTGAAGGGTGAACTAGGCTGGCACCGATACATAGCTTCCCAAGGGGAGTACTTTGAAGGTGACCATAGTGATATTCAGCAGTGGGGTATGTAGCACTTTTTCTAGGATGAGTTCGTGAACTTAATTGTCAGACCACTGTATGCAGTGGTCTTATCAGACCACCCTTGAGTGTCTTTCATAAAGTACGTATCCAGTGAATGTTTGTCTGCGGAAATGTTTGATCGGTCTTTCCTTTCAGAAAGCCTTCAGATTGATCACTGTGGTCTCTTGCTCAGAGACACATAGTCTGCCTACGACAATCCAGGACGGGGTGAGAGAAGCCAGTTAGAAGCCCTTTGTCTGAAGGAGTCAGAGTTCGTCTTTCCAAATGCAAGGAAAGAGAAGAAGTGATGTCTGATCAATTCTAAAATAACATCAGAGCCTATTGCAAGGTCAGAAGTCAGCAAAACCAGATTTCCAAAGTTGGGATGCATCTGAAGAAGCAATGCTTAAAATCTCCCAAGATGAAAATAGCTGGAAAATTATGTTTGAGGGACTCAGATTTAACTCAGCAAGTGACAGTTCAGCAAGATGAGCTGTGAGTTGGGCAGTGAGACAAGTGATGAGCTCATCCCTGAGCCACCCACAATCTGACCCAACATGCTACGGGGGGAGAGGTGGAGGCTCAGAGTGGCTTTCTAAAAGGTGGAGAGAAATAGATGTGACTCAGCTGACCCCAGGGTCCAGAGCAAAGGTTTACTTGGATATCTAATGCAGCTGGGTCTGAATATGACATGGTTTTGAGACAGGGGTGGGGTGAGGCAGCCAAAGAGGAAAGGTAGAAATGCAATTTGTAAAATCTTTGTATTGTGATAAAAATCCAATACAGTGGGGCTGAGTGAGGGCTTGAAATTTCATCAGTTCTGTGAATCATCCCCAGAGTGCAGGGGAAGGGGCTGGGTTTTATCATGTCAAAAGTCAGCAATAAAAGAACTGGCCTGCAGTCGGGGCAGAGCCAAGCTGACATTTCAGCCTGAGACGCATTCCTTTCAAGGGCCAGGATTTTAAAGAATGTGCTTTCCTGCCTCTTCCACAAGCTCACACAGGCAAAGGCAGGGCAGAAGAAGCTGTGTGTGCAGTGAGATGTGTTTTTCTCATTACCCTTAGAAGCCTTTCACAGCTTGCCCACCCACACCTCCCTCCTGGCACCTTTCCCAGACAGAGGGGGCTTGGCCGGAGGGCTATCAAGGGGAGCCCACTTTGAAAGGAAGGTGAGAGGGAATGTTTTCAGGTCCAGCTATTTTGAGGACTTGCAGTGTCTCAGGTTTACGATGAGTGTGTGAGTCAAGGGGAGGGTGCTGTTCTGCCTCAGGAATCCACAGATTACCTTCTGATACGTAAAAAGCTCAAGTCTGCATATTGTTTGAACTGTTCTGGTATATATTCATTCATTTATTCATTCACTCACTCATCCACTCATTTAACAACTGCTTCTGGAAAACCTTCTCTTTACCCAAACACACACAAAGGAAATAGCGTCAGCCCTGAAGCCACATCTCAAACAATCACAAAGCCACCACTCATGATGTTTTTCTGGTCATGGGTTGCAATGCTTTGCTTGAACTCTGGTCTCTACCTTGAGTAAAAGAAGGGGCCTGGCCATCTGGAACACTAGAGAAGACCATGTCCGTATTCTAGAGCTCTCAGCCAATCAAGCAATAAATATAAAATTGAAGATTGTACGGGTCTATGCATCAGAAGATGTTTCTCGTTAAACTGAAAATAAGGGTTTGGTGTACGAGAGTTCGCTTTGCAGAGGTTTGGACAGGGATGTTCCAACCCAGACTACTGGTGACCAAAAAGCCAAAGGCATTTCAAACCTTCTGGATACAATAGAACCTTCAAAAGAAGTTTATTGGTGAACATTTATTTTTGTCGCTCAGTTAAACTTGAATTTTTTCATTGTAACAATAGGGGTCCTTTTTTGCTTTGAGTTTTATAATATTCAGCCACTGTGAAAAATCTCCAGATAATTTGACAAGTGATTTCTGCACTGGTACCAAAATGACTTACAAAACTAAAGTATAAGAAAGCATTGCAACTAGCCAGAATGTCTTAGAAGCACTTATGCTACTTAGTAGAACTCTCTAAGGACAGGGTCCAAAGTATAAGCATTTTCCCAGTTTATAAATTATTTCATAAATATGATTTGCATTTTACAGTGTAGTAACAGTTAATATCAATACAGTAGTCATTCCCACACAAAGTCGTATGTGTTTTGAGACAGAAGTTATATACTTTTTGGTCTTTGTGAAGAGGGTTTTGGATATTGAAAGGCACAAACCATGATTATGAACACATACGTTCACACACATGTAACAAATACCAATTCTTCATGACATCTCTAAGAACAGATATTCCCAGTATTGGGAAGGATATGCCAAGCCCACTGCCTGCAGATAAGCCCCCACTCAAATCAGGCATCAGGCATATTTCCTAAACTAGAATGTGAAGGTACCAATAGGTATGAGATATTCACAGGTGTTCTGCCACACAAAGGTTCAGCCGGCGACTAAGGTTGGAAAAATGGTAGATTAAGCCAACCCAAATAAGTCGGCATTTTGTTTGTTGTTCGTTTATTTGTCTGCTTTTATTGCTGATCTTGAAGGCCCTTTAAGACACTGACGCTCACTGTGAATTTGCAGATGGGAATGGAGTATGTACCATTTTCTACACTTAACTGACCACAGAACGCTTTTCGTCACGGGAGACCCGTCTTCTGGGAAATACTTCTGTTGAGAACAAGTGCCTCGGCCTGGGTTGCAAACGTTTTGAGAATCATCTTGACGCTTTATCATTTTCTTTGACTCATCCCTGTAAAGACAACCCCTCCTTGGTGCCCCCACAGCACTCTGAATACTACACACTGAATTCCAAATCTTTTTCCAGTTTGCATATGCCTTATGTATCTAAAGTTACATGTGTGGATATGTACAGATCTCGCTCTCCTACTGGACTGTGATCTTCAAGATACAAATGATGCATTATTCACCCATATGTCCTCAGTGCCTGGTCCGTCGTCTTCATACTCATTTTGGTAGAATCTTTTTTTAATTTATTTTTTTTTCAGTTACAGTTGACATTCAATATTATTTTATATTAGTTTCAGGTGTAGAGCATAGTGGTTAGACATTTATAAAATTTATGCAGTGACCTCCCCCAACTATTCTAGTACCCTCCTGGCACCATACATGGTTGTTGCAGGTAGAATCTTTCAATAAATGAATGTTACTATTTAAAAATAACCTGCTTCACTGAAGTTTCTCGTGTATCGGATTCTCTATTTGAATAATCTCATCTGATATATAGTTAATACTGACCTGTCTAATTCATTTTGCCACACTGTCTTCTGTGACTCAACATACGTGTTGGATTACACATGGGGGCTCTAAAATTGTCTTTGTCAGGTTCTGTGCATCCACATAATCGTCCCCCTGGTAGCACTCAAGGTCTTCCATGAAGTGGCAGCCGCCCCCCATCATGCTCCCACTGTCACTGCTTCCTTTACATACCCTCCACTAAGCCAAACAGCACAACTCTACCTTCTCTAAACCTGGCTGATGTTTTCCTGCCCCTGAGCCTTTTCTGCCCCATTCTCTCCATCCACAGTCTTACAAGCATTTATCTAAAGTCTACTGAGGTCTGGGCATTGCACCATGTGCTGGGTTACAAAGATGAGTGGATACATTTGCTGTTCTCAAAGAGGTCACAATATCACATAAACAGAGAAATGCCACACAGCGTGTAACACGCTGTGACAGAGTTCAGTACCAGGTACCATGTTAACACAGCAGGGAGTGCTATGCTAACACAGATGTACGTCCTGGAGCAGGAGCTTCTTAAAGTGGATCATTCCCTGAACTACATATTACTAGTGGATCAGTCACTGGTCCTCAAAAGCAAGAATCTCGGCTGAACCCCCTCTCTTCTACTTCTCATTTCCATAGAATAAACACACCAGGCTTGGTCACTTAGGATATCAGGCGTCCTCATCCATGCACTGAATTGGATGAGTTATTCCTGAGACGTTTCTACAAATAATGGCGCTCTGAGATTAGGGAGGGAGACAGTAGGAAGGAGGAAGTTGCTTAGCAGGGCAGCCTCAGGGTGGTGGTGGTGGCATCTTACAATTGTTGACAAGCCAGACGGAGGTGATGGCATCGTCATTGCCCACACCTGAGTTTACTTGGCTGTTGTTCTGGTGGCAAGGTTACACAATTGCAAACCTTGGTCTTTCAGTCAACAAACCATTTAAGGAGCATTTGAGGAAGAAAAAAAAAAAATGAGTCCTGGGTTCTTACCGTTTGGAAAGATTAAGAAAGTATCCGCTGTAGAACTTGTAAATGGGCATCCAGGTCAGGGAAGACTACCCAGATTGACAGTGTAGTTTCTTCTGGGAAGAAACGCTTATAATCACTGCTCTTAATATCACAAAGGGAGGTGCTGCACACAGAACCACACACACCAGCAACTCTAAGTCAAGGAGTCGTTCAGATGGGCTCGTCTTGTGAAGACAGTTTAGGAATATTGCAAGCAATGTATTTGGCTTGTATTTTTATTTTCATGCATGTACAAGTGTCTACATAAGTCTTAAAGAGCTCTTTCAATAAGTATAAAATTACAATTCTAAATTAGAAAGCATTGTGGTCATAGTTTAATTGGCAGTATTTGTTTCCTCAGAGGTACATAAAATAATGGTGCATCTTAAAATCAATAGCTTCTTAGATGCTATGAAACATGGAGGGCTACGTGTTTATCCAGTTAACCCACTGAATCCTAACTGTAATTAAGTTTTCTCTTTCTGCATCGCCCCAGTTGTGTTGAAAGCTTCTCCAGTCCATTAGCTATCCACCTGAGCTCTGGAAAATATGTCAGTGTTCTTTGTGTTCTCTGGAAGAGAACAGTAAAATGTGAAATGCTTTAATATTTAATACTGGCCTGTTGTCCTCATTTCTGTGCTCAGGAATTAGATGGGGATGACTTCATTGCTCTCCAGGCAGCTGCACTGATGGAATGGGCCTCACTCTGTGCAACAGATGTGCTCCTGGAGTACACGCACTTAATTTAGATATTTTTAAAATTCAATTGTGCTCCCACAGAAAAACAGTTTGCTTAAGACATCACACACACACACATACACAGAGAGAGAGAGAGAGAATTTCACTTGAGAGTCTTACAGACAAGGATCAGAAGACTAGTTAGGAGTGAGCCCAGGTCTGCATGTCAAATTTCCCAGCCCTGATAGCCACCTCCCCCCCACACCTTTTGAAGGACAGTTATTTCTTTATATTTAAAAGCCCAGAAAAATTGAAAACTCTTTCCACATTACCTCTTAAACATGGGGCGACACGGTGTTACTAACAAGTATGTAATTCATACATCTACAAGCCTTTGCTATAGGCTTTTGTGTCAAGAAACAGGAAAGTGAAAGCCAGATGCTCAGCCTCGAGGAAGGGATTGCAACTGATGGGATTTTCGAAACAAGAAAATGGTCCAGGTCCAAGGAAATGGTGTTCAGTCACAGTATCTTAAGAAGGTTCACTAGAAGGATTTTTCTCCTCCTGTCATTCTGAAAATCTTAATGGGTTTGAATTGATTCACTGAGCCATGCCGCTGAAATGGAAAGGAAATGTCAAGCCTCCGTGTTCCCAGTCACGCATTTGAGGACCAGACCCAAATGCACTTCAGAACTTGTAAGTTCAAATGTGTTTTTACACCACGAAAACTAAAATCATTGGACAAGTCTTCCCAAACACCGACGTGTTCCCTGCCTTGCTCTGGATCCCTCTCCATGGAGCAGAAGGGGAAGCAGACCTGATTCATTCTCATTTTCAGGCAGCTGCCCATGGGGAAGAGGTGGTCAGCCTCACACCTGAGGTTATGGGAGAGCCCCTGAGCAGCTTTACTATTCCAAGGGGCTCAGGCTGTACTTGTGGTGAGATCAGTGTGACTGATACCATCACACCACAGTCTACACACACCTTCGCCACAGAGGGGAGTTAGACAAATTGTCAGAAAATATGCCCAGAGGCCAGTAGTGGAAATAGTGGCAGGGGGTGTGAAAATCAGTGCAGCATTTTTCCAAGGACCGGGAGCGGGGCCATGAACTCAAGTTTCCACCAATTAAAAAAGATGCCACTTCCCTACTTGCCCCAGAATAGGAGTTGAGCCCACACGACTGAGCAGTGTCGCTCTAACTCCACCTTCCCAACAAGAGAGGAGAGAGGGGCTGGGAGAGGTGAAGAATACCAAGCACAAAGGTATCTCACCCCAACCTCCTCCCCCACCTTTCTGGACACAGCTGTGTGCTCCCCCCTCCAAGTCCAGGGCCACTTTTCTCACTCCTGATGACCAGAGAAGTATGTTCTTTAAAAAGTTTCAAAGTAGATTTATCCCAGCAGAGTGCTCAGCTCTGAACTGTCCCCTAAACCACACAGATCTCCAGGCCGGAAATGTTCCCTGTCAGTGCCGGTAGATGAGAAAGGAGGGATCATCCTACAGATTTCTGATTTATAGGTTGCCCAAGGAATGTCCCAAAGCTGGAAAGCTGAGTTCCATTAATTGGTTCCTTGGTCTGAGGCCAAACTATCAGGCAACACTTCCTGCTAACATGTTGGATTTTCCAACATAGAATTACTTATTCATGAAGTTATTTAGACCTAAATACTATTCAAGCTTTTTCATTTCCTTACCTCCCCTAATAATGTATGATTGGGATTATACATTTGATTCCCAATTATGAGCTAAGACTTACCTCTGGGGCCATGATATTGTCTTAGAAAATGCAGAGTGAACCCAAAACAAAGCCAATAAAGGAAGCATCTAAAATTCCTTGGCACCACCATGCATTTTGAGTCTTATTTAAAACAACTATTCATTTTAATGACTGTTCACATTTATTTTCATAAAAATGTGTTTTACATAAGCCCCAAAGTTTCATATACAATTAATTCCCCTCACAAAGAAACTGTTTCAAATCCAGAATGGTCATGCTGGTCTCCATGACCGTGGAGCTCGTTTCTTTCAAGTTGTAGCTGCCTTTTTAACACTATAATTAAGCTTGGGGAAAAAAATCATAATGCAAACCAAATAAATCCTGCCCTTCATGCAATTATGTATGGTATGTGGTAAGGAAAAAAATGATCTGGCTTCGTTCATCTTAAAATACACTTGGCAGCCACTTCACTTAATAAGCTCCTTTCTCTTTCTGAGAACAAGAAAATCATGAAGTCCAAGCAATCATGGAGGAATGCTGGCCCCACAGGAGGGAAGTGACAATATCCCACAGCAGAGACCTACACACAGAGGCTCTGATTGCTGCTCTAATCTGGCTTCTTCATGGTCATGAGTTTGTCTTTAAGTCTATGTCTCTGGGTCTTGGTTTCCTTATTGTTTCTGCCTTTGGCAGAACCTAATTTTTACGTGAGGAGACAAGGCCCAACAAAGAAGACTTACAAATGCTCATGCTCCCACAGAACACCACAGATCTCACTGAGCACCGGTCTGCTTGCCAGTGTGCAAGGGTCTCGCCTCCTCTTACCACCCCTTCCACTCCCCAGTCATGTAGGACCTGGCCTGAGATCCTGTCCTGCTGGAACCCCACATAGCTCACTCACTGGGGCCTGCACCCCACACCCAGGAGCTTCCTCTGCATCTGCCGTGACATGACCAGCCCCAGTCATGCATAAGCAGCCCCCCTGCATCTTCCCCTCATGTGTTCACAGACCTTGGAGCACTGCTGGGAAAGCCACAGGACGGGCCACCCAGCGGATCTACCACTTGCCCCACCTTCATTTCCGTTGCTGACAATCAGAGCTTCTAACCTGGAATTCCAAAGCTATGGAACATCCATTCTGTCTCCAATTCTTCCCTCCAACCCAAAGAGCACTGCGGCCAGAGCGAGCGGTCTAATATGCCTGTCTCATCACGTCAGCTTCCTGCTCAGCAGCTTCCCTCAGCACCGCTGCTGATCTCAGTGTGGACAGACGCTTTCACTGACTTTCAAGAACCTGGATCCCACTTCTTTTTCAAAGTTATTTTTCCCACATGTGCTTGCTCATATGGTGGAGAAAACACACAGATTATGCTCTGACCCCTTCAAACAGCCATCTTTGAGTTCCTGCTCGTGCCTTTCTGAGGCTGTTTATCCCACTTGGGAGGCCAAGTTACTATCCAGTTTGTATCCTACTTACCATTCAGGGCTTGGCTCACATCCCACCTCGTCCCCATAACAAGAAGTATCCTCTTCCCCACGTGAACCCAGAAAACCCTAACAGAGAGCTCTTTCTTTGTTTCAGCAGCAAACACCCCAGGCCCGGGCTTGCATGCCTGCTGTCAGGAGGATGTCTCACTCCACACACAATCCGAAGGCTCCTGGAGGGCACAAGCCACATCCCATTAATCTTTCTATTCCTCCTGCCTGGTAAAGTGGCTTGCATTTAATGGGCATTAAATATATATTTGTTGACAGAATAACTGAATAAAACACTTCCCTAGAGTTTTATAAAAGAAGAAGGTTGGAGAGGGAAGGAGAGAAGTTTGCTTAATTCGTTCTGGATTATGTTTGGCACTTCAGCACATTGAGGTAAGTCACAAGCCTTTAAGTCTCAGATTAAATGTCACCTCCCACGTTAGGTGAGGTTAGGTTCCTCTGGTGTGCACTGCTAACACACACACACACACACACTCACTCTGACATGTATGTGCTTCACACACCTGTACTGACACACACACACACACACACACACACACACACACACACACCGGCTATGAGTGGTGTGCGGGACAGAGGAGGGGGAGGCACTTCTTCCCCCCGGTGTTTTCCTCCCCATCAAGTGAGCTTCCAGTAGGATCATCCTCCTGTCCTCTCTCCCCCAGCCCTTCACTCACTCATGCTGGGTTTATGCTGATTCTCATAAAGGGGAGGAGAAGGGAAACTTGGGCCTGGGGCACCCAGTCTCCTCCCTTCCTCCTCCCTCTTAGAAGCAAGTTCCTTGCAGGAAGCACTGTGCCAGCTGCTGCTCCTGCTGTGGGTTTTGCCAGGATGGGGCTCTCCTGCTGCACGTGGGAGCCTGGCCTGGCCCAGGCTGCCTGTGACTGGTGGACGTGCTGGACAAACTCTGTGATTCGGTGTCAGGCACCCCCCACGCCTGAAGTTATAAGCTATGTCCCCCAATAATAGGTACTTGGATTTCCCATCTGCCTTACCCTGTCATCTTATTTCTCATTTGGCTCAGATCTTGGGTGAGAAAGAGGAGAGTCATTCATTGGACCTTCTACAACCACTCGATCTTATAATAATTCCCTATTGACCCACCAGTGCTCCGCTCTGGCCCCTCAGCTCTGCAAGGCCTGGCTCTTTTCTTCAGTGCTTTGCCCAGTGCCCCCAGTGACCAGTGTGTGTTGGATGCTAAACCCCAACAAAGATTTAAAGAAGGAAAGAATCATTACTGCTGTTGAGAAACATTAGAAGAAAAGAGTGAAAGGGGGAAAGGAAAAAGGGAGAGAAAAAAGAGGAAAGGGAAGGAGTGCTACAAGAAAGAGACTGGAGAGGAAGAGAAGAAAGCAGTGAACAAGAGTAGCGATGAAAGAAAAAGAGAAGAAAGAAAGGGAAAGAGGGGGAGTCTAGAAGGGAAGTGAGAAAGAGAAGAAATAAAGTGCCCAAGCCCAGCATCCACGACCAGTGTGCCCCTCTGGGAATCAGAGCAACACCTTGGCTGGGTCTCCTCACCCTCATCTCTCTTCCTCCCACTGCAAGGAACTTGTGTTCCTCCTCCCCTCCCAACTCCAGCTCTGATTGATTCATCTGAAAAAAATGAGCATTCACTTTCCTGCCTCTCTGTCCATGGAGTCGCTGGGAGGAGGAATTAGGATGGATACAGCGGAAGTGCCTTGGAAAGGAGAAAGCCTCACCAAAGCGGGCTTAGTAATGTTCGAAGCCCTCTCTAGGATTCCCCAACCCTGCAAAGGTCAGGCCCGAGCCAGGGAGCTTAGAGGATGGCCTCTGATAAAGCAAAATCCATCGGCTCCGCCCAGCACACCTTCCCCAGGCCCGCCCCTACTTTCTTCCCTCCTGCCCGCTCGCTGTTCAATTCCCATTATCCTTCTGCTAATCTCGCGGAGCCGGGCACTTGATCAAAAGGATTGGTCCTGTAACTCACCCAAATGCATCACAAGCAGAGACATTTATGACTGTCCCGGGATATATATTTCCATGATCTACTCCTCCGTGAGCTCGCTGCCTTCCCCGGGAGTCTAGACATCTCATTTCAAAGGATATTTGAAAGAAGGAACCTGAGGCCTGTTATAGGTCTTCCTTCCAGGACTCTACTTCCCTGCTCCCAACGGCTGAAGACAAGAACCACAACCTTTTCTCAGAAAATAAGCAGGTAAAGTAAGGTTAATTATTTTGTATCTGTCTGATCTATAGATGAACGAGTATCACCAGGCAGCACTCACAATTAAATACTCCCTGGGACTCTGACACAATGGAGATTTTTAAATGAAATGCAGCTCTATTGATAAGAACATGACATCCTGTTTATAGCCAAGCGACATCACCTACAAAACGGCTTTTCAGTATTTGCACATGCAAGGTACATTGACAATGATGTTTAATGTTGTTGTTCTTCTTATTAAAACCTCAGTTTTCCTCTTTGAGCTTCAGATGACTTGAACAACACCCTGTATTAGTTTGCTAGGGTGCGAGGGCTGCTATAACAAAGTCCCACAGACAGGGGTTTAAACAACAGAAATTTACTTTCGCATAGTCGTGGAATCTGAAAGTCTGAGACCAAGCTGTCCACAGCTTTGGTTTCTCCTGAAGCCTCTCTCCTTGGCTGGTAGGTGGTCATCTTCTCCCTGTGTCTTCACACTGCCTTCCCTCTGTACGTGCCCGTGTCCTAATCTCCTGTTCTTATAAGGACACCAGTCACACTGGATTAGGGTCCACTCCAAGGACCTCATTTCAATGTAATAGCCTCTTTAAAGACTCTGTCTTTCAGTATAGTCACATTCTGAGGTGCTGTGTCCACACCACACAGATGCCTCCCTGTCTTCTCCACTCATCACTCAAGGACCAGCTACAGCCCCACTTTCTCCCAGATGCTTTTCCAGAATTCTCTAGCACAAAAAAATCCCTCCACCAGCAGCTCGGGCCAGCAGTGTTTTCATTTGGCCCTGAGCACAGGTTTGTGTCGCCACTACGTGAGCTCTTCTTAGCTCTCATGGAACCTCCTCGGGCGTGAAGATGCCACAACCTCACCTCTGTCCCTCCAACACGCCCTGCATCTTCAGCCCTCTGTGTCTTTGCTCACGTGATGCCCTCCCCCAGAGCTCCTCTTCCTGCAGTGCAATCCACCCTGCAACCTGGCTAAGGGGAGCACTTCAGCCTCTGCACCCACAGCAGCAAACACATGACTCTTTCATCACTGCTGTCCATTGAAGTCCCACTATGCACAGAGGGCTGCACCCATTTTGACTCCTATTCTCACACTGTGAGGTAAGTACAATGACCCCCGCTCTGCAAGTGAAGAAACCAAAGCTCCTGGTGAAGTGACTTGCTCTGGGTCAAGTGATAGGTAAGAAAAAGAGGTTGTGAGTTACTTAGTCTCTCTGGCTCCAAGGACAGCTCTTTTTGTACCACAGCAATGGTTCTCAAATGAGGAGCATGGATACATAAAGCATGTGTCGGTCACATGATGGAACACTGCCCAGCAGTAAAAAAGAATAAACTACTGCTACATGCAACAACATGAGACATGAGCAATGAAGCCAGACACAAACCATAAATGTACGATTCCTTTTATACGAAGTTCAAGAACAAGCAAAACTAATCTATATTGATAGAAATTAGGATCACGGTCACTTCCAGGTGAGTGGGGTGGGGGACTGACTTAGAAGGGGCCTAAGGGAGCCTGCTGGCGTGCAGGAAATTCTCCATACGTATCTGGGGGGTACTCCTACCAATGCATATGTATGTGCAAATTCATACACTATACTATATCTGCATGTGATACCTCAACCACTTTTTTTAAATCTCAGGGAGGACATGTGTAGTTTTTAAAATATATTCAATATTACAATTTCATATTTGGAAACCAAAAGAAAGAAGAAAAAACACTATTGCTTTTGAAACACACACTTTAAAGGAATTTTCAAGATTTATGTTTCTCCACAGGAGACATATGTCTAAAAGGCAGAGACACACTGCTCTTTACTGTTCACATTCTGCCTCAGTTCCTCGTGTACCTCTGGCTCCCCCACTAGACTCTGGGCATCCCTGAGGGACGGCACCATCTTGGTACAGTGACAGCAAACAGCACAAGGCCTGCTGAGCACACAGGAAGGGCTTAGGAAGAGATTATTGAATGGGTCCCGGAAACTGACTGGCTGGCCAGCCCCGCCCTGCAGAACCCACGACGACGTGCCAAAGCATCAGAGCACGCAGCCCCAGCACTGTCCCCACTCCCAATCCCGTCCGTCATTCAGCCACATTTTGCAATTTGGAAAAAAAAGAGAAGGAAACAACTGCTGTGGAGAGCCTTGCTCTGAACCAAGGGTTGGCTGCTCAGCAGGCCTGGCAGGATGCTGAGCTGCTGAGGGTCTGACTCCACCCCACTAATCATATAAAATTTCCCCAGCCAATGCCTGTGGGCAGTTGGCTCTACACACAGACTCTGAGCCCCGAGGAGCTGCTGGAAGTTGTTCTTGCAGGCAATGGCCTTTGCTGTTCTTAGAACACAGCCTGTAATTTGTGTGGCAAGAAGCTTAGTGTATTTCATGCTGTCATTCTCATCATGAACTCCCAGGGAAGGATGGTAAACATGAACATTCCTGTCCTGAGGACCCTGCACATCAAGCCCCTAGCATAGGTTCTAGAACATGGTGGGCACATACAAGTAAATTCACTCCCCCTTTTCTGAAGATTCATGATGAGAAGAATAGCATTCAGGAGGCCTGCTGTTATCAGCCAACCAAGGCACAATTGCTTCTCAAGAAATTACCCAACACATGGGATTCTCAAGAGGATGCAGTGTCTTTGGTGGCTGAGAAAGCCAAGCCCCTGGAATCGCTAAGCCATGCTGAACACTGGAGAGAAAAATGCAGAAGCTAATTTGCTCTCTTTTAATGGGGCAAAATGTGGGTTGGTGACACCTTCCTGCAGTCCTTACTCTGTTTAAGTTGCTGCCAGGCTGTCAGCTTTTAATTACCGGTAGAATGACAAGGCATCCTAGGGTTTAGTGAGGCCCCAAACAGTACAGGGTCTTTCTTGCCGGCATCGCAAAGGTACCTCCTCATCTTTGTCAGATTCTGGGACAATCTCGGGCTTCCACTCACTGCTTTGTGTCACTCCTTTATAGAATTAAAAAAAGAAAAAGAAAAAGAAAAAAACCTCTAGGAACTGATTGTAGGCTCATGAATGTCCAGCCTCTTAGGTCCAGTTGGACAGATTAATTGGCTGATCCTGTCTATATATCACAAGAGGTAGCAAACACATCAAGAAATCTAGCAATGGGGAGACAGGGAGAGGAGACACAGGAGGTCTTTTCTGGGGAAGCCCCAGAGACTGTCAGAGTGGAACATCCCTTACTTCTAGTCTATTCCTTCCACCCTCATTTTTGTAGATGTCCCAGAAAAGGGCAGTAGCCAAATTCATCTTCCCAGAAATGACAAGGTGGGAGTAAGCCTTGGGCTCTGTCAAGTCTTCTTACTCCCAGGCTAAGTCTTCTTAATAACCAAAGCCAGGAGCTTCTCTCTTTTTATAATGAAGCTACAGGGATATTCTCCCAATTAAGCCTCTCACTCTTTCTCTGCTACCCAGGAATGAGTTCTGTGACCCCTCCATAGATGAAGGCTGAGTGTGGGGCCCAATATGAGGCCCACTGCCACCCTCAGCTTCACCTTATAGAAGTTGCCCCATCTGCCATGAGACCTGCAAGCCACCCAGCTAGCAGACTTATTCCCATAATTCTTGGCAACAATTTTCATCTTGATGTAAATAAAAATCTCTTTCGCATTGATTCGTGACATTTGAGGGCATCTCTAATGTCTGAGGTTCAGTGAAGGTCACAGAGGTGAATTAGACATGTTTTCTGCCTCAGTCTGGTAAAAAAAAAAAAAAATCTTGTATTCATAACAGAATACAAGTAGGCTGCAAGAACTATGCCCAGGAAGGGCCCAAGGCTCCGTGGGGGTGTAGAAAAAGGAGATTCCTCCTAGTTGGAGGAATCGAAAAAAGGAACCATAGAAGAGGGGAGAATTGTATTGGACCTTAATAAAGATATATCCAGATATGTGAGAAAATAGGAAGGAACTAGCCTGTCAGGGTGAGAGGACTCAGGACCAAAAATGAAGAGATGAGAAAATACAGGGGATATTCAGAAACAGTAAGTATATTAGCTTCACTAGTCAGAGTATGTGAAAAGGAGAAAGGGAGATTAGACCACTTAAGAAATGGTTTAAGTGAAATCTAAATCTCAGAAGACCTTGAATGTCATTTTGGAAACTTCGACTTTTTAAATTAAGCAATGAAAGTTATTGAAGAGTATGATCAGGGCAGGGCCAGGGTCAAGGTGTAGGAACTAGGAGTGGCTTCATGAACTATGGCTTCAGAAGAAAGATCTGGAAGCTTAAGAATCAAAGGCAGACAATACAGAATCCCCATCTCAGAGGAAGAAAAGTTCTGCTTCCTTTTCAAACTCTCCATAATCTCTGTTCACCAGTTTTTCCTTCTCTCTTTATGCAGATTTCCCCTGTCTTATGGTTCTTGCTTCACAGATCACAAATTATCAAGTCTATCTCTTATATTAAGAAAATCAAGTCTATATAAACCTCCCAAAACTTTTCTTTACAGGCAAGCTTCTCAAACATGATAGCAAGCCTCCTAAAATGAATAATTTTGTATAAACCCCACTTTGAAAACTACATGGTATCCACAATGTGGTCCCTTAGAAAATGGGAATAAAATATCAGAACCTTAACTTTTCCTTATTTTATCTAAAAGTATACAAGTGAAATTATGTTTTACTAATCCAGTAGAACTCTGCTATAAATCAATTAGCTGAGTCCAAAAAAATTCAATCATACAAAATTCAGGGTGGTGTTCTTGCAAGGTAAGCAAAAAATAGCATTTAGGGGTAAATTTGTACTGTCCTAGACAGTACCAGATGGAAAAGACACATTACTTGTGAAGGACATCAGCAAATATCTTAACAGCCCTAATAGAAGACAGAAGACAATAGAATATTCTTTTCAAAGAGCTGAGATAAAAGTAACTGTCCACTTATAATTCTATACCCTGCTAAGCTATCACTGAGAGCAAGAATAAAGACTAAAAGAATTTACCACCAACAGACTTTTGCTGAAAGAATAATTTTATATAAAGGATGAAAATTAGGAAAAAGGAAACTGAAGCCAAAGGAGTGGCATGAAGAAGAAATGATGACCAAGATATGAGTAAGCATGTGTATAAACCTAAACAATAACAATATAAATAAAAATATGATTAATTTGGATTCATAAAAATCAAGATGGAACTAAAAATATTGAGGATGGAAGATTGTGATAAGTTTTAAAACTTTGTAAATTCTTTGTATTGTTCAGGAGGAGGATACAGCTATGGATTAACTTTGACTGCTAGGTGAAGTATATACAAAATCATTTTTAAAGTGACCATTAAAAATGGGAAAATAATATATAATTTTCAAATAACTAGAAGGGTAATGAAGAATAGAGAAAATGCTATCTGCCCAAAGAAGGCAAGAAAGGAGAGGAGAAATTAAAGCAAAGAAAAAAATAGAATAAATCCAAATAAATCAGGAATCATACGAAATTAAATAAATTACACTTTGCCATTAAAACTCAGATTGTCAGTTTGGATAGAAAAGCTAAATCTGGTTACATACCATTTACAAGGAACATGCTCACAACAAAAGACAGCTGTTGTATGTAAAAAGATGGGGAAAAGATAAGCCAGATAAATACCAACTAAAAGAAGTCTGTAAAAATAGAGTTTCAGGAGAAAAGCATTAGTAGAGATGAAGATGCTCACTACCCAATAATAAAAATAAACATTTCCCAGGAAGGTATCACAATTCTAACATAGTTCACACCTAACAATACAATTGCAAAATATATAAAGCGAAGATTGACAGAATTACCATGTGAAATTGACAAATCAGTAATCGCAATGGGAGATTTTAGCACCTCTCTCAATAATCAACACAATAAGAACAAAAATTAGCAAAGTTACAGAAGATTTGAATAACACAATGAAAAATTTGATCTAATAGAAAGAGCCTTCTAGACACATTCTTCGTCTACACTTGCTCACCTCCCATTTACTTCAACCAACTGCCTCTACTCCTTTGAAACAAGGGCCCAAGCGCTATACCTATGACCTCCCAATTACCAAAGTCTTCTGCTGCTACTGCTTTTAAAACTACTGGTTCTTCTCTCCTTGAAATTCTCTGATAGCTAGACTTCCCTGACCCTAGATTTGTGTTCACGCTAACTCTCTTCTCACTCCCCGTTTCCTTTGTGTTTAGCTTCATCTGCTGACCTTCCCGTGGTTCGGTCCTCATCTCTTCTCATCCTTTTCCATATAACCTCCCTAACAACCTTATTTTGTACCATGGATTTATGTCAGAAATTCAAATTTAGGAATTGAGGTTTAGTCCAAGAGCAAGCATAGAATGCAGGTGTAGGCTTAGGTGTGGGTGGAGGCCTGAAATGGTGTTAGTCTCCCCCTAAATTCAGAGTAGCGGCCATGTATGTCTTATTCACCTTTACACGTAACTCAGTGCCTAGCCTTTATTAAATATTTGATAAAGGTTTGTGACTTAATTGAGCCCACACTGAGGTTTGCATGTTCTCTAGGGAGCCCCAGAAATACAGTCTATTGAGGGATGGAAAGTTAGCATTAATCTCTGAGCTACCTCCAGGGCTCTGACTCAGGCCAGGAGCTGTAGCCCAAACAATAGCCAAGATAATGGTCAAGAGGTCAATGGAAGCCAACCCCCCAGTGAGGCCACTTCCTGAACGCTGCTCATAATGCTTTATAAAGCCAGAGCACTGCCTTAAATCCATGGTGTTTCTGCTTATTTCTTCCTGTCTTTTTCTTTCCCTTTCCGTGGTTCAGAAACTGCCCTCCTTCCATCGCCCACACAGTGGTGAATATGCCCACAGTCCCTGAAAGAGATGAGACATGGGAACCCTTTGCATCAACAACTGTGGACCAGGGAAATCAGTCCTCAGGCAAAGCAAAGTGGCCATTTTCAGAGACATTTTGAAAGCACACAAGCCAAACCCCAAGCTGCTGAAAAATTGGTCTCCTGTCCTTTCACATTTCTATAGCAATAGAAGTTCATTTTCTCATCATATACTGTAAATTACAGGCTGAAAAGGTGGGTCATGTCTGACTTGAGCCTATATATAGCTGATTTTCCTTTGCCTCCTCAGAGGGGCCATTCTTAAGAGTGGCTTAGCTCCATGCATCCCCGGCAGAGGAACGAAAACATCGGAACAGAAATCAAATCTCTCTTCAGTGAGTTCAGGGACAGAACCTGGAGTTCTTCATGCCATTGAATCAGAGAAGACCCTGCCCCGTACACAGAAACTTTTCTGTGAGGCAACATCTAGATAAATCCACTCCTAGTCTCTCTTCATCTCTCTTACGCACCCCTTCTGCAAATAGCTCTGAGCACTGCCCCAGCATCTTGTAAGATAAAAATCAAAGCTGAGCAAATAATTTCAGACTCGTGTTTAAACCTTTCCCAGGTCGCTGAATTCATTGTCTCTTAAAGTGATATGCCTTTGCCACAGGCTCCTGAACAAGCTCAGGATGACAGCATTCCCCCAACCCACTGAAGAAGTATTTTATTTAGTGTTTAAGGAACTTTTCACAGGGCAGATGGAGGGCACTTTTTAATCAGTCAACAATATTATTTATCACCAGCTGCACACCTGACATGAAATAGATGCAAGAGTGAATGAAAAACATGAGTTTTGTCCTCAAGGAACACAGTCAAGCGGAATAGACAGAACGCACTTTGTAGAATAACAGAGAACAGAAGAAAAACGGAACTAAGAATTCAATGAGTGGAATCGAGGGAAAGCATCATAGGAGTGCCAGGACAACCGTCTGTAAGGACAGAAGGCTTCCTGGTGAAAGTTGGGGACTGAGCTGGAAGGCTTTGGAGACACAGAGAAGATTAAGAGGAGAATAGTGTGAACAAAGGCAAGAAAGCAAAATATAAACCATCTTTGGGGAGATGTGTCACCTGGATGTGGCACATGCAGGAAAATGCATGATCAGTGTTATGGACTGGATTGTGTCCCCACCCCATAAAGGTCATATGTTGAAGTCCTAACTACTAGTACTTCTGAATGTGACTACATTTGGAGATAAGGTCTTTAAAGAGGTGATTAAGGTAAAATGAAGTCATGTGAATGGGTCATAATCCAATACGACTGATGTCTTTATAAGAAGAAATCAGGACACAGATAGGCACAGAGGAAAGACTGTGTGAGGACACAGAGAAAATACAACCATCTACAAGCAAAGGTGAGAGGCCTCAGAAGGAATCAACTTTGCCAGCACCTTGATCTTGGACTTCCAGGCTCCATCACTGTGAGAAAATAAATTTCGGTTGTTTAAGCCACCCAGTACGTGGTACTTTATAATGGCACCGTTAGCAAACTAATACAGTCAGGTTCTATTGAAAAGAGCTCTCTGGAGGCAGCTGGAGGCTGTCCCAAGAGTTCAGACATAAGGTCATCATGGTCTGATGCAAGGCAGAGGCTGTAAGAATGGATGTAAGGGAATTAGGAGGTAATATAGACCAGCCGTAGCCACTGGTTGCATGCAGGGATGAAGAAGACAGAGCTTGGATGCCTTGAATCTTTGGAAGAAGGACCCCAGGGAAGCAGACTACCATTTCAGTTCCTAGGGGGGACCTACTCCGCAGAAACCTGGTGCCCTCTACCTGCCCTTTCGCAACCCCCAGTCTCTATGCAGCAGGAGACTCGTCCTGGGGGAACCAGTCATCAAGGGATTCTCGAGAGCAAAGTGTCTGTCTCGTCATTCAGTCACTGGGGATTCTGGACTCTGCAATTGCTCAATTCTGAGAATCTCAGCTGCAATCTTTAATGACCTCAAAGCCCAGACACCACAGCTTGTGCTGGAAAAGGGGAGTCAGGAAAATACTGTGACCCCTTGAGAGGAGGTGGCACCCAGGGACATCGCACCACTCCTGAGACACCTAAGGAACTTGGGCTAACAGCGGCATGTGCTCACTCTGCGCAAGCACTAAGGGCGTTTCATACATCAACGTATTTTGTTCTCCAAACAACCCCATGGTGTGCAAATTGTACCACCAACGCAGGACCACTATGCACCCACCAGAAGTGCTACAATGAAAACAAAAATCTCAAGTGTTGATGCAGACATGGGGCAGCTGAAAATCTCCTTCACTGTTGGCTGTACAACCACTGTGGAAAACTGTCCAGCATATCAACTAGTGCTGGACATACATATACATGATGACCCAGCCATTCCACCCCTCAATATATGCCCAACAGTGCTGTGTGCATATGTGCACTGAAAGACTCGTGCCATAGCAGCACGGTGCATCAGAACTTGTTCAAATTAAATGGGAAGGAATAACTAGAATTACACACAACGGTGTGGAAGAATTTCACAAACATGAGGCTGGGGAACAGGAACTCAACACAAAAGGCCACCTATTGTGAGATTCTGTGGAAAACTCACAAACAGGCACAACTAATTAAGCTGCAGGGTTAGGAGTGAGAATACTGGTCACGCTTGGGGTGGGGGTGGAGTTGTGTAACCTCTCCTGTACCAACATGGCGGAGGTTTGTGTGGTGCTGGTGACATTCTTGGTGCTGGTTTTATGGGGTTCCCGCTGTGAAAATTCAATCTGCTATACACTTATATTTGTACACTTTTCTGTATGTATATTTCAGGTAAGAGTTTTTAAGAATTATAACCCCATATACTGGGAAAGTGACTCTTTGCATTGAGGAAAGCAAGGCACACAGGACTTAAATAACTTTCCCAAAGTCAGATGACCAGCACAAGTCACAGCCAGGACTTGAGCCCAAGTGGTCTGGCTCTTAAGTCCGGCCCCTCAGCCACTATTCTTTGCCACTTCTTAGGAGAAGAGGGGGTATTAGCACATGTCATGCATTGAGTGTCTTGTGCAAACCCTGCAGAGCCCTAAGCACAGCTCTTGGTACTTAATAGATGTCCAGTATATATCTAATGTTGAGTAACACATAAGAACCACACCAGCAGGGCAGATGGCTAAAGATAACTTCATATCACGGATGTTAGAAATGATTCTTTAGACCTAGAAGCCATTTCTCACCCCACCCCTCCTAAAGACCACATAGAACACACGAGGCCAGCCTCTGGGTGGAGCACTTTTGTCAACAATTGATGATGGACTCTCCTTCCCGGGGGCCTTTTGGAAAATCTGTTTCATCCTGGCATTTAAAAAGATATCTTCATGCCTTAGGAACCAACTCACAGGTCAGGAGGCTGCTGGAAGGATTTAGAACATAAGATATGAGATATGAAACCAGTGGAGATCAAATTGGACAATATTTTTCCATGAGAAGCGCTGGCACCTGACTTCAGTTATTCATTCACACACCCATTCATTCAACGAGCTAGTGACCTCATGGGCCCCGTATGTAAACGGCAACAGACACAGTCCCAGCGGACAATGAGCTCCCCGTGCGGTAGAGGAACAGGACCGAAAAACAGCAAACTTAACCTCCATAAGCCTCAGAAAGTTCCAACCTCACAGCATTGCTGAGAGCTACGTGAGATGGTGCAGGAAGAGAGAGACTGGCGTATGATAAGCACTTTATCGTTGTTGGCTGTGGTTATTATTTGAAGTTACACACTGCAGAAGTATTGGTGGGTTTCAAAGGAGAAAGTGGTCAACTGAATTGGTGCAGGGTGATCAGGGAAAACTTTCTAGATGTGCTGCTCTAGCAGGCCACTTCTCAGGGAGCATTTCAAGGGCATCAGGGGGCTTTCGTGCTCGAAGACTTCCCCCTCCCCTATTCCCACCTGCTCCAGGCCTCATACTTGCTCATTCCACAGAAAGCACAGGAAACCAGGCCCAAGCATATTCAAGACCTCTCTGTGCAGAGGGCAGAGGCTCCAGCCTCAACACAC
The DNA here is from genome assembly GCF_036562045.2 of Rhinolophus sinicus. Lineage (NCBI taxonomy): Eukaryota > Metazoa > Chordata > Mammalia > Chiroptera > Rhinolophidae > Rhinolophus > Rhinolophus sinicus. The sequence goes on from NC_133755.1 coordinate 14,903,286, forward strand.
CGTTCTTCAGTGAGCTCAGTACCCCCTGACCTCACTGCTCTCTGCCAACTTGTTCATCTTGTATCTCCAAGCAGAGCCTGCCTCTGCCGTCTCCCACTCAGCTCACCAATTTCCTCTCCTTCCATGACTAGTGTGACTTTGCAGAATCGGACTTGGATTTTCTCTGAGAGGCTGATGCTGACCACCCCACGGCCCCTGAGAACCCAACTTGGCCTCCACTCACTCCCTTCTCAGCCCCCACAGGAGCCCAGGCCTTATTCCTGGGGTTGCCCAAGGTCTGGGTACGGCTTCTCAGACGCTTCCCATGGCCAAGGAAGGCTTTGCACATGGACACAGACCCAAGCATAAGCAGAGCATCTGGGGAGCCCATCTCCCCACTCCCGATATCCCAGGGTAGAAAAAAATAGTGCCTGTCAGAAATGTGATAGAACTGTCAAAAGTACATCGAAACAGCTATATAAATTGTGATCTTTATGTCATAGTTCCATTTGTTCTGTGACAGTGTAAAAAGAACAAAATTTCCATCAAGATGGAAAATAAAGCAAGAAACCACTTCAATGGTATTTGAAAACAATGTCTAATCAGAAGTCCCTTGTTTTCCACCCTGGCCATCTCTCAGCGGTAGCCACCATTCCATTCCATCTCTCTTCCTCCCATTCTCCATCTCAGCACACTTTCTCATCTCATTCCCCTCTTTCTTTTCGACCTGGACCTTTTTCCTACACCTGGCTCAGACAGGGGTCAAGAGATGGCAACCAACCAAATCTGGGGACATGTCCAGACAGCACCCCAGAGTTGCCCTCAGCTCAGCTCTGCCAGTAAAATTCATAACACACCAACCCACGAAGACACCTAGACCCTCCAACCATAGGATTTTCATGTTTAAATTGCTCTGAATGAAGACCAGGGATGAGGCTACTCTTCTAAAACCCGCCAAGAGAAAATTCCCCAGAGCTGGTTGCTCCATTCTCTGTGCTCATATCTGTTACAGCATCGATCATCCCAGGTTGTCTGTTCTCCCATTAAGCCTCAAACTATATAAAGGCAAGCGACCGTGATCTTTCACCTCTCCATCCCCACATTCAGCTCAATTTCTGCCCGAGGAAGGAGCTCAAGAAATCGTTATCAAATGACAGAACAAATGAATAAAGGCTGGCATGAATGCACGAATAAATAAATATCTAGATCACATGGAAAAAGCAATAATAATATTTTTAACTAATGCTTATTTGTATCAAAGGAATACATGCACATGGTCTACATAAAACTCACATAGAACTAACACTTAAAAGAGAGACAGCAACCTCCTCTGCACCTCCCTCCATCCACCAGTCCTGCTCTCATGAGACCCACTCCCATCTCTTTTACCTGCTTCTTCTGAGATGTACCGTCATATACCACTCTGGTAGAGTGGAGGGTAAAAACACCATGTCACATTTACTACAAGCTCTAAGAGGAGAACCCCAGCATAGTCCCCTGGAGTTCTGGAGTGAGACCATGCCATCTGCAGCAGCGAACTATAAACCCCTCAAAAAGTAGTTCCTGGCATGATACTAGGCTCTGGAAGAGACAGAGAATCTGCTCCTGGGGATCCAGGAGACCATGTGGGCAGAACCACCCACCGTAACTGGGTTCTGTCACACCCACCACATCATAAGGTCAGGTGGGCCCAGAAGCAATCTCTAGTAAGATCAAAGTTGTACATCTGGGATAGGGCACAAACAGAGCCATAGGGCACAAGTAAGCTGCATGAGCAGATGGCTCAAACTGCTGGCATCCCTTGAAATTGCACTGACACCCCTCCCTCAGTCCCCACTTATGGCTACAGGACGGGTCCCTTATGACCTACTGACGGGAGCCGAAAAAGACTGAGCTGTTTACAGATGGGTGGCTTAATAGGTGGGTGCCGACCACAAAGGGACTCCCGTGTCTCACTCAGGGTCATGTTTTCCCAGAACACACCTCTCTCTGGCTCCACAGCTGTTTAGATGGTAAAAAATAAGGGCAATATAATATATTATATATAGATATATTAGTTGTAGTAAAACACATAGAACATAAAATTTACAATTTTAACTATTTTCAAGTATACAGTTTCATGGCACTAAGTACATTCGCATTTTTGTGGAATCATCATCACCATCCATCTCCAGAACTTTTTCATCTTGCCAAACTGAAACCCTGTACCCATTAAATACTGACTTCCCGTTGCCCTCCTCCCATTACCTGGCAACCACCATTCTACTTCACTTTCCTTTTCCAGCAGACTTTTGCTTAGGAAGGTAAAAGTACTTCAAACCAGGAACTTTCTGAAAAACTCATCAACTCTTAAATAGAAAGCACCAAATGGCAGTTTATACCCAAGACCCTTTGACCTCCTGTCCTCAAGCTCCTCACCTTGGTGTGTTTTCCAATCCTAAACTACTAAGTCATGATTCTCACCTAGCTTCTTCACTGAAAGATCCACCTTAAACCAGACTGGACAGAGTAAACATTCCAACTTTCTTCTTCCCCCAGTGAGACTCAGCCAGACTGCCCAGGCGGTGCTCTGCTCACAGTGAGCAATAAACTCAGCTTTGCCGACCTGTAGGTTGTTGTGCTGTTGTTTTGGGATCTAGCAGGTGGCAGCCCGTACATATGTACATGCTGAATGGTCCTCTTTCTCTAAGTCACGGGTGTCTTAGGGCAAGTGTCCTAACTTCTCCGTTGGCTCACAGTAAATCTGGAGATGGTAAATAAACACATGCCTCTAGTTATTTCATACAACACTAAACTGACCTACTGTAGCCTGAGGCAAACAAAAAAAATAATAATCCATCCACAACACAGGCATTTGCATCTTTGAGCTAATCACTAAATCCTTTGAGGATTCCTGTAAACATCATTACAAAACAGACACATGCGTTTACTCCGGGCAATTAGGAAACAAAAGCCATTTAAACAGAGAAAGTCAAAATTGGGAAGAGGTTTGGAGCAAAGGAAACAAAAAATTAAGATTTATATTAGGAGGAGAAATCTAGAATATTAGAACTAGAGTGAAAGAGTTTTTTCAATGGTTTTATAAACTGAGCAATCATTTTTTCTTCCCCTTAGCCAATACATTGAAGCTAATGGTAAAAGCATTAATTTATCATGAGACTTTAAAGATCTCTCTTGTCAGTAATGAAATAAACACGTGATAGGTTAGCCAGACAGTTACTGTTTATAGGGAGGTTATTACAATAATTAAGATTAATAGCAAATACTTGTCGTGTCTGTGGATTTTTTTTCCTTGGGAAATAACTGTAGCCATATTAAATAACTAATTAAGCCACCTCCACATCGGGCTATGAACACACGGATTCACAAGACACCCCCTTATTCTCCAGTGTCCCATAACCAAATAAATAAACAAACACTGCACAAAACTAGCTCACATGTTGAAAGGAAACTTAAAGTTAAACCAGTCGCTGTATTGGTGACAGGGCCTAAAATGAAAATCAAGGCTTTCTCCTACTCACGTTCTTTAGGACATTGTCGAGCCCACTGATGGCCGATGAGCTGGAGATTCTGGAGCTCCCTGTCTCCTTGTGAGTGTCTGTGTCGGCACATAAATAAATACATATCATAAGTATTATATATTTTACATAATAACTTGAATAATTTTATTGTCATGCATAATGGGATTTTTCACTCTTCGGTCACAGCACTTATAAGAGAACCCTTAAAGCCTTAAGTAGTAAAGCCTTAAAGCTATTTTTATTGAATGTCTTCCAGAGCAGCATGAAAATGGATAGGAATGTTTCCACACATTAGAATGGTGTTTTATAAGGGAGGAAAGAGCGACAAAGCACTCACTTCTCCTCACCCAGAAATGCAGGTGGTCACTGCCAGGAAACACGTGAGGTCATGTACTGTGTCTCCACGCAGGACACAAGGAGAGGGCAGGGCCACGCATGAGACGGTCGCCCGCCTAGAGCCTGTCACTGAACAGAAGCAAAACATGTTTGGAAATGAAGAAGTATTTGGCAGAAACGGGGAGAGGAAGCGCTCGCTCCCTCCCAACTGAACCCTTCTTCCCAACTGAAGCCCCACAGCTGTATTAGGATCACAGGCCAGAAAAGCAGACCCTGGCCAAGTGCTGGACCGTATCTGAAAGATGGAGATGGTGAAGGTCGTTATTGTCCCTAATGGGCTTTGCCACTCCACACCTGCTCATTAAACGCTACCCAACATACCTCCTTTCTACTCTCCCTCCTCTTCACACACCAACACACACACACACACACACACACACACACACACACAGCCATCAACTGGAAAAGTAATAGACTTCCGTTTTTTCCTGAACACTCATTTTCAAACCGGTACATTATATGCTTTCCACAATAAATGTGTGTTTATGTAGATGGGAGAAGGAGTGGAGGGAGGAAAACAGAAGGTGTTTATTGAGCCTGCTCTGAGAGAAGCCCATGCTCGAGCTCCGGCCCATAAGTTGGCAAAGACACAGCTCCTGATCTTCAAGAAGCCCACACCACTTCTTCTGTAAGGAAAGCGCCTTCTTAGTAAAAGAACACCTCGCACTTTGTAAGTTCTGCTCTGAGAAAGGGATCTTGGGAGGGGGCTGGTGTAAGGGGCCTGGACTGCCCGCCGACTCAGCCTTCCTCTGGGATCCCTCCCTCGGGACACACACCACACAGCCCCCAGAAGCTCCTGGTGTCCCCAGAGCAGCAAGTGCCCCCCGTGGCTTCTGTGAGCCCCACTGAAAAAGGCTGAGTTCACAAAGTCTCTGCTGCACGCTGACAGTACAAAGAAGGGTAAATACAGAGGGAGAGAATGGGAAGTCTAAGACCCTGAAGCTCACACACCCCAGGAATTGGACCCACCCTGGTCACCTCCCTCCCAAGGCACGGAAACTCTGAGCCACTCCAGCTGTCTATCCTCCAGCCAACACACCTAAATGCAAGTCTCCGCCTCAGTTCCTCACTTCCCAGCTCCTGGCCGGCCCCCTCGTGGCAAAGACCATCTTGCTTCGCACCCTCTTAACTTTCTTGGCCTTATTGACCCCAAAGCTAGAGCAACTGTCACTCTGTGAGCCACCTGGGGTCCCATTTTCTTCGAGGGTCTTGCCTCATAGAATCATGACGGGCAGGAGATCTGACCTCCACTTAGGATGAAGCTCACCCTGTGAATATTCAGAGTGTGGCCTGGTCTCTTGAAGGGCCACAGTCATAGAGCCTTAACAAACATCCTCCTGGAGAAATGAGACAGGCAGGGAGGCAGAGTTCATTTACAGGCACGTACCCCCCACCCCCAATTGAAACAAAGCAAGTGAGAGGCCATGCAGAACACAGGAAGGAGTAGCTTTTGGGAGCAGCTGACACCTGAACCTGTTTGGGGCCCACAAAGGGTTTCTATCTACAGGCAGAGATGGAATAGAAGGGTGGCACGGAAGGGAGAGACGGAGAGTATGACCAGAGGGATGGTGGTAGAAATTCAACAGACATTAACAAGATTCAGGATCAAAACAAGGTGGGGGGGGGGATTCAAGCCTGCTGGCTAGAACATAGGAGGAACAAAGATGGGGCCTCTTCTAAAACCAGAGTAAGATTGCCATAAAGTTAAGCCCTGAGCCCTCCAGGGCTGTTCACCTCCAGGGCTGTTTGCATGGATACTGTACCCTGTCGGCCAGGATCCACGGGCAGTGGGCCAGGTAGCTACGCAGTTGGGTACCGAGAACTGGTGTGTTCATGCAGAGTCTGGGCAGGAGATGGGGTGTGGCTTGTCAACAGCACATAAATGGTTGTGGTGGCTGTGAGAGGGGTGAGCTGCCAGGGAGCGTGCCCACAGCAGGCTTGATATTAGCCCGAGGACAGAACCACGGACAACAGTAATTTCTAAGGGGCAGGCTGAGCAGGTGCAGGCCAAGGAGCCTGCGTGATAGAGGTGGGAGGAAAACCAGCAGGTGCAGGGGCTCAGCGACTAAGGAAGGAGAGCGCTGCAGACCAGAATCTCCCCTGCACATAGCTAGTGCCAGTGTCACCCTTCCATCCATTCTCCAGTCTACTGTCACATTAATCCTCGGAAAGTGCAAGAGTGACCATGACATCTGCTTGCTCAGAATGCCTCAAAAGACTCTATACCATCTTCAACAGGCACAAAGGTTCTCTGTGAACTGGGTCTCACAGAACTTTCCACCCTCCCCCTGTAATTGCTCCCACAGAGACACCCTGCTCTAGCTAAATCACTCCACTCCTTCCTTCTCACCGTTCTTTTATTCATGCTGTTTCACCTTCTAGAATGCCTTTCCTGCCTTGACTACCTTGCCTGCTAGGGAAGTTACTGAGCATGCTCCCTAAAGCTGTCTTGTAACTCCATCACTTTGAACTCACCCAGAAGCTAACATGTGTATACAGTGAACCATGCTGCGGAAGGCACAGCTGGATGGCCTAGTCTCCTCTCTGACCCCCGTGGGACATACTGGCCAGCCAATGGTCAACAGCTACGGTGAGCAATCGCATAGCCACCTGGACACACAGAAATGTGTGGGTGTGAGCGCATGGCCCACGACCACGGGAACTGTGTGCTCCCTACGGCCCCCGAACAATGGTGCTCGAGCCGCTATTAACAAGCCTGTTGGCTTCTCTCTGGGTCTCCATTGTCCTTCTGAGTAGGAAAAAAAACGATTTGCCATTTTCTGTAGCTGGCTCCTGGCTCCTCTGCTCTCGCCTGGAGAAATCAGAGCATTCCTACAGAGCGCTTGGAGATCTCCCAAGGCGAGGCCCAGTATCAAAATTAATAAAAAGCAAGTACGATGGTGCTGCTCTCCGCTCTGACACAGTCCGGGAATCCTTATCAAACAGACACCAGCATGGGAGGAGAGGTCACTGTGGATATTCCAGCGCTAACATTCAAATGTTAATAACTTTACTGCGTAGATTAATTTTAAATGTCAGCCCACATTGCTGTGTAAAGCTAAGGGGCTCGGGGGGAAGAAAACGTACTTTTTTAGGCTTCCTGACAGCACCAGCACATCCGTGTTTGATCCCTAATGGGGGTAGGCAGGATCAGAGAAGAAGGTATTTCTTTAACAGTCGCTGCCCCTGCCATGCAAACATGATGAATAAACAGCATCTGAACGCATCGACCGCCTCGCTACTCCACCAGGAAAATGACCAAACTGACAGTAATGAGATTTTACACGGAACCACAAGGCTGTGCGAGGGCCGAGACCTAGTCCAGGATGTCAGGTTCCAAGTCCAAACAAATGTGTGTAACTTGGTTAAGAGCCCCTGGAAAATAGCATTTGTAGTGGAAACAGTGGTGATGTGGCCGCTGACCTGGCCCTGGGGCAACAGGAAGAGCTGGGAGGCTGCCTGGGAAGCTCTGCACTGCACAGGGAGGACGATGGGGGCGCAGCCCCAGCCCAGAACAAGGCTTGAAAGGAAAAGGGATGCGAGGCAGAGACTGCAGGAGGCGCATGGAGGAAGGAACAGCTGCTGCACACAAAACCCACCCAGCGCTGCCAGGATTGCAATTAAAAATTCACATATTTTGGACGGAAATGCTCATATTTTAAGAGAACTTGGGCAAACCCCTCCTCCCACCAATATTAGCAATGCAAAACCAGCAGTCAAGACAGACCCAAATTATCATTCATTTTGCAAAAAGGATGAAAATTGTATAGCACGAAGTCCAAAATTCGGAGGAGCGAAAACAATCATTAGTGTGCACCTGGCAGGCCTTGGTCCTGCCCCCCACCCCCCCAGGCTCTGGGGACCCAGGACAAAGTGCCTGTCCTCTCCCCGCAAAACCCTGAGCTGTCACAGTGCTTACCAGTCGCCAGGGGCTCACGGGATTCTCTTTCAATTAAAGAGGCCACCCTTATTGGATAAATGTGCAGGCTGAATTCAAGAGGCACTAAACCTATAGTAGGATAAAGCAAAAGGGCACACAGCTTGCCAGGAATCCCAACACAAACATGGCCCCAGGCCTGATGCACCTGGATTGGACTCTGCTGTTTAAGCTGACAAATGGGGTGAGAAAGGGAAAGAGAGGGCCAGGACTGAAAACGGCAGGCTCCTCAAATCCAAAGGAAAGCAAAATCCTCAATGAGCAGGGTTCGGCATGGTGCTGAGCACGTGACAGCCAATAAGTCTCTGGCTAAGATCTTTGAGGTTCTACCTCCAAAATGAATCTCAAATACATCTCCCCACCTTCTTCCCCACCCTCACTCTCCCTATTCTACCCTTCTTCCCCCTGTCTGCAGAGTGATCTTCTATAACTTCCCATCTTACTATGTCAAGTGGCCACCACTGCAGACAGGACCCATTTGCAGCTCCAGCGAGGCTCTCTGGGGGCTGCTGTAAGGTGGTAGCCCCCACTGGACAGGCTAGTCACAAAAGGTAGAAGGCAAGAAGCATGATGAGGGGGAACTAGTCCTATCAAATCATAAAAGCATGTTAATACATATAAAAATGCTATGGGTGAATAGACTACAAATATAAATACAATACAAATGTAAATGGATTCTGAATTCCAGCCGCACACTGCCAGGGCTAGCTGGAGTCTTTTCATTACAGGCCCCAAGACGAATGGACCTTGGCAATGTTCGCAGACTGGATGCACAGAGCAGGAGCTGCTGGGATAGCACCAAGATTAGCAGCCAGCGCTGTCCCTCTCACCAGGTTAGCAGGCTCCCCTAAAGCAGCTAACGAGGCAGGAGAATGGAGGAATGGCTCTAAACTCAGACATACTCGATTCAAACCTGCCTATGGGTTCCCAGCAGTAAGAACTCAGGTCAGTTGCTTAATGTCTCTGAGCCTCAGTTTCCTCACCTTGCTATACAAATAGTACCTACTTCATAGGTTTGTGGGGAGATTTCAATGAGATAATTCACATAATGCAATTATCCCACTGCCCCACAGTTCAGTAAATGTTCTTTATTGTTTTTAGAATTAGGAGACCAAGACCAAAAAGGAGGAAAATCTCTCCCAAGGTCACAAGCAGAGCTAGAACCACAGCTCTGGTCTCCAGATTCCCCATTCTGGCTCCTTCCCCGCAGTAGGCTCCTTTGCTAGAGTCTGCGGCAGAAACATTACATCAGGAGCCAGAAGGTAATAAACCTAATTGGGCCATTAGGACCAGTCACTTCCCTCTACATCGAGCCTTTGGGGGATGTTACGGGTGATCAATATAATAAATAATGTTGCATAGTCTGGAGCACATCTCAAGGGAGCATCTTGGAAACCAAGGAGAGAACAGGACTGAGATCATAACAAGAGGTTCAGAGACAAAGCAAGATCTCTGAGCATGACTGAGTTTCGACCTTACCTACCTCGCTTTGCTCTGTGTCAGACACTGGGGTGGGGGTGGAGGGCACAGACAGGTAGCCCAGGTGCTTCGGGTTGGGTAATTCGGGTTTTGGTTACCCCAAGCATTCCTCCCAGTCATGTGACCAGTGCACAGGGTCACAGGGAATAGTGGTAAGGCTTCGGTGATCTCGGCCATGAGCAAAGGCTTCCTTCTCTCTAAGCGAACCTTAAACGCATGAGAAAACCACACAGAGACAAGGCACACCTACAGTGGTGGCCTGGACAGGAAGCACATCCACTGGCTCACTGACATTCGAATTATGTAGAAACATCTGTCCTGAATAAATGCTTCTCTGGTTCCGTAGAATAGTTCTGGGTTCAAAGGGCATTATTGGGATTTACAGAACCAGTTTGGAGGGAGAAAAGTGTCCTCTGGGAATCTCTAGGCAAATCAAGGAGCTGACCAATGTACCAGTAAATCAGACGTCTCCACATGTTTGCTGGGATTTCACTACAAGTCATGGCCGTGACCTACGGGCATAATGGAGCTTCTGAGAAGCTGGCACCACAGATCCACAGGTAACCCCAGTGGATGCTCAGCCCAGGTGATACTGGAAGTGGAATGACTGAACCAGAAATCTTTGAGCGCTCCATGCTAATGAAGATATTCAGTGGTGTACACAAGAATGACTACAATGGCCGCGTCTGCCAGCGGATGAATACGCTGTGAGCTTGGACTTCAGTCAATAGCTCATTCAAGCAGAGACATTCATCCAGTAAACACAGAGCCTGCAGGTGTGAAACGCTGTGATATCAAGCCAACAGGCAGAGAAGCCATTGTCCCATACCAAAGAAGGCTATCACAGTCATGTGCAGAGGGGACTCAAGGATATACAGCTCCTCAGCAATAAAACGACAAAGATTTTGTCCATAAAGGATCTCTAAGCAAGTGCAGAATCAGGAACACAAAATTTTCTCCAGGTCAAAATTCTAAAGCCCAGAGCTGATAAGCTCAGAATAGCACAAGATACCCAGGAGAAATGAAGAATTGCAGCTGGAACAGAGCAGAGATTATTATCTAAGTGGGAAGGAATTAGAAATTAGTAACAGCACCCATTATGTCATCACTTAACGCATTCAGCATGCTTATATTCCCTGTCTGGTAACCATTTCTAGAACTTTCTCATTACAGTCTCCTCAATTACCCTCTACTAACATCCTCACTGTAAGTCCTCCTCCACATGCTGCTGTTGACAAACATGTGGCTTGGGTGAGTCCTCACATCTCTTCAGGACATTGCTGCCAAACCTGGCAAAGCCAGGCATGGGGTCTCCTTGGAAAAAGCCACTTCAGCACGGTGGCTCTGCCTGAGAGCTCTCGACCATCCACTCACCAGGAGCCTGCTCACACACGTAGAATCACGCTCCACAGCAATGATACCCACAGACGCAAATCCTGCCCCCGTCTCATCTTGGCCCCCGCCGCTCCCAGAGAACGCCTGCCACACGTGACCTTGGGTCTCTGAAATCTCCATGCTATACCTATTGGAGTAAACATGGCAGCCTCCTCGGAGAAAGTGAAACCAGGGAGTAAGGAACAAGCGGTGGACCTTCACGCACTGGGTTTCCATTGTTATTCCCCAGAAACAAAAAGGCCATCCCTCGGAAATACCATCTCCCGACAGCATCAGGCCGGGAGGGTCTAGGGCAGTTTGGTTTCTGTGTCTGAGACTGTGCCTGTGTGTGTCCACGTTTGAGGCTTTGTGTGCGTTGTTCTGCCATGACTGCGGGTGGGACCTGTCTATGCGTATGTGCCCTATCCACTCTCTCTGCTTCACATCTCTGAGTCCGAGCCTGTGCCTCTGAGCTAGCATTGTCCAAGACTCAGCATGTCTGTGATTCTTCCCATGACTTCCCACGTCCAGAGCTATACAATGATGTCTGTGCATAATGATTGTCTGTTATATGATTGTTTGTTTAGACCTGTGGTTGCTTCTGACTGTAACTGTCTTGGCGAAAGTTTCCTGCCATTGTGATTATATCTGACTATGAGGGTGACACTCACAACATTTAACTACTGGTCCAGCACCAACCAATCAGAACAGATGCCCACCATGAACAACTGGTATGTCTATACCGAGGCATTCAGCTGGTCCATACAGTTTATTGAACAGTCTCAATTCGGTGATGTCTAATCAGAAAGTGCTTTATTTTTTCGATCACTGCCTTCAAACATGCTCTGTCAAAACCCTTCCCTGTCACTTAATGACATCTTGAAGAGATCCCACTGGTCTCCAGTCATGCCTGTTACTGGAAGTCTGGTCCAGCCCACAGAGTCTAACTGATTTGAACCCAGAGCAGAGGGGCTTCTAGACTGAGAGAGGATGGAGCAACTGGCTTCTCCCTCACTCTTCCTCTCACCTCTCTTCTAGAGACAGAAGTCGGGGTCGGGGAGATGGCAGGTGTCCTCTCTCATGATTGGTCACCCCTGGCAGTGGGCAGATGTCCCTTATTTTGCCCTGGCTCCATCTGGTTCATAAGCCACTGGTGTGGCTGTAATATTTATCAGGTAGATGGTGCCTGTGGCTCTCTCAAGGCTGTGTCCAGTGTCACCACAACTCTCTCCATCCCTAAGGACACTTCCCTCTGGCCCCTTCAGCAGGCACCAGCCTAGCGCCCCCTCAGAGGGCATCACTGTGCCTGGACAGCCCCATGGCCCCTGAGTCCTACTCTCCAGGCTCCTTCTCAGGGAGCCATAGGAGCCACTGAGGCCTCCTTTCCTATCCTCAAAAGACAACAGCCCCCTGCTCTCATTCTCTTTCTTCAAAGCATCTCCCAATTCCCTTCCTTATACCCCCTGGTGACATCTCCAGTGGACAAGGAGGCATGAGCCCCTATGCTCAGGTAGACTCTGAAACTCCAAGAGTCAGGGGTCAAGTTCTCCCAAGATCTCTCTCACTCCCTCTACCATCCTGACCACTGAAGACAGGCCACTGTATGGAGACCTTTCTCACATGGCTTGGGGGAGCACAGGGAAAGTCTTCTTGCCACAAAGCTCACACTGCTGTCAACTTGAACAAGGGTACCTCTCTCGCTACCTGTCTTCTTTTATAGAAAAGGAAGCTGGAGGTGTAGGGTCAGGTGCAAGTGCTGATGCTGGGGTCAGGTTTCGAGACGTCTGTTCCCCATTGTTAGCAAATTCCATCTTTAGAATGTGGGGTATTCAGCCCCCCATCCTCAGCTTTGGAGAAAGCTTACAATTCAAAAGCAACTGGGAAAACCCCATTCCCCATCCAGTTCCCAACTGTCTTTTTTCCCTGACCTGTACCACTTCTGGTTGTCTCATGTTGCCTATTGTTGGTTCCACGCTCTCTCTGTGATCATGCTCCTGGAATTCTGTCTGTCTTTATGCCACATGTTTATGACCATGTCTGCCTGTCTGTGTGATGAGGGACTCTTCTTCTGGAACAACAACCTGCTCTCTCTCATCCCAGGAGTGGCTAGATGACCCAAGCTGGGCAGTGATAACTTCCATATCCCAGCCATATAACTGGTTCAGGCATGGGTATGTGCCTCAAACTGGGCCAGTCAGAGACCTTCTCTGAGAGATTTGTCTAAGTGGATCTAGTGGAGAAAATCCATCTCTTCTCTGTGCTTGGAGGCTACAAAGATCTAAGCCTAACGCTACCGGTATCATTGGTTCCACCTCATAGAACCAGCTACCATGTTTCCCTGAAAATAAGACCTAGCCAGACAATCAGCTCTAATGTGTTGTTTGGAGCAAATATTAATATAAGACCTGGTATTTATTATATTATATTATATTATATTATATAAAACCTGGTCTTATATTATAGTAAAATAAGACCAGGTCTTATATTAATTTTTGCTCCAAAAAATGCATTAGAGCTGATTGTCCAGCTATGTCTTATTTTGGGGGAAACATTACAGCTTGAGAGAATGAAGCTGTCACACAGAAAGAAGCAGAGAAAGGCGAGGGGGTAACAAGTAGGGAGTTTTGAGGCTGGCTCAACTCCTGCCTACCGTGTTTCCCCAAAAATAAGACCGGGTCTTATATTATTCTTTGTTCCAAAAGGCACATTATGGCTTATGTTCAGGGGATGTCATCCTGAAAATCATGCTAGGGCTTATTTTCCGGTTAGGTCTTATTTTGGGGGAAACATAGTACTCTGATTTCATTCATTACATCCCCTCTTTTACTTAAGCAATTGATCTGGGGTTCTGTCACCTATAACCAAGAATCCTGATATATTGTCTCACCCTCCTGATCCAATCTTGTCTCACGCTACCCCCGACCTACACTCTTCATACATCTTAAGCCAACAGCAAATTAGTTCAATTGAGCAAGTATTTACCAAGTATCAAGTTCATATAGGACTTGAAGTACAGAAAGGAAGGGGGAAAAGTCCCTGCAGACAAAGGGCACTTGACATGAGCCTTCAAGAATGGATGAGATCTTCTGGCGGACAGAGACGGGGAAGAGCAGAGGAAACAGCGTGAGTGATTCAGAACAGGAGAGTGGTAGGTGGAGAGTCCAGCTTGGTTGGAGACGGCAGCAGTGACAGGCAGGAGGGGCAGAGCTGTTGCACAGAGGGCCTGGTCTGCCCTGGGCGAACGCTTGCACTCAACTCCAGAGGTTATGGGGAGTCATTAAAGAGGTTAAGCAAATGCAAGATCCTTCAGAACACATGCCTCAAAGAGATGCTTGAAGGTTGATGGAAGCAGGGAGACCAGGCAAGAGATCATGCTGGTCTGAACCAGAGCAGTGGTGGGAAACCTGAGGGAGAAATGAGAACCCAAATCCCAACACAGAGCCACACCCCCTATTCTGGACTGATGGTCTGCCCTCAAGGACCAGTCTCATTCTCACCTACCTCTGCTCTTCAGCCCTGCACGCCCCTCACCTGCCTTCATTTAAGCCCTCCCTATCTTTAAGGCTGACTTCAGGAGCAGCATTTTCTGACTCCGGTTCTGGCCACCCTTCTTCTCTGAACCCAGACCTTTAGACTACAAAAATTTAGACCCCAAAGATGTCCTAGTTTTCCATCTCGACCCAGGATTCCATAGTTGTTCTGTGTGTGGGTGTATGCACATGGATGAATGCATATGGACATATAAAATTACATGTCTATTGGGTGGCCTTCCCACACACTCTGGGTGGGCAGGTGTCCTATCAGTGTCCCCTTGGCACCCACTGTGTGTGCACACCCTGAAGGTGCTCTGTCAATACTTGTGTATGTAGGATCCAAGATGACTCTGTACCAGTGGCCCTGATCAGTTCTGGCCTTTTCGCAGGAACAGGTCATGTGGACATAGAAAGGGACAGCAATAGGCTGCAGGTCACACAGTGCATCAGTGACCAGGCCAGGAAAGGGGCTATGGCGGCCCTCTGATGCCCCAGCAGAGGAGGTGCTTCTGTCCCACTTAACTCTCCAGTCTCTAACTGCACGGACCAAAGGAAAAGCTTTAGAAAAATCAGCTCAGTAAGGAGATGTCCTCTCCTTTTCACTGCTCTTTCATTTTTTTAAGAACAGGTAATATGGCCTTTTTTTTCCTTTAGTTTACAAAGATTTTATTCCTAAATGAATTATGAATAATTAAAACTCCACTCCATTTGTTCTATATTGTTGTTAATTGAAAAAATTAAAAGATGCATGTGCTGCAGCCTCCAGGTGGCCCTGAGAGAAGCTGGTGGAGAAACGCTGGCACCTCCCAAGCCTACTGCCAGCACTACCTCTGAGTGGGGCATCTGGTCAACCGCTGTAAGCACCCCTCTTGCCCATCCTCACTGCTTCCCACCAAGCATGCTGAGAGAATGATGTCATTTCTTTCCTTAATATACCTTTCTCTTTGCCCATGCAAAAGCCAGGAGGTGAAAGGAGTATATTTATCATTTTAAAAATGGGGGAAGATACACTCATGTCTCTTGAGTGGCTTCTCAGGGTAATTTGAGACCCAGGTGCTAGGGTGACCTGCTGGGTATGGATGTCATGCCTTTCAAGGACACCATATAAAATCTGAAGTCTGATGGTCAGACTAATCACACTGCCCAGCCCTTACCACCCACAGCTGACAGTACAGACCTGGAGCTGAGCAAAGCAAGGTCAGTATCTTCTCCCTGGAACCTGGGCCCAGCGCATGCTCGCCCAACTTGGTGAGACTTCCCTCCCATCCTTGGGACCTTCCCCTTATCTCTGAGGTTCTTTCTGTCACTGTCTCCTTAGAGCATCAGGCTGCCCCACTGCCTGTGTGGCGCACAGTTGGTGCTCAAAAAATGTTTGCTGAATGAATGAGTCACGTCCATGGGCTGGGCTAACACTCCATGAAGTCAGAAGCAGAGTTAAGCATGTATTAGGCAGGATACGCTAACTATTATAACAAACAAACCCAAATCCCAGTGACTTAACACCATAATAAACATTCATTTCTCATTGACTCCTCATGCAATAGTCCATTGCTCTCCTAGGTGGCTCTTCTCAAGCAGCAACTCAGAGTCCCAGGGCCCTTTCTTCTTGCAGCCTATCCCACTAACTGCCAGCTCCTTGAAGAGCTCTGCACTCGGTGGTGGACAAGGAAAGAAAACGGACAATCCCCCTGCCATGCCTGCTATCCTCGCCTCCTGGTGCAAAGCTCCCCGTCAAGACTCCAGAGACTCTTCCTTCCAGGTCTTCCCCACCTGGCCCCTGCAGCATGAGCTCCCACAATGAGAATGATCTCATTGCTTCAGGCACACTCTGAGGACAGCCTCTCCACATGTTCCATCTTAATAAGTTTCCCTAGACATGAGATGAGCTATTGGGGTTGAAACAATACCCCCGGCTACAAGGAGAAAAACTGGCTGGGGTGTCAGTCCTCTTGGCTGCTGCCCTGTACTTGGTGGGCAGAATGGCCCCCCGGCCTAACGCCACAAAGGCCAGGCTGAAGTGTCACTGCCTAGATGAGCAACCGCTTCCCGGACAGCATGTAACCAGTGAGGCTGAAGAACATGGCTGCTCCCCTAGGACCCTGGTCCAATTTGAGTTTTGTTTCTCTTTTCCCTTTAGGCAGTCTTGTGAGAGGAGTTGAGACTTTACATCCAGGAATCCAGGGAGAGTCTCATTCTAATGAGCTCCTTTTCTCCTTGGTTTGTGAGCAGTGGTTGCTCGAAGTTGTGCCTTGCTGTGACTTCTGCTTTCTGCATCTCGCTCCCCCACCTTTAATGTTCCCCTGATCCAATTTCCTTTGCAATAAATAAATAAATAAAATGTTTTAGTTGAATACAAACCCACTCACTGCAAGAGGCCTGGGTGACACATAAGCTCAGAAAGATCCGTTCTCTTCGTTAAAGCAGCCAGTCCTTAATCTCCACACTTTCTTCTTCCCCACAGACTGCCTTGATCACATGGAGGTAAAACCACAGCCTCCTCTCCCTGGGGGAGCTCACTCCCAGAGGTTCAGATACTAATAAACCTCAGCATCGGAGGATCACACAGGCATCGCAAGCGTTAGAGCCAGCCCAGGGCCTGGAGGAAACACAGGCGGCAGGAGACCAAAGGGACAGGAGCGGTGGTCCAGGCAGCCTCCCTCTGGAGTTTGCTTTTTGTGTGTCTCGGCAGCTCAGAAAGGCACCTTTGAGATGCTCCACAGTGAGCATGGAGCTGGAAGCAGCAGCCTCTAAGCATTGGACTTGATCAGGCCGGGGGCGGTGAAGGTATTCCCTGCACCTGCTTCCCGCAAGAGCCATGTGACCTGGTGACGCTGCCCTGAGCAATGCTCTGTACCCACCCCACCCGGCGTCACCACCATGTATCTCCCAGGACCTCCCAACCCCATTCCAGGGAGGCGCTGGCTGCATCCCAACATCATCCCTGGCACTCAGACTAGCAGTGCCGTCACCCACAGCCAGGCTGGCTCATGTATAGATGCCACAGCTTTTCAGAAGAGCACGGGGAGTGTCCCTGCCTCACTCAGTGGACTGAGCTGCACCATTGTATCTTTTCAAGGCCAGGAGAGAGAAGAGATGGTTTGAAGAATAATCACTGTCCTATGTGGTACAAACCCACCAGGATTGGTTAATCAACCTTGAATCTAAACTATCTGCAAGTTGTATTTATTTCAAATACGCATGGAACAAGTGTTTTCTTATTGGTTTGAATCAATCAACCACCCACTGGCAAGTACAGTATGTATGGGAATGAATGCACCCATCCCTTCTAAGGAACAGTGGGGTAAAGAGGAAACTATCTCCCTACTCTCCAAGAGCTCCATCTAGTTGAGTGGATCAGACACACACCTGAAAAATGAGACAAAATAAGAGCAATTTAAGGCCAAACGAGACTTCTAGGGAAGGCAGAAAGCAAAATTATAATAAGAGCTACTATTCCCAGAATTCACGCCCACTCCGTGCCTCAAAGATCTTTAATCTTCACAGTAACCTACTGAAATAGGTATTATTATTAACATTATCCCTCTTTTGCAATGAAAAAAACTCGCGCTTAGAGAGGTTAAGTGATTTTCCTGAGGACACACAGCCAGTATGTGAGAGAGCTGAAATGTAAACTCCACTCTAATGACGCCAAGGCCTGTGCTTCTACCCACTGTGCAATCCCGGAGGACACATGCCAGTGGAGAGAAGACTGAGGCAGATCTCAACACAGAAGGCAGAACTAATAGCCCAGGTTCCCAGAGATGGGCTAGGCTTTATCAAGTACATGAGCCACTCCCCACCCCGTCCCTCCACCCCTACCCAGGGAGAGGTTCAGAGGAGCCTCTGGCAAGTTAAAGAATCCAGGCCTGAAAGGAGGTCGGATAAATGCATCGTCATATGGGAGACATTAGGGAAGTCCATTTGGAAGGCCTAGAATTTGATTAAGCAGAAAGGTCAGGAAGGTGGCAAATATGTTGGCCAAGACAAGACGCAGAGGCAGGAATCACAGGTGTGCCTGGGCTTGTAAGTGAAGCTGATTTGCAGAAGCAAAGATTCAGTGTTGGCCAACTCTCCCCTTGCCATGGGCAACGCCAAGCAAGGGACTGGGTTGGGTGAAAGGGACTGATTATTAGAAGCAGTCAGGAAGATTTGAAGAGGTGGGAAGGATGGGGAGAAATGAGTGCCACATTCCGGGGAGAGCCCTGGTGCAAATTTAGAAAACAGTCTCTCCCTTCAAGAGCAAGGAGCCAGCCATCTGCATCCAGAAACAAGAGGTCTGGCCCCTACAGGGACAGAAACAGGGGGGCAAGAACCAGGCTGGGGGTCCTTGGCAGTGTTTCTGGCTACAGCATCAGTGTCACAAGTGTCTTTCCTGCAGCCACATGAGTTATAGGCACAGGGGGTTGGGGACAAACAGTGGTGAAAGTGGTGGGCTCAGACACCCCAGAGGCGCCCCCCGCCCCACCTCACGGCACAGCAAAGCTCTCAGAGGAGGAACAGAGAATCACACCCTGAGACCAGAGTGCCCAGCCCCGGCCAGAGCAGGGTAACATGGCGCCTGTCCCAGAACGTCCATCTGGCAGAGACGAGGAAATTGCAGGCCTGAATCTGCTCTTTGCCATTTTCTAGAAATGGCTTCACTGGTTCACTTGTTAAAAAGAAAGAAAGGAAGGAATATGGGCCAATTCTGAAGCCTAATTGCCTTTGCTCTCCACTAGAGCCCATGCTTTTTCCGGCAAACATGCTCTCCTGTCACTGTGCCGCCAGACACACTCTCCGTTTCCAATCAGCCCTGAAAATAGCCCTTGATAGAGATAATAGGAAGAACAAAGAGAAATTTAGAGGAGTAGAAAGAAAGAAAAGCCATGCCTAAATGGAAGCACAGTTGTTTTCATAAAGAAGCCTTCAGTTAGTCCCTGATTTGTCTCCAAATAGCAAGGTGTTAAATAAATCCCAAGAAACAGGCTTGGACTGCAACCAAGCATTCTTTGACTTTTTTAGGTCATAGACTCCTTCAAGAATCTGCACAAACATGGACCCTCGCTCTCACCAGGAAAACGCACATAAACATATTCTATATATTAATTCAGGGGCTCATAAACTTCCCCAAAAGCCCCAAACACAGAACCTGGTTAAGAACCCATGATACAGGCAATCTCTCTTAAAGGCTTTCCTGCTTGTTTCTCTTTCTCTCTCTCTGTGTGTTTACAAGGAAAAGGTTGATCTGCATTTCTTAAGACGTAATCAAAGGGATTTTTTTTTTAATTGTTCAACTTGAAATCTTGGAAGCCTTTCTGCAAATAAATAAGCATGAGGGTTTGTCATGCAGGGACTCAGCTCCCGCTCCCCGCACAAGAACACAGGATATGGTGAGGCCAAAAAGGAACAACAACGGCCATAGATAGGGGAGTCATATCACTATATTCTCGTTGGTGGCTGTTCAAGACACAAAAGTAAACATCCGCCAGTACCCCAGCGAGGGGTCTTCCTGCACCCCAGTCTCTCGGCTGGGTGAGACACAGGAAGTAGGATAAACACGATCTGCAATCCACAACCCGCTTGCTGACCGTACTTGCTGGCTGCAACCTGTAGTACACTTTTCTGCCAACGAATCAACCCCCTAGTATAGCCACGGCAGTTATATTAGTGGCTAATGGCTAACCAGTAACAGCTGATGGCCACCCAGCCACAGCGGATGACCATTTGATTACAGCTGAGGGCCATCTAATAACCGAGCCAGCACCTTTCCATGTGAGGCCGAGAACCTGGAAACTGCTCTCTGGGACTCTGTCCCAGGGTTCAAAGAGGGAGTTAGTTCCATGTGAGCCATTCTCAGCAAAAACAGACACCAAGAGAGTCAACACTCAGCCCTGGTAGTCTCAGAAGAGCTGGAGCGGTGAGTCCCTCACATGCAGGTCTCGGAAGAAAAAACATACCACCTAATAGGCCAATAATTGCCATGGGCTATGGAGGGGCTGTGGGAGCCCTGAGACTCACACCTGGGAGGACAGCCTCTGACAGAACTTCCCAGACTTTACTGCGGATCCAAATCACCTGGGGTCTTGTTAAAATGCAGACTCTGACTCAGTAGGCCTGGGATAAGGATAGAGTTCCTGCATTTTTAACAGTATCAGGTGACGCTGATGCCACGTTGAGTACAAGACTCTATGCAATTACCTGTTCCTGGCTGAAGCCCTAGCAAATCCCTGAATGTGTGCTCTCCAAGATGGAGCACTGTCAACAGAAAGCCCAGGATATAAACCTCTGAACTGAGTGTGATGCCACCAAAGTCTCAATGACAAGAGTGCCCACATAACCAAGGGCTGGACCTTCCTCCCAAGCCAGCCAGGGATGGCAGGTTGGGGGCATGGCGCCTCTTCCATCTCTACATCCTCACCCCAACAAGCCCAGAGCCATGTACACAGTAGGCACCCTTTAAGTGAGTGAGTGATTGAGGGCCCCATAAACTGGCACGATCAGTTCTCTAGCAGGATGGGAGCTGTGCTCTACAGTCCTGGATCTCTGGGAGGCGGAAGGTAAGGCTGAGGGACCATCTGTGCTCAGAGGTCTGGGTTGTAGCACATAATGCCAGCCAGCGGGCATTTATCAAGCATGAACTGTGTGATGGATTCCATGCTGGGTTCTGGGAGGAGGGGCAGGAGAGGGAACTAGAATATCAAAGAGAGGAGAACTCTTGTTAACTTTATAGTCAAATCCTCTCATTTTACAGCTGGAGGTGTTGAGGCCCAGAAAGACTTGATCAAGACCAAACAGCTGGTTGACAGCAGGGCCAGGAACAGAACGCAGGTCTTCTGACCCCCTGCCCAGCTCCATCTTGTCCTGGGGTCTGGGGATGGTGTACACAGTGGTGCTTAATGGAAGCTGACAGACAGCTTGAGTAGAGTGAGCCTAAGGTACCTAGGAACCCACAGTCCAATGCCCAAGGTCGAACACGCTCCGTCCAGCCCAAGGCAGGTGGGGATGCAGCTGAAAGAGCTCAGCTGCCGCCTGATACAGCAGAAGGACTTCCACTTACCAGAGAGGCCCCTGCTTGGGATCAGTCAGCCGTGGCCAGGCAGGCTTCCTCCAGAGAGGATTCGCGGTCATTGAGGGCAATCCTGTGCCTCGTCCTGCCCTCCAGGCAGCCCCCACGCAGCATGGCACAGGCCCCAGCACTTGCAGGTGTCAGGGAGCATCTGTGATATGGCCCAGGAGGGCAGAGACAGGCCTGCCTGGGAGCAGCGCTAACTCCGGACCTCTCCCAACACACTACAGACTGTCAGCCTAATACACCCGCACTGAGTGCCTGGGGGAAAGTCAGTTCCAATCAGGCTGCGATGTGTGGCCGGCAGACAAACCCAGGGCGAAGGCAGATCTGGCCTCTGAGGGAAGCCAGCCTGGCCCTCCTGCTCTCTCAAACAAGCTCACTCCTTGAGAAGGGGGAAAATGAAAACTGGGTTTTCCCCATGGCCAGCAAAGGGGCCCCTCTTTCTTGGTTTTGCTCAAAAACACCATTAAGCCACTGCAAGTCTGGTTTCCTGAAGACCCTGAGCTGCAGACACTCAGAGCACCAGCGAAACTTTAGCCAGTGTGGCACAGCCTCAAACTCCCGGTCTGTCCCCAGGGCCCAGGGCCCTCAGATCTATGGTCACAGCCCCTGAGTAAATCACACAGGTCCCTTCTGAAGAAAGAATCCATTCCCCTACCGATCGCAGATCTCAAACACCCATTTCAAAGAATATTCTAAGATACCATGAATGCCACTCCGTGACTAAGACCATCAGAGTGGCTGCCTCCCTCAGGAATATATGCACGGGAGCAGGCGTCCATCTCTAAGCCGTGACTCAAATTAATTCCCCAAATAACTAAGCACCTACTATGTGCTGCTCTGCGTTCTTTGCAGTTTCAGGGCTGAGGCAACTTGCCTGAGCTGGTCTTCTCGCACATTAACTGAAACCAAAGCTCCTCTGTCCCACGTTCTACATCCAAAACACACTGCAGGGACTGGGGATGATGTGGCTAGATTTAAAAGCAAGTGCCTTCATCAGCCTTTCAAAAACTATGCAAGAACCATGTGGAACTCTTCAGTGTGCCTTCCTCCCCCTGGAAATCATCCTTACTATCTCCTCTCACTCCCAACTCTGTGACCATGAAAGAAATCAGCATCCAGCCCACAGTTTACAGAATCGGACCTCTCTGCTCCCTCCCCTGATATGCATGAGGAGTGACCAATTCCCCTCTGAGTCCTCAGGAAGCCTCACTTTCCTCTGATGTTACTGCCTAGGATTGGTGTGAAAACCACAGGAGATCATTCGGATAAAGTACTCAGCTCAGGGCTGGCACATAGTAGGCCCTCAATAAATGGCAGCTGTCATGGCCATGGTCCTGACGCAAGGAGTAGGAGGTAGACTCAGGTGCCCCATTTCGCCTACCTGAGTCCTCTCTGCTCCTACCCTCACCAGGCACGGGAGATGGTTATAGTCAACCTGGAATTAGAGACCCACAGTTCCCTCTGTTCTGCACTGAACCAACAGCCACGTCTGTGTCTGGACTATACCATCCTAAAAACGGCCCACTGAGACAGGATATGTCAATGGACCACCCCAGGTTGGAGGCCTTGAGACAGTCTGAGTGATGTCATTGGGCTGCAAAGGCTGCTGGTGTGTATGATGTGCTCCAACTGAGTAAAGCACAAGAGAAAGGTACCCTGTCAATCACCTCCAAGGGAAAAGGGCCTGGTCAAACCTTAAGACCTTCCTTGGTGCTGCCATTGGAGCCTTGTGTTATGTACAGACTATTTTTAGCACATATGTTATACACTCTGTTATATTGTCAAAACTGATAGCTGAGTATCCTCGTGGCACCTACAGACCACTCATTCAACTGAGAAAACATTGGAAAATGTTAAAGTTTCTTCCAACCATGGCCTGAAAAGCGACTACGTACCATGTGTTATGGCCTCTGATTTTCATGACAGGTGCCTCTGTCCTCTGACCTCCATCAAGGATGTCCCAGCCTCTGAACTCTGCTGCTGGGATTCAGACTCTGAATTCCGTGGCAGCTGACATCTTAGTCAAAGACTCAGCCGGAGGCAGCTGAGTCCAGGGAGTCCAGTTTGGCAAAGCATTTGCAAAAACATGTATTATAGGGTAAGAGGTGACGGGATAAGAACTCCGTAGGCATTAGGGGCCTGGAAAACCAATTGTGACTTCCCATTATCCAATCCCACGACTATGGGGCCCTCCTTGTTCTCACCCCTTGGGAGCCACTGCTTGGGGCCGGCGAGGGGGCAAGACACCGAGGGTATCTATCAAACTTGAGGACCTAGATCAGCCCATTTCTCGGATTTTCCGAGATTAAGGTGTTCTTAGTTTGGTTAGTTGGTTTCACATTTTTGTTTGGTATCCTTCACTCACTATGTTCCTCTAACTGTACACCTGCATTCTAGCGCCCAGCATGTTCTATTCCGCCCAGAAGGCTTCTTCCCCTCTCTCTCATCACCCAGCTCCTTCTACTCACTCCTTAGAGCTGCTCTGCAGGAATGGCACTTTCACAGCCAGGCTGTCTCAGGCCACTCAGCTTAGGATAGACCTTTCTCTTCTTCGCTCTCAGAGCGCGCTGCACTTTCCCTACACATCATGATAACAGTTTGCATTTATTGCTTGTTGGTCTCCCTCATTAGCGTGCAAATTCCCTGAGATCGGGCATGCCTGTTCTGTTCACCACTGTTTACCAGCACCTAACAAGGCCAGGTGCTGGTAAACCTAGTTGCTTTATTACACGATCAAGGCTAGTTGCTTTATTACTTGATCGTGATTATAGGAATAGTATTTTTCAGCAGGAAGGGCAGATTAAGAAAGGTGCTAAAACATGACACAGTTAGCAGAATAAAATGTAGGGTAAAAATAGAGAAGATAGTAGTGAGGCCCAGTGCCAGCTGCCTACTATAAGAATGGCTTTGAATCTGGTCCCATTTCATTTGTTCTCCTGAGCCACTGTGCACTCCCAGTGGGTGTCTGGCACAGTGGGAGGTTCTGGGTGGTGAAGAGGAAGAACTCAACAGGGGTGCACAGAATAAGCAGGCAGAGGCTCCCAGTCTGGTTGACACTAAAGGCAGGCACTCGTGTTACTGCAACCGGGGGCCAGTCGTGAAGAGACCAGGGAGGGCTGTGAACCGGCCTCACACTTGACAAGCTTCTGCAGCGAGTCTGCCCTCAGTGCCAGCATTCTGAAACCGTCTTCTCTCCCTGAGGTTAGGAAAGTTACAAACGAGAGGTGTAGCCACATGCAGGCAAGGGGACCATCAAAGACAGGGTTAGAAGAAAGAGACAAGGCACCGGGCCACACCTACAGGAGAAAAGCAACACAGTAGGGGGGAGAAGCAGTCAGGCCCAGAAGCCTTAACAGGAACTGCTCCTTATAGAGCTGAGGACATCAGAGCTTGTTGGAGCCCAAAGAGTCATCCTCAGGCAAAGGAGGGAGATAAGAACCCCAGGTAGCTCCCAAGGCCCAGAGGTGCAGGGGAGGGAGGGAGGAAAGGAGAGAGGGAGAGAGGGAGAAAGGGAGGGGGATGGGGGGGAGAGAGAGAGAGAGAGAGAGAGAGAGAGAGAGAGAGAGATCTCACTGAGAGAAAGTAGCTGCCCAGATTGTCATCAGGCACGACGCTGACCTCCTACAAGTGGACACAGCCTTGCCCCAGCCCTGGACAGTCACTAGTCTCCTTCTGTGAGGAGCTCACTGTCAGGATCTGTGGAGGATCCCAGATTTCTCCGACTTGGAAGCTAACAAGTTGCCACAGTATTATGGATGCAGGTACCCGTAGAAGACGAGATACTCCTGGGTCAGAAACAAAGCTATTATTCCTCAAGGTCCAGCAAGCAGCATGCGCATGGCATCTGCATTCCTCTTGCCCACCCAAGGCCCACGAGGGCAACGTGGAGGGGCCCAGGAGAATGCTGCACACACAGTAGGTTTGCTGCACAGCTGAGGGACTCCCAGCTTAGGAAACCCCAACCTTTGAAAATGGGCATGAGCCGGCCTGACTTTTGCCCTGCAGGGAGACATTAACCTTACTACACTACACAGTGAAAATACCTGCTAACTGCTCTTTACCCTCAAAGGGAGACACT
Source organism: Rhinolophus sinicus (assembly GCF_036562045.2). Taxonomy (NCBI): domain Eukaryota; kingdom Metazoa; phylum Chordata; class Mammalia; order Chiroptera; family Rhinolophidae; genus Rhinolophus; species Rhinolophus sinicus. The sequence continues at coordinate 14,928,634 of NC_133755.1, forward strand.
GCATCTTCCCAGGCTGTTTGCTAAACAAATATCCGAGAAGACAAGAGGAGTCTAGAACAAAGGCTGTCAGTGCCTCTGCTCGCCAGCAGTGCAGAAATGCAAGAGACGACCCACGGAGAGTTGTCTCGCAGCACTCACAAACTATGACAGAGAGCCCTCTCTTCCCCTGCCTTATCCCTGGGAGAGCACAGGACGGAGTAGGCATGGGCGCTTCGTGAGGAGAAATCCACATGCCTGATTTTGACAGAAACTACCTCCCATTATGGGGAGGCTCATTCTGAGGAATGCCTCCTCTAAAATGTGGGTGGACCAGGTACAGAGAAGCAAGGAACCATGCTGAGCAAACAAAACTCCCCCTGCCCTCAAGGAAAAGCTACTCGAGGGATTTTTAGGCTTGCCTAGAATCTGAATCACGTTCGAGGCCCCTCTTTACTGACACCAAGCGCTTTGTACTCTGTCTGTGCCACACCCCATGCCCAGCCCCCAGTAATGGCATTCCTCAAAGTTATCCAAACAAAGCCTCAAGGATCCTATGTTCCAGGTTCATGCTCTAAATAACCAGACGGGGAAGGGTGCCTGCAAAGGTGCCCCCCTCGTCACAGCAAGCAAGCAGTGAGAAGTTGAGATCTGGGGCGTCTGGCTTCTCTTCTATGCTCATTAAGGAGATTATTAATTCACAAAACTTGCACTTAGAAGACAAGTCAGAAGGCCATTTCAGTAGCTCCTCCAATCATTTTGCCTTTTCTTATAGGAGGAAGGAAGCAGCTGGGATCACTTGGGGTCACTCTTCAGACTTATAAATTCCCAACAATTACTCACAGCCCAACACCCCACCCTGTCCTTTCTCACAGGATTTACAGCAAGGGTGCACATGCCATGTCACAGGATTCCCCATCGGCACAGCCCCCTCCTGGAATCTCTCTAGAGGCTTCCATAAGCCCCTAATCTCCTCCCTCTCTCCTCTGGATCTCTTAAATAAATGTTATGTGATCAATTACTGCATTGCCCTATTTAATTGATTTATATGCACTTTACAAAGCTTTACACTGCACTGGAAACACATCTATCATAATATTTGACTGAATTGGAGAAAAGAGAAGGGAGAAAGGGAATTAAAATTTATTGAGCACTTATTATGTGCCAGGTAATGCATAAGGTACTTTACATACATTATTGAGTTTAATCCTCGCAACTGCTCTGTGAGGTGGGTGTTTTTCCCTATATTGTAGATCAGGAAACTGAGACTTACAAAGCTTAAGGGACTTGCCTGTGGTTGTGAAGCTATTCACTGGAAGAAGCAGGATTCAGCTGTAGTTCTGATTCCAAGCTAACATATACTTCAGGATTTAAAAGTCAAGTGTTTCTATAAAAAGTTATGAATGAGAAATATACCCTCACTGTAGCATTGTTTCACTGAGGAAATAAGATTCAATTTGCATTGTTTCGCCGTATCACATCTCTTGCTATAACTGAATGTGCCCATGTGCACCATTTCACACTAAAGGGGAATGGGGTATGGGAGAGGAGGGGCGAGGAAGGGGGTGCTGAGAGATAAGGTAAGGATGTTTGCAAAACCTAAGAGATTTCTCTCTAACATGAACACTTTCTAGAAAATTTCAGCAATTAAAAAAACTCAGGAGGGAGGATGTAGAAGAGGGTAAACGGGGTCGACTATACGGTGTTGGGAGGAGAACATACAATGTGATACATAGATGGTGTATTGCAGAATTATACACTTGAAACCTATGTAATTTTACCAACCATTGCACCCCAATAAATTTAATTTAAAAAAAAACTCAAACTATTTCTATTTAAGACCATTGTGAAAGGGTATAAAGAACATTCATTCATTCAACTGATGGGGAAATTGACCTTAAAATGGTTCCCTGCCATGTGAAACTGACCTAAAATGGTGGCCCGAGCGGAGAGACAAGTCCCCAGCCTAAGCCCCAGCCCACTTCCACATAACCCCCTCCAAGCCACACCCCAAGCCAATCACCAGATGACACCTACCCCTTCCCCAACTCAAGGACGTCCCCAACCCATAAAAACCTGCTCAAAACCTTGCTAGGGGCTCAGTCTTTGGGAAGGATCCCGCTGAGCCCGCCGGCATAACAAAGCTGACTCTCCTAACTCTCTGAGAGCCGCTTGGGTTCTTTCCGGTCTTGGATTCTGCAACACAACAGGTATTTATGGGAGATAACTCACTTTGTGTGGACACAGGGAGACAGCAAAGAACATGCTGCCCAAGGTCTCTTGGAGCTCGTATTCAGCAAGCTGAAGTGATACTCAAAATATGCTACAGCCACATAGGCACAGCCCGGAGCAGGCAGACAGACACATGGCCCAGTGTTGGGCAGAGTCCAGGGGAAGGGACAGCTGATCAAGAACCTGAGTGACAGGAGGAAAAGCCCTGAGCCTTCCCTCATGTCACAGGGTGAGCATTTTCAGTTGAGTCACGTGAAGCCCCAAGACCAAAGTAAGTCTTGCTATATTAGTCTGGGTTCTCCAGAGAAACAGAGCCAATAACCCTATTATAGGTAGGTAGGTAGATAGGTAGGTATTATAAGGAAAGAAATTGGCAAATGAAGTTATAGAGGAGAAATCCCAAGATCTGTAGGTCAACAAACTGGCACCCAAAAGAGCTGATGGCATAGTTCCACTCCAAGTCCAAAGGCCTGAGAACCAGAACAGCCAATGGTATAAGCTCCAGTCTGAGTCCAAGTCCAAAAGCAGAAGGCCAATGTCCCAGTTCAAAGATAATCAGAAAGAAAATAGTTCCTTCTTATTCATTAGAGGGTCAGCCTTTTTTTTCTATTCAGGCCTTGAACTGACTAGATGAGTCCCACCCACATTGGGGAGGGCAATCTGCTTTACTCAGTCCACCAATTCAAATGTTAATCTCACCCATAAACACCCTCCCAAACCTAGAATGCACCCAGAATAGTGTTTAACCATCAAGTTGACACAAAATCAGCCATCACACTTGAGAAAGTATTTACCCTTTTACTAAATTAAGCCAAAATGTTGAGATCAATGAGTTGTGTCTGTTCTGTAGTTTTTCTGTCTCTTCTGGTGGTCACTGACCCCGCCTATAGAAGGACCGCTATTCACTTCTAATTCACTCTGGGTTTTAAAACAAGAACGCTGTCGTTGGAATTTAAGAATCTTGAATGAGTCTATAGACACCTAAACAAAATGTGAGATGTAGAGCTAACACTCTAGGAGATCTCTTTTATCTTCTCAGGGGAACTTTTTGCTTCTATTCTGATTCTTAGAGCCGTGATCTAGCTAGGGGAAGTTACCAGATAATATGAAAACTTTCTGTATCAGCATGAATCAAACAAAATTGAAATAATAATGTGAGGGCAAATCAGAAGTAGAGATGTTTTCATAACTTTGGGGGTGGAGCAATTAGGTATTCAGGAATTACAAAACACAACAAATGCGAAAACAGTAATTAAACAGAACTGATTCTCCCAGCTTTTGCATCTATTTAAATTATCCTAGAAGGAAATGATTTCCTCCAAACCCAACAGGACCAGTCTTCACTGTGAATTCCCATGTAATAAGCTAGTTAGATCCCACCTAAGAGTTTCCAAAAACAATGGTGTTTTACTTTTTAAAATGATCAGAACATTCAGTACTTAACACAAAAAGTAGCAACCATTCTGTTTGGCACCATTTATCAAGTGTGACTGTCAAAATTTTTATAGCTTCAAATTAACAGCAAGGAGCTGTAATTTTTGTGTTTGTTTGTTTAAAAGACCAGCAGAGATTTTTCTTTTTGCTTGTTTAAGCTTCATTTAATTCAAGCTCCAATCTGCCCCTCTTTGATTGCATTTCCAAATCCTAAATAAAAGTGGTAACTCTTTCTGCCAATTGTAACAAACTGCTAGTGCCAGTTATTGCTTTTTGGAAAAAAAATAAATAAATGGGGGGGTTGGAAGCAAGCAAAAGCAAATATATATATATTATATATATATAATATATTATATATAATACATATTATATATAATATATTATATATGTATATATTGTATACATATATAATATATACATATATTATATATTGTATACATATATTATATATGTATATATTGTATACATATATAATATATACATATATTATATATTGTATACATATATTATATATGTATATATAATATTTTTTTTTAATATGACAGCTTTATCCAAAAGAGGGGAGAAAACCCTGGCCTTTCAAATCCACCGCTATATTTGTAACAACCTATTTACTGAGTTCATGTATCTTCTTTATTGTTCTTCATAAACAGGCTATGTGAAAAATGAAAGAACTTCCTCCCATCCATGTCTCTCTTATCTCATAATTGTTTTGTTCTGAGAGGTAGGGGAGACCCGTATAAATGTCTCTGCTATTTTATCTGTCATCTCCAAGCCCATTCATGCTTTTCTCCAGGGCTTTTGACTCCTGTTCTGTTTCTGCCTGAACCTCTATCTGCTTACTGTTTTCTCTATCAAACCCTGCTAAAGTGTTTGAGATTCCATTTCAGAGGGTGGTGTAAGAGAGATAAGAGTCAAAGGCATTTTAAAAAACACTTTTCAGCATATCTGTGCTGGGTAAGTTGAGGTAGAGGTGCTTAGAAAACTGCTCACCTGTCATCACAGAGAACATCCTGGCTTGGGTCTGCAGTGTCCCTGCTATACGTGAGCATTCAGCCACTTCCCTTCTTCGTTCTTTCCAGAGGGCCCTGTCGGCGGTGCCTCCTCCTCCTGCTGCTGCAGCAGCATCAGAGGCCTTTCAGTCTCTCTGAGCTCCAACCTCATAATCCTCCCTGTAAAGCTGAGGTCCTCCCATGACAGGAACAACACTCGTCAGGGACGGACAGGTCTGAGAGCCTATAGAAATGGCTTGCTGAGGATTTGATGGAATTTGGTAAATGTGGTTAATTTAATTGTCCTGTAAATGTAGGAGATACAAACTCCAGGAAGAGGCCATGGAAAGAAGTTTGGAGAGGGAAAAAAATGGGTCAAAAAAATTTCTCTCACCTCACCCCAGTCAGAATGGCTATCATCAACAAGACAAACAATAACAAATGTTGGAGAGGCTGTGGAGAAAAAGGAACCCTCATACACTGTTGGTGGGAATGCAGACTGGTGCAGCCGTTATGGAAGGCAGTGTGGAGGTTTCTCAAAGAATTACGAATAGAATTGCCATATGACCCAGCAATCCCTCTTCTGGGTATCTACCCAAAAAATCTGAAAACATTTAGAGATAAAGACACGTGTGCTCCAATGTTCATTGCAGCTTTGTTTACGGTGGCCAAGACATGGAAACAACCAAAATGTCCTTCGATAGATGAATGGATAAAGAAGTTGTGGTATATATACACAATGGAATACTATTCGGCAGTAAGAAAAGATGATATAGGAACATTTGTGACAACATGGATGGATCTTGAGAGAGTAATGCTGAGCGAAACAAGTCAGACAGAAAAAGCAGAGAACCATGTGATTTCACTGATATGTGGTATATAAACCAAAACAACAAAAGAACAAGACAAACAAATGAGAAACAGAAACTCATAGACACAGACAATAGTTTAGTGGTTGCCAGAGGGTAACGGGGGCGGGGGGTGGGGGGTGGGAGATGAGGGTAAGGGGGATCGAATATATGGTGATGGAAGGAGAACTGACTCTGGGTGGTGAACACACAATGGGATTTATAGATGATGTAATACAGAATTGTACACCTGAAATCTATGTAATTTTACTAACAATTGTCACCCCAATAAATTTAATTAAAAAAAAAAAAAAATTTCTCTGTCACCAATCTAATGACAAGTGTCCCCAATCTGGGGTGTCAGAAAAGGAGAAACCTTATTCAGGTGAATAGTTTGCAAACTGGAGAAACACCACCTACCCTTAAATGGAAAGTGTGCTCTGCAAGAGGAAGGGAAGGCCACCATTTATAAAGTTTCCATCCTGGCTCCTGATTGGTCCATTTTTATGCAAATCAGGAATCCAAATTCACACAGTTGGATTGATCCAAATAGCACTGTCTTGGTTGGTTGGCTTTCCATGTTCTGGTTGGTCAGTATAAATGCAAATGAGGATATAGTTGCACAATTCTATTGGACAGGGCACATCTCAGCCCATTGGTGGATAAATGATACTGGGAGTTCCTTTATAAGGGTCAGTTCAGACAACAAGAATAGTGTAGGAGGCTAGCAGTTCAGTCCGGCTTTTCCCTGAAATGCAGTGTGCATAAGAGGCCTCTGTGGACAATGGCTGCTAGACTCTGCTTATGATTTGGGGCCCAATTAACCACAAGGAGTCCTTCTTGGCAGATATATTCCTTCTCAGTGTTCACAACTATTAACTAAATTCTGATTCCTCAATGATATTCAGAAGAGTAAGCATCTCTGTGAAGAAAAAGAACAGGTAATATGAGGGAGGAAAAGGAAAAGCTACTTCAAATAAAATGGCCAGGGAAGGCCTCTCCAAAGAGGTGGAGACCTGAGGCACAGGAAGAAGGCCAGCCACCACGGCGAGTGTGGGCGGGAGCACTGAGCAAGCTGGCTGGGTGAGCTCAGTCATGCGGCTTAGAAGCGCCTAAGATGTGAAGGGAGCTGAACGCAAGCCAGGGTGTCAGGAACATGGTGAGCAGGGAAGGGCCTGCACAAAAAGATCTGCAGATCTGGCTGACCATCGAAGGAGCATGGAGTTACTCTGCGTGCAGTAGGAAGCCATTGCTGCACTTTAAGCAGGAAAGGGCATGACGTAACTTGGATCTCGAGCAGCATCTCTGTCATTCCCTGTGCGTGTACCTGGTCCGTCCTTTGTGGAGGGAAGCCTCACTGGAGAACTTTATGTTTGTCCCAACTGAGTTTCTCTTCGTTCAGACCCCTTTATCCAGCCTGTCAGCCAATAAGCCAGCTTCCTCTCCCAGCTGTGTGCTACCAATATGGGGACAGCATTTGCTCCATGGCTTTATCCAGGCCAGGAAATGTGACAAAATGGGGTGAACGGCAGAACCCTCAGTCATATCACCTGAGAGTTTTTTGACAAAAGAATTTAAAAAGCAGCTCCTTCAGGAGCCATGATTTGCAGGACCAAATAGTTCATCTTCCTAAACAGCAAAGAGGAAATAATTCTTTTTAGGGTAGTGGAAATACTCTGTGATACTGTAATGATGGATACATGTCATTATACATTTGTCCAAACCCATAGAATGTGCAACACCAAGAGTGAATCCTAATGTAAACCATGGACTTTGGGGGATAATGATGTGTCAGTGTAGGTTCATCAATTATAACAAATGTACCACTATGATGAGGGGTACAGATGGTGAGAACTCTGATGGTGAGAACGGGGGAGGGGGATGTGTGGGGGCAGGGTGTCTATGGAAAATCTCCATACCTTCCTCTCAATTTTGCTATGAACTATGCTATGATTAAAAAAAATTAAATTATTATTTTAAAAAGTCTGGAAGCTGTTTGTCAGAGAGTTTACAGTCTTCTGAATTCATTCATTGCCTTAGGTACTTATGGGGACGTTCTATGTATCAGAACCAAGTACCAGAACCAAGCATCAGAATTTAATTCATTTACTATATGTGATTTAATTGCCTTTCTTCGTTCTTGCTCTCTCTCTTTTCGCATGTCTGTATTTTGTCATTTTTAAAGTGAGCATCTAATGATAATGAACCAAAGGAAAAGGCAGCTTCCAAAGCAGAAGCTGCTCCTGCTCCTTCCCCCCAGATCTCACACCCCAGGCTAGGCACCTTGTGTGAGAACCTTTACGTTTCTGCTGAGGCGCTTGGACCTGAAGTTCCTGCTCTGCTCTTGGTCCTGGTATCCCCTCTGAGCTCAGATGAAGCCCCACCTGGCCTCCCCAGGCCCCCAGGAATCCCCAGGGCTAGGACCTGGGTGGCTATGCAAAGTCCCCTCATCTCACCAAGATAATATGGTTCTCAGTTCATGCAACACTGGAGAGGCAGCAAAGAAGATAAATGGAATTTCTGCTCAATGAGTTGATAATAATAAATAAGGCCTTTTCTCCAAAGGCTTGAAACTTGTTGGCTCATTTCAATACACAAAATTATTCATTTACAAAAACCCTCCTCACAGACTTGAAGTAGGTGGGGGATTCATAATCATTAACCCCATTTGGCAGATGAGGAATCCAGGACCCAGCTGAAACCCGAGCTCCTAACCACCAGCAAAGCAGGTGTCCTGACTCCCAGGCCAGTGCCCTGTTGAGAGGGTACAATCACAGCCCCAAGCCAGCAGTGGAGGCACAGGCCTGGAAAGTCACCGCGGGATCCTCACGCATCTGTGCTGATTTCTCCATCTTCCCCTCAAACTGCTTCCCTCCTCTGACTCTGAGCTCCCTGAGGACTCATCCAGTGTCTCTTCCTCCTCTGTCCTCCCAAGACTGAGCAAACTAAGGGCAGGGCCCAGATGCCCCACTCTGCCTCCCTCACACTGAATATGCCCACAACAGAGTCCCCCCAAAAGTCCCCCAACACTTTGCGATTGATGACACATGGATCAGCTGAACCTGGCAGAATAACTTCTCTGGTCCAGGCTCTTGTATTTCCCAGGTGAAATCTGCCTGGAGAGGCAGAGGCAGCCATGTGGCTCCAAGCAGGGAGACGACATCCTTCTCCTGCTCTGCCTCTGACTGTCAGAGCTTCCGGCCTCAGGTAACCATGGTAATCACCAACATTAACCACAGCAGTGACAGGAGCCTCAGCAGGCTGGCCCTGACCAGCTCCCGCTGCAGATTGTCCACTGGCTTCCTGCAGCACACAGGTCCCCAGTTTGCACCCCTGTACCCTGCTGCCTGTGCCCAGGGACTGTGAAGGATAGTTTATCTACCAGACCCAGGAGTCAATGCGGGAGGGAGAAAACGGGCTGGAGCCTCCTGCACCCTCAGCAGGGCCTGCAGCAGAAAATGTCTGGGATGTGTCTCGAGACCTTAGTGGCCATGTTAGTGGTGGCCACGGACCAGTCTTATTCTCTGCATACCCTGTCCAATTCTAGCCCTGCCTGTAACTGTGGCAGCCATCAGCCAGTCACTACAGGAGGCGAGCCCAACATAAACCTGTGGGAGCCTCTCAAGCCAGGAACTAGGGGCATCTACAAGGAATCTTTCACTGCCCACTACATAAGGGCTATGCCAACAAAGCCACAGGAGAACCATGAGAGCCAAATTAGAGTATTTCCACTCTGACCTGCCCCACCGTACCCAATAGCTCCAATGGCCCCATAGCTGAGGTAACAGGAGTCAGCTTTCCCTGTCTGCACGTCTCTAACACCAGCTACAGGTCCTGCCAACCTGGCCTCACCTCGTTCCTGAGTCCTGCCACCCATCTTCTCCCTTCCTCTACTTTTCCCAGTGGCACAGAGCTGAGGCCCTGCCCAGAGACCAGAGGCCTGCCCTCTGCAGCTCTGAGGGTCAGACCACCCTCCCCACAGAGGAACAAAGCTGAGACTGCTGCTTTTCTACCAGACTCCCTGCCTAGGCCATCCCAGGGTTTGTAACAGGCCTAAGACTGCATCTGGAATTCAAGGGCTCTGCAAATTCCTGACAAACAATGCTAAGGATTCTGGAGTCCAGATGCTTCTGAGACAGCTTTAAATGGAAAAGAGCAAAGGAGTGAGTTTCCCAGGAACCCCCAAGCCCTGGCTGCCGCCCAGCCCCGCTTGCAGCCCTGGGAGCCCAGTGTTGGTGACTGAGAACGACATGGCACTCCCTCTAGTGGCGAACATCCGGCACAGAGCCCGGCGTCTCCCAGGCCAGCCTGCCCTGCAGTGCAGACTCGGAACATGACCAGAACCGGCTCACCTCTCCCAAGTGGAAGTGATACCCTTCTCAGCTCTGGGGAGCGGGGTACCTCACCTGCGCCAGAGAAAAGACCGTGCCGCAGAAAGGGAGCCCTTCCAGCCTCAAAGCCACTCCCTGCCAGCTCACAGTAGGATCGCCTGGCCCAGAAGACGCCACCACACTGCCCTCTGCCTTGGTGAGGCCAGTAGCAGGTCAGGAAAGCGATGTGGCCTCCCTGAAACAAACTATCTGCAACACACCAGCCCCTGAGCTGTGTTGCCAAGCTGAGCAGTCTCATCTTTCCAACCCTAACCGCGCAGGAAGCTTTGCAGTTCCCTCTGAGCTGGCCCTCCAGACCTCCCTCAGTCTCCGGCCCCGACCCTGCCAGGTCACCACCGGAGATGGCTCATGTGTCCCACCCACCCCCTGGGGACACAGGCACTTATTCATCTCTGTATCCCCAGCATCTCACACTGTGACTGTCTGTTGAATTCACATAAGAATGAAGAAATCAAACAGTATTTGCAGGGACAAAACACGTTCCTCCACACAGACACCACCTTGTTTGCTGGAATCCCCACAAAACTCTGTGCCCAGGGAGTTACTGGTCTGTGTTAACTGCGCTCATTCTTTCTACATCTCCTTTCCACGCTGCTCTGCCCCCACGAAACCTAATTCCTTGAGGATAAAGGCCATGTCTAACTCATTTTTGGGTCAGGGTCTCCAGCAGAATGCTGAAAAAGTATTTAAGCGAAGGAGGGAGGGATGAAGAAAGGAGGGAGGGACAGAGGGCGAACGTATTACCCAGGTCCAACCAAAGCTGGCATTTGATACAAACCCACTCTGATTGGCCTGTTCAGTCTTGCTATCATCAGAGGGCCAGGGGCGCCCTTACTTTAATTTAATTAATCAATTTTAACAGTTTTATGGAGATATAATTCACATACCATACAATTCACCCATTTAAATTGCAATTGGATGGTTTTTACTGTATTCAAATAGCTGTACATCCATCATCACCATCAATTTTAGAACGTTTTCATTACCCCAAACAGAAACTCCACACCCATTAGCAATCAATCCCCATTTCCTCCAGACCCCCCAACCCTAAGCAACCACTAATCCACTTTCTGTCTCCATGGATCTGTCCATCCTGGACATTTCACATAAATGGAATCATACAATATATTTCCTTTAGTGACTTCTTAGACTTAGTATAATGTTTTCAAGGTTAATCTATGTTGTAGTATGTATCAGTATTTCATGTTTTTATTGCCTAATAATAATCCATTATATAGATATATTCATTTTATTTATCCACTTATCAGCTGATGGACATTCAGATTGTTTCCACTTTGGGCTTTTACTAATACTTTTATTTTATAGTAAGAAGTAATAAAACTGATGCTTTTCTTGCTTCCAAAGAGGATATGAGGTAATTTACCATAAATATGCCAAAGATACAATAAAATCTAAGACTTTTTGCATGGACTTTATTGAATTTCCTCTGTGGGTCAGGCAGCATGCTAGGTACTTTCACTAAACATTATCTGTTTTAACAAAAAAATTTGAACAAATTTTTGCATGATAATTGAATACCAAGTTTAGCATTCAGCATCCAAGGCAAAAAAAAAAAAAAAGAAAAGTAAGGAAATATACCTTACAAAGTTGTCCCACTGCCATCACTGCTGGGTTGGAAACAGCTCTCTAATTTACTCTCTTTCTAGAAGTAGGAGAGCCAGTGCTGCTTTTGGTTTTCAATCAATCTTGGAGTCTTTTTGTTCCCATACTTGTTTCTCCCCCTGTACTTAGTAAACCACTGACATCATTGATACTATTCTGTGGTTTACACAGCACTTTCATACCCGTCGTCTCTGCTAACCCAGTGGGGTAAGGAAACTAAGTGGGTATTACTAGCTCCATGTGTAGGACTTTGGCATTTCTTCAACAAATATTTGTTACCAGTTGAATACTATGGGTCCAGTACTGTACTAGGCCTTGGGGATACAAGATGAACAATAAAGATATGGCACTGACCTCTCAGAACCAGACAATAAACAAGTGGATAACTAAGTAGTTCCAAAATGTGAAGTGCTGGGAATAAAACTAAGAATTGTGATGGAAAACATCAAAGTAGATGGAGAATGTGCTCATGTGGAGTGGTCAGGAGAGTCCCCACTAGACAAGTGGCTTTTCAGCTATGACCTTAGGAGTCAGCCATGTGGTCACAGATGGCTCCTAGATTTTGGTTTTGGAAACTCGGTAAATAATAGTGCCATCTAGAGAGATCCAAGGTATCAGAGTAGATAAACACTGTGCCTGCTTTCTTCCATGAACACATTAAAATTACAACTAAATTATAGAACAATCAACCTGGAGAACCACCTGAAGACTGGCTGAACATAAGTTTTATAACTAAGGATATAAAGAAGAAGCCACGTCAAGACTGGTAGGAGAGGCAGACACGAAAAGGGCTGGCCCGAAACCTCCGTGTGGTGGTTTAGAACTGAGAGGGCTACATTGGCCATGGTGGTTCCCCCCAGAGGAGCAAGAGACCCAGCAACAGCCTCCCCAGCACAGAGCTCTGGTGCCAGGAAGAGGAGCCCCCTCAACACCTGGCTGTGAAAAACAGTGGGGATTCCAACCATCCTGGTGGGACAGAAGGCTGTGGGAAACCCAAACAGCCTCTTAACACGTTGCGTACGGCGGGGTTTAAATCCCTCATACCCCTCTGTTCCGGCAGGTTTTTAAAAGAAACTACTTTAAAATTCACTCTTCTCTTTAAAGCGTAAATGCTTCTATGTCATTTATTATTTTTCTATGGAATTTTTTTAGGATTTACTCACCTATGATGTTAGTAATCCCTCCTGGTGTGATACTGCAGAAAGCAGCTTCCTTTGTGCAGTGGGACACGGCAAAAATTGCACATGTACCAAGTTTCACTTCTCACTTTTTTTGATGTGCACACTTTACACACCCGTGTGTGATATTTTTTCTTTCCTCTTCCCACTATAGGCTCCAGATGATGCGTGGCCAAATCTCCCGAGAGCCTGGCCGGATTGTCTTCCTTGGGGGCCCGCTGCGTAGGCACTTTCACAGCTGGTTCCCTATCGCCACTCGTCTCACCTCCCTGTCTTGGCCTCTCACTGCTCTCTGCCCAATCTTTTGAAATTCTCATTATCCGTCCTTAACGCATGGCTCAGAAAAAATGAAGATTCTCGTGATCCGTACGCAACGTGTTAAATGCACCACGCATGGACTCTCTCACTCGCAGGCATTCACCTTGAGTTCAGACGGAGGGACAGCAACTCAGGAGGTGTTAGAGACATACAGGGGACAGACTGACGTATGTGGCTTCAGAGCAGGTCTGGAGGACAGTTGCCATTTTCCCTGTGAGAGGGCCTCCTCCCACTCAGCCAGCAGGCAGGCACCATCTTTCCTGTGTTGAGCCCACCCCCACAGGCCAAATCTGAATCTGATTGGCCTGGTGAGCTCTGCTGCTCCACTTTGCTAACTCATTGGGACCTCGCCCCACCCAACTCACCCACAGCTGAGGCACTTTCTCCAAGAGCAGCCAACCCAGCTTGTATTGCACTCTTTCAGCTGGAACCTGGGGGAAAAACAAGAGGGACCAGACAGAGTGGCAGAGATAACGGGGGCAGATCAGGAAAGACCTTACAAATCAAGAGAAGGAGCTCGGATTTCATTCTCAGTGCAAAAGGATCCAGTGAAAAGTTTTGGAAAGGAGTGATGGGATCCAATTTAAATTTTGAAAAGTGCCATCTACTGAGGTGGAAGAGAGTGGAGAAGGAATGGGTTTGAGGAAACATCAAGAGCTCTGTTAGAGACACAGTTGGTTTAAGATGCTTGTGTAACACCCACCTGGAGTTGCCAAGCAGATGATTGGCTGTGGGAAATGAGCCTTCCTTGGGATGCAAATTAGGGACCACCAGAATAGAGGTGACATTAAAGGCATGGGTATGGATAAGATCACCTGGGGAAATCTTTGGAGCTTTTGGAGCGTTTCAATATACCTGTGCCTCCCAGCTGCCGAAACAATAAGTCAATTCCATCTTTTTAGAGAGGAAAAAAATTCACAGATGATTCTGGCCATTTGGTGCCATGTAAACAAAACACTTGGATTGAGCAGCTTTTCTTCCAGTCAATCATGGCCTTGTTTCCGTGTGTATACATACAGGTACACAAACCACTCATATCGCCCTGACCAGATGAGGGCAGCAAGTAGGCTGGCCCCCAACGTGGGAAAACATGTTCCTTTCAAGCAGTTAGATTGCATGGACCCCCATTGCTACAGAAATGTTGTTACAATACAACCACGATGGACCAAGACATAGACAGGGACGACATTCGTGGGACTTTCAGAAAACAAGAGATTGACTCTCCATGTGTCCACACTCAGTTACAAAAAGGAAGGAAGAAACTCAGCCAGTTTGAGCGTCCATCTATCCCCACATGTCATCTCATCATCATCATCCTAACAGAAGAGACTTGTTTTGTCCAATAAAAATCTGCAGAAAAATTCCCTGCTTTGATTTTTCTGAAAAATTGGCATTTACTAAAAACTTTGCTCTGGCTACATTGAGGAGAGATGGTATATCCCTGTATTTCTGATACAGTCACGTTGTTTTCATGATTTTACTAGAACACCAAGAATCCCATCCCCGAGGTAAAGGCACGTCCAACTTTCGTTGTTGATGAACAAGGTGATACAGCCTGTTCTCTGAGCCACAGAGTCCCTGCCTGGGGTTTGGTGGTGGGGGGTGAGGCACAGGCCAGCTAGGGGAGGAGGAATTAGCAAGGTTTCATTCAGATGCAGCTTTGTCCCATCATTTCTGAATGATGGGGGTGATTCAGATGTAAAGAAACTAGCATCCGTTGCATTTTATTTTATGGAGGAAAAGAAAGATGTCATCAGTCACCCAGGCGCCAGTTATTATCATAATGAGCCAAGACTCAAGGTGGACAATGCAAGAATGAAAGAAAGGAATCCCATCTTAGTCTCAGGAAAACCAAAGAGACAAGGAGGCTATGGCAAGGACACATACAAAGCAAGCAGCAGAGCCAGCCTGTGTATTCGAAAGGCCACGTAATTCAGAACCCGACATTGCAGGAGCTCATGGAGAGACGGCCTGTCCAGGGGTGGTGAGAGCAAGCCACAGCAGGAGAAGACCTTGACCTGAGAGGATCCTGGCGGATTCAGAGAGGCGACAGAGGGTGCAGCACCAGCAGGAAAGGGCCTGAGTAAAACTCCAAAGCTGGAAGGTAGGGGTGTGTTTGGGGGAAAGCTGAGACCGGTATAAAGATGCACAAGGAAAGGCAGGGACCCAGCAGGCAGAGTGATGAGTGAGCACCAAGAGAAGGGCCAGAGAGGAATAAAGGCTTCTTTCCTCAGTCAGGATCTAATCTGACCTGAAGCCATGTATGTACATCTTTCCACCTTGTGATGCCACCAGGAGCCCCTAAATTAGCCCGACTGAACCCCGTCCTGATTCCACATTCACTCCACAGACACATGGACAAGCTGGCTTAAAACTGTAACGTAATTTATTGGAACTCATACGTGCCCTCCTTTGCCAAGCCTCAAACCATGTAGATATTTGGAGGGAAAGAGAGATCAGGTTAACAAACTGTGCAGTTCAATGCCAAAATAAAGCACAAGCCCCCTTCTGCCCACTCCAATTCCCCAGGATAACTGATTCTCGTGAAGCCATGGCATTTACTGCCCACTGCTCATCTTTATTTTAAAAGACCATAAGGGAGTACAAATTACAGTGTGCAAACCACCTCTGGCTCTAGCTGTTTCCTGAAAGGTTGGCCCCTGAATCAGCAAAATGTTATTTTATTTAATAACGTATCCAAAGGGTAAACTTTCTGGATTCCTGGTCTAAGTGCACGTAAAGAAAAATTCAGGAATTAAGATAGTGAATGTGAAAGCTTATCCACTGCCAAAAGTCTATTCAGAGTACTCACCAGCCCTTTTTTTTGGCAAATACTTCTGTTTTAAGTGGGCTTAACGCTTAAAAAGCTTGAAGCTTAGCGTAAGGAAAGCTAAGCCTGGGAAAGTGTCCCAAGGCCTACAGGTCACATATGTGGCTTGGCTGCTGTGGCCACATGGAGAAGGTGGAGCAGGGCAGGGCTGGGGCTGTGGGGACCTGACCCAAAGAAGGTGAATTGCTAAGTCCAAGGGGCTTGTCATTCCATGCCGACCCTGAGCTTATAAAGTGCCATGGTGTTGGAAATGATTCGCGTGTAATTTCAGATATCCAGATTTTTTTTCTTTTCCATGCATCCCTTCAACCAGGCTACATGATACCTCGTGCCCAATGAAGGTGGAGGAAGGCTTCAAAGAAGGTCACAGAGCAGGGAAACAGGGTGTGATGAAAAGATGCTTCTAAATACTTGAAAAATGAAGCAGAACATAATCCCATTGTTAGTAGTGGAGCCGGAAAAGTGGGGGAAAGGAAGGTGAAGAGGTCAGATGTGAATATCTGGCTCCTTCCAATGGTTGAAACCTCTGAGGAAGAAGAGAAATGGGTGGGTTTGCAGGGAAAGCCCCGCACACGGCAGCTTACTCCTGACCTCCCACGGTGTGTCTCAGGAAAAGCAGGGTGTCCTCAGAAAATCCACCTCGTAAGCAAGGTATCCACCTGGGTACCGGGTGGAAAATTAGGAATGGCTCAAAGAAATGCATGGGGCCCCACGATGACACCCCCCCTCCTCTGCTGCTGTCCTAGGAGTGTTGTATAAGGAACAGGGGCTCTGTCCCACCAAGCCCCACGGGCACTCGCTATGCTCCACCTGTGCCAAGAAAGCAGACTACGACCCCAGCAGTGGGCATTTCAGCAATGGATCTGGAGAGGCCAGAGACTGCGCCGGAACACGTGGGCAAGCCCCTCAGCCAGAGGACAGTGTATGGACCAGGCAAGCCCATCAAAGCCAGGAGACATGAAGACGTCCTGAGCACAAGCATCCCCCTAGGAAAGCAGGCAAGAGGAAGACGGGAGAAAGCCCTCATGAGCGGGAGTCGCAGACCTGAAGCAGAGGATGCATTTTAATTGATTTATTTACTGGGACATGGGGAGGGACACCATTTAAATAACGTTAATTTTCATTGTCAAGGTTAAAGACTGTTCTTGGGGGTGGGGGTGCTATTTGTGTTTTTGTTATCATTGCTGTCTTTCCTGCCATCAGCAAGAAAGCAAGAGGAGACTAGTTGTGGAAAATTTTTAGAAGCCACGTTTCCTGCACCTATTATAATAGCTGCCAGTTGAATTTCAGCCCCTCTACCACCTACAATGTCTAAAGGGGCTATTACAAATGGGCACCCAGGGCAGAGGGGATGTCAGGATTGTGCCACTTGGCAAAGTCCAATCAATAGCAGCCACTCTGTCCCAGTGGGGATCCAGCTGTGTTAAAGGAGGTCTCTACCGGGGCCAGGGGCCCAAGGACAGGGCACTCCGCAGGGTGGCCGACAAGGGCCAGGGAGGGTGTTTAGCACCAGCCACGCTTTCACCTCCAGGAGAAATGAAGTTCCAGTCAGGAAAACTAGGACAGACAGCCAGCTTTTGGTCTGGAGAGTCTTGCTCTAGGTTCCACGGAAAACAGCAACTCAGGGGGTCATCCTCGTGTGGACTTTCACAGCAAGGATAACCTCAGCACCCACCCATTCAGATAGCGCCCACCCACCTTACCAGGCTGGGTTCCCAGGGAAACAAAAGCTGCTAATTCCCCAAAGATGGCAGCCCTCAGTGAGCCCCCACTTCCCCCATCTCCCACAGACACACTGAGATGAGATAATGAATTCAAAAGCACGCCGTAAACGGCAAAGTGCGATACAAAAGCTGGCATAATTATTAATATTAGCAGTGGTTTTCTTTTTCTTTTCAAGAGAGAGACGCCAGCATTTGTGTGTTAGTAAATCATAAAAAGGCTTCCTGTCTGAGCCTTCTTCCCGTCTCTCTCTCTCTTCGGCCTGTGAACTCTCGTCCTACTGATAAGTCCTTCTGACGAAGATGCTGTTGGTTATAGTGGGTGAACAGTTCGTGGCTATCTCAGTTCTGGGACCACAGGTCTTTGTCAATACCTGCCGGTGGAACCGAACAGTCCAAAGAGCTGCCACCCTTGTGCTGATATGGAAAAGACTGCGTGAGCTGTTTGACGACAAATAAGCATTTAAGGCAGGGGTGTCCAAGCTTTTTTCAACGTTTTTCACCAAGGGCCATATGCGGTAAAATACACAAACAGCCGGGCCACTCACTCGAGGTGAAGTACGTATTGCCTCACCTGGTTTATTTAAGTAAACTAAAAATATTTTTGGAATTTGCTGCGGGCCAATTAACAATGGATTGCGGGCCGCAGTTGGCCTGCAGGCCGCGGTTTGGACACCTCTGATTTAAGGAGACTGCATCTCATCCCTGCAGGCTTTTCAGTTTCCCAGAGGGCTCTCAAACCTGCCAGTGACCATCCTGAGCCTCCAGATATGGGCGAAGGAGAGCCCAGCTGACCAGCTAGTGATTGCTCAGTTGAAGACATGCTTAACCAAATCCACAAATCGATGTCTGAGCCCAAAGCCCACACCTTGCGGGGGAGGTGCTAGACTCAGGAGCAGGAGGTCTGAGTTCTGGTTCTTAATTGCCACAAGTTACATGGGTGACTTTGGAGACGTCCCCTCCTTTCTTTGGACTTCACTTTCCTCATCTTGTAAATTCAGGAAAGTGGATAAAAAATATTTGAATGTATGAACCCACATTCAGTGACTCCATCTATTCTCCTGTTCCCCTGGCAATGCAGAGAAAACAAAACCAGACAAAACAATTTAGCAAAAAGAGCAGCATGGTTTTTAATGAGATTCCAATGAGGTTAAGACTGGTTTTTATAAGATGTTGCAATTATTTAATGCTATTAGGATATTGTTTGTAGAATGATTGACAGTTGTGAGTAAAATGTAAGTAAATCTGAATCAAAACAGCCAATAAAGCCACAGGTGGGACCCAGAATGTGGTCAAGCCAAAGGGGCTGCCGGAACTACCCGGTGAGACTTGCCATATGCAGCCTTGAGAATGAGAACAAAACAAGTGATGAATCCAGGCCCTTTGAATTCTGATTACAGCCAACACATGTGTACCTCTAATTTAAGTGAAATCCATGTTTTCAAACAGTTACAACACAATTAGTGCTAAACTCACACTCAAAGTAGCTTAACTTTGAATCTCTAACAATTTGCAATGCCTCAACTTTAAATGGTTGTGGTACACACACACACACACACACACACACACACACACACACACACACTCCTCCTCCCACCTCTAGGAACAATTAGAAGTTTTCATCTTAACATGTGGAGACATGGAGTAACAAAATCAGCCAGGACCAATCTTTAGGGACCAAGATTCTGGAGAAAAGAGAAATTCAATAAGTAAACCCTAATTTTCCCTCACATTTTCCCTTCAGGGCATTTGGCAATTCTCAGGGGGTGTTATTGAGACAGAGAAGAAATGTTGGTCTAGAACCACAGTTGTCTTGCTGGTTTGAGAAGATAAAAATTGGAGTTCAAAGCAATCATAGTAGCGAGAACATAGGGAACCTTTATCATGGAGAGAGGGCCCATATAGAAATAAGCCTGGCATTTTGTATATGATTTCCCCTTAAGGAATTTTCTCATTCCTAAGCTTTCCATGTGATGAGCAATAGGCAAAGAACCTAAGCAATAAACAGCTTCTAAAAGGCTGAAAAAACAGTCAGAGTTTTAGCAGTCTCAAAATGCTGAGAAAAATTGTTGAAGTTCAGTGCCCATCATGGAGAAGAGGTTTTAGTAAATAACCTAGATTTTCATTGAGACAGCTAAAGGATTATACACTGAAAAAAAAAAAAAGACAAGCCAGACAGAGACCTAAAACCCAGCCCCAAAATATCCCAAATCCTGACTGGGTCAAGGTGATCTGCCCTCTCTTTAATTGCCTACTTGGGGTGTCGGGGAGTTGGGGCAATGCTCTCTAAAGGAAGGCAACACTATCCAGAGACTCAATAATTTTTCATTCACAATGTCTAGTATTCAATCAAACATTATTCAGCATACCAGGAGACATAAAGTAAAACCAAGTTGAAATATCAGAGACTTTAGAAAAAAGACATATAGGTGACCCAGATACTGAAATTATCAAACAAAGACTTTATAAATCTAGGAATAATATGTTCAAAAAATAGACGAAAAGATAGAAAACTGGAATTTATTTCAAAAACAAGTAGAAATTCTAGAACTGAGAAATACAAGACTAAAATCAAGGGTTCAATAGATAGCTTGTAGATAGGTTTAACAGCAGATTAGAGGCAGCAAAAGAGAGGATTTGTACATTGGAAAATAAGGCAGTAGAAAAATAATCAAACTGAAGTAGGAGAAAAAAGATTAGAGGTGTGAGGGAGGGAGAGAGGGAGGTAAAGAGAAGCATAGAGACACAGTGAAAAGAACCAATATATGTGGAATTTGAATCCCAGAAGAGGAGAAGAGAGAAATCGGGAAGAATCAGTATTTGAAGAGATAAAGACCAAGAATGACATCAAAGTACAGTTTCAAGGAGCTCTAACAAAACTCAAACACATAAAACAAACAAACAAATAAAAACTGCACAAAGGCACATCATATTATAGTTTTAAAAAAAAAAAAAAAAAAAAAAAGAATGTGACCAAAAACAAAATCTTAAAATAGCCAGAGGAGGAAAAAAAAGCAATAAGATCTACTCAAAACAAACAAACAAAGCCAGAAGACAATAAAATGACAAAGCTAAAATGCTGGGGGTGAGGGAGAATAATAACTGCTAGTCCAGAATTCTATATCCAGTGGAAATACCCTTAAAAATGAAGACAAACAAAAATTTCAAGCAAACAGAAATTAAGAAAATGTATTGTCAACAAATACTCATTAAAAGAAATACTAAAGGAAGTTATTCAGACAAAATGATCCCAGTTGGAAGAATAGTAATACAAAAAGTAATAGAAAGTACCAGAAATGGTAAATGTAAGACTAAATCAAAATAAGTATTAACTATTTAAAAGAGTGAAAATAATAATATCTGTGGGATTTTAAATACATAGAGAAGTAAAATACACGACCAAAATAACATAAAAAGAAGAATATATTTGGGTAAATGGAAGTAGTAAACTTATTAATTAAAGGGTAGATTCTGTTAAGACATGTGGTAAATCCCTAGCAGAGTTTGGCAAGCTATCACCTATGCCCAAATCCAGCCCACAGCCTACTTTGTATATCTTGGGAGCTAAGAATGGTTTTGCATTTTTAAAGAATAGCTGAAGAAGAAAAAGGAAAAGAAAGAGGGAGTCAGGGACTGTATTTGGCTCTTAACACCTAAAATATTTACTATCTGTCCCTTCACAGAAAAAGTATGCCAACCCCTGCCCTAGGGCAACACTAAACAAATAATAAAGGAATATATAACTAACAAGCTAATAGAGGGAGGAAAGATTTAATAATCTGAGTTTGTATGCACCTAAAAACAAAAACTAAAACAGGCAAAGCAAAAACTGACAGAACTAAAAGGAAAAACAATGGATTTATCATAGTAGAAGATTTCAAATACATCTTTCACCTACTGATTGAATAATCAGACAATAAATCAGCAAATATAAAGAAGATCTGAACAACATGATAAACAAACTTGACCTTGCTGTCATATATGGAACACTGAACCCAATAACAGCAGGATTACATGCTTTTGAAGCATGCATGGGATATTAAGTAAAATAAACCATATTCTGAGTCCTAAGGCAGATTTCAATAAATTGCAAAGGATTGAAATTAAACAGAGTATGTCCACTTACTGGAGTGGAAAAATCCTAGAAATCAATATGAAACATTTTTAAAATCCACAAATATTTGGAAATTACTAAATAACACTTCTAAACAGTGACAGCCAAAAAACATATCAGAAATTAGAAGTTTCCATGGAAATTAGAAAATATTCTCAACTGAATAATAATGAAGAACCAACCACATGTTAAAAACCTGTGACATCAACCTTAAAGTAGGCTTAAGGGGAAAATTTATACCCATAAATGTATATTTTAGAAAAAAGAATGGCAGAACATCTGTGATCTAATGACTATCTCAAGGAGTTAGAAAAGAGCATCAAATTTAAAGCAAATAAATTAGAAGGAAAAATAATAAAGATACAGCAAGAAAAAAAATGAAATAGAAAAAAATATAGAATAGAGATAAATCAACTAAGCCAAAAATTGGTTCTTTGAAAAGACTAATAAAATTTGCAAATTCCTAGAAACACTGGTCCAAAAAAAGAAAGGGACAAATTAATAATATCAGTAATAAAAAAAAGATGCCATCGCTAAAAAATTCACACAAATATTAAAGATGCAAGAGATGTTATGAATAACTTTGTGCCAATAACTTTGACAATTTAGATGAAATGGACAAATTCTTTTGTAAAAATCACAACCTGAAAATACTGACACAAAAAGAATTAGGAAGACTTAATTATCCTAGCTACTAAAGCTGAACATTGCATTCCCGTGATCCAGCAACTCAACAAAAAAACGTGACTTCACTCATATGTGGGATATAACACTGGGATATAAAGCAACAAAAGAACAAGACAAACAAACCAACAAAAACTCATAGACACAGACAACAGTTTAGTGGCTACCAGAAGGTAAGGGGGGAAGTGGAAGAAGGTAAAGGGGGTCAAACATATGGTGATGGAGGGAGAACTGACTCTGGGTGGTGAGCACACAGATGATGTATTATAAAAATGTACACTTGAAACTTATGTAATTTTACCAACCATTGTCACCCCAATAAATTTAATGAAAAAATTAAAAAAAAAAAAAAAAAAAAAAAAAGATGTGTAAGGAATGTTCACAGGGACACTATTTCTAATAGATAAAAACTAGAACCTACTCAAATACCTATCAATAGTAGAAAGGTTAACTACATCATGGTATTCTCACCCAACAGGATACTTACTAGATGCAACAATGTAATGACTGAATTACTGCCATAGGCAACATCATGGATGAATTTCACACATATTAATGAGGAGCCAGAAAAAGTCAGATACAAAAAAAAAAAAAAAAAAAACCATACTGTGTGATTCCATTTACATAGTAACACTAATCTACTTTGATAGAAGCCAGATGTTGGTTACTTTGTGGCACTAAGGATTGGGAGGGGCATAGGCAGGCCTTGGGAGTGTGGATCCTGTTCTCAGTCTTGATCAGAGTTTGTTCACTACCTAAAAATGTATCAGGATGTATCTTTGAGATCCTGCATTTCTCTGAATGTATGACAACTTAATTTTTTTTTTGAACTTAACAAATAAATACTAAATAAGTCTCTGACGCAAGCAGATGTCTGGGCATCTGTGTCTTTCTCATAATTGGTAGACAGCAGTACTAGATTTCACCCCTTTACACTCTTACAAATAGAACGTGAGTGCATTTTAAGAGCTTCCAACCTCGCATCATGCTTTTCCTATACCTTTATTAGACGAATGATTCTCTTTCTGGTTAGGAATAAACAGTTCTCTGTATCTGATGGGTCTACATCAGAAGGAGGAAAGAATGTGAGGTTAGAAGGAAGGGGATTTGACCCTTGCCCATTAAGTCCTATTAGAAGCACCAGCTCATGTAAGCAATGACGGCATACCTGACAGAGGAGCCAACAACAGACTCTGAACTTTCTGACCATTGGGTTTTCTAAAATGGATATTTACAATGGACACCATTTGAGCATCCATTATTCAGCGCACTTTTCATTCCCAAAGGGTTAGATGACTGAATGGTGTCTTTCATGCCAGAAGGGTGGCGACTTGCTAAGGGCTGAGATTCACCAGACAAGTCCTTCCACACAACAGCTAGTTCTTGAGAGGAAAGAAAATCTGACTGGAAACAAATTAAAAAGGCAAAAAGGTAAAGCTGTTTTTGCCATGGTAACTAAGATTTGCCCATACCTAGATTTATTTTGTTGACTGAAGTGGTTTTGTGGGTGTAAGTGATTTTTGAAGAGCAAATTAAAAAGATTTTTTTATAAGTCCCAGTAGACAACCACAAACTATTAGCTAATGGCACTTGCCATCTCCAAAAATAATTACTTTTGTTATAATCTGTTTATTAATGAAGTGATCTGCAAAATGGATAATGGTTTCTTAAGATTTCAGGCACAGGGCTCTTCTACTTCAGTTTGCTTTTTTCACAAAAGTATACTGTGAAGTAACTCGAAATTTGCTGACAGATTTTAAGTAGAATAATTTCAGAAATGCATGTGCAAGTAGGTTGAATAAACCCATATTTCTTGTATTGTGCCCTTAAATTATTCCCTCTGGTGATGGAAATGTTCTAAAATTGGTTGTGGCGATGGTTACACATCTCTGTAAAATTACTTAAATTGATTGAGTTGCACACTTAAAATGGGTAAATTTTATGGTCTGTAAAGTATAACTCAATAATGCTCTTTTGAAAAAAAAAAAAAAACAAGGGAAAAAATCAGTTGAACATTTAAAAAATCATTTCCTCTGTTTTCCCTATCTTGTCACAGGAATGCTGAGTGTTGGGAGCATTCCAGGGAAAGATGGCAACTACACAAAAGCTAGATGCAAGCATAGGAAAAGAAGATCCAAGACGCCTAGTGGACCACAAGCTGAACAATAAACCCAGCAGCAGCAGAATGTTGTTTTTAAAAAATCAAGCCCCCTATTGGGAAATTTTGTAAAAGCAGCACCTCTTATGCCCTAAGACCAGAGTTCTGGCAAGAAACCAAGTCCTGGTTATTCCTAACTCAGCATTCCTCACTTCCTACTCCTGCTACTTCCGTTTATCATCGATTACCACCCTGTTTGGTCCTTATGTTGTCTAGTAAAGGCTGGGAGCCACAGAAATGTGAACTCTGACCTCTCCGAAGGCAGGAGTTGTACTGTATTCCTCCTTGTACTCAGGGTCAGTGAAAACCCTTAGCCAGTGCCCGGCACGAAATAGTAAACTGCACTTAGTAAGGGCAGTTTCTGTCCTTTCTAGCCCAGTGGCTGGCACAAACAAGTCGTTCACAATGTTAGTTTCCTTCCCTTCTAGACTGGCAGAGGCTCAGGCAGTACCACCCTTATAACACAGGCTTGATGAACGTTGCCATGGCACAGCCGTGTGAAGCATCTAGAAACCACCTGCCAGGAGGGTCAGCTGGGTCCCAGCAGGTGAATAGGAGCCGAAGTCTGTGGATTTGAGGCCCCTTCCTCCTCTCCAGGTAGCCAGCCCCGGCTCAGCACAGTCCGCTCATGGCCTCTCCCTCCAACCAAGTCCCTCCTGCACCCTATAGACTCTCTTGCTGGCAAATACTTTCTGGTGTCATCAAGGACCCTCCTCCACATGCCCCCGAGGCCCCTCTTCAGACAGGCTGTGCTCAGCTCACATGCAGCTTAGCTCTGACCTCTGACCCAGCCTAGCACAGCTGAGCACTGTGCAGAAGGAGGGCAGACAATGCTGACATACCATGGTTACGAATGGTCAAGGTAGAACATGCTGGAAGGGTGACCAGAGAAAAGAGATGATATGCTCATTGTCATGTGCAATATCCCAGAGCAGCAGCTAGTGGCAGAGCCAGGACTAGAACCCAGAATCCTCGACTGTTGGCCCAGTCTCTGCCACGAGTTGGTCATATGACTTTGAGCATGGCTCTGAGCCTCAGGGTGTGCATCTGTAAAATGGGGCACTGGCTTGTCTTTCCCTCAGCTTTGCAGTGGGATAGATGGGCTGTGGATATTCAAATGCTGGAGGAAATATTCCAGCACAGAGGGCCTGAGCAGGAGACCTCTCCACTGCCCACCTTAGCTGGGCCTGAGCTTTACTTTATGGGGGAGCAGGCCTCAGAGATGGCCACTCTACGTCTTCCCTGGGGCCTAAATACCATGTCATAATGCTGTTCCTGCTGCCTCGTTGAATTACTAGGTTTTTAACCTGCATTGCTGGAATTCTTTCTATACTCTCCCTGACAACCCTGTTACTTTTCATGAAAAGCAAACTTTTGCAGCCATGTAACTTTTTTTAGTCTACAAAGATTGTCAGATATGAATTCAGAAAATAACACTGTTCCAAACTCCTATAGCTGAGAAGGCCCAAGGTGACAAAATCCAGGAGGGGAAAAAGCTGAGGACGCTGATGGGATGGCAGGGGAGGCCAGTTAAGTTTCATAGTAGCAGCCAGAAATGTCTGACCTATGTGATATTTTAGAAAAACAAGATGCAATAAAGTCACCACTAAGTTAACACCATTAAAGAAAAGTGTTTATTAGTGCTCAGAATTATGGGCTCTAAGAATCATATTAACATGTGTGTACAGTGTCAGAGGACTTTTAGAGTCAGAACCCAGTTCTAATTCCTGCCCCACTGTTTCATGGTGGTATAGTGTATAACTTAACTTTTCTGTGGCTCTGATTCTCCATTTGTTAAATGGAAATGATTTCCAACTCTTCAAGATAGTAAGGGATTAAATTAAATGAGACAATATGTAAAGGGCTTGTGGTTGACAGAGTACCAAACCCCCCAAAGATAATATCATATTGTTATCCCGAAACCTATGAATATGATGCCTTACATGGTAAAAGGAACCTAACAGATGTGGTTAAGCTCAGGATCTTGACATAAGGAGATGAATCCAGATTATCTGGGTGAACCCAATAAAATTGCAGGGTCCTTCTGAGAGGGAGGTAAGAGGACCAGGGTCAGAGGAGATACGATAACAGAAGCAGAGAGATAGACAGACAAAAGATGCTACACTGCTGACCTTGAAGATGGAGGAAGGGACCAAAAGCCAAGGAATGTAGGCAACCTCTTGAAACTGGAAAAGGCAAGGAAAAGAGTCTCCAGAAGGAACTTGACCTTGCAGACAACTCGATTTTGGACTCCCACTTCCAGAACTGTAAGATAATAAATTTGTATTGCTTTAAGCCACTAATTTTGTAGTAAATTTGTTACAGCAGCAAAGGGGAACCAATGCAGGGCTTCAGTGCCCACTTTAGCACTGCGCCTGGCACATCTGAAGTTCTCACACAATGGTAGGAGTAATAGTAGCTTGTTCTCTCTCCACCAGGTCTTCTACTCCTATCTCCCGTACAACTCGTCTGTCTTGGACAGCTGTGAGATGGCAGTAGGGAGTTCATTCTCACCTGGACCTGGAATCTGCCCATCGGGCCCTTTGATGTCAGCCGGGGTCTCTCTGCTCCACACATGCCTTCAGATACCCACATCCAGCTAACCCAGAGGCTTCCCAGCTAACCTCTGAGTCTATACTGGGCTTTGGGCAGCTACCCACACTGCTGGCCAGTGCCGCATTCCTGCATTTTTCTCTCAGACTGCAGCTACTGCCTCTGAGCCCGGGATTCGTGCAGAGGATTGTTTGCACCCAAGAGCACAGTCCTACCTTTTGTCTGTTTCACCACCTATCATTACGCTTAGCTTAGTACTAAAGCCTATTCTTTGGGCCTTGTTATGCCAACCAATAGATTCTCTACACATCATCTCAAAATTTGTTAAGTATTGGCGACGTCATCTACATCTGCATCACTAATAAAGACTGTGGCCTTTCCCTAGAAATTTACTGTCACACTGACATTGATCAGCATCTCTGGGTATAGCCACATAACAATACCAAAACCGCCTACTACGCATACCCATCTGCAGTTGGAAGTTCTTCACCCTGTGCACAGATTTGTCCTGAGATTCTTTGACAAATACCAACCTGAGGTATGATCTGCCTCAACCATAGCTAACACAACTCCCTGACATAATAATCTATGAAGACTACCACAAAATTGGGAATATGGTTACCACACTGTGGCTTGCTCTTCAAGAACCCACATAGGCTTCTAGAGAATTCTCCATTTTCACGTGCTCACAAATTAGCCTTCAATAATCAAGTGTTGAACCCAAGAAGGAATAAACCTAACCTTGTGGCTAAGTGGGCTCAAATTCATACTCAGAGCCTAGCAACCATTGTTGACAGGGCCTCTCACACACACCCTGCACACCAGGAAAAAAAAATGGCACACTGACCTGCCAGCCTCCTGCACTGTGCTCCCCGCTCTATGAGCTGACGCTTATAAGGGAGTTCCTGCAATCATCTTTCAACCAATGGACTGAGACCTGTCCTGTCCAATCTGAGCTGTACAGCTATAACCTCATTTGCATCTGTACTGACCAATCAGGGCAGTTTCATAATGACCAACCAGGATGTGAGATTCCAACCAATCGGGACAGTGCTATTTGGACCAATTATACTGTGCAAATTTGGATTTCTCATTTGCATAGAAATGGACCAATCAGGGACTGGGGCAGGAACTTTCACTATAAACATGGGTTTTCCCCTTGTCTCAGAGAGCACTTTCGGTTTCCTCCTGAGGCTGCCTCTCCCCAGTTTGCAAACTTTTCACTTAAATAAAGTTTCCCCTTTTAATGCACCCCAGACTGGGGACTCCTGTTGGCAGTGGATTGGTGACAGCAAACTTTGGTCACAGCTTAATGAAGGTGAAAGGATATTTCCACTTTCATAGTTTGCAGAATCTTTTCCACTCTTTGTTAGTGAAAGCTATGTTTTCCCTTTTTCTGGTGTTTCCTTTTCCTTTCCAGGCTCCATGTTCCTTAAAGATTATCAGCAGAGGCTCTACAGCTTCAGTGGTGAGTTCTCTCTATTCCCTGGAGTGTAATTTGTCCTGGTCAAGACATTTCAGCTCATTTAGTGCTTGTTATAATATCTTTCCTCATCTTGAACTTCAATTTTCTCTTGCCACAGTTTTCTTTTTCTTTTTAGTCAGTAGATTGTCCTATGAGGCAAAGAAGAAGGCGATAAAATTCTGTTTTCTCGCTGCTATTCTATAAAATGCAAATAACACCATGGTACTTGGTCTGCCCTAACCCATGAGCTGCTCATTCCCCTTTGCCTCCAGCAGTGATTCTCAAACTCCTCTGGGGCACTTGTTAAAAACACAGATTCTCCAGAGAATCCTCAGAGGCCATGTCAATTGCTAGGGTAACACTAGCTGTGAAAACAAACAAACCCAAAAGCGTACAACAGCTCAAACACAATCAAATTTTAT
Source organism: Rhinolophus sinicus (assembly GCF_036562045.2). Lineage (NCBI taxonomy): Eukaryota > Metazoa > Chordata > Mammalia > Chiroptera > Rhinolophidae > Rhinolophus > Rhinolophus sinicus. The sequence continues at coordinate 14,957,573 of NC_133755.1, forward strand.
TTCTCATTCTCTTGAAGGCCAAAAATGGTGTTCCAGATCAATGGGTCATTCTCTCCAAACAATAATGCAGGGACCCGGGTCTGCCTCGATTTTATTGTTCTGACATCTTTAACATGCAGCTTCCAAGATCCCTGTGCTTGCCTGCAACATGGAGAAAGGAAAAGAGTATGGAGAACGTGCAGGGCAGACTTTAATGGGTCAGGTCTAGAAACGGTACTTACTACTTCCATTCATAGTCCATTGATATGCATCTAATTGTAAAGGAGGCTGAGAAACAATATAGTCTAACAGCAAAGGAGGCTGGGAAATACAACTTAAGCACAAAGGAGGCTGGGAAATTGAGTCTAGCCTAGGGAGAAGAGGAAACAATTATGGTGAAAAAAAAATCTGTGGATGTGGACAAAGGGTTAGGCTTAGGAATCTGCATTTTCACAAGCCTCACACATAATCCTGATGTAGGACCCCAGTTTGAGCAATACTACCCTATGCACCCCCAGTGCAGAGCCTCCAAGGCCCTTTGTGAAGTGGCCTCTTTCCTCTCTCTCCCTTTCTGCACTCTCCACCCTGCTCTAATCACATGAAGCAATTGCAGCTACCCGGCCTGCCCTGCTCTCATACCTGTGTGCTTGGCGATTCCTGCTTCTGTTGTTCATTTGGCGAATTCCTGTTCATCCTTCAGGACTCAAGTGTCATCTCTTCTGTACAGCCTTCCCTGACCTGCCTGCCCCCAAGTAGCACTGGCAGTGCCTTTTCTAATGTCCTTGTTCTAACTGTACTGACTCTCATTATGGTATTGATCATTCTGAATGACGTTTGTTTACATGTATGTCTTCCCCTTAGACTGGGGGATCCTGGAGGGCAGAGACCTTTCCTTAATTACCTTTGTATCCTCAGCACCTGGCACTTTGCCTGGTAGCTAGTGGCACTCAGTCAGAGTTTTCTCCACAGAAATCCTTAGCATCATACAACTTACCACAATCACCAATCAGGTCCTTTCTTGATTTTGTGCTCATGTCAAATAAGAAAAACCTTTTTGGTTATCCTTACAATTTTACTGCCTTAATTAGTTAGATCTAATAATCAAATGAGGTTTGTGTGACTCTACTACATGTATGCCCCTTCTCTCCTTTTGCCAGTTGCATTCAAACAGCCAACTGTCCAGTAGCCATTTTAGTTTGCTCAACACCCATTCCCACCGTACTACTTCTCTTCAGGAGCACTGGCAATGACACATATAAGAATTCTATCAAGAAGAGGTCTTGAACCGTCTTCCCTTTCGGAGTCTCGTGTCATGTCCTCTGAGTTGGTGGGGACCTTCAGGATCCTGAATTCCTGAATTCCATTAAATACACCCTACCATGCCCACTCTTCCTTACCCTCTCTGGAAGTCATGAAATCCATGATGATTGACGTGGTAATCTGCCTCCAAGATGACTCCCAATGATTTTACCTCCTGGTATTGACATGATATTCACAGCCTTGTGTCCCTTCTCACATTAAGCCTCTGTTGGTCTATGTTGTTCATCTGAGATAAAATTATAAAAGACATTGCAGCTCCTGTCTCTCTGTCTCTCTGTCTCTGTCTCTGTCTCTCTCTCTCTCTCTCTCTCTCTCTCTCTCTCTCTTTCTCATTCTCTCTCTCTGCCTCTTTCTCTCCCATCCTCACCCCTTCTCCCTCCCTCTCATCATTTGCTGCTCAGGGAAAAACCATCTGCCATGTCTTGAGGCAGCCCTGTAAAGAGACCCATATGGCAAGGAACAGAGGCCTCCAGCTAACAGCCATGTGAGTGGGCTTAGAAGAAACTCCTCCAGCCCCACTGGAGTCTCGAGATGACTGTAGCCCCAGCTGATGTCTGACTGCAACCTCAATGAGAAATCCTGAACCAGAACCACCCAGCTGTACCGACCCTTGGACACTGGATGAGATAATGAATGTTGTTTAAGAGATAAGTTTGGGGGAAATGTGTTATACAGCCATGGATAACTAATACAGTTGGGCTTCTCTCTCTCATTCTAATCCCACCTTCCAGACTCCTTTATGTCAGACTTCAGTTGCATGAGAATGTACAACCATCGGCCGGGGGTGCCTAGACCTTAACAGTGCACCTGGTCTGTGCTTAGGTAGTGAAAAGGCACAACACGATACCCAGCTTCCATTCTGGTTTGGAGACATGTGTCCAGAGTAAGCCAGCCATGTCCCCCATCATCCAGCCAATGAGTCATGTCAGACTCCCTACAGATCACAGAGCATCTGTCCCTGTCTATGTGTGTCTGCACTGACATTTTCAGACTCAGGATTCATCAATTCCCACATTTTATTTTTGCTGTGAGGAATATAAGAAACAATTTTTAAAAGGAAGTTAAAGGGTTAGAACTGTGTCTGGCACATAGTAAGTGCTAAACTACTATCGGCTATTGTTGATATTTTCATCGGTAGGACATCATTATTTTATATACTGTTGCCGCAAAGAACAACTCTGTTGCTTTTGAACAGTACATACACATCTACTGCTACATACTGATTTTTATTCCCAGGGAGAACAGCCTTGATGATAATGATGAGGTCCTATCGGCAATCCTTCTAAAATCTTAAATTCGGTTTAATAAGATCTATCTGCAGATTGGTATATAAATATCCCAGATTCCAAATATTGTTCTGACTCTTTCCAAGGCCCCTTAGATTTTTCTAAACTCACCTATTCTAATGTTTAATTTCTGGTTGTTTCTAGTGAAATTTTACATTAATCAGAACTCTCTGGCTAATTTTGAAATTGACCTGAAGCTCTATTGACATTATCAAGGGTTTAGGCTGCAGCTAGGAGATACATGACGCTTTCTAAGAAAATTCACAGCCACTTTCAGAAAATGTGTCCATTTTGCAACACTTTTCCTGAATTGGCAATAAGTAAATCTACAAAGGATAGAAATATTTTTTTTTAATGAAATCACCTGGTAAATATTTTTCAAAGGTTTAGAAGGAGGGGAAAATGTTAACATAACAGGCCTGTCGTGTTACACTTTTCCACGTTTAGCATTTGTCTTCAAAAGTCTAGGATAGAAACCTTTTATCTCGACAATACATTTTTTTTCCATTTATAACAGTCTCTGATTTTTTAAGCAATTTCTATTCAAAACATCTTTTATTACCTGCTACAAATGTGCCTTCCTTTATACAATCCGGTCACCTGGCACATTTGCCCTTTTTTTCCCTTAGAGAGCCTAATTGTAAAAGCTATTTATCCCATGTGCTTGATGTCGCTAACCCCACCTCCCCCCTTTGGGTGGGGTGTGTTCTACTTCACTCCTAAATGTCCCCTTTCATCCCATGCTTTAACTTGTAAGTTGCTCAAGACCTCTTGAAAGTAGGTAGGTGACAAGTCTTAAATACATAAAAATAAATTAATGTGTTTTGGACTATGCACGGAATCTCTAATAAATCAGCCACAGATTAAATATCAAAGAGGAAAGCTTCACGTACGGGAAACCCATGAATCCTTTTGTAATGCAAACTAGGAATCCTCCTGTTTTATCATTTTAGATTTCCACATATCATATTTTCTTACAGGAAGATGCACCTGGCCCAGATGGTGACTTTTATCACAGACTCTGGCTATTTTTAAGACCCTTAGGAAATACTCGGTAGGCACCCTGACTTCAGGCCCTGTTGCTTTTTATTTCCTTGTCTCCTCCGGTTCCCTGAGGACAGAGCCCCTGGGCTCCATGTGTTTCCACTGGGCAGGACCTCACAAATTCTTCCTCCCAGACCCACTGCACAGAAAGTGTATGCAGCTTCACAAATTCTAGGACAGATAAACATGAAGATGAAATATAGGGTCACATATTCCGAAGGATCCAAAATAGCTAAAACCATTAGATGCTTTCTGCTGCAAAATGAGATTTATTTCAGACCCTGAGAGTGCATCAAGCTTGATTCTTAACACCTCCTTCTTCTGGGAAAAAAGTGAGGTTGTTCCCGGGGAGTGCGGGGGGTGAGGGTTGGAGGGGGCTGCCTTTTGCTGTGAACATGGCAGGCAGCCTCAGTTTGGGGGTATGGAAATAAACAATAACTCCTGAGACAGAGTCCGGGGCCCGCCCATGTTCATTAAATAGCTGATGAAAATGAGATTTGTTGCCAAACGCTCTGCTTCGTGGTCCCTTTGCCTCCTGCTGTGCTCTCTCCACAGCACATGTGGACCATGGACCGTGACACTTTCTCGGGGCAGCCTGAGTCCAGGCAGAGGGCAGAAAACACGAGAATCTCTCTCCTAGAGATAGTCACCTGCCCTGAATGGATAGCCATTGTTCTGCCTCTGGCCCAATTCAAGGCTTCAAAATGACCACATTAATGACATGGTCCCAGCCCTAAGTTTGGCTGACAGCTCAGAGGGAGCTGAAAGAGTGGCACCAATGGATTCTGGAATCAAATGGGGAACAAGCAGGCCCTTTAGCTCTTTATTCTTCAAAATCGCTCAAAAATATGTTTAGGCAAAGGACTAGAAGTATTCAATCTTCTGTCAAAGTCTGAATTTTCCCTTTAGTGAACCTGCTTCAATGAGTGAAAGAACCCTCTAACACTGAAACAAAATTTTTCTTACACCCTCTCACAAGACCTTATCCTTTGGGTCTTCTTTTTGCACACTCTCACAGACAAACACTGGCCCTTTCTTAAACATCGAAAAATGAAGGTGAACAATTCAACACCCAATAAATATGTATGGAGCAACCATTAAAGCCATCTCTTCAACCAGGGTGGAAAAAGAATCACCTTATCAATGGGGAGGGTAGAAGCTGCTCTTTTAAAACACCCAAGCAGTGTTTCCTGTCAGTTTAGGAGTCAGAACCACCCCAGGAAAATTGTTACTGGCTCTGTCTCATTAGCAGTCCTACCACCTGCAAACAAGAGGTAGTGGAGGGGAAAAAAGAAGAAAGAAAAAAAGAAAAGGTGTTGAATTCCTACACCTTGAATGCCAAAAAAGCCACCATTGGTTGTATTCTGAATCTTAGAATCTAACAGTTCACTGATTTGGGCGAAGGATGTAAAAACAATTTTGTCTTCACCCTAAGGAAATGACTGTTAATGAGTTGTATTTCAGAAAGTGTGATACAATGAAGCATCCCCCAATCCAGGGACTTACCTCCCTCACACTCCTCGGAGGCCCCTGCCTTTCCCTCTGGCTGGTCTGAGTTCCTCTGCCTCCCATGGAAACCTCCTCCCTCTTCAGGTCCAGTCTGAGACCTGCCTCCTCCAGGAAGGCATCCTGACCAGCCCAGCTTTTACAGATCAGCCCCTGCCCCCACCCCCACAACTCATCACAATGTCATTTCCTGATAACAACCTCTGTTACCTTAACCTCTATCAAGAACAAGAACCAAGTATTGCATTCGACTGCCTCGATCCCTTTTGGTGGCCAGGCAGGTGAAAATGAGCCCCGTGTAAGCCACCTGGTATCCTGAGCGCGCCCAGCGCAGAGCTGAGCACGCAGGAGGTTCTCAGCAAATGGCTAATTGAATGATTAGGATGTGCCTTTGTGACACATCACAGAGCAGGGTGGCCACTGTGAAAATTCAGCAGCTGTGACTTCTGCCTGCTTTAATCAACACTGTGGGGTTGAAAGGCTGGGCACACAGTAGGTGCTAAATAGATTTTTTTTTTTTTGGATTGATTAACCACTGGAGGGACAATGACTTATGTAGGATTTATTAATGCTTTTGATGCCAAATGGGGGTGTTTTTAGTGGAGCATAATGTTAGAAAGGCAAAGCAGCAAACACAAAACCCCAAGCTGTGGAGAGGCTGGCTCCTCTCTGTTTATGCCCACTGTGCTCCTGGAAACAGATGTCCTCTCAGCCCTGAGGGTTTCTGATGAGATGTCCACGCTTCCAAGTGACCTGTGTGGTCAGTAATCAAAGAGATGCTTTTCCCTCCTCTACATCAGTCCTCCATCCTAAGACTGATTTCCAGTTCTGGGTCTAGGCCTAGCTGCTGATAAAAAGGCAAAATCAGCAATGACTGTGTCTACTTGAAGGAAAAAAGCACTGGGTTAATGACAAAAGAAATTGCATCTGTGCATTGAGTGTGGTGAAAAGAATAGAGGCCTTGGAATGAACCAGGTTCAAATTCCAGCTCTGCCACTTACGGCTGTGTGATTGCAGGAGATCACCTACCTTCTCTGTGACTCTGTGGGGCTGATAAAACTAATTCCACGGATTGCTCTGATGAGTAACAAGATGTCATGAGTAGAATACCTGGTACAATGCTTGGCATGTAGTAACCACTGAATAAATGATTGTTTTGTTGTGGTTATTATTACAAATACAAATAAGGAGAGAAGTCCATCTGTGCCACAGTGGGCCTATGTAGCACTTCCAGGCAATCCTTCTGTGGCTGCCATTGGTGCCTCGCTAGGTGACAGTAGCCTGTCCAGCACAAAGCCCTTGTCTGATTGACTGTCTGACTGACACATAATGGTGTATGCTCTGAGTAGGGATGGGATGTTCTGGAGCATTCCAGCCTACTGCCCTGTGCATCGCAAGTCCACTGCTTCACAGCCCTTCTGCTTGGAACATACACATTAGTCCTGATCCAGAGCCCGTGTCAGGATGTGGGGGGCTGGCTTTCAAAGCACACTCCACAGAGCTAATCCTGTTCTTTGTGGGGAAATCTTAAACCAGGGCCAAAGAAGTTCCCATGTGCAACACCCAACAAATCCCATGTACCATGCAGAGAGATCCGTGCCAAGTACGGATCAGATCCCACGCACCACGGAGGAGGACAATGAATAGAACAGATCCCAGACCCCAGCAAGGTCTATGCAGAAAGAGAGGGGATCCCTTCCACAACACAGCCGTATGTCACCAAGACCCTGGGGGAACTGGGGCAGATGACACGAATGACAGCACTCTGGATGAAACAGTGCTCTTGTCTAGACCACAGCAACCCTTCCTAAGCAGCAGTGTCCACACCCAACAGTCCCCAGCTAGGCAGAGCCTCACTGCAGAGGAAGGAAGATCTTGGCGTCAGACTCTGGAAATTCTTATTTGCATTCAGTCTCTGGGATGAAAGAAGGGTGGGGTGAGGAGAGGGTAGAAATGCCCACTGAGTCTAATTCACACAGCTTTTCTCATTCTCCTGATGAGCCCTCACCCTTGGTGAGCTGTTATCAAGCTCCAACCCTAGAAGCGTTGCCGCACTCCTGGACTGGCCCCCTTGGCATCATCGAGTCCAAAGGAGGACCCCCTCTGTGTGGATGCAGGACCAGCACAGCCTCCCTTCTCTGGTAACAGGTACCAGGGCAACTGGGAGAATCCTTACCCCTGCACCTAGAGATGCCACTAAGGAACCATTCTTGGATGTGTATTTTCTTCTTTCACTTGAGGATCATTCAAAATGATCTGCAAGACACTGTGAGTGATACAAATTGCCCCATGGTAACCAAGCCCAGACCCTGCAGACTGTAGCCGCTTTTCCATAATGCCTACAGCGGTCCAACGTGGTGGCCCAGAATGCAGCCGGTGAGTTCCTGCTTGCTCACAGTTGGTGGATTCAGGCTGATCATTTCAGGGGACATAAATGAACACTGACTCACCTGTGCCTTTGTTCTCCTTCTTTCTGCCTTGAGTTACTTGAGATTTTACCTGTGTACTTTTGAAAATCCCAAATAATCCCTCTTTCTCCATTCTCCTATCTACATTACTCTTCAATCACTTTCCATGCATCATTTTAAGAATTTAGCATTCAAACCACATCTGTTGTTCCCCTTCAGGTGTCCAGGACACTTACGTGCTGCCCCCCAACCCTGCACCCCCTACGAGGTAGCCTCCGTCACCCTCTCTCAATGACACACCACTTTTGCTGGCTGACTCCATCAAAAAGGGTGGATTCCTCTCTGCAGAGCTTTGCTCTGTCCTCTCCCCGTCCCCAGGCTTCACACACCAAAAACTTCATTCGATTTGTTTTCTGTTTTTCAGGAAATGCAGTTACTCTTTAACACCAATGGGCCATTTCCCTGGTGTCTTCCTTCCCTTTCACAGTCCTCCTGCCACCCTCAGTAGATTATTATTATTTATTATTTATCAGCCGCTACACTGTACTCTGCTGCCTACAAGATATTAAAAAAGACACAATCCCTCCACTGAGTTTACAGCCAAGGAGAGCAGAGGCCTGGATTCAGACATCACAGGAGTGAGCAAAGAGAAAGGGACTTACCGACGAAGTCCTGGGGCTTGCCCTGGCAGATGGGGGCGGGGCCTGCAGAGCCCGCCCCAGGCTGACTCCTCCCAGTTAGAGCCACAGAGCCCGCCGCTCCCTACCTAACCACACCCGGGTTCCCAACTTCCACCCAGGCTCAGGCCTCAGCCGCAGTGCCCGGGAGGAGGTGCCGTGGGGGTGGGGATTGAAGCCCACAAGCCTTTACATTTAGGTTGGGGGTGATGGGAGGGGGATGTGGGGGTCACATATTTCCAATGAAATTCAAAACCAGATGAGGGAGATGTGGGGAAGGAGGGAGAGAGGTCGGTGAATAAAAACCAGATCTAGAGAGTTACCAGGGAAGGGAAGACTGGTGCTGAAATGAAAAGTTCTGGCGTAAAGGAGAAGCCCTCATTAGGGGCCGTCACGGGCTTCCAGCCAAACCTTTCCTATTAGGGTTGAAGTCAGGGTCTGTGTAGACAACGTGTGTAGACAGAAAGGTGATAAAACTAAGAAAGTCAGTGTAGACAGCGTGAGGGAGAGACGGGGGGGGGGCGGGCTGGGGTGGTCAGTGCAGACATGCAGGGCTGGTGTGGCCTCAGCAGGGGCCGTCTAAATAGACAGAGGTCCTGTGGCTTCTAGAGGGTTCGTGTAAACCGGAAAGTGCGCGTACACTGCGGGAGGAGAGTCCTGACGGACTAAGGAGGGTGGGTGGACAGGATTTGCAGGGCTAGCCGTGGTTCTTCAGAGGTTTGGATAATTCCTGCTCCTTTCCGTGGCTGGAGTGTCAGAGGGAGGGCGGAAGCTGAAAGACGATTGGACTTTTCGTTCTCAAACTTTTCTGTCAGTTTCCTCAGGTGTTGGGAGCAGACAGGGAGCTCGCCTCCACGCAGTCCCTCAACCCTGGGCCCGCGAGGCGGGAGGCAGGGCCAGCAGCCGACCCACGCGCCGTGCACCCGCCGGGCGCTGCCGCGGAGCCGGGTGAGCGGGAAACCACCGCAGGGGGGGCGGGGGCGGCGGGCCGATGGATGGACACACCCGCCAGCGCTCCGCCCGGGCCCAGCGCGCGGCTGTGGGGTATCCCTGAGGCCCCCGGGAGCAGCGCCGGGTGCCGGGCCGGGGGCGCCCCGCCTCCCCCACCCGCCACCCCCGCCCACTCGGGCGCCGGTGATTGGCTCCGCCCGCCCCTGGCTGCGCGCCGAAGCCCGCCTCCCTCCCAGCTAAAGCAGAAGGTACCCGGAGCGGAGCGAGCCAGAAGGGAGCATGGTCCCCGCGCCGCGGCCGCGCCAGCCCCCGCGCCGCCGCCGCCGTCCCCGCCGCCGCGGACCCAGCTGCAGCTCCAGCCCCGGCCCCGGCCCCGGCCCCGCAGCGCCCGCCAGCAGCCCCGGCGGACGCCTTGCCTGAGTGCAGCCCCCGCCCGGAGCCCGAGCCCGGAGCCCGGAGCCAGCCCAGCCCCGCGGCCGCCGCGGCTGCGGGGAGAGGGCGGGGGCGATGCTGCCGGAGCCGCCGCCGCCGCCGCCGCCTCGGTGAGAGCCGCGCCGCGCGTAGCCGCACCGGCTGACGAACTGAAGGACTGACTTCCCTCTCCGGGCATCCTCCCTGGGCTGCCGGGAGGCGGCGGCGGCGGAGGAGGAGGAGGAGGAAAAGGGGGAGAAGGCGGAGAGCAGGATCGCAAGGAGGTGGACCTGGATCCGTTTCTCCCGGCCAGGACCCGAGCGGCCCCAGCTACCGCTACCCGCCGGCGCCGTCCGCTATCCATCAGCCCTCCTGCGCCCACCAGAGACCCCCGGCTCCCTGCGCGTTGGGCCGGGGCCGGAGCCCCGCGGCTGGAGGTAAGAGCCAGGCTAGAGCGCCACGGATGCGGCTCTGGAGACCCAGAGTCCTGGCGGCAGCGCGGGCCGTGCCGGGCTTGGGAGCGGGGCCCGAGAACCCGGAACGCTGGGCTCGGCTCCCGCGGTGGCGGCGGCGCAGGAGCCTCCCGCGTCTGGACTCGCCAGGCTGCAGGAGCCCTTGCGCCTGCGCTGCTCCAGGGGGGGAAACGGGGGAAAAACTTCCTGCCCCCGGGTGTGTGGGCACAGGGGCGGCCCGGGACCAATGTCACGGTGGTCGGGGATGCTGGAAGCCAGTGTGACCCCGGGCCCCTGGCTGGGCCCGGCAGCGCGAGTCCCTCTCCAGGCCACCTCCCCTGAGCCGCCCAGGGCCCGGGCGGGGCCGGGGGCCAGGAAGACGCACCCGAGGGCTGGACCCGGGGGGCGGCCGCGCGCCCTGCCCTTTGGGGAGGTGCGCGCCTCTGTGCCGCAAGAAGCCGGGTTGGGGTTTCTGCCCCCTCCTGTCTTCAGACCCCGCAGGTGGGGACCGGGTCTCTTCACTCAATCTCAAGTAACTTTCGAGGTAGAGGAGCTTGAAAACCATCGGGAGGGGACCTGCACAGACCTTGTTGTGATTGTGACCCCCCCTTCCCTTAACACCTTATGGGTGCCACCGTGTTTGGGGACGCGGAAAGGCGAGCTTACGCGGATGGTGAAGAAGCAGAGATGTGGTGTCAGGTGGGGAGGGGTTGTTTATGTGTGGGATAGTGTGAACCAGAGATGTGTAATGAGGGAGTGTGGACGCGCGCCCCGACTACCGCGGGGGGAGCTGCGTGGCCGAGGGTTCACACCCGGGTCTCCCCGGCCTGGAGCGGGCCGGGAGCGGTAGGGTTATTTGCGGTCGCGCCGCGGGTGCGGGCTCCGGGCAGCGCTGATCCCGGCCCGGAGGGAGGAGCGCGCTCGCCCGGCGCCCGGAGTGCGGAGCCGAGAGCCGAGGTAGGTCCGAGGTAGCTTCCGGGGCAGGTCGGGTCTGCGCTGGCTGGGGAAGGCGGGGACGCGCTGCCTGCCTGCTACGAACCGTCACCGAGGAGAGGGGATGGAGGCAAAGCGCAAGTCTCGGATGCCTGAGTCGCCGGCTAATAAACCAGTTGTGGTTACTGGGCTCTGGAACCCAAGGCAGACGAGGTCAATTGGCCGGTCCTCCTGCGGGTCCCCAGGATGCTGATGGGTGAGGAGCCGCCGTCTCTGCCTTCCCTGGCGCTCAGCAAACGCTCTCCTCCCTCCCTACGGTGCTTGCGCCACGCCGCGCCCCAGGCGAATCGTGGACGCAGGTATTTATGTAGCATTAGGCGAGACCTCGACGCTGGAGGGACCACACCACTGAGGACTCCGAGCTGCTGGGGCCGCGAAACTTCCACTTCTCCCACTTCTCCAGCTCAGGGACATTCAGGCTCCACAGCTGCAGGCTCGTCTCTCGTCAGCTGAGCTACGCTAGCATTCGGACTCCTCTTGCGGTGACAGATTTGTCCTGGTTACAGCTGTCTTTACCCTAATTTCAGTCTCTTTAAAGTCATTTGTCTAGTCACTACAGAGTTCCTTCCCTTGCCCTGAGGTCTGATCTCTAACTCAGCGCTGGGAAGGCAGATTTAAGGAATTATTTCCGTTTAGGACGGATGACAGCAGATTTAATTAGCCCACCTCATTTCTGATGTTTAAAAAAATTATACTGGGGGATTGATTGTAGAGCTAACTTTTACACTCTCTTTTTTTTTTTTTTTTTCGGGGGACTGGGTAGTGGTGGAGTGGTGAACAATTGTACAGATTGTTTATCCTGACATTGGGCCAAAACGTCTGATAACATGCAGGTGAATACTTTACAGGCTGGTTGGTATGGATTTGAGTAAGTCACATACAGCCACGGAGCTGTATGCACTGATGAATATACTCTCCCACCTATACATTGTTCTGAGTGTACTTGATGTATCATCCTGCTATAAGTCAGAGAAACACTAGCCTATGTGCCCTTAAACTCTATGGATTTAATGGCATTTAAATTGGTTTATGAGCTGATACATTTAACCAATTTTAATAACTTTTCTGCACAAGCATCTAATAAACCATATTTGTCCGTGATTAAGAAAAGCATTTTCTTCTATGCAGTCTCTCCATTTCTGCACAGTTAACGGAAATTTATAGGTCTCCAACTTTCATTTGCAAGCAACAATCCAAACAAAATACCTAGAGTTGTACTGAAATAAAATATCCTATGGTAGCCATGGTAACAGATAGATTAAGGGTTATTAGTTTTTATCTGTATGTGATGGGAGAAAGGAACCTAGTGTTGTGTCTTTTTAATTATGTTTCTAATGAGTGGTGGTCATACTTCAAGTACTCAGTGTGGAAGATAAGCAAGACCGAGAATTCAGTTTTGTGAGAGGTTTATTGGAACAAGGACTAGTAGAGCCCGAGAATGACTTCTGCTAGCTCCTCATGTGCAGAAAGCAAATGGATAAAACCTTTCCTGTTTTTCAAGTAGATGAGAATTAAGTCAGTTCATTTAAGATTTAAAAAAAAAAAAAGAAGTATTTTACTTTTAAACTTTTAGTAAAGGAGCGTTTTAAATCCAGCTCCTGTTTTCTAGGGGTAAACATGTTAGAAGTGTGGATGTTGCTGTGGCTTGAGTGTTACAGTTGTTATCCACACCTGTCAATCTAAGTGAGGCGTATCATTAGTCTATTCAAATCTCGCCTATTTCAATATTCATGTATTTCCATGGTGATCCATTCCATCTTTGTTTACTTAGTCAACCTTATAAATCTTTGGCATCAATTTCAATTGTGCCATCTTTTTTTCTTTCATTTATTAATTGATTTGGCTGCAAATCATTCCCATTTAAAGCATTTCTTTTTTCCCCCTTCTAGTTCCCAAAAGTTTACACTATTCTCCGTTAAACACAGTTATAAAGGGGTTAAATTTTTTAATAGACTAAAATAACACCACTGGTGCTAATGTAATTTTTTAGCATCTCATTTGATATGTGTGTGTGCATGGGTATTTTGTTTTTCTTCCTGAAGGTTTATGGTAAATCTGTCTCGCTTTATGGCCTGGAGATGTCAATCTAATCCAGCAGAATTGACTAAAGGTTTTTCTTCCTTCCTTTCCTCCTCCCTTCTTTCCTTCCTTCCGTCTTTCTTTCCTTCCTTCTTTTTTCCCCCTACCCCATTATGATTGAAGGATTCTTTGTTTTCGGTTATATCTGGCTCAAACAGACTTTGGGACTTTGTGTATTGGAATGGGGTCTGTTCTTCTAGGATCTTTTCTCTTCCAGTAGGATCCAAAGCATCAGAGGGTTTTTCAAATGTAGTATACATTTAGTCACAGCAGATAGTATTCCTAGGATCATAGTAACTTGTAAATTCACTGAACAGGCAGTTTTGCTGAAAGTGAGTGATGATTTTGCTCACCCAGTTTCAACTTTGCTTTCTAATGATGCAGGCCCATGCTAATCATACTCTATATACTTCAGAAATATCAAGGCAAGCATTAGCACGCTAGTGACTTATTAGGATCAGGCGAAGTAATTAGAACACTTAAGTTCAAAGTCAGATAGCGAAATGGAATTATTACCAACCTTGTGATTTTATAATCAGTCAACTAAGTGCCTTCTTGGGGGTAGGAGGAGGAAGAAACACTGCAAATAAGAAAATCCAGCCATTGGTTTTGGAGGCTGTGGATAAACCAACGCAGAAACCACGTGGGACGTCTAGAGAACAAGAAATCTCTTTGCAGACAGAAAAGTCACATGTAGACCCAAATGTTTAGAGACTGGAAGAATATTTGTAGGTTGTGCAGAAGATGTCATTTGTTATTATGCAGGAAATCGGGGGTCATTTCCTAATAAGCTAAAAAAAAAAAAAAAGAAAAGAACAACCCGGTAACATAATCTCTGGCAAGTACTTTTCACTTGAAGAAATTTTACCCTAGAAATGGTCTTAATAATTTTGGTTAAGAAGGAAAAGTGTGTCAGAATTCTTTATCTGCTCGTTGGAGCAAAAATGCTGAGATTAGGGAGCACTTTGAAAGCAAGCTCTGTGGTTCTGCCTACGACAGCTACAAGCTTACTTTCCCAAAGTCCTAGGTCACAGAGGTAGTCTGTCCCTTCTCCAAGGAAATTACTTAAAAACAGGGAAATTGAAGCTGCAAATTAAGATGAAGCAAGCTGGTCACTGGAAGTAGTAACACTGCTGTTTATGAAATGAACTTGATTATCTTGCGGCATTTCCACTTTTAGGGGGACAAGGGGAAGGTTTCTTATTTCCCATGAGAGAGCATATCTGCATGAAATTCAAATGGTCCAGAGACTTTGACTCTGCAGGAGCCAATGATGATTCAGAAGCTAGAACAGGAACAGTCCAGGATTTTTATGATAGGGGATCGGGTTTGAGCCAAAAAGTCAGCTCCCCAAGCATGTAAAGGCTGCCATTGGCCCCGTAAGTGTCAATTTTTATAATTATTTTATAGTTGAAATGTTTAAATCATTGAGTATTTTAAGGATATACACACACACGCACACATACATATATATAATATACAAATATATATTTGTATATAATACAAAATAATAAAAAAAGTGGCAGAATACATATTCTGCCACTTTTATTTCCATGTTTAAATTGCGGTTTAAAAAAAAACCACGTAACAGACTTTACCATCTTGATCACGTTTACGTGTTCAGTTCAATAGTGTTAGTATCCACTGCTGTGCAGTGGGTCTCCAGAACTTTTCATCACGCGAAACGGAACCTTTCTGCTCATTAAAAATCACCTACCCATCTCCCCCTCCCTCAACCCCTGGCAACCACCATTCTACTTTCTGTTTCTGTGAATTTGATGACTTTAGATACCTCACAAAAGTAGAACCTTACAGGACATGTCTGTGGACATGGGTGTGCAAATGTCTCTTTGAGGTCCTGCTTCCACTTCTTTTGGATAAATACCCAGAAGTGGGATTGCTATAGTTTAACACTTTTCACACTAATGGGTTACATTGATGTCCTGTTTAAGAGATTTGGTGAAAATGCAGTCAACAGAACATAATCAGATAAAGAATGCAATAGGTGTGACTGACATTTGTTCTTCTTTTTCTGTGTGTACGTTTCCTTGCAAGTCTGAGCAATCTCTTACGTGTTGAGTCTAGGGCTTGCCTGCATTGCTGTGCTATTGCTGAGTGTGTAAAGGCATGGGCTTAGTGTCAAAGCTGAAGTCCAGTCTCTGGTGCCTGCTGCTCTGTGACCTTGGAAAGATCCTTAATCTTGGGAAGCTTCAGGTTTCTTTCATGAAAATGGAGGGAATCATTGTGGCTGAGAAAACCCTGGTCAAACCTGCATCAGAGTGCCTGGCCTAGAGCAGTGCTCTAGAAAGGAGAGCGTGGGTAAAGAAGTAGTGATTGAAGAGGCAGCTGCAATCCTGGAGATCTCAGAAACCATAGATACCTATCCTGTTCAAGTTCATCGTAAACAATTTCAGGGGATGCCAGAGTGGGAGTATATGTATTGTGCTTTGTGAGTCTCATTATCATTACTTATTCTGAAGAGCGTAAGAGATTGCATCACAATTGCAATAGTTAAAAATATCCTCGAATGGATTTGATATATGAACTTTTAATTCCATTTTTGGTATCATAAGTTTAGAGTTGATGTGGATTTTAGAGGTCAGCTAATTCACCTATTATTCAGTCACCGTACAGATATGTAGCCCCAATAATATAATAATAATAATTAATAATATTAATATAATAATAGCTTCCAGTTATGGCTGCCCACTCTATTTTAGTACTTTCCATGTATTATCTCTAGTCTTCATATCAACACTGCAAGGTAGGAATACTCCAAATTTTACAAATGAAGATGAGACTCAGAAAGGTAATCAACTGGCCCAAAGCCACAAATCTAGCCGCGTTGTACAATAGTTGTGCTTGGACCCAGATCCATCAGCTACCAGTCTGTCTGCCTCGTCTTTCCTTTTCCATAGGTAGTGTGTGTGTGTGTGTATTTCTGATACTTCAAACTGGATCTCAGTGCATTGGCACCACTTCACGTTGCCTGTTATATGCCAGGTACTGTGTTGTCTGGGCTAATTAAATAAATAAAATAATTCTCTTATAGGGAAAGAACATGAGCTTAAATGAGAATGTTTACCAACTCTGACCAACATTCATCGTCCTTTTGGATTTGCCCACCTACTTCCATTTACTCTGGTTTCTGGAATGCTAATGAGAAAAACTTTTAGATGCTTGAATGGCATCTGTTCTATATTGAGCCAGCATAGAAATAAATAGCAAATCAAAGAGCAGACACAATGTAAGATTAAGGATATATCATGGACCAGTAAAGACGGATCTGGGCTTGTTCACTCTCGAAACTCCAATGCTTAGTATAGTGCCTGGCACAAATCTCTTTAGTAAAAATGTTTGCCTGGATAAATTTATGTCCAGAGACGGTATCAGGTAATAGACATCAAAGCCTACATTTTGGGTAGTTTTTACTCCGTGGCTATGTAGTTATCTGTCCGTGGTTTTTCACTGTGTGGAATTTTAGATGCTATATTTGGCCATATATCTATTAAATATGCGTGTTGATGAATTCTAAGTAATCTAAATGGAATCTTCTAGGATTTATGACTTGAGACTTTGAAGACTAATTTTCTTGTAGCTTCTTCGTTCCATTGAAGACTTGAATCTATCTGGCACTTTTGAGAGTTGACACAAAGCCCATTCTTCATATCACACTTATTGGCAAGGTATTGTCCCCACTCAGATTTTTAAATTTGTGGTATTTCTCAAAAGGCATTGTTTTAAAGAAGCATGAAACCCCTAGTAATCACATAGACCACCACAAAAGGGCAGTAACACTGCGTTTTCCAACTTCAGTCTTATTTTTATTTTTTAGATTAATCTGTGTGTTTGTCTATTGGAAATGGGTAGAGGGCATGAATCAAGCCTGGAGCAGACCTCACAAAGACGTGTTTGCTCCCTCTTTCAGCTCTTCCAACCCTCGTTCAGCCAAGTAGTGGCTTCCTCAGGCTGAGATTCACGGTGAGAAAGGCATGGTTACAAACCTGTAACGCAGTGATGGCACAGGAGATGCTGGGCAAGGGTTAGACTGCAGAGGGCTGGCTGTCCCTGGGTTGGAACCGGCTGCTCCTGTGTTTCTGCTTGTCCAGCTCCACTGCCTCCCCCTTCCTTTCTCCCGGGGTTGTTTCTACCCTAAGGGTAAAATCAGGCCTGAGGCTTCCTTTTTCGTAAGGCATCCCCACAAAGCTCTCAGAAGCAGCAGGGTGGGGTGGGGGCTGGTGAGGGAAGAGCAGACAAGAGGACTCTGTCGTGTGAAAAGCCAAAGCCAGCGCAGTTGAGTGGCTCGACCTGCTCAGAATGATTGCTATTTCAGGTGGGCTGTGAAGAGGGTTACATGCTCTGCATTTATGTGTATTCTTGGGAGTCTCCCTGATGCTGAGAGAGTTTCAGGGTCTGAGCTCAGGAACCTCACGTCCACATTCATCTTGAGGCCCTTTTGTTGCAATTATGCACTGTTCTGACCTCTTGAGATAGGAGTAGGTTATTTTGCCATTGAATTAGCATGTTTGTTTGGGTTAGGTTACTTTGCCGTTGAATTTGCTTATTAGGTGCATGTGAAGGAACATAAGATGATCGTGCTCTAATTCTGGCTTCCCTAACCAAAATCCAGGGCCGTGGAATGGGGAAGTATATGTGTGTGCCGCATTTGGAAGCTGGGTTGGTGAGACCTGGAGGCAGCATGCATCGTGTGTGTCTGTCTAGCCGATCGTGCTAGAGAAGAGCCTGCTGTAAGGGGAGTGCTGTCATCTATTCGGCTCATGCTGTTCCAACCAGCTTTAATAATCAAAACTTGAATAATATTCAAACTGTGAAAGGAACATATTTCTTGCTGAAGCCTCGGTGTGCCGAGTAGAAGCGCCAAAGCTTCTCAATCTACCGATCTATGGCAACACATTCCCAAAAAAGGGAACACCTGGATGGCTTCATGCGACGTGGGGAAACTGCCTTTCTCCACAATCAAATGACATGAAGATTTAAAATTTCCTCCTTTGCCCCCAGAAGAGAAAAATGATATTCATGGAAACCATGCTTCATGGAAGTCACCACCTCTCTTGTGAGCTAAGGAGACATTTCCTCCCCGGCCCCAGGTATCTGACAGGGTCTGCTCTGGCACCCAGAAGGAAAGGTCTGGCGGTTCAGGGGCCCACAGTGCTCTCTGGAGGAGAGGATGGGAGTCGTGGATTGGGGCCTGAGGGGAAGGTGGCAGGCAGTCCTCAAAAAGACTAAGAGGAAAGCAGCATGAGCTACTGCCCTGCTGGGATAAAGACATGCAAACCGTCATTCTGTGGCAAGGGCTCAGCCCTGCTTTTCTTGATGATAGTCCCTGCCTATCCCATGCTCTCTCCCCCCACTTCCCATGAAAAAGGCATTCCAGAGCCACCACCCTACTCAGGTTCCCACCTAGGAATTTAAAGCTTGTCTGTAGATTCTGCAGAAACTACAAATAGCCATCTTCCTAGGTGAGGACTCTCAGGGGAGGATGTGGGGGTGGGGTGCATGCTCACAAAACCATGATGTCCCAATTCCAGAACTGTCACTGTCAGCTGTTTTTATTCCAGGTATGCCTCTCAGGATGTCTGGTCTTCAGAAACAGTTTTTGATATCTGGACTAGACACCTGGGCCAGATATCGTCACCTTGGTCCTAGGAAAAGGGGGAGGCACTTGCCCGTCTGACGCTTTATTCCTGTGCTCTGCGTGACCAGTGGGCCACTGGGATAGGGGACATGAGATTGACATCTAGGGACTGAACCTGTGACAGTGGAGAAGGCAAGACTGGGTTCTCAGTCCTGCACAAAGTGGCAATGAAAGCTTATTTACTTTCAACTCAATAACAAACAAAGAGACTGATTTAAAAATGGGCAAAGATCTTGAACAGACATTTCTCCAAAGACAATATACCAGTGACCAGTAAGCACATGAAAAGATGCTCAAAACAACTAATCATTAGGAAAATTCCAATCACAACCACAATGAGATACCACTTTACACCGTTAGGATGACTATTATAAAACAAACAAACATAGGAAATAACAAGTGCTAGTGAGGATGTGGAGAAATTGGAACCCTTAGCTGCCCGTGAGAATGTAAAACCGTGTAAGCACTATAGAAAATGGTATAGCAGCTCCTCAAAAAATTAAACATAGAATTACCATATGATCCAGCAATCCTACTTCTGGGTATCTACCCAAAAGGAGTGAAAGCAAAGACTTGAGTATATATTTATGCACCCATGTCCATAGCAGCATTATTCACAATAGGAAAATGTGGAAGCAACCCAAGTGTTCCTCAATAGATTAATAAATGGATAAATAAAGGGTGGTATATACATATAATGGAATAGTATTCAGCCTTAAAAAGGAAGGAAATTCTGACAACTGCTACAACATGGATGAACATGAAAGACATTAAGTGAAATAAGCCAGTCACAAAATGACAAATACTGTATGATTCCATTTATATGAGGTACATAGAGTAGTTAAATTCATAGAGACAAAGTGGAACAGTGGCTGCCAGGGGCTGGGGGAGGGGCAATCAGGCGTTGTTGTTTAGTGGGTGCAGAGTTTTAGTCGGGATGATGAAAAGGTCCTCTAGGTGGATGGTAGTGATGGTTGCACAACAGTTTGAATGTACTTCGTGCTGCTGAACTGTACCCTTAAATGGTTAAAATGGTAAATTTTGTGTTACATATTTTTAGCACAATAAAATGAACCAGCCTTCTCAACATATTTCAAACTGGTTCTCCTGATAAATTCTTTGAACAATTTGCTTAGGGAAAAAAGAAGGCATTTACTTTAACAATTGAAAAATGCTTATTGAGCACGTGCTGTGTACCTAGCTCTGTGCTGGGCATCGTGTTTATTTTATTTGAGGTATAATCATTGAGGCAATACAATAAAATCCACAGATCTTAAGTGTTCACTGAGTTTGGATAATTGAATATACCTGCATAGCCACCATCCAAAACAAAATATAAAACATTTCCATCACCCCAGAAAGTTTCCTTGTGCCCCTCTACAAGCAACTCCCCTTCTCCCCAACCACTTTCTGATGTCAGTCACCGTAGATTAGCTTTGCCTGCTGTTGACTTTCGTATAAACAGAAACACATAGTGTGTACTCTTTTGTGCCCAGCTGGTTTCACTCAGCACACTGTGTCTGCCGTCTATCTATGTTGACACGTGTCCCAGTAATTCGTTCTTTATGGCTAAGTAGTATTCCGTGGCACGTTCCACAGTTTGTGTGTCCGTTCTCCTGTGGGTGGATCCTGGGTGGTGCTGTGTTGGGAGACAGACCTCAGCAAATGAGGGTGTTAGCCGGTCACCTCGGCATGTCCCAGCCAGGTGGGGTTGTCATGCAAGTTCTCCATGCTGAGGGTCATCCTGCTTCACTGGCAGCACACCCAGAGTTGAAAGTCTCCAGGTAATGGTGTTTGGGTGATTTACACTAAAAATATAATATCCAGTAGACTAAGTACAAGTGTTGCTGCTGAACAGATTTCTCCCCTGAAGGCACATCACACAGAAAGCGAAATCTCTATCCGGAGGATGCTGGGTGGTTTGAAAGGTCCGTGTCCTTGAGCTGTAAGGGCATCATGCCCTGCTTAGGCAGTCACCTGCAGAACTGACCAGATGCCTGCGGGGTACCCTCCCTTCCGGGCAGGGCTGAGGTGCTCAGTCTCCAGCTGGGTCCCTTTCCCCCTGGTTTGGAGCCTCAGGGCTGGCTGACATGTTCTTTCCGTAGCCATGTTAGCACCTTTAGTCTGAGACAGAAGCATGAGAGGTGGTCTCTCTTTGTGGTGATTCGCCCTCTGTTTTCACCCATTCTCTGGTGAGTCTATGATCAGTGTTACCCATTTCCAATTGGTGGCCAGCGTCTCATCTCATGAAGCAGGAAGCCCTTATGTTAAGAGCCATGACCTTCAATGCCAGGTAGATCTGGGCCCAACATCCTAACAGGGCCCTCTAGAAATGGTGAGCTCTTAGGCAAGTTACTTCCTTTCTCAGAACATAGCGACCTCCTATGACACTAATGCTAGCTTTGCTGCCCTATGCACTGCTTGCAGCAGGCCTGTAAGAGGTTGGAGGTGAGAGGGTAATTCCTTCCTTCAGGAACTCAGACAAAATTCATCTGTGTGGAAGCTGAATTCAGTTGCTCCCCCTATTTCCACATTCCCGGGCAGTGCCTCATCACATGACATAGACCATACAAGTGGGGAGTGCATGGGTGACAGCTTAAACTGTTGCTCCATAGTCGAGAACAGAGACACAGGAGGGCTTGACAGAGCAAGCTATGGGCACTGAGAAGCCCCACGGAGCAGGGAAAGTTTGGAGGACCCCAGGGGCAAGTGGATTTATGATTCAGCAGCTGCACTCTGTACCTCTTGTTCCCATGCCAAGTCCACCATCTCACAAGTTCTACTCTCCCTTGTGAGAAGTAAGCCTGGAAGACCCAGCTTGGGTTTGCACAATGGTTACTAAAGAACGTGTTGCTCCAAATTCGCCTCTGAGAGATGTTGGTGGCACAGTTGGGAGGTACAAGAGCCCTGTGACTGTGGTTGGCGCCCTCCACAGAGCCCACAGTGTTGATGAGCATGGGACGGGGAATGGTGTATGGACTCCATCTCAGCAAACCAGGGCCTGAGAAGTCATGCCTGCCTCCCCCTGGGCACAGGGAACTATGTCCCTGACTTGGCTGAAGAGCAAGAAGACAGTGTTGTTCTCAGGGGGGTGTCAGCTGCTCCAAGGAGCCACTCTGGCCAGGCTGGGGGCACCCTTGGTTCCCCTCTCCCCTCTTCCTTCTCCAGAAGGCTCTTGCGGCTCTCTGCCCAGTTCACAACATGCCTATCCTTTACAGGAGCCCCACCCATAAACATGGTCTGACGCAGGTTCTCCATGGAACCGCTTTGTAGAGTCCCCAGCTGACTGTGTGCTCCTGGGGGACTTGATTGCCTCACCTTTCTTTATTTTCCTTTGCTGATTTTCCTCTAAGGGCCTAGGCCAGTGCTGAGCACATGTCACAGTTAGAACAAATGAAGCCCCCAGAAGGGGAACGCCACCTAAGACTTGCCAGGCAGAGGCAGAGCTGGGACTGGAATCCCAAACCCTAAAGCGTGGGAACAGCCACGCGAGCAGTGCGAGGAGGGGCAGCAGTG
This sequence comes from Rhinolophus sinicus, assembly GCF_036562045.2. NCBI lineage: Eukaryota > Metazoa > Chordata > Mammalia > Chiroptera > Rhinolophidae > Rhinolophus > Rhinolophus sinicus. The sequence continues at coordinate 14,979,851 of NC_133755.1, forward strand.
AGGGATCTGGAATTCCTCAGAATTCGCTCCGTGGACCCGGTGCTGTAGCAAGCTGTTGTGGGTGGAAAAGTACAAACCCGGTGGTATTTTCTCTCTCTCTCTGGCTTATTGTCAGGTGGAAGGAGGCATGATTTCCTAAAATGTGTGACAAGATAAAGGATCCCTTCACCAGGATGCGAAATGACTGCATACAAATAGGAGCCACAAAAAGATGATCTTTGCTCTATTTCTGCTGCACAGCAGACACAGATCTTTCTGGGCCCCTAACCAATGTGCTTCGTCTTAAGCACATTGGGGTCTTTGGGCCTTGGGGTCTTTGGTGAAACCCCAGCCTGTATTTGACTCGCAGGCTTTGCCTATGCCCCCCAGTCCTTTCTTCCTCCCTCTCCTCCCCCCAGGTTCGTGTCTCCTCTTTGCCCAGCTATGAACTGCAGTCTGACTGGACTGGGGTTGGCACAAAGGGGGCATGAAAGCCAATCCTCGCCGTTTTCTGATCAGGAAACTATAAGGAAAAATACAAAACACTTGTTTGGGGATTGAGAACAAAATTTCTAAAGTGACTTTATCGTGAGTTTGGTTATTTGAGAGAATAGTTTTTAAGAAGGAAACTTAGTTATTTAAAAGAAATCAGTCCCTGATTTAATCATTCCCTGATTTCTTTTACACACGCACATACACACACGCCTGCGTGTGTGTGTATATACATGTGTATGTGCATGTGTGTGTGTGTGTGTGTGTGTGTATACCGTGTGTCCCCAAAAATAAGACCAAGTCTTATACTGTATTTCCCAGAAAATATGGACCAGGTCTTATATTAATTTTTGCTCCAAAAGATGCATTAAGGCATATTTTCAGGGGATGTCTTATTTTTTTCATGTACAACAATCTACATTTATTCAAATACAGTCATGTCATCTTCTGGAACATCGTCATAACGTACTAAATGTGTCCGTCTGGCTGACGATCTTAACTGGGACTTGTTTTCAGGGTAGGTCTTATTTTCGGGGAAACATGGTGTGTGTGTGTGTGTGTGTGTGTGTGTGTGTGTGTGTGTGTGTATGTGTGTGTGTATAATGGTATCAAGTATGTAAAAACAAAAAGAACATAGAAAAAAGACTGCAAATATGCCATGTTAGCAATGGTCATCTTTCTACCTTTAAATTCTCCAGATTTTAAAAAAATAATCATACTTTTTATAATGGGAAAAATAACTTGTTTAACAAGGGAAAGAAATTTAACTATAATAATAAGGTGAATTTTTGCCACCCGTAGTAAGTCTTTGTGCACCTGCCCACACAAAACCATGAAAAGGACAGGCCATCATGTGGAAGAAATTTTTAAATAGCCAGTTTTTAAGGAAGAGGAAGGAACAGAATAGTTCCATATAATCCCACATGAAAATATCCCTCACAATGAATCTCAGACTCACCTTAAATGAATCCCTGGTTCTGTCTCATCCTGGGGCTCCTTCAGGACTGAGATCTGGGGGCTTTCTTCTGAAAGGTAGCTAAGCTAAAGCAGGCGTCCAACCTTTAAAGCCTGCCTTGTTGAACGCAGTGCCAGCCTTCTCAAATAACTGTGCCCCCAAGTGGTCACTTGTACCTGTAAATTACATCCAGCAGAAAGGTTGCAATTAACCAGGTCCTGGACTGCAGGGTGACATTTTTTTTTTTTTTTTTCAGATCATCACCCAGAATCAATCACAAGTTGATGATGATGATGATGATAACAATACATGACATAAAGGAGTGAGAAAGGGAGGAAGAAATGCAAATTGTGTGTGTGTGTGTGTGTGTGTGTGTGTGTGTGTGTGTGTGTCCGTCCGCGCGTGCGTGCCTGGAGAGTAAAGACGGAAGAATTTTCTGAATGTTTACCTTCCCCATGCCCCTCGAGAAAGTGGAGGGGGGAGAGAGAGAGAGAGAGAGAGAGAGAGAGAGAGTCCAGTTGCAGAGTGCCCTGGCCAAAAGGGGTGAGGTTGGCTGTGAGCAGTGCCCTCTGAAGAATTCCGGAGACTTTGCTCTCGTTCTCAGGAGCGCTGGCTCCCCCATGCCTCTGACTGCCTGCTTCTCTGCAGCAATACTTCCATGATGGTCTCCTTGGCAGTCTGCCAGTGGCTGTAAGTGTATAGAGAATTGTGTTTTAATAGAAGGCTTTACCTCTGATACGGATTTAAAATGAGGAAGAAACTTTCTGTTCCTCAGCTACAGTGAAATGCATTTTGCTTCTTGTGAAATGCTGGTGATTACAAGCTCATCTTACATAATTTTATTATTTCCAATTGCTGCCTGTCAATCTCAGGTGATGGTTTCCTGAGAGCAGAAAAGTGGCACATTCTGAGTGATCATAAAAAAGAGAAAAAGTCACCCAGTCATTAGCAAATCATACAGAAGTTTAGAAAGGAGAATAATTGTCGTTGTGACGATGCTGTTGAAGATAATCAGAAATTGCATCGTTAAGTGAGACACGGGGAAGTGAATTCAGTTCCGTTTAATGGCCTTTCAGAAAATGTATTTTCACTTTAACAAAGGGTTGATGTTTGGAATTTTCTTTAAAAAAAAAAAAAATCTTTAAATCTAATGAAGGAATTCTCTTGAATAACCCGCCACATTCTCAGAAATCTCCAACACCCCCAGGGTGGTCCACTGTCAGGCCCACAAGAGGGCATTTTTTCATCAACTACTGTAAAAATGATTTGTTTCCTAAAGAGAAGCTGGGAGGCCTGGGGGAAGGAGAATGTTAATGAGAAGCAGGGGATGGAGAGCTGCTCACAATTGAGTTGTACGTATGTTTCCACTTAATACGTCCTGCCGGTGTGTGAGCCAGTGCTGCCGGCCAAGTATTCTGCTCACTGCGTTTACTCTGTTTTTAATGTCTTATTCCCAGAATGACTGGGCACCAAAGGAAACCTTTACAAGAATTTTCTCCAGATACAAGATAGCATGGGCTAGTGTGTACCTAGTGTATCGTGTATATAGCTAGAATTCATTCCTAGAACTGGTATCACCCATCAGTGACTTCGGTACTAAATTTGATTTTCTAATATTTTAAGACTCTGGACAATATCCTCCCATTCAAAGAGCCCTCCCTCTACCTTCTCCAGCTCCAAGTTCCTTCCTTTGTTTATTTAACAAATATTCATTGAGCACCTACAACTATGCGTCCACACTGAGCCAGGCTAAAACACTGTCCTCATGCAATACACATTCTCCATAGGAATACTTAGCATAAAAAAGAAAACAAGTAAATATTGGAGTATTATCTAGATAACTCTAACTGCTATGTGGGAAAAGGGAAGGGGTAGCTATTTTGGATTGGGTAGTGAGGAATACTTCTCTGTAACGAGTAACAAATAATATTCTAGTTTTGTTCATTTGGCACTAATACTATTTGGATTACAAACATAATAAATACCTTAAATTCCCTTTTTTCTTAAAAAACGTTGCTATGTTTATTATCTTGATGGGCCATGAAACATGATGAAAACGGGGGAAGCAACATGGCATTGCCCGTTATTCGTTTGTTAAATAACATTTTAAAATTACCAACTACTCTTCACTCCATCATTTCAAAAAACAACGAATGTTTGAACACCAAAGAGTAGAGAGGGAAGAATATAACCGCAGAATATAGGACAGTTGAATACATACAGTGTTTTGGAGAATTCACTACTTATTCTTGGATTTTCTCCTTTTCCATGGACTTTGAGAACTTCCTCACAGACTGTCCTGTTCATGATAATCATCTACCCTTTCCCCAACGATGAGGACCGAGATACGGAAGGTACAGTAATGGCAACTCTATTGGCATCAGTTCCAGAAGCCAACCCAGCTCACAGGCAGACATATAAGATGCAAGAGCAGAAGGTGACATACTCCCCACCCTAGAGGTTCTAGGAAACTTGCAGGGGAGTCCAGCCCAAGAGCTACGATGCCCTTAGAGATCCCTGTGACATTTTCTGAAGCCAGGAGTCAAAGCTCTACTTTGAATACATGGTTTGGAAGGTCAGAGCAGTTTGGGCTGGGCAAATCAAGGTGGGCTTCATGGGGGAGATGAGCCTTCAACTTGGCCTTAAAGGAGAGACAGGTATAAGAGGGTCATGGAGTATAAGGGGTTGCATGTTCATATTTTTTTAAGTTAATGTGGAAAATTTTTTCATCATAAAAGCAATACCCATTGTGGAATACGTTCAGGAAGAATGAAGTAATAATCTCTAAAAACCTATTATCTAGAGGTGGCTATTATTAATATTTTACCATATTTTCTTCTAGGCTTCCTTTTGGTTTGGATTTTTACAATAGTCAGGGCTACGTTGGCTATGAAATTTTGCATCTCGCTTTTTTACTTCGGAAAGTATTCCCATGTCATTAAAAATGATTTTTAAACATCACTTCTTAATGCCTGTCACCCATCATGCCTGCAGTCTGCTTTGCTCAGCCATTCCCATCAGGCATCTTTGCTTTTTCTTTCTACTATAACATTCTGGCTGGTATTCTTGTGTAGTATTTTGGTTTATAATTTTGGTGTCAGAGAGATCTGACAAGGCCCAGCTCTGAGGATAACATCAGGCTGATTACGGTCTCCATCCAAGCCTCTGTCTTTTACATGCCACGTGGACATAATAGTACCAGCCTGTGGGGTGGTTGTGAGAGTTGCATGACAGAGTGATTTGGATAGACTTCTAGAAACAGAATTACCAAGGTTTGATTTTTTAAAAATTATATTACTTTCCAATTATAAGAGTAATGTTCTTTATAGAGAATTTTAACGGAAAGAAAAACCATGCCTAATTTTACCACTAAGAGATAAAAACAATTAACGTTTTAGAATCTATTATTTGTCACTTTTAGCAGAATTGGGGTCATACTATATCTATGTCATTTTTATCTCCTGCTTTTTTCCCCTCTTAACCTTGTACTTATTTTCCATTGTTATGCATGCAGAAACATGCTCTTAAAAGGCTGTATTTCATTATATTCCGTTATATTAATGTGCCATACCTTACTTAACCAACTTCCTATTGTTAAATATTTAGATAATTCAGTGATTTGCTGTTATAAATAATCTTGCAATCAGATATTGTCGAGCATAAATATCTGCAGACAATTTGGATTATTTCCTTAGGATTAATTCCTAGAACTGGTATTACCAAATCAGAGGTAGGAACATACTGAAAACTGTCTCGCCACATTGCCCCCAGAAAGCCTGTGCTATTTCCCTTCCCATAAATAGCACGTCAACTCCCATTTTACCGTACTCTTACCTATTATAATTTTTAAAAATATCTCTGTCTGTTGGATAGGTGAGTAATGGTATCTCGTGGTCTCAATTTGCACTTCCTTGATTACCAGTGGGCTGGAGCATTTGTTTCTGTGTGTATTGACATTCTTGTTCTTTGCCTGTTCTTCTATTTATATTTATCTTTTTCTTATTGATTTGTAAGAGCTCTTTATGCATAAGAAGATATTAACCTTTTGGTATAACGTTAGGAATATTTTTCCCAGTTTGTCATTTGTCTTTTAAATTCATTTATGGTTTCTTGGTTGTATAGAAGCCTTTAATTTGCTTGTCATCCTATTTATCAGCTTTTTTCACTTTGATGTTTCCTCTTGTTTTTATGCTGAGAAAAATCCGTCCCTGTCCTGGCTCTCACTGTCTATGGATTTACATTTTCTTCTGCTTGTTTGATTTCATTTTACAAATTCAGCTTTCTCTCCAGTTCTAAGTTATCTCGTTTTGTTATGAGATATAAGATACGAATTTAACTTTTTTTTTCTTAATAGTTAAGTAATTCTTCTGGTTGTTTATTGAAACATCTTTCTTTTCCCCCAATTTGAAATGCTCCTTCTCTCATACACTAACGTCTTGTACAAGCGAGGGCGTGTTTTCTATCGGACTTAGTGCTATGCCACATTGTTATCATTATAGGAGCATGTGTATTGTTTTAGAATCTGCAACTACAGGTCATCTTCATTATTATTATTTTCCAAAATAGTTTAGTTACTATCTCTGACACATCTAATAGCCGGATGCACTTCGGAATCATTTTGCCAAGCTAAAAACATCTTTTCTTGACGTTGTTACATGATAGTCATACGAATTAGGTGATGTTTATAAATTGATTTATAAAGAATTGACCTCCCAACCATAATATTCAGTCTTCTCGTTCAGGAACATGCTATTCCGTTTATTCTCTCTCTCTCTCTCTCTCTCTCTCTCTCTCTCTCTCTCGCTCTCGCTCTCTCTTTGCTTATTTAAGTTTACTTTCATATCTCTCTGTAAACATTTGTGGTTTTCTTCATATGAGCTCTGCACTGTTCTTAGAGATTTCATGCCTACGTGCCGCATATAGACAGAGTGAGATTTCTGTCCAATTGTATTTTCTAATGAGTTATTACTGACAAAGAAGAAATCTGTTTATTGTCTATGTATTTATTATGTACCTTGCCAGGTTATTGAATTTTGTTATGAATGCAATTTTTCAAGGCTTTTAAAACATGCTGATTATTTTACCAAAAGATTGTATATACAACCAGTAGTGTCTGGGAGAGCTTATATTATCATTCTTAAGAATCTTCGTTAATTTGGAGGAAAATAGCATTGTAGCCTACATTCCATTTCAAAGAATGTTTTCTCTGATGCTACGCCTGAGTCCTGGTGCACATAACTTATTGGGAGCATACAATCTCAGTATGCAATACCGGTGTGCAGGCCTCTCCTGAAGCAATAGATAGCTAGGTGGCCTTGCTGTGCTGAAGGGTGCCTTTCTGACATAGGAATTAGAGGTGCATAGCCCTACGTTGCGGGAAGGGCTACTCATGAAGGAAAAAAGGAGGCACAAGCTCTGGACATATGTCCCACCTGTTAGGGTTCAGCCTGCTAGTTACTGACATTAGCTTTAATTTTACCCAGACGTACACTTACAGCCAGACAAACTCGACTGTGAAGAAACAGTCAGCAACCACTTGCCCCATTGTTGAGCCCTGAAGGACATTCAAGACGTCCATTCACAGCACCAAGATAAGCCCTCAAAGTGAGCAAAATAGAAGAGAAAGGCCGACCAGAAATATAACTGCGATCTCCAGGCACTTTGTTCTTAGCAGCTTACTGAGCTCACGTCACATCGCCCGCTTCTCCAAATTAAGGAGAAGTTATGTCAGTTACGGGAAGGGAAGGCTTTCTCCTACCCCAATTCTCCCTAGCATATGGCGCGGGGTGGGAGTGGAATCTCCCCACAGCCCCACACAGAAGGCTGGTGAATGTACCGATGGTGTGCGTTGCTTCCGTTAGACAACTCCACTTTTACTCTTCGATTTTTATGCCAGTTGGGGAAGGTTGTTTTTCTCCCACTTGAAAATCTTTCTCAAAAGGAACACGTTGCCATCAGCAAGTCCTCTATGTTGTAACTATCTCCTGGGAAGTCAGCCTCTAAGGCAAGGCATCATCCGCTCAGTAAAACCCAAACCCATTATTCGTGGTTCAACAAATATCTGAGTACCTTCCGTGTGCCAGGCATTGTCCTTGGCAATGGAACATGACGATGAGCAACGACACGCCTTGTTCTTTCCCTCCATGAGCTTACAGTCTAGTGGAGGAGACAGAGCTTGTCAGTTCAGACAACAGGCATACTGCACTGTGAAAGGGAGCCGGGTCTCAACTCAGCTTGGATTCCAGAAGTAGGAATGACGGGTCTGGGGTATAAAGGAATGGCTGACCTCAGGATTTAAAGGAAAGTTGTGCTGGGGAGGGGATCATGCATTGCAGGCAGAGAGATAGATGTACTGTGGCCCTAATATGGTGCCTTCAAGGAAAGGCGAAAAGGCCAGAGAGGCTAGAGCTGAGAAAGCAAGGGGGAGTGTGATCCAGGAGAGGGGAGAGTTAGGCAGGGAGGGACCATGCGGGGTCTTATTGGCCACGTATAGAATATCGCTCCATTTTTATTGCAAGGTCACTGACTGACTGCTGCTTTTTAAGCAAGGGAATGGAATATTTGAAGAGATTGTGCTGGCTGCCATGTGAGAACCTACTGAAGAATACTAAGGAATAACATGGGGTACAGTGAGGGGATGATTGCCAAGTCCAGGCAAGAGTTGATGGCAGCAGCTGGGACTGAGGTGATGGTGCAGATGGAAAGAAGTAAATGAGTTTGAGACACGTAAAAGGCAGAGTTGGCAGGCCTCGGTGGTAGGTTGGAGGAGGGGAAGTACAGGAGAGGGATGTCTCAAGGGTGATACCTAGACTTCTGGTCTGAGGAACTGGATGGATGAGGTGCCACTGATGGTGTTGGGAACACGGGGAGCAGTCACGTGTGTTGGAGTTTTGTTTAGGACCAGGTGTAAGGGCTCCTGAAACGTGGTGGTGGCGGCAGGTGTATGTTAGGTGTGTGTGTCTGGCTCTCAGAGAACAGATCAGGGCCAGAGGCATACATTTTGAGGGATCATCCAAATTAGGTTCAGAAAGAAGAGTCTTTGCGGTAGGGAATGAGCTGGTAGGCCAGCCAGCCCGCCACACTCCTTTTGGGCCCTCTCGCTGATTCTCGCAACAACCACGCTGTGGCTTCCAGAGGCAGTGCTTTCCCAGGTATGGAGGAGACTTCCTGTGGATCCTCTGCCATGTGCTGCCTGAGTCTACACTGGAGGTTAAAAGGGGCATAAACAGAGAGAAACCACACATCTCAACCATCCAGGCTGTAGACTCTTGCTTGCCTTCCAGGCTTATAGGTCCCACCCTTCAGGGTGAGTCTCTGAGTAACAAGATGGAGCCAGGGTCTCTCCTACCCCCTCCTGCCTCTCTCCTGAGCCTTCCCTTCCTCGCCGCAGCCCCTCATTTCTGAATGATGAGCCAGTCATTTTGTTACATGAGCCAAAAAGAACATGATTTGCTTCAATTCAAGATCATTTTATAACCATACATTCAATAAATATTTATTAAACACCTGCTACATGCCAGGCACAGTAGCGTGGATAATAATGGTGACAAAAACATGGTCATACCCCACCCAAGGCACTTCTTTTCTAGGGGAGGAGACAAAGATGAAAGAGATGGGGTTTTCACGTTGATGTGACAAATGCTGTAATAGAAAGATGTTTAAAATTTCATATGCGGTCAGGCAAGGGAGGGACGTATTCAGTGAAGTCAGGGAAGGACTAGGGTGATTGGAATACATGACAAGTAGGAAAGGGCAGGGGTGGGGCAGTGAGGGTATTTGGGGCAGAAGAAACAAATAGGGAAGATGAGTTATTTGGGGAATGTGAAATGGTTTTCCATGACTGGGAAATGTCATATATGTGTTGGAAAGGTGTGTGTGTGTGTGTGTGTGTGTGTGTGTGTGTGTGTGACAGAGAGAGAGAGACAGAGAGAGACAGAGAGAGAGAGAGAGAGGGATGGATGGGCTTGGGTGATGGGGGTAGATACAGGGAGATGGAGTTGTGATGGCTAAGCTGCCGAGGTGGACAGCATCCAGATAGTGCAGGGCCTCGAGAAGAGAGTCGTGAGGTTGGCCAGATTTCCTTTTGTTGTGTGTGTCCGAAGAGTTTTCTCAGCCTCTTCCATTCCTGCTGTCAGGAGATGAAATGACACAAAAATATCCTTATTCTTCTTGCATTGGGAAATGAAAGCCTAGACTGAAATCTTAACAGGTACTGCTGGTTCTGCCTCCTTTGTTTCCCAGATGTGAAAATGGCAGCTCCCAACATCAGCAGTGCTGAGTGATTTGTCCTGGAGGTCTCCTTGAGGTCTTGGGGCAGAACTGAGAAACTTAAGTCTCTATCTGACTCACTCAGGCCCTGTGCATTGGCCCGATCTAATAATTAATAACCTCCTGGAGGTGCCAAAATTTAAGTCATGGATGGTTTATGACTCATGCTCTCATTGGAATGACCTTTAATTCCCTCTAAGGTGTGTCTTACTTCCAGGCCCTTAGGAAACATCATAGGGCTCTGACCTAAGGCAGCTGGGGCTGGGCTTCCTCCAGCACCTCTGAGCAGATCCAAGGGTGCTGCAGCATTGTGAAAGGGTAACCAGCTTTCACCTGGATCTGCTCAGAGCTTGTTAACAGTTGAGGAATTTCAGAGAAGGACTATAAACAAATCTATGTCATTGCTCTGAATTCAGGTGCCAAGCAATGTTTATGATTCTCATCAGCTCTTTATTGAATATTCAACCCAGTTGGTTGTAGGCATTGGGGGGGGAGGGGCAGAGGAAGGTGAGTAGAGGAGACAAGAAGCATGGTGGAGAAAAGACAGATGGGGTCGCATTGCCAGCCGATGGAATGCAGTGTTCAAAGCTTGACCAGTAGATATAAATGGTGCCTCATGGGTGAATCACCCTCCTGGGTTTAGGAGAGGCCGTAGGACCTGACCATCCTGTCTTGAGCGAAAGGAGGCCTGTGACCCCTATAGTTGGGGATGGTGCTATAACAGTCAGAGAGTGGACCAGAAGCATCCTGGAAGGTCTTCTGAGCACCTGGCCCTGGAGGGAAGAGTTTTAGAGGTTGTTTCAGAAAATAATTATCCTGCATTTGGTAGAGGGAGAAAGTGGTGGGTATCGGGCTGGACCATTGCATGGCACATGCCCAGGTCTTTTCTGCTCAGAGTCCAAGGCTGTCGTGCGGGGCGGCCTGTGGGGTCTCTGGTCCCGTTCCCCATACAAGAACGCAGGATATGGTGAGGCCAAAAAGGAACACCCATGGAGCCATAGGTAGGGGAGTCATACCACTACGGTCTCACTGGAGGCTGGGTTCACTGGACGTGCGACCTGCTGTTCGTTTTGTCTGCAACCCACCAACGACTCTCTTTCACTCTCCTCCACTCTCCTCGGCTCTCCTTCATAGCCGCAGCAGTTATATTAGTGGCTAATGGCTCAATGGCTACAGCTGACGGCCAATCAGCCACAGCTGATGGCCATCTACTACCTGAGCCAGCACCCCTCCACGTGAGGCCGAGAGCCTGTAAACTACTTTCTGGGGCTCTGCCCCCACACTCCACCCCTACAGGTTCTCGCCTCACAATCTACGCGACAAGCGTCTTCCACGAGGGTCCCTGTGCGAGGAGCCTGGGGGTGAATGCAATATCCTGGACATAGCCAGGCTCTCTGGGCACAGCCAGGGTTTCTCAGGGCACCACCAGTGCTTCTGGGCACGGCCAGACTTCCTGGACTTCTTAGGGTACCACCTGTCTTCCCGGACACAGCCAGGGTTTCTCAGGGCACCACCAGTGCTTCTGGGCACGGCCAGACTTCCTGGACTTCTTAGGGTACCACCTGTCTTCCCGGACACAGCCAGGGTTTCTCAGGGCACCACCAGTGCTTCTGGGCACGGCCAGACTTCCTGGACTTCTTAGGGTACCACCTGTCTTCCCGGACACAGCCAGGGTTTCTCAGGGCACTGCCACTCTCTCTGGGAACAGCCCGACTTCCTGGGCACAGCCAGGGTATCTTCAGGGCTCAGCCAAACTTCCTGGACTCAGCCAGGTCTCTCAGGGCACTGCCACTCTCTCTGGGAACAGCCCGACTTCCTGGGCACAGCCAGGGTATCTTCAGGGCTCAGCCAGACTTCCTGGACTCAGCCAGGGCTCTCAGGGCACTGCCACTCTCTCTGTGCCTCTCAGGGTACCCTGCTGGAACAACAGCGACTCACAATCAAGGTGCTTACATATTCTCAATGGTGGCCAGTCAAGACACAAAAGCAAATATCCCCCAGTTCCACTAACAACAGTTCCCAAACAAACAGTCAAGCGGTCCATTAAATTAGGGATGGAAGGCAATTCCCCATAGTCCATAGTCATTCACCAGGGCTGTCCTGGGGGTGAGGGATGACCTTGACCTCACCCTTATCTCCCACGGAGGACTCAGCAAGCGTTACCTCCTGGGACTATAAGTCCTGCATCCGGGCTGCCTGAGCAGGTACTTCCCCGGCCCACAGGGCTGCAACGACCTTCGCTTTCTCCGGCCTGTGCTGGTTGGGGAACCGTCCACATCTTTCCACCTCTCCATAGGGCTCCATCTCTCCAGCAGCTGCATGGCTTTTCCTGTGCTAGTGGGAGAACCGTCCACGTCCTCCCACCCCTCCACGGGGGTCCAGCTCTCCGGCAGCTGCTCCTCCTGGTCTTCCTGAGACTGAGTGTTCATACGCACAAACTGCTCCACCACTCTTCGGAGAGCTTTGGCTGGCACCATACCCTGCTCGCTGCGCCATTTGTCATGCGGGAGACCCTGCTCGCTGCGCCATTTGTCGTGCGGGAGACCCTGCTCGCTGCGCCATTTGTCGTGCGGGGCGGCCTGTGGGGTCTCTGGTCCCGCTCCCCATACAAGAACGCAGGATATGGTGAGGCCAAAAAGGAACACCCACGGAGCCATAGGTAGGGGAGTCATACCACTACGGTCTCACTGGAGGCTGGGTTCACTGGACGTGCGACCTGCTGTTCGTTTTGTCTGCAACCCACCGACGACTCTCTTTCACTCTCCTCCACTCTCCTCGGCTCTCCTTCGTAGCCGCAGCAGTTATATTAGTGGCTAATGGCTCAATGGCTACAGCTGACGGCCAATCAGCCACAGCTGATGGCCATCTACTACCCGAGCCAGCACCCCTCCACGTGAGGCCGAGAGCCTGTAAACTACTTTCTGGGGCTCTGCCCCCACAAAGGCAATGCTATAGAACGCCTCTCCCAGGTCTGATGAGGCTGACTGGTGTCCACCTGTTGTCCAAAGATGACTTGTCTCCTTCACAAGAAGCTCATAGCTCAAGTGCCCTTTCACAAATGGGCAAATGACAGGTGTTGGGCCTGTCGAGGGAGATAGCTATTTCAAGCTGGTTCAGGCATCCTTCCCCCTCTGCCTCTGACTGTTTGACTGTTTCCAAGTCACCTTTAATGTTGTAAACCACTGCTTGTCACTTTGCCAAATTCTTGTGCTCTTACTTAAGCGTGATTCACGCACTGGATGTTTTTGACATTTGAAGATTACTTGGTTCTTTGGGCAATTTTCTTGTTTGCCTTCAGAAAAATGCCTGCAGTTCTCTATTTCATTTGGGGAAAGGTGAGTCCAGGATGTATGTAATGAACTGGTTCAAGCAGGAGAGGCTGGGCCTGGTGACTTGGCAGGGTGTGGCTGAGCTATTAGGCTTTTGCTCCTAAACGCATCAAGGCAACTCACCTTTGTGTTAGGGGTCTCTTTGTAAGTAAAGATAATTCATCTTCAAAATCACATCAGCACTGAGTGGGTCCTGTGAGTCCATCTCCGCATGGAAGCCAACCATCGGACCAGCCCGTGGGTGGCGGGGGCACTTGGGTGGTAGCTGGTCTGCCCTTTCTGTCCCCAAAATGCCCGCATGCTGTGCGATCCTTTTCCTTTGTGGCAAAGGCCCAGTCACTCCAGACCCATGGACCCGGTTGTCACAATATTGTTCTTTCCACTCCACCGAGCCAGGACTGCCATTACTAGGGAGAGGTTAATTAAGATTTCATGTAATTATCCACTCATTTATTAAGATCCACCTCCTCCTCCCACCTCCCCCCAACCACCCTCACCCCAATGCGAACACTGAGTAACCCCACCTTGAAGAAAACCAGTGACCTAGTGGGAAGAACCCCAGAGTCGTTGCCACGTACTGCCTGTACCAAAAGGTTGTTAATCTTTTTCTGTTAGTTCCCTATTAAACTATCCACTGCTCTCCACCCAAACCTAGGGCTCCAGACTTGTCATTCAGGGCCCGCAGTTTGTCCCTAACCACCCTCCCTTCCTTTGTATGGTTTCCCTCTCTTTCCCATAGGTTTGAGGTGAGGATTGGGTGCCCTGCTGTGGGGTAAAATGGCATCAGGCAAAGAGATACTGAACTGAGGCAGTCTTTGGTAAGTAGCCAGGTCATTTCACTTGGCAAATGGTCTGAGAAGAGTCTGCTGCTCTCACAGACATCTGCAAATGCCATGCCGAGCCCCCAGCCCTCCAAGGTATGGTGTTCCTTGGATGGACTCCACTCCATTAAAGCACTGGGAAACAGGATTCTCACAGACAGGGTAAAGGATTATGGGTAATTTCATTTCAAAAGAAAGAGACTGGGGAGGGACTTAATTGTCATTGAAGGATGCTCCTAAGGAACACCGTTGAGTTGAGAGAGAGAGAGAGAGAGAGAGAGAGAGAGAGAGAGAGAGAGAGGACAAAGAGGGTCTCAAAGGAGTGAATGAAGTTTGCAGTTAGTCCCCAGCCTGGAGGGTGCATGGAGACTGGGTGGGCAGGCTGGGCGGCTCCAAAGGGCCACACAGGCAGATGGGCTTGATGAGAGGATGCTGTCAGAGAAAGCGATACCTCAGCCCTGCCTTTGAAAGAAAACTAAAAAGCACGGAATTAACAGAGACAGTAAGACCATAAGAATAAGATCTTGGGAGCAGGAGAGATCTCCAAGGTCCGGGGAAGCAGGGCTGCAGGAGGGTGAGAAAGGTGAGCAGAACTTTCAAAAGCAGACAAGGGGCAGGACGAGGATGGCAATATGAATAAAGGTGAGAAGTGGGAATATGCTAATTGTATCCTGCAGACTGAATGGAAACCATCTCAGCTCAAGCACAGAGTTCCTGGAGGGAGAACAGGAGGGGGAGATGGGGCTGGAAAGGTTAGTCCCTCTCTTTGCCCATGGGCGGTGGGGACCCATTGGTGATGCTTCAGCAGGGGAGTGACCCATTCTGGGGCTTCTTGTTCTGGTTTATGCCACCTTGAGGGTGGGGGAGCAGAAGAGTGCAGTCCCTAACTCCATTCTGCAAGTCCTTCCTGTGTGTCCCACACTGGTCTGCAACAAAAGGAGAAAAATACAGATCCTCTGTAGTGAGTTTTTCATAGAACTAAATGCATTCCATTTAAAGTGTTATCCTTTGTTCTAAAATTAAGTTCTATCAGTCAAGATTCTAAGTAGCAAGCAACAGAAAGCAATTCTGGCCAATTGAGGCAGAAAAGGAATTTAGTAAGAGAATATTAGGTGGCCCAGAGTCTCTAGGAGGACAGGGAACCGGGTTCAGAAGCCACACAACCAGGAATGACAACAAACTGTGCCCAGATCTGACCCAGAGAGGTCCCCCTGGTGCCCTGCTGGGTCAGACCTCCAGCTTGTACCACCAGCACCGCTAGCTCCAAACAATTGGGCCGCTGCGGCCCTGATTCTTTCTGCACCAGCCCTGCTTCTTTGCGTCACTGGCTTCTGATACAGGATGGGTTGCCGAGTCTCATTGGTGGCATAAGGGACGGAAGTGTGTTTGGCATTTTTAGCTTCTACAGTAGAAGGTGGACTTTGTTTCCTCAGGAAGGGCATTCATTCCCATACACAGAACGGGTTTGGGTGCCAAGAGCCAAACAGTGTGAATGAGTTTCCTCTGTGTTTCTTTCCTCCTCGAGTGTATGTGCATGTCTGTTGGTACTTGTGGGTGTTAAAAATGGTCTTTTTTTTTGTGAAATGAAGGTGATTTATTTGTTTGATGTTTAAAACATTATTGTTAATTGGAAAAATATGAAGTTGGTGACCTATCATTTGTCCCCACGTGTTTTGGAAGTTTAGTAGCCCATGAAACCCCAAATACTGGGAACCATGGGTTTAAACTTGGGTGCCAGACAGCCTGGGTCCATGTGCCAAGGCTGCCTCTTACTAGTCATTTAGTGACATTGTTTTCTAAGTCCCCATTTTCTTATTTGTACAATAAAGATAATAATCCTCACTTCTCATGGTTGTGGTGAGCAGTGAAAAAGAAAACGTGGATAAAGTGCCAATCAGTGGTGAATAAGGAATTGGTGATACTGTAGGTTTGAGGGATCAAACTGCTCATAGGAATGTGCACTGGTGCAGCCACCACAGAAAACTGTATGAAGGTCCCTCAAAAACAATTAAGAATAGAATCGTCATATGACCCAGCAATCCCTCTCTGGGCATCTACACAAAAAATTGGAAAACATTTATCCATAAAGATATACGTACCCCTACGTTCATTGCAGCATTATTCACGGTGGCCAAGACATGGAAACAACCAAAGTGCCCTTCGATAGATGATTGGATAAAGAAGACGTGGTACATATACACAATGGAATACTACTCTGCCATAAGAAAAGATGAAATACCGCCATGTGTGACAACAGGATGGATCTTGAGATTATCTTGCTAAGCGAAATAAGTCAGACAGAAAAAGTTGAGAACCATATGACTTCACTTATATGTGAGATATAAAACTGAAAGCAACATACGAACAAGACAAACAAACAAACAAACAAAAAAACTCATAGACACAGACAACAGAGGGTCAGGGTGGAGGGCGAATGGTAGAGGAGGGTAAAGGGGGTCCAATATAAGGTGATGGAAGGAGAACTAAATCTGGGTGGTGAACACATATTGTGATCATAGATGATGTATTACAGAATTATACTAACCAATGCCATCCCAATAAACTTAATAAAAATTATAAAAAATTGACCGGAATAACTTTCTAGGGGCAGATCCAAAATAATCCAGGACTCCTAAGAATCTGTTCTGGTGCTGCTGTAGCTACACCATCACAGTAATAGGTACCTGGGGACACCCTTAACGCCTGGGCAACTCCATTTATTTCTTCTCTGCTAACACTTGTAGGCTGGAAGGGAGCTGATGTGTTCCCCAACACTGATGGAGCCCAGGTTCAGAAGCTCTAAGTCACACTACTGGAAACACACCCACAGAACCCCAAACCTCACCCTGTGGGGGATTTGGTGTCTTGGGGTTGTGGTTGGATGGGCCTTACTTCCCCTTGTCTCTCTCTCCTGCTCTAGCCCTTGTGGGAATGGACAGGACAGGTTGTGTTGTCCTCTCCAGTTGTGTGCTCAAGGTTCCTCACTTGGCATAAGGCAAATGACCGACCAAGGTCACCTCGCCAGTGAGTTGGTGGCAGAGACTCCAGGCTCTATTTGTGCAAATATAAGAGATGCTCCATGGAGTGACAGTCCTGGGCTGGAGAGACTGCAGTCCTCTTCTGCCTGTGAGGTTCATGTCACCCTGTCCTTTGGAATGTTCCCAGCTCTCCATCAATAATGCCTCATAGATCCGTTGTTTGTGCATTTATTGAAACTCTTCCTGGAGGAGCTGCTTTTTGATCTATGTGTCCTATCAGTGTGCTCAGTACACTGCCAGCAACACACACAGTGACCCTCCTGGCCAGGTTCACTGCTCTTCCCCCTCCCGGGGCTTCATCTTTGTTCTTCTTCTCACTCTGCTCATTCTCCTTGCACGATGTCCTATACTCCCATAAACAACGCTTCCCAAATCCATATCTTAGCACAGACCCTACTGCTGATCATACGACCCATGAAACCATCTCGCCCGGGATCCTCTACCCTGGGCATCCCACAGGCACCTCCATTTCAACCCTTCTGAAACTGACCCCAGTCTCTCTTCCTATGTCCACCCTCAGCTCTTCGTCCTTGGCCTTGGAGGCCATCCACTCTGTGTGAGATGGAGTGGGCACAGGCTCTGTTAGGAACCCCTTGGGAGGACGTGTCTTGAAGAGGCTGGCACTCCCGAGTTGGGACCGGGAGCAGATCCCTTCTCCCTCCTGTCTCTGTGGCCTGTAGGGGACAATGCAGGATGCTCGGAGGGGCCAGCCCATGAGGGCTTTGGCTTCGCAGTGTTAGACTTCAGCATGATTTAGTGCCCTGGCGTTTCTGAGCTGGTTTACAGTAATCAGGCATTTGCTAATGTTCACTTTCTCCTCCACAGACTGGTGCTGACACAGGAACTTTCTTTGTTGATTAGGTTTCAGCCGTACTAAGCAGTAACCAATGTGGGGTAGTGGGGAAAGGTGGACTCCAGCGGCCACAGGAACCTGGAGAATGTGGATGCCTGTACTGTCACTCGCCTGCTTTGTTGACAGCTTAACCCCTGAGTCTCAGCTGTTTCAGCTGTAAAATAGGAATAATCGTATCTTCCCCTTTAAGGACACTGTGAAGATTAAAAGAGAAAGAATATAAAGCATTATGCTTGACTCATAGTATGCACTTTATAAATATTTATTCCCATTTTATTGTCCCCTAATACCCATGTTAAGTCTGGCTTGTTGGGACGTTTGTTCCCAAAGGTGCCCGATGAAACTTTTCAGTGTAAAAGAGTAAATATATGATGAATGGGCTTTCTCTGAATAAGGCCGAAAGGCAGTACTGCTTTTGTCCCCTGCCCTGTCACATTTCCCCATCAGACTAGACTTCTTTAGAGTCTAGAGTTGTAGACTACAAATACTAGTAAATTGTCCTACTGACTGAATTAAAATAGGTGGAATCACAAACTAGGCTTGTAGATTCCCAAGTCAGTATTCTGCACCCCGAAAGAAGAGAGTCTATAAAGTCAAACTTGTGACACGGTTTTGAACCCCCCTTGAGCCACCTCAAGACCATCTCACTCTTTCTTCTCACTTTCTCATGTTCTCTGCCGTCATTTTGGCCATGTTTGGGGTCAGTGAAGGTGGAGGCCAGGTGAAGGCCCCCTGCCCTTCAGGGGCTCCCTTTGGCCACATGCATCCTGACTGGCATGGGGACAGCCACAGCAGGAACTGCTGGGTGGTCTCCTTGCCTACACTTTCTGGAGAAGCCCGGCATGGGCTTGTGGCTGGATATTTGGTGGCAGTATGACTGCATGGCCGTGTGACCCCCTCCCCTGCGTTCTGTGCTTGGCGGGAGGCCAGAAGCCAGCTCGGGACATAAAAATGGGAGGTGGCATTGTCCCCAGCCAGCCCCAGAAGCCATTCTTCCTGGGGATCCAGAGAATGGCCCATCGCTGGGACTCAGAGCAGGAGAGCTGATTTATCTCCTTTTAATCACTCTGTACTCGGACGGTTTATGTTATTTTCAGGACATCCTCTCAATTTCATTCTAAAAATATGTCTTCATTCTATTCAGAATAGATTTTTAATTGTCCTTTCGCTGAAAAATGTTGAGCAGAATTAGTCTTCAGGATACCAGTGGCCTTAATGCAGAGTCCGGTTTTCCGTTCACTGCCCGAGGTGCACCTTCTAGCAGAGCTGCAGTGGCTCCAGGTCAGACTGCACGTTGGGGGGCGGCCAGTTTCTACACGCCAGCTGACTTCTCTCACTTAAGGATGTTGTTACTGGCTCCTAGGTGGTTTGTGGGAAGGAAAGGTCTTGGGGCAGTCTGTTATTCTGGAACTGGGGTTCTGGTCCCAACTGGCTCTTGGCTGGATGGGTGACTTCCCACAACCCCCTTCTCTCTGACCTTCAGCAGCCTCCTCTATAACGTGTCACACGCCAGGTCAGCACCTCCCCATTTGTTCACTTCATGGAACATGTGCAGGATGAAATCGTTTTACACACACAGAGATTCATGCTCCTCACGGTGACCAGCCCGAGGTCTCTGGCTGCCCGAGGGGCCGAGGGACCGTTTGGCAGCACATGGCAGCCATTGCCTCAGCCCACCATGGGGACTCTGGGCCAGACGACCTGGATGCCCCACCAGCTCTGACCATGTCCCCTCCTGTCCCCTCCTCCCCATGGACCCTCGTGGACTCCCCCACTCTATCAAATCAAAGCCACCTCCTCAGCCATTCGAAGGTGTCCACAGTGGGAACTCACCCAAGGCTTTGGCTGCCCCTTGATACCCTGTGTCCTCACTCTCCTTGCTGTCCCCAAACTGAAGGGCGAGAGGCCTTCTGACTACAGGGGTCAGAGGCTCACTGAAGGGAGGCAGAAGCCCACGGAACTGGCTGGCACCAAGGACCAGATGAGCCTGCTGTCCTCCCTGCCGGCAGGGGCGTGAGTTCACGCCTCTGCTCACGGCCCTGCCCACCAAATGGCTTCCCCTTTCTCAGTCCTACCTTTGCTTTTTATCTCTGCTTTTCCTGCTGCTGATGGATAATGCATATTTCCTTGTTAAGAATGCCAAAGGAACAGAGTCCAGTGGGCTTAGCTAATTGGCTCTGCCCCCACCGGACAGAGCTCTTGGTGCTAGGGCATCTCTATAGGGCACCTGCTAGACTATGTATAACCGTGTGTCTGAGTGTGTGTGTCTGTGTGTCTATGTCTGTGCGAGTGTGTGTGTGTGTCTGTCTATGCGAGTGTGTGTCTGTGTGTCTTGTCTGTCTGTGTGTCTGTACATCTGTGTCTGTGTGAGTCTGTGTGTCTGTCTCGTGTATGTGTCTCTGTGTTTGAATCTGTGTTTGTCTCGTGTGTGTGTCTGTGTGTGCGCACGCACACAGGTGGGCAGTCAGCAGGCAGAGGTGCTGCCCTGAGTTCCTGACAGATGACGCTGTGCTCCCTCTAGGAGCCTCTAATTTCCCATTCAGTGCCAAGCCTGTGAGGGATCCAGTCACTCGCCCACACCTTTGTTAGTAAAATGCCAGCAAGCCATTTATGTCCCTGTTTCTTAGAAAATGAAAAATTCAAGTGATTCAACAAAAGCAGCCTATGAATGGGTCTTACAGATTTGCCTTTCAGGACGATGGCGGTGCCTCTGAGAACTGGAGACTCTGGCAGAATGCAGGCCAGTGCCCAGGGGGTGGGCAGAGGCACAGATGAGAGGAGCCCACCTGAGGCAGGGACAGTGGTTCTGCTGGTTCACCTGGAATGAGCTCGGCCCTTGAGGGGAACGTGGCTGTTCCTGGTGCCTAGCCATTGCCTGGCTCAGTGACGAGGGGGGCAAAGACCTGGGAGGATTAGTGAGGGCTCCACCCTGGGATGTGTTAGTCCTCCTGCCAAATCAGAAGATGTGTAGGCATGGCTGCGGGGGCCCAGTGATGGCAGGACCCCACACTGAAGCCTGAGGCTGGGGAGAATGCGCCTTTAGAGACGTGTGTGGGTGGGTCATGGCTAAGAGCGCTTCTGGCGTGATCCTCTTCTAGCATCATCCATGCAAAGTAAGGGCCCCCAGGGTGTGGGTGGAGTGTGCAGAGGGCTGGGCTGGGTTCCATCACCACTGCAGCCTTGAACTGCAGGCCCCAGGTAGTGGCGCTGGCTGGATTCCTCAGGTGGTTCCCAGAGAAGTTATCTGGGTCGTGGGAAGTGGGTTTCACCCACCTGCTTATTGTTTGTCCTCTTTCTGGGAATGGAAAAGCCTATGTGATTCTCTTAAGCTGCCGTGCTGATGCTGGGTCTGGGCAGGCCGCTGCCATATGTGGCATTTACTGAGCAAGAAGATGCCCCTGCATGGTCACTCACAAATGGACCCCCTGTGAGCCAGCACCTCATGCCAAGGGTCATTTTTCTTCACAGAAGGGGCTCCTTCTGCCCTGCTAGGGGCTTTCCAGTGCTCTGTTAGCCGTCGAAGTCAAATCCTCTTTAAGAACTTCTTAAACAGCTGCAGGATTGATGCATTTTGTCTCTCAGATTCCCAAACGACTTAAAGAACTCCAGAACTCCCTCAAGGGGAAATGACCTCCGAGATGTCTGAAGTGTTTGCTTTCCCTATGGCTTAGCGGGTCTGTTGCGGGTGGTGGAGTCAGTCAGGAGAGGCTAGCCTCAGTGAGGGGATGGGAAACTCATGGGAACTTCAGCCAGCTCTTCACTAGCAAGTGTGTTCAAGCGTCTTGCCCTCCTAGGTTGGGCTTATGCTCAGGAACTCCTTCTGAGCCCCTTCTCCGTCCTGGGGTGTCCCAGCCAGGTAACTTCAGCACAGCCATATCCCCCATGGCCCTGTCTCCAGCAGTGATGCATAGGAACCAACAGCACATCTTTCTCCCTGAAGAATAATCTGGAGCTTTGCTATAAATGTCCTCGAAAGGGTTGCAGTGGGAGCCCACGTGTCACGTCCCCAAGATGCATCCCTACACCCTCTTTGGCACTTCTTACCTCCTGGAAGTTTCCCCGTCCAGACTTCTCCCCATCCTACTCACCACACATAGTGCCTTTACTCTGTCCTCACTCACCTCCTTTCCAGCCCTCCACCCTTCACCCCGCACAAGCCTGAACTGCTGTCCCCTGCACACACAACTCCCTGCAGTCTGTGTCACTCCCGCTGCTTTCCTTGTAGTAAAGCCCCGCCCACCACTCCTCCCGCTAAGGATGGGTAGAACCGATAATTTTAGATCAAGTGCATGGGGCTTCTTGTTAAAGGTGATAAATGCATCTGTTTCAAATTAGATATTTTTAAAGTCCGGAAGTGACTATTTGTATCGTTTTCCCTAAAATGGAACTTAGGGACCTCTGAGCGTGTGTGTACACATGTGTGTGCATATACGTGTATCATGGGAAAATGCATGACTAGTGGAGATCAGGTGACTTGTGCTCGTTAGTACTCAGTTGGTTTATCGCTTTGGTTCACTCTGATTGCTGTATACTTTTAAATTGCTTTTATTATTTGTCATATGGTTTCATTTATACCCAACGTGGATAGCTTTGGCTATAAAAAGTGACAAAGACAGGAAACATAAAGAACATTTATGTTGAACCACCCCAAGCTAATAAGGAACCTAAGAAGATAATTCTGGAAATTTGCTTCAAAGTCATTTTTTCCAGATGCATAAGTTGTGCTCATCTGACCCAAGTTCTTATATAAGTTGTCTAAATGTCTTCAGTATGTTAAAAGGAGGGGTTTGGGTGGGGGCAGAAAATACAAAGATAATTTAACTAGCTTGTCTTTTTATTGATTGGAAAAAATTATTACCAACAGTGTGTTATTTTGAAGAACTCATAAATCTCTCTGAATCCCGCTTTATCTTATCATTTAAATAGCATGTGAACATTCCCAAAATAGTGTGGTTGATTCTTCTTAAGCTCAAAATACAAGAATTCTAAAGATCAGGTCACAAAAACAGTTTTATCTGGGTTTGAAACTGATGCACGTAATTAAGTTTTAATTATGTTTTAAATATATAATGGTCCCAGAACCAAAATGTCATTTTTTATTTGTCAACAAATCAGTCTTTCCTTGCACAACTAATTTTAAGGAAATTAAATGTTGTGTGTAACTTGTTAAATGGAAAAATGTTGAAATATGTCCTTATATATAAAATGAACATTATTAAAAATTGCCTTTTAATGCTCATTTAATATAATCTTTGAATAATATATTCATATAAAATATTTAACTAAAAATCTTTTATACCATGCAAAAATGATAAAAATGACTTTTTCTTTTTAACTTTGTAAAAATTACTTTGTTTGTAAAATTACAAATTATCTGTGAATGGAGTTCATTAGTCAAGCATTGGATTGGAAATGCTGATCTAGGGACACAAAGCACAGTAGAGGACTCGCAGGAGGGAGCAGGGGTGAGAGAAGAGAGGTGAGCTGCAGGCGTGGATGGGAGGGACCAGCCTCATGTGGTATGGAGTGCGCAGTTTCTCTTGGGTTCTGGTAAATGCCCACCTCACCTGCCAGAGCCTGTTTCCACGGCAAATGCCAAAAGCTGGCCAGAGGTCAGAGTACTGCCTAGGGTTGCTGCCTCAAACCACAACACAGTGAAAGTACAGCCCTCAGAGATGGGAGCCCCAAGCAGGTGGCAGGTCTGAGTCCCGTTCCTATAGCCACCAGTGAAGTGTGTGTCTCCCCAAGCAGCAGCCCCAAAAGGTACATCCCAAGGCTAATCCCCAGCTAAGCTGCTTCGCCAGCCTGCCTTAGATTAGATGGGATGGACAGGGTGCAAGTGACATCATTTCCAAGAAGTGGCTGTCACATGACTTGGCAGAGGCTAGCAGTCAGGCAGGATATCATTCCCAACAACATTTGTGAGAGCTGGAAGGACCGCAGTCATCTCGGCCAGTTCTCTTTCTGTAGGGAGTACCAAGCAAGTCCCAGAGGTGGGAACAGGCTTGCATGCAGCCTCATGGTCGCCCAAGAGGGTCGCATGTGTGCATTCTTCCAGGGAATCTTCAAGCGTGGTCTAATTCAAGAGCATGTGCCATTTAAAAAGTACTAATTGTAGAGGATGATGATGCCCTTCCAATGCCCTGGAGATGGCCTCAGGGTCATGGGGAAAGGCTCTTGTCAGAAGGGAGAAGGGGATTAAGTTAAGCAACAGCAGAAACCATGCTTCTGAGGTCGGGGCTCTGTAGGCACTCGGTGACCCATCAAATGTGGTAACATTTATTTGTATCTATTCCACTTGGTTGACCTGCCACTGCCCATCCTCAAATGTATCAATCCCAGGTACCATTATTTATAGAATCATTGACTTACAAGCTCCCCAGGGCTCCTCTGCCAAGTGACTTCCCAACCACTGCTGGTTACCTCCAGGGGCAGGAATGCGCTGCCCTCACGGCTGTCCATCCCTTCAGGTGCATCCTGACTGAGGGGAAGCCCATCCACTAGTTTCTCCTTTCGGTTCCAGTTCTTTCTTCCCCTCGGGAGTCACCCAGAGTGCCCTTGGACTGCCTGTCACAGGTTGGCCTTCAGACGTGTGCAGATGGTGACGAGACCCTCCCTGTTGCTGCAAATAAATGCCAAGGAAACAATAACACTTCCTCCCCCGATCTTCACACAGACTTTCTACATCCTCTTAGCTTCTCTGTCACACCTCTCTTAATGGGCTTCAGTTTGTCCACATCCCACAGAAAGTGTGGCCCGAGAACCAAATGCAGCACTCGGAGCGATGACCAGGGCAGCCAGGCCAGGGCTGCCCGCTGTGTGTGCCACGATCTCAATGAACAGCTGGGCCTACTTAGAGCTCACAGCTTTTCTCCAAGCTTCTGTGTTCCGGGGGCTGGGGGGCGATGTTGTTTGGCGTGGGGGTGAGGTGTGCAGGAGGAAAGGTAGAAACTGACCTCTAAAACGACCCCAAATGTCGTTCAGCACATTTCTTTCCAAAGCGTTTTTCTGTTCTAACCAGAAAAGTAATGTCAGTCTTCGACAGAGTGGTATAGACTTGAGACGTCAAAGGATTTCCTTACTGATACCCAGGCCTCCTGATCTGGTGTTTCACGGTCCAGAGGCCTCTCCGAATGTCCCCACTCTCTTTCCCAAACCAGAGGACCTAGTTGGAGCTCAGGGTCCCCTGAAATTTCACAAGAAGGTGCCAGCTAATTAGACGGCAGGATCATCATGCAAGAGCCTCTTCTGAGAAGGGCAGCTGGTGTCCTGTTGATCATGCAAGGCTGAATATTTTTACATTGTTCTATATTTACACCAAACAGGACGTGAACTTCACAATATGGCGTCATCACAGGAAAGGAATGAATCTGTAAAAACTCACTCTTCACTGAACAACTTCTTTAACCCCACTTGCCAGGAAAGTCTATCAATGGTGGGGAGTCATGCTCCGAGTGATGTGTCCTGATGAAAATCTGATATTGGTGGAAATAACATTTTAAAACATTCTAGGTATTCACAGTAACTTCGTGTTCTGTGTGAGGTGTAGAGGGAGGGGTGGCAAGTTCTGCGTGTCCATATATGTGTTGATTAGTCTGTAACCTTCCACTGCGGTTTCCATTATCAGCAAAATTGCAACCTTTCAGCGCCTCTGGACAGTCATGTTAAAAGGGCCGTGAGGGAGAGATGGCTCACGCGGTCAGGCATTTTGGTGTCACACTCAATTGGCTAAACATAGTCATTTTGGGTTCTATTATTGACTAATTTGGGTAACTCACCCACTGAGAAATGTTTAAGGATAAAAATGCAAAATCCTGTGGGTTCATGAGCGAGGTCCTCGATGTCAGTTCTGTGACATTTTTAAACACAGGAGGCTGTTCTGAAGGAACATTCTGGCATGTTGTAGTTAAGTAAAACAATGTTGAGAGCCCATCAGCTGTCTCTCTGCCCATCTTCCATGCTCACGGAGGTTCCTATCAGGGTAGCTATTTTATACCTGGGCGACTCCATTTTAATAGAGAATGCCATTAACAAGCGTGGCAGAGTGCTGGAGCCTTGATTAGCCATCAGCATGCTCGCAAGCTCATTTCTTGATTGGTGTTGAAATATGTCACACCCCAATGGAGCATTGCAGAGTGTCGCCGCTGATGGATTAATGACAGAGCACCTGCCACACGGCCTCACCCATGACAGCAGCTATCCAGAGGGAACATTTTTGTTGTATATTTTACAGGTTTTTTTGTTTTGTTTTGTTTTGGTTTGGTTTGGTTTTTTTTTGGCTTTTTCTGCAGGAGGCCTCGGGATGCCAAGTTGGGCAGCTTCTAGACATCTCCATGGGCTGAAGTGGAGGGGCACAGAGTCACTCTGGGACAGGTTGCTATGTCTTTCTCTGTCCCGTGCATGTCACGTTTGGGAGCTTGAGGCCCACGTTCCTCTAGAAATGTTTTTGAGGTGTTCAGGGTATGACATAGGCATAGGATTTTACTAGTTTTATCCCACTTTCGTCCCTCCTCCCTTGCATTCCATAATCACTTGACCCTGTCTTGTGTTAGGAGGGATGTGTCCTCTTACCTATCCACGCCAACCGTGACTGCGCACCCCTTGTGTGCAGCCACCATTGCCAGAGTGAATCTGGGTTATAATTATCTTGGGGTCATGAAGGGCAGCCTATGGCCCCCATACCCCATGCCCCTCACACATTATTTTATGTTACCCAGGCTGAGTCATGATGGATACCCAGTACGAGTGGCTGAAATGAGTCAAGCAGGAATATATGGCTGAGTCGGTGGGAAAGGCCTTTCTCCTGTGCCTAATTAGAGCTCAGCACACCCTGAAGATTACACACGATTTCAAAAGATGCAAGGAACAATATGAGGGCTTTGGCTCCCCCAACAGAACCTCCAAATGCTTCTTTGGTGTTCGCGTCCCAAATGGCCCATTCTGTCCCTTTAAGGCACTTCTCCAGACAATCCACAGAAGGTTCTGTGCTCCCTCTCTCAGCCCAGGCTTGCGCTAGGCTGGGCTCTGGGCTCTGTTCCTGACTCTCCTGCTAACTCAAGGTATAACTTTGGTTGGGCAAGTATCTTCTCCTGTCTGGCCCTTTGTTTCCCCATGATCACAATGAGGGGTGTGGAACAAATGACCAATTCTTTGAATTATGATTGTGAACATTCACCTCTCACCAACGCAAGCCTGCACTTGGGTGCATATGTGCACACACGCACACACACACACATGTACAAAGATGTTCAGCCGGGTCCTGATCCTTCACTGATGAGCTCAAGGTCATTGCCCTCCATGTGAGTCCCTTCTGTGCAGCCCAGGGAGTCATGGTTGCTGACGTTGGGTCCTGGGGCCCCACGTGTCCTGGGAGAGGCTGCAGCCCCACCATGTAATTCGCCGTTTGGCCCTGAAGGATACAGCAATGCTCTAGTCGTGGGCTCTCACTGAGCTATGTAAGTCTTTCTCTTTTGCTTTATAACCAACATCACTGTTCTACCAAAAGTTCAGAAAATAGAGATGAAGGGAAGGGAAATCACCCATAACACGGCTTCCCCAACAGCTGCCACTATCATTTTGTAAGTTTCCTTCCCGTGATTTTTCAAACGTATATTTACCAATCTTTTCTCATGCTTGGCGCTGTACTAGGCACTTTACACATATTAACTACCTGAATCTTTGCAACAGTCCTCTGGATAGGAATGAACGGGCCCCATGGTATCGAAGAGGAAACTGACTCAAAGTTGAGGGGCCTGCTGAGGATATTCAGCTACCAGGGCTGAGATTCAAACACTTACCCTGTGACCCTAGCACCTCCCCGCCTTCCACTGGCACAGTGGTTCTCAAATGTCGCCTGTATGAAAATCACCTAGAAGGCTTATTACCACACCAATCGCTAGGCCCACCTCCAGAACTTCTGATTCAGGTGGCCTGGGCCTGGGATTTGGCATGTCTGACAAACTCCCAGGTGTGGCTGCTGCTATGAGCCTGAGCACCACATTCTGAGAACCACTTTTCTAGATCCTGATTTCCCTACTCATTCCAAAAGCATTCCTCTATGTTGCTATTTGGCTTCACAAACATTACTTCAGTGGCTGTATGGTCTGGTGTGTGTTCTTTATAAGAAATGTATTCATTATTTGATGCTCTGGAATTCACAAATCATGCCTTTAGTTCAGCTCCCAGGAAAGCCTCTCACAGTCCTATCCCTCCTGAGAAGGGCTCTCTGGCCAAAAATGACAGTACCTTGGATCATGCCATTTCCAGTTATCTAAATCTGACCCGTTCAGCTCTCACCTGCACCAGGAAGCCCCCCTGCCTGCACCAGCCCCTAGGTAGCTCTTCCTTACTGAGCACAGTAACATGGCTGTTACTGTGGTTGATGGCCTGGTTTAGAACCTGGGAATGAATTTTGTTTCTTCTAAAGAGTGGTCCTCAGATCCCAGAGCCATATCGTCAGCCCTGCAAGACTTTTGGAGGACATTTAGTCCAGCCCCTCATTTTATAGATGATGAAATGGAGGCCCAGAGGTGAAGAGAATGGTCCCAGGTCACACACAGCACTGTCCCTATAAACTCCATTTTTAATTAATTCATGACAACTATAGATTTGTTTTTTGACCTTAGAGTTGATAGACATTCACTGCTTAAATGACTTCCCAGATATCCCTACACTGAAAGCATACAGGCTTGAGATAGACCCGGTACAGCAGCTTTCCCTTCTTTCCTCCCTCCCACGCAGCCCAGAGACAGCTCTGGAGCCACTGCCACCATCCTGCCCGAAGGTACTCTGGTACCTGTGCGGGACCTGTTCTAAACATGCACAAAGGATCCACTAGGGGCAAGGCCCCCTAGGCTCTCCTGACTCTCCAGGGGCTGGAGCTGAGTTTACAGGTGCCCAGTGTTTGCAGACGGGACCTTTATCTAAAAGTGCGACCTGTGTGTGGCGCTCAGGATGGAGAGTAGCAAAGGAATGAGTAACGTGGAAGGAAGCCACAGCTGGCCTTTCTCTGTGGGAAGGAAGTATGCCTGGAGGCTTCTGTGTACTATCTAACAAGTGTGTTTTCTCTGAAGCAGGTTCAGAATGATTATTCCCTGTGGCCCCACGTCTGCCGCATCCTCTCATGGGGCTGTCACGACAGGCTCCGGGCTGCCCTGCGCCCTGAGTCCCTGCACCTGCAGCTATGCCAGAGTGGTTGCTGTGAATATGGATGGCAGAAGGTTATTCTTCATGTCAAGTTTCCCTTCTTTTTTTTCTTATTGCAAAAGCAATATATACTCAGTATTAAAAATCAGAAAATAGGAACGAAAAAGAAATGAATGAAAATACCTATAATACTACCTACCCTAAAAATAACCACAGCATAAAACTATGGGTATCAATTCTAGACTATCCTGTCCCTCTTTTTTCCTCATTCTGTCTTTCATTTAAGGTTTTTATTTACATATAAACATGCTATTTAGTGTTTTGGGGTGGTTTTCTTTTTGTTTGTTTGTTTACCATAAATGAAATCATGCTTATGCATATTATAACCTGCTTTTTCACTTAGAGTGTCCTGGGCACCTTTCCATGTCAATGCTTGGAGAGCTGACTTCTCTTTGTTAAATAGCATTCACTAATTAATAATGCTGAAGCATTGGTTTGTATAGTTCTCTTTTATTGGCCATTTAAATTATTTTCAAACTTTACCCTATATAGCAATGCAAACTTCCCAGCTACCTCCAGTTAATTCACTGGGCATTTTTTAAATGGTGAAGCTTATTTATTCATTTGTTCAAGCAGATGTTTATCAAGCTCCTGCTACGTGCCCCACGCTGGGGTTACCATAGTGCACAAGATGACAAGGTCCCTAGCCTTGCACTTCCAGAGAGAGAACACGTTTCATCAACAAGAAACAAGTAAATTTGAAAAATTGTGAGAGGTGCTGTACAAAATCAACAGGCTGATGTGCTAGAGAGATTGAAGGAGGAGGGGCTGGGAGGGCAGCGAAAGCCTCTCTGAGGAGGCATGTTTCAACCGAG
Organism: Rhinolophus sinicus; assembly: GCF_036562045.2. Taxonomy (NCBI): domain Eukaryota; kingdom Metazoa; phylum Chordata; class Mammalia; order Chiroptera; family Rhinolophidae; genus Rhinolophus; species Rhinolophus sinicus. The sequence continues at coordinate 15,009,606 of NC_133755.1, forward strand.
ACCTGCAGGAGAAGGAGCCAGGCCTGAGCAAGAACAGGAGACCGAGGCAGGAGGCGCTGGTGTGGGTGAGGAATGGGCAGGAAGCAGGGAAGAGAAAGCTAGGGAATAACTGGTCTAAAAAGGGGATGGAGAGGTGGGGGGGACCCCATAGGCTGCAGTTAGTACGTAGATAGATTTGATTCTGGGAACAATGTGACATGGCAGTGGCAGGGAGATGAAGAGACAGGAAAGGATTTGAGACTTACTTTGGAATTGGAACCTGTAGGATGTGATGATGGAGCTGGAGGGAGGAGCGGGGAAAGAGGGGGATCAAAGGGGACTTCTGGTTTCATCCATGAAGAGACTGGTGCTGCCTCCTCGCTGGTTTCCAGAGTGAGTGCCCTGAGTGGTCCAGATGATGGCAGAGGAGCCTCCGTCCTCTCAGCAGGGTGCAGAGTGCCCTCAAGTCTGCCAGAACTTGCCTCTGCTCTGAGGTCTCTCTGGCCGCTGGAGGACAGACATCTATTCTAGGCCTGGGTCTCTGCCAGCAGAAGGGTTGGCTCTGTGACAAGAAAAGCCTACAAATCATGTACTGAAATATCTTTACAGAGTTACCAGGGCACCTGAATTATGGGGTTAGAGACCTATTAGGATGTTGCCCAGATCCTGTTGTTCTAAGACTTCTTTGCTGCACCACCATCCCCAGGAGGGAGTGTGGGGTTGGGTGAGGGCAGGGCAGTGGCCACAGAGCCCACAGACCCACACTTCACCTTACAGTGCTTCCCTGGTGTCCTGGCACCTGTGGGATACGGGACTGGGAATAAGCTGAACTCCTGCAGTCCCTGGGATGAGAAGGCCACCGATAAGAGGCACATCACATAGGCAAACAGATTCCCAGTCAGATTTTACAAAGCAAAAATAGCATCTTTTACAAAGATGAAAAATGCCACTGTTAAAGTGCAGTCAGTTTCCTCCCTGTTTGAGAGTGTGTGGGGGTGGGGGGGACAGTATATGCCAGGCTACAGAGTCCTTTAGAAAAGCCAGGCCCCTAGGTCATGGTCCAAAGCCAGGAACTTTATGCTTTCACACAGCGCAGAGCCACGTTTTTGTCGTCTCAGTCTGAGAGAAAGGCCTGTCCAAACCTTACTTTCAAATGAGGGCACCAGGCAAGAATGCAACCGTAATTAAAACTCTAGGCAGTCAATAAATTACAGTTCCAGAGCGGGCTGAAGTTCTCCTGAATTCCTGCTTGGGCCTTTTAGACAGGAAGGAAGAGAGATTGAGGTTCCTTTCCCCAGGCTATTTCTAGTGAACCAGTTACTGGCATTTTATACACATTTTTGCAAAAGGACAAATATTTGGGTCAGATGGAGTGGCTTTGCAGGGGACTGTGTTTTGACATGCTGTAAATAGTTGTCCGTGATGGGGCGAGGCCGGCTACACTGAGCTATTACCATGATTAAATCCTCATCGTCCTCGGGGCCTATTGGCTGTTGGTCCAGCTGTGAGCTGAATACAATCATCCTGTCATTGTGTGGCCTGGGCAGGCTGTGGGGTGGGGTAGCGAGTAGCCATGGAAATGAGCTGTCTTCCCACCTGCCTGTGGGAGGCTCTGGAAAGCAGAGAGCAGGTCTGGGATGGGGCTGGCTGCGGAGACGGATCGCGTTGTCACATGCAAGAACAGCCCCTTTCCCTCACAGAGCCGATGGAAGCATCATCCCATAACTTCATGTACTGGGCTAGAGTAAGGCAGAAATTGGGTGTGATGGAGAGGAGGGTATGATGGATTCATTGGTGAAAGCACACAAAAAGTGGTAGCATGCGAGTGTGGCCTTCGGAATGGCACATGTCAGCAAGTATGGGGGAAAGGTGGGGTGCATTCTGGGTAGTGGGAACCATGTGACCAATGGCATAAAGACATGGAAATGCACGGTGAGCATCTGAGGCACAAAGTGGGCTGTTGGGAGATAAAGGGTATTGGGAAATGACACTGGATCTGTAGACATAGTCAGATTCTGAATGATCTTGAAGGTCATCCTGAAGTTTATCACCTTCAGGCTACAGGAGTCCTTGGAGGGTTCTGTGCATATGACTGATCGCATCACATTAGAAAGATGGCTGCCAAGTGGAGGCTGAAGCTAGAGGCATCAAGGAGAAGCTAGAGGCCATTGGGAGCCATAGCGTCCCGGTGGGTTTGACAGTCCTAAACAGGACAGTCGTAGTGAGCATGACAAAGAATCAGCAGGGCTTGGGAATCGGTTTGGGTGATAAGCGGAAGGAGAAGTCAAGTTCAACTCCTGAGCTTGGGAAATGAGCTGCTGATGCACGTAAATCAATTTTCTACTCCACTAAATTTATTCATTTAAGTGCCCAAACCTAAATTAACTCCTTTGGGCTAGAAAGCTTTCTAAACGGTGACCATTGAACATCACCTTCTGCCTTTTCAAGCCCAGGAAGTAGAACACAATGTAACCCCAGTCTGATGGGACTGTTGCTATGAATAGTTGTAACTGCCCTCATTGTCACATGCCTCGAGGCCTGTTGAGGTGTTTAGGACCCTTTTCCCCAGCACTGAATAACCTTAGGCTATTGTACTTAGCTAGTTCTGGGTCTTCTCTTAAAAAGAAAAAAAAAATTTTTTTAAAGCTATTGCTTCCTCCCTGTTCTTCTCTTGTTTGCTTCCGGCTGTAATTGCTCAGTTAGGACCCTCATTCTCCTGTTATTTCTAATCTTCTACCCTGAGCTTTTCAAATCTACAGCTTTTTCTTAAAATGAAGTATATGGCCATTGCGATGGCTGTTTCCCTCATTAACTGGTGGTTGCTTTCAGTTCCTTTCACTTCCATAGCTTTACTGCAGATGGCTGATCTCTGAGTAGTACACGGGATGTTTTCGGATTCCTTTGGTGTATTTCTTACCCCCAGTGCCTGGCACTGCACTGACTGAATTGTCCTTACGCAGTAAACACCTACGGATTTACGAGATGTAAATAGCTCTGTGTTTATTTTTCCCATCTTCAAAGGAGTTTACCTTCAGTCCCTTGAAAGCTGGTGTGACAAAGCCATCTGGGAGAGCTAGTGTTTCCTCCGTTAAATATGGTGTTAATTGTTTGGCGATTGCACTGTGTAAGCCGGCATTTCAGGAGCAGAATAACTGCCTTTGCCTCATTGTCTGTGGATTTAGGCACTGAGTGCAGCACAGAGAAAAGCAGATGAGTCACAACTGTGGATCTGCTGGGCGGCTCTTGTCCTACGCAGTACAAAGCCACAGGTGTGCATTCAGCTGTGCGGAGCAGGAAGAGTTGCCTTGACGATTTTGAGTGTCTCAGGGTCAAGTTAGTTATGTGTAGACTTGAAAATGCTTTGGCGATGCAGCCAGGCTTTGGCAGCCGTGGAGAAAATAAGAATGATTTTTACTCTTTGCCGTTGGAGCACCATTTAAGCACATGTCTTGCTAGGTCAACATTTTCATGCCTGTAGCTATCCATTTAAGATATGCCTTAGACTTGGGTGCTGTTTCTCGGACTAGAAGCTGGGTCTGTTTATTCCTTTGCAGTTGCTAAGGGCATTGTAGACCAGAAGGAAGGGAATGGAGAGTGAATGATTTTAAGTGTATTTACCAAGAGAAATAAAAACAGCAAACGCAGATTCCCACAGACCAGAAAGCAACTGGTTTCTACCCAGTGTAGCATAAGCTCATTGCCAAGATCAAGACTGTCTGAAAATCGATCCCCTGCACAGTGGTTTAGGGAGCTGCTGGCTTGATTGAAAGACCTAGTTCAGCGAAGTGTGTGGGAAAGGTGTAGTAAGTAGGCCAAGTCTACATGCAAACCAGCATCTGAATCCATTCCTTAAAACAACAGACTGGGGTGAAATCAACAATTACCCTACTCTAGTTCATCTTGCAGCAGAAGTGTATCTCAGAACCTCATTTAATACCATGAGGTTGAGGCTGAATTCTTGATACATATGATTACAATTGCAATCACAAAAATCCTGCGGTATCCTGGTTCCTTTGAGTGCGGAATTTAAAAAGCCAAGATCTAGCTCGTCATTCTAAGACTATTTAACAGATAGAACCAGGAAATACATTTATTTAATAAATTATCTGTTCAAATTCATATTTCCGATTCAAATTTAATACTCGAAGTTTTCTTCTTAGCGTCGTTGTTTTTTTAGTATTTGTATCTCTCTTCTCAAACTGAAATTTTGAATCCTATACGTTAACATATTTACCTAGTTGTACATAATACACATGAACGCATAAAAGAGTTTTAAACTTACACCACCAATATTAGTCCTAACATAAAACTGCTGAGTGAAGTGTTTTTCGCATTTCTTTTGACCTTAAGATATATCCCATTACGAAAGCATGGTCAGAGTACCATGTTCTAAAGTCATTCTTGGTATGATTGTGTTATCAATCTGATAAACAAGTTCATTTGTTGACATTTATGTTGGGTCGTAAGGCTTATCCCTCCTCCTTTTAAAATTAATCTTGGTTTTTTTAGAAAATGTAAAACATTTGCATGGTTTATAAGTCAAAGCTCTATAATAAGGTAACCTCCTTAGAAACCTTCCATACCTGTCTTTTCTACCCCATCCGCCTACATAGGTAACCATTTTGTTAACTTTTACTCTTTCCAGTGTATCTTTTTGTAAAAATAAGCAGATTTGATATTTATTCTTGTTTCCCTTTCTTTCTTAGACATGAGTGGCATAGTATATATGCTTTTCACATTTTTGGTCCACTTTTCAACAACACCTTGACACCTCTCATTATCAATGCATCGGGCTGTCTTCCTTCTCCCCTGTGTGTATAACTCCATTTCGGGGTGTGGCTGTACCACAGTGGATTCAGCCAATCCCCATCAATGGGCTGTTGGGTTGTTTCCAATCATTGACCAACAATGTCACAGTGTGTAATCACTTAGCACATGTTTTTATATACATGAGAAGATGTGTCTTCAAGTGGGATTAATAGGTCAAATGATAAAATACCTATGTAATTTCATCGGGTCTTACTAAATTATCTTCTCTGGGGGTGGGATCATTCTGTGTTCTCCCAGTGATATGTGAGAATGCCTGGGTGTCCACAGCCTTAACCACAAAATGCTTGTCAAACTTTTGGATTTCATCAATCTGGTGATGGTATTTCAATTCTGTTTTCATTTATATTTATCTTATTGTGATAAAGATTGAACAGTATTTCAGAGGTCAAAGGGCCACTTCCCGTTCTCTTTCTGTGAACTGTATAGATCTTTAGTTCATTTTTCTGTCATTTTGGCCTTTTTCTTCTCAATTTTAAGAGAGTTTCTAATATTAGAGAGATTAAACTTTTATGTCCATTTATAAATTTCAAGTGTTTTCCTTTCTTAGTTGGTCATTTGTCTTTTGACTTTACTTATATGCATGTTGCCAGGCATTTGTCTCATTTTTATGTAGACAAAATGTATCGATCTTGCATTACTTCTGGATTTTGCATCATAATTACAAAAGGGTTTTCCTCTCCCAGTTTATCAAGGAATTGAGCCATATTTTCTTCTAGTGCATGTACAATTTCATTGCCCATTTAGATTATCTAATCCATTTGGAGTTTATTCTAGTGAAGAGTATGAACTATGGATTCAGTTTTGTGTTTCTCCAAAAGTCCATGCATCTTTCCCCCACTTTTGAGATGCCCCCTTTATCATATACCAAATTTCCACATGTGCTTGGGTCTACTTGCCAGTTTTCTATTCTGTTCACTGATAGGTCAGACCTGAGATTTGTGAAGACCACTTTGACCCACCTCTGGGTGGGGGAGAGTGTATCTCTGTCATGTCTTTCCACAGTCTAGGGTCAACCCAACCCCAGGGGTGAAAACCCATGACTGACTACTTAACCTCAGTGTGGAACAGCTGCAGTCCATACGATTAGACTTTAATTGACATCATAGTAGACTCTGCAACCCAAATCATACCAACAGCTTCATTAAGGGCAACAGTATTTACAGCAGGAGTCTGGGGTATACCTAGCACATCTAGTCCTTGGAGATGATGTTCCGAAAGCTCTTCCTGTGTGAGGCTGGACTGTTAGGTACCATGTTCCAATCTGTACTATTTTGGGTCCCTGTGGAATTGCTTTTGAGGAACACACTTTAGTGACAGGTCACGGTCCTATATTGAGGAATGTACTAAGAAAATCCCTGTGAAACTCAAGGGTGTTGCTGCACATTCACTATACCATTCTCTCACTCCTGGCTTTATCTCACTTTTCCTATATTTATCCCGATTTCCTGACATTATTTACTTATATCTTTTCTAAAAATGTTAATGCATCTTTGCAAACTGTTTTGGAGTCAGGGTATATATTTTTGAAGGAGAAGGGAAGGAAGGGACTCACACAAGACTAATGACAGTGCATGGCTGAAATATGCAAGCCATGTGCAGTGCTCGATTTCAGGCTGGATTTCCTGCACTTTGCCAAGGTACCACTCTTTGAATGCAGGAAAACACCTTTGCTTCCAGGTCAAGCAGCTTTCATCCTTTAAATCTTATCATTTTAGATCAGAGAGGCATAAATGCAGAAGCATTTTTAAAGTCGATACACGTTCAGACAAGTATTCTCCTGAGCAAAGTCAGCTTGAGGCATTTGTGTCCGACTTGGTTGAACACGGCCGCACCCCGACTCAATTTTGCCTTCATGGGCCTTGGCTGGGGTGAACGCCGCATTGCCCCGTGGACCAGATGCAGACCTTCCTGCTGGTGGTCACCAGCATCCAGTCATTGTTTTCTCACCTCCTTGTACTTCTCCTTTGGTTCAGCAGCCCTTTTAAACTGTGTGTCGACCCCAACACCTTTAAGAAGCCTTGGTTGCCCCATTCCCTTTAAATTCCCTTTGCTCCAGTCTCCCCAATCCTGGGCCTTACTTGTACCTAAAATGACGAAATTGACCTTGCCTTCCTGTTTCATAAATTTGTTTGTGCCTTTGTCGCAGGTGTGTGCACAGAATCCCAGAGCTAGAATACCACTACCTGAGTGTCCCGTGTGGTCAGTCCTGTGGGTAGGACGTGGACCCTGCCCTGCAGGGGTGCTGAGAAAGATGGCCTGGGCACCAGTATTCATGATGCAGGCTTTGCAGGGGCACAGTGAGTGGGGAAATGTGGTACTGAGACGGCTCCATGGGGAGGCCCAGAGCTTCAGGTACAATAAACCTCAGAATTAAGCACTTAACGCTGGAGACTGCTGGTTCCAAGTGTGCCACTTCCTCCTGTGCTCTGGCACTCTCGTTTTCTTCCCAAAATGAGGAAACTGCCCTCTTCGCTTCTAGACACATCTTCCTTTGGTTTCTTATCCTCCTGTTTTTTTCAATGTTTGAAGAGAGAAAATAGCTTTGCTGAAGTCATTGCTTGGGGGCTGCCTGCCTGGGCTGCATTTGATCAAGCCTCCTTAAAACGATGCAGAGTTGCCCATAACCGATCTGCCTGCCATGTCTCCCAAACTCTGCGGACTGCCCTGCCTTGGACCCAGCTCACCCTGTTCTCCGCGGTCTCAGCACCTAGGCCCTTGTCATGTCGCTATTCCTCATGCAAAGGCGCGTGTCCTTATTCAAAAATCTGAAATAGGAAAAGCTCTAGAAACAGGAAATCGTGTAATAGCAATAACTGACCTAACCTGACATGAGGCCATTTAGAGTCTTGATTTATCCCATTAAGTGTGAATATTCATTTCTTTTTGCTATAGAAATATTAATACGTCTGATTCTGGGCCGCCGTTCCAGCACCTCCTAGGAGAATCAGGATATATGACATTTATATTCTGAATTCCAAAACAGATCTGGTCCCAAGGACTGGAGGTAAGGGATTATGGACCTGGATAAAACCAGAAGCTTGAGATACCTGTAATTTCAGTGCATGTGACAGATAACTCATGCGTAGAAGTGACCCATGCCACAGTGAGTGAATGTACACAATGCCCAAGACTTTGAAATTTTCCAAACCCAATCAGTATACGAAGGGCTTCCTTATTCCTACAAATCTGCAAGAGATGTGTGAAGCCAAGCAAAGGTCCCCAAATCAGAATGTAACTAGATGTCTCACAGTCCCCAGAATTTGTCAACTCTGGGTACCCTGACAGCAGCAGTTTTCTAGAAATCTAATGATAATAAGATTTTTAATGCTTTCCATATGCCAGGCACTATTCTAATCACCTAATATGGATTATCTAATCAAATCCTTATAACAATGCTTTGAGGCATAAAATAGCAATATCCCTTTACAGATATGGAAACTGAGGCCCAGAGAGATTAAGTGTATCCATTACAATTCAGATGCCAGAAAATGAACCTTTGTGGCTACTTAAGCAGAAATTAATAGAGGGAACTGGGAGTTTCCAAAAGCACGAGAAGATCAGAATCTAGGCTCAGCCTCCAGGAAGTGATTCCCCAGCACAACTCTGCAGAACCAGACCCCGAGTTGCTCTTCTACAGTTGGGAAGGTTGGGAATCAGGACCCCACTAAGGGAACTATAGACCTCAGAAACACCCACCTTAGCTGCCATCTAGGAACAGGCAGGGGTAACTGCAACTGCTGGCTTCAGAGTTGCATTTACTATATAGGCACTCGGCCTTTCAACATACCCACAAAGCTGGTGACTGGTCTCCTGGCCTCTGCTTGGCAAGAGCACAGCAGAATCGACAGCCATATGGCCCCATCTCATTTCCTTGGCCTGACAGATCATATACAAGAACCTAAAACATCTTGAGGTGGAAGGAAGGATACCATTTTAGCTTTCTCTACTTTGAAATATAGGAAGGCACAGCAGGAGGAAGGTTGACTGGATATTGATTGAGTCAATGTGTGGTTCCATGCAGTAAGCAACTTCCCCAAGATGGCACAGAAAGTGGTAAAACCAGATTTGAAGCCTGGCTCCAGAGTCTAAGCTCTGTGAATTCTGCTGCCTCTCCTATTGCATGAGCTCATGCCAGGGCTGGCTGGACCCCCATGACAAGTTTTCTCCACGCTCTCTTCCTTCAGCGGGTCTACAGCTGGTCCATGTGCCTGTAGGAGACAAGGTAGCCTGTAGAGCCAGACTGAATCCTGCTGGGGCTGGGATGGATAGTCTCCATCTACCATGTGTCAGTTACCTACTGACCCACCGGTGCTGCTCAACCAGCCACCCCAAAACTCAGTGGCATATGAAAATAAACATCTAGTATTGCTCATCTAGCCTGTAGGTTTGTTGTTTCTTCTGGTCTTAGCTGGGTTCACTCGTGCCACTGTGGTCAGCTGTGGTCACTTAGTTGGCTCTGTTACCTTGGCTGGTCTTTCTCAGACTTGGGTTTGGCTGACAGATCTCGGGCTGGGTAGGCTGGTCTCTCGTCCTCCAGCAACCCAGGCCAGCAGCATATTTTTATAGCAGTTTCTGGGAAATGAGAGAGAAAGTGAAAATGCACACGGACTTTTCCAAACCAAGTCACATGGTCATGCTCAAGGTCTCAGTGAAAAGGTCACTACAGAATTACAAGGCAAAGGGTGTCAGAGAGGCTATTAGTTGGGGCCATCAGTGTAAACATTCTACCTCGTTGGGGGACCATGGGCACAATATTTAACCTCTCTGACAAGCCCGTACATACACCTGGGTGCCTCTGAAAGCAGTGCTTGGATGAGAGGCACGGAGGGCCAGGCCTTCTGGAACCTGCAGGGTCAAATCTAATGCAGAATTCAGCACCTGAGGGCTGTCCAGGGAGGTTCTGCATAAACCAAACTGTCCATTCCTTTGGCTGGTTCCGTTCTGTGCTCAAGCCAGGCTCACCGGCTGATTCAGTGTCACAGCCATTAACTCGTGGGGCCTCTGCTTAACAGAGCTGCTTCTTAACAAAGACAGTCTTTTGACATCTCAAACGGCACGTCTGCTCACTCGCCAATTAAAACACTCCTATCCTCAATGTGGCAAATACCGGGGAAAACAACCCTGTGATTCAGAACGCAAGTAGGGAGAACATGAAGCGAGTTACTCATGAATCAGGCGCCAGCCTTGTACTCCAGCTTTCATCTGGCTTCTCAGTGAGACAGAACACGACTCTCCCAAGATTTCCCAGGTGGCGCGGCCTCTGCCAGGGCAAGATGTGCCACCGCCAGGCAGAAATGGTTCACCTGCTCTGCACGATCATGTGAAGGGTCAGGGTTGTTTTTCCGTAGCTTAGATTTCGGCTGGTAGCTCTTACGTTTTCTTAATTCATATTTAATAACCTGACAGAGATGTCCGGTGGCTGTGTTGCAGGGACAGAGGGAAGGCCCAGGTCCCCCTGCAGCCCAGATCCCTCGGTTCCCTGTTCTGAAGAACAGGAGGGGCATCCCCCTAGCGGAGGGTTCAATTAGCAAATCTGATATGGGAAGGCACCAAAGAAAAGGGCATTCCTCCCATTTTTTCATTTGGATCCATTTCCCTTTCAAGCGAAGTTGAGCTTCAAGCTGTGCGTGGGACAGAGGGCTCAGTAAATGTGAGTTCTTGCCATCTTTCTCATCCTGGCCTTCCCTGGAGGCCTTTCTGGCTTTGTTAGGGGGGCCCTGCCTCTCTGCTTTCATTCCTTCAGCAAACATTCACTGCAGTTTGTACAACTCAGCCCACAGGAGCTGCACCATGCGTGTGCCTTGCAAGCTCTCACCCAAGCCTAGAGTTTCCTGTACCCCACTTCCTCTTTCCTAGGCAGTCTTAGGACCCCTCTTCGGGATCTGAGGTTCAAATAGTTCTGAGAATACCACCTAGAGCTACCTGGGTTATTCACACTCTCAGCCACCCCTTTGTATCCTCAAGGGTTTTTATTCTCAATTTGGAAGGAAGTATAATTACAGCCTTCGGTGAAAGGAGCCGCTCTCCCTTTGCTCTTATTCGCCGATGTGCAGTAATATATTAATATTATCAGCCATCAAAATGAAGCAAACACATTTAGAAAGGCCACAAGATAAAATAAAGGGAAATATATCCCTCAAGCCTGAGATACTTCTGACTTCCTTCTGGAGCACTCTTCTCTCCATCTCCAGGTGGGTAGAACTTAATGAGACTAAGTGGGCTCCACTGGGCTCTGAGAAGACGGGTTCCCCAATGCCCCCACCCCACCCCGGAGCACTCGAGCTGCTTTTCTGCATAACGGCTCCATTTATGCTGGGACTATGGTTACTTTGTGCATTTCTGTCTTCTCTATGTCTGGGTTTGTCTCCCCTGAGAGATTCTAAACTTCTAAAGAACAAGAACCATGTTGTCTCCTTGTATAGGAGTGTGCATTTCTAAAAACTAAGTAAAAATAAAATTATAAAATGTTTCCGATCTATGCCTACAAATGTTCTCTTATTGACATGAGGGTCCAGTGTCTGCAAATTGTCTGGCAAACCCACCATTATCAGCTCCCAACCCACCATTATCAGCTGGTTAACAGAACCTAACCGTGGCTTCGTCCTCATGTCCATCCATCTGTGACTTTTGCCCCCAGAACTACCTGTGCTACATAGGATGACAGAAAAATGCAGCAGTGGCCAGCATAAGGCTGAGAGGCGGGCTTTCTCTGAAGGTTCAAGACCTTGTTTGTTTAATAGGGCCTCTCCCATATTGAGACTTTTCAGAAATACTATTGAAAAATAGAAGTGTGGGGTACAACCTTTTCCTCCCTGCCATATGGGAATTCTGGGAAAAGGAGCCGCCCTATATGCTAGGCCTTTGCTTCATTTCAGACATTGTAGGATGAAGGAAGAAGCATTTGTGTAACGATCAAGGTCCTGTCGTGACCTGATGCAGGGTCATCACTTATAACAAAAGTGGGTAGCGTTCACTGAATGCTTACCACGTGCCAGGCCTAGTTCTAAACATTCATGCGTTTCATCATCACATCTCATCCTTACAAAAAATCCCCATGAAGAAGAGACGCTCATTTGCCAGTAAGGAAACTGGGGCACAGCAAAGAAAAGTGACAGGCAGCCGGTTTGCTCAGTGGTTGGAGCGCGGTGCGCATAACATCAAGGTCACCAGTTCGATTCCCACATGGGCCAGTGAGAAACAACGGCTAAAGCTTGGAGCTGAGCCCCCGGTGGGCGGCTGATTTGCTCAGTGGTTAGAGTGCCAATGTTGCCAGTTTGATTCCCACATGGGCCAGTGTGCTGTGCCCTCCACAACTAGATTGAAAAACGGCTTGACATGGAGTTGATGGGTCCTGGAAAAACACACTGTTCCCCAATATTTCCCAATAAAAATCAAGAAAGAAAGAAAGACACATGACTTCAAAATCCCACAGCTCGTCCTGGTGGAACCAGGAACCAGCCCACTCCGGCCACACCTGAAAACACAGAGTAACAACGTCATCTATAAGCGCACTCCTGGTTTGAACAGTGCTTCATGGTGGGCAAAACATGCGGCCCCATTTTCCCATCAGAGTCGCAAAGCATCTTTGTGAGGTAAGGAGCATGTCACAGGGCCCCCAGGCACTGGAGTACAGGTCCAGGTCTTGGCTTCACCCACTTTTCATCTCTTGCATTTATTGCTTCTTTGCTGAACATTCAAAAAGAAGGGAAGGAACTTCTCATTAGATCTTCACAACAGTCCGTCTACAGGTCAAGCAGTAGCATCCCCAGAAAGCGTCAGAGAGGTGCTCTGTGACAAGCGAGGGTTGGGGAAAAGCGTCCCCACCTTACAGCACTCTGATGTACATTTGTGGAGCTTACTGTTGTCTATACTTGGCCTAGTACAGCAGCTCTGCGAATATAAATGGGGGGAAAGATGTGCCTTTATTTTCCAAGTGAAAGTTAGCCCTTCGACTGGTGAATGTAGACAACAAACCACAGTAGTATTAGCAGTACCTGTGCCTTTGTCACCAGTAGGAATCACAGATAGAGTTTTATCCTTGTGGCACATGTCTCAAAATATCATTTGTGCTCATCACTGCTTTGAAATTATGGTAGTTTTCAGCGTGACCCTAGACCATTTCATGCCTTAACAAAGAAGGACATTTTCTACTATATTAACATTTTGTTTTTTTAAATATTTAGATAACTATGGTTGAATGTAATTGGTTTCTGTTATCATCCTATGTGCTTTATTTTATGCATTCAAAAGCATTATTCTGAAAAGGGGTCCACAGGTTTCACCAGGCTGCCAAAGGCGTCCCTGGTCCCAAGTGAACTTCTATTAACGGTTCCCAGGAAAGCACTTGGGGAGATTTGAAAATGAGAAATGCTGGGGGAGCGTCGTGTGTGTGTGCGCGCGCGCACTCGCACGCAAGCACACTCTGATTCTTGCTGGGAGTGTGGGGTGGGCCTTTCCCCTGGAATCGCAGCCCCTGCGGGCTCCTGGCAGCACTGTGATGGATGCCTCCCTGAGTTCTGCTTCTCTGGGCACCCTGAGAAATGGAAACCAGCGCCCCTGACTCATGGTGAAGACACAGCTTCAATTAAGCCAGAGAAACACAATTTATTACCAGCATGTTTTCAGTTCCAGGCGATGCCTTGAAAAGGTCAGCTTCTTCTAAATATGAATATTTAGAAAAAGCAAGATCATAAACTAAGAGGGACTTGGTATTTTGTTGTGTGGGGGTTTTTTTTTGTTGTTTATTTTTTTTCTTTAACCAAGAAAATTCAGGCTCTCTCTCATAATGGGCAAACTTTTGCTTGACCTGCATTTTACTCTTTAAAAAGGAAGATGTTTTAGAACAACATTTGAGAAATTTTCTGTCAAGGGAATTTTACAGCATTTGAAACCAGGACAGTGAGCCCTAAATGTGGGACCTAAATGTGGGACCACACTTGCTGTCTGATGTCCTGATGGCACATTAGGAGAACATGTCTGCTTTGATGCTCCTGTTCCATGCCTAATTGTTTTGTGTTCATTTCAGCGGATGGCTACTGTTTTCATTAGGGGCTTTTAATCAGCAGGTCATCTTTTGAAAATACAAATTTGATGGAGTCAGTTCTTCCTTTAAAACCTCTACTGGCTCCCACTTGCTCCAGGGGAAAGTAAGAAATCCTTAACCTCGTGCCCAGGTCCTTTCTGCTCTGGCTGCAGCTTTTCCTATTGGCCTCCTGGGGCAACGTTTCCCTTTCTCCCCATCACTTCCTGTCCCATTCACATAGCAGTGGAGATTTACTGGATTATCTTGTAGGGTGAGTTTAGTAAAAGAGTAAGCTAGTGTGTTTAGTTTTTATTTTCATAGAGAAATCATTTTTAAAATAACTTTATTTTCATGCTAGGATGGATTTTATTTAAACCCCCAGATTACGAATTGGCCTATAAAATGTATAGTCTTGATGTTTTGTACACCCTTGATGTACATTCTTCACAAAGTTCTGGGTTTATTTTTGAAAAGATGCAGATTATGCATTTTAAAGCAATTATTTATTCCGCTTTTTCTGTTTCCTTTTATAATCATATCAGAAAATGGAATAATGATTTACTGATTTCATTGCCACAATCTCCCTTGGTTGGTAGAATGTTCTGCCCATAGTTTCTCTGTGATTTTTACTAACCCTCTAATCCTGCATTTTCCTATAGTCTTCCCCCTTCCTACATCTCTTCCGCAGTGAATGTGTTTTTCTAATTCCATATGACAAATATTTCTTGGTGCCTCCTGCCCACCAGACACGATGCCAAGTGCCAGGTGTAGAGTGTGGAGGAAACAGCGAGGCTGCCTCCCCGGTAACCCTTGTCGTCCCATCCAGGAGCGAGCCTTTAGCCTATAGAGAGCTAAAATTTTTACCCTGAGTTTGACAACTCATAGAAACAGAAGTGGGAGTGAGGGGTGGGGAGGTTCTCATTTTTTATTTTTTCTTTTACGTCACATCCACACCCTGTGTCCTGTCAGTTCATAGTCTCTGGAGACAAACTTATTGTGAAGTAAATAAGACCATCTTTTGATGCCTCCAGAACAGTCTCTCTTCTTGGGTCTGGCTCCTTTTGGTAGAGTTGTTGTCTTTAGTCTCTTAAATAATCAGTAACAATGTTTTGGTTTTTCCATAAAATTGGACCACTTGTACAGTCCATGGCAGCTTGAGATACTCTATGAAAAAGTTAACTAAATATACAGAGGGTGCCAAAAAAAGTATGTACATTTTTTAAAAAGGGAACAAAATGTATTAAAATTATGCTGATGGTCACCACTTTGAGCACCTCTTGTAACTGCAGAAGTCAAATGTGACTTGTATTCATCTTTTGTTATCGGTATATATCGAGGATTACAATTTTAATACAGTTTTTTCCTGTCTTAAAATGTGCACACATTCTTTTGGCACCCTCTGTATATTTTATAAATACTACATGTTGTAGTTCAGAGTTACAGTTCAGATCTAAAACAATGCTCCTCAAATTTAACCCATTGAAACACTTTTAACTTAAAGCGTTTCAAGCTTTGCTAGGTATGATTTGTTGTTGGTTGGTCTATGATGACTATTATTATTATTATTATTATTGATTTGTCGATCTGTATTTAGTGAAGGCATTTGTTAAAAATAAATACATAAATGAAAACCCAGTTAATGGAAGATGTTTTCATTATAAATTTTATTCACTTTTCTGCTCAAGAACTTTTCTCTGAGGGCAGGTAAGTTTGCCATTGGGTGAAGCATTGACAGAGGGATGGTCCCTGATTTCCTTAATTCTACCATAGGATGCTAAAGCATGCTCTCTGGCTCATTTGTTAATCGTTGTTATGCACTGCACTTGTCTCCCCCCAAACTGATGTGTTGAAGCCCTAACCCCCAGTCCCTCAGAATGTGACAGTATTTGGAGAGAGTGTTTTTAAAGAGGCAATCAAGGTTATGTGAGTCATGTGGGTGGACCCTAATGCAATCTGACTGGTGTCCTTATAAAACGTGAAAATTCAGACTTGCAGAGCCCCACCAGGGATGTGTGCACACACAGAGGAAACATCATGTGAGGGCACAGCAAGGAGGCGGCCATCTGCAAGCCACGGCGAGAGGCCCCAGGAGAAACCAGCCTTGCTGACACCTTGATCTTGGACTTCAAGCCTCCAGAACTGTGAGGAAATACATTTTTGTTGTTGAAGCCACTCAGTCTGTGGCATTTTGTTATGGCAGCCACCACCAAGCCTATTTCAAAGGATTCCACTTTTGACCAGATTCCTACGTCACGACAGGAGCCGGCATCCTCTCCATTTTTGTAAATAGAAAAGGCAAGACAGAAAAGACCCAGGCAGGGACAGGGCTGAGGGGCAGCCACCTCCACAAGACCCCCAGTGGGGTCTCCTTAGCAGCCAAGTGCCCACAGAGCTATGCTGGGGACCAGGGACGATGCAGGGAGAAGAGGGTATTCTGGAATCCTGGGAGCCGTGACTGGGGCTTTGTTCAGGAGTGTTCGTTCTCCATGGATCTTAACAAAACATCTGAGAACTGAATCAAACTCTTTCTCTAGTAAAGCCATGTGACGCATGCGTCTAGCACCCACGAGTGAAGAGCCGGAAACATTCTCCCACGCCAACGCTGCAGGTTTCTGGCTATTTGTGCTTTGGTGTAAATGCTCACGTTGCGTTTTCTGTTCCTGCCACATTTAACACTTCAGCCTGAATGCAGCTTTATTGCTGCTTTGGGAATTTTCTACAACTTATTTATGAGTATTAAAATTCTGGAGTCTTCCCCCACAGGAAAAAAGGGGGTGGGTACTTCTCAACGTTGAAATTGTCCCAGGATTGCAGCTTCAGGATAACCCTGCGTGGAGTCCAATAACTTGCAGGGCTAGACAGTGGATGCCCCCAGGCTGGTTTGCAATGTGCTGACAGGGCCCCACTGAGACAGCTCTGGGCAGAGGGAGGAGGAAGCAGGGTCACTCTGGGTCATGCATGCCACTGAAGGAGCCGGCCTGGGCAGAGGGAGCTGGGTGGCAGCCATCAGCATCTCGGGTTTCAGGCGCAGTGCAGCTCAGATCAAGTGCCTTCTGAGGTCTGTTTGCCTTTCCCAGGTATCTGAGACCCTCCTGTGTGCCTTGCTCTGTGCCTTCCTGGTCCAGAGATTAGAACGGGTGTGCCTCAGGCAGGAGGAAGAGAAAGCAGGCTCTGCTCTGCGACAGTGCAGATCACACAGTGCAGAGAACATGACCCTCCTATAGGCATAGGGACCAGTATAGGATGCTGTTTGACCAATGGGTGCACTCAAAATGGGCTCTGAACAAAAAGAATGGCCACGTCTTCGGAGACTGGAGTGGCTGAGGCCCTCTTTTCCTGTGGGTTGTGGTAGCAGGGTCCCTAGGAGGAGGGACAGCCAGGGGTCGTTAGTCTGTCCTTCATCTCCGCTTTTCTCTCCTGTGGCTCTGTCACTCTAGGGATTTGGGGGGGTGTCTGAGCTCCTTCCCCACCCAGGAACCCCACTGTGTGGTTGAGGCTTCTTTGGACCCATGGAGTCCCCCGCCCCCCCACAGTGTCCCCAAGGTGGAGGTGGCTCTGGAATTCCCTATTCTTCTTTTTTTTCCATTAGCTTCAGGTGTATAAAACAATGTAATAGTTAGACATTTGCACCCCTCACAAAGTGGTAACCCCTCCGCAATCTACTACCCCTCTGACATCGTATGTATCTGTTACAATTCCATTGACTCTATTCCCTACACTGTACTCCATATCCCGTGACTATATATACACCAGAGGTACCAAAAAATGTATACAAGTGGACACTTTGCTCATCGTTGCTCAAGGAGTAGTTTGCCATAATCAGAAGTGTCTGGACGCTGATGGAAACCACTTTGAGCACCTCTTGTAATTGCAGAAATCAAACGTGACCTGCATTCATCTTTTGTTATGGGTATATATTAAGCATACAATTTTAATACAGTTTTCCTTTCTTAAAATGTGTATATATATTTTTTGGCACCGTGTGTGTGTGTGTGTGTGTGTGTGTGTGTGTGTGTGTGTATTTAATTATAGTTGACATTTAATATTATTCAATTTCAGTTTTAGGGGTATAATGCAGTGGTCAGGCATCTACACCACCCATGAAGTAGTCTCCCTAATAAATCCAGTGCCCATCTGGCACCCTACATAATCTTTACAACATTATTTATTATATTCCCCAAACTACCTTTCATATCCCCGTGGCTATATTGTGGCTACTAATTTATACTTTCTAATCCCTTTACCTTCTCTCCCATTTTAACCCCCCTTCCATCTAGCAATCATCAGTTTTTTTCCCCTATATTTCTGAGTCGATTTCTGTTTTGTTTGCTCGTTTATTCTGTTCTTTAGATTCTACATATAAGTGAGATCATATGGTATTTGTCTTTCTCAGTCTGACTTATTTCACTTAGCATAATATTCTCTAGGTCCATCCATGTTGTTGTAAATGGTAAGATTTCATTCTTTTTTATGGCCGAATAATACTCCATTGTATAAATGTACTACAGTGTCTTTATCCAGTCGTCTATCCATGGGCATTTCAGTTGTTTTCAGGCATTTTGGCTTGGCTGTTGTGAATAGTGCTGCAATAAACATAGGGGTGCATATATTTTTTCGAATTAGAGTTTTGGAATTTTTGGATAGATACCCAGGAGTGGAATTGCTGGGTCATAAGGTAGTTCCATTGCCAGTTTTTTGAGGAATCTCCATACTGTTTTCCATAGTGGCTGCATCAATCTGCAATCCCACCAACAGTGCATGAGGGATCCCTTTTCTCCACATCCTTACCAGCACTTGTTGTTTGTTGATTTATTGATGATAGCCATTCTGACTGGAGTGAGGTGGTATGTCATTGTGGGTTTTATTTGCATTTCCCTAATGATTAGTGATGTTGAGCATTTTTTCATATGTCTGTTGGCCATTAGAAATCCCACTTCTTCCTTTAGGGCTGTCACAGGATTGTCACAGAGTCTGGCTGGTGCAGGATGGCCAATGAGAGTTCTTTAGGATATGAAACACCAGGAGCAAGGGCCCTGTAGGCAATGAAAGACCCCTCTTAGCCTGGAGTGGGCTGTTGGCTGGGAATCCAAAGAAAATTCAGGGATTCCTGCTGCTGGGGAAGAGAGTGAGTGTCAGCACATTGATAACTCACTGCCCCACGGGCTCCAGAGTAGGTCTGCGGGGCCAGCACTGCCCTAGAGTGGGCTCATTTGAGTTGCTCACTCAGCGGACACCAAAGCATCTATTAGAAGCTCATTTATTCAGTTTGCCCATTTATTCATTCATTTAACAAATTCACATTGAATGTCTGCTTTGTATTAGGCATGGATGCTCTAAATTAGACCAGCAGTTGGCAGACTTTTGCTGCAGAGAAAATAGTTTAGGTTTTGAGGGCCATACTGTCTCCACTGCCACTACTCAGCTCTTGTAGGGTGAAAGCAGCCACGGACAATAAACACATGGGTGTGGTTTTGTTCCCATAAAACATTAGTGACAAAAACAGGCATTGGGTTGGAGTTGGCCCATTGGCTGTAGTTTGCTGAGCCCTGGACTAGAAACACAGAGGTAAACAAAAGTGGGCATAGTCCCTGTCTGTATGGAGCATTTGTTATAGGCAAGGAAAACAAATCAATTACATCATCACAAACACATGTTTTAACTGTGAACACTAGTGCTTGAAGGAAAGATATATTCTCAAAGCTCTACAAACAAGGTTATGATATAGTCTCAGGACAGGAAAGCTTTCCTCAAGAGTTGATGCTTGAGTTGGGCTCTGAATCAGCATTAACCAGGTGAAAAGAGAAAGGAAACAGCACATGGAAAGGCCCTGTGACAGGAGTATGGAACATTCTGGAAACTGAAAGAAGGCCAGTGTGTGTGTGGGGGGGGGGCGGAAGTTGTAGAGGGGTACTGGAGAGGGGTGAGATGAGGCAGAAGAGTTCCATGCACAGCCATGCTGCAGTCTCCCTGAGACTAGTAGAGAAGATTAAAGCAAGAGAAAACAGCATCATATTTGCATCTTGAGAAAAGTATCTCCGGCTGCAACATGAGAAAAGATCGGAGAAAAACAAGAGAGGATGCAGGGGGAACAGGTAAAGGGATCGTTGCAAGAGAAGAAAGTGTCAATGGAGGTAAAAAGAAATAGATGGAGACAAGAGGTCTTTCAGAAGGGATGCTGATGGGGTGAGTATGGAGGGAGAGAGCCTGCAGGAGGGCTCTTGGATGTCAAGGTTTGTACAATTAGATGGGTAGTGGCGCTGGCTACTGAGACTGGAAACACTGCAGAAGTCCCTGGTTTGTTTTGTTTTGTTTGGGTCAGAGGAAGGGGCATAATAGGTTCAGTGGCCTTTGAGACATCACAATTAGAGGAGTCAGACACGCAGGTGATGTGTCCAGATCTGGAGCTCAGAGGAGAGGAAGGAGTGAAAGATAATATGAGAAGTCATCAGCATATGAAGGGTGAATTGAAGCCTTAAACATGTATTAGGTCATCTGGGGGAGGAAAATCGAGTAAAAAAAGAGAAGAGGGCCTCCAGGAGCTTTTATATTTAATAGCCAGAGAGAGAAGGGTGATAGCAAAATAGATTGAGAAATAACCAGGGGAGTAGGGAAGAAATAGATTGTTGTGTCTTGGAAGCTACGGGAAGAAAGTGCTTCAGGCAAGGCTTGAGTGCAGCCCGTACACACAGCACCATGGGACTGACCACTGATGCCGGTGCCATTCTGACAGCTCAGGGCATCCACTGTGATTGGTTAGTGCCGGTGCCACACCAGGTGTTACATATCATGACCATCATCCCTGCTTTTCAGTGTTGAAGGCTTGTGGGGCAGCAAACAAGATGAAGAGTGGGGACATTCCATTGGGTCTGGCAACAAATGCGGTGACCTTAGCGAGAGAACTTGAGGTGGAGCAAAGGGCTGAGGGGTGAGCTGAGGAGGGAATGGGAGGTGAGGGAGCAGACAGGAGGCCCAGGCAGTCCCCGATGAAGTTATACTGGGGTGCAGGGAACCTGACTAGGACAGGTAGAGGGGAAGCTAGAATGCCGTAGGGGGCTGAAATTTTTCAAGATATTGAAATCATGAGAGGGACTTATTAGTTCAACATACTGTATATTTAGTCACTTATCAGATTCTTTCTGTATCTCATTCATTTATTCATTATATGATCCAACATGCTTATCTCATCTTTGGGGGAGATGTTTACTATGTTATGAGCACTAGATTCATTTTATTTCCTTCTTTCCTTTCAATAGGATTTATCGAGCACTTATTATTTCCAAGTACTGGACCATCTCCCAGTGCTATAGAAATGAATAAATTCTAGCCCTGTGTTCACGGGGCTTATAGTTTGGTGCAGTGGTTATCAACCAGGGGTAGCTTTATCTCTGTCCCTTCCCTGGGGGACACTGGGCAATGTCTGGAGATGGTTTGTGTTGTCATAACTTGGGGGCAGTGGGGAGAAGAGCACCTAGTGGGTGGAGGCCCACACTGCTGCTGAATCCCTACAATGCACAGGACACCCCCACACCAAAGAATCATCCAGTCCAAAATGGGGAAAGGGTGAAAAGTGTCTCAATCGATGCACGCATGTGGTAACTGCTGGAGCACAGAGGATGGGTCCTTAGGCATGCGTGGTGGAGCTGGCCAAGTAGAAAATGATGGACAGACAGGACAGGTGGAGGCAACACCTGTGGAAAGGCATGGAGGTATGAGGGAGCGTGGTGCAAGCTCAGGAGCTTCCAGCAGCTCAGAGCAGTAGCCCATGGCCAGAAGGGCAGAAGTCACTCGAGTAGGGCTGGAGCCATAAATGCCATGCCAAGTATTTTGAACGTTGTCTACTCAATGGGAAACCACTAAAGGACTCCAAATGAGAGGAAACCAATTTGCGCCTTAGGTAATCATTCTGGTGGCAGGTGAGCTCAGACAGTAAGCGCTAACGTTGATTGAGAACCTACCATATGTCAGGCACTTCTGAATTACCTCATTTAACCTCCCAACAATCCTATGTAGGAAACGCCCTTGTTACCCCATCTTACAGCAGAGAAGACTGAGGCAGAGGAGTCACAAGGTTTGCTTAATGTCACGGGACTAGTAAATGGGAGAGCCAGGACTTGACTGAGACAGGGTTGTAAACAAGCAGGAGAGAACCTGGGGTTCTTTCTGTGTCCCCCTTTGCACCTGGGCTCTGGAAACAGGCTTGAACACCCCCAGGGTCTCAACTCATAATTCCCATGTTCCAGCACTTCCTGCGGCTGCTCCAAAAATTCCATGCCTGCAGTTTTGAGGAGTGTGGCCTTGAGGTAGCCAGTTTAATTCTTCCTGATTAGGAGTTCTTATGTAGCTGTTAATTTTTTAGGCACTTGTGGTTGAAACGCCCCATCAAAATACAAACACTTGAGGAAAGTGTGGTTGTGGGGAAACAAACAAAAATCATTGTCTGCTGTCTGAGACCTTTACGTGGACCCCAGTAACCATGTATAAGTCCTCCGTCAGGACACCCCCACGCCATCAGCAAATGCACCCTTTCTCCTCTGTCTTTGCTGGGGGATAAAGGTGGATTTGCCTGACTTATGAAATGTAAACTAGGTCTCAGGGCCCAAAGCTATGTCATTAGCCAACGCAGATCCTGCTTTCCAGCTTTTCATTACAGCGGCTCCTCCTCCCGTGACGAGGGATGGTCGAGTGTGACAGCCCCTGGCCCAGGACTGACAGGCATAGAAAGCAGGAGATGGGGGTTTGCAGGTGGACGGGACTACTCCAGGCCAGAGGGGAGAAGAGACTTTTGCAGCTCAGGGAGGCCACGGGTGATAGACTGAGGTGGGACCAGAGGTACATTTCAGCAGTGTTCCTCCCACGTGGAAAGAAGATCAGGCACGCATTTTCATATTTATATAGGCTTTTAAATAAATTTATGTCTCCCTTTTTTCAGGCAGTGGCAGGTTTCTGGCAGGGCTTAGGGAATGCAAACTTGTCTGTGATCTGGAGGGAAAGACCTCCTGAAGAGAACATACTAGAGGTAGTGGCTGGAATAACCACTATTCTTTGAGGTTGGTTTATGGAGTCCACAGCCCCAAATTATCCTCACCTGACAGATGAAGAGCCAGAGGCCCGGCCTCTGTCACATGGGGTGTCCATGGGAGAAGCCAGGGTCACATGTCTGGGCTTTTTTCTGGGTTTTCCTTCTTCCTTCAAAGATTCCGTGGTAGGTTAGAGAACGCTCTGGGCTTCAGTTTTTCCATCTGCACGAAGAAGGGTTTGTTGGACTAAAACCCTTCCGGTGTCCCTAATGGCTTTGATTTGTAGAGGAAATCAGGTATTTTTCAGAATGGTGACTGGGTACCTACAGCACTAAGAAAACTAACTTTACAACCAAATATAAGGCAGTTCCCCACTTTCCCAAACAAAAGGTTTCTAAAACCATTTTTTTAGCCAACCTGACTATACAAGTTTTTGTGGAATGTAGATGAAGCAAAGTATTTAATTAATATCTTTAGTTACACATCTTTAAAATTACAAAATAGATAAAATATGAATTTTAAAATACTGCTTTTTCCCATTATATATTTTATGGCTCATTATTCAAACCTGTCATTTGCAGTTTCAACTCCTGCGTGTTTTGTTTCCAGTGTGTTTTTTCTTTGATCACTAGAATGGCTTTTTGAGTCCTCTGTCAGTTTTCCAGAGCTCATAATCCTCACTTCCGTCCACGTTTTCACGAGATGGCACTCTTTGAATCCAGGGATCACACTTTCCTTTACAATTTTATCCCAAGCCACAGGCCCCAATTCCCATAAGTTGAGCAGTTGTTGTTGTTTTTTTCTTTTTCATTTGCCTTATAGATGAATATTCACAATCTCTTGCAATAATTAACCATGTTTAGGTTTCTTTTTAAAGTGACCTTTAAAAGTCTTACAACAACACCCAAATACTAAAATTATGAAGTCATAATCCCAAGAATAATTACTACATCTGTGTTAACTAAATTAGGTGGGAGAGTACACTGGAAGATGAGCCTTTGTATTGATACAGAATCTATCAATTGATATATTGGATATGTTGAATATAAGGCAACACCCTTTTGTTTCTGAGGCATCATGGGGACAAAGGGGAAAGATGGCCATTGACAAAAAAAAATGTAACTTAACCAAATTCTCCTTTAAAACCCATCAGCTTGTTACATTGTACATGTGAGCGTTTCTTTACTGACTAATTGGTAGCCAATGTGTGTGAATGTAGGTAGAGGTCTCCAATGGAGACAGATCCCAGAGGATGGTTCTGGGTCGGCTGGGCCCCCAAAAGCTCTGGTCATCACCTTTCCCCACCTTCCATGTACCAGGAACTGCAAGCCCCTTTTGGCCACCTTTCTGCCAATACGCCACTGGGCTTTTGTGTCATTTAATGAGCATAGAGTCGTTTGGAAATATGCACTGTGCTCCACAAAAGGAAATAGTAACATCATCAGCAATGATTATATTCCAGCCCTTCAGCACTATTGCTACTATTAATGTCCATTATCACTATATTGCCTGAAATGTGTTCAGCTGTCATTGTCACTGATCAAGGTGTCCGTCCTGGAAAATGTGTGTTCTCTCCGTCTGGATCATACTATATTTTGCTGTTACTGTTTTTAATTTTTTTTTTTTTTTTGGTAGATAATTGGAACCTGCTACTTCATACTTTCAAAAGTAATGTAGTGGGGAAAGCCCTGAGTGGTGCAAAGCCTATGCTTCCATCAGGGAAATGATGCAATTTCCATGCAAAAGTGACCATAATATTATTCAGTGATTACATGGGGGTGGGGGGTAGTCTGTTTTTGTTAGACTTTTGAAAGTGGCTAATTGAATTCCATCCACATAATCAGAGGTTATGAGTTTCCAGCACAGTGTCTTTGCACATGTTGGCGTGTTGGGGGCTCATTTCCCCAGGGTCCTTCCCAGCCCAGGGTCCCCAGAGCCTTTGCTGACCACTTGGGGCAGACCTGCAGTGCCAGCCTGTCATGTCCTGGCAGCAGCTCTCAGCCCATGAGTTGGAAAATACTCCAGCTTCCTCACCCCTCTGGTGGGACAACTCTGAGACAGGCCCCTCTCTGTCCCCCAGAGGCCCCGGAGCCTGCCGTGGTGACCTGCTTACTTAGGGCAACCTGTGTTGGCTCCCTTCACTTACCCATCTCACTTCTTCACTCATCTACCTGAGCTTTCTGGGATCACTCTCCAAATAAGCCACTTGCCTCAAATCCTTGTCTAGGTTCTGCTTCAAAAGAGAGGCACCCCTGTCCTTTCAGCTTTCTCCTTCCCATTTTGAAGGCCGTCAGCGGCCTCCCTGGATCCCTCTGTTCCGTAACCCGTTTTGTGCAACCCTCAGAGAAGTCTCTGTTTTCAAGCGTCATCGTCCTGAAAAATGAGAACTCTGAACTTTTTTTTGTTTTGTTTTGTCAGGAAGGTAATGAGTATAATTTATTTCTCCCACCTCTTCTCTTAATTATTATTACCCCATTCAAAGGAGACAAGATGATTTAATCCAGGTTGTATTTAAAATACCCGTGATCAATGTCCTCACTCTGAACATGTATCTGCGTGCTCTTAGATAATTTGTATATAATTTTAATAAATTTGTCAACAGCAGCCCTTCCTCATCTTAACAGGCTGATGGCAGACAGATCATTTAATTTGCTCCTCAGTGTTATTTTTCATACATGGTTGCTGCACGGCCGACAGATACCAGATGATCCCATTACAAACACATTTGACACAGCATGTACTGTGGGGAAGAGTAAACTCAAGGACTCCTCTTGTCGCAGTGTGCGTCTCCTTCTCACTCACGGGGGACGGGGGCATCCCGGAAACCAAGGCGCCTGCGCAGGCGCGGAGGCCGCAGTCCTGGCAGAATTCAGGTGCTAAGGGAAGCCCTTGCTTTACCTGCCATCACAGAGGCTGTCAGTGCCCGACCCTTTCCCCATCCTGGGCATCACCTGCTGACAGTCCTGCCTCTTTCTGTGTGAGGGTGTCCAGTCCACTCACTGGGCAGGCTGGAGCTGATACCCCAAAGCACCCATCCACTGATGAGAAGGGGAGGTGATGAAGAACCCCAGCTTCCTTCCTTACCTCCTGCCCAGCAGGATTAAGCCCCAGTGGGCTGCAGCAGTAGCCCACTCCTTACTGCATGCTTGATTGGCTTTTCTCCTGTCCTATGTCGAATCCCTATTCTCTCATTGCTTTGGATTAACCTCGCCCCCACCCACCCCCAAAAAACAAACAAACAAACAAAAAACGTGCATTCAAATCCATGTTTGGGGTCCGCTTTGGAGAGGAAGCGAAATTAAGATGCTCGCCCCTCTGAATGTATCCATGTTGATCTTTCAGATGCTCTCCTCCTCCAAGATCTAATTAAGCCCTAATGTGGAGCTCCCCACAGCCCGGGAGCTTTCCCTCCTCTGACCACTTTCAGTCTTCCGAGCGTAGTTAAGTTAGCACTCAACCATTTGCAGCCTGGTGCAGTCCTGTATTTCTGCATGTGAGTGTGTGATGGGGTAGATGCCAACTCTGCCAGCTCCTAGCTAACCTGAAGGTCCATCTGAGACCTGATGGCACTCCAGCCACATCCTAATTTGGAGTGAGGGTAGAGGATGGGGAGCTAGACAATGCTTAGAGTGAACACTTTGGCGGGGAACGTACAGAAACCTCTCCTTTCAAAGACTAATGTGAGCGCTGATGGATTCTTTGTGCCATTTCTGTCTGCTGGGGTAATGGGAAGGCCAGTACGTTGTGTTCCAAAGGAAAAATGTTCTCTAGCCTTGGTAATCTTTGCCATGCTGGCTTGTGGCAGAGAAAACAACATTACTTCTAAATTTTCTCAATGGAGTGAGATGTGTGTAATGTATAATAATCTATAAATAAGCCTTTAGGAAGCATCTATGTGTTTCTTTTTAGATGTGTTCAAGCCAACTATAATTTAATATGAATTCTAGATGATATGTAATATTTTTATTTGCTACTTCATTGCTCAATGTTTCATATAAACCTGAAGAGGAAAAAAACACACAGTCCCACATATAAAAGAAGAAGCAGATGGCTAAATGTGACCATGGGAGAGAAGCAGTGAATGGAGTGGGTCCCGAGTGGAGGCTTCCCGCCCTGGGCCTGGACCGAGATGGAACGGAGGGAATTTCGGATGTGTGGTTACCTGTGTTTGTTAGCCATTTGTTTTTAAGCCACTGTGTTTTAAGCAGGCCATTAGTATTCAGAAGAATCCACAGGTATCTTTGTTATGGCTTTTTTCTATCTTTTAAATGTACATATAAATGAGTATGTATTATTTATAGATGTCTTTGGACTCAGAAACATCGAGCTTGAGAAGTAATTCAGCAAGGAATATTTGATTTACTGCTCGCTGGAGAGGAGAGGGAAGACAGGAGGACTTTCCACAGGAAGGAAGGCTGGGTTGTGATAACTTGTTTAACCTTTCTAGGGGGCTTTCCTGGAATCTTCCGTTACCGTTAAACGGTAGGAAGACGACTGGGTGAAAGAAAGAATGGCAGCCAGGGGTGAGGAAGCCACCGTGGTCATCCTCGCTCTCCTGCTCATCAGCTCTATGACCTCAAGCTTGTCACTCACCTTCACTCGCTTGTGGTTTCCTGCCTGTACCTGGACATGAGTCTGCACCAGCCTGCAGCCCAGTGATGTGGTGCATTCGTATTGACTGCTCTGGGCTCTGGCCCGATGCCTAGGCTGCTGGGTTCCTTTCCAGACGTGCGGTGAGGTTGGTGAGTGGTGGTTCCGTGCTTTTACACACGGGACGTGAAGCCATGTGTGATCAAGCCACTTGCATACCCTGGTAGAGATCAGGAAAACTGAATTTGCTGCTAATTCTGTTTGCAGTTCCTGGGCTGTTTCTAGATTGGCCAAGAAAAACAGAGCACTTAGGAAATTCCTGGGAATGACTGCTTTCTGCCTGGGTACGGGAAAACATGCCTGTCTGTGGTTTATTTTTAAATGGATAACTCATCATATCTGGGTAAAAACTACTGTAATCTTCAAAGGCTTTTCTTTCACAATTTTTTTTTTCTCTGAGAGTATGGAAACAGCCTCAGATCTATTCACATAAAACAGCTTTTTACTGAGTAAGGTAGCAATGCCTCTCAGACCCTCTTGGGGGCAGGAAGAGTTTTTCAGCTGCTGGCTCTACAGTCTGGGGTTCAGAGGAGCGCTGAAATGAGGAAAGAGAAGCCGTAACTGGCAGCATCTGCCCTCAGGCCTGGAGTTTGGTTTACCAAATGCTGGGGAAGAGGAGGGAGGAAGAGGGATGAAACTGTCCTCTCAGAGGAAATTCGGGGAGATAGCTAGAGGGAGCAGAGACTGGCAGCTGACCAGTGACAGGTCTCCCTAGGACTCCTATGCACAGGGCCAGCCCACTAGCTCCCAGAGAAGATCCCTCGCCGTTCATCAGTCCCGCACATGCTCACTACATGGGAGACAAGACACCATCAGTGTGATTCTCAGTCCTCTCCATGGCACTGTAGGTATTTTGGGGGCACCTATTCTGTGCTTCAGTTGGCAGCCATGGCAATAATAAAGGCCATAGCCATCTGTTATATGTGCCATGGGCTATGCTAAGCCCATGGCACATTTGAGCATTTAACTCTCAGAAAAGCATGGATGTTCAGCGATATCACCCCTACTGCACAGGTGAGGAGGTAGAGGCGGGTGGGGGTGTGGTGATGGGAGTCACCAGTGTGATTTCCCTGCCATTTACTAGATTTAGACCTGGGTCTGTTGGAGTTACGTCCTCCATGCTCCTCACCAATGCATGGCCTGAGCCAGCCCTGAGCCAGGTGTGTCAGGGATGAAGACAGAAATCCAGAATGAAGCTCTGACGGCCATGCAGGCCACGCCTGAGACCACAGGATTCAGATTGGGAGAAGGGGATCCCAGACCTCTCAGCATCTCCGTGAGGGGACCAAAAGCCCACTGAGCCTACAAGCCCATCTTGTTTTACTCTGTGATGTCACTTTTTCCCCATCACTTCTCCCCAAAGTTGTCAAGAAGCCAAGGTCCAAAGGGACGGGGCTGCTGAGGGGCCCTGAGCAGTAGCAGCCCTGGCAGTGAGCGGACATTGGATCCAGTGAACTTGTTTGGTGGCTGCCTCTCCTGTCTTCATGACTGTCTCCAGCCCCCTGACCTGTAGAACTATGGCCCAGAAAGAGGGCTCAGGGTGTTTTCTGATGAGGTTGGCCAGTTCAGTGCTTGAGATACAGGTCAGAGACTCCCCTGAAGAATTGAGGGTCAGTCACTCTGAGCCCCAAGGTCGGTCACCAGGAAAGGGATGGGGCAAGTGGAAGGGAAGAGGGAAGTCCTACTCTCTCCGGGCTCAGCTTGTGAGGTCCAGACTTGAGGTGGGCTTTTGCCTGGGTGTGAACTCCTCTGTGGTTCGTGCTAAGGTGGGGGCCACCCCATGGAGCTGGGATGGGCCCTCCTGGAGAGGAAGAGCCAACTTGTCTGGCCACATACTACTTCCTCTTCCTACTGCTCTTACCCACGTCCTGGCTGAGTGTTGTGTTTTACTCCCCAAGACTAGACAAGTCTTGTTAAAATGTTCTAGCCTGGTCCCAGGAGTGTCAGGGAGAACCACGGCAAGAGACTCAGCCATATCTGAGTCAGAGTTTGAAGTGGGCGGCACTGCTATGGACAACGCGGTGGTGGGTATGCTTCCTCCATCGATGCTCCACCCACCGGGCGACCTGGCAGGTGCTGGAGAGGAGGGGACTGCATGGCTCTTATCACCAGGAAGGAGAGGGACACCTGGACCCACCGCAGCTCAGCTTGGGAGCGTCGGCAGCTGGCCTCCCTGTCGGTAAAGTAGGATGTCCACGCCTGCCCTTCCTCTCCCGGGGTCCGCATGGCCGTCTAATGAGGGTGAGAAGATGCAGAGGCACTCCAAAGAGCCCACAGCATCCGCAAGTGTGAAGCGTCGTCATGAAAAGCTTAAATTTATGGGTCTGCAGGAGAAGCAACATCTGGGAAGGAATTATTGCAATTGAAAGGGAGGATGCAGGCCTGTGTACAAGAGCGAAATGTGGAAGCAGTGTCTGATTTTTTTTTTAAACTGATTTGTATTCCAGTCATGAAACGTTGGTATGAACTTCCAGATGTTCAAAGCAAAATTGTCGAAAATGCGTTGACTCTTGTAGGCATCTTCCTTCCTTCAACACAGCTTTACTGAGCACCTACTACGTGCCAGCCACTGCACGCTCTGCCGACGTCTTAAATGCCACTGTGGGCATGTCAGGAGGTTAGGGCCACCAGCACCCCACCCCTCCCTCATCTTGTAGTCTTCAGAAAATGCCAGGACCGCACCAGTTCTGGTTCCAGTGACCGGCAAATCTGCATTAACCAGGGCGCATGTGCTGGTGCTGTGTGGTGGACTGAATTGAACAAGTCTTAATTTAATTGCTGGGAGTCGATTTGCAACTTTTTTTTTCTGCAACATTTCAGTCTGGGTTTCTGACAGTCTTGTCATGGCATAACTTAGGTTCCCGTCAGACTGCAAACACCCCATTTTCCTTATCTGCCCATTCTCCTTGCCCAGTGCAGATGAGAAGGTCCCAAAGAGGGGCCACCAAGAAACCTCCTTGGGTGACACATGTGTCCTTATCGTTATGTTCTCCAGTGATTTGCCTCAGGAGTGTGTACTCCACAGAATGAAGGAAAACCTTCAGGGAGGTGTTTTTAGGAGGAAAAGGAGAGAAGGCAGGTGGGAGGGGATCCAGGGAGGGCAGTGGATGAATGGTCACAGAAGCAGAGAAGAACTTGGGGTGTCTAGGGGACAGCAGGCCCAGGCCATACAGGACCCAGGGAAGAGTCTGGATGAGTTCTCTGGGGCCCAGGCCAGGGAGAGATTTGGGGCAGGGAGGGCACCTGTTATGGGCTTGAGCACAATCCCTCTGGCTGCTGTGGAGCCGCTGGGGGCCTGTTGCTGTGAACCAGCTGGGAGGTGGGGAAGCCTAGCCCCAGGCAGCAGTAATGGACATAGAGAGAACAGGTGACCAGGTCACCCAGCGCACTATTTGAACAATGCTGTGTGTGTGACAGGAGCTAGAGAAGGAGGAGTTGGGGCTTTAAACAGAGGGAGGTGGCAGTGCTGTGCCTTGAGATAAGGGTCCAGAAGTAGCAGGTTTGGAGACAGTCAAGATATTAATGCATGCATTCCCCGTGGCAGGAGGGGGATGTAAATTGATTCTTAGAGTGGGAAAGGTAGTGCAAAAACCCATAGATGTTGCAATGGCTTATGACCCTCCAAAGCTCCACCCTACCCGACAAAATCTTATTCTTTAGAATTGAATTTCTTTCATTAGAAAGAATTTCAATTTAATTTAATTTCTCTCTTGGGGGAGGGAAGATAATGGAAAAAGGTTGAGAAGCACTAAGTTAATAGAAATGGAGAATTGGGGAGCTGCCTCACTGCTGACAGAGGTCTTGTGGTTGGGGTGGGGGCAGTCTGTGGCCTCTGTGTTGTGGGAGGGTCTGCATAGGGTGAGGGGATCACTTGGGAACCTGACCACTACCAAGGCACCTGGAGGCTTCGAGAATCGGGCAGCCAATGGGTCCTAGGGTTGGTTTGGGCTCCCTGGGAACTGATGAGGACCTCTGCTGACACCTGTACTTCAGAGGTGACTCCAGCGTGAACACAGGACAGCTCTAGTCTCCTCCTCAATGGGGGTCCCAGGAACAAGGTGGCCGGGTAATTGGGAGCAAGACGTGGGATGGGAGGCACAAATCTAGAATTCCAGTTCTGGCTCCCTCCCTCATTTTTTGCCATTTAACTTGCAATTCTTATTTTTCACAAGCCTCAGTTTCGTCATCTATAAAATGGGGGAATTAATAGTCATCAACTCCTAAATTTGTTAGAAAAGGTAAATGAGAAAATGTGAATGAGTTAAGCTTCGTAAACTTCAAGCATTATGAAAATTGTGTGATTGCATCTCAGTGAGGAGTCACGGCCTCTGAAGTTCCTGCCTGTCTTTGAAGAACACATGCTCACACAAAAGCTTGCCAGGCACGGTATCCATAACATTAGAGTAAGTAACAGATCTCATCAGTAGCCATTTCTAGCTCCTTAATGGAAAGAGGAAATGTCTGCCTTCTGCCGGGTGGGCTCTCATAAGGTACTCCATCTTTGTGTCTCCATCCTGCCCTCTTAAAAGCAGAGCTTTCCAGATCCCTTGGCCCATGAACTGTCATGAACCTGATGGATAAACCTTCTGAGAGCATTTATTTGGGATTGGCAAGATGCCTGCAGCCTTTGGTGAACCCATGGTTGATATTACAAGGGGGTGGCCTGTTCTTCTGTCTTCTCAAAAGAAAGAATATGTGAACCAGCAAGATACATTCAGAACAGACATCCGTGACCCATGCCAGGTGTGCTGGACAGCTCTGCCCTGGGCTGACAGGAGGGGGTGTGGTAGCTGGTTTTCTCGCTACAGTTTTCAGCCTCCAGTTCCTTTGCTTTTTTTCTTCTAAGGAAGAAAGAATCCCCATTTCCTAGCTGGTTGAGGGGTGGCGTGCTACCCAGTGCTGGAGATATGATTGGGTAGCATGGTCAAGACCCAGGCAGGGCTGCTCTGTAATCCTGCCTCAAACAGGAGATTCCATAGTTGGTTTCACCTCTTACAGCAATTTCTCTCAATAAACAAAAAATCCTGGGACTCTTGTTTAAAATTCTCTTGGTTATCAATTTGGTTCAAGTCAGGAACCATCTTTATTTATAGGCCTAGAGTTAGAATGGGTCTCAAACATTTCTTTGAGTTTAATTTTGAAGAATTCCTAGCTTTTAGGCAGTTATTTAACCCAAAGAGCCCATTCAAGTGTCTTGCTTTCATATTGCCTTTTACGCCCTGTCAAACTCAAAGACCCATTTCACAGATATTGATTTACTAGCCACTGTATTTTTTAAAACTAAATTAGAACTCCCTCATCCTTTGGCTTTTGAATTTTATTATCCTTAAGCCTGGAAGCTGTCATTTGATGATGAAATTAGTGGGAAAGGGCCAGTTTGACCAGAGATATCAGAAGTCAAGTCCTGAGATAGCGTCTTCCTCTCACCTGGAGATGGAAACCATACCTGTCTATCTCCCTGTGCTCTCCTGGGTTCATTCCTGAGACTCATTTTCCCAGGCCGTGATCTTTGGAAACAAAGTTTTTACAGCGTTAACTTGGGAACAAAATTATTACTAGAAATTGGTTTGTAGTAACTTATTTTAAAATCACTTCAAATACCACGTGTGCCGTTACAGTAGAATGTGTTTAGGTACTTGGGTATAGCATGTAGGCCATCTAAGAAGAAAGGATAATGAAGGGTGGTGTATGATACACCACCATGTGATGGGCGCCGTGGAGCAGAGATTCAAATAATAAGATACTCTGTCCTCAGGACGCCCAGGATTTGACCGCAAGGGGGAGAGTTTGGATAGAGGAAGAAATACAAGAGGAAATAAATAAAATCTCTGCAACAGGAAGTAATGCTGATGTGAGCTGAGAACCCTTAGAAACCCCTCACAGGAGGACCTTCTGGCTGCGGAGGGCAGCGATGTCCTGAGGAAGATGCTACTTGCCCGGGGACTCTCAGTAGCAACACTGAGATGATGAGAATGAGGATTAGGGACCCATTTCTCTGGTTTTCAGAATGGGAAAGGAAGGTTCCTAGGAATTACAGAACTTTGCCATATCACAAAAGTAAGAGGAGTTGGAATTCTAATTCAGATCTCATTCCAAAGTGCTGCTTTTACCCTTCTCTGGGAATGTATCCATTAGAGCCTTGACAGGAAAAGACACATTCAAATGTGTGATTTGAAGAGAGTTAAATGAAAGGATTATTCACAAAAGTGTAGGCACGTGTGAAGGGATCACAGCAGTACAATACCCCAGGGCTTATAATGGGTGTGGGGCCTTTATACCCTCTAAGCCTAGGGCAGGGGAGGGAGCTGTTTGTTACTGGAACCCAGACAGGTAGCTCTGTGGAGCCCTCCCAGGCCAACCAGAGCCGTGACCTTCAGTTGAAGAATATAGCCAGCCCATGAAGGCGCTGCAGGCAGGATGGGAGTTTGGGGAATAAGAATCCGACCACATCCCCCGGCTCCTGCTGTTACCTGCATTGGCTGAAACTAACCAGAGGTTGCAGGTCTCAGAGCACGAGTGATGGCCTCCATGCAGATCGGAGGAGCCTCCCAAGGCACAGAAGAGGGAAGACAGGACACCTGGAGGGGCAGACAGAAGAGTTCCAGCAGAGCCTGTACTATGGAACGTGTCAGCTCGTGTTAAGATCTTTTCATAAGCACATTAGGGAAAAGTCCCAATAAACTTGGCTTTGCATGTGGTTTATTTTTGTTCAGAATCTTGTAGTTATCCCCTCTAGAAGTGGCCTCTGGGGACCACAGTGGAGGAAGGATGAGGCCATTGTCATCAGAACAAGTTAGACAGCCCTGGTGGCTTGCCTCCCTCCACTGCCCCTCCAAGCGCCTGTCTGGCCTGTGCCATATTCATCCGGTGCAACCTGGGTAGTTGCTCCATCCAGGTTAAAGAGAAGGGAAGCACATTAATTTGTGACATTGGCTTCAGAGAGGTTTGTCACAAGAGAATGAGAGCTCCCTCTACTTGGTGTCTTTTAATTAGCAAGTAGCCTTTACAGTAGCCTACGAGGCCCTACGTGATCTACATACTCACCTCTCTGGCCTAATCTCCTGCTAGAATCTTCCTTGGCCAGCGACATTGGGCCTTGGTGATGCAGGGACCGTCATTCCCCCACCAGGGTGTTTACACCGGCTCTTCCCTGTGCCTGGAATGCTGTCCCCCAAGTACCCCACTCCTCACCTTCATGTGTGCGCAGATGTCATTTTCTCATGAGGCGTCCCCTGACCACTCCCCTGAAACTGCATCACAGGCCCCCAGCTCTCATCCTCTGCTTTACTTCTTCTCTAGTAAGTAGCACTGACTACCTTCTAATACGCTATACCATTGGTACTGATTTCTTAAGTTTGTGCTTATTGTATGTTTCCACCTACTTCTAGAAGATGAGCTCCATAAGGGCAGGAATTTTTGTTGTCGGTGTTCACTCATGCATTCCCAGTGCCCAGAACATAGCCTGACACAGAGCAGGCTGACATATTGAATGAATGAATGAATGAATGAATGAATGAATGAAATTCTCAACGATCTAAAAATAGTCTGACTGCTGTCTCCCAGACTTCTCCACCAACACGTCTCTGCCAAAGATCTTTCCCAGAAATACATCGATCATCTTATTATCACCAGTACTGTCAATATTCTGTGGCCAAAGGAATGGATTTATCCATGTGTTTCACATACACTTGGTAGAGGAAATGTACTCACGATGTTGGCTCTGTGTCAAAATTAAATGGTGACCTTGGCTTACTTTGCTTCCCCGCAGAGGTTATTTCTTAATCGTAAAGGGAACACTCTATCCTTGGGAAAAATAATATTTTTGCCACTTTCAGCTTTAAAATGGCTATTTGATATGGCTGGCATGTGTCTCTGTCAGAGGCAGCTGAAAAAGCTTAGGTTGAAAGGCTTTGAGAAAGCCCCCGTGTGTTGTTGGAGAGCAGCTCGCCATAAGACGGAATTAGTTTACAATAACTTATTTACCTGTCCAAATCCTTCATATCACATTAAAGCTTTCCCCCGCTATCCGGGACGCTGGAGTGCTAAGAGGAAAAAGGGAAATCAATTGATAATGATATATTCAGTTTAGAAAAATATATTGATTCCCAGGTAATGACAGTCGTGGGTTTTTGCTGGGGAGAATGCCATTTCCTGTCGTGAAGATGGCTTTCACATAGATTCCATTTGAAACAGGGAACTAGGAATAGCCCTGCCTCTCCTTAATAGATAGCCTTTTTCTTCTAAGTATTAAATCTATCTATATATATATACTTTTTTTTTTTAAAGTCTCTCCAGGGAACCCATCTTTTGCCTCCTCAAGGTCTTCTTGCCCATTGTCTAAAAAAACTAACAATTTGTTTTTGTAATTCTAGAGTTTGTGTCCTGTACTCTTTTCAGCATTAGATTAAAGATTTTCATTTCTTATTTTTTTCCATCTCTGGAGTATGTTGGTTTAGATTAGACGGAAGACAAAGCTACCGTGTTTCCCCGAAAATAAGACCTAGCTGGACAATCAGCTCTAATGCATCTTTTGGAGCAAAAATTATTGTAAGACTCGGTTTTATTTTACTATAATATAAGACCTGCTCTTTATAATATAATATAATATAATATAATATAATATAATATAATATAATATAATATAATATAATATAATATAATATAATATAATATAATATACCAGGACATATTAATTTTTGCTCCATAAGATGCATCAGAGCTGATTGTCCAGCTAGGTCTTATTTTCGGGGAAACACGGTATTAGTCTCTCCCTTATTTAATGTTAATGGGTCCACCATGGGGATTAGGGCTTTGTGTGTTTGGGGACTGGGTAAAGGATATCTAGTGTCTCCTCCCTGGGGTTCTCTGCTGCCCACTTGGCCCCCTTATCTGAGAGTGCCATGGCAGAGTTTGGGCACAGCCTGTGTGAGATTGTCCACACTGGGAAATCCAAGATAGGGACAAGCTTCTACTTAGGGTGGGGACCATCTACCATGTTTCCCCCGAAAATAAGACTGGTCTTGTATAAGGTTTGCTCCAAAAGACGCATTAGGGCTTATGTTTAGGGGATGCCATCCTGAAAAATCATGCTAGGGCTTATATTCCAGTTAAGTCTTATTTTCGGGGAAACATGGTAAGATGCTTGCAAAAGATGGTACCTTTTCCTCACCGTACTGCTACCTTTTTCCTCCCCATCTCTTTCTAGACTGTCTGGCCTTCTGGTGATGCTCACACTGAGCTAAGTGTTGGTGGCCATCGAGGGTTTTGCATCCTGGGGACGAATCCAGAGCTTGCCAGAGACGGACAGCGCAAGGTAGGTGTCTGCTCAGCTCACCTGAGCTGAGAAATAAAGGCATCAGACACGGGCACAGCCAGCTGTTTTCACGACCACTGATTTTCTGAGGGAAGTGAGGAAAATATAGCTAGCTC
Source organism: Rhinolophus sinicus (assembly GCF_036562045.2). Classification (NCBI taxonomy): domain Eukaryota; kingdom Metazoa; phylum Chordata; class Mammalia; order Chiroptera; family Rhinolophidae; genus Rhinolophus; species Rhinolophus sinicus. Next base: position 15,046,533 of record NC_133755.1, read on the forward strand.
TCTCTCCCTTTCGGTTGGTGACATTTTTACCATAGATGTGAGATTAACCGGTACCCAGAGCCTAGGGACCCAGTCTTCCTGGGATCGACCTATGAACATTGCTGAATCTCTTCTTCACCTTGCTAGGTCTCGGGTTCCCCAGAGGGTGGATTTGGGGTCAGCCAGCAGCGAGGTGACCCTCAAAAACTATAATTCTTCTTTTGTAATTTAACTTTTCTCATTATTAAAATAGGATTGTAAATGCCATTAAAATATTATTTGTTCATTATAAAAAATATTTTAAAGATAGCACCTATAGTTATATGAATTATTATAATCCCAAGAAATAATTATTTTAGTGTCTCTCTCCAGGCTTTTTTCTATGCACATACATAAAGTGTGCACACACACTAATACACACACACACACACACACACACACAAGTGGGATCGCACTATATGTACTCTTCGGTGGTGTGCTATTTTGACTTCACAATATGTTGCAGGTTCCTTTCTTTGTCAGTAAATGCAAATCTATAGCATTTTTAAAGGCTTCCTATATATGATAATCTACATGATTTACTTAACTAGGGCCCTAATGATGGACATTTAGTAAATTTTCAAAATTTCATCCTTACATACAATATCACAAAAAATATTTTTGCGTATATCTTTGCATAGTGGTTTGATTATTTTCTTGGATTAAATTTATAGAGATCTGGCCTAAAATTTTGATTAGGATTCTCAAACCTAGATTGTGAAGACCAGGCAGCCAGGAGAATTTGGGGGAATGTGGCCTACTTTGTGAGGGCAGGAACCCGATGAAAGAATCTGCAAGGTTGTTTTAATACCCGCCCAGCATGCTGGGAATGTGCCTGCAGAAACTAGGGAGCCTGGAGCATGTCTTGGTGGCCAACACCAAGTTCCCAACACTCACCCCATTTATCATTGCTCAAGGAGCAGGGGCTGGGCCTGGAATGAAGGCTGCAGAGTTGGGGCCTGGGCACTGGGATTTAGGACAGTTGAGCCTGAGCTGGCCCAGCCTAGCATGTCTTGGTGGCACTTGAGCCTTTAAAAGTCCATTAGTCAAAGCCACCTCTGCATAGCACAAGGACTGGTGCTGGATGAGCACAGGTCATAGCTGCCCCAGGACTGCTCATTCTCAGCAGCTTTCACATCCTGGTATCCTCTGACCAGGAGCCTCGTGGCCTCTGCCTGGGGCCAGCTTACGGCCTGAACTCCATCCAGCTTCCTTCCTCAGCAGGACCAGAGCAGCAGACCAACAAGACTCCTGCCATGTCCAGATTCTCTACTGGCCAGAAAGCTTTCTCTTTGGACTCAGAGACAGTGGGGTTGGGGAGAGCAATGGGTTTGATCGTTCTTATGTTGGGGTCTTCTGTTCCCTGCCACTGACGCAGGGTGGCACATGGCTCTTATTCATCCTGACCTTCGAGGTGCATGTATTTCAGGATGGGGAGGGATCGGCATACCTAAGAGGATACACCCCTTATGCACATATTAAATCTCTGTACCTGCCAGACTGGTGTCCCCACTTGAACTCATGCCGGCTTTCCCTGCCATCTGGTGGGTACCTGGAAGATGGAATCCCATCTGATTCATCTCTGTATTCTCCCATCCCCCACTCTCAGCTAGCACTGCTCTGGCTTTCAATAAACAGCACTGTACCAACCACCACTTTTCCTGGGAGCCTCACAGCACACGGCTTGGTGCTGGGTTGCACTTTTCCCTCACGTGCAGGACTCCCATTGATTCCCAAGAAGATAGGAACGTTCCACAGGCCACGATGGCCCCTGGTGCCCAGTGGAAGAAGCTATCACTTTCCTATGGAAACGGGGCCAGATCACTGGGCTCCGTGTGTCCTGCTCCACAACGGGGCCTGTTCCACTGCAAAGCATGAAGGGCTGCTCTCTGCTCGTCAGCGGTTTGATGAAAATCACCCCGTAACCGGGAACGTGGTGCCAGAACCATCTAGCGGGAATGAAATCTGATACCCGCACTGCAGTGTATAGTCCTGGCTGGGATGGGGCTGACAGGAGGTGACACTGAGCACCTAGTTTGTGCAGAATCTAAGGCTGAGCCAAAAGTGGCATTAACATGCAGACACCCAGGCTTTGGAGGTGGTGAAGGGCAAACATCGGTTCCCATCTATGCCGAGGGGCGTCCTGTGCACCTCCGCAGCTTCCGTCCCTGTGACTGTCTTGGTACTGCCCCCCGAAGCCCTTTGTCCCCCTGTGCGTCCTGCATCCTGGGAGGACATTGCAAATGTCTCCGGACTGGGAATTGTTCCGCTAGAGAATGTCATGTGCTGTGCCTGGGACTTCCGCCATCATGGCAGCCTCACCCAGCAAAGCTGACCCAAAGATGCCCGCCCTGTTCTGACCACACTCCCTGTGCTTTGCTTCCTTCATGCCCTCGCTCCAGATGCCTTGCTTCATTGGACCCCCAGGCCCTCCTCCCTCCTTTTCTTTCTTACCATCCCCCTCTTGCCTCCATGGCTTCCACTCCAAGGACGGACTATGGGCAGACATTTCCGTGCTGCTGCCACCAACACATACACTCTGTTGTCCATTCGTCCTGTGTTCTTGCTGCCTCTCCTGGCCTTGCCCTGGGAACCCTACGGGCCATCAGAGGATCCTCTTTTCCTACCCATCACATTGATGTGCCCACATGTTCTTTCCTAAGCCGTTGTCATAGTTTCTCATATTAACTCACGTTGCAACGGACCAGGTTCTTTCCTGTCTTTGCCAAGTCTAAGCAGTGGTTCGCAAGCCTGACTGCATATTAACGTCACCTAGGGAAATTTTTAAAATCCTGATATTTAGACTTCACACCAGATCAGTTCAATCATCTCTCTGAATGGGACCCAGGCATTAGTGTATTTGTGAAGCTCCACAGGCAATTCCAGTGGAAGGCCGAGGTCAGAGCACTGCCGCCTGGAGGCCAATCTGTGACCCACCTGTAGCAAACATAGGGGGCTTTGTACGTGTGGTTTCACGGAGGCAGCAGCTCCTGGGCCATTCCCTGCTCTTCTCTCTGCTTTTGATTTATGTTGGCTTACATGTATCCTTTTAAGTCTCTGGCAATCCTTTCTGGAACTCCAGGAGGTGAAAACAAACAGAATAGAAAGCTTCCTGCTTTTCCCTGGCTGGGCCTTGGGCACAGCTCCCGCCCCTGTCAGGCCTCCTAGGGCAGAGGGTTGCAGACCCCTTCCCCACCCACAGCGTGCAGCGATGTCCTATTTGGGACAGCCTGCAGTGGGCGATGGCAGCCATTTCTGCCAGGAGCTCTCCAAGGCCCAGGAAAGAGGCTGAGTCAGTTCATAGCATCTGTGTGCTGAGACGGGACTGAGGGTGGCGTCACTGCCCAGGACAGTGGCTGTGCCACCATTGTCTGTGCCCTCCTTGGTCTGTGAAATTCAGCCACGGAGAACAATACACTGAAATTATTGGTCAAAGGCAGGAGATGCCAGAGGTGGGATCTTTCTCCATTTCTGGAAGCAGAGCACTTCAAGAACAGCATACACCCGGGCAGTTCCCCTCAGCTGATGGGCCTGGAGTGGGGCGCACTCAGTAGCTCACGCTAGCTGCAAAACCTCATTTGGCACCTGGGCTAGAAATACTTTATCTGCAAACCTTAGTTTATTTTTGTGGCCAAGTTTGATTTTCTGTGTGACTTGTTTTCTTCCTTATCTTGCACCTGCCCCAGTGGCCAGGCTGTAGGAACAGCTGTGATTCTGTGCCCCATGGGAGGGCACCAGGTCCAGGAGGCATGGGGGTGACACCCCGCATGCATTCTGCAAGCTTTGCTGTGCACCGTCAGTGCTCAGAGGGAGGGCTGCCTCTTTCTGATTTGCACAAAAGTTCCGAATAGGCCGGTGGTGTCCCCGCCAGAGTCCTGCTCAGGGAAAGCACCTGCACACCTGTCCAGGGCCCGTCTGTGGGCTTCTGTCCCTTATTGATGACCTCATACATCCACAGGTTGCTCAAAAGAACTTTTAAGCATTTGTCTTCTCATCGTAAATCCTCTCTCCCTTCCTCTCCCCGCCCCCCACAACATGACAGGTAGTGTCAGGAGCGCTGAGGCTACGGAGGAGCACCTACCACCATCCAGTCCTTCATTTCTTCAGGCACTTACTGGCAGCCGCATTGTATATTGTTCTAGGTCCAGCGTCCAGTGAGATCAGACTATAAAGTCCTGTCCCCAAGGAGCTGGCAGCCCAGTAGGGAGACCAGCAAGTAAATGCCTTCTTGTAATAAATGTGATAAAGGCAACAATGGGAATTTATACAAAGTGCTGTAAGAGAACACCTCATTCACTCGACAGATATTTCTTGAGCAGCTACTATATGCCAGGCATCCCTCTAGGCACTGGGGATACAGCCGTGACCATTTGAGACAAAATTCCTGGCCCCGAGCTCATGTTTAAGAGGATGGGAGTGCTCCGCAGCTAACAGTTTGGTCAAAACCGCAGGCTTCCAAAAAGAGGTGGCGTTAGGCTGGACATTGAAGTCTAGGGTGTGTGTGTGTGTGTGTGTGTGTGTGTGTGTGTGTGCAGGGAATGTTCCAGGCAACAGGAACAGCTTGTGCAAAGGCCTGGCGATACAAAAAGATGAGAGCGCTCAGAGACTCTTTGGGCAGCCACTGCCCCACCCCTGATTTGTTCGAATGTACACGACCAAGGTCATAGAACTTATTTTATCTCCTTTCATAACCTAGTGCTTTTAGGTTGCAAAGTGTTTTCACATTTCCTGTACTTGGTTCTGAGATGGACCCCAGAGGGTAGACAGAGAGGGTTTATTATGGCCATTCATTATATTAGGTTGGTGCAAAAGTAATTGTGGTTTTTGCAATTATTTTTAACCTTTTAAACTGCAATTATTTCTGCACCAACCTAATACCAAGCAGCAAACTAAGGCCCAGAGATCACCAGCATGTTGCCCAAAGTCACACAGCCGATCAAAGCTGAGCAGGACCTAGAGTCCTTGTCTCCTGGTTCCTATTCCAGAGGCTTCTCCTGTCCCCATGCCAACTGTTCCTCCTTGTATTGAAGCCTAAAGAAGTCTGGGCAATTGTCAGTCATATGCGTGCCTGTCTTCTACAAACATTAAGTGAGCACCTACTATGTGTCGAGCCCAACATTGAGTGACCATCCTCTGGGCCTCAATGTCATCCCAACCCAAGCCAGGAAGAAAACTGAAAGAGTCACGACTGGGTTGTCCTTCCTCCCACCTGCCATGACCCTAAAGACCATGGGTCAACCAGACCCAGGCTGTCACCCACTTGTACCAGGTTGCACAGGGAACAGAATTACCGCCACAGGCTGGACGCCCTCCACTCACTCACTGAGTCTCCTCATCCAGGCCACTCGGAGGTGCATTAATTACAGCTGCCAATACAGATTTTTACTCTTACTTGTAAGTGAGCTGGATGCTAAAAGAATGGGGGAGACTTAAGCCTCATTCACAGAGCTAGAGCTGCCGGTGTAAGACAGTAGCAGCTTAGCAACCCTCACGGGCCCTTCCTTTGATTTGTAGCAACTCATTTAGATAAAAGCATCTGGTTTGTGAGGTAGCAACAACAACAAAATCATTAAAAGCATATTTCTGCTTTTACAAAGTAACCTAGTAACAGCCCAGGAGGTAACAATTAACGTACCCCCCTCCTCCAGATACACAGACTGGTGCTCAAACGGGGAAATGAAAGTCAGGACACAGAGAGGGTCTACCCGGGGTCCTTCCTCAGATCAGCGCTTATGGATGTGCAGGAAGCAGCCCCCACCAGCCCCCCCCCATTAACGCGTGGTGGAGGCATCCTGCCTCCCCATTCCAGAATAAACAATGCGATTATTTATTTAGCACCAGTTCAAAGCTTTCTCAAATGCACTCAAAGTGCTCTGCCATCTTGCGTAGGTGTGCACTGAGCTGCGCTACTGCTGACTCTGGGAATCTGATCAAGTAAATCTGACCCTGTACCAGCTAGCCAGACTCGCCTCCCATGACCCCCACCCCAGCATGTGCACGCACACGCACACACATGCGTGTACACACGCACATGCGTGCACACACACATGCACACACACATGGCCTCTGCGCCCACCCAGACACACCGCTGGGCTCCTGACTGACCCTGCTTTGCACCTCTGGGCACTTGTCCTGCTAAGCCCAAATCTCCCAGAAGAGCCCCTCACATCCCTACCCATCTCCTGGCAAAGTGCTCCCAGCCACCCACCCATGGGAATTTTCTCTCCTTGGATTTCCTGGCACTGTTACTCGCCAGCACCCATTAGGTTTTTCTTGGGTCAAGTGCAGTCCTTTTACTGTCCAGTGTGCTCAAGGCTCATGCCCCAACCACTGGGAGCTCTCTTGGGCTTGGAGAGCTCTCTGAAGAGCTGAGCACTTACTGAACACTGAGAAGGAACTGATAATAGAAAAAGTCAACTCACGTGGCCTCTAGCTGTGCTTCTAGGCTGCTGGGTCCCTCAGCCCCTCCTCTTCCTTCTATCACAGAACCCTCTCACCGGGCAGCCGGCTGTTTCCTTGTCTGCCTTGGGAGACAGCTGGGCATCCCCTGAGGGCAGGAGCTGTGTCTCGGTCGCTGTGTCCCTCCCCAAAGGTGGCACAAAGAAGGCTTTTGAATGTTCATGGGACGAGTGTTGTTGGCATACATGCTTCACTGGAAAGCATCTCATTTAACCTGTCTCACCTGTGTGTTCAAGGACCAGCCATACCTGTCAGAGCAGCTCACAGCTGCCCACTGGAGGGCAGTGAGGACAATGTACTGACCCTTTCCTTCCAAGGTCGCTGCCCCCTGGGGACACCAATGTGCCCCAGGCTGGAGCTCTCCCTTGTGCTATTACAGGCATAGTTCACATCCAGGAGGGCCCTCCTGGAACCCAGGGTCTCAGAATGCTCAATTTCACATTTAAGCTACCTTTAGAAAGGTGTTTCCCATCTTCAAAGGGGCCTCCCAGCACGCATGCATTCATTCATTCATTCATTCATTCATTCATTCATTCATTCGGGAGACGTTTATCGTAAGCAGCATAGTATAGTGGTCAGCACAGGCAGAGGAACCGACTGCCGGGGTCCTAATCCCAGCCCTGCCCTTTACGAGCTGTGCAACTAACAGACCATTATTGGACCTCCCGTGCCTCAGTGTCTTCATCTGAAAAACAGGGTTTATCATACTACCTACCTCACATGGTGGTTGTAAGGATTAAGTGAGTTAGCATAACACAGCACCTACCCTGTTTCCCCGAAAATAAGACCTAGATGGACCATCAGCTCTAATGCATCTTTTGGAGGAAAAAAATAAGACTGGGTCTTACATTAATGTTTGTTCCAAAAGACACCTTAGAGCTGATGGTCCAGCTAGGTCTTATTTTCGAGGGAACACAGTAGAACAGTGAATGAGACTGAGTTCTTACACAAGGGTTTGCTATCCTAAGTATCCTAAGTCTCCTTAGTATCCTAAGGCACTAGGACCCAAGCCGAGCCATGGACTTAATTCAGACTCACTTCAGGACCAAACACCTTTGAGGAGGGGTGATGTACTCCTGCCCTCCACCACGTCCGTCAGCCAGCCTGCCTTTGCTTGCTGACTGCATTCAGTCAGCAGGGGCCTGCTCCAGGCAGCCCAAACCCAGACAGTAGATGAATGACTGTCAGAGATGCTGGCACTTGTGCCACCCAGGGCTTCTACTGGCTACCTTGGGGACCTGGAAGCATGTCCTTGCCCCTCTTTGGATCTCAGGGTTTTTTCATCTGTATCATGAGGGGGTTGGATTCATGATTGATGCCCAAGAGCCAGTCAGGCTCTGTCCCTAGGAGTGACACTCTGGATGTGGCCACATGGGGACTTCTGGGACTTTGCCACCATTAGTCCTGTGGCTTCAGAAAGTTTGTCAGCATGTCCTTGGGGCATCTGTCATTAACAATTATAAAGTCATTATCTGGTAAATAATTCATAACCAGAGATGGGACAAGCTGCCAATGAACAATAATCCATTTAGAATGAGGCTTGGCCAGGACGAAGGCAGTGGGGTGATGCAACTCACTCCTGGTGTCAGCACTGCGTGAAGAGCCAGCCCAGGCCTCTTCCCACTTCTGACCTGGGCAACGGCACGATTTAGTCTCTGCAATAATAGTGGGTATTGAGTGCTGCCCAAGTGCCAAGGGGTGTGCTAAGCAATTTCCATGCACCCTCTCCTCCAATCCTCCCAATAGCCCTAGAATGTGGGGACTGGTATTGTCCCCCTTTTCAGAGAAGTAAACTGAGGTTCAGAAAGGCTAAATAACTTACCCGAGATCTGATCCAAGGTTGGGGTCTGGGATTCAGCTCCGTGTTACTTAAGAGTAACTCTAAGCCAGGAAGTATGTCCCAATCCCTCCCACTATGAGCTTTAACCTCTCCATCATTTGTCTGGCCTTTGTTTCCCTGTGACCTGTGCCCTCCCAGCGAAACTAGGAGTCCTGGAGGCCTCTGTTCACTCTCGCGTCTCCATCACCAAGGGTGGGGCCCAGGAGGTATTTCATAGAGGCTGAGGACCACAGCCTGGCTGGGCTGGCTGGCTAGTTAGTGGTGTCGCTAGGCTTGTCAGTGGAGGCCAAACCAAAGGCACAGGGGAGGGGAGCAGGAGGGGATGTCTTCAGGACCCTGTCTCTGAACGTCCCATCTTCTCATAGGCCTGGTTCACTTCTCCTTATCAGGGGAGACACTGCAGCCTTCTGACTGCTCCCACAGAGAGCTCCATCTGGGGAAAGAGCTTTCGCCCAAATGGCATGACCCCGGGCTGTGTGGGTTGTCAGCCGTTAGGATTAGGTTAGCTCTGCCAAGAGCTGTCCCGCTCCTACGCATACTGTCACCCCACCAGCAAGGCCAGCAGCCCGCCCTATGCCGGCAGGACCATTTCAAAAGCCTGCCAGAGTTCCCCAGTCGGGGAGGGGCCCCGAGGGTGTCTGTCTGACTGCTGAGAGTCTCCAAGCTTGGTTGTTCACCCTGCAGGGAGGAGTTTATCATCAGCACCCGTACAACCAGCCCCCCCGAGGTCTGAGGTCACAAAGGGTCTTGGTTGCACATCTCAGGCGACCAGAGCCATCCTACTTGGGAGCTTCAAGGAACGGGATGGGGTTTCTGGATGGTAGGCGCTGTAGATTGTCACACGTCTGGAATGTTGCACAGACCTCTGCGGCCAGGCTGTGTGGTGGAGGAAGCCACAGTGGTTCCCAGGCATGCTCATGTCTTAATAATTGCGGTCACCAGCCCCAGAAGAGGCCCCTTTTATCCTTCTGACCTCTCCTGTGGTCACGGGGGTGGTCAGGACTGGCAGACACACAAAGACCAAAAGAAAGGTCACCTTGCTGTGTCCTAGAACAGGTGGAAACAGCCGGAAACTTCTCATCTCTTTGAACAGAATTGCCTCTCAGGAGGCACTACTCCTGTCCTGCTAGTCAGGCACCCCCCTGCCCCCCACGCTGACAGACACACATTCCTCGACCGTTTCCTGAACTCCTTTGTTTCCAGAAACGGAGACAGCTCCCACCCCCAGCATCTCCTGCCTTTGGCTAATGACCTCAGCGTGTTGTTCAGCATGGAGCTGAACCTCACAGACCGAGGAGGTGGCACTGTCACTGTCCTGGGCAGAGTGACGCCACCCCTGTCTGTCCCCTCTTTACCCCAGTCCCGTCTCAGCACACAGATGCTATGAACTGACCCATTCTCTTTCCTGGGCCTTGGAGAGCTCCTGGCAGAAATGGCTGCCATCGCCCACTGCAGGCTGTCCAGAATAGGACATCGCTGCACGCTGTGGGTGGGGAAGGGGTCTGCAACCCTCTGCCCTAGGAGGCCTGACAGGGGCGGGAGCTGTGCCCAAGGCCCAGCCAGGGAAAAGCAGGAAGCTTTCTATTCTGTTTGTTTTCACCTCCTGGAGTTCCAGAAAGGATTGCCAGAGACTTAAAAGGATACATGTAAGCCAACGTAAATCAAAAGCAGAGAGAAGAGCAGGGAATGGCCCAGGAGCTGCTGCCTCCGTGAAACCATACGTACAAAGCCCCCTATGTTTGCTACAGGTGGGTCATAGATTGGCCTCCAGGCGGCAGTGCTCTGACCTCGCCTTCCACTGGCTTTGCCTGGGGTTTCTGCTGACTAATGTAAGAGGATCTACCTCTTGCTTATCCCAGAACGTTGGGGGTGGGGGTGCACATCTACCTGCGTGTGGGGCCTCATTCCCCAGGGCTCCTACTTTCTGTCACCCTGGCAGTTCCAACCTGAGGCCCTGCGGTGCCGCTCCACAGAGGTTAGGATGCCCCCACTTCCCACCGTTAGGACAGGACTCTGTACCAACAGGTGGTGGCGGATGGATTGACAGGAACAAAACTATCGTTTAGGGAGGCGGAGGACAAGTTTTCAGCTCTGCTATCAAAGTGCGAGAGAAATCAGCCCTTGTCAGGAGGCAAAGCGCATGGCGTGTCGTGGGCTATAACACATAGAAAGTACAACCTTCTGTCAGCCCCCAGGAAATGCGGCTCCCTGACGCGTGTGCTCACGTGTAATCTGTCCTCCTGTTCGCAGGGAGGGGTGCTGCGGGGCTGCTGAGTGATGTGTGGTGTAGGAGGAGGTGGCAAGGATCTGCGAGTCCTTCCCTACTGCAGTCGCCCTGGGGATGGCCGGGCCCTGACACTACAGCTGCTCCCGGAGAATCTCCAGGGAAGGAAATTCCATCAGCTCCCAGAGTCCCCGTTCTGGTGGCTCCTGAAGGCTTTTCTTCTATCTGACCTAAATCTCCCTTGCTGCAATTTAAGCCCATTTTCCCTTGTTTTGTTTTGAGTGGAAATAGAGAACAGCTAGTCCCCAGCTGCCTCTGAAAGCAGGGTGAGTCAGAAGTCCTTCGTACCTCCTACTGAGCTGAAGCATTTTCAGAAACCTTCCCCATTGAATCCCTGCCCGATAAAGCCGCTGAGAGAACAGCCTTCAGGTTAATGCAGGAGACAGGCTCCATCCGGAGTTGTGGGGGGGCTTGGTGGTGACAGAGCCCCACCTGTGGGCTGAACACTGAGGTGGCCCTTGGGGTGAATGGGGGAAGGTGCAGGGGGGAGATGGACATGAATGCATCAGCGCTCCACCGTGAAAAGTGCCAGGATGGAATGGGGGGGGCGAAGCTTCCTGCAGGAGGTGACACCCAGGTTAAATCCCGAAGGAGGAAGGGAGTCAATTGGAGGAGAAAATGGAGGGCCCTCAGGCAGATCCCAGGAGTATTCTCATCCACTCCAGGGCTCACGTTTGGATTTGAAAAAACTCGTCCTTTTGTTCGTATTCTCCTTTACCCCAGGGCTTGGGTGGATTCTTCGCAGCTTTCCTCAGCCGGTGGTGAATGAAGAGTTCCACGTCCTCACACATTCATTCACTTTTTAGTGAACGTATGACAGGGGGAAAGCCACCGCGGGCAAGAGCATATACGCGCAGAGGTATTCCGTGGCGTTTGCACTGGCCTCTCCATCTCCTGGACCGCTGGGCTTCCTCTTGCTTTTGTGCCTTTTTACTTCTGGGAACAGATAGCCTCGACTTGTTTCTGCTAAACGTTTGCAGGCCATCGAAGCCAGTTCCTGGAAGAGACGGGTTTATGGGGAAAAACTTTGTTTTAATTTGATTGGAAAGCAGTAGATCACAGCTAAGTTCTGACTTTAAAAAGCAATGATGCTGAGTGTCCCTGACAGCACTCAGGCAGAGGCCCGTGAATGCAAGAGAAGAATTTTTATTTTTCCGAGGCCAGTGGAATTAAAACCTTCCTGCTCTGTAGGGAAAAAAGGAGAGAAACCGAATCCCATTTTCCTAATCTGTTATCTAACTGAAATCCTGAAGTGTGAGCAGCGTCATTTGACTTTTTGTTTCCACTGTTTGGTCAAAAGCCCCTTCCAAACTACTTGGCTTGAACGCAAAGGGACAAAAAAAAAAAAAAAAAAAAAAAAAAAAATGCTTTGATTGGATTCAAATAATGGAATTGCCATTAATATCTTCCATAAAAGATGATTGATTCTGACTTGGATTTATGGGAAATGGGGGCTTGTAAAAGTAAACAGAGTGGCAGTCATTCAATATTTATGCTGGTTTATGCACCCCACCCCCAGGGCTAGTTAAATGGATGGGTTCCCAGCCTAACCTCCACCCCCATGCCAGCAGCTGGGTCACAGGGGCCTCTGGAGGGTGGGGAGAGCAACCCGGGCCCAGTCCAATTGCCAGCAGTGCCAGTCTAGGAAGGCAAGCTGCACCCTGCCTCTTCTTCCTTCACATTAACTCCTAATGTGACAATTACTGCCCTTTTTGTCAAGAGTCTGCATGTGGGTACCCTGGGGAGACCAGCAGCTTTCACCTGTGCTCTGTGGAAGCCCACTGCCCCTAACAGGACTGAGGACTCCCTGATGGCCCCGAAAGTCTCTCCCTCTCCCTGTATCCCTTAAGAGGCCCACCCTTCTATGGGCATGTGCCAAGGTCCTATGTAGGTGGATGGGTGTGAGCCCCTACAGCCTCTAGCTCTGCTGGTCTTATAGCCCAGCGCTCAGATGGATAGACCTTTAGTGCATGAATGTGTGGACTGGGGGTTTCAGAAGGAGTTTCTCCCGTGAATCTTTACTCCTGCTCGGGGAAAAGCAGAGGTGAGGCCTAGGTCCTCCAGGAAAGAGGTGGCAGGGCCCTAAGTTGCCTCAGGCTCTTCTTAGGAAGGGCTGGTGATTGCGAATGATGGGGGATGTCAGTCATTCACAGTGCAAATAGCTCCCACGCGTGCCAGCCTCCCACCCAGCTGGGCCATCAGCTCTACTCGTAATCCTCTCACTCTCAGGTAGCTGTCTTTCATCCCCATCCTAGAGGTTTGAAACCCTTATCACTGTCTTCCAGCTCTCTAGGTGCTATTGATCTCTTGTCCTTCAGCTCTGAACTGGCAGCTCCCAGACCTGTTTCCAAGGTCTGTCCAACATATGCCATGTTCCTCCCCAAGATGCCCCTCAGGTGCCATAAGACCTCACAAAACTTGTCATCCTTCCTCCAGCCCACCCCCCTTCCTGAGCTCCCCTCCTTCGGGAATGGCCACACCATCTACCCAGTCGCACGGGCAGAAACGCATGAGTGACACTAGTCCTGTCCCCCCGTCTCTCTCCAGCCTCACACCCTAGGCTCTCAGCTCTGTCTCCTCACCTCTCTCCCACCCATCCTTGCCCTCCATCCTCACTGTCCTTCACTTGGTTCAGCAGACCCTCACCGATTCCAACCAGAATGGCTGCATGGTCTCCCTACCTCATTCTCTGCCTCCTTCCAGCTCATCCTGAACACTGACCTCCAGAATGGTCTCTCTAGAATACAAATCACACTGCTAGTGCCCCAGTCCCTGGAGGATAAAGCCCAGAATCTGCCTTTTGAAACCCCCACCACCCCCCGTGCTGAAAGCACCACCCATGACCACACCCTGGTACTTTATATCATGTGCCTTTTCCATGATGTTTCTTCTACCTGGAGCCAGTTCCATCGCCCTCTCTGAACCTGCCAACTAGGTCCCCTCTCAGGGCAGAATCAGCCATCCCTTCCTTTGTGCTGCCATGACATGCTGTTCAGACCTTTAGTGCAGGAAAGGAAATGGAACTTTGAGAGGCCTCTGTATCAGAGATGTTTGGGGCTGCCTGCCTTGCCCAGACCACCTTCTGCAAATGTCCACACCCATCCACGACCCCTGCTGCTGATAGCAGGTCATGTGACCCCATTTCTCCAGCCTCAGCTTATTGGATGAGGGGCAGAGTCCTGATTTCCAGGGTGCCCTTCCATTGGCTGCCCAGCACTGCCGGTCCTAACTTTCAATTCGCTAGACCAATAGGGTTTACCTCCTCTGGAATGGGAACTAAGGAAACTAAGGGGACCAGAGTATTCCATGTGGGGCCAGCACGTTAGCTGAATGGTAATACAGATATAAGACAAGAGCAATTATTCTGGGGGGGCGGGGGGGTCTATGCATAACAAGACAGTCTCAGGCAGCTGACTGGGAAGGAAAGGAAAAGGGAGGTGATGTCCCAGGAGAAAGAGAACCTTGAGTGAGAAACAAAGCTCATTATGGCTGGTCCCTGAAGCTCTTCTTGTTTCTGCCCATCTGCTGGTGTCCTCTGAAACCTTACCCTCGTCTCATAACACGAGCTGGTGTGGGTGGGTTCCCCGTAGTAAAAGCAAAAGAACCCTAACTAGAATAAGTACTTTTGAGTACCTTGCAATAATCCTGCCAACTAGGAATGATTGACTTGGTTCAACAGACCCATACCAGGTGTCAAAATTGCCATTTTTACAGATGAATCAACTGAGATTCAAAAATACTGGGCAACATGCTCACAGTCACTGGGCAAGGAAGCAACAGAACTAGATGCGGGCCAGTCCTTCTCACTTACACCCGACGCTCTTTGTCAGCATTTGCTGCCTCCATGTTGCATCTTGTTGGCTGTCTTCAGCCCCTCATCTCCCGCTCAGGGCTCTAAGCTCCTCAGAGACAGGGGCTGTGTCTCATTCACCATTGTGCCGCACGGCCATCACACGCTCTGGCATGACGCAGGCATCAAACGTCTGACGGGTATGATTCAGTTTTCTTGCAACTCTCAGAAAAAGCATTGGACTCTGAGCCCCAAAGCCAGAATTCAAGTCCTGCCTCTCTCCACTCTGGTTGTGTCACCTTGGGTGGATCTTTCATCTCTCCCTCACCTGCAACAATGGATATAGTCTATAAGTCGTTGGATGAGGTGATTTCTGAGGTCTTTTCCTGCCCTCACAGAACACGACTCTGTTATCTGTGCCCTGCCTACCTCACAGGAATGATGTAAAGTAAAAAATACTCCACACGCTTGGCCAGTTGGGTGTTTGCCCCAACCTCTTCTTCAAATAGTACTGCTCTTCCCCACTCTGTGTGTTGGCTCAGCATTGTTCCCCACGGCCCCCTCACCTCGCCTTTTCTTCCATTGCTTGCTGTTTCAGAGGGATTTCTGTCGTGGCCGAGCGGGCCGTGATTTCATGCACCCCTGATATCAGCTGAACCTAATGAGGATGAGATGCTTGTACATATTTTCATTCTTTTTTTTAAAAAATCGGCTATTAATTTGTCAGAATTATTCATATTTTACTGATGATATTTTTCATGTATCTAATCAGGGAGCTCATGAATAGAAATGAAACTATTTAAATACAGAGATGGTGTACATTGTAAGATCTTGTTTTCTCAAGCTGTTTCATAATGCAGTGAATACATTTATTTCTTCTAAAAACAGGTTTTGCAACCATCAAAAGTTTTTTTTTTAAATCTTTGATTAAATATGACTCTATTCCAATACACTAAGTTGGTGTGGGTGGTGAGTGTGTGTGTGTGTGTGTGTGTGTGTGTGTGTGTGTGTATGCATGTGTATGTCTGTGGCCACTTGCAGCATATATATTGTTTTCTGGTCTTCTCCATAGGGGCAGGAGACTGTTTTCAGAGAGAAAAGTAGAAAACACATTTGGATCAAATCTTTAGGATGGATGGATGGCAGAGTGAAAGTACAAATTGAAATTGGGCTGAATAATATTCAAGATAATTATTTGTGCAGTGTAGACTTTTAAACTGCTCAAAATTCCAGCAGCACTTACCTACATTGAAAGAGGCTTAGAATCATTAAACAAAGCCAGATATTAAATATACTACTGCTATCTCTCGAAACATTAGGAAGTAATGTAAAACACATGGCATGTACTCAATGGAAAATCTGAGAATACAAATTATAATAGTTGTCTTATAAGACCTCTGGGAAGCTCGAGCTAAATTGCTTAATTCCATTAATAACAAACTATTACTCTAGCTATTAAAGTAACATAAGGTAATAGAGATCATGTCGAGAGATTGCGCTGAGGCTCTTTCTTCACCTAGCACAAATTTATTCAGGGGCATTGATAGATTTTAATTGACTATGGCAACTGAATAGCAACAAAGGAAATTGAATGTCTTTTGAAAAGCTCCACGTTTTGTAGAAGCAAATAGCAACACCGAAATGAGGGTTTGGGGGTGCTGGGAGAGGCGGGAAGGACATGGGAGCATGTCTGCCCTGGCAGCTCCTCCACAGAAATGCTTTCCTGTGACCCTTACAAAAAGCTTCTTGAGAACAGACAGGCCACAGGCCCAAGCCCCTTTTGAACCTCTGTGGAGTCCAAACTGAAATGAAACCAACCCAGCCTGCTGTAAATGTACATGCTTTGTCATGAATGTCCATGGGGCATGCTTCCAAGATATAGAACTGGAGGGACCTTCATGCAGGCTGCTACGTCCTCTCTAGAGAGCTCTGAGAAAAGGGCTTGTTTCAGCCTGAGGGCCTGGCAATGAACTAAATGAGCCCCGTCATGGCTTTGAAGCTGAGGACCTCTCGGCTGCCATCTAGTCCCGGATGGATTCTGGTGACCTGTCGCCTGCTTTTCTCTTCCACTTTTGGGTCCCCTGCCCACGCCTCATGACCCTCTCTCTTCTTGCCACACCCCACTGCCATGGGCGTGTCTTTCTATCCTGCATCTCACAGGGGCCTTGCTTTATAAAAGTTACTTTTTGTATTAGTCTGCTCAGGCTGCCATAAGAAAATACCACAGACTGAGTGGCTTAAACAACAGACATTTATTTCTCACAGTTCTGGAGGCGGGAAGTCCAAGATCAGGGTGCCAGCATAATCAGATTCCAGTGAGAGCTTTCTTCCTGGCTTTCAGCAGCTGCCTTCTTGCTGTATCTTCACATGGGGATGAGGGAGGGAGAGGAAAGAGCGAGTACATGAGCACATTGTGGCATCTCCTCTTATAAGGACACTAATCCTACTGGATCAGGGCCCCACCCTTATGATCTCATTTAACCTTAATTACGCCTGGTTTTTGTGTTTGTTCTGAACACGGTCTCATTTCAATCTGGAGGATGCTCCTTATGAAGATAAGGAGGGTGGCAGGAAGTGTAAGATTCAGCCCTGTTTCTCCTTTACTGAGATTGGGGACATTCTCTCTCCCAATGTCCCATCAGTCCAAGCTTATCTCCAGGACATCACGGAGGAGCTTTGGAAGGCTGGCCTGCTCCACACACCATGCCCTCAGCGCCCATAGTCCCAGCCAAGATACCAGCCCTGTCTCCTCTGTCGGAGCCAGGCTCTGGGTGTGATGCCCAGGAATGGACTCTGGCTCCTGGCTGTGGGCACCGGCCTTGCTGGGGCTGGGAGAATCTAATCCCGCTACGACTGTAGCACATGCATGTATTTGAAAACCTCCTTGGCAGGCAGGACCTCCTAATTTTTTTCACGTCTTGTGATTAGCGTTGCAGACTAATCCTAGCACCAGACTCAACACCAGCTGTTCTGCTTATTTTTACTTATAAACCAAATCCTGGAGCTGCTGCCACGTTGGCTGGCCCACTCCTCCCTGAGCTGTGGCCAGTCATCTACGGCATGACCTCAGGTGAGTTCTCTTTCCACCTGGCCACCGGTGTCCTGCACACTGCCTGGGCAGCACTGCCCCGTGGCAGAGGGCTAGTGAGGGCCACTCGGTTCCAAAAAGGATGTCTGCTTACCTGCTAAGACGGTTTGATAGCAGCAGTTCCTACAGCCAGACGGATCTTAGAAATTGGCTTTTGCTTCCCAAGACATCAGACATCCCTGGATATCACATACAATTTCTATCTCCAATAAGAGATAGTCAAAATAAGACATGCAACATTTAGATACGTTGTACAACTTGACCATAAAACGAACACACGTGAACCCCCCTCTGAACTTAAGAACTAGAATCATGCCAGACTATTGAAATTAACTGTTTTTTTGCTCAATTCTTTTCCACATCCTTTAAATTTGAAAAGAGGTCTACAGGGAGAGCAGTGGCCTTGACACCTGTCTCCTCCCACACCCCCTCCACCTCCCCGTAGGGACCCCCAATTTGCAACAGTAGCACCTCTACCCTTCAACCGGGAGGCCCAATGATGAAGCAAAGCTTTGGTGGCCTCCCGCCCAGCAGGAGTGACCAGAGCTGTCCCGTGAAGTCCAGGAGGGTGACAGGACGGGAGCTCTCTGCTTTGTACATTTCTCTGGCTTGTCCCCTTCTCCCCGTGACTTCCATGGCAGTGCGTGTGGGAAGGTTATTTACAGCAAACAACAGAGGAGCTCAGACTCTACAGCCATGATGCCATCAATTTGCATTTCTATGAGAGTTTCTCAATTACCTGGAAGGCCCTAAACACAAATCGGGGTATATGGCATCTGGGACATTTGCCCTCTGAGCCTTCCAGCGTCAAGAAGAATTGTGATTGTCAGAAATATCACATTCCTGCTGAAAGCACATGAAATCAGCTCTGTATATTGGGAAACGTAAGTCACGGTTATATTGGTTCTGCCACCACGTAGGAATCACGAGCTTCTCATAGGGTAGGGAACAAAAGCAAACAGAACTATGAGCCCTTTTGGAATGACTTAATGTCCAGTCATAGCCACCTATACCCGGCCGTGCTGTTTCTTTTGGTACAATATTTCTGGGGCAGGTTGGTTTCTTTCTTGGCAACTGCCGGGTACTTGAAAACATTAGGTTGGTGCAAAAGTCATTGCGGTTTTTACAGTTATTTTTAACCTTTTAAACCACAATGACTTTTGCACCGACGTAATAATGAAAGGAAATCGCTCTTTGTGACTCGTTGGCCATCTCTCCATGGTTTTGCCTCTCCAGCGCCCGCTGTCCATTTGGTTCTCTCTCCTTCCTCCTTTCTGTCCACTACTTCTTCCATCGCTTGGTTCAGAATTGCTGAGTCAGGGGACCACACAGGGGAGCCGATGGTTTCCTGGCTTGGAGTGGCACTCAGCACCCCAGGCAGGGCACATGGGGGGTGGTCTCCATATCCTACCCGCCCCCCGGAAACATATTAGTAACATAGGCTTATGTGGGGGACAGTGTGACAATGACTCAGCCAGGAGGAGCAGAAATAGACCCAACCTTACTTCTGCCCAGAGAGACAGGCCCATCGGAAGGTACTAGAGGAATCTCAGAGGAGGGAAACCAAGACATGGAGGAGTCAGGGAAGGCTTGTTAGCCCCCCACATCTCCCACTGGATCCTACAAAGCGATGTAGCCTTGCGATGTATGGAGAAAAGTGGAAAGGCAGCTGGGTAGAGAGAGAAGGCTGGACTGAGGCTGGTGTGTGTGTGCCCACGATGAGAGGAGAGCCCTGAGCTGGCAGCGTGACTGTGGTCAGGCATGGGGGCCTGGGGCTGAAGTGAAGGGAAAGCCACCGTATGGAACCATTCTGGAAAAGAAACCTGTGTTTGGTGAGCACTCAGTAGAGAATGTCCGGGGGGGTCAAAGATTGGCCTAAGGGCCACAGGAGGGGTTGACGCAGGATTACAGGCCAGAATTCTAGGCTCCCATATTCTGGCAAGGAAAGCAAGAGCCTATGAGCTCGCAAATTCAAATTCTGCGCATGATAGTTTTATTTGTTTGTTTGAATGTAAAAGTTATCACCTGGAGAGCAAGTAAGGATTTCCCTGACAATCAGGAAGTCTGGGACTTGGGCAGCGGTTAATCTCCTTTCTCTGAGGTCCTCATGTAGACGCCATTCTTCCTTCTCTACCTTGGCCTCAATGCCAAGTGGGCTGGGGGGCTGGAGTGCCACCGAGGGGCCGTGACATCCGGTGGGTGTGGCAAATCAGAGCAAACGCCCAGCCGGGCAGGCTGCTCTGCAAAGGAGGGAGCTCCAGGCCTCTGGTTAGAGAGAGCCCCTCTGGCGGAGCTCAGGAAGCTGCGGGGAAGGACAGTGAGTGGACTAGAAGGAGATCTTGGTTCTGCCCAAGACAACACCCGGCCGCACCACCGCTTTCTTGGCACTTCCGTTAGGAAATTCGGACAGCTCAGGGACCACCTAGGCCAATACTACCCACAACCCAGAACGTCCCCTCATCACGGCAACATTCTGTGCCGTGCTGTCTGGTGCTCCTGAGCACTTAGAATGTGGTTCGCGTGACCGGGGAACTGAATTTTTAATTCTGTTCAAGTTAAATTAAATTTCATTGAAATAGCCTCAGTGGCCAGTGGCCACAGTATCAACAGCACGACGCTAGAATACACTAGGCAGGGCCTGGGCGAGGCTGCTCCAAGACTCCAGGACAGCTTTCATTTTGTCCCGTTCTATGCCTCAAGGTGGCAGAGCCTACAGAGCTCTCAGACAGGAATTGGCCTGAACATCAGACTGGCTCCATGCTTACAGAGGTCCCCGGACCCAGAGCATTGCCTTTGGTCGTGAGAAGAATTGGGTTAGGCACAGGAGAAGACCCTACAGATTTTCCCAAAGCCCTTTTCTCTCTTGCTGTGCGAGGTTTCCTCTGCCCCAGCTGTCCGAGGAAATGGTTTTGCAAAGCTTTATTATTTTTGGATTTTTTGGCATATCCACTGAAGCCATCTGTGGGTTCCCATTTTCCACTTAATTTCTGGCTGCTCGGGGTTTACTCCTGCCCAGGGTGGTGGGGTTTCCCATAGACCAGTTTAGAGTTGCCCCCATCTCTCCCTTCTTTGGGGTGGTTGGAGGGGGAATTGAGGGGCTGGCTGCCACCACTTATAGGAAATGGGCAGAGCAGGGCAATTTGATAAACATTCCACTGAAACAGCCTGTCTTCTTTGGGTGTAAGTTAAAAATGTCTAGGAAGATATTCGTTTTCTTGCTCCAAAACTGCCCCGCCCAAGCAGTGGCTGAATTTTCGGTGGTTTGGTAAAATGCCCTGGTTCTGGGGTGACTGGTGGAATATGGAGAATGTCTGTCTGATTTCAGTAATCTCACTTCCTGGAATTGAGCACTAAGGAGCAAAGGGACGGCTGGGATGAGTCAGAACCGGGGACGAGGAGAAACAGATCCTCAGCCCTGTCTGTCCCCATCTCCACCAATCCCAAAGACGTAAATTGTGGAAATATTTATGAGTGGAACAGGACTTGGAGCCACAGAATCTCCCAGGACCCTGAGGGGTCTCAGGAAACGGGAGGGATGAGGAAAATAGCGTGGCAATCTCGTTGTGTTCATGATACATCTTTTCTCCATGGACTGCTTTAAGGAGTCTAAAACCCTAATCTTTGAGGGCCATTCTCTAAAAATAGAGCCCTTGTCCACTGGCTGAGATGGGTAGGAACAGATGAGTAGGGGGTGTTTTCTTTCCCTAGGGTAGAAGGCACAATGGTTTATTTACGTGCATTTGCTTTGGGTTTAGCATTGGGAGAGTAATTAATTTATATGGGACTCTCCTTAAATCCACAAATATTTATTGGTGCTGACTGTATGGCAGGCCCTGTGCTGTCCCCCAGGAGGGGACAGTGGATGAGATCGTCTCTGTTCTAAAGGAGGGCCTGGGAGGGAAGAACAAGGTATTCAGACAGTGTTAATGAGGAAGGATACAGGGTGGAGTGGTCATGCCAGACACGGGTGTGCAAAAGGCAGTGAGTCCAGGAGGGCTTCCTGGAAGAGGAAAAAACTTGAGCTGGGCCTTGAGATGAGTAGCACCTTCATATGTCTGGAAAGAACTCAGGGGGCTCTTTGATAGTTGGAACAAAGATGTGAAGGTGGGGAAAAGATACAGGTAAGTGAAGGGAAGCCATGGACAGAGTTTTATGATTTCCAATTATTTGGGGATATGCTTGCTATGTTTAAACCTTATGAATATGCAGATCACCTGGTATCATTTTATTAGAGCCAGGTTTGTGGTTCTAGCAATCAGGATCAATGTTAGGAAAAAACTCTGTCCTCTCTACCTAGAGACACCTCCTAACCATCACCAGCCTCCCTCCAGGCCAGAAAGGTGGAAAAATAGACAGCACTCTTACATGATTTTTATGTGATGGTCAATCAGCTGTGCCTCTGAAACTACTTTGAACCCATCTTCTCTGATTTAAAAACCTGTTTGAAGCTTTGGAAGTTGATTTCTAGGTTTATAAAGAACCGATCTATTTTGAGTTTGGAAACATAATTAACTATCTCCTAGAAAAGAGTTTAAAAACCTGATTACTTTCCCCAACTCCACATCTCCTTGAGGCTATTTAAAAAAAAAAAAATCAAATTTCAAATCATGCACACAGACTGAGTAGCTTTTTCGAGTTCAGTTGACGAGGTTGCACTTTGACATGCTTTTCAAGATCTGAATATTTTTATAAATCATGATTATGCTACTGTTTAATGAGAACAAAAGTGGAAGTAGCATCTGCTTGTCTGAGGCAGAGCGTCTCCCAGCCCGTGTGTGCTGTCTGGAAAAGTTGTGGCCCAGTCTGGAGAGCTGATGAGCGTCTTGATTAGCTGAAATTGCTTCCTGCGGTAGTTTAGGGGTGTCAGTGCTGTGATGAACTGGGTCATCTCAGGGATCCAGGACACAGAAGCTGCTCTGAGACTGACAGCTGCTTGGAGTGGCTGACAGTCCAGACTCGAGTCAGAAATCCCTGGCTCTTTCCAGGATGACACGGGTCAGCCTCCCTTCGGGTCCTGGTCGGGATGTTGGGGACCCATTCCTTGCTAGACTGTGTGCTTTCCCAGGGCAGAGTAGGGGCTGATCCGAGTTGCACAGAACCTAACTGAGATACGCTGTAGTGACCAGTGGTTATGGGGAAAGAGTTGGTATGGCACGGGCAGATTCAAGAGGGTGGAGAATGGAGGCAGCCATAAGACAGTGGTGGAAATAACCCTGCAGTGTGGACAGCGAGGGTAACTGCAGGTCAAAACGCTTAATTCCATTCTCATTCAGCCCAATCATTGATGTTCAGGTGGAAGAGTCTATGTCAGCAAAAGAGTTTAAATAATTTGGTATCCATTGTTGTTGTTTTTTTAAGCTTTGGAATGTTGCAGCATGTTAGTTTTCTTTCAAAGCAGGGAAACTAAAAATATTTCTGATATTTTAACTGTTACCAGTTTTAGCTACAAAGCTCATTACCACCACCAACCTGAAGCTCCTCTATAAATAATGTGTTGAAAGTCACTTCTAACCAACGAAATGCCTAGATTTTAGACGTACAGTTCAGTCAGTTATGCACAGAGGGACAAATACAAACATTCGAGTAACTCACCTCCCTATCAAGTCAACCCCTCCACTCCAGAAGCAGTCACTGACTGGTTCGTTTTTAAGATGCGTTTTAATTTGATGTTTTCATTTAAAACATCACCTGCACTTCAAAACTACAAAGGACTCCTTCCTCCACGAAAGGTCTGCTGCTGGCTCCTGGGCACACTGGGTGCCCCTCGTATAGCCAGGTCCAGGAGGGCCTGCTTCAGAGGTTGCCAAGCCCTCTGGCTCTCATGTGGAGGTTGTCTGAGGTCCCGCCAGCTGCACAGCTCCACACCTGGACTTTCAGACCTTAGCAATACCTCGAGAACGATGGATGGCAAGAAAAGTCCCTCTGTGCTCATGCTGGGATCTCTTGCATGCAATTGTGCCTGCCGAGCAGGACGACTCCAGATTAGAGGGAGAGAGAGGTCTACTCCTAGGTCTACTCATTGTCCTGTGTAATCAGCATCGGACATATTTCTGCCCTGACAGAGAGAACAGTGTGTCCCTGAGATGCTGCTGCGCTGTGCTGAGGCTCACTGGGGGCGATTCTCCTGAGAGGGGGTTGGATTTTTCATCAGCTCTCCCCACACCCACCACACCCCCCATTTTTGCCCCAGACTTTCTAGCTTCCGAGGAGGGGCCACTCCCACGGGGCCACGAGTTCCCATCCACACCACCTGTCACTCTCGCCAATGAGTCATCAGCAGTGCTCTGCTAGGTAGGTACCATGGGCATTTCCAGATAGAAGCAGCCAGGCTTCCAGCTTGCAAGACAAAAGTGAACAAATAGCCAGGCTGATGTGGGGTCCAAGTCCCTTCTGGGTCTGGTGTCTCCTCTGGAGCCATCTGTAGTTCACTTCACTGGTTTGGCCACTAAAGCCCCATCAGCACTCAGGTCTACTTGGGGTGACTAAGGTTCACAACTGAGTTCTTTCCTGCTCTTCCCTTCCCTTCTCTTTCTTTCCCTCCCCTTCTCTCTTTCTCTTTCTCCCCGTCTCTCTCTCTCTCTCTGTCTCCCTCTTTCTTTTTCTCTTACCTGTAATTGTATTTTCCTCTTTAATCATAAAGATTTAAATAACCTGAGACTGTATGAATGTATGTGTGTTCTTTGAATGTCACGATTGTTACCTTTGTAAAATGACCCCAAGGCATGAGAAATAGTTAAGCTGCATAGGACTGCAGCAGGGGAAGGCAGGGCAGAGCTGGCATGCACCTGTGGGAGGGACTGCAGGGCACAGCCCTGGGCTGTCACTCTGACCATTGACAGGTCATTTCCTGGCCTGTGCCCCAGTTGCCCCATCTGAATGAGAGTTGGACTAAAAGGTCTCTAAGGTCACTTCCAGCATGACCTTCTATGGCTCCATAATTCCTTTGATATCACTGGTCGTTTATATGTTTGCCATAATCACTGCCAATTAGACTGGTGGAAGTTTTTGTAGGTTTTTAGAGACTCAGACGGGAGAATACAGAAAAGGCCATATGAGTTCACTGTCCCATCAATGGCTTATGGTTCGTGCAGACCCCTCATACGTCAGCACCACTACCCAGCAGCCCCCGAGCCACGCCAGATGGCATGGCCCTGCTTATCCAGCACGCTGGCAGCAAAGGGGGCCTTGGAGGCCCATGGCCACGAGGCTCCTTCACCACCTTTTGTAGCAACGACCCCATCCGTGCTCTGGGTGCCCCCAGAATCCCGTGAATAAAATCAGGCCACAGGTGAGAAGCGAGGACCCTGAGAGGCAGCAGCTGCCAGCGAAACAGGAAAAAGAAGCAGACAGAAGATGTGGGCGCACGAGACCGCAGCCTTTTGTCGTCACACAGAGGGCTGCACGTACTGCTTTCTTTGCTGAAATGAAGGAGGGGCCAGCACTCACGGCCGCATGAAGTATAGAACCCCCTCATGTGCCGGCGTTCTTCCCCTTCTCTGCCAGCAGCCTCTTGTTCCAGCCTCAGTGAGTCCACTGGCCTGGGAACGTCTCAGAAATCTCAGAAATGCGCTGTCTATACGAGCCAGCGAGATTCCCAAATGCAGGCCCAAACCGTATTCTTTTGGATGCTCTCTCAGGGCCAGAGGAGACCTCCAAAGTCCCTGGGAGCTTTGCCGGTGACAGCTCAGACCGGTAATAGGTCTTCTTTGGGACAATTCCAGGTCATTAAGGGAAGAGAATGTCATGCTCCATATACTCTATTTAGAGCCAGACCAGTTTATATTTCAGAAGTGTCTTTCATCCCCCCAAAATCTTATTTAAAAAAAAATAGTATTTGGTGCTGAAAGTGACAAATTTAAGTTCCCTGGAAAATTCACTGATTTGGAAAAGTTCAAGCAGAGATTTAGTGCTTTGACAGCCCACCACCCCAAGCTTTTTGGAGCAGGTGGTACCTCTAAGGTCCTGACAGGAGCGGTTGGTGATTGAAACAGCAGGTAGGGGATGTCTACAGGTTGTCTGAGGTGGCAAGCCTGGTTCAGGCTATCAGCGGACACTAGCCTTGTCCTGGCAGGTCCATCCCTGAGTGTCACTGGCCCCAGTGACCGCTCACCATCAGGTGGGGCTGTCACCTCCCAGGTGTGCTGTGTGCTGGGAAGGAGCTCTGTCGGATGGATGGGACAGGTTTCCCATAGGGTAGGCTGCACCCGGGGTTATACTATGTCTCCCCTCCATTCAGAACCCACTCTCCTGGCCACACTTTGTCCACACTTTGTCCCCCTTCTGCCCCTGACAGTGGATGCTTCAGTCCGGTTCTCTGGGTCACACTGGCTTTGGTGCTGCCTCACCTGTGGGCCAGTCCTGCCTCCTGCCTGCATCCTGACAGGCTCTCAAAACCCCAGCCCAAATCTGTTGCCTGGGCCTCATCGTCCAGAAGAGTAGCCCCAAATACTCCCCCAGAACCACTTACAGACAGGTCCAGAGAACACTGGACCAACTTGAGTGACTGGATGACCAGAAGGAGCATTTTCAAAGGTGGTGCCCAATCACCCAGACTTGCAAGCAAACACACTCTGTGTAGCTTGGAAAAGAGGCCAGAGAATGATGGGGACGTGGACGGGGTATGTGCTGCGGGGTTTGTAGCATTAGCTCCTTCCCAGCCCCTCCCTGGAGGGTGGGCTTCAGAGGACACTTGACCCAGTTTGGGAACAGCCTCCCGGCCCTGGCGGTCTCTGAAGAGGACAATCCGTCTGTCACTGCCAACACCAGGCAGCGCGTGGCCAAGCTAATTAGGTCAGCTTCCCCCTCCCCACACAGCGGGCGCTGACCATGGGGGCTGCACTCAGGTAGAAGGACCAGCTTATCACTCAGCCTCCTCAGTGACCGAGCACATTGTGCCCGCAAATCCCTGGAATCCTTTCATCTTCTCTTTTAAGAAAATGATGGGAAAACAGGTCAGCTTCCCCAGAGCGGGATACTGTCCACACATATTGCACATGGGCATGATTTGGAGTCCCTTCCTGCCACTGGTGGTTTGTCTTCCAACAGGCTGCACAGCTGGCCTTGTTAACAGGCCATTCATTAGAAGATGGAGCTGCTTATGTCCATTCAATTGCAGGAGTGGGAAGACTCATGTCCCGTCTCTTCAGCCACATGTTTAATATAGACGCATTGCCCTGTGTGCCTTTGCTGTGCAGTTCTGCCTTCATTAGTAAAATAAGTGCCAGAACCCCCGCACTGAAGAGGGGGTCTGCATGGGAACAGCAGGATCCTATAACGTAAGATGCAGGAAAAGAACAAAGACTTGCAGAACACTTAAGGTGAGAGAAAAAAATAAGCCGCGGGGGAGGAATGCCCATTGCAGAAGCCTGTTTGTATGCTCTGACCCACCGGATAATAGGATTACATACTTCTCGCCACCACCGCCAATAGGCTCGGTGCCAGCCCCAGTCTGAGCAGTGTGATGGCGGGACGTCCGTCCTTCCTCTCCCACTCCACGTCCTTCACTGCAGCCACAGCTCACTTTTTGGGATCCGATATCCCCAGGGACTCAGCTTTCTGATTTTGTAGAGCCTCTAGGAAGAGGTTACATTTTAAGCCTAAATTTTCAGTGTCTGCACTCAAGTGTGACTTTACCCATTTATTGATTCAAGAAGCCCAGACTGAAGACTCAGGACATGCATTTCTGTGGGCAGTTCGGAGGGGTCGGCCTCACTGGGGCCTGATCTTTGGAAATTCACCCAGAGCCCTCTGTTTGCTTCCTGGGGTGCTGTCTGTCTGTCTGTCCACCTGTCTGTCAGACTGCTACTGTCGGCTCCCCAGCTGGGGTCTGGGCCGAGCCCCCTATGGCCTGAGGCTGAGCAGAGGGAGTAGCGAGTGGCAGGCACCAGGGAAGCTGTGTGACTGGCGTCTGTCCCTGTCTCTGTTGCTATGTAATTAACCACCCCAAACAACCATCTTATGCTCATGGAGTCTGTGGGTCAGGGTTTTAGGTGGGGCACCGCGGAGAGAGCTTGTCTGCAATGTCTGGGACCTCGGCTGGGTGATAACACTGCGGGGGCATCTGCTCGCACATGGCTGGTGTGGATGCTGCTGTGGACGGGACCTCTGCTGGGGCCGTCTGCTGGAACACCTGCATGCATCCTCTCCTCTGGGCCTGGGCTTCTGCACAGTATGGTGGCCTCAGATGGGGTGGATTTCTTACATCGAAGCTCAGGACTAGGGGAAGAGGGTGTCCCAACTCACTGGTGGAAGCCACCTCAGAAGTTATGCCTTGTCACTTTTGCTCCATTCTCTCAGTTACAAGAGAACCACAAGTCCGCCTGGATTCCAGAGGAGGGAAATTAGACTCTGCCTTTTGATGGAGGAGGAATGGGGTTCTGAGAGAGCATGAGATTACAGCCTTCCACAGCATCCCTGCTACAGGTCCCTCCATTCTGCAGACAAAAACCCGAAGCCTTCACATGGTGCCTCGTGAGTCTGATCTGAGCAGATTCCACAGCCCTGACCACCTTTGAGGTTCCCACCACGGGTTCCCATGGCCCATGAATTTAATACAAGCAATTCGGTAAACCAGTTCCCAGTGACAATGACTGTTTGTGGGAACATTTAACATAAAACACAGCCTAGCACAGCAAAAGGCAGCTTACATGGAACAATCAAAGCAGAGACTCAGCTCGACTGCTGCTTCCAGGGCTGGCTCTGCCACTTACAGTGTGCCCTTGGCCAAGTTACTGAAGCTCTCTGTGCCTCTGTTCCCTCATCTATAAAATAGGGATGATAAAAATGGTACCTCCTGCATTAGTCCGCCCAGGCTGCCAGAATAAAATACCATAGGCTGGGTGGCTGAAACAAGAGAAAATTCTTTTCTTATAGTTCTGGAGGCTGGACATCCAAGATCAAGGTCAGGGTGCCGGCCTGGCCAGTTCCTGCTGAGAGCCCTCTTCTTGGCTTGCACGCAGATGCCCCTTCTCACTGTGTCGTCATGTGGCAGCCTCCCTGGTAGCTGCGTGGTGTCTCTTCTTATAAGGATCCTATTCCCATCATCTCGTTTCCTGCGGCTTCTCCCTCATGACCTCATCGAAACCTAATCACCTGCCAAAGGCCCCACCTCCAAATATCATCCCATTGGGAGCTGGGGCTTCAACATATGAATTTAGGGGAGGAACCAATTCAGCACACTGAGAACACCTCCTTGTGGGATTTCCATGAGGATCGAATGATTTACGCTTCGGGAACATGCCTAGAACGGTGCTTGGCCTATAGTAACCACTGTACCATCAAATGAAAAAACCTAGAGAAGAGCCCAGGGCAGGAAGCAGCTGCTCTGAGCGTCCGGGAGCACTGTGGCTGTGGAGTCTTAGGGACTCAGGGAAATTTGCCTCCGCATTGCAAGGACTCGCATCTTTGATGAGAATGGCAAATTACACCCAAGTGAGCTGGGAAGTGCTGTGTGGGGCGATGGGCTCGCTGCCAAGTGCAGGGTCTTGCATTCGATTGCAGTGTGGAGACTTTCCTCTCCCTCATCTTTGCATGTGTGTGTGCATGTGTGCGTTTTTAAAGTTCGTAACTTATTCTTGTCAATGAATTTGGGAGAGTGAGGGGAAGAGCTGAAGATGTCTTTAATTAAATATTGCCACTCCTTCCTCCTTAAGGGCATTTCCAGTCAATAAGGGGGAGGAGAACTCTCTCTCGAGAAGGCCTTGCAAGTGAAATAATGCAAACTACTGAATGTAGAAAACTTCTCTAGCCCAAATCCTTCCTTCGGTGGTGATTTAATATGTGCACAGTACGATACAGAACTACAAAGCAGCTTGGGAAAGAGTCTCAGCCCTAAGAATCATATAGTATGAAAACTCAAATAATCCCACACAAGAGAAAAACACAGCACAGCCTGAGGTGGGCCCCTGCACACTGGCGTGCTCCACCCCCTGTGACCCAGGGGCTGTGGGAATCCCCGAAGAGCCTACCGGGGCTGCTTTTGACTGCCGAATTTTATTCACTGTTTTTTCATTACTTCTGATGAGCCTGGCAATGAGCTCTTATCAGTGTATTGTGGCGAGTACAAGTCAATTAATTTCTTTTAAATAACTTCAACTGAAATCCTATTTGATTTATATTCTTCAAAAATGATTTCCATTCCATTCCTTCCTGAGATTATAGTCCCCGCTGAGTTAATCACACAGGCTACACAGTCACCCATACCCCAGGGAGAAAACAGGATCAAGGAGAGAGGGAAATGAGAAGAAGGTGGATCTGAGAGCATTCTAAAGACTCTCTATCCATGCGCTGGGGGCCGTGCGCTGGGTGACAGGACAGCTCGTTTAAATTTTGCCTGCAGAAAGACTTCTGTCTGGTCTTGGTGGTGACAGGTGACTTGAGAAACACACAAGATGTCCAGAAGGTGGAGTCCTTACCAAAAAGCATGGTCGGTGGCCACTGTGGCTGCTGAGGTTTGATGACAAACCACTCCCTCGTCTGGTACAGAGTTTACTGTAGTTTCTGGAGCTGGTGTCCCAAGAGTCTCTCCCTTAGCTCGGCCTCAGCTGTGCGCACCTGAGCTTTATACGACTTGCTGTGTGGGGCCATCCCAGGCACGGTGGGGGTGACCGTGGGCTGTCACCACGAGCAGAGCTCCAACAGGCTTTGCTGCCAATCTGCCCATCTCCCAAACAGAAGCAGGCACAGTAGACGTGCCACCTTCCTGAGGATCTGCCCACAGGGCCTCTGTTTGTCACCCGCTGGGCCTTCCAGGGGATAATGCCTGGCTTATGTAGCAAGCAGGGATGGCAATCACACCCTCTCAGAGGAGGCAGAGTAAGCTGGGTGGCATCTGGCCATGGAGAGCAGAGCTTAGTGACGGCTGATGACAGTGATGAGAGGTTGGAGCTCCAGGGGGGAGGGTGCTCTGGCTGAATCCCAAGGCCGGGCAGGTGTGGGGCTGGTGAGAGATGCCTTCTCGAGTCATCTTCTACCCCGAAGGCAGGCTGCCGAGTCAGCCCTGGCAGGCTACTGGGGACAGCAGGTCATCACCCTGGGGTAGTAATAGCCAGTGAAGAATTCAGGGCAGTTAAAAAGTTTGGCAAAAAATGAGTTTGGAGAAAAAAATATATCTATGTATTTGCAAAATCTCTGGATGCTGTGTTAGTTTGCTAGGGCTGCTGTAATAAAGTAGCACAAAGCAGGGGGCTTAAACAATGGCACTTCATTTTCTCACAGTTCTAGAGGCTGGAAGTCAGAGACGAAGGTGTTGACAGGATTGGTTCCTCCTGAGGGCTGTGAGAGAGGCTGTGTTCCAGGGATGGCCAGTTTCTCTCTGGGCCTTCTCATCGTCTTCCCTCCACATCTGTCTGTGTCCACACTTCCTCTTCTTAGAAGGACACCAGTTGTATTGGATTAGGGTCCGCCTTCATGACCTCAGTTTAATTTAATCACCTTTGCAAAGACCCTCCCTCCAAATGGGCTTACCTTCTGAATCAATGAGTTAGAACTTCAACGTATGCGTTGGTGGGTGGGGTGGGGAACACAGTTCCAACCGTACGATGATGTCCAGTGTTTTCCAAAACGTGAACCTCAGATGCACGTAGAGCACTTGACTAAAAATGTGAATTTCTGAGTGTCACACCAGATACACTGAATCAAAACCTTGCGGGGGGTGGCTCTGGATTTGGCATTTAAATAAATGAAATGGGCTCCCCAGGTAATTCTGGTCCCCTCTGAACTTCTGGGCAGGGTGGGGGGCGGGGAGAGACGGGTGTAGCCATGGGGATGACAGAGTTCCTTAGTCTGAGCAAAAAGACCTATGTGAGACAAGCAGAGCGATTATAATGCAGTATTTTATCAAGTGACCAACGGGACAGCACAGACCCAGGTACCGTGGTACCTCAGAAGGAAGGAGGTTCCCATGAAGTGGGGGTGTTGGAGAAGCAGACGCAGAGGGCGATGTTTCTCACACCTACCTCTGCCCAGAACTGATTCAAGGCCCAGGATTAGAAATACATGACGACGGGGATGCTGGAAGGTGTGAGGCTCTCTCTATACATATATTGATGTACAAAAACGTATCTCAGTGTTAAGAATCTCTCTGAGCAGTGTATTGCTTTTGTCTCTATCAAAAAGCAAGTTTTTTTTGTTTTGTTTTGTTTTTGTTTTTTTTCTGGAATTCCTGTTGGCTCTCTTGGGATGTGACACTGGTGTCTGACACATTGACACTCAGCAAACGTCTGCTGACTTCAAGGCTTTGAACATTCTGTGTGGTTTGGGGCTGTGGTGGCTTTATCTCTCGGGGGGAAGCGTGTGGCCGACGCGTGTGGCTGGCGGGGAGATTCAGCCCGCGAATAAGACAATGGGTTTGGGCGTTACTGGCGACCTGTGATTCCAGCAGGTGAGTGTTGATGTTATTGTTTTAAGTGACACTCGTCCCACCTGTCTTTCTATACACATATTGATCCCGGCCAAGGAAGATTTGACAGGCGAGCATGTGGAAAGAAGTATATGAGGCCTCTCAGTGAAAAAGAACGTTCGTGAAAATGGCAGGAATCATAGTGGGTCCTGTGGACTTTGAAACTGTGTTCACACTTACCGGCTGGGTGACCTTGGCAAGTTACCTTCTTTCGCTGTGCCTCTGTTTCCTCATCTATAAGACAGGGAGAATAATAATACCTTTGGCATAGTTTTGTGATGCACATTAACTAAGTTAATTATGCAAGGAGTTTGGAAAAGTGCCTGGAATATAAGTATGCAATAAATGGTAGAGATCAATATATTTTTTCCACCTGGGTGATACTCTGGGAATTTGCTTCAAACAAGATAATGTGGCTGTTCTCTAGGGGCTAGGTAGTCACTAACAAATCCATTTGCCGTATTGTGATCTGTATAGCTCAGTGATTTTTCTGTTCTCTGCTCCAAGCTAAGGCAAGAGAGCTTTGCCTCCAGGACTGAAATGAAGCCTCAACCAGCAGGGTTGTGGCCTTCCTGCAAAGGACAGGGCCGTGGGCTGTGTGTGTGTGTGTGTGTGTGTGTGTGTGTGTGTGTGTGTACATACACGTGACTCTGTACTCCTTCAATCCCGAGGGGCCTGCGTGTTGTTTAAAGGGTGTTTCTTCTGGCTCCTGGAGGTTCAAGGAGTGTCCGATGCACACGATTCATTCTGCCTCAGTTTCCCTTAGAACCAAGTCGCTGTGCACAGGCCGTGGAGTACGGCCAAGGTGGCTTGGTGCAGTCCACTGTCACTCACCCTTGGCTGGGGCTGCATGTGTGACAGTCCCATGAGAGGAGAGGGCAACATCCCTGCCCTCCTAGGAATAGCACGCTTCTTCTCAAATGTCCCCACTGTCACACTGTCTTGGAGTGAGTTCTTCCTGTGCGTATACTTTAAAATCATGGTGAAATGTTGAATTCAAGGAGAGAAGGAAAAGGCCAAAGAGGCAGAACTCATGGACTCCTATTTGGGGATTAATTCTCTAATCCAATTTTTGGGGTGCAAACAATCTTATAGAAACCCACTAGAGATGATTAATAAAAGCAGAGCTCCCTGAAATTCCCACATGGAATCCGAGGATGTCTCCAAACCCACCTGGAAAACTCCTGCTCTGACGTGGGCGTCCTCCTTGCTTCCTAAGCCTGTTGCCTGCTGCCGGCCTCTGGTCCTGCAGCACCTTCCCTGCAGAGTGGACGGGACAGCATCTGGGAGGGAAGGGACCTCTCCTGCCAGAATTGGGCCAGTTTCCTTTTGCATAGTCACTGCAGACCTGTTGGCTCAAATGCACTGTTTGAACTTGACTTTTCTGCACTCTCCCTGTATCTGACTACCAGCACTCACTGAGACCTGAGCAGGAAAATTGAACAGCTTGATATGTTAATCCAGACTGTCCCTTGGCCAACACTGGTTCCTATTCTCCTTCTCCCTCCCACGTCACTCAAGGGACAGGAGGACAGTGGGAGGGACCAGAAGTGCTGGACATCAGGAAGTGAGGAAGAGCCACAGGTAGGACCCACTGTGGATGGATGGGCTTTGTCAGGGAAGCTTATCAGCCCCGAGTCCCTCTGCCTTTAGACTCGCACATCAGCCTCCAGCCACCCCAATTCTTCTATTATTATTTTAACACCACTTTGGCCCTATTTTTAAAATCTGCTGCGCTTGGGCAATTTTTTCTGACGTCAGCTGACTGCCGGCAACTGCTTAAAAACAAGAATAACCAAATCTTCTAAGGAGTAATGCTGAACCTGCTTCAAACGCAATAAATCACAAAAACCATTGTTTACGATAAGTGGTATCTGATTGCTGTTAGAACCTGTGTTTATTGCTTTTGTGCATTACAGTCTCTTGTAATTTGGACAGCCAGAAATTGTATTCCTTTCTGCAGCATGTAGGAAGGGTTTGTAAGGAGGGAGGCGTCTGTAATTATGCTGCCAGGGAGTGGGGTTGGAGAGCCTCCGAAGAGCATGAAATGCAATTGCCTGTTTCTCATCCAAGGAGCTGTGCATCAGGCTTCCTACTTTTCCAGTTCTTGGGACCCTCCAGGCTCCTTTTGACACCTGGGCAGAGGGGGACAAGCAGGAGAGGCCTTGGTACCACAGTGACCCAGATCGGAGAGCCTCCGGGAGGGAGCAGAGCGTGGAGTAGGTGGGCAGCCGTAGCCCCAAAGGGAAGTGGGCAGATGGTTTTCCCTGGAAATTTCCTTAGATGCCCCTGCAGGCCGCTTGCCTCTGTCTCCCCACCTGACAAGTGCCCCCTCAGCTGTGTTGATGAGGGCTGACTGCAGGGATCCAAGAACAGCGAAGGCAGTATTCCTGGTGCCTCTGTCTGCAAAATTGGAGCAGCTACTTAGCCACAGAGCCTGGATCTTGACACATAAGGTGTATCGTCATCGTTAATCAATGAATCACCAGTTTTGCTTGATTTCTTTGGGGCAGTGTTAAAAAGAGGGCCTGTGATCTGGGGCGTGGTGGGTAAGCCCCCATTCTCAAAACTCAAACATCAGGACTCAGGGAAGGGCGTCAAGTTTCTTTTTCATTGAATTAGACCACACTCCATCTGCCCTCACTGTGTTTGCTTCCCCGACCTGGAAGGCTCCTTCCCGCCTAATTCATCTGGGTGGGACCCACCCAGCCTTCACGTTCCTCTGCTTCCATCAGAGTCACCCCTGAACTCGCTCCTCCTCCAATGTCCTCAATTTCAGTAGGATTTCACCACCATCCCCCAGTCTCTCCAGCCTAAAAGCTGACATTCATCCTAGACACCTCTTTCCCTCCCCTCACCCCCCAGTGCTAGCTCAGCACACAGAAGGTGCTCGTTAATGAACTCTATGGCCAGTCAACTGCCAAGTCTTATCAAAACTGCCTCCTCACCGTTTTCTCTACATCATCCCCCTTCCCCACCCCTGCCATCACTGCCCTGGCGTGGTCCCTTAGCTGTTCTCGACTGGACGCCCTGCCAGACCCCCGGCACTCTGGGACCTGGTGTGAGGGGCCATAGCTCGGTCTCTGGCACCCCCACCTCATTGCTGCCATTCCCCCGTCGCCTGTTTTGCTCCATTTATCCCAACTCCCTCTCAGTTCCGGAACACACCTGACAACTTCCTGCCTCTGTCTTCATTACTAGGGTGGTTTTCTCTGCCTAAAATGTCCTTTGCCCCTTCTTCGCCTGCCTTCCCTGCTTTGGAGACAGCTCAGGCACCACAGCCTCACAGGAGCCTTTCGCAACTATGGCGTTGGGCCTTGGAGGCCCCCGTCTCTGCTCCCACATCTCCCTGTGTTTTTCCCTGTGATTGCTTTTATCACAATTATAATAAACTGCAAGTGCCTCCCCTTCATGGCAGGAACACTGTGCTGTGAGTCGTAATGTCCCCAGCACCTAGCACCCCCGGCCCACGGAAGGTGCTCCATAAACCTGGGTCTACAGAGAACTTGCACTAATGCTCAGAGAGCACGTAGAGGGCAGAGTTCAGTTAAGTACCGAACTGTGCACAACTGTGTGTTAGAGCAAGTGCATACACGGCTCGCCAAGAAGCCACACCTCTGCACAGCAGAGACACCAAGGACCCTGCACAGCCCGTGGGTCAGTCCATCCTGTCTCCCCTGAGGCCCAGCACTCACCCAGGACAGGACTCGGCCTGAGAAGTCCCAGCTCTGGATCTCCCTCCATGGAGGCTCTGTGAGCCAGTGAGTGAGCGAGCCCTGGAGAAGCCTGGCCCCACGCGGTGACTGATATTTATCTCCCACAAAGGATGGCACTAGTCAGGCGTGCTTTACTGAAGAGGTAAATGATCGGTCTTGATTCGCAGGCTATGAGTTCTGGTCTGAGTGCCCAAGCCCGGGCCTTAAGAAACACAGAGCTGGATGGCAGGGTTCCCTGGGGCCCCTAGTGCTTAGAAGGACTCTCTGAGGCTCCTGGACTTGACCTTCAGGGTAACATATGGATCCCTCCTGCCCTGCCAAGCCTGGCCATCAGAGGAAGCGGGGAGAGAAGGCAAGGCAGGGCCCCACTTCCAGAAGACCCTCGCTTCTGGGGCTGTGGGCATCTACCTACTGGGCTGACTGGGAGCAGCTGGTCAGACAGCCCCCTGCATGCAGCCCAGCAGTTGCATTTGTCAAGGCCAAGCATCAGTTTCAAGATTAGTTCGTAACAACAAACCTCCCATTATTCTCTCTCTCTCTCTCTCTCTCTCTCTCTCTCTCTCTCTCTCTCTCTCTCTCTCTCTCTCTCTCTCTCTCTCTCTCTCACACACACACACACACACACACACACACACACACACTCGAGAATGCTAAAGAAGCAAAGCGGACCTGTTCCCTCTCTTCCTCCTCCCGCCTCCCCCCGCAGACCCTCCGGGGTGATGTACATAATTTGGGCTTTTGTGCTACTGCTCAGCAAGCTGGATTATGACATCGGCCTCTGTGGTCTTGCCAGGGAGCCCCATGACCATTGGTGGCTTTGTCTCTACGGAGAACTCATACAGTCTGACTTACAAACAGCTGATTTCCTGGCAAACTTTTTGGAACTTGAGCTGCTCACAGTGAGGGCCTGAGAAGTGGACCCTCAGGCGAGTTGGCCAGTTAGCAAATCGGCGGGGGCCCTGGTCTGGTCTCGGCCCCGGGGAGGCCAGGGAGGACTTAGTGTGCAGGACCCCTGCTTCCAAAGCCTGCAGGGTCTGGTCTGGGGTGTCCTGGGTACAGAACCAAGTCTCCCTCCCTACGTGTATCCACGCTTATGGCTCTGAAGTGGACAGAGGGGTGTTAGGGAGGGGGAGGCAGAGGGGCTGGGGCAGGCTGGTGTCTGATGTGCCCTGTTGTCACACAGAGAGTGCAGGGCTGGCCCCTGTGTCAGTTGCCCAGCAGAGCTGAGGCCACAAAGTCCACAGGGAGGAAGCAAGCAGGGAGCAGACTGCTGGGTGAGCTTCTACGTGCCATGGCCTGGGCAAGGCCCAGGAGTCCCCCTTCTAAGTCTCTCTCTTCTGGCCGAGGGGCCTGCTATCTGCAGACTTCTTTTTTCTTTAAACTTAGAAACATAGCAATTTGACAGAAAAAAAATTTAAATCCAATTAATATATTTGAAATTATCGGCCTTTCCAAATTCATCTCCCGCCTTTTCAATGTGCAGACACAGAGTGGATACTGGACTCTCGTGGTTCTCGTTTCTCTCCCAATGGGATGCTACTACCGTGTCTCCATGTGTTGAGAGTCCGTACCAGGGGCTCGATGGCTACTCGAGGGGCCCTGTTTCCAGGACTGAGTTTGCTCACCAGCTCCCACCCTGAGAAAAGCACTTTAGTGCAACACCTCCTTCCCTCAGATATACTTGGCTTTGCATTCTTTGAGCTTTTGTGAGGTTAAGGCTATGGAAGAGCAAAGTAGGTGTTTTGCTTTCCCTCAGACTGTTAGGTTCAAATCCTGACTCTCTCAGCTACTACATGGACAAGTCATTTTTTACCTCTGTGCCTCAGTTTATTTATGTATAAAATGGGTGTGATACGAATACCTGTCTCAGAGGATTAATGTGAGGAGTAAATGAGAGAATGTGTGGCTCCTAATAAAGATGCAGTAAAGGGTAGGATAGAAATTGTAATTATGGTAAATACTACTGCTATTCATATGACTGTTGCTACTAGTACTATTATTATTATTATTGTGGGGAAGCAGACGGGTTCAGTGGGCTGGGGGCTTATTTCCCTGGCATACCTGGAGCTTTCAAGAACGTCCAATTAACTACTGCAGGCTCCAGCCTCAGGCCAGAAGCTCCTTGCCCCAGCCCCTCAGTCGTGGGTCTCGAATGAAGGCGACCTCAGAGGTGGCCTATGACGCCTTTTCTCATAGCACCTTGACTCTTTAAGATTTGCATAAAATGCTCAGGGGGGTTTCACTTTGACATATTTCTCTCACTCAACCACCTCGTTGAGGGTGAGGTAGGCCTCAAGGGAGAGATGAGCGTCTGGCTGTCTGGACCACCAGGACCAGAAATCAGGAAGCACTTCCTTCCTCCAGGAGATATTCTGGGTACTCCAAGACCTTCTCTCTGTCTGATGAGCCCCACTTTCCTGATTTGGGCTTATATTTCTGCTATTTCCTTGGCCTGGAAAGTCAACCTCAGAAATCCTGCTGAGGTCCAGGCAGACCTCATGTTTCCCAGGAAACCTCTGTGTGTGTCCTCCGTCCCGAGTGGGCTCCCTCAGGCCCAGTCCCCAGCGCAGCCCTCCTGGGGTGGCATGCTCCACACCTTACCATCCTCTGGCCTGTGGCGGTGCCTGGCACACCTCTTAGCCCCTCACTGGGCACCGTCTGTTCTCATCTCTCACTCCCCACTTGGGCCCAGCCCAGAGCTACCCACCCAGCCCATGCCCCTGTCCTGGGCCCTGGGCCGTCACCTGCCCTCTGCAGTCACCCACAGCTCTGACCCTTTCTTCTCCTACCCCCATATCATGAATCCGGTGACCATCTCCCAAGAGAGTATATCTGAGTGGTGTGTGGAGCCGTAACTCCCAGACCAAGTCCTAAAACAACCAAAGTATCCCATCCCCTTTGAGCACTCAGCATTGCTGTTTTATATTAGTAACTCCGGGTGGCAGGGAAACAGCCTGGTCTGTGAGCCTAGCAAGGGCCACTGCTGCCAGGCAGCGTGTGGAGAAGGAGCTTGTCTCCGGGAGTCCTGCACACAGTACCCTAAGATGCACTTTCTGGGCCCAGGGCTGTCTTGAAGCTCCATGGCAACCTGTGCTCAGAGGCTCCAATAGAACCTGCAGCCGTCAGGCAGGGATGGGCCTCCCTGGGTACACCGACCCTGTGCCATGCCCTCTGCTGCTGTCAGGCCTGACCGTCCACTCCCAGCCCTCCACCCAGGACACTTTTTTCAGCCAGCTTCAGCTCTCACCTCCCCAGCTTTTGAGATCCCAGGGCCTCTGCCCCCCTTCCTCCTCCTCCTGGGCATTCTCACCTGCTGGCTCAGCCGGGAATATGCCTTCTGTGGTGTCTGTTAACTCCCTACAGGCCAGTGTGCCATGGCCTCTGGACAGCTGCTGCGGCCCCCAGCCAGCCCAGGCCAGCCCCACAGCAGGACCGGGCTTGGGCCCAGGACTGGAGTGTCACCCTCCCTAAGGGCTGTTAGCAGAGGGGTGTCAACACTTTTGAGTATTGCCTGCCTGGGAGCAAAGCCAGGTAAGGGAGACTCAGGGGGAGCAGGATGGGGCTAAAGTCATCCCCATCTTGTTGTAGGGGCTCAGTGGCCACTTGAGGGGAGGGCAAGGCCTCCATCAGACAGACTCCAGCCCAGGCAGGGCCAGTCCCCTTGAAATGGGGAACTGGGTGGGGGTGTGCGCTGTGTTGATTTTCTCACACTTGCCCGCTGCAGTTTCACGTGATCCAGGGCAAGTGCCTTCACCTTCCAGAACCTCAGTTTCCTAATCTGTGCAATGGGAGGTCTAGAGGGACAGAAGCCTGCAGGAGCCTTTCAGTCTGGCCTTCTGTGACTCATTGAATACTTACAACAAAAACATGGGCTTGGAGCTGGGCAATGGAGAGGGGAACAAAGCACGCCTTGTTTGCTTGTGTTGGAATCAAGGGGTGGACTCGCTGGGATTTCCCACCGTTTACTGGAGGTCAAGGCCAGGGCACTGCCCTGACTCCTGTTTCCTCGGTTCTGAGACCATGAGACCAGTAGAATTCACTGGGAATGGGAGATGGCAGGGATTAATTACACAAGTCTTTTCTTTCAGTGGACTTGGTACGAGTACACACCTCGACTCTGTAGGGAGATACGAACTTCTCTCCTGCAGCGTATGAAAGTTTCCCATGCTTTAAGGTCACTTTTTCATATTTTTTTTTCCTCAGGATAACACAAATCTTTATTATAAATATTTCTGTATTTTAGCAAATGAACCATACCCAGTAATGAGATCCCCAAATAAAGTTCAATTCATTTTCATCTTTTTTTCCTCCCTAAATATTATTGCTGGAAATGTTACATTATCATAAACCAGGGTTCAGGCTGCAGATAGGGTTTTAACAACTGTCATTTTTCTCTGGGTACAAATCCTGATTACTACCCACATTTTACAAAGACCCATCTCCCTCACTCCAGTGTTTTCTTTGTACGTATTGTTCTTTGCTGGATACACAATTCAAATGATGAGAGTTAGGAGAGTTTATGATGGAGCGTTCCTGTGGCCTCTGTCCCTCTTCCCTGTGGCCTCTGTCCCTCTTCCCTGCCAGCCGTCTGGCACAGGGAGCCTGAGGCAGGGGTGTGTGTAAGGGTAATGTGGGAGGGGGCTGATGCAGGGGCTCCTTTGGCAATCCTTTCCCAGTTCTGGAGAAGGCTCTGGCCCGAGTCCCCCTGGCTGGGCCCTAGCGGCAGGAGGAAAGATAGTGGGCTCCTACATGGCACCCGTGGTGGTGAAATTCATGTTTTGGAAGTTTCCACGTAGACTTCCTTCCCCTCAACCATGTCGCAAACCACGAGCAGGACCGATACTCTGGCTTTACAAAGGGGGGTTCAAAGGCCTTTTCCCTGGTTCACTAAAGCTGCATGTGTACACTGCCCTCCAGGCCTGTGTGTGGACATCAGGGCCAGCGGGACAGTCAGGCCCAGGCCCAGTGGCTGCTCCTTTCCACCTCCTCCCTGGTACCTGCAAACACCACCCTGTGGCCTTTCTGCAAAGCCCCTCCCTCATTTGCTCCCAGGCAGTGTATGGGTTAAGAAACTGGCTTTGGACCTGATAAATCTGTATTTGAATCCCACTTACGAGCTGGGTAACCTTAGGAAAGTGCGTTCGTGTCTGCGTAAGATCCTTCACCTGTAAAATGGAGTTTTGTAATAACTACGACCAAGTTGGGAGGATGGAATTAGGTAAAATGTGTCAAGCACTTTATCCAGTGCCTGGCACCCGTAGGTGTCCTGTAGGTCAGGGAGAACTGTGTCTATCTTCATTCCCACCCGTACTTCCTCTAGCTTCTCCTCTGGGTCTTCTTCTCCCTGTCACTGTTACGCCTGCCCTCCGACCCCCCGCAAAGCCCTAACTTTCTTTTATTTTAACTGTGTTGGGTAAATCGCCCATGCCTCTTTTCCATGGCACATTGGATGTAAGGGAACATCCTCTGCGTGACCAGGCATTGTCCACCAAGCACTTTACAGGCAGCCTCCTCCCACAGCTAAAAGTGGGAACTACTTATATCCCCATTTCCTAGGAGGAAACACAGGCTCCAAGAGTCCAAGCCAATCGTTCATAGACATACAGATAAGTGTCAGAGCTAGGACACAAGGCTCTGTTGAGTTTCAAAAGCTGCTCTCTTAACCAGTCTGTGGCCATTTATTATGCAGTGATGCCTGGAAGCCCAGGGGTTCCGTGGAGGAAATTAGGATGTTTGGCCCTGAACTAAATGACCAAACGTTGCGCTGTTTGCGGAGGTTGTGCTCCTGCTTTTCACGGTCATTCTCATCCATTAAACTTGCCGTGGTCATTGTCTTCCCTGAAGCCACAGCACCCACCTCCACCTTCTGTGGACCTGCTTGTTAGAATTGTGTGCAAAGGAAGTGTTCATAGGCTATAAACAAAGGTGCTGGGACTTTCCGAGGAGCAAAGAGCTTCTGCATTGTGATGCCATCGTGTTTGCTTGTTCTAAGGCTCTGTTTGATTGCTTCTTGACCTATAGCTGTGCTTGGGAGAAATGAACAATGTCTCTTCCTTATTTCTGGACAGATTGGAGATCTTTTGCAGTTTTTGAAATCTGATCAGAATAAAAAGAAAAATGCTGTTTTGCAAGGTTGGATAGTCATCCAAGTGGGGTAGGAAGGTGAGGCAGGCATTCCCACAGAGTGGGCTGGTTACCCCAAAGGGTCCCAAGGTCCTGGAGTGCAGGAGGAGAAACCAGAGGCCCAGGCCCTGGGGAGAGGGTTTGGTCTCTTCCAAACAGCCCTAAGTCTAGACCCCCAGGTTTTATTCCTGACTCCAGTGTCAGCTGTCTTTAGGTGGCATCAAGTCATCTACCATCTCTAGGGGCCAAGCTGCACATCTGTAAAATGGGCGTGTGGCAGTCCCCCCACAGCCCCAATTAGAGTAAACTCTACCCCTCAGGGGCAGCAAGTGCCATGCAGATGTGTGGACTTGTTGGATAGACTTGGCTTTGTGGTTGCCGTCATTACAATCCCCAAAGAGTTGACCCCATGGGCAGGTGTCAGAGCTGTCTCCGTGGAGCCTTAGAACCCGTGCACTTGCCCCTCAAGGTGGTTATGGACATTTGGTGAGGAGGGAGGATGCTTTCCAAAGCCTGAGGCCAGAGAGGGAGGGCAGAGGCATTCTGAACTGCCTGGCATTCAACTTTCACTGGTTCCTTTCCCAGCCCCGATTTGCATTTTGTTCAGCAAACTCCGAACTGGGAAAGCTTGCTGCCTGGGTGCCTGTGGGTAAGAAGAGCACAGCGCATCTGGGGTGGGCGGGGGCAGAGGGCCCACATTTCACAGGAGAGCAGAAAGGGGGCCTAAGTATTCTCCAGAGTGCGTTTTCGAATCCGTCTTATGATCCTCCCTCCATTCTAAAGCAAAGAACATAAATGCTAAACTATGGTTCTTGCCAGTGCTGATAAGGAAAACTAGTGAATGCTGGAGTCTCATTAAGAAAATCCTAAAATTTTAGTCTTATCACCACTGCAACATAATACAGTAAGTATGTTAATTCTAACCTCCCTCGGCTCCCCCGCCCCCTGAAATCCCTTTCAGCGAAGGCTGGCAGAATGAACTGCCACTCCTGCTACAGCCTGAAGTCCTGTCTGACTCGAATTTGTCCCCTTGCCTCAGCGTTATGGAGTGAATCTGCAATGTGAGTGGACAGGGCTTTGCCCCCTCACACTTCCAGCTGCCTCTGCAGTTTTTCAGTTCAACATCGTCTAAATCCCTACTGTGTGCAGGGTCCGGCAGCAGGAGCTGTGAAATGCCAGAGTCTAGCTGAGTTCATCTCTTTGCAAGAGCCAATGAGCTGAGACGGGAGCACTGATTTATAGGCCAAGCCTGCCAGCCGACCTTGTCCCCAGCAAAGACTCATTTCAACAGGCTTCTCGTCCAAGTGATTATTCGCTGTTTGTACCGCTTGCACTTGGCAACAATTCTACAATTCCTGTTAGCAAGAGGAAACGGGAACCTTGAAGTAAGTACTGATCTCGTAAAGAGATGATTCGTGGAGGAAGGCTTCTGCCTCTTTCGGGAGCTTGCCTGGACACCTCCAGCCCTGCTCTGTAATGATAATGAACTTTTTTACTAGCATGCTTTACCCGTCTAAATGCCTTCCCCATCGGGGGTATTTTTTCTCGCCATGACACCTCATGAGGTAGGTAGAGTTGACTCAAGTGCCAGAGAAGGGAGCTGGGGCCAGAGAGGTGAGATGACTGCTCAGTACTGCACTTGGGAGTGGCAGAGCCCGCCCAAAGCCAGTGCCCAGCTCCTCGTCTGCATCTCTTTCCACCACACTAAACCGTAAGCTGGCCGGCCGAGAGGGCAGAAGAGCTTGCCGTGACACAGGTGCCAGCGGGCCTGCTGGGCTCCATGCCGAAGCTGGTGCTCAGAGGGGCTGAGGACCCGGGAGATGCTGTGCTACCCGGACACACAGGAGGTGCCCCGGGGAGAAGCCGGGCCACGGCTGCCGAGTCACGGTGACAGATGTTCGCGGCTGACGGGTGGGTGCTCGTGCGTGTGCTTGTGCCAGGGTGGCTGTGCTGCTGGCAGGCCAGCGGGCCAGGCGTCACATGTCAGCAACATGATCTCGCACAGTGAGACTGAGGGGAAACGTGCCCGCCGGTATCTGTGGTCTTCAACTCGGAGGGGGGCTGGGGGCCGGTACAGGGGCGGGCAGTGTCAGGAACCTCTCTGGTTCTGTCTGTCCCCTTCCTTTGCTGGCCTTGCCAGCTTTTTCAGAATAAGCAGTGCTGGGTGTCCTTCCCAAGACCCCATAAGAAAGCCATGTTTAAAAGTCAGTTTCTGAAGGACTTTGCAGTGAGAGGAGCACATTTGGTACAAAAACGTTCCAGGAAAACAAAAGCCTCCCAGTTTCCAAGCTTCTCAGCAAAAGAAGTGGGAAGGCATTTTCAGAGGAAGGGGGTGGAAGGAAGGAGGCAATTTTTATTTCCTAGGGATCTTATTTGAAAGTAATTGTGTTCCCTATCATTTTTTTTCTTCAAACCCTCTCAGACTTTGGTTCTCAGCTGGGTGACGTAGAGATCTCCAAAATTTGCTGGCATTCTGGCCTGTAAGAATACAC
The DNA here is from genome assembly GCF_036562045.2 of Rhinolophus sinicus. Lineage (NCBI taxonomy): Eukaryota > Metazoa > Chordata > Mammalia > Chiroptera > Rhinolophidae > Rhinolophus > Rhinolophus sinicus. Next base: position 15,090,741 of record NC_133755.1, read on the forward strand.
ACTGTCACTTTTAATGACTGGGATTTGTTTTTAAAGGATTTCCCTGAGTCAGTCGAGCAGCCAGGTGCTGCCACAGTGCTGGTCCCGAGGAAGGGAGGCCAAGCTCATGACTTAGGGGGACCAGCAGCTAAGTATTCCGTCTAGACACGGAGGAGGGAGGAGAAAACCAGAGGAGACTGGGGCTCTGAGAACTGGAGAAGGCCCGGCCTGTGCCTGAATGAGAAGAACCCTCCCTTTGTTCCACTGCCCCCTGCTTGTCCCTGAGCCTGGCCCCACAGGAGGTCAGAGGAGACTTCTGGGGCTTGGCCTGGAGAATTCCTTTCTTTTCTTGCTTCCGCCTGCCATTTGGCTTCAGATCATGACATTTCTGTGAGATGCTGTCAGTGCCTTGGTTTGAGGATAATGTCTGTGTACCCAGGTCCCTTGGCCAAGAAGAAATGGTGCCTGGGGCCTGCTGGCATCTGCTCCTGCCCTGTGTCTCTTGCCCTTGCATATGACCAGCAAACGAGGGACAGTTCCTTCTCCCAGGCAGTAGGGCAGAGCTAAGCGGGAGGTGATGGGTTAGGCCTAGGACCCCAGTCCTGAACGTGAGTGTGAGGCTGTGACTCAGCTTCAGCCTGGCCCGGCAAGGGTAAGGTACAGACCCAGCATGGCTAGCCTCACTCCTCTGAAACTTAGTGATCAAATCACCACGAGCTCCAGCCCCTGCCCCGACCCAGAGGGGCGCCTGCAGAGCCAAGGCCCACCATCTATTTTTAGAAAGCTATCAGGTGCACAGGACGCCCAGTTGCCTTTTTCCACCTGTTTGGGGTCATTATAGAGATCCTGTGTCTCTGCCACAGGCCCTGCCCATTCTGCCATTAGAGTTTCACTGCGGCCAGAGCAGCCACTAAGCTCCCTCTCAATATAACCCAGCCATCAATCTGGCCTTGCCTGGCCGTGGCACATGAGTCACTGAGATCCTTGGGCCCACAGTCACTTTCCCTTTGGAAGCACAGATGTTGGACACTAACGCTTGCCCTTCTCTGCTTCCACGAGAGGGAGTTTTCAAAGGTCAGAGGGAAGTTGTCAAAGTCAGTTCAGGAAGAATCTTGACGTTGGAGCCCACCATGAGGTGTGTTGATCCACTGAGCAGAAGGTCCTGGAGTCTTTGTTCTGCCAGGAAGGTGCTCAGTGTATGCAGCCAAGCGCCGGGTGCACGGTGGAGTTTATTACTACCAGGGGGAGCTGTGGGCATTCAGAGAAGATTCGTAGAGGAGATGGTGTGTGAGCTCATCTTTGACGGACAGGCTGGCTTTGGTCAGGGAATGTGGGAGGGGAGGTGTCCCAGGCAGAGGGAACCTCAGAAGCTGCACTCTCCGCCTAGAAGTGGGAAAACCCGAGGTGTGACAGGAGCCTCAGGAGACAGTGGGGCTAGCACACAGGACTCAGGGACAGCAGGAGAAGGGCCTGGGGACAGTGTGCCAGGTGATCTGTTTGGACATGATCTGATGGATCAAAGCCACTGAGGGTCAGAGCAGGGGGAGGCAGAGGAGCATGGCAGTGTGGTGCCAGCTCGCTCCCTGCTGCCAGGATGACGTGGGGTCTTCCTGGTCACGGAGCAGCAGCAACAGCTTTGGGGGCAGCATTTGCAGTCCCACCCTCCACACCCTGTTCACAAATCCCGAGAGTGCAGTGAGCTGGCACTGCCTTGACAGCTCCCAAGAGCCTGCTGTTGACATTTGTGGGGACAGAGTCCCAGAAAGCAGTTTCCAGGCTCTCGGCTTCATGTGGAAAGGTGCTGGCTCGGGTAGTAGATGGTCATCAACTGTGACTAGTTGGCCATCAGCTGTTACTGGTTAGCCATTAGTCACTCATATAACTGCCGTGGCTAAGCTAGCAAGCGGAGTGCGGATTGTGGATTGTGGATTGTGGATTGCAGAGAAGCGGATTGCAATTAGCAAGGGGTTAGTTGTTGGCAGAGAAGTGGGCTGACGGCAGGTTGCGGATCGTGTGGCTCCTGCTTCCTGTGTCTCCAACCCAGCCACCAGCAAGAATATAGTGGTATGATTCCCCTGTCTATGGCTCCGTGGGTGTTCCTTTTTGGCCTCACCATGTCCTGCATTCTTATGTGGGGAGCGGGACCAGAGACCCCGCATGACACCCTGCATGACATCATCTCTTCCCAGCATCATGCTCAGGGACATGTTGGTAGCTCCAAATCGAAGTGGGGGTATTTATACAAGAGCAACAAATGCTATAAATCAGGGTCTACCTAGTTTTATCTCTTTGTTCGTTTTGTGTTCCCCCCCACGCCCCCACCACCAGAGCTGGCTGTTGAAACACTTACCAGCATAGCGCTGGGCAACGGGGAGGCTCTAAAGGGACTTCCGCTGAGGAATAATTGTGGGATCTCAGTGACACACTGACCTGGCAGAGTGCCTCTGTGGACCTGTGTTGTCCCCTTCCCTGTTGAGCAGGCTGGAGGGTGGGAGTGGGGACAGTCCCCCACCAAGAGAGTTGAGCAGTTTCAGCCATTTGTGGGCCAATTCTGAACCAAACTCCTTAACCTGGACTCCCAAGACCTTTGACAGACACTCCTCGCTAGGAGGAAACATGGTGCTTCCTACCTTTCCACTTTCCACTTCCTCCCCTGAGCAGGCTCCACCCCAGCCTCGGCTCCTTAAATGGAACCTGCTTCTCCCTGCATGCGTGGTATGTGTCACCCCTCCCTCAGCCCCTCAGCTCACCCCCAAGTGGGTTTTATTTAGACCCTGTGTCTTGGGCACTGAAAGCCCTGGCCAGGGCCTGGCCCTTAGGGCATGCTCAGTGAATGCACACCTGTCTGTAGCTCTCTGACCGCATGCTGGCAGAGCGTGAGAGCCGGGATGGGGAGGGTCTGCCTTTTCTGGGGTGGGCAGTGGAACTTGCAGACAGAGAAAGCATCTGAGCAGGGCTTTCTTTCTTAACGGCGTGTCTAGTTAGTCCTGACGACACGATGAAAGCACCAGGATTTGTTCTGTGCTTTAGAATCACAAAGCTCTTAGCCCACAGGATCTACCCAACAACCTGGGAAAATGAGTAGCATTCCTGTTTTAGAGGTGAGGAAACTGGGGCCAACAGGTAGACCGCTAGCCTTAACCCTGACTCCTGGGACCCTACGTCCCAAGCTAGCTCCCCGAATGGAGGGCTTCAGATCACTCATCCCAAATAAACTCAGACAACAGGAGCTGCCCAGCCTCCACAGGAGATCAGGGTACAAGACCTGACTCCAAAGACCAGTCTGCAAACCCTGTGACCACCATCCCTCCGGGCCTTGCTTCTTAAAAATGGGCTTTTGTGGCGGTGATGAATACACGGATGCATTTGTTGTTCATTTGGGAAAAGAAAAACCTGGCTTCTTAGAGCTGTTGTATTTTATTTTTCTGTAAAGCGGAAATTAATTTTAGTCTTTCTTTTTGGTTTAAAATGTTGTTCTTTGCTTTTTCTGCCCTACAATTTAAAAGGAAACATTTGTCTGTTGAGAAAAGAAATGATAATTATAGGCTAAGAATTGTTTCTATTCTGATTTGAAAAAGTGACAAAAAAAAAAGTTCCATCGCACAGATGGAGCCCTGCTGACAGAGAGCATTTAACAATGGCGCCCCAGGCCGGTTTGGGGCACAGAATGATACTCGAGGTAGATTTGGGCTCTAGTAGGGTCCGGGCTGGGGGCTTTTTCCAAGGCTGGTCTCCATTTCCGATTCTAGTCTGTAGTCCCTGTGGGGTCTGAACACTGCATCCTCCACGTGTTTTGCCAGTGGGAGGAAGGAAGGACCGGTCAGTTTACCTGTGAGTTGTGTGGCCCCTGAGCCATGTGGACGAGGCCAGGTGCTCCAGAGGCACCTACCTTTATTCCTTTAGCCACGAGTTTTACCTCTCAGCCTTACAAAATTAGAATTGTTCCAAGTCCTTCGATCAATAAAGCAGGAAACTGATTAGACTGTGAAATTAAACTAATAATGTCACACTATTAACCCTCGATCAATGGGGAAAGAGCTCAAAGTGAAGGCTATTTCCTAAATCCATATTACCCTTTGGATACATGTATTTACTTTTTAGAGGAACTCCTAGGAGTGCACGCATCCCCCGGGCCCCTTTCTTTCCCAAAAAATGCAGTGCAGTGCTACCTGATGTGTGTAGTGGGAGGTCACGATAGGTCAAGGAGAGCCAAAGCTGCAAAGGATAGAGCAGCCCCTTGGGTGTTGAGGGGCTGGGGGGGGCCTTAGTGCTTCTGCTGCATGTGTGATCCCACCCTCAGCTGCTGCTTGTCACCAGGATCTCCTCTTTGGGGTTAATGCCACCCCCATCCCCCATAACCAGACTGGGGACTCAAGTATGTAGCGCTGGCCAGAGAATTGCATGTGACTCCTGGGTTCACACCACCGCCAGGCACACTGCAGTATGGGGTGGTCGTGGTCCTTCTCATTCTCCTTCCTCTTCCCCGTATTACGCCCCCTTCCTCCCCAACCATAGGCTGATTGGGGGCAGTAAACATACTTGAGAGTGAGGGGCACTCATCGGGGCTGTTTTCTGATATGTCCTGATCACTGTCAAGGGCCAGCTTGGACGTAGAGTAGAGTTCTTATCTAGAAACAGTCTTCAGCTGGGACCAGCCTCCACCTGCAAACCTGGCTCTGGGGGCTCATGGACACTGAGCTCAGCCTCTCTCCCCCTGAACTGGTCTGTCAGTCAGGACAGCCTCCTGAGACAAGCTGGGTGGCCAGCAGTGCAGACTGGGCTTCCATCACAATACAGCAAAGGCTCAGTTGTCACAGTGTCAGCTACCGTATCTCAGGTGTGGCCAAGTTCTGAGAGGCCCTACCTCTCACTCGCCTGAGAGCTGAATGTGGGCCCAGCTGGGCCTCCAACATAAGCATCAAGACCAGCTGAACTACAGCACTTTAGTCTTTCGAGCTCTTTCCATATGCTTTGCCCTTCATAACCTAACCATGCAGAACAAGGAAGGTAGGTGTTATTGCCCCCGCTTCAGGGGTGAACACACTGAGGCTGAGTGATTGAGGGACTTGTGTGGTCACCCAGATAAAGAAGACACAAGGCCAGCTCTAGAACCCTGGTCCAGAGCCTTCGGTCGCCTGAGTTCTCTCTAGGAGACTATTCGAGAATTAGCCAAGTCTTGGTCCTTCCCTGGCTTTGCCCCTGAAGAGGAGTGAGCACACCTTTCCCATCATCCCTCCCTTGGCTTGTCCTCCTCCAATACCTGTCAGTTCCGTCATGGTGCAATGTTGCCAAGGATCAGACCCCCCCAAAAAAAAAAGTGGGGATGGTATTTAATAACTAATTACCCTAATGATCCTGCAGAAATTCTGGAGACCTGGTTTAGGAGAGATGTCAATTAGAGCCATCTGCACGGTGAATAAAGGAGCCCTACCCCAGCTGTACTGTTGAAACATGTTAGCGTTTTCCTACCAGCGGCCATATGGTACTTAACGAAAGTGAATTGTTCACACTGCACAACCCGTGCCTCCTGATGAATACCAGCATTTTGTTTTGGAAAATAGTTCTTCAGTCGTGCGGAATATTTTTCAATGCGATAAGTAGCAAATTGGAAGCCGGCAAGCCCTTGAATGCAAACGGACTTGCATCACCTCAAGATGTTCTTCCCTGCATCCCAGCCCCAGCCCAGCCCCCGCATCCCACCTGTGTCTAGTCCTTAGCATCTGTTTCTGAGTCTGCTCAGGAGCGCTGAAGCCACCCAGGGCGCTTGCCCCACCCCACCTTAGTGTTTCCAGTTGTGTGAAATTGGAAGCAGGTCTGAAGCTCTGTACAGTGAGAGCACTGAGCTCCGTCGGGAAGGGCACAGAACATTGGGCAAAAGTCCCCCAAGAGCTGGGAAGTAGCACAAGATCTTTCATTGCTTTTGTGGCTTCCAGGAAGGGTTAACTTTCTATTTGCGACCTGTTCCTTTTAAGAAGTGCAAAGCTCCTGTTGACACCTGGATGCACAGTGAGGTGGAGGAAAAGTGTTTCTGGGGCTCAGCAGAACTGCCTGAAGCCTCTCTCCTCCTCACCAGCACAGACGAGGCCTCCAATCAGTAGTGATCGAAAGTCGTTGCCACCTGGTGGTCAGTCCCTGACCTGTTCCCAGATACCTGGGCCCAGGTGTGGCCACCCTGTGTGGCGTTCACTGAGAACAGGCACGTTTCAGAAGCAGACCATTGCCAAGATCAGGCATATGTTGTGCCAGGAGGAAAGCTGGTGACTGCTCTGAGTTGCCCCACCCACCCACGGCCAGGTCATGCTGGACAAGGGGACCCTGCACTCCCTCTTGGGGCTCTGTGCCCTGGGGGAGCTGAAGGCCCAAGGCTGCCAGGAGGAAGCTGTTTCGTTGCAATCTGCTCTGGGAGCAACAGGATTTCATTTGCTGGCAATGTCTGTTTTGGAACTTTCCCTAGAACCGAAGTCACTTACTAGAGCTTAATGGAAGGCAAGATTGACTAGAGTTAGTGATACACAAGATCTACGGCGAGATCTGAGACCCCAGATTGTGTTCCACAAAACCATGGTCCCATAAATCTCCCTTATTTCCACTTCGGCAGCGACTGATCCCAAGTTACAATAATGATCCTAAGTTCAGCCAAACACGTCCTTAAAGGAAATCCTTCTGGGTGAAAAATAGCAGACATGTGCTCATGTGGGTCCCTGATCGGCAGACTGCATCATTTGCTTCCTACATCTATGCCCTGGGTATTTCCTCATCCTCATTGACACCTGGTACCATAAGACATGTGCCTGAAAGAACCAAGTCACGGTGACTCCTAGGTGGCCATTTCAACAAGGTGACCAAGGCCCAGAGCAGCCTCTGTCGCCTGCTGGTGAAAGGGACCTAGAGCATCTCAAATAAATCACCAGCCTTTCCATTAAGCTAATTCCAGAACAACCCTGAGACCAGAACCCACCCTGCTGCCCCTCTCCCCACCCCATTTGGAGCCTCGCCTGGCAGTTAAGCTAAAGAGTTAACCTTCCTCATTTGGGGAAGTGGGGGTGGGGAAGGCTGGGGCCGGTTTGACATACGCTGCCTGGTCTGAACGTGAATGCTGTGCTCAGACACTGAATTTGATGAATTGCATTATAAAATTTAAAAACAAATTTAAAACTCTATTAACTCCCTGTAATGGCCTCCTCCTGGAGTACACAGACAGCAACGGCTCACTGGCAGGGAGAAAAAATACTCTCGTTTGCAGTGTGCTTCGCTTGCAGCAGAATGGAGATGGGTAGGAGCCTGTGGATTGGGGGGGGCGGGGGGGTCCATATACCCTCTGCACCGAGCACTGCTTCCTGCTCCCAGATCAACAGCAGGCCATGCAAGCAAGCCATCGCAGGACACACAGCTCCAAGGTTAGACTCTGTCTGGCTCCTGTGTTAAAATCTAAATTCAGCTTTCTTTTCAAGGCTAACACAGTGATTTCAAGATGAAACTGAGGGAGTGATGAGCTTACAAGACGTGGTTAAGGCCAGCGGGTTGGGGAGCTCATTCGCAGTAGAGGCCTGTGGTGTGTGGGTCAGCACGTGGGTGTCAGGCAAGAGGAGGTGTGTCCTCAGTGTCACCCACTCCACCCTCTGCACGGGGACAAGGGTTGGGACAGGGAGGTTGTTCGATGTTCGCTGCAGGCCTCTGCAAATCGAAAAGCATCTGGGGGTGGGTGGGGGCGGGGGAGTATTGGCCTGGCTCCAGACTACCAACTGGAGAGAGATGAACTTTTGTTGAGAAAGGAGGCAGCCCTGCAGCTGTGAGCAGAGAGGGGGAGCTCAGCTGGCAGTGAGAAGTCCTGGGGCCCAGAGGACAGCTCCTTCCATGTCTCTGCAACTGAGACCCCAAGCTGAGGTCTACAAGGGGTTACGGGGCCTAGCCTTTAGGGAGCTCAAGGTGTTTTCTGCCTGCAGTGGCTTCTCTGTTTGAGAGGCAGCTGTCAGTCCTTCCATGTACATGAAGTGACTTGGAGATATTTTGGGAGTGGTGTACACGTATGGCAGGCCTGGCTGTCCACAGATAGCAAAGAAACTATGTGTGTACAGGAGTGTGTATAGGGTTACTGTGTGTTTGTGTGTGTGCGTGTGCACACGTGTACGTCTGTGTATGTAAAAGTAAGCTGTGCCTTGTGACGTGGCTGCCCATTGGCCATTCCTGGCATGGGCTTAATGTGGACTCTGGATCCGATGATGTCTACCTTTCTGAGAGTGCCCTTCAGAGCTAGTGTTCCACCCATGCTGGGGAGAAGGCCGAGATTGGCTAGGTGGGGGTGCAGAGGAGACTGAAAGCCCCAGGCCTGGCAGGACTCGTAGCATTTGGTGTCAGAGAATAGGTGAGCATCTCCCAGGAGTTAAGCAGCTAATCCAATGCAAGGAGCTCCAGGTAATGGACATAGTTTTGTGTAGCCTCTTGGGAGCCTTGACCTGGACCAGCAGGTAAAAGCCAGAGAGGTCTTGGAATGCTCCTCTCCTAGCAGCTCTGGATGAGGCAGGATGTTTGGGGTGAAGGGAAGAGAGATGACATTTATAAAAGTTTGAGGACACCCTGTCCGCCTCTCGGGACTAACAGTATAAGCAGGAGCAGGAGTAACCACAGCAATGAAGGGAACAGAATTTTCTCGTGCTAGCACATTCTCTAGGACATCCATCCTGGGCAGTCGTGCTAATTAGAGGCTGACTGTGCTTCCAACCTTTGTGAGCCCGCTTTGGGCCATTTTGTTTAAATGACTGCATTTAGAAAAAATAGTGTTACTAATTAGCCCCCATTATTTTAAATAAATGAGATTTTCCTATGACATTTAAGAAAACAGAGCGATATATATATGCATAATGCAGAGTTTACAAACCTCTTTTTGTGAGGGTAATGTTGTGCCTGCCATTCCAATTGAAATTTGAACCAAATGAGAGAGTCTCTGGTCTTTAGAATGCCACTTACATTTGTCCTCTCCCATTTCCCCTCTGTGCGGCAGGCGATGCTTCAGTTCTAGTGTATTTCTTCCCGTATACGTTTCTTACACAGCATAGTAAAGAGCAGAATAACATGGGCTTCAGAAACATCCAGACCCGACTTGAATCCAGGTGCATTGCTTTGTGAGCCTGGGAAGGCACTTGGCCACACTGCACACAATATGACTTCTCTCGTAAGGGTGTTCATCATCGTTATTATTTTATTTTTGTTAAAATCCTGAATGTGAAAACCTAGCCCAGTGCCTATTGCATAATAGGCATTCAATAAATTATAGTTCTTACTATGTCTGAATGCCTTTGTTGACATGTAGTGTCCTCCCAGCCTGGAATTTTCTTCTCTTTCTTGCCTTCTGTTGAAATCCTATGCATCCTTGAAAGGACGAGCCGGAATGCCCCTGCCTCCAAAAAGCCTTCTTTGCCGGCCTCAGTCAGGAAGATATATGCCTTTGCAGCCTCACAAGATTATACTTGTGTCCCAGACCAGATGTCACTCTTTTCCTGTTCTGCTCAGTGTCTCCCAAGCTGCACTGAGTTCTGTGCACGTAGGGACCATTCTTTACCCTTTACATGCCAAGGCAGCGCCCAGCCCCGTGCTTGCATAGAGGGGCTGCTCAAGACGTACTTGTAGAAGGAATGGGTTTTGAATTGTTGCGTGAAACTGAAATTCCGCAGTCTGTTTGGGGCTCCTGTGGCTCAGAACTTCCCTTGCCAGACTACTGGAGATGGCTATTCAACTGAAAACTTCGAAAATAAAGGAGAAAAAATGCCTTATGTGGTGACTCAGAGTTGAGGACATCTTGGGTTTCACAGCCTAGAACCCCCAACAGGCTTTTTATAAGTCCCCTAACTCTGTTGATGCTGCAGCAATATCGACCAGCTCTAGAAGTTACTAAAACACAGTTTGGCACAAAGGGACTTTCTGGGGTGATGGAAATAGTCTATATCTTGAGTGTGTGGTCGTTACGCAGATGCATACATTTGTCAAAACTTGTCAAACTGTACATGTAAGATCTGAGCATTTATGTTATGGAAATTCTACCTCCATAAAATTAACTAGTTTAAAAAACAATGAAAATGGGCCAGGCAGAGGGGCCTGTTCTGGTCTTCACGTCTTCTCCCTCCACTGTGGGTGTGGTAGCATTGAGAAGTGTGACTACAGCCAGCATGTCACAGGATTGCTCTGGGAGGAAAGCTACAGAATAGCTTCTGTATTGTGGAATGGTAATCCTTTCGATCCTGAGCTCAGCCTCAGTGCACAGGTGCCCCCCCCATTTTCTCCCCCAAGACCTCCCCCGTGCCTCCCTCTGAAGAACTGCCAAGCACTAGCTCTCAGCTTTGCAGCCTTGCTCAGCCACAAGCTGGAGTCCACCTCTCATCAGAGGGGAGAGGGTTAAGATCAATGTAAGCCCCAAGGCCCCTCCAACAGACATTTGCACACCTATGTTTCTAGCAGCAATATTCACAACAGCCAAAAGGTATAAGCTACCCAAGTGTCTGTCCATCGATGAATGAATGGACAAACAAAATGTGATATAGACATGCAATAGAATATTATTCAGCCTTAAAAGGGAAGAAACTATTGCATTCATGGGTATATATTAATACTACCACATCGATGAACCATGAAGGCATTATGCTAAATGAAATAAACTAGACACAAAAGTCCAAATATTGGGTGATTCCATTCATATGAGGTACCAGAGTAGAAAGATAAATAGGAACAGAAAGCAGCAGGGTGGTGGCCAGAAGCTGTGGGGAGGGAGAAATGGGGAGTCATTGTTTAATGAGTACAGTTTCAGTTGGAGAAGATGAAAAGTTCTAGAGATGGATAGTGGTGATTGTGACACAACATTGTGAATGTACTAATGCCATTGAAGTACACACTTAAAATGGTAAATTTTGTGTTCTGTATATTTACCCCAATACAAAAAAATTATAAAGAAAAAGTACCAAAAAGAAAAATTCCAAAGCCTAATAAGCCCCCTTAATTGTTTTTTTGGCCCCCTTAAATTTTGACATCTCTTATTTCAGAGGTGATGTTTGGCTGAGGGTCTGATTTCAGGTACTGAAAACAAAAGTATAGAAAACACAGGTCATCTCTGACTGCTTACCCCTCTCTTAAAGTCAGAGTGCAGGCCCTTGCAGGGTGACAAGCATCCATCCTGAAAGCCAGGGTCCTTTTGTCAAGATGGACACAGTCACACCACTGTTTTAACTTGATTTTCTCATGTTGACTCGCTCAGGCAACATGCAGCTTCAACCTGACAACCAAGGGGTGAATTTTCCTTTGTTGCTTCAGAAACTCCCAGCATCATAATTGGGGTGACCCTGTCCTCAATACCCCTGGGGACCCAAGCTGCAGAAATGAGAGCACCGCCTATAGAAGGGGCCTGGCTGTCAGAGTGGGTTGGGTAATCCGGAGTGACACCCAGCACTTGTCACGGCAGGGAGCCGGGCCCAAGACAGGCACATGGCAGAGGATTTAAGGAGGCCAACTCTCCCACCTCTGCCTCAGGGGACCAGATTGAATTTGTCTCTCCAGTGTCATAATGCTGTACCCATCAGCACCTGAAATGCACAGCTAACACTTTGCACCCTTGGAGGAGAGAATGTCTCAGAAAAACAGCATCCTGAAAGGGGCTGCTGACCTTTCTGTTTGCAAAACAAACCAGGAATGTTGAGGCCTGATCTCTCTCCATAGAGGTTTATTGCACTCAAGCCTTATAAGGAACAGAGAGAGCATCTGAGGGAAAGGCCTGAGCCCATGCAGTGGGAAGAAACTATATACTAGGGTCAATATAAATAAATACACACATACCTCACATTGTAAACAAGGACAGGGACATTCTAAAACAAACTTCTGGTCTTTCCTCCCACCTAATGAATAGTGAAACAACAGAACACTCCACACACACACGCCCTTCCCAGGTACAGTGGAAAGGATTGCTCTCGACCTGCCTGGCACCCCCTTTTGTGTGATGGAGCCTAGAGGTGTGTACATTGCTCTCGCATGGCACCAGCCTACCCCTAGTTATCACTTTCCTGTCTGTAATCTGGCTTCCCATCTCTGCGCCTACATTTGTTCTGAGTTCCCTCTAGGGCCGTCTGTGGCCATGGCCCTCAGGTGGCTGCCTGCTTGCCTCCCCTGGACAGCCTGCGGCCTCACCAGACACTCCATGGACTCAGGGGAAGGAGTGTGCTTCCCCCCTTCCCTCCTCCATTGTTCTACTATGAAGGGAAGGACATTTAAAGTCCTTCAGGAAGGAAGAGTGACGTCTCAGTACCTACGATGGGCAGGAACATGGACTCCATGACACTTTATATGTACCACAGTTACACACACACGAAGACAGACATTTCCAGCAGATCAACAGGCAGCATCCTGTTTAACCATTCATGACCAATGTTACGCCAGCTGGATTAGTGCTTGGAATGCAGAGTTGTTTGAACTATAAAACATACCAGGATTCACCTGTTGGCAGAATTTAGAGCCCAGAACTATAGGGTGCAAAGGAAGCAGGGGGCCCCGTCAGGGTCTTTGGGGAGGGCTCTTTGCTGAGGTTTGGGCGTTTGGGGTTTCGCCTCCTCCAAGAAGCCGCATGTTAAGGAAGATGGAGAGGCAGGTGGCGGTCCAGCCCAACATCTCTGTACACACCTGTCAGGGATGGAAGGGCTGGACGCTAAGGACGCTCACTGGATCCTTGTTGGTTTGGTGTTTGGGGCTGCTGGAGGCTTTGGAATGTGTCCAGAGGTCAGGATTCTTGCCGTAGCCTTCATGATGGTAAGAAACGCTTCTGAAATCCCATGGTGACTTCTCTGTGAGGACAAAGGAGGCTCCGGTCTGAGTGTACCACAGGCCTCGCCGTGACTGTTAGAATACTGGTGCATCATTGAGCCCGTTGGGCTGGACCCCAATTAGCCTTTGCGAGAACGAAGGCCATAAAGGAGAAGAGACATCGCCAAAATCATACCACCAATACGTGTCGGAACGAGGACGGGAGCCCGTGTTTCTCTGTAGTCCCGGTACAGGGGTCCTTTGATCAGCTAAACATGTTATGAACGGGGAAGGGAGAGCTTCCCAGTGCACCCAACTCACCTGAGGATTTGTTAGAATGAGGTTCTGATTAGCCTGGGGTGGGGACTGAAGTTCTGCATTTCCAACCAGCTCTCCCGCGCTGCTGGTCCTGGGACCACAAAGATGCCTGAAGACAGCTTCACTGGCCAGGAGGCCAGAGGGTTTGGGTGCAGAGCTGGCATTCCTAATTCTCCATCGTACTTGCTTGGCTCTATGCTTGATCTGTTTTATTTTTACCAAGATGTCTAAAAGCCGTTGGTCCAGACCCCCAACAAGGAGGTTATCTGTCACCCTTTGTCAGCTCCTTGCTACCCAGCTCTCTGACATCTCTGGCAGGCAGGAAGCTGGAATCGTGCCTGGAAAGTGCATTCCAGACACTGGGAGGACTGTTCCTGTGGGGCTGAGCAATCATCTCTGGTTGTGGGAAGGAACGCTTTGTGCAATATGTCACTCTGGGCTGCAGCTTGACTAACTCCAGTGGACGATGCCTGTCCTCGATATTTGTGAGGACGTGACGATGTGTGTCATTGATGTCTTTCAGAATAAGAGGTCCTCAATGGCAAGATTGCCAGGGCCTCTGCTTTGTGGCAGGTCTCTCTTATCTGGAAACCTCTCCTCCCCAGAGTCTAGATTGAGAAAAGACCAGAAAGCGGCTCTGAGGGGCTGACAAAACAAATGAGGGATCGCCAAGTGTGTGCACCCAAAATCTTGTTTGTTTTTCATCATCAACCCCTCAGACTTTAATTCAGAATTGTTCTTGAAAACACACACACAGAGAGAGAGAGAGAGAGAGAGAGAGATTGGCTGTAAGATTGATTCCCGGGATTCTAAATTCAAACCAAATTTTGCAAACTCCCAATCTGTCAAGAGTAAGGAGAGGGGTCGGAAAGATAACAGAAGCAAGAGACGTTTGCTAGAAGCTAATCGGAGATGAAGTGACTACAAAACTCTAGAATTCGACGTGCAAGGAGACACCACAGCCCGGGGCTGGTTAGTGTGAGAACACTGGGTCCTACGGGCTCCTTTGGGCCTGAGCATGACGCCATGTAACAGCCCGGGATCTCCGTTATGGTAAATTCTGTTCAGCACAGTGGGGAGTATGCAGTGTTATTTCAGAATGTGTTGTCTTTAAAATAGCTAAAATAGTTTGTTCTTGTTTAAGATTGGACCTTTAGAGGAATCCACTTCTGTTATCTCAAAAATATATCTGCCTGTAAGAAAAATAAGACTTTCACTACTAATCCCGGCAGGCCTGGATGATGCTGAACTGTCTTTATTCTGCTTCCTCTGGTTCTTCATACATCTCTTTTCCTTGTTCTTTTTCCGACCTCTTAATGGGAGTATTAGCTGCACTGCGAGGCTTCCTATACTTTTATCTTTTTAAATACAGTTTGGCCCCCTAAATCCTGATGACTTCAAAAACTGGTGTCGCCAGCCTCTGACATCCTTATTAAAGGACCTTCATCCAGATGTGCTCCCACCTCAGATTCCATGCATCTCAAATTAAAATCCTCTACGTCCCTGGCATCCCTCATTCCTGTCATGGTCACACCATCACCCCGCCCTGTAACTTGGCTCTGGTGTCTTTCCACTTTGTAACTTCTCATTTTTGTCTCTTTCCTGTCTCATCTGCCGCAGCTCAGATCCTCATAAACCCTCCCCTGGGCTGTTTGCGTCTGTGTCCCAAATGACCTCCCCGTTTTCGGTTCTCCACCTCCAGCCCATCTCCCTCATGTCTGCCCCAGTCCCTCAGGAGTGCTCCACCTTCCTCAGACTCTCTCCTTAGGGCCTGTGTCCACACCTGCATTGTCCCATATGGTAGCCACCAGCAGACGTACTAGTTAAATTAATCAGTTCCTCAGTCATATTAGCCAATTTTCGAGTACTTGATAGCCATATGTGGCTAGCGGCTACCATATTGGATAGCCCAGATGATAGAACATTTCCATCAAAACAATGCTCTTCTGTCATCTTGAGCATCTTTCTTTCCCTCTCCTTCTCTCTGAATCCTCCCTGTTTCCCAAAGAATCACAGAGAAGTTTCCTTACATCCCAAACCTCATCTTAAACAAGACGCAGCTTAGTTCTTCTGAGAGTGTATTAGAACACATTAGAACTCTTGAGTATAGCAGACAGGCACCCACCCAACTCAAACTAATTGAGGCAAAAAAAGAGAATGCATTAGCTCTTGTCACTAAAAGATGCAACAACAGCTTCTGCCACGTCAGACCCAGGAGTTCACAGAATATTAGAATTCTTGTCAGCCTCTCATCTCTACTTTCTCTCTCTGGCTGGCTTCATTCTCTGTTCTGCAGATTGCTTCTTCCCCATGATCAGGGAAGATGGTCAGGAAACATTCCTGTTTACAACACCCATACTGTTCATGATCCCAGAGGAGAGACCCTGGTTTTCTGAGTTCGTATGTCAGATCTAAGGGATATGAGTCTGTCTTGGACCATGAACGCTGAATCAGTAATTGTGGCCAGGGGATAAAACACACTAATTTGCCTGGTCTGATCACATGCTCGCCCCAGTGGTGAGTCAGAACACCCAAACCTTATCTAATGGGCTCCGTGTGAGACATATATTCTACTCTCAGATGAAGGAAGGAGGGATGGATATCAGAGACAACACAGATTTCACTACTGAATAATGTCCGGGACCTTTCTCACTTTGTTCGTTTGATGGCAATCTTCCTGATGCCTGGCAGAGTATCTATCTGTATAGATTCCCTGTACAGTTGATGCACTAATGGATGGAGAACTGAATCTGGGGGTGGGTGGAGGGGTGGGTGGTTGAGTGCAGGCATGAATGAGTGGACGGAAGGATGGGTGCATATATGCCCAGCTGACCCTGAGGGGTGCTGTGGGAAGGCAGAGGAGAGAACCAGAACTCCAGGGGCTCACACTTACACCCAGTAGAAGCAGCGCTTACTCTCTGATAGTCTAAGAACCCCTTGAGGCTTGGTCCAGCCCTGCCAGACAAGGCTTCCCCTCAGCCAAACTCCTCTCCACTAGCTCTCACAGCCCTGGCACAGTGCTGAGTGCCAGCCATGGCTGGCTGGTGGGTTGTAAGTCTGGCAGCAGCTCTGTGCATCTTTTGTTTTAGAGAGACAGTGAGATAGGAGCTGTCCAGCCACACAGAGCAATTCTAGGTATCTGAAGCAGCAACTCTCCCTGGATTGCTGGTCCCAGACATCATTGTTCATCATTCTTAAGCCCCTCACAATTAAAAACATGTTTAAAAAAAAAAAAGTCCAAGCCAAAAAAATCCACAAAATTGGTGCTCCCAGTAGATGGGCGGCAAAGCTGGTGCTTCCTTCTTGTGCAAGAGGATGGGTGGGTTTTGGCCCAAAGTCCAGCTCCTGGGAAATAGTAGGTGTGTCCTCCATCCATAAGCTCTCATTTCTGGCAGTGGCCACAGTGACATGGCTGCTGGAACTGTCTAGCAAACTGAAGAATTAATCCCGGGAAGTAATTAGCACTCCTGGGAGTTGCCGGGGTGCGGGCCTGTGTTGTCATCAATGCCATCATGCCGGTGGCCTTGGGAAGCAGCATTAACAAGCCTAAAGGGCTCAGTCAGACAACCAGTGTGGTGTGGTGTTTTGTTTTGTTTTGTTCTTGTTTAATCTCTTGTTTAAAATAGCCTCTCAGAAATTGGCAACCACGTCTCTTCCCTGGTAAGCTAGTGCTGTTCCCTCCTTTCTTTAATCCCATCTTTTTTCTGTGCACATGTTCATCAAGGAACAAAAATTCACTAGGCATCTGGAGGAATTATTTCAGCCTCAACAGAGCCACCCATCTGGAAGCTTGGACATTCCGGATGCTCCTGCAGATGAGAGGGCCATCTGAACAGGGGTCAGCCTGTTGGCTGTCCCCTGGCCTGTCGGCAGGTCGGGGGAGGTGTGCCCCCTCTCTGCCCATCTCTTGTTCTGTGTCCATGTGGCACATGTGTTCCGATGACCGCTCGCAGGGTTTGGCTATTTGGGAATGTTCTGAGTCTCCTGCTTTCTGGAGTTGACCTTTTCTACAAAACACGTGCCATCCACAGGGCTTGTTGGGCATTTGGAAGGAGACAGTCCCCGGGGAGCCAGCATCCAGCCTCTGTCCTTCTTACATTCTCTCCCCAGGGTGGAGGCAGGGGAGGGATCTGGATCCCTAGGGAGTCAGCCTTGGTGTTGTTCAGCCCCAAGGAGATGAACCTGGAAGGTGGGCTCAGGACAGCTGCCTCTGCCTCTCCCCTGCGACACCTGAAGGGGGGGCCAGATCTAGTTAACACTCAAACAGCTCCAGCTTGGCTGTATCCAGGCTCTTAGTGACCTTGGGCAAAGTCACTTTCAACTCTCTGAGCCTCTGTTTCCCCATCTGTAAAACTAAGATTGCGTTAGTCAGGGCAGGCTAACTGCTGACACAAACAACCCCAAAATAGAGTGGCTTAATCCAATAGAAGCTATTGTCTTTCTCAGGTCACAGTTCGGGGTGGGGGGGGAAGGGAGATGACAAGAGGGAGCTCGACTCTGTGGCACCAATAGGAACCAAGGCTTCTCCCAGAGTTTGTCTCTCACAGCTGGACCTGTCTTCCCCTGCAGTGAACAGGAAACGAGAGAGGGTGAAAAAGGCAGCCCTGCTCGTAACCATGGAGGCCTGGAGGACCCAAGTCACTCGACACACTGTGCATACACTGATGAGAACTAGTCACATGGCCCCAGCTAGAATCAAGTGGGACTGGAGAGTGTGGTCTCACTGTGGTCCCCAAGCAAGAAGGGGACACGGACACGGGGAGCACCTGTGGCCTTTTCCAGAGACAACAATAAAACGCCCCTACCGCTACTGCCCATGAGGGTTAAATGTAAAATGCCATTGTTCTTCAGGCTCTGAGCCTGGTCCCACAGACACGAAGAAATTGTTATTTTTCTTCTCTTTCGCCTACCAGTTATTCCCTTGAGGCTTATGCAAATAGCAGACCAAGGCAAGAAATTAAATATACGTCCCTCACCTCTGAAGCTGCTTATTTCCTTGTTTCCTTGCAGTGTAACATTTCATTAGACCTTCCAGATGGGGAAAGAGCAGGCAGATTAAAAGTCTGCTGGAGCCTAGCAGCCTGCTTCATCGGTCTCGGGGACGGCTGGGGCTTCAAAGCTATTTGGTATTTCCACTGCCGAAAGGCCTCCTCGGAGCAGTTGTGTTTTAATAAATGGCTGCCTGAGTAATTTTCCTCGAAGGAATTGCATCGTGGATGTGTCTGCCCCTGGGGGAGCGCTGGCTGTTCCCTCCGAGTGCTCATGCTGCTGGTGCATTATGAATACGACCCTTGAGGCTGTAGGAGCCTGTCCAGTCTGCCCACCCTGTACTCCTAATGTTCCCCCAGACCCACCCAGCAGACTCTCCAGGTCTCTGTGGGGGACACTGTACAGGAGAGAAGGGTGGGAGTCTGGCTGTGCCACATGGGAGTCTCGACCACAGTGCTGAGAAGATGATTTGTCCAACGAGCCTGAGCTGTCCCTTCCCCATGGCCACGGGCAGAAGGAACCAATTTAAGACACAGGGCAGATGCATTCCCTTAACTGACCTTAACCGACATTGCCTTCCTCAGATATGGGTGGCCTGGGGGGTGGGGCAGCATAGGAGGGGACAGCAGAGTCCTCCGTCCAGGATCTGTCTGTCTGTGGGGAGAGAAGACAGCACAGGAACCACCCTGACGTGGAACTGCAGCATTCATTTGTTCGTTCGTTCATTCGTTCGTTCGTTGTTTACTGAGCTCCTACAAGAGGCCAGGTGCTGTCTGAGCCAAGAGGCAACAGTGAACAGACCTGGCATTGGAAGAGTGTGGTGGCTGATAGCTACCTGGGTTGGAGTCCTGGCTCTGTCACTTGCTAGTTGGGTGACTTTGGGCAAGTTGCTTGACCTTTCTGTGCCTCAGTCTCCTCATCTGGGAAATGGAGATAGCCACCATAACAGCTGATTATTATGTGGATTAAATGAATCAATATTTATAAAGCACTGTCTTTACAGAACTTACATTCTAGTGTGGAGGATAGAATTTAAATTCTATGTGGGGGAGACAGAAATCTAAGTACATTACGTAGTCTAAAAGAAGGTAGTAAAAGCTATCAAAAAATACGAGGGAAAAGAGCTTACCATTTTAAAATAAGGTGGTCAGAGGAAGTCTCACTGAGGAAGTAACATTTAAGAAGAGACCTGAAGGAAATGAGAGCATTAGCCATGTGGATAACTCTCCTGGAAAAGAGTGGGGCAGGCAGAGGGAGCAGCGTGTGTAAAGGTCCTGAGGCAGGGGGTCCCAAGGTGCTGGAAGAGCTGCCAGGAGGCCAGTGTGCTAGAGCAGAGTTGATGAGGGAGAGACAAAGCAAGAGAGAGAAGTGGGCTCCAGGGCCTCATGCATCTTGTAAGAGCTTTGGCTTTTTCTCGGTTGAGATGGGCTCCACCGCAGGGACTTGAGCAGAAGAGCAAAGTGATGTAATTTGGGTTTTATCGGGACCACTCTGGCTGCCGTGTGAATACGCTGAATGAAGGCAAGAGAAGAAAGGAGATGAGTTAGGAGGCTCTGGCAGAAACCCAGGTGAGAGGTGAGAGAGGCTCAGATGAAGGTGGCCAGGGTGGAGATGGGGAGAAGTTGGAGTCAGGTAACTCACAGCTGTCAGTCAAGGGGTTGCACCTGTAAGAAGTGCTGTGAGTTTGAGGCAAAGGATCTGCAAAGCTGAGTCCAGATGTGAGATCCAGATGTGAGGCACTGGCCTCAAAGCCAAATACAAGAGCTTTCCTCCGGGGCACTTCCCATGGGTAGGAGGCCCTGGAGGCTATGGGAAGAGCACACGCCACACGCTGTTCCTAGGTGTGGGTCATTTCCTAGGCAGCCAGGGGACGGGTGCCAGGCTAATCCTCTTGTCTGGCATGAGCAATTCTGAGCTGCTTTTATTCTGGCCCCAGAAGTTCATCCTGATGGTACCAGGTCACTATCTGACACCCGAGTCCCCCCAGCCTCAGGCAGGGTCTCTGTTCCTCCATCCCCATCCAAGCCCAGACCTCTGCAGCATCCTTTGTTGAACCCAGACAGTGGGGTGTCAGCCCTGCTCTGGGTACTGGCTGCAGGCCGGCCCTCTGTAAATGGACTGCTTGTGTGTGTAGACTGGGCTGGGCTGAGCTGTGAACAGATGGCCGTCTCACCCCTCTCCCAGGGCCTGCTGCAGCTGAGAGCGGGCCTGCAGACAGCTCCCCAGCACCCAGTCAGTGGCCCTCACCCTGTCATCCCCAATTGTCCTCAGGGTGCCCACTGCCTTGCCGTCAATAAACCCTGGGACCAAGCTCTATGCAGCTGGGACCTGCACAAATGTGACTGTGGAGAAAGGATGTGACTGATGGGTGTAAGTAAGGTTTCCACCCAGGCAGTCAGTGGGGAGTAGCCAGTACTGTGTGTTTTCAGAGCTTAGTATGTGGGACCCTGTAGAACAAGGGCTAGAAGGGAGCAGGGCCAAAGGGTGAAGTGGCAGAGGAACCTGTGCCATCAGGAAGGCTTCCTGGAAGAGGTGAGCACTGAGCTGGAGCAGGACTGAGCATCTACAGCAGGATGTTAAGTTAGCCTGTTCCTGTGTGTTGGAGTGTGTCTCAGACAAGGCCCAGTGTCTGCACACTAAAAAGGCGAGCTAGGTAGCCCCAGTACTCCCTCCCTGCCTCCTCCAGCCCGTAAGTTAGGAATGTCTGGTGATGACTACAGGGAATAACATTCCAGAGAAGACAGTTTTCCTAGGAGGGAGTGCTGAGGCTTTTCCCTCCCCTCCTGGGAGGTGCCAACCCTCCACAGGACCTGGTGTTACCAGGTACTGGAGCACCTGGGAGGATGTGACCTGTGTTCTCTGGCCCCGGGGGCACCAAGGCAGTGTCTGACTCTGCCAGACCAGAGTTGGTCGGGCGAGGTAATGTCATGGTCATGCTTCCAGAGTGGACACTGCACAAGGGAGCCAGACCTGAGCCACCTTGGAAGAGCCATACAGGGAGCACCCTCAGGGAGCACAGCCATACAGGGAGCACAGCCAGACCTTTCCAGCCACTCCAACAAAGAACCCACAGCAGTGCCCACTGGCAGCAGAGCCAGCACTGGGTCTCTGACGCACAGAGGCCACTCTGCAGGTGGTGCTCCAGCCACACCTTGCCTTTGTCCTTTCAGTCTCCCTCCTGGCCACTGTGGGGAAGCCAGAAGCAGCAGTTGGTGAGTAGGAAGCAGGCAGGCCCTGGAGAGGACCGCCCCGTGACAGGACTCTGAGCCTGGGTCCGAGGGAGCTGGGCCAAGGGAGGAGCTCTGAATTGGATAGAAGATCCAAGTTCTGATACAAGATGGGAGTGGGCGAGGGAGAAGCCAAGGGTGAGATTGGTTTTAGAGTTGACCTTGCCAGTTACTAGCTGTGTGGCCATCTAGGTCACTTAAACCTATAAGTTACTTAAGCTTCTCTGTGCTTCAATTTAATAAAAATACCCTCCTCAGGGGTTTGGTCTGAAGATGAAAAGATTGATGCACAGACGGCCCTTAGCATGGTGCCGTGCACACAGTAAGTGCTCAGTAAATGTCAGCTCTCAGTAGTAGAAGTAGTAGCAGCAGCAGTGACAGTAATAATAATAATAGAATGATAGTAATAATAATAGTAGTAGTACCCAAAAGTGAACCCCCCCAAAAAAAAGAAAACAACCATTTGAATCCAACAGAGTAGTTCGAAGGGAAATAGTGGGAGAAAAATAAATCTGTTTGCTGCTGCTATTCCACTGAGTTCAGCCTGTTTAATAAAACTATGACGATCATTTCATAGGATCCATAATGAGGAGAGAGCAGTGCTAGATGCCAGGGGAGGCCCTGAGTGGCTATCCCTACTATCTGGGTGGTCTGGGAGGGCTTCCAGGAAGAGGTGGCACAGAGGAAGGCCTCAAGGGATGCAGATACCCAATGGGTAAGGACCCTTGTGCATGTCACATCCTTCTTACTGATACCCCGCCCCTGGGGCAGTTCAGCTCAGTGAATATTAGCGGCCAGCAATACACCCAGCCTGGGGCAGGCCCTGAGACAATGAAATGAGGAGGAGGCAGGCTCTGCCTTCAGGGAGCTGCCAGCCTCCTGGGATAGAAAGATAAAAATCACAGAATGTCAAGTGAATGTAGTTGATGCTGAGATGGAGGGAGTCAGGGATGCTGCAGGGTTCAGAGGAGAACTCAGGCACTCTGTAAACATACACACACGCGCACACACACACACACACACACACACACACACACACACACACACCCTCCGGTTCCCCAAGCCCTCCTTCCCTTTGCCTCCTGGCCAGCCGATCCCCAGTGAGGACCACTTTCCCTGTGTGGGTGCTGGAGGAGGATGTCTTGTTGCAGGGCCCCCAGCTGACCAGTAGTGACCACGTAGCATAAGTGAAAAGCACACGCTGTAGTTTAAGCTGCTGAAATCAGGGCTGTTTATCATCATATTGTAACCCACCTATCCAGACAGATGTGACCATCATTTTTAAAAAGTAGCACAACTAGGAATCTGACCCTGAGAGAATCTTCTCTGAGCCCATAGCCCTTCCTGTGTCGGAGCCCCCTTGCCCTGGGAATAATAGCAGGTCTGGAGTCTAGCTCCATCTCTGCCCTAACACTGTGCCTCAGTTACCACTGCTATCCAAGGGGGTGTCTGCCCCCAGAGCTGCTGTGAGCATTAAGCATGGTGGTGATGGAGGCAGGCTTCAGGGACCTGGGAGTTAGGGAAATAGCCAGCAGGCATGCTGCATTCATCAGCTTCCCTGCCTTGGGCCTTTGGGGTCATGGTGAAGACCAAACTCAGAGTCAGGTTCAGGACAAACCCCGGATGGGGGACCCTAGAGGGCACATAGTGGTCCTTGCTGCTGGTGGGCAGGGGCCCGTGCTCCCAGGCTGCCTGACAAGGGTAGCAGTGGGGTAGCCTGGAAGCCAAGCATCTCTGCTTGGTTAATCTAAAAATAAACAGAAAGGCAACAAAAATCTATGTTTCAATTACTGCACACAAGCTGTTCAAACAGCCAGTTCTACACTGGAGACGTGAACTTGTCAACAGAGGCTGCTTCATTTGCATGCTTGGGTGGTGATAAAACACATAACCTCACAACAGGCTGCCCTCTGGTCTGGGTGGGTTGTTTTTTTTTGTTTTTTTTTTAATTAAATTAAAAACACGGACATAGAATCAAGACAGTGAAAATCTGAAGCAAGTACTTCAAGAGAAGGCAGCAGCTCCCCAAATGAGGGCCAAGAAGGCTGTGAGGTCTGAGAAAAGCCTGGCCCTTGCTAGAGAGGTCAGCAGGGGAGTGGCTAAAACAAGGGGTCAGTGGTCGGAACCAGGGGACAAAAGTCTCTCCCACATGGCCCAAAGCACTCCTCCTCTCCCCTGCTGATCCTAGAGGAAGCAATGAGGACCTTCAGCTTCCCTGCAGTGTCAAAGGGAAGAGCTCTGTGGCACCCGTCTCTGAGGAGGAGAGGCGTTTACAGCTCATATCTGTGAGGAGCTCAGCAGGTCAGATGCATGGCGGGCAAAGCTGGATTTCCATCCTTGGACACTGCATTTATTCCATCATCCATGTGCCTGCCCTCATCCTGTCCTAGCTCAAGTACAGTGTTTTCTGAAATGGATGGAACCCCCGGAAGCTGGACTACCCTGGCCCCTGGGGCACACCTGACCTACCCTGCCAGCTCCGGCCCAGACTGGCCACTCCCTCCCCTGAGCCCAGGCAGGCACTCTCCTCCTGAGCATTTCCCTAAAGGCAGAAGCCCGTCCTTTTCTGCTTTCAGGATCTCGCACAGAGCTGGGCATGAGGAGGAAAAGGGTGGTTAGTGAATTGGATGTGATTTGAAGAGGAAAGAGCAGAACATGTATTAACCCGCCTAGGGGCTTGTTTGGGAGGGGCAAGGGGGCACAGAGTCCTAACTCGTGAAAGTAGAGCCAGAAGAGGAAGTCAGCTGCTTCTTGGTTTCTGGGGGAGGGATTCAGATAAGCAGGAACCCCCCCAGGTCCCACCAGAGATGGAGATGAGAAAGCAGCGAGCTCACACTAACACCAGTGAAGGTTCTACATGTGCTGCATGCTGAAGCGGCTGTCGGTTGCACATTTACTCTGGACAAGATTTTAATGTCCCCAGCCCTAGGAGCAATTCTTCAGCCATCAGCCCAGACGCTCCTTACTTGGGGAAATAAAAGAGCAGTCGAGTCTCTCCCAAAGAAGATAATATCCTGTCACAGGCAGTATGATGTGACGGCCGTTCCCTAATGTTTCCAAATAGACTTTTGAATAGACTCTTGTCTAGAAAAAAGCAAATTGCAAGAGCATTTTTGGCAGCCAAGTAGAGAGCGAACATCAGTCTTCCTTCTTTGCAACTCTTGCTCTGGGTCTGACTCCAGGCACTGAGTAGGATTCGTTCATCAGCTTGGGTCACTGATGAACACCATTTGCTGTGAAGAGAGATCTCACTGAATTAGTCAATTCTGCAAGTTTCAGAATAATCAGGTGTGGGTTGCAAGAAGGCAGGACTACTCAGAGAAGGGAGTAACTGCAAAGTGTAGCTCCCAGTGCTGCAGTCGTCTGTTTGCAGGACCGTGAGAAAGCAGGCTCCAGATTTTGGTGTTTTCATTCTCCGTGGAGCCACCAAGAACAAGGAGTCAGAGGGAGCAAAGATGGTGACTCGTAATGATAACTCTGGTTAATCCTCCTCTAAGCAATCAAACCAGACCCGCCCTCCATGGCGCCTCATCAGCCCTGACGTTTAGGAGCCCCTCCTTTACACATGCTTCCCTTCTTCCCTCAGTTTGTGCTGATAGTATGTTGCCAACTGTCATTTCCAATATCTTTTTTATTTTTCATTATCACCATTATAATGATTTACACCAGTAGCAATAGCACAAATGCCTAGTCAATTAGTCCCATGAGAAAAGTCTCTGAATCATGTGTGCCTTTTTGAAAAAAAAAAAAAAAATCACTCCATCAAAACCCACAGCCAGAATTCCTCAAATCAGAGGTGCACCTGGGAAGGGAGGGCAATGGGAGGCTTGTTCTTTTAATATTGTTCATCTAAAACGGACACTGGATACCACATTCCCCAGGCAGGGAGATTGCTTTTTGCAAGAGCAGTTATACCAGGAAAAGGAATCAGTGGCTTTTTCCCTGAAAACTGACATCAGAAAAGCGTTTTGAAGCCTTTGTCTTTTTAGGTCATGTATTAAGCACTGTGATTATGGAGTACGGCTTTTCCCCCAAAAAAAACCTCTGCCCCCCGGGGCCCTCTGAGAACCACAGTGCAGTAAGGAGCACGGCCAGCGCGTCAGTTTGCCTGGCTACCTAGGGCCCACACCTGTCCTGCTAACAGCCAGATCTCAGGCCAGTGCATCTCCAACTCTAACCAGCACTTGAGTCTCTTCCCCATCACGGCACTGCACCCCACCCCCACCTTGTTAAAAATGCAAATTCTGACTCCTTACTGCTGGGGCGGGGCCTGAGGTTCTGCATTTCTAACGAGCACCCAGGTGGTGCAATGCTGCAAACCACAAACCGAGCTCCAGGTAGGGGAACTCAGGCCACTCTCCTGGCCCTCCTGAGGCCCTAGTCTTCATGCTCTCTGTTTTGTCCACTTACGAAATGTATCAGTGCACCCCTGTCTGCACCACCCACCGGGATGTTGTGAGGAGCAGGTGATGTGGTGGCTCTCTTACTCTTCTTATGTGTGAAGAATCAGGACTGTGGCTCCTAAGGCCACACTGTGGTTGCTGTGACCGCTGCTTGGCTTAATGCAGGATCTCTCCCCACCCGCCCCTGCTGAGTAGGGTCAAACTACCCCCATGTGGAGACACCCCAAAGGTTGTCTGGCACTTTGGTTCAGGAAGGGTTTGGTCCAGTCTCTCGCTGGCTTAGGATACTAAAAGGCACATGAAGTTGGCTCAATCGCTTTGGGCGGGCATGGGGCCGAAGGGGGACAAGGAGGTGGCCTGGGACAGATTGGCAGAGCACAGGGTGGGCTTGAGTTCTTGTGGTTGTGGTGCCAGAGCAGTGAGCTGGTGGGCTGGGCAGACGAAAGCCACTGCAGCAGCGTCTGCCCAGCCTGAGCCTCAAGCTGCCCTTGGCCCCCAGTGTCCACCTGTGACCAACCACCTCTGTCCACAAGAACTTGAGCCCACCCCTGTGCCTGTCTTTTTTTTAAGATAAAGATGACAGCCTAAAGCCCTCTGTGACAGATACTGATGCTGCCTGGGTCGTGGAAGGGGAGGTCAGAGTTCCCTGAGTTGTGGCATCCCTGCCTCCCCTCCCCCCACCCTCAGCCTGGAGGATGCTTGGTGGCCTCAGGCCCTGGAACTGCAGCAGGTCTTGGCGAAACCTGCTAGAATCTAAGCAGCGGGGCTGGGAGGCACCACCTGAACCTGGCGCTTGGGCTGGTCAGTCTCCACCCTGGCCCTGCTGAGTGGGGCCTGATAGCAAGGTGACTGGTGACGGCAGGATGCAGGGGTAGGGAGGGAGTGCCACACAGGAAGGTGGTCGCCCCTGGCTCGGCAAGGCTAGGTGGAAGGGAAAGGCCCTTTCAGAGCAGAGGTGACGTGTGACAACAAAGGCTGTTCAATTCACTGGTGCCTTGGTTTCTGAGTTGGTCCAAAGGATTTGAAATGGGGCCTCGTGCCCAGGCTGGCACGTACACTGGCTCCCACTACCTGCACATTTCATGTCCACTTGGAGGTGCTGAATACATGTACCCCCTGAGGAATACCTCACCCTTGGGATTGGCTGTGCAGGTCCAGGACTGGGGCAAGGTGGGGGAGGCAAAATGTATGGAGGCCTGGCTTTCAGGGCTGTGCAAATGCAGGACAGACCCTGCCGGGGTGGCCTCCTGGCGTTTGTCACCCTAGGCACCTTTCTCACCTCAGCCTAGTCCCTACCCTACCATGGGCTCCAAGCTGGAAACTTCTGCTGCTCTCCTCTGGGAGCATTTCCTGAGCCCCACCCCAGGAGCCCAGCCTATGCTCAGTCAGCTACATGAGGGAAACCGAGAGAGGGGTCCTGCTTTAGGGTGCACCCTTGCAGGAGCACTCCCATGTGGGGTGGAATGTGCCAGTCCACCCCTGGGTCATAGGCCTGCCTATGTGAACTGAGAAGAGAGGGCTGGTCAGAGAAGGCCTCCTGTAGGAGGAGGCTGGCTGCCCACTGCCCAGCCTCCGCCAGAAGCAAGTCTTCAGAGTTAGTGGGATCTCCGTGGGGATGGGGGTCAATGGGAGCTGGAGTGTCCCCGGGAAGCAGAGAGGCATTTCCATGGGGCACCCCCAGCTCCAGCTAACAGTCTGTGCCGAGTCCTGGCCAGCTTCTCCAGAACCACCCAGACAATTCCTTTGTGTTGCATTTGCCAAGATGGCGTTCTAGCTGGTGTTTATTATTTTGATCCAGAAGAAAGGCTAAAAGATGCAGAGAGGGAAATGAAAATAAGAAAGACGGGCACGGCCTGTTCCACCCGACCTGGCAGCACGTCTCCCCCACATGAGGCAATCATACATTTTCCATTCGGGGCTGGCCAGTGCACGGCTCAGTCCTCAGCTCCCTGTGTGGAGGCAGTGTGGGCTCCCCACCTTTCTGTGGATTAATCACGCCTCAGGGTCCTCACAGCCGGCAGCTACTCCTCCAAGTGCCTTAGTGACAAGGACGAGGGAAGGGTCACTAGCCACCTGTGATCCTGAGCACAGCATGTGCACAGGGGACATGGCAGTAGGTGTGGGCCACGACCAGCCTGCAGAGCACACCGAGCAGGTCCCTGGACACAGAGCTCCTGGACCATGACCACCCTGCCCCAGCCCCACATGCACCACACAAATGACTGTGACACATGAAACTCTTCATTATTTACTCATGAATTATTCATGTTGAGGCAAATTTGTGCAGCAGGGCTACTGATCTCATATCCAGCGAGGGTCCAGGAGACAGAATTACAGAGACACCACCCAGGCACCAGGGCTGAGCCTGGTGTCAGCTGAGTCCCCTCCTCCAGGCCATCCCCACGCCCTGGATGGCCACGCTGTCCGTAAGCCTGGGTCTGACTCCGTGAGGGTGCCCCTGAGCTAAGGGAGAAGCCCATCTGGCAAGGCAGGCCCTGGGGTTCCTGGTAGGAGGTCCCCGAGGGCATGGATGCTCAGCCGAGGATGCCCTTCCTCCCACACCTGCCTGTGGTCGGCTTCTCAATAGCCCTGGGTAACAGCTCCCTACAAGGTCCCGGCCACCTCGCTCAGGGGATCTTAGGGAGTCCATGGCTGTGTGTTTCAGACACCAGACCACGCACAGCTTCAGAACTGACAGTGTCCTTTGTCCTTATCGCAGAGTCCTGCCTAGTTGCTGGTGGCCTTGGAGTTGCAGGTCTATCTTTTCTGCCCCATAACCTTAGGATCTGATCGATACCCATGATTGAGCTCTGCTAACTGGGGGATGCTCCTTTTGAGAGGCTGCAGCAAAACTGAGGAAAGAGGTTGGGGTACAGAGTGGAGGCCCCAGGCATGTGTTGTGTGTGGGTATCAGGAGCGGAGAGAGAAGAGAACGACAGGGCGATTGGGGTTTTGGGGACAGGCCGTGGGCAAAGGTTTGGGAGAGGAGCTCGGAAGAAGTCAGGGCTGAGGCAGTGTTGTCATTTGGTTTTTATTCTGGTCAGCAACCTGGCATCTCCTCCCAAGGGAACCCAAAGAGCCTCAGGGTGGGTGGTCATTCATTTATTCCTGAAGCCCTGGTGCCCTAGTGGCACTTGCCAAACTGGGGACTTGGCCCAGTGGCCAGCAGGCAGGGAAGCCCACTTCTGTTCACTCCTGATGAAAGGGGAGCCCAAGGGTGAAGCAGGGTTGTGGAGGCTCTGGGACGGCCCCACCTGAGGGGAGCACCCTTTCTGGGGAACAGTGAGCAGTCATGGGTCCTTGTGCCTCATCCCTCAGGAGCAGGGCCAGCAGCAGGAATAGAGCCCTCACTCTCTCCCAGAGCGGAATCAGAAGACCTTACTCGTGGGGAGCAGGGGGTGCTACTTTTGCACCTAGGGTGGCCTCTGTGCCACTTCTGAGGGATCATCTCAGTCGTGGGGTAGTTGGGTTTCCACAGAGCTGGTCGGTGTGGCCTTGCTGCATTTCTGGGATGCTGGGACTCTGTCCTTAGGTTTGGGGGTGCGCCTGTGTGCCTGGAGGCAGCAGCATGGGTGGCTCTGAACAGGAGGCTGCAGTGCGAGCAGTGGGGCCAATGGCCAGACATTCACAGAAGTACCTCCCTTCATGTTCACCTGCATCTTCGCATCTGCTCTGATTCTCAGGTTGTCCTGTGCTCCCCCGTCTCTGCTCCCTGGAGGAGGAGAGGTATGTGCAAAGAGAAGGGAACTGGAAACCAGAGGGCCAGGCCGACTTCCTTAGGGGTATGTTGGGCCCAGGTTCCACCTTCTCTGAATCTGGGTCTGGCTCTGATAAGTAAAAACCTAGAGGTCTAGACATGGGGCCACGATGTAAGATGGTGGAGGTGCAGACATTTTATGAACTGGGAGGTTCTGTGCAAACATGAGACTTCAGGCAAGCAAAACTGGGGCTCAGCTCTCCCCTGGAAGGGTCCAGCCTCCCTTCCCTTCTCTCTGCCAGCCCAGCGTCCCTGGGACAGTGCAAAGGACAGCACCCGTGGTGGAGGAACAGCTTGGCCACACAGGATCCCCAAGGCCAGAGCCAAGTTTCGCTCATAAAATGCCCACCTCTGGGAGATCTCTCAGATTTAACCCAGGACCTGCACTGAAGCCTCTCTACCCTGGCCCTTGGCATGGCCTGCCTCCACCCATAATACAAGATTTTCTAGACCCCGGAGCTTTTTCTTCATACATGTGCATGTAATTTAAACAGTTGCCACCCAGAGTCCTGGTTTCTTTATAAACGGTCCCACACACGCGCTCAGAGGAATGGCTGCTGCCCAGACTCCCCCTGTCTCTTGCTGAAGGGGCCCAGGCCAGCCTCTGCCAGTTCACAGGCAGCCTGCCAGGGAAAGGTGCCCACCTTGACGAGGAAGCATTTTTATGTGTTTAGTCTGTAATTGCTTGACCAGTCTCATCTGACACACCTTGTCTGAGATACCTCCTCCTGACCCGTGGAGGGCTTCCTGCTGCCCCCGCCACAACCAGCCCGGGTACACGTGTGGGCACACGGGACCTTTTTGAGATGTTGGCTCTGTGCCCAGCAGGAAATACTTAAGTTGCTACCTCGGAGCTGGCTCTCTGCCGTCTTGCCCAGGGTAAACTGTGCAACACATTTCTTTCATTCCATGTGAAAGGAGAAATTAAATTGAGGAATGAAGTCCAACCCAAACCTGGCGTGCAAATGGTTGACCTTTGTTTTGAATACACTTCATGAGGCTGAAACCAGATTGTGTGGCCTGCAGCTGCCTGAGTCTCCATCTTCTCTCTAGCATTTTAAGGAGACTTGAGCAGATGAGCGGCAGGGTGGGGGTGGTGTGACGTGCAGGCTGGGACTGGGAGAACTGTGGGGCCACTGTGTGGGGGTCCCCGAGACAGCAAGCAGGCAGGTGTTATTGGGGTCAAAGGTTTCATTGGGGCGAAGGAGGCAGGCCCCTTTGACCTGATCCCAAGCACGCTTGTCACCTGTGGGCATGTCGCAGAATCTGCCCTCCTCATCTCCACCCTTACCAGCTGGAAGGAGATGATTTCCTTTTTTCAAGGTAGCAAACATACAACAGCCATCTGTGGTGGGTGGGTGAATGTCCCTGGGTGTTCAGGGGATAGAGAGGCCTCTTGCCGGTCCCGGAGGGAGGGGGTCAAGGCAGCCTCCAAGGAGAGTGAGTGTCTGAGCTGAGTCCTAACAGATAAGCAGGACTTAGCCAGGGGGAGGGAGAGAGGCCATCCCTGCAGAGGAGCTGACAGAGATGCCTTCAGATACTACAAGACATTTGGAAAGGCCGGGCATTGCCTCTGGGGCAGCAAAAGTGAACGTGATGCTAGCAAAGGGCCCCAGCCCAGCTCCTCATATCTCCTGGGCCACCCTGAGGAGTCTGGACCTTACTCTGAAGAATTTAAAGCAGGAGCATAAAGTATTGTGATCAGATTTGTGCTTTCAAATGTCATGAAGGCGCTTGGATAGAGAATGGATCAGAAGAGAGAGGCTGGAGGGAGGAAGACTGGTTGAGATAATCTGTGTGGAAAACATTGAGTTGGGGTGGTAGATGTGCAGAGGGCAATGGGGGCAGATTTGAGAAGGACCTGGGGCAGAAGACCGCCCTGTCGTATATGGAGATGGAGATGGGGAAAAGGGATGGTTTTCTCTAAGAAAGGGAATTCCTGAGGAGGAGTGTCTGGGCAAAAGAAAAATGAGTTAATTTAGGGACATACAGTATTTAGGTACCTGTGGAGCAGCCAGGTAAAGGTGTGCTGCAGGCAGTAGGACGGCGGTTGTGGTACTTAGGACGGAGAGAGTCATCGGTAAAGAGGAGACAGCTGATTGAGGTTATCCAGGGAGGGTGTGTAGGGTGAGAAAAGAAGAGAAAAGGTGGACCTTCAAGGCTAAGCCAAGAAAGAACAGTCTGCAAAGGAGAGTAGGGAGGAGTAGCAGAGAGGAAGGAGGAAAACTAGGAGGGAGCACGGAGTCACAGGAACCACCAAGAAGTTTCCAAGAGAGAGAGAGAGAGGAGATCAACCACGCCAAATGTGGGAGAAGTCAAGAAAGACAAGGGCGTCAGTGTCCCCTTGGATTGAATCAGCAGATCCGTCAGGACGTTGGTGAGAATGGCTCCCAAGGCGTGGCCAGAGCAAAAGTTACTTCGGAGCAGGTTACAGTGAGAGTAGGAGGAGGCAAAGTGACGAGAGCTAAGTTTAGACAACTCTCTGAAGAAAAGTCTGTGAGGGGTGGTCAACGAGGGCATTCATTGAGTAGATTTTTAAAAGATTGTTGTGGCATTGTGTAAGCTGTGAAGCATAATGACGAAATGGTGTACCCACCCCCAAGGTTAAGACGTCATGGTCAGCTCTGCTTCATGTGGGCCTACAGGCTTAGCTCAGGTCTGCCCCATGTGCCTGGCAGAGGGGACAGCGCCAAGGGAAGGGACGGTTGCTGCCAGGGCCTGACCAACCTCACAAGTAGGACATAGGTAGCAGGTTATCGGGATTGGGCCCAGGCTCTAGCTCTGTGGCATTAGAAATTGACAACTAGGTCTGGATGTTCAAAGGCCAGAATAGAATCGGGCTTGATAGAAATTAAAAAAAAAAAAAAAGTGGCCTGTCCATCCACTAGCCAATAATTCCAGAATCTCCCACCAGGGCTGAGCTGAACTGGAGGGATAGGAAAATGAGCCAGGAGCTGTCCTTGACCTCCAGGCACTCACCCAAGACAGGACATGGTTGGAGAATAGAAGAGTCAAAGAAAAGCAAATCCTGCCTGAGCCCTGGCCAGGGCTGGGCATGTGATGTGCAGGGAAGACGCCACCCTAACTTGCCCGTCTGTGGCCTCTGCTTCGCTGTGGCCTCTCTGACAGAGACAGCCTCTCCTAGGTCTTTACATCCTTTCTGACCAAGGGTGACATCAGACCTGGCTGGGCAGGGAGCCAGGCAAGTCCCCACAATGCTGAGGAAAATGCCGTCCTCATGATGCAGAGGGCCCTGGGAGGATCCTGGTTGTCTGTCTCCATGACAACATGGAGGGCCTTATGTTTGGATATTCCTGGAAGCCACATGGGAGATGGTCTGGTTAACAGAGGCCAGGGAGTATGGTGTCTCTTGTGCCAGTGAGGAAATCTTAACACCTTTTCAGACTTGTATCCTACCTTGAGCTGTGACGGGAAGGCCGGACTCCTGGCCACATGCTCACCTTCTAGTTCTCTGACCTCAGGGGAATCACTGATTCTTAATGCGTTTCCTGGTCCCTAAATCGGAGATGACCCATGCCTTTCCAACACATGGCTCCTGTAAGGATCAGTGAGGTTGATGTAAAGGGCCTGGTCTGCTATAAAGTGAGGGTACAGTCGGGGCTGCTGTCACGCCATCACTGAGGAAAGCGTGGCCTGAGGAGTCCACCAGATCTTGCTTTCAGCCTGGGGATATCCAGATAAAATCCCAACCATAATTAAAATGTGCACATCCATGCCAGTCAGGGCAGTGTGACACTGCAGAGCAAAAAGCTTTGCTTTAAACTGCGACTGGGTTCGAATCCCGTGTGCTACACTTTTGCCATGTGATCCTGGACAAGCCATTTATTCCTCGTCTGTGACGTGGGGCTAATGATCCATGTTTTGTGGGCTTGCTGTGCATAAGAAATGAGCTAACGTTTGAAAGCCCTTTATTGCACACAGAGAAGGTGCTTAATAGATGCTGACGGGCGTTACTGCTCTCCTTGCGTCCTAGCAGGGCCGATGTTTGTCTAAGTCACCGTCCTCTCCACTCTGTGCCAGCAGGTCCGGCCTCTGTTTCCCTGTGAGGAGCCGCCGAGGCCCATCGAGATGTCCCGGCACCACAGCCGCTTCGAAAGAGATTACCGGGTGGGCTGGGACCGCCGCGAGTGGAGTGCCAACGGGACGCATGGCACCACCAGCGTCTGCAGTGCCACCGCCGGGGCCGGTGGCAGCACAGCCAGCAGCCTCAGTGCCCGGCCCGGCCTCTTGCCACTGCCAGTGGTGCCCTCCCGGCTGCCCACGCCTGCCACGGCCCCTGCTCCCTGCACCACCTGCAGCAGTGAGGCCATCACCAGCCTCGTGGCCAGCTCTGCCTCTGCTGTCACCACCAAGGTAAGACCTAATGTCCTCTCTGAGCAGAAGCCAGGCAGAGTGGGCCCTGCTTGCCCTGGAGGCCCGGGCCAGTTCTGTAGGCTTACAGCCTGTGTGTTGGACACTGCGTTCTCCTGAGTATTGGCGTCCCCCGGAGCGAGGCCAGGCTACTGTTTCAGTTAACATGGTTTTATTTTCATTCATGTCTCTTTCTGTGACTAACCTGTTAGGGAGCCAAGCAGGTGCTGAGGCTCTTCATTGTCCTATGCCGTGTTGATTAAATGCTATTTAATGAGTGAAATGACAGTGAAACTCCCACGTTGGCAATACTAAATCCCTAAATGAGTGGATTTAAACCAGGCAAGTCCCCCTGGGGGCACTGGTGACTTGGGTTTGCAAGAAAATACTGACTAGCAGTAAATCATAAATGGTCATAAACCCATCACTTGTTGACCACTGTGCTGAGAATTCTCGTACCATTGTCTCGTCCAAGCCTCAGACAACCGCGTGAGAGCAGTACTTTTCTCATCCTCACCTTACACTTGAGGATACTGAGGCACCCCGAGTCTGTGAGAACTGGTCAAGGTGAGCCTGGACCTTCCACGGGGACCCAGGCCTCGGGCCCCAGGAGCCGGGCTTGGGGGTGTTCGCTGCAGGTCATTCCCTCTCCTCTGGAGGCAGCTCCAGCCTCGGGAATGACAGCAGAGACTGGGCTGCGTTGGTAACCAAGAATCGAGATGAAAATGTCACCAAGGCTCTTGCCTGGCTTTGGGCTGAGCTGGTCCCCCTCATGCTGCTCAGAGCCCTGGGGCCCATGTCTGGTGGCAAGAAGCCCATTCATTACCATCCTGTCCCCTCTGCCGGCCAAGCAGGGGCTCTACAGGCCACCTTTGCCTTTGCCAGCTATTCAGAGCCCCTCCCAGGGGCCTTCTCCAGGCCAGAGTGTGTGTGTGTGTGTGTGTGTGTGTGTACACACATGCACACGCCTAGTCTTTTCTTTCCTGCTTTCGTAAAAGTTGCCAGAGAAGTTAAAGGAGGGAGCCCCGGCCCCAGCCATTGTGAGGTGCCTGTGGTGTTGGAAAGCCGCACTCCAGGTGTGCTGTGCCTTTGTCTCTGTGGTTTTCAAAACTCCCTTTCAGCCTTGCTTCCCATTAATAACTGTGAGTGCTGCCGGCGCAGAGCCCGGAGCGGCCGAGACAATGGGGCTACTGGAGGCCAGCGTGCATCTTGCTGTAGAGCCTTATTGATTTTATTTTCCTGTTATGAAAACAACACCCCACTGAGGTGGGGAGGGAAGGAATGTTGGATGGGAGGGGAGGGGAGGAAGGATTATTTGGGCACATTGCCCCCAGACTAACCAAACGCATTCCTCCCGTGGGCGCCAGCCCCTAGGACTGTGCCGGTGCAGTGACCTCTGCCCACTGGAGCCAGCCGGCTGCCATGTCGGCCACATCTGGCAACCACTTGGCAAGGCCAGCTGTTGGCCATCTGGAAAATGGCAGCTTCTGGAGCTGACTGCTGGGGGCTCCACATGGGGAGAGAAAAGCTGGAGCTGGGAGCCCACTTGATGGTTTCTGCCCTCTCAAGGATGGGGCCGTTTTAGAGATAGCGTCATCTGTGCCTGGAGCAGGGGCTTGAGCTCTACCAGGCAAGGGAAGTGGAGGAGACAGCAATCGCGGGCCCGCCCACAGGGCTGCCCTCCGCACACAGCTCCCTATTGGCTCCATATTCACCATCCCTGACTGGCTGAGCCCCAAACCACAGCACATGGGAAGAAAGGAACCCAGCCTCAGACAGAAAACAACAGCTGGGAAAGAGCTGAGCTGGGTGGCTGGGAGGGGAGAGGGGGCGAAAGTTCATGCCTGTGAGGACAGCCAGCTCGTTGGCACATTTCCCGCTGTAACCAGCTCCAGCCCAGTTGCATACTTGCAGAGGCTTGTCTGATCAAACCAAGGTGCCTGATTAGGCCCTGGAATCTTTGGGGGTGCTCAGGAGAATGGGGTGTGCAGGGGACAGTGAGGGCAGCAGCCAGCAGTGGCTTCTGTCCAGGGGACTGTTACTGAGTCTGAGCTGTGGTGCCTTTCTACCACTCTGGCCATCCTGCTGCCCCCCACACGCCTGGCCCCCAGTGGCTTTGTCTCGCCCCTTGCCTAGTTGACAGTGGCCTGAACTGGTCAACAATGAGGAATCTTTACTAGGGGGTGGGGGTCATGCCCTCAGTAAGGTCATGGGCTGGGATAGAATGAATCTGTGGCCTGGAGAGTGGGACCAAATGACCCGAGAATGTCTGTCCCATTGAGATTAATGGCAGAGGCAGCTTAGTCATGTGGATAAAGGCAGACTTTGGAGCCAAACTGCCTGTATTTGAATTCCACTCTATCTCTTGCTAGCTGAGCGACCCTGGGCAAGTTACCTAACCTCTCTGGGCCTCACTTCTGTAAAATGGGAATAGGTAGCAGCACCTGCCTGCCAGAATTATTGTGAGGGTTGTGATTTAAAACACAAGTAAAGTGCTCAGCACAGAGCCGAGCCTGCCACGTGGTAAGTCCTATATAGGTGCTGTTGTCACCATTGTCACTGTCATCCAGGTAAGGCCTGTGGTGACAAGGCCATGCCACTGTAAAGAAAGGTGATCATTTCTAGCCTCACCAAGAGGACAAGACAAATCTCCAGATAAGAAACAGGAGCCAGGCCCCAAGCGGGTGGGGAAATGAAATTGTGTTTCTGAATGGTTGAGGCTCAAGTCGACCTTGTGACATAGAAGCAGGACCTGGCCAAGGTGACATGGCAGCAAGAGGGGCTAGAGGGAAGAAGGCATGTAATGGGCCCCACACTGAAACTGAGTCAGCACTACCTGGTAACCCAGATGATTGAGTGAAGGGATTGAAGAGCTTTTCTCAGCCATGCGGCCCTTTCCTCAAAGGAAAGCCCAGTGTGTAAACAGGGTGAGACCCCATTCTGGTGGAAGGCAGGGGTGTGAGGAGAGAGCTGCGTAGAAGCCCAGGGCTGAGCTCTGTGTTCCTCTGTGTGTGTTCCAGCTGCCCCAGCGTGTAGGAAAGGCTGCTTGAATGTATTGGTCTGGCTTCCTCAGTGAGTGCCATGCGTGGACCAGAGCAACCTCTGAGGATTCAGAGAAAGGTCCCCGAGAAGGGGACAGAGCATCCCTCAGTCCTTAGCATCCCTCCTGGACTGGGCATCGAGCAGGGTGAATGTCACGTGATCTAGGGCTGTGAGCACCCTCCGGTACCCCACGCCACCACACCAACGTCTCGAGAGACAGCCTGCCCTTCCCCCGTCATGCCCCGGCCCCGTGGCCTGGTCACCAGCTCATTCCCACTTCTGAGCTGCTTCTGCCACACCATGGGGATGGTCCCAGATCTCAGGCATGGGCAAGGCTGGCTATGCTCCCTGCGGCTGCTTAGTGAAGTGATGACGATTCTTTCTGTCACTGCTACCTTCAGGCCTGAGTTGATTTTTCTGTTTCTTCATTTTTTTGTGGCCTGAGGACTTTTTGCAGGTTTTTTATGAAGGCCAATTGGACAAGCACATATTCCTGGGCCACTGGGGTACGGGGAGGGCCTGGCCAGATCTCTCTCTCTCTCTCTCTCTCTGCTCAGACCTATAAACTGCTTTCCTGGGACCTAGATCAGCTTTGGAACCTCTAGAACACAGGTCCCCAGAGCCCAAGAGGAACAGAGCGATCATGCCCTCCAGCCCTTTTATTTTGAGGTCAGAAGAGTGAGGCCCAGAGAAAACAAGACTTGCAGAGGTCACCTAGCCAGTAAGAAACAGAGTGAGGCTAGACTGGCGCCTTCCCCACCCCAGGCTGCCTTGCATACTATTGCATTCACCATGGTAACCATTATTGCAGCACTGTTATGGCAACTTTTCCCATCCTCTCAACCACCTAGCTGACAGCAAATACCGACTTTCAGCAAGAAAATGGGCATATTGCAGGTCCTCGAATAACTTGTTCAGCATCGTTTCACTATAACACTGATAAGAAAAAAATCTATTGCTGGCCAGGGCCACTGTCTGTGTGGAGTTTGCACATTCTCCCCATGTCTGTGGGTTTTCTCTGGGGACTCCAGTTTCCTCCCACATCCCAAAGATGTGCACATAAGGTGAATTGGCATGTCTTAATTATCCCAGTGTAGATGTGGGTATGACTATGCCCTGCCATGGACGGGCGTCCTGTCCAGGGTGGGGGTCGCGCCCTGTGCCCTGAGATGGCGGGAGAAGCTCCCAACCACCCTGGGCCCTGGACTGGAATAAGTGGGTTGGAAAGAATTCTTTTACTTGTTTTTAATTCGTCTTTCTTAAATGTATGTGTAGCTCACATTTATTTGAATGTTGAATATTAGAAGTGTTTTGGGTCTTTATTTAGAAGTTTGGTGATGTTTTTGTGTCCAGAAAATGCCTTAGGAATTTAAGTCTTGTTTATGTCAATTAGCCTCTCGTAACACTGGTTTCGTTACACATCATTTCGCTTAAAGTCGCCATTTCCAAGAACCTATCAATGACGTCAAGTGAGGTCTTACTGTATTTACCTCTTGTGTAGTAGGTGGGAAAATTTAGGCCAAAACGATGTCGATGCTGTACTGCACAGCCGGTGAGCATTTCAAACTGTCTCATCAGCCAGAACTGGATTTGACTCTTACCTCTGTCAAGTCTCATACCTCTGAGTATGTCTCTGAGTCTCAGTTACGTTGTCTAAAAAATGGGAATGACAATAGCATCTTCCCCATGGAGATGTTGTGAGGATTTTGGTTAAATTAATCTGTGTGGAAAAGCTTACAACAGGACAAGCCACTTGTTAAGCATTCAATAAAAGTTAAAAAGTTAAATCAGAGATCGGGTTGGACCAAGTACCCGTACATTTGGGGAGCACGAGTTCCCCTGGTGGTTGGTGCTGGAGGGCTGAAGTGAGCTCAGTGGGCTGTCCCCTCCCCTGACTGATGTGGCCTGAGGCAAAGCTGAGAGCTGGGACAGTGCCAGTCCCTGGCCGACCACTGGCACTGGGCTCCAGGCCGTCAAGTTCCTGGGGGGTGGCGGTTGGTGCTGAGAAGTGAAAACGTGCACCAGACCTGTTTGTAGGATGGAAAGGCAGCCGCGCTGCCCCGCGGTTGCTGCATGAAATTTAAATTATTCTCAGCAAACCTGCTTGACAGATGAAACAGAAAAGGGACAGCTTCATAAAATGCAATTTTGTTCTTGAAAGAATGGACTTTGCAGAATCCTTGCTGATGTCTGTGAAATGTTTTAGGGGCTTTTTTTTTTCCTTGTGGTCAGGAGCACTCATGCTGAAACATTCCCGTCGTTCCTGGGAGCGAAGCCCTGGAAAATAAATCTGGGCTGGGAAGAGAGAAGCTTCGCCTATGTCAGAGGCCTGAGGAAAACCAAAAGAGGCCATGAAATCTGCAGGCTCCATTCTCAAAGCACTACACACCCAGAGTTTTGACATTTATACGCATTTGGGGCTTGTAGGATGGATATTTGTCATCACAGAGATGACCCAGGAGACAATGTCCTCTGTATGCACCCTAAATTCTCTGGAGAGGTGCTCCTCTTCGGGGAGTTAGGCTGGGATTACTGTGGAGAGTCATGTGAATGTGTGTACGGCCTCCTCCTCTCACGTGGTTGTGGGAGTCCGTGAATGGATAAAGGAACTTTTGCACAGAGTGAGAATCAGACCCCCCACACACACACTTTCCTCTTTTATTCACGTGGAAAATCAAAGACTGCTGAATGGGCTTGGCTGGGAGAATCACTCAAGCCCTTTTTGTGATGAATTTCCAGATTGTGCGTGATTTTCTCCCAAAGACTGTTTCTTCTTCCGTGCATGAGAATTTGTGAGTTCCCTTCTGATAAATTATCAGGCACTGGTAATGCGTTGTGAGAAAACTTATGCATGTTTGTCCTGAGCTCGTGGCTTTTGCCTGCACTCCAAGCAACAGCCACAATTAGGGCTGTACCTTCATTGACTTAAAACCCATCTGTCAGTCACAAAAGTGTTGGAAAATGTCGTGACTTCCAAAGCACCCATTTCAAAGCCTACAGCTTAAGGAGGGTAGACCTGCATGGCTCCGTCTTAAATTTCTGATTCAGGAGGCAATAAAAGGGCAGAAGAGATTATGCATTTTCCCACATTTGTGAAAGATGAGCCATCATCTAGATTCCAAAGGAATGTTGGCAGAAGAGATCACTG
This sequence comes from Rhinolophus sinicus, assembly GCF_036562045.2. Lineage (NCBI taxonomy): Eukaryota > Metazoa > Chordata > Mammalia > Chiroptera > Rhinolophidae > Rhinolophus > Rhinolophus sinicus. Next base: position 15,130,746 of record NC_133755.1, read on the forward strand.
AGATGTGTATGTATAAGTTAGCTTTTGCTGTACAACAAGCCTCCCAAAACTTTGTGGCAAAAAACCATCCCAGCTCTGTGGGTCAGCTGTCAGCTCTGGCCTGGGCTGGCTTGGCTGACCTCTGCTGGGCTTTCTCATTGGTGTGTGGTCAGCTTCTGGTTGGCTGGTGGCTAGTGGCTGATCTAGGGTGGCCTCACTCATATCTGTGCTTAGCAGACTGTCGGCCAAGGCGTCTCAGTTCTCCTCCGTGCATCCGGTCATCCGCCATCCGCCTAGCTCAGGCTCATTCACATGGTGGTCTCAGGTTTCCAAGAGCAGCAAGAGGGCAAGGCTAGAGCGCAAGTGCTTTCCTGATGCCTGCTTGAACCCCATTGGCCAAAGCAGTCACATGGCCAAGCCAGTTTCAAGAAGTGGCCAAATAGACCCTGCCTCCTGATAGAAGGTACTACAACTCCACATTGCAAAGGGGCAGGTGTAGAAGGATGGGACGTATTGTTTGTTGTCATTTTGCCAACATACACCCAATGTTTCTAGCATATATGCTTAACACACAATTATTCTCCTCCAGCTCCCAGTCAAGGCTCACATGCCTCAGGCAGAAAGGGTAGGGTCAGTCTGTTACTCTCCTTTTCATGGCCTGATGTAGGAGATCTGGGCCATGCGTGACCTATACACACCTGGGTTACATACATCTTATCCACACCAAGAGCTGCCTAGTGAGGTCTGAAAGAAGGCACCCAGCAAGGATTGTGTTGCCATGGAGAAGGCAGTGCCGCTGGCCCCCAGGGAACCTCACAGGGTGCCTTGTGCTTGACAGTCCCCCACTGGCCACTTCTGGGCCTCCAGTCCTGGAGGTTCCAACACGTGATCCTGTCACTGCCACAGAGTTGGTGGGACTGAAACACTTCTATTCCCAGGACATTCACAGGACAGATGCTAAACACCTGAATCAGAATAAATAATCCACCCCAAGGAGACCACCTTCATGGATTTGACCAGTGAATTTCTCCCTGTGCAAATCTACATGGGAAAACAAATTCTGACCAGATGTTCCGTCAAGTCTGAAATCAGGAAGGGGAGCCAGTTATGTGAGCAAATGCTCAGTAGCCCGAGGTCAGACAACCTGATGGCTCTTTCTCCCAAATAGACTAAATCCCATGCAATTCCCAAAAAGCCCTTGGAAAGGCCTATTCTTAAATTAGTATTTCTCAAACAGCATCATTCAAGATGAACATATATCTACTTCTTATTCAGTTGTAATGGTTTTCCCCATTTCATTTCATTATTCATGTTGCAATTAAACAATTTTTTTTTCATTACAAAAGGACAGTATTTTAGCGACATTATGGGTTAAACAGGCTTTGGAGGACTAGCCTGCAAATCTCATCACCATTTATAACGTTGTTTTTTTATAGGGAAAGTATGTTCCAAAATCTAAACAACCAAATTACAACTGAACTTTCAGAGCCCAGCCCGTTTGTTAACTGAGAACTGTCTGTAACACTAAAAATAACTCGGGAAAATAAACATAAAAAGGACAGCTTCATGCCCCTTGATATCATCTTTTCGCATCAGCATCTACAGATTTAGTTTCATTTCAGGGAGGAAATTTTCCTCCAAACACAGACTGACCCTGTCCCTGTTTTACTCACTTTCATGACACAGGCAGCTGAATTGGCACGGAACCTCCCAAAGCGTCGTGCCCCCAAGCAAAGTCATTGTGAAGTTCCTGCAGAGCTCAGCTGATGTAACGTAGCTGATTATCCATCACCTTCAACAACACTCCATTCACTGCCCTAAAATGAAGGTTTAGGAGAACTCTGTGAGCTCCTCTGGCTGCAGTCTTAACTAGTCGTAATGTGCGCTGTGAATTTGCCCCTCTAGAATCCATAGGCGAGAAACCTCGTTTTCCTCTGTTAAATCAAGAGCCCTGAGAGCTCAGCAGAGCTTCAGTGTTCATCCAGAGACACCTGCCGCACACCTTTCCTACTGATCAGGGTAGGCGTCCTGCCTTCCCAGGTTCCCTCCTCCTGCTTCCTAGAGGAGATGGGTGAAAGCTGTGGACCCTCTGGCACCACGAAAGGAATCCTTGGAGCTGGAGGTAGAATAAGGTGCAGGCCCATCACAAAAGGCCAGTCATCAGCACCTCCGTCCCTTGACTTAAACACTTGGCTGCTGGCTGCCAGTCTCTTAAGGAAAACACTTACCTCTCCACACAGGCCCTTCCTTGCTAGACCTGCTCCTGAGGCCCAGGAGTCGCCATTAAGCTTGCTATCCTCTCTCCCCTCCTCTCCAGCCCCTGCCCTCTTTTGTCCCCAGAGGGCCACAAGGGTTTCCCTGTTGGGTTGCCAGCAAGTCATGGAAGGAGTCACTCACATTCCATATCCTCCGGTGTTGTTCCCACTTGGAGGTGCAGAATCAGAGCCCACCATACTCCCCTTGGCGAAGAGATCCTGGGTGGGGACGGTGGGGGAAAGTTGGGAGGATCCCAGTCACTCATCCTTTCAGATTTGGCTTCTTTAATTTAGAAACATGGACTTGAATGTCTGACAGACCCATAGGCCCAGCTTCATGGATGGTCAGACCCATCAGGAGCTTCCTGAGTGGGTTCTGTTTCTGGTTGGCTATAATGTGCGGGCTGGGCTCTGCCTCCCAAACTGAAGGCTTCTCTCCCTAGTCGGCAGTGGATTTGCCCAACTCACCTCATTCCCTGGCCAGCCCTGGACCACGGCTGTGACTCCTCTGTGATCATCTCTGTGATTTCAGAACAGCAGCTGCCTGAGGTTATCCTGGGGAAGCTTCTCTGGCAGGACAGAGACCCTCTGAGCACAGGATAGCCCTTTCCAGATTAGAAAGAAACCCAACTCAGGGCCAGACTGGCATTGAACAGGATAGAGGTCCTTGACCTACTACTTAAAGAATTCCTTCATCAGGTCAGAAGTGGCCCTAACGCAGGCAGGCTGGGGGGTAGGAAGTAGGAAGAGGAAGGTGGAGTGGCACGCCTGCAGGTGTGTCCCTTAGCTCTCACTGTGGGAGTGCAGAAGGGAGAGACCCATGTCGGGCCGACACAGCGACCTTCGGGGTCTGGAATAGGTACTGCTGGCTGTCGCCCCAACATCCATCTTCTCTCCCTCTTCCTTCCTCACAGAACCTGTTCTGTTCAGGTGTCCACCACCTCCCATGCTTTGGGGGAAGTGAACCCTGGATCCCACTGGGACTATGATGAGTGTAAGCCAGGCATAACAATCCCCTTCCCCATCATTGGTTTAGGAAGGGTCATGTGACCCAATCCTGGCCAATGGAACATGAGAGTAATCCTGTCTAGGGATGGGGCTGGGGGCTTTAGGGAAAGGTTTTCTTCCAAAGAAGAGTCACAAGAAAAAAGTAATCCTTCTTCCTCGGGACACTGTCGTGTCCAGACATGATGCCTTGCGCTGCTATAGCCATCATGTTACAAGCCTGAGGATGAAGCCAACACACAAGGAATAGGCAAAGCAAGAGAATTCCAGAAATATGGAACCAGAGCCCTAATGCTGCATTCCTGCCTGCCCCTGGGCTTCTTGTTACATGAGCTAATATATTTCCTAGTTGTGTAAAAATAAGTAAACCAAACAACTGCTTCCATTGATGCAGGGCTCCCAAGTGACATTGGGGATGCCTGCTTCCATTTTCCAGACCTCACCTGGCACACTGGCTTGCTAAAAGTAGCTTCAGTGACCTTTGTGCATACCCTCTCCCTATTAGTCACTCATTTGCAGCAAGTGCTACTGTGTACAAAGGTGCTGCTATCTGCTTCCCTGAATGCCAACACCAGAATGTAGCTTACTGCCACCACCCCCTGTGTCTCTATGGAGCTGTGTGTCTGTCTGAGGGAAATCCACCAACATACTGTGTGCCTGAACCACTTGAGAGCCTCACCCCTACCTCCCACTTCAGCCACAGTTCCCCAAACATAAAAGGAGTTCTCTTGCCCCAGGGCCTTTGCACTTGCCACTCTCTTGTCTGCCCAGAAAAACTCCTATCAATCCACAAACGTTACCACTTCTGTGGAGTGTAAAAAAAAAAAGCATTATTTCTCTTGTTCCCATAAAACGTTTGTTTATGTCCCTGTGTCATACCTATAATATATGGCACTTACCCATTTATTCATTTGTCTCCTTACTAGACAGTGAACTCCATAGGAATATGATACATGTGATGCCCACATAGACAGGTCCTCAATAAGTGTTTGAGGACAGAATGGATGAATTCATGCCTATGAGTATTTATTCATGTATTTGGCCCCTATAAATGGGGTAGAGAGGACGAATGCTTTTGTCATCATCTCTACCTATATCGTCTCTACCTATGTCTCTGTCAGCCTTCAAAATTCCAAGCAAGAGTCAATTCTGTGGGTGCCCATGAGTTGGAGAATGAAGATGGGACCTGCACGGTGAGCCGGAGTGAAGCCTCCATGGGCTCGCAGACAGGGTCTGTGTTCCGGTGGTGAGCCCACCCTGGCAGTCCGGGCTTTAAGTATCCAGGCCTTTGCCGGCCGTCCTGCACTCCCTCCCATCGCTCCAAAACATTTGCATTCACACCCTTTGTTCCCAAATATCAGTGTTTCCTTGGGATTTTTCTCTTGTTTGCTTGTACTTCTCAGCAGCCTTTTGCATTTGTGTATTTAATTTAAGGCACTCGTCTAGTAATTTCTTTGTTCTGGGCACTATTCTAAGCATTTTCCCAACATTAACTTTGTAAGTCCTCATCATAGCCGTCCGAGGTGACGATCATTACCGCCACTCAGAGAAGAAAGACTAGCGACTTGCCCAAGACCACTCAGCAGGCCCGTGTCAGTCTAACTCCAGGCATCTAGCTCTGTACAGGCCCCACCCAGAGCGATCCTCAGTGAACTTTGTGGGATAAGCAACTGGCTGACCATCTTTCTGTTATGATCTTTTCCCCGTGATACTGGCATCTCCTAGAGAGATGGCTGCAGGCTCCCCTCAGAAGCAGTTTTGTTCATCAATAGTTTGAAACAACCACAAATGTCAGGACCACAGTGTAGGTCGCATTTTGTGGTCCAGCCCCACACCTCCTAGGTGCCCAGGCGCAGTTTCATGCATTTTCTCTCTGATCAGCTGACTTTTTCTGTTTCATAGACAAGTCATAGTAGCATAGACTCTGCATTGAGCTTCAAGGTCACAGCCTCTCTTTCTCAGGGTTTCTTATTTTGGTCCAGGATGTAGTACGTGGCTGGTGTTCACTTTAGCAGCTGCTGTCAGACTGCTTTGGCCTGTTCCATCACTGAAGGGCAGCCTAGGCCATCATAACTGCCCACAGGTATTGCCAGGTGGGCGAGGAGCAATACCCAAGCTCTAGGAGACTGCTCCCTCTTGGTGGTCTGTCAGTCGTTCTGTTAGATTTAACCCTGGGCTGAGGAGTATACATACCTTAGAATCACGGGCTGTCCCTTAATGTCGGAACAAGGTTAGAGCAGCCATGATTGCGCAGCCTTCTCTGTAAGCTCAGCATTGCTTGGGGAACAGAGAGAAGGAAAAGCTTACTGTTTGTTATGGATTTTGTCTCCACACCCCACCCTGGTAGGGAGCAGTCCTCCCTGGAATGGGGGAAATGCCATCTTTGAGGAGGCTGCCTCAGGTGAGAAAAAAGCCCTAGGCAAGGGGCAGGAGATGGGGCTCAAGGCCCATGACCACATTCGCTGGCTGAGTGACCTCAAGTCAGGACACTTCATCTCTCTGAGACTCAGTTTCCTGACGTTAATGAGCTGGTTACAGCAATGCCCACTTCCCTGGGTTGTTATGAGGTCCATGTGAAATAGCAAGGCAGAGAACCCATGAAAAAAATAAATTCCCTGGTGCCTAGAGATGGAAAGAAGTAGATTAGAGAGTAGAGGTCACCAGGATGCTGGAGTAGAGGGGTTATTGTTTAATGGGTATAGAGTTTCTGTTTGGGATGATGAAAAATTTTGGAAGTACATAGCGGTGATGATTGCATGACATTGTGAATGTAATGAAGGTCATTGAATCATACACTTAAAAATGGTGAAAATAGCGACTTTTGTGTCATATATATTTTACCGCAATAAAAAAATATTTAAATCAGTAAATGTTCCACCGTCAAAAAAGAGAAAGAAAATATCTGTGTAAATTCATAGAGAGTTGACGTACCAAGTAATTTCCTTTATTAAGAGAAATGGAAGTGCCAATCACAGTGGCTACCATGGAGGCCAATCAAACGATAACACTTAACACAGACCAACATGGGCCTGATTGAAATGTGAAGAAGAACTCAAGGCCTGGGTGGGAGGGCAGCCAGCCTCCAGGAGGGCCGCCTGGGTAATTGTGGGTTTGGTGTCACTGAGGAATCCCCATGGTGACTCGTGGCAGCCTGTCTGCCTTGGGGAAGAACTCAGCTATGCCACTCACTCTTCTCCTAACTGCAGCTGCCCCTCAGGCTCTGCAGCTGCCCACAGTAGCGAGGTGGGAAGGCCAAACAGTGGGAAGGCCAGGTCTTTGAGAGGGAGGGTCCAGTAGGGTGCTGGAGCCATTGGAGGGTATTTGTGGTCATTTTCTCCAACACCTCTAGAGCTGGGCCTACGGGGGAAGCCTCTGCTGTGCTGTGTGTAGTGGTGGTTATAAATCTCACCAGCAGCAAGTGTCTTGCAAGCTAGAGCTGTGGTCCATTCTGGCATGAGGGGGCACTTTAACCCTGTGCACTCAGAAGCCGTCTTAGGAAGCAACTCAGGTCAGGAGATGTGTCGTTGGGGCTGCTGCCGCCATCGTCGTCATCATCATCATCACCATCGTTAATGTTTATTGAGTGCTGACTCTGAGCCAGCCAGGGTTCTAAGTGTTTGTGCGCATGTCAACCCCTGTGTCCCACAAGGATTGCAGGAGGCCAGTGCTGTGACCGTCCTCGTTATTCCATCACAGTGAGGCTATGCGACATCCAGGCTCACATGGCGGGCATAGGCTCTCCAGCTTCCTGCTCCTCATGATGCGGCTCTGACGTGGAGACGCAGGCCTGCTGGGGGCGGGGACACCCGTGCTCTGAAGGCGAGGGTGATCGTGAGAAACACCCTTGGAGGGAGAAGGAAAGCCCCCTGCTACCACCGCTCACCCAGACTGCGCTCAGGGCCTTGCCCACCATCTGCCCCGCACGGGAGCCTCCACCCCAGCCAGGAGCAGACAGACTCGCCTCACGCATCAGGAATATGCTGGGGGTCTGATTTTCATTCCCCCATATTATTAGGCTGAGTAGAGGATATTGGACAAAATATATTGTACTCATACTTCATATTAGTGGGAATTCAATAGTGGCAACTTGTCATCTGCTGAGATTAGGAGGGAATGTTGTGTTACAAAGGCATTAAAAAGGCGTTATGAATTAGATTCTGCTGCACCACATCGTGTTCCTTGTAAATAATTGAGGAAGAAACTGGGGCTCAGAATTTGGGATTATCCATTTTTGAGATCCAGCGGTTCCCTCACCAGGCTGATGGGGCCCCCATTGATCTGACAGCTCACATGGCGATGGGGAAAGTCTGCACCTGCAAGTCCAAATGCTCTGTAAAATGAGAATTGCACTTCCAGAAAGACCCTTCCTCCCAGCAGAAATTAGTAACTGCCACCTTCAATAGGAGAGTGGGTTTTTCTTGCAAAATCCTCCCGAGTCCACATATCTATGTCCCTGGAATTCTGGCTTCACAGCCGGGGCCCAGGTGGGCTCTGGGGCATCACTACGTCAGCAGTAGCCTGCCCCGTCACTCACGCCCGCCTCTGGCTCCTTCGGAGGCAAAGACTTGAGCACCAGTGCAGCCATGCTCAGGCAGCCGGACAACCATCGGCAGTTTCAACCCTGGGGGAATGAGTCCCGCTGGCCAACACCCAACTCCAGCGGGCTTCTCGGTCCTGCTCTGCCACCCTGAAGGATCCATCATGTGCTTGCTGTGCCACCTCTTAGCTCAGACCCTTGGGGCTTCCTGGCTGGGACCAGGTTCCATCTTTTGTTATCAAAGCTAAGAACTTGGCTCAGAGCAGAGGAGTGGCTGCCTCCAAGGAAAGTCTGAAAGGAGGGTAGGGGAAGAAGCTCTGAGTCTTTGCCCCACGTGCAGAGCCGGGCAGAGCAGGTGGAGGCTCGTCCTGTGTCCTGGCTTTGACTATTCAAAAGTCCCTCTGTCGCTGACCCTGCCCCATCTAGGGACTCTGGGGGCTGAAGAAATTCTCCACTGCTAACTCTGTGGGCAGTGCTGAAGCTGTTGGTCATTGGCAAATCAGTGACTCCCTGTGTCAATAGAGGTGTTCCAGGATCTCAAATTTGACCTCTGTTGGCTGGCATGGCTGGGGGTGACTGGAGAAAGAGGAAGGGGCTCTCATTTCAGGGCAAGTCAGGACTAAAAGGATTTTTACATGGAGGGTGAAATGGTCAGTTGGTTAGCCAACCACAATAATCAACCCTGGTTGGGACACGCCAGACATGTAAGTGCTTAACACACCTGTCTGCCAGCACAGTGACGGGGTTAGGAGCACAGACTCCAGATTCGGGCTGCTCAGTTCAAAGCCTGACTCTTTTGCTTCCTAGCTGTGTGACCTTTAGCAAATTACTTACCCTCTCAGAGCCTGGTTTCTTCTTCTGTAAAATGGGGTCATAATACCATCTATTTGACTGAGGTGTGGGGTAGAGAGCAAAATGAGTTAATAATGCAAATGTCTACACCAGTGTCTGGAGTCTAGTACACACTCCGTAGGTGGGATCTGTTGTTATTATTGCCCTGGCCTTCAGTGGGTGGCCTTCCCCTCTCTATTCATCTCTCCCTCTAGGATGTGGGTCGAGACAAAAGATCCTGTCTTCTTAGGTTTCAAATTGCTCGCGCCTCACACCTGCCTGCTATGTGCTCAGTAAATATGTGTTGAGCTATCAAAGTGAATTGTGGGTAGAAGAAGGTGTAGTCATGGAAATTCACCTGCTTCACTAAAAAAAAATAGCTGTGCCCTTTTGAAAATCATATTCCACTTGTCTCTGGTCGTATATTCTCACTTCAGAGAAGCTCCGTGACTGCCTCTCATTCTTCGTGTGGCATCTCAGTGACAGCAGTCAATAGCCTACAAAACACATTAAATGCAAGTTTGAAATGCACGGAACTCCTCGCTGATTCAAAGGATCCCAAAGTAAGGCATTTTACAAAGCAATTACTGTGCTTTCATGACAAAAAATCATCTGTATTTGATGATCTCAAATCCAGAACCGTGTTCTGAGTAGTCCCGGGCTCCAACCCACCTTCTGTTTGTTAGCGGTTGTGGTGATAGCTATGTTTTTTGTTGTTTTCTTTTGTTTTTTAAACCACTTATGGAGGCCCGAGCACCGTGCCATGAGTTTTACGTATTTTTGTCTCAGTTCTTATAACGCCATGTGGTAAGTCAACAATTACCCCTGTTTTACACATGAGGAAACTGAGTTTCAGAGCCGGGGGAGCAGGCTTAGTGCTCTGGCTCATAGAAGAAGGATTTGAACTCAGCCCTTTCTTGCTTCAAAGCTCATGCTTCTGACTCCTCATTCTTTTCCCTGGATGTCCGCCCTCAGATATCTGCCAGGAGCCTCAAATGTTGAATGCCCAGAATTAAACTCCATACCCTCAGCCTCAGACCTGCTCCTCCCCTGTGTGGACCAGGCACAGGGCCAGGTCCACATCCACCCAGCTGTGCGAGCCCCTGGGACTGTCCCGATCCATCACCATCCCCATCACTGCCCATCAGGTTCACCTGCAGATGTTTCTCAAGTCCGTCCATTTCCCTCCATTACTACTTCCACTGCCATAGTCCAGGCCTCCACCAAATTTCACAAATTTCACAGAGGCAGCCTCTCTGCCCACATCCTGCCATCCGTTCTCCCCACCACTGCAAATCTGATCTTGTCACACTTCTGCTTTGAAAAAAAAAAAAAATGCAATTACTCCAAAGTTGCCCTGAAGATAAAGTGGCTTAGGGCCTTTGGGGACCCACCTCCTCTCACCTCACCAAGCCTTGTCTCTCATCTCCGCACTTCCACCCGCCTTGTGTCCCACATTTCAGCCAAATGTCAGCTGCAGGCCCCCGCTCCAATGCAGGTGAGTCTGGTGCCGTGCAAGGCAGAGCATGAATGGGAAAGAACACAGGGCTTAAGGACGGTCAGACTGGGGCTCAGTCACTGGTAAAGTGCTTACCCCTCCTGTGGCCTATCTTCTTCATCTGTAAAGCAGGGAAAACAACAATATTAAGTTATAGGACCCGTGTATGAATCAGGGAAATTCCAGGTAAAAAAAACCTAGCCTATCACTGGGCAAACAACAAGTGCTCCGTAAATGCTGGGAACGGTGGTGACAGTATATGAAATAGGAGTTTTGTTTTCAAGATAAATTTCTGGGAGCTAATATTTTAAGGACTTGGACTCTCAGCTGAGAAAACACAAACTGTGAGCATTTAATCCATGACATCTTGCTGTTTTTACCCCGTGTTCCTCTGAGGGAGTCACACACCTCTTGCCTCCTGCTGCTCCTTGAGCGAAACTCTGTCTGGCCTGTTAGTGTACTGGGTTGGCCCTTTCCTTCTAGACCCCATCACCCCACCTGCCCGGGATTTTGCACGTCACCTGGATTCTCTCTCGTTTATTCATTCAGCAAATGTGCACACTTTGTTTACTGAGCAGGTTCTTATGGGCCAGCTGGTTCTGTAAGGGCAGCTTCCCTATTGGAGAATAACCCCAGTGCCCGCCCATTCTGGGGCATAAGGTTTGTGGTGTGGACTCACCAGCAGTGACAGCTGAGAGACCTTACACTGCAGCCACACACACCTTGCTCGGCTCTGTGAGGACCCAGAATGACTGCGTGTTGAAGCCCTGGTGTTTGCCTTTGAAAACCTCTCCGAGAACAGCGTCACTCAGTAAGCAGGTTGCGTTCTGATGACCTTAAGGGTAGCCTGTCCCCCGGCCTTCTCCATCGGAGTCTGAGCCTCTGGCTGCTGCTCCAGCCTTGTTTCCCTCACATGCCACGCGAATCGAGGAACCAGAGGCCTCGCTCAGAGGTAGCACCACTGCCTCCAGGCTCCCACCTCGCAGTGCCACCCAGCTCCGGTAGTTTGCACATCAGGCGAGACCACAAGATGAGGAAGAAAAATCTTTTTAGACTGGAAAAATAGGGCTGCTGCTGTTTTATGGCGGTGTGGTTTATGGTTTTCAAACATTTTAATTAGTTTCATTTTTTAATATAAATGCACCCTGATGTTTTGTGCAGGAAGGGCACAGTTCTTAAAAAGCTCAGAAATAAAGTAGGAAAATGACAGATTGGCTATTAAAATGTCACACTCAGATGTGTTATTATTATTATTGTTATTTAACAATTCTAGGCACCGACACTGAGCCAGGAGTGGTGGTGGAGGGTGGGGAGTGAGAAGGCCCAAAGGTGCCTACCAGTCGGAGTGGTGGTGTTGGAGGCTCCTGGAGAACTGGCAGTTGCTTCCGCAGCTGCCTGAGGTTGCCCTGCCCCACAGGGAACTTCCCAGGATGCCAGTCAGCCATCCATCCGCTTTGTGCGCTGAGAACACAACTGGGGGTCTAGGCTTTGTGCCCCAACCCTGTCCTGTGGTCACTGTGATGTTGCTAAGATTTCCCAGCCACTGCCACCAAACCAGGTGGGAATCAGAGTGATATTTCACGATGGGCCTCCTCCAAAGAAACCCATGTCTTCTTTAAAAACATTTGAATCAGTGAGAAAGCAGCGTTAAATAGACAGCACTTTACTTTCAGGGCACCCTCCATGTAGTGGTTAGAACAGTGGCTCCCAAGTTGTATATCCACCCAGAGCCTCTGAATGTGTCCTTGTTAGGAAATAGGGTCTTTGCAGACGTAATCTCCAGATGAGATCATCCTGGATCAGAGTGGGCCCCAAATCCAGTGATGAGTATCCCTTCAAGAAAGAGAGAGATTTGACACCCAGACAAGCAGAGAAGACGGCCATCTGAAGATGGAGGCAGACATTGGAGGGATGCCACCACAAACCAAGGAAGGCCTGGAACCACCAGAAGCTGGAAGAGATCAAAGCATTCTCCCTTCGAGCCTCCAGAGAGTGTGGCCTGCTGACAGCTTGATTTTGGACTTCGGGCCTGCAAAACTGAGGGAGAATCACTTCCTGTCATTTAAGCCCCCCAGGTTGTGGTGATTTGTTGTGGCTGCCCTAGGAAACGACTACACTCCACAAAAGGCTCTCTTCCTAGTATCTCCTTCCACGAAGTCTACCTAGTGGTGCTGGTGTTTTGCAAAGAACGCTGCTCCTCCTGTCCGCTATGTCCAAATGAAACAGCATCACACCTTTTTCCTCCATGTCATAAAATGTTTCCACAAGCTTTCTAGTGACCACCTGCCTGCTTCCTGTAACATGTGGGCTCCAGTTTGGAGAACGTCCAAAGGGCAATGAAAGCAAGACACACCAGGCCTGCCACGTCCCTCTCACAACCTACGGCGCTGTCCCTCAGAACGTGAAGGCGCCTGGTGTGTCATTTATACGTGCAGGTGTCTACAAAGAGATAGGGGTTTATGCGGGTGGGGTGAGACTTTCACTGTAGCCGCCATGCAAAGGGAGCCTCTGTCAGGTCTCTTATTCAGCTGGAGTAAGAAAATGGGAATGGACAGGCTCCGCTGGTTCTTCCTCTGGCAGACGTCTCTTGATCAAACTCAGAAAGCCATCAAGGAAATTCTTTAAATCAGAAAACCACACAAGCCAAATAAAAGCTCCAAGCACTAACGGCTCCTCGCCTCTCCCTGATTTTAATTCAGAAGGAAATTCTCTTTGCTGCCATCTCTATTCCTCTTTATCTCATTGTTATTGAAAGGAGAAAAATTTGCTGGAGCTATGGTCTCGGCCACACCACGTCTTCGGAGGTCATACTTTGTGTTATCTCTAACAGGTCATTTTACAGAGTTACAAGACTGTGCTGGTCCCAGTGACCCAGGTGGGCCCGCCTCAGGCAGAAGGCCTCTCTAAATCCACACACCCACTTCCATGACACTGTCCCCAAACGTGAGCCAAGCTCTATGGGCCTATTTTAGGAGACAAGAAATCCCCAGGGAGGCTCCAGTCAGTCTGGTGGGTCTGAGCTATGTCTTTTCCCCAGCTCTCCCTGTGAGTCTGAGTATGAAATTAGACTGCAGCCCAATTGTTCACCCAGCTGTTGCTGGCAGCCCACAGTCCATCCTGGGACAGGCATCAGTGCTGCTCAAAGGTTATTTATTCTTTAGCCATCAGGGATTGGTTAGGAAGCAGAGTTGTGTACCACGCTCCTGGAGAAAGGCCCCCGCCTCCCAGATTTGCCCTCTGGGGATTAGAAAGGCAGAAACTCTGGGAGCAGAGTCTATGTTTGGGAAGTATTGGCTCTGCCCAGTGATGTTCACACTGGTACCTTACATTTTGCAAGTGACTTAATGACTTGGGTTTAATTTCTTTGGAGGAACATATGAAACATCTGAGCTAATCACATCCTCCAAGCCTTTGGTGACGCTGAGACCCCAAGCTGGCAGTGCTGGAGTCCTCAGTCACGGAGACTACGGGATGACCGTAAGGGACAGAGAAATCAAGGGCAACACCCTTTGGTGTAGAAAGTTACACTCCACCTCAAACAAACAGGTTACAGGGAAGACGCAGACCGAGGTACCGACCAGACCCCATAGTAGAAACTGCTGTCAGTGGGTACGGAGGTGCAGAGGGATGCTGAGGGTCCCTCAGAAAGACCAAAAGAATGAATGGGTTGGTTCAGTTGTCCAAGTTTGCAAGAGACTGCTCCAAAAAACGGCTCCTTTAAAGATCACAGCGGCCCTCACAAGCGCTGAGCAACATGGCAGCTGAAATCGGTATAAGAAAGGAGATGGATTACAGGAGGTGGAATCTGTTACTGAAAGATTCTTGGAGTCTAGCAGCAATAGCTGCAGCTCACTGCTAACTGGGAGATTTATGTGACAAGATTATCGATGGTATTAAGCACATTTAGAAGACAGGATTATACCTACTTCTGGGTCAGTTCTGTGCCATCAGGCCCCGGTCTGGCCAGCGTGTTAACAGATGGACTGCTAGCTACACAAACATGAAGCTTAGTATTTGCACAGTCATGGGAAGGGGGGAGATTCAGGTGATGAGCTCAATGCTGAGTGGCTAAGTTCAAATCCAAGGAAAGGATCTGGCTTGCGGTCTCTGCAGATTTAAGGAAAGCTCCACTTCCACCTTCTCCCTTTCTTCTTCCCCCACCACCCTCACCCCTGGGGGCCTCCCCAGTCATTGGCTTGGTGAACTGCCCCCACCAAGAGGAGGTGGGCCACACATAACTGGACATAGAATGGTGGTGTCGGGAAGCATTAAGGAATGAGAGGAAGGAGACTGTGCCGAGGCCATGAGCCACATTCCTCAGAAGTAAACGTCACAATAGCAAACTCCTCTCGAGACGAGTAGCACTTTGGTTGCTTTGCCATAGGAGAGGGTTTAAAATTAGACCAGGCAAAGCTCCAGAGAACATGCTGTTGGGAGCAGTTCGTGGTGGACTTTTCAAAGGGAGGCTGTGAGGTGGCCTGATGGGCTCCTTCCATCTCTGATTAAGCCCAGCCTGGGGGGAAGGGGGGGGCAGGACTGTGCAGGAGAGCGAGTGGCCAGCCTCTGGAAAAGCTTCACTATCTGAGGGTACCTCCCTGTCTCAGGGGTTGTCGGTCAGCCCTTGAAGTGGTACACAGAGCTCAAATGGAATGTGACCTCAGAATATGTTACTTTTTTTTAAATTAGGGTAAAATACACAGAAACGTAAAATTCACCATTTGCAAGGGCACAGTTCAGCTGCATTTCATACATTCAGAAGGTTTTGCAACCATCATCACTCTCCAGTTCCAGAACATTTTCATCAGCCCGAAAGGAAACCCAGGCCCATTCAGCTGCCACTCACCATCCCCTCCCCCTGACAGCCTTACTTTTTGTAAGTGTAATAGAATGGACTCATGGAACGTCCCCTTGGCCGAGGTGGGAGGCGGGAGGAGGGCCTTGCCTTGGTGATCTGCCATCCTCGGGAAGCTACGCGCTCTGTTGCCTTAGCACACACCACACTGTATTATGGTTGTCTGAACTCTCTCTCCCTTTCCCCCGCGGGCACTGCCAGTGTCTTACTCTTCTCTGTGACCTCAGCGCCCAGCATAGCAGCTGGCACATAGCAAGCCTCGACAATACTTGTTGGACGGAAGGATATAAAAACCAGTAATTCAGTAGCCGAGGTGCTACTTCTTGTTGTTTGGGGACATAACTCTTTGTCCTTGAGTTGTCATCCTTTTGAACCCTGCACAGAAAGAAGTAAAAGGCAGAATAGGAAGAAAAGGCCCTTCGTGTCCCTCCTTTTAATTAGACGCCCTGTTAAATCGCAGCAATTTTGCACTGTGCTTCCCTCTCAGCGTGTCTGGAAGCTTTGAAGAAGCTCTTAACCAAGGAAGCCAGGAGTTCATTTTATTCTTTTCCTCCTTATTTTCTTCTGAAGGCCAATTTACTGTTTTTTTAACATTTTGCTTTTTGCTTGTGCCATTTGTTGAGATTTGCGTATATAACAATGCTCCTTTCACAAAGAAAGTTAGTGTGGTACAGTGGAATCCCCAGGGACCCCACTAATCACTTTTGATGGAGTAAGTCTTGGAGAATCAATTATTTTGCCTTCCAGTCTAAAGAAATTCACTGTTTTTTCACCCTCTTACATGGAAATCGAGCCATTCGGGGAGCTCAGCTCCAGCCCCCTTTTCTGACGTCTCCCTGGGCCGCTCGCTTCTCCCCTCCACTCTCTGGTGGGACCCGGAAAGATCAAAGGGACAGGTGACAGTGCTTGGCGCCCATTTGTCACTCCATTGGAGCGAACCAGTTGCAGTGTTAACAGTCAGGCCTTGTCCCGTATTTCATGAATATTTTAGAATGTTTGCTGGCAGAATTCTAACTGTGCTGTGTCCTCCTCCGTGTACGTGTCACCCGTATTCCAGAGTTAATCGGAGCTTTGGGGGAAGGAAGCACCACCTCTCCCTGAGCCTTCTTTATTATCCTAAAACGTGCCAGCTGAGCTGTTGCATGTCCAAGGTCTAAAGCCCATGTGATCTTGTTGCCCGCACTGAATCCGGACACAAGGACAGGGAGAGGGGGTGTGTTTTTATTGACCCAAAATGTATGGGCCAGAGAAGGGACAGCCTGTGAGCTGGCCCCGTTGGAACATTGTTCTCATGTGTCTTCCAGCCCGTTCTTCTGTGGCGGTGTGTTTCTGAAAAGCCCTCTCTCCTGCCTCCTGCTCATTCTGACCCTGCCTGCCTTCCAGATCCCACCTACTGCCCACCCCACTGGTCAGTCTTCACAGAAACCTCTGACAATTCTGGACGTCCTAGTCCCCACTATAAACTTTGGGCTTGACCTGTCCCCTCTGTGGGGACCCAGTAGCAGGGCCTGCTCCTCCTCCTGGCTTCTCACCACCTAGCCTGACACAAAGCTGGATACCAGGTCACCTCGGGAGGGAAGCTGAATTGGGAAGAGGCCACATGGGGCCAGGCCTCTCCATTTGTCCAATGGAAAATCATACCCACCCATTTGGGAGCAGGCCGGGGAGGCAGAGTCAAGGGGCCCCAGCACCCCTCAGCGGCTGCAGCTGACCCCTCCCGCCAGCTGCAGGCCAGACCTCCGTGGGGCACTCCTGACGCACACCTAGGCCTTCCCAGGCACCCTCAGCACTGGGCCTTCAAGACACACGCTTGTACCACAGGCGAGTCTGTTTTCCCTTCTGTGTGGTTTTTTCTTCACACCGTGACAGTGGCACCTCCGGGCTTCTCACTCCCCATGATATTTGTGACCACTGCTGCCGAGGTTCTCTGGGGACAGAGGCTGTCATCATGGAGCTGTTTTGGGGAGAGACAAAGCAATCGACTCTATCCTTTGCAAAGCCGTCACATGGACTCCCAGCTTATGAACAGAAATGACACGGTGTGTGTTGAGTGTCTCCATCCCCCTGAAATGGAGAAACACTCTGAATCCCAAATTCCTGACTGGCTTCCCTTGAAAGAGGCTCCCCCTTTGCATACCTCCACCTTATTCCAGGGGGTACACTGTTTGTAAGGCCAGTCACCTTGCACTGGGCAGGCTCCGGAGTAGCCGGGGTGAGGGCACCCTGGGGCCTGGACACTGGTCAGCCAGAGATGTTTGCTGAAGGCCATCCTGGTGCATGGTTTGGGCTCAGCCCTTGGCAGACTCTGCACTGAGCACCTCAGGAGAGAAGCCCATGTGGATCTGCCCATAGTGGAGCCCAGTGGGGAGTCAGGATGGCTAACAAGTTAAACAACATACCGAAATGAGAGCCTCCGTGGGAGCAGGTGGCTGATGGTGGATCTGGAGCCACGCTTCCCATCACCCTCAGGTCTCTCGTGACATCTGAGGGATGGATAGGTGGAAGGTTGGATTGTATTAAAATCTTGGGAGTGTAGAATTTAGATCCTTCTTGGACCCAAGATTCTGATAAATAAGCTCACAGCATACACTCACACACTGATGATCCATTGACATTGAGGTCTGTACGGTGGAATGTCATGGCAAACTTCCCAGCGTCAGGCCTGGACACACAGATTTGCAGTGTGAGAAATGAGCCCTAGCGACCAGGTGGTCTGGGAGCAGCTTTGCACCCCCCACTTGCTCACCCTGAGAGAGTGATCTACAGCATTTCGTTCATCAAATGCTGACTGACTCCTGGGCCATGGGTGTGGGGGAAGGGGGCCAGGAGCTGAGGGGAAACGAATGCCCCTGGCCCTGCCCAAGAAGCCCTTGTCCAACCCCCGAGGTACCTATGTAAACAGGCTGATTCCCAGATACCAACTTTCCCAACCAAAGTTTATTGACTCTGAATCTCTACGGTTGCAGCCTAGGTCTGCATCTTCAACAAGCTCCCCCAGGACATTTTATGCACTGAGGGTTGAGGCTGGCGTTGTTCTGGGTTATTCTGAGCTGTCCCAGTAGGTGGTCTGGAGGATACAGAGAGAAGGCAGAGAGAAACTGTGCTGGGCCTGGCCTGGAGCGCTCCCCTTAGGCCTGGTGGGGTTTGAGGGCGCTGCCTCGACAAAGACCCAGGAGACAGTTACCCTGCAGGCTCAGACCGTGAGCGTTCTCGGGGTGTACCGGGTCTGGTTCACCTTTGTGTCAGATCCTGACTATGCCCCAAGATGACCGATTTCAGACACGGGTCCCCCTGGCTTCCCCCCATCTGCCCCACTTACATGTCCCACCACAACTCTTTGTTCAGGTGTGTCTCCGACAAGCCCAGGACCCGTCTTACTCATCCTTCTGTCCCTCACACCCCCTGGGGTTTAACATGTTAATGGGGCTCAACAAATGACTGTTAATTTAACGTAATCAAATCAGCGAACTGAGGCAGAAAAAGGCCTGGTAGCCAGTGTGCCCCTTTCCTTGGACCCAGTCAGCAGGCCTGACGGGAAGGCCAGCCCTGCCATCTGAAGACCCTACACCTCCCCCGGGGAAGGAAATATTGATTCTGTTGTTTGTTTTGCAAGGAAGCGTCCCCAGTGGGAAAGCCAGATCTAGTGCAAGTGAAATGGAAACTGAAGGAGGCAGTGCTCTTGCAGCTGATCTATTAATAGGGTGGAGGAGAGGGCCCGAGCCCGTGGGGCCGCCCTGTAGCTGTGGGCCTTGGGGGTTACTCTGGAATCCCGCCCACCCTCCCAGCTCAGCTCAGTTTCACTCCACACTGCAGACAGAGATGGGAACTGCAGCAATGTCAATCCAGGTCACCTTTTACGGGGGAGCCAAGCTGAGCAGCCTTGGCCCAGGACTCCAGCAAAGAACTCCTAAAACTCCTACTGGCCACAGCACAAGGGTCAGCAAACAGAAGGTACATTTGGGACCTACAGGGGAACAAGCTTTTCCTTTCTTCTTCAGAGGAAAACTGGAGTTGAGCAAAACAAGGCCAACCCGGCAGCTATCTGGATGCTACACAGTCCAGAAGCTAAATCCAATATCCCCATTACCCAGAACAGTTCTCGGAAAAACCTTCCCAAATATTAGGACTTGATGGTCTTACAAAGTGGTGCTAGTGTCTAAAGTTCAGGGCAGGCTGCCTTGTACAGCTGCACAACCGTGGACTTCCATTCTGGGTCCTGCTATGTTGTGATAACTTTCAAAGGAACACAACTGCCACCCTGGGAGAGCCCAGCTCCCCAGTTTGAAGGAGGCTGTCTAAATACGAAGAAATGGAGAAGCTAGAAGAGCCTGCAGGCTCAATGTTTAAACCTCTTACTTTACAGAGACAGAGGCCTAGGGAGGGAAGGGACGTGTCCAAGGTCACACAGTATCTATGACAGACCTAACTGTATGACTGGGCCTCCTGGACCCCAGACCCCTCCTGCCTCTTGTCACCTTTTCTATTTGATTCCTCTTAATAGTTCACCTGCCCTGGTATCACTGAAGGATACAGCCTTGAAGGAAATCACATTCTGGAGTTTTCTGCCTCTTCCCAAGTAGCATTCTTTTTTTTTTCTTTTCTTTTTTTTTTTTTTAATTTTATTGGGGAATATTGGGGGACAGTGTGTTTCTCCAGGACCCATCAGCTCCAAGCCACTGTCCTTCAATCTAGTTGTGGAGGGTGCAGCTCAGCTCCAAGTCCAGTCGCCATTTTCAATCTTAGTTGCAGGGGGCGCAGCCCACCATCCCATGTGGGAATTGAACCGGCAACCTTGTTGAGAGCTCGCGCTCTACCAACTGAGCCATCCGGCCGCCCTCTTCCCAAGTAGCATTCCAAGTTGTGATTTTTCTCAAAGGCCCTAGGCTGGGCTGGCTCTTCTGCCTGCTGTTTGTTCAGGCTTTGGCCCATATGTTTTGTCCATTTCACACTCCCCCTCCAGCTCTCCCAAGATTGTTTCCTGTAGGTTTTGGGTTTTATTTTTTGCATCTGCCCCCGCCAAAGTATGTGGGTTGATGTTCAAGACCTTAAAACTCAGGGAGCCTTCAGAGCAATAAATTCCATCCAAACTCTAGGCGTCCTGCCCAGGCTCTGCATTCCTCCCCAGACCTATGTGAGGCCCAAGAGTGGCCACGCTCGCTCTGAGCTCACCCCCCACAGGGAGGCTGCATTTCAATCCCTGGACTGCAGGGACAGCGTCAGAAGACCAGGCCGGCTGGAACCAAGGGTGCTGAGGAGCCCCTCCAGGGCCTGATACCTTCCCTGCCCAGACCTGGAGCTGGGCGAGGAGGGGAGGGCACCACCCCCAGTCAGCAGCAAACCAGGGCACCCTTTATTCAGTGGAAGTGGAGGTGGGGCCAGCCAGAGGACACTAATGTATTTCTTCATCACTCAGTAAACAAATGTTTATTTAGCACCGACTATATGCCTAGTCAAAACAAACATCCCTGCCTTTGTGGTGCTAATGGATAGCAACAGATAATAAAATAAATAAGTGAATGTCAAATGCTGGAAAGTGCTCCAGAGAAATGAAGCCGAGAAGGAAATCAGAGCGTGCCAGGGTGGAAAGTAGGCCTGTTTAGGTGACATTTGAGCAAAGACCTAGAGAAGGTGGGTGGGTGGGAGCCACATGCTACGTGGGCAGGAGCATTTGAGGCTCAGGGATAAGGATGGGCACAGGCCTGAGGGAGGAGTATGCCTGGCCTGCTAAGGGTGGACCCCAGGCTGGTGCCCCGGGGCACCGCTCAGGCTGTCACCCCAGGGCACCGCTCAGGCTGTCACTGGAGGGAGTAGACTGAAGGGGGCAGAGCAGAGCTAGGACACAGTTCAGAAGCCCACACAGTCCCTCCCATCTTCAGGCTAGCTCACTCTCTGGACTCCCAGTCCATACAACCAGCTGCTTCCTGGGCAAAGACTTGGGTGCTCGTAGGCACCTCAGACTCACTTGATGTAGCCCTTTAACTCTCAGCCTCCTCTGGGTTTCCTGACTCGGACCCTACGTCCAGCCCAGATGTGCAGCCCTAACTCCTCCCTCCCCCTTACCCCACAGCCAGTGGCTACTCACCGTCAATTCTACGTGCTAGACTGTCCCAGTCATCTGCCCCTCCCCTCCTCGCCATGGCCACTGTGCCAGTCATGGTCCACACCCAGACTCCCCAGGTCACTAGAAGGCGTCCCTGCCCCTCCAGCCTGCCCACCACCTCCAAGACCCCTCCTCAGCAGCATGCACTGCCCTCCTCATTTCTCTCCAGCCTTATCTACTATCTGTCACCCTGACACCCCACCTGCCTCCTGGGGAGCAGGGCGCCATCCTCTGTGTAGTTTCATTTCAGCCTTTTCCCTCCTTCCTCTTCCTGAACAGTCCCCATCACCCCTTCCTGGGGAATGCTCACTCTTCTGTCACAACCTGACCCTAGTCTCTCCTCCCTGAAGTCTTTCCTGCCACCCCTCCCCCCCAAAAAAAATGATGGAATGGCCTTTCCTTCTTCTCTCTCTGTCCTGAGTCTGGATAGGTCCTTGGGAAGTGTCAAACAGAAAAGTGAGGACTCTTGACTGTCACCCAAACTCCTTCCTTCAGCACCTACCCACCTTAGCCTCTGAGCTGTTCTTGGGCCCACTAGGCTGGGAGCGCGGAAAGTTTCCAGTAAATGTTTGCTGAGTGAGCGCACGTTTCTTGAGCACCTTGAGCCAGCCTGTGCTCACTTGCTGCTGTGGGAAAAGAGAAGTCAAAGAAGCCTCCTGCGGCGGTGGAGGGGGAGGGCCTTCCTCATTAGGGGCCAGTGGTCCCGGCCAGCTTCACACGAGGAGCACAGCCTGGGCTTCAGGAGGGTCTGAGAAGCCCGGGGCATTAGGCTGCATGATGGCAACTCTAGACGAGTGGGTGGACGGTGGGTGTCTTTGATTCCAAAGAAATTGATTCCCGCATTGGCCCTCATGCTGCCCGTCCAAGCTCCAGGTCAAAGACTGAGGCATCCTGGCAGCTGAGCCAGCTGTCTCTGAACCTGGCCTCCCAGAAAGAAGTGTTGGTGCCCTAGGGTGGCGGCACAGGTACATTCTGAGCTGAGGGAGCAGGGCTGGGGCTGGTAGGTGAGCCACCCCAGAGAGGGGCCCAGTATCCACATGGCGGCAGGCACGAGGCCACCTGGGGAATACAGAGATCTGTTCAATCCTCTGACAGGCCGGCTGCAGCCCTGGTTCACCCCTTGCTTTGGGGTCAGCCCTTGCTTTGGGGTCCCATAGGTGTTTTAGCAGGAATTATCAGTCATCTTTCCAGAGTGGACATGTCAGGGTGCAGCTTATCTGCCCCAAAGAGAGGGAAGAACAGAGAGCTGGAGGTGACCGAATCAGAGACAGCCAAGAGGAGAAGGTCTTTTACAAGGCTGTTGGGAGAAAGGGACCATCTTCTGGCCCCCAAATGGGTGTGGGAGCCTCCCTAACCCTGGCGAGCCAGTGGTCCCCCCCGCCTGCACACAGGTCCAGGAACTTTATGCCTGTTCTGGAAGCCTTTTGTAGGAAATTTCCACCATTTGGTTTTGTAGGTTTCTAAGGCTATTTTCGCACTCGTCCTCTCAGGGGCTTTCTTCTCTGCTCAAATGCTATGGCTTTCCTTGTCTTTGTGTCCATCATGGTGTCACACAGAAATGAGCAAGCAGAAGCAGGAAGGGGTCCCGCGTGCCCTCAGTGAATTGGAGTGTCCACAGATTTCCTGTGGGAGGGGGCCTCCCCAAGCTCTGGGAGTACTTGGCAGAGATTGTCACCCAAGCTGAAGAAAGAACGTCTCAGTCATCAGGTACTTTGTCTGGTAGCTTGTTGACAGGTCGGTGATTTCTAATGTCTGAGACTTGAAAGTGGAGAAGAGCAGTCATTTTTTCTAGTGTTTTGTTTATAAAACCTGGATGGTTTGGAGCCATTCAAACACTGAAGGACTTGAGTTAGATGTTTCCCCTTCTTTCCCACCTGGAAGAGTGGTGCATCGTATCAGCAGAGTGAAGGGGGTGCAATAGCTCCACAGGCCTCTCTCTCTCCCTGAGGGCCCCTGTCCCCAGGATGCTGACACTTCTAGGTCCCTTTGATAGCAGAATGTGTGGGTCCCTCTTTCCTGCGGGGTGGCCTCTCCCACCATTCCTTTTGGGCAGTAGTGAGGGGGTGGGAGGGTGTCAGATCCCTCAGGGAACTTCGGGTCAGGACCAGGGTGCCCAGTGAGCCTGTCCCCACCTGCTAATCTTTGGCACCTAAACCCCAGACTCTGAAACGTAAGGTCTACACCTAGGAAAGGCCTCCCTTCGGCCCATTCTTCCACTTTCGATATCTCAGCCTGCAGCAGCTTGGAAGCCGTGAGCTCTCGGAGAGGCCCCACATTTTAAACATAAGGAACGAGAGAAATCAGGGGCACACCTGAGGCCAGGTCTGCTGATGAAGTACCTTGGCCTCAAGCTTTCCTGTCCATCCCCACTTAGAGGTCCCAAGTTACAGAAGAGCACCAGCCTGGGGCAGGATTCTGATCCTGTCCCTGTCACTCACATACTCTGAGCTCTTGTGCCTCAGTTTCCCTGCCTGTCAAACTGGAAATAGCCATCCCTGCCCCACCCACCTCACAAGGGAGTTATGAGACTGAAATGAGAGGCTGAGTGTGGCAGGCCTTGGAGGAGGGGACAAGATGAAAGGGTGTCAATACGTTTCTTGTATAGCAGTGGTTGAAAGTTTCTGAGTTTCTACCTGGAGTTTCCTGGGTTGGTCTTCTTCAGGCAGCCTGGAGAGCCGCAGGCTTCATGGAACATGCATGATTTCATGGTGCAGCAGACGCTGGGCTGTCAGGGTGTGTGTGGTGGGGGGGTGCACCATCTGGAACCGATTGGCGTTTTCCTGAAGTCAGAGGCCGTTCTCAGACTTCCTGCCCGGCTTCTGTGGGCCCTGGAAGGGTTCCCACCTGGACCCAGGACCAGGGACATTTCATTCCCTTGGATGATTTGTGTCCCAGACCCCTGGAGCACCCACTCCCAGCCAGCACCAGTGCCATTCCTTGCCAGCTTCTTTTCATCGTCTTTCTGTATATAAACACGTTAAAAACTGCCTTCCTGAGACGTTTCAGTTCTCCACCTCTCCTGCAGTCTTCTGGCCTCCCCTGCTTTCAGCTTCCAGATTGAAATTCTTTTTCCTAGTCTCTATGAGGAATTGGTGAAAACAGAAAAAAAAAAAAAAAAAGCAGGAAATGAATGTCCCAGCCTCAAGGCTCCACACAGCATTAGATGGAATTAAAGCAGAATAATGAGTCGATACACACACAACTCTGTTGTTCTTTCATTTTCCTTTCAAAATTCATGTAGTGAATGCTGCCTCCATCCCACACCGTCTTAGGCTGGGAGATTCGTGAGCGCCCTGAATGAATTTACATACCAAATGGGTTTTAATTTTATATTTTCGCTTAAGGTCAGGACATTTATTTATTATCATTATTTATTACTGAAGCACGAGTGGTTTTAATTATTTTAGTGTTCCTCCTACAAAGCAGGACCGCTTCTAGCTATGGAACATTTTCGGTTTCCGCTCACATAAATAATATAGTTTTTAATTTCATGAAGATTTAGTATTCGTCTGCTTTGTAAATTAAAGTCATCGCTTACACAACAGACACGGAGTGTTGGGAACGTCCTGGTGGACTTTCTCCGCATCTCCTTGGGTGGTCACTTTTCCCAACTTTCATCGTCTTGTGCAGGTGCCTGGAGAGAGGGGCCCGCTGACAGGCCAGAGGGACACAGAGCAGGGGGTGTGGAAAGGGAGGAATGCAGGGGAGGGAAACGAGCCTCTTCTGTCACAAGGTATCGCTTGCTTTTACATCTGTTACCCCGTGTGTTCCCACAAAACCCTTCCCGAGCCGGTGTTTTTGTCTCTCCTCTGCAGATAAGAAAACTGAGGTTCCTACATGGCAACTCACTTGCCTGAGGCCACTCAAATCCAGGCATAGGTTCAGGTTCACGTAGGTCTGACTCCAAGGCCCAGCCCTTCTTTTCCTTCCTCCTCTGAATCTTCTCTGTCAGCTGTTGTCAGCACCCAAGTCCAGGGGAGGCTGGCGGAGGCTGCAGCCCGCATGGGTGGGAGCAGAAACAGAGAAGGAAAGAACAGGCAGGATGGGTGGGGGGCAGAGACCAAGGGCTGGGTGTACCCGTGTGGAGGGAGAAGCATCCTGACTATCTCAGGGGCAGAGGTGGTGCCTAGGGGCAGTGTCCCCAGCTCACAGCCAGGAGATTCAGTCCAGCTACCCTGGAGTAGCGAAATCCTGCCGGACTCCCCTGCCCAGTGCCCCTTCCCGCCCTCCCACTTTTTCTTTCCACCTGGAGCCGCATCTCTTTCAGGCAGGCTGCCGATCACTACATTATGAGCTCCCAGTGCGGGGAGAATCCCCATCCATAACCAGGATTTCTTGTCTGTAATTCACTGTCCCCTGCCTCTCCAAGGTCCTCCCTGGCCACCCCTAGGCTGGCTTCATCCTCCGGAAACATTTCCAGAAGGCAGCCGACTGTTAATCAGGAACTGTTTCACACTTCCCAGCGTTTGTCACGAGGACACCATTCCATGACACCAGGTCCACTTTGCTGCCAGCATAGCCTCTGGAATGAGCAGGCTGTTTGGGGTTGCCATGGAGAAGCTGGGCCCTTTGGTGGTTTGAGCTGTGCTGCGCTAATAGCCGGCCCGCGCCCACGAGGCAGGGCAGCACCCTCACACCCTGCTGTCTTTCCTGGGCAGTCGGTGCCCTCTGCTCAGACCCAGCCCGCCAGCTGCATCCCCATCTCTTAGGGCTATTCGCAGGTTTAAAAAAATCTGAAATTTAAATGACGCCAGTTTCCTTCTGCAAGAGTTTGCTTGAGTTCTTATCCAGGCACCGGCTGCAAATCAGCCCCTGTGAGATTCAGTCTCCAAGCAGAGGTCTCCGTGTCCTGGTGGCTGTGTCCTGGGGAAGAGGAAGAAGTCGGTTTCCTACTCGCACTCATGTCAATGCAGCACAGAGTCGCTTGGACAGTCGTTTGCCGTGATAAGTCAGGGGCCCTGCCACACTGCCCTTGTGCGCCATGTGGCTTAAGTTGAAGCAGAAAATAGAGCTCACACTGTCATCCTTCTCTGTAACAGAAGATGAGCTTGTGTTCTGGGGAATACGTCCCCTGCCAGAGCGGAATGTACCTCCTTAGCACATCTTTAATCCGTCTCCTGTGAGCACCTCCCTCTAAATGAGGAGCTAGGAAGACTTCGGTGCTGGGCAAAGCAATCTCTTACCTAGCATGATGGAATTCTTTTCTCATCTCTGACACAGTCCCCCCCAGGAGGACATAAATCAATAGGAGATTCCTGGTGCATACTTTACCCATTTTTCAGATTTTCTTCCTTCTCACTCATGGCATTAACGGAAGGGATACTGCTGGGTCGGTACCAGCCAGATGGGTGCCTCGGGACACAGGAAGTCTCGGGGGCTGCGTTTACAATCAAATGGTTAATGGTGAAGTCTCTTCCCATTGAAAAGGGAAATAAAATAGCTTTCAGAGCCAGACCTCATGCTGCTTTATACAGGGGGCCCAGCTTTTGGGGAGGTGGGCTCTCCCTGAAATCCAGACCCGTGCATTAAAATGACATTTTTCAGCTTCCTTTTAAAAGGTACAATTAGGCATTTGTTTACTGTGTCCTGTTCTATAGAGAAGGCAATTGAAGTCCACAGATTGAGGAGTTGGCCTGAGGTCACATGGCAAGGAAGAGACTGTGCCTCCTACTCTGAAATCTCAAAGCTGGTTCTGTGTCCTCAGAAACATGCTGTCTGCTGAGTGTCCACATGGGTCCAAGCCTCTGAAGGGGATATTGTTTCCTCTGCTCAGCCCAGCACCTGCTTTCAGGGACCCTCAGTCTGGCTGCAGCAGCAGAACGAGGCAAGGAGAAGGTCAGGGAACAAGATGAGGCCATTTATAATTAGGCTTCTGACTACAGCAGGCCTGGTGGCATCCTGAGGAAGGCTGGGGAGGATGGGTTTGGGTGGGCAGAGACTGGGGAGGGCAGGCTGAGGGGCAGCCAGATGGTTAGAAGAACCAGCAGATGGTACCCGGCAGACAACGGAGAGAATGGGGCTGCATGAGGGACGGTGGAAAGAGCAGGGGTTCTGATGCCTGGATGAGAGTTTGGGCTTGATCTCAAGGGAGGCCACGCAGGGGAAAATAGTCCCAAAATCGAGATCCAAAGCTCTGGACCTCCTCCAGGCTGTGCCATAAATTCACTGTGTGTCCCTTCCCCCATCTCTAAAACGAACCAGAGTGAGGTCTCCTCGGGCTCTGACATACAGCCGATCCAGGGCAGGACATGGGGAGCCCTTGTAGGTTCTTCTACAGAGACGAGGTGCATCTTCCAGCTCCATTCCCCCACCCTGCCTGTGGAGCCCTGAGCCCTTACGCTGGGTTGGCTGCCCGTCCTCTGGGCCCAAGGTGTGGTCACGGGCCGCTTCTGGGCCTGATGCCAGGAGTAAGGCTCCTTGCCAATCGGGCAGCACTTGGTTCTGCAGGGCTTGGAGGCGTCATAAAGTCAGCTGGGCAGATCTTCAGGGCGTGGAGGGGCAACAGCATCACATCACAGGGACAGTAATAACCAGACTGAGCTCATGCCAGGTTGGCAGTAAGAGCAGCGCTGATGAGGGTTGGCATTTATTGAACCATTGCTGCCTGCTCGGCATGAGTAGGTGGCTTGCACACGTTTTGTATCAAACCCTATTGGACAAGCATTATTGTCCCCATTTTAAGATGAAAAAACTGAGGTGCTGGGAAGTTCATTTGCCAAGGTCATTTGCAAAGTAAGTGACTTTCCACGGTTTTGACCTTAGGTTCATCTGACTCTAAGACTGTGTGTAAGCGTTTAACACCCTTGTGTTTGCCTTAAACAAAACTGAAAACTCAGGTGGTATGCATTGCACAGTTTGCTTACACACGTGCACACTCACCCATCTGCTGGGCACAGACACACGCTGCCCTGTCCTGGCCACACCCCCTTTCTCTGAGGCGCAGCTCCCCCTGCAGCCATGGATGGCTACGTGGCAGCAATCTCGCTGCACAGTCACAGAAAGAACTGATGGCCGCTCTCCAACGACAGATCACAAACTCATAGCGCAGCAGGGTCTGCAACAGAGGACACTCCCAGAATGCCTGCAGTGGCCCCGTGGCCGCCCAGGGGAAGGTTCAGCGGAGACCTGGGCTGCACTGCATTTTGTTTTTGATGGAGATCCTACATCAGGCTGGGTCCCTGGGCTGTCCTCTTTCCAGTGCTGGCATGGGGGGCCTGACAGCTCAAAATGGCCAGCACTGACATTAGGCTTGAGGGCATAGCACTGTGATGCCTATGCCTGCCAGACCCAGAAGGGTGTGGGGAGGGCAGGGGAAAGCCAGGCCTGGCATGGAGCCCCTTGGGAACTGCCATGGCTCAGGCCAGCCTGCCTGGGGAAGGGTCCCCAGAAAACCCTCAGCATTCTTTCCTATTTAAAGAGTGTTTATTACTTAAGCAGCTACACTGGGGCAGGTGGGGGCAAGAGACGTAGGGAATGTTAGGTTGCTCAAGGTCAGAGAACGGTGAGCAGAAAAGAACATCATGTAGAATCGTCTGGAGCTGGTGACAAAGGTGATGCTGGCTGAGCTTCAAGCTCTGGGTTCAAGGCCCAGGGGGGCATCTGGCTTTGCCTAAGCCTTGGCCTGTCTTGGTCCACTCCTCCTCATCTGGTAAGTAGGAGAAGTACAATAGCCCTGAATAGCTCATAGGCTGTTGTAGAAAATGTCAATGAGCTCTCCACATGAGCAAACCAGGGCTTTTCCCATCAGAAATAACAAGAAGAAAGGGTATAGAAGGAATGTTTCTTTAGCCACCTTTTCAATTACCATCAACTCCAAAAGTGGTGAAATACCTTTAAATATTTTTAAGTGTATGTTCTGTAACATGCTATATACACTTAACATAGAAAATATAAAGATATATTTACATGTATGTGTGTACATGTAAATATACACAAATACATACACATGTGTAGTCTGGAAAAGAAAGAACAAGAGGAATTCCAAATGAGGATACTGGTACTCAGTCTTAATAGTACTCATGTTTCATTTTTATTTTTGTTTTCTTTTTTGTCCTCTCACATTTTCTGTTGCATGGTCAAGGCATGTGTGTATTACTTTTTGTAACTGAGAAACACAGGGGGAACGAGTCCAGCCTTTTGCAAGGTGCCACTGGATGCCGTGACCTCATCTTGTGCTTCCTTCTGTGCCTTGGTGACATAGATCTCCTCTGGGTGCAGCCATGGCTGCCCAGGTTTCCTCATTCCACTGCTTTCCTTAGGGTATTCCCCAAGGGCCGTGTGTGTGTGGGGGGGGGGGCACTTGAGGGGATACACCACATTAACCAGAAGGTTTCTTTATATTTTAAGTGTGGGGTTAGAGTAGGAGTGAAGAGGGAATTTGTCCCTGCATAGTAGCTGGAATGCAGCCCGAGCTGGAGGTTGGTGACACCAAAATAATTGGAGGTAAGAGCTGTGAGGCCATTAAGATAAATTTTTGACATAAAAATGTAGGCTGGTTCATAAAAGGTTGCAATGACAATAGGTTATAGTGACAGCTTTTCAACAACTGTATAAGCCTCCAGATGGAAGCAAATTCAGCATAATGAATTATGGGCAGTCTGGACAACACAGCTTCCTTTTATAGGCATAGATCTGAGGGGAGAATAAAGTTATTCAGACTGACCCATATTAAATAACATTATTGTTAAAGCAGGAGTGGAGCCAGAGTGAAAGGGACAGAGGCTTAACAACTCAGCGACTGTGGCGGAAAGGCCTTGGTCTTCCAACCCGGGCACTGGGCCTGTGCAGCTCCATTCTCTGGGCTAATGAGTGTCTTTGCCTGCGGGATCCTGCACTGAACAGCCACGCTCGTCTGGCAGGGTTCCCGGGCCTTCCTGTGAAGGCCTCCACTTTTGTTCCTCCACAGCTCAGCTATTTGTGAAGTTTTGCCCTTTTGATGAAATTGCCTCCATTGACTCGTGGATGAGACACGTGTAACCCTTCTTAAATGGGATGTTCTCTGGATGGGAGAATCCTGCCAGAAAGAAGGGAGCACCAGGAAAGAGAGGGATCCATCAAGCCAGGAGATGGGAACAGGCCTGACTCCCACAAAATCCTCTCTGCCAGAGTCTGCCCTTGACCTCTAATCAAGTTTTAGTCCCTGAGTCAGAGAGCACCTTTACTTAGCTAAGAATAACAGCCACGGTGATAGCCATCAATACTTAGATGCCCACAGTGTCCTCTTCTATGTATTGTTATTCCATTTTACAGATAATGAAAACTAAGGCTGAAGGAATGTTCAAACTGTTTGGAGTTTAAATCTGGATTTGTCTGAGCTCCTGGCCACTGCACTGTCCTATAGCAACCCATGAACACTCACACGAACACTCGAAGAGTGAACAAAAAGTGTCATCAAAATGGGAGAAGAGCTGGTAAATGCCTGCTAGGGCTACAGAGGGGCTCAGTAAGTGAGGATGCACCATTTGCTCGGCTGCTAAAACTCACACATGTTAAATGGGTTTTAGTTGAGAGGAAAGCATCCTTGATAGTAAAATGTCTGAGTTCAGTGATTTCATTCTGGGTGTGCGCACTTATATTAATCATTTGCTAATGGCAGTTAAATGAGATGAAGTAATTTATGTGGCTCTAAGGAAGCAAATGTCCACACTGGAACAGGCATATATATATTCATGCCTCCACTCTGCATGGTTTGCCATAGGAAAGCACCGGCGGGTTTGGGGTCTTATTAAACCACGCTTGTGCTTGTGAATGAGCCCCTCTGGTGTCTCTGCCCTCAGAGAAAGGCAGGACCTTTAGGGGCCACCTCAGTTCCTAGGGTCTATTAGAGCTGAGCTCTGTTCCCCAACTCTGTGATTTCCTTCCAGCGTCTTTGTTCTGGAACAAGACCAAGTTCCTTTAGGCAAGACCACTGGAGTGTGGGGGGAAGCCCTGTTAGCTCTGAGATGCCCAGTGAAAACGTGAGTGTACCTCTGCCTTAGTCAGTTCTGGCTGCTATAACAAAAATAACACAGACTTGGTGGCTTATAAACAACGGAAATTTATCTTATAGTTCTGGGGGCTGGAGTGTGAGATCAGGGAGCCAGCATGGTGGGGTTCCCATGAAGGCCCTCTCCAGTCTTTCAGACTGCCTACTTGTATCCTTATATGGCAGAAAGAGCATTAGAAAGCTCTCTGAGGTCTCGTATAAGGCGCTAATCCCATTCATGAGGACCCCACCCTCATGACCTAATCACCTCCCAAAGACCCCACCTCCTACTAGCATCACATAAGGGGTTAGGATTGCAACATAGGAATTTGGGGTGGGGGGGTCACAAACATTCAGTCCATAACAACCTCCCCACTAAATAGCGTTTCTTGGCTGTTAGGTTCTCAGGTTAGCCCACCACCCTGGCTGAGATGGTCTTCCCTGATGACTTTTCTACGTTGCCCTCAGGGATTTCCACCCCATATCCTAGCACGTCATTTGTTTATGTCCCAACTTCTCACAGGCCATGCTGGATACACGCCCGAGCCCTCCCCAGGGTTGGGCCCACGTGGAGCTCGGTTAACAGCTGCTGCTTCAAAGTCACACAGTGAAGAAAACTCTCAGCCCTGGGTCCAGAGGAGGGCAAATGGCCAGGCTAAGGCAGAGCAGAGGGAAAAGAGTCCAGTGGCCACAGCAGCCACGGCCCTGGAGAATAGAAAGTGTCCCTGAGTGTGTTCCTGGCCCTCTAAGGCCTCAGAGGCTTGCCAAGCGTTGCCAAATTTATGCAGAATTTGGAAACAACCAGGGCACAGGACTTGTTCACCTAACAAACAAGGGGACAGCCGTGCCTGCCGGACAGTCAGACATGACATCGTCCCTGTGTCTCCTGGAGCATGTCCTGAGTCATCTGTCCCCGCCCCCACCCCACCCCAGGGCCTGTCCGAGGCAGGCGTGTCATGTTACCTTTTCTCCTTGGGCTTTTCTTAGTAACAGCACTGGCTGGGTGGCTACACAGAGGCCTCCTGGAGACATTCTGTACTGGTCGTCCCCACGGCTGACCCTGAGTCAGTATGTCCACTGACCCAGGGTCCTAGGGAAGGTCAGTGGCACGAAGGGGCTCAGCAAAGCTATGACCATGGCATATAAGCTAGTGACATCCCTCTCAGCCAAGGGACATCTCCAGGCAGCTGTTCTAAGTGAAAGGCTTATTTAAACTCTGTCTTCTCTCCCAAGGATCTGATTCCTGGGCCACAAGGAATGACCTGGAGGTCTGTGAGGCTGATCTCAGGTGCTACCCAGGCCTGGCCTCTGTAGGCCACACCCCATTGGCTCAGAGAGATCAGGAAACAGAGAGGGTCTGCCCAGTCCAGGCCAGCTTAGACTGGCCAGCATTCTGGACCCCACTGATTTCTCAGGAAAAGATGTTGCAGCTCTTGCCATCTGACAAATAAGACACTGAATATAGAAGGAGTGGCCCCCTGTGCCCAGCCTGGTGGTAGCAACCTGGGGTGAGGTCACAGGTCAGGACAGTGCCTCTCCTCAGAGTAGGTCAAGGTCAGAGCAGTTACCCGTACCCCACCAAGAGCAAGTAAGGGCTGAGGAAAGCAGATCCAAGGTCAGAGGTAAAGTTGGGCAGAATTCTCAGGACCTGGAATAATGGGGAGTGCCCAGCCTATGGGGGTCCTGGTGCCTGACGCTCTGCTGTACACCCCTGGGGGGAATATGGGCCAGAAGAGGCAGTCAGAGGTGGGCCTCAACTCACAAGCCCACTCCCACCTCCATCCAGCAATCAAGGATTCCTGGGCCTGGTGTAGAGGCTGGCATGGAGGCGTTGAGGGGTCGG
The DNA here is from genome assembly GCF_036562045.2 of Rhinolophus sinicus. Taxonomy (NCBI): domain Eukaryota; kingdom Metazoa; phylum Chordata; class Mammalia; order Chiroptera; family Rhinolophidae; genus Rhinolophus; species Rhinolophus sinicus. The sequence continues at coordinate 15,163,610 of NC_133755.1, forward strand.
GACAGGATGTGTGCCCCAAAGAGGTCAGCCTGTCCCTGGACTGCTGGAATCTCAGGTGGCTTCTAGCCAGCCCTGAGGTCTGTATCTCAGGACAAAAATGAGGGATTTCAGAGCTGCAGAAGCCTCAAGGTCTCCCACCCATCCATCGTTTTACAGGGGGTCTCTGAGGCGCAGGCCCTTTGAAAGGCCCTGGGACGTGTGGAAGAAGAATCTTCCCTGGTTGGTTTTCTGATTGAGGCAGATGGAGGAGGTGTGGACAGGGCAGCATGTCTTCTCCCTGGTGCTGCGTCCAGGAAAGCCGTATGAACAGACATGAGTCCACACCCCACTCTCTCTCCCCAGGCCTGTGCCCAGTCCAGGGGAGAAGCCGCTCAACCACGGAGCCCAGGGGATTCATTATCATAAGCCCTGATGCCGCTGCATTTGGGGTCCAGAGGGAAAAGGAGTCTGTGCCCGGCTCCTTACAGAGCTCAGTGCAGGAACAGGTCTTATGGGGTCACCCCTGCTTGCCCAACATTGTTCCCGTCCCCTCCTAGGGGACTATGCCCAGAGGAGGTGCCTGGATTTGCGGTGAGGTGACCGTGGCACCATGAAGTCAGTGCCATGGACTTAGGCCTGGGTGTCTGGTGGACAGTCCTACCGTGGGCCTAGACTCAGTGCCCAGGGACTGGGGCAGCCCCAGCGGGGCCCCTGTTGCCATCCAGCATGAGACATCTGGATGCAGGACCGTTGGGTGCCTGGAAGGTCATTCTGCTCTTGTAACTGAGGCACTTGCTGCTGGTTACAAGGCCTGCTGATAAGTGGTCCCATTGGGACGCAGTGTCACCCGAGAAAAGAATTGACAATGATGAAAGTGGCAGATTTCCTGGGAGACAGCGTCCCTTCCAGGCAGCAGCAGGAGCCCTGGAGGTAGATGCCGAGAGCTTTTCCTTCTGATTTGGACACTGAATGTGCCCTGAGGACTGAGGCCCCTGGAGCACTAGGTGCCCATCTGCACAATGGAAAGACCAAGTCACTTAGGGTCATTTGACTTCATATATGAGCCAGAGTGAGCATGAGGACACAAAGGAGAACTTTAAAATATGCACAAATTCTACACCGCCTCTCTCAAGTGAAAGAGGTCCCCTTCTCCTCATCTCGCACGCTTCCTCCTCTCTGCTCCTTGTCTGGCTGTTGGCATGAGGTTCCCGGCTGCAGCCACGGCCTGGAAGCCATTGTCCTCATGGCCACTTGTAGAACCCAGGGCCACACGTCTCTGATGGTGAAGCAGGAAGATCCTATGAGCTGAGGAGCTGAGGTCCTACCTGCCTGCTAGAATCAGACCTGATCCAGCCAGACCTGAACGCCTTCCTCTGAGAGACCCTGGAATAAGCCCGTGACCACTTGGAGGACAGCGTGGCCCTGTTTCTTGTCAGATGACGTCCACGCTGCACCATGTCCCTCCTGGAGGAGGCCCCGAGGGCTCCAACCATGTCCTGTACAGAACATTGTCCCTGTCTCCCAAGGGACTGCTGCCTGGTGAGGAACACGGGGAGGAAGCCCTCCCCCTTCATCTTCTCTCAGTTTTGTTGAGATATAAAGTAAATTTTAGTTACGTTTTCAGAAAATGCAAATCCTTGCTGATTAAGTCCTTGCTGCCCACGCAAATTGACACACATCCTAGCCTCTGGGCCTGAAAGAAAGAGGAACGATAATGAAAGCAGAAAAGTTACCCAGAACCCGCCTTCTTCTCAGGCACATCAGCTCTGTGAAATTCTACCAAATCTTCAGGAGCTGGGACATTTTTTCTTGAAGGACAGGTTAGGGTATATGAAGGTGAGGGTCAGAGTCAGCCTATTAGTGTGTTTGAGTGCATGTGCGTGTGCATGTGTGGGTGTGTAAGGAGGGAAACAGAAAGGTGGATGGATGGATGGATGGATGGATGGATTCCAGAACATTCTATTGCTACTCGGGAAGGTGGCATAGGTAGACGTCATGCTTCAGCTGCAAAACCAGGCCTTGCACACAGTAGGTGCTCAGGAAGGCTAGGAGGCCTTTTCCTCTGGCAGGCTCTGCTGTGAGGCACAGGGGTCTCCATGCCCTCATTTATTAGGGTCCCCTTGTAGGATTGCCCCTCCTGTGACTTGCTACATCATTGCCTCTCCATGAGCTGATTTTCGATTCCATCTAGCTGCTAGATCTAAGGCACCATATTAGGCACTGCCTGAAAACATCTGAAGGGATCTGCCCAAAACTGTGTGTTCAGCCTGACATTTAACAAAGGTTCACTTTATGAAATTCCTTTTTTATAAAACACAATTAGCAGTTTTAATCTCCTGAGGGAACAAATCATTCACTGCTTGGTGTGAGTTGGTTTTATCAGAGAGTTTTTCTCCTAAAGCTAAACGAAGTAAGAGCGGTGTGGCAGCAGAGAGTCACGGATGGGGGCAGTCTGGGTAGCCGGGGCGTGGGCACTGTGGGCAGGCCAGGGAGGGGAGGAGGGAGCTGGAGACACGCTGAGCCACACTAAATGGCAGGCATTATCCTTGTCCCATAGACGCCCAAGGAGTCGTTAGGACAGTGCCACTCTACAGACAGCAGATGGTGACTCAGAGCGGGCCAGCCAGTGGTCAGAACACACAGGGAGGCAGCGATGGGCAGGGGATGTGAAAGGGGTCTGACCCTAGAGAGGAATCTCTGCTCCCTGCTCCCGTGCTGGGGGTGCTGCGGGGAATGAGGTGGGACGGAGACCTGATTGAGGAATTCAGGGGGAAGGCAGAAGAGCGGGGAGACTGTCAGTGACCCACTTTGGCTTTTTATTTAGTCTTGGACCAAGTGGACCACTTATTTTTCATTGAGTATCTGAAATCGAATCATATCCGATTATACCTATGCACTTGGTACTTCATTCTTTAAAGAGCCCTGAACTTACTTCTTTTGTGAGCAAGGCTCTGTGTTCATGTGAACTGCCATTCCCCAATTTCTCTGTTTGGTCAGTTTAGATGCTCACACACCCCCCTCTCTCTAGGGACCCTTGAATTGGCCCAGGATGGGAAAGGGGGAGCAGTAACACTCCAGCCTAGAGGTTATCAGTAGTTGGTCCAAAATGTCACCTTTTGATGTCCACACAAAGACAGTAATACCCATCTCTGTTCCTGGTATGATGAGGGAAGGTGCTACCATATACAGAAGGGAGTCAAGCCGTGTCTGTAAACAGTAAAATGGCAGTATCTGCTGGTGAAGTTTTACTCTTTTATTTTGTTTTCCCCTAAACATATCTCTAGCTTATTGTCTGTGCTAGGCACGCCCATATGCCCTGTGAGATTTCTTGCCCAGTGTCCCGAATTGCAGTTGAACGTTTCGGTTTTGTGTACATTCTTCTTCCCCAGCAAGGCTGCGGTCTCCTTGGAGGGGGGCCCGGCTCCCTCCTCTTTGTGTTATCTTCAATGCCTGGGATATCACAGGAGCTCAGAAAATGTTTGTTGTTTTGTGTTTATTCCAAGTTAGAGCTATAATTCACAAAATACACACCTCACATGTACTCTGGTAAATTCTTCCTTTAATTGAAATGCATTCATTTGGAGAAAGCGATGCTGATAGGAACCAGATAACTGGAGAACTGATGATTTTCTAAGTGCTTTGGGCCCCGTAGGATGTGCATTACAGTATGGAGCATTTAGATACCAAACCTGTTGGGGGAGGCACTGAGGATTATCCATTCTCGCACAGAGCACTCAACACAAACCCCAACGCATAGTAATTAAAAATTCTAAATCACGCAATTGTTTTTTTTCTGGAAATACTTTTATGCTCTGTTTTATTTATCACCATTAATAATAATGATAATGATAACAATAACAATAAAACTACTATGTGATTAAGATGCAGATAAGCAATTAGGAAACAAAATATGGGTTTTTAGTGAGCCTTGCGCTAGGAACGGGAATAGAATAATTACAAGGAGGTTTGTAGGAGAGCTGGTTCCAGAAGATTCTTCGACTGGAACTTGAGGTTGGGCACAGGGTTCTATTTGGCCTGTGATTTTGTTAACCTGTGCCCTTGATATCAGTCAGTCACTCCTCCATTTGACAAATATATGTTAAATGTCTCGCATTATGCCAGCGTGTGCTAGATGCTGGGGAATGTACTTAATTAGAACTGTCCCCACTCTCTAGGTCTGGGAGTGGTTACAGACAGGCATATGTCTATGATGGCAATTGTGACATAGCAGCAATGTTGGTGGTAAGTACTGTGAACTAGATGGGTGTTTTGTCTAAGCTGAGGCCTGTAGGTTGAATTGGAGGTACACAGGCGACAGTGGGCGAGTGAGGGACAGAGAGCTCCCTGGAGAGACCCAGTGATGAAAAAGAGCTTAGTACTTTGGAGGACTGGAAGTAGTCCGATCCCTTTACTGAGAGGGGTGGACATGAGCGGAAGAGGTCAGTGGGACTGCCTCCTGAGGGCAGTAGGGAGCCAATAAAGGTTGTATCGGAACAGTGATCAGGTGTGCACATCAGAATGTTCTGTCACTGTGTCATGATGACATAGTAAGCAGGACTCTCCGCAATGTGGAGCTAGACGCAGAAATTCACGATGATGGTGGCCTAGATACTGATAATAGCAGTGGGAAAAAGAGCAATGGGAGGGCTTGAGAAATTCTGGAAAGGCAATAATAATAACAAAGGCAAGTATTTAATGAGCTCGTACTACATGGCAGACCCTGTAGTAAGCACTTTACATGTTTACTTGGTATAATCTTTAAACAAAACCTATGCGCTAGTGTTTATTATCCCCATTTTCTAGGTGACAGAAATGAGCACAAAGTAGTTAAATAAGGAGTCCAAGACCACACCACTAATCTGAGTGGCAAGTGTAAACCAGACGCCTGTTTGGATTTGAACCCAGGTCCCTGCTTGATTTCAGAGCCCATGGTCCCAAGTACTATATCCAGTGACTTGGTGATGGGAGGTCTGTCACTCAGGAAGGAAGGGCGGGCTGAGCAGACGTGTGTTGGTGTGACAAATACATCAGACGGTCCCTCGGGCTCAGTGGAGAGTCCTCCTCCCCAGGTTGGCCTTCTCCCTGCTCACAAAGCCCTTTCTCCCAAGGCTTAGGAGTGGGAGTGGGGTGGGGGTGGGGGTACCTCCTCCCTCTGCACTCACTGGGCCTGCTGAGCATGGCCTGGCCCCTGCTCCAAACCTGCCTCACCGCCCGCCCAGTGCCGAGTGCCCCTGATGTATTTGTCCTGGTGTGGCTTGGAGAGCCGATTGATTTCTTCACTCCCTATCCCGTCACCCTCTGACTGAGCTTTTGTGGAGGGTCTGCTATTCTTTGAGCAGTTTTATGGACATTTTCCTCATTTTTTGCATGGAATAAAGTTCATAAATTGGTGCTTTGGGAGGTGGGGCACAGGTGAACTGCATGAAACAGCAAGGTTCAAAACAGTCTCCTGATGTCCCACTGCCCAACAGGCCCTCTGTCTGCATTTGTCCTGTGGGGCTTGTGTGGTGTCTCATCCTGAACGTCTCCGTTTCATCAGTTCCCTGATGTGCAAGGTTGGTCCTTGTCACCTGTCCAGCCTTGTCCTGGTGCTAGGACAGGAACATAACTCTGTGCAGTGGGGACAAATGCCCTGAAGTGCTATTCATAAGCACTGGGTCCTGACCCTGTCCCAAATCACTGCAGAAACCTGGCCCAAGTCGCCTTACTTTCTGGACCTCTATGCGTCTACAAAAATAGAAATGCAAATTCCTGCTTGTTCGGTAAATCTTTGCGGCTGTAAAGTCAGATAATAGATTCATGCATTCATTCACCCACTAAGTGTTTAGCACCTCGTGTGCCAAGCACATTTTCAAGTGCTCTGGAAAGAGCAGTAAACAAAACAGACAAAACGTACTGCTCTCACAGAGCTTACCTTCTAGTGAATGGGAAGAAAAGAAGTAACAAAAGTGTATGTTAGATGGTAATAAGTGCTACTGAGTTCCATGCTCAAAATGGCCAACTAGAAAATGCTGACGAATCCTTCTGCTCATTGGAATGTCAGTGAGATAGTGCGGAGCTACCAGGTCAGGATCTGGGGGCGAGCCTAGCATCTTAGGCCAGTTTTCCCCTCAGACTGTTGGCCAGTTCTGAAGGGACAACTGAGCGCTGAGCAAGCCTTTTAAAAGCCGTGGGATTGTAGCCCAGAGTCTGTCAAGGGGCCAGTGGGAACCAGTAACCAACCCTTCCACTTGCTTTGGGTTGGGACCCTAAAGGGGTGCACCCTGGGCCCTCTCAGCCTCAAATCATCTGTTCTTCAGATTGAATTAAGGTGATGTCAGATTGCTAGTGCACCCAGGTGGCCAGCGGAAGCAAACAATCTTGGAAAGGGCCGGCCCGGTGGCTCAGGCGGTTAGAGCTCCATGCTCCTAATTCCGAAGGCTGCCGGTTCGATTCCCACATGGGCCAGTGGGCTCTCAACCACAAGGTTGCCAGTTCAATTCCTCGAGTTCCGCAAGGGATGGTGGGCTGTGCCCCCTGCAACTAGCAATGGCAACTGGACCTGGAGCTGAGCTGCACCCTCCACAACTAAGACTGAAAGGACAACTTGAAGCTGAATGGCACCCTCCACAACTAAGATTGAAAAGACAACAACTTGACTTGGAAAAAAGTCCTGGAAGTACACACTGTTACCCAAAAAAGTCCTGTTCCCCTTCCCCAATAAAATCTTTTTTAAAAAAAAGTCTTGGAAGGACAATAACCTCACCCAAGGCCTCAAATTTTTTTTTAATTAATTCACAGAGACAGAATCTACCACACAATTAAAAAATTAATAAATAACCAGACACACAGAGACAACGTGAACAAACATCAGTGGAAAAAACAAAAGAAACAGAGACCCACAGGAGTTCCAGATATATTGGAGTTATCAGACCACAAACTTTAGGTTAACTATACCTTATCATGATCAAGGTGTTAAAACACAAAATTGGGGTTTTCAGCACTGAACCAGGAACTACATTTTTTAAAAAAAACCAAATGTAAATAATACCCCAAATGAAGATCTCAATAATGAGTTTAAGAGAAGCAACCAAAGAGAGAATTATGAACTAAAAGATTGGTTAGAAAAGAAAAAAAAATACCCAACATGAAGTTCAGAAAGACAAGAGGAAAAAATACCAGCAACAGAAGGTAAGAGACCCTGGGTTACAGTGAAAGGAGCTAGCATATGTATGATTGGAATTCCAAAGAGAGGGGAGAGAGAAAATGCGCCAGAAGCAATAGTTCAAGATAATGAGTGACAACATTTCTAAACTGTTAAAAGACATCAAGTCACAGATTCAAGAAGCATTACCAACTCTAAGCAGGATTAATAAAAAGAAATGCACACTGAAACACTCGTGCACTGCAGGTCTGCAGTGCGCCACACCTTGTCAGGTCCTTTATCTCATCCTCATGAGCCTGGAGGTAGGCGTTATTATTCCCATTTGACAGATGAGAAAACTGTTTCTGGGATTTGGAAACCTCAGCCTCCTTACAGATACAATACCTTCCATTTGAACTGAAACCAGGTTCTGCTGGTGGCCCAGCCAGCCACCTCCAGTGGTCACCACTCTTCTTCCAACCCTATACATATCTCTGGGGCCAGAAAACAAGTCGGGACCCTCAGAGCTTCCCATGGGCACTTCCAGTTGCCCCCGGACGATACCTTCTGCACTCATCACTACCTGACTACTTATTGTACATTAAGTCATCCTGTTTTATTTTTCTCTCTCAATCCCACTAGACCCAGGAGGGTGGGGATGGTGTCCTCGTCAGGTTTTGGGTGTTTGTTTTCCATTTCTGTCTCCCAAGTACCTAGAATAATGCTGACCTGCGGCAGGAGCTTAATAAGTATTTGGTAAATGAACGACTAAATGACGCTGATATTATCCCACTTTATAATTGGAAAGACTAAGACTCAGAGACATAATCAGTCAGGGTCCCTCGGGGAAGCTGCAGCAGACGTTCCCAGGTCCTCAGACCCCCATGGCATGCTCCTTTCACCACACCCCAGAACACCAAGATGCTACAACTGCCGAGAGGATTATCTGTTCAAACTACTCTGGCTATGGGTGGCCCCAGACTGTCAATCCTGGCCCTTCCAAATCTGTGGGCTTCACACCACATTTCTAATGCTGGGTGGGTTTGTTCAAAGTTCAGCATGGTTTAAAATCCTATCGTGCCTTAATAAAATCAACAGAAACATCAAAGTACTTTTCTCGATCCTTCGTGTTTGCAGCTAATAGGTTTTCAGCATCCTACCTCTTCCAGATAACCCACCCCATCCCCAATCCTGCCTTTGGCTTCTGAGCCATTGGGAGTTTGCAGAGCTCACGGAGGTCAGTCAGTGCACCCGCAGAGAAGGCCACGTCCACGGCCGAGAGCCACGTGTCCAGGGGCCTCTCTACTGCATTCTACTTGACAGTGACCTTGTGGAAAGGGGCGCCGTGCCAGGGAGGAAGTCCCTCTGTTCCTGCCCACTGAGCCAGGCCTGCTCCTGCCATGCCCCCCACATGGCAGCATGGCCCCAGCTTACGTCCACTCCCTCAGTCCCACAGGCTCCCCCACTGATCCTGCACCCCAGGTAGCCAAGCAGCAGTTGTCCTGTCTTTCTGACCCGTTTCTATTCTTCTGTTGAGGTCTACAAAAAGGTAACACGCAGCCTGCGTTCCTCTTGTTCTTCAATTCTGTGACAAGAAGGCTACAGAGGTTGTTGGAGCCTCGTAAACTCTCATTTTACCTGAACTAACCTCTCTTAAATCAAGGGAAGGACGGAAAGATGAAAGGAGGAAAAAGGAAATGTCGCAATGCACGTTAGCGTGAGAGATTTGTCAAATATCTAAATATTGTACTCATCATGCTCCCTGTTCCACTGAATAAAAAGAATAGAGGAGCCTTCAGGCCTTTTTTAAATCAAGATTTTATTACAAAGAAACAAAGTTTCAATTACCAAGCAAACAATTCACAAAGACATTTTCTGGAATAATGAGAATAATCAAAGCTATCATTGTGGAGAGGCAGAATCCGTGCCAGGCCCTGGGCTATGGGTCTGGCATCCATCATTCTTGCCCACCTCATGAACTTTTTCTAGATCAGGAAGCAGCTCGGAGAAGTCTGGTGACCTGTCCAAGGACACAGAGCACGTGAGAGGTAATGCTGTAGTTGGCCCCAGGTCTGGGTGGCTCTGGCAACTCTTCCCAGGGTCACTGTCATGATGGAGCCCCACTCACAGCAAGGCCGGCAGCCAGAGGCCACACGGAGCTTCCTAGGCACCCGTACAGCTTGGAGCTGTTTTGCCTTCCAAAGCTAAGGGCACATCACAGGGGAATCCCCACGTTTGGTTTCTGTTTCCCATTTCTGTGTTTTCTCTCTGGATAAGAGCTGTGACCATGTCATAGCATGTTTGCCCAGCCCGGTTTGAATCATAAGCTAGTGAAATAGAACTATCCTTGTGAAAACATGAACACACTCTTATTTACCTGTGTAAACGAATGTAAACGAAGCCTTTCACTGGTCTAAAAGGTTTCCATTTTTCTGCCTTTCAGCTACTCTTCTCAACTCACTTTGATTGCCCATAACATTAACCTTCAGAAAGAAACGAGGGTAAACAACCTGACAAGTCCAAACACCTGATTTCCTGGCTGCAACTGCCACGGACCCTCAGGGGAGTTACCTGGCAGGGAAACCTGGGTGGGCCTCACACCCACCCCACACCTGTCCCCTGCCCTTATGGGTGGAGGGAGTTCCTTGCTGGCTTTTGATCATTGTGAAGTTCGCTTACGTAACAATTATTGAGCTTTCCCTCTGTCCAGCTGGCCTCAGCAGGGCTCAGCCACAGCTCCGTGCTCATGACTGACTCTGTGATGGAAAAAAAAGGAAGGAAAACACGTTCCATGCAGAACTTGTTATTGCCGTAGAAACGGTCAGTGTTATTTTCAGGGATGCGGTGTTCATAGCAAAAGGCCGTTTCTTGGACAATATCCCTTTAAGTACCGTCACTCTTTTTCAGGTTATATAAAGGGGCATTAGGCAAACCCTCGGAAATTCAGCAGCTGCCTTTCTTAAGAGGGCAAATGGCAGGTGGACAGGTTACCATGCACGGCCGGCAGCAGCCATGCAGAATAAGAACTGGCTGCAGTTACTGTCCTCCTCAGCCCTCCATCTGGATAACATCAGCAGTACTAAAGGTTACAGCTTTTTCTGTGGTATATTGCTTCTTCAGAGAGTATTAAAGTGTTTTGAATCTATTTTTTAGGAATCTTGAAACCGCCCGTGGAACATTTTTGATGTTGTGGGTAATGCATAAAGCAGTCACTTGGGAAGGCTGGGCCAGGGGAGGTACCCAAGGGTGTTGGAAGCACGAAGACACTGCCGTTCTAGTCTGAGCAGTTAGGATGCAAGCTGGGTGGAGCATATGCTGAGATGGGGGAGCAGACGTGGCTGGGAAGCAGTGCTGTTTCCTTTATTTGCTAGGGGGTGGAGAAGAGGCAAGCCCTGTGTTTCCTGGGAGTGGGCAGTATTTATTCGGAAGGGAGAGCCAGAGGAAAAGTTCCATCATCATGCAAGGAATTCTCAAGCCCTGTGTAGTATTCTTATTGTCTGAGCTTGTTTTTTCCCTGCCTGAACTCTCCTTACCCTGAGCATAGATTCATCTAAAATCTACAACAAGAGGTGATATAATTATAGAAGGTGTAGTAAATGGTGGGATGGTTAAATTTTTTTTTTTTTTTAATTGGGGAATATTGGGCAACAGTGTGTTTTTCCAGGACCCATCAGCTCCATGTCAAGTCGTTGTTTTCAACCTAGTTGTGGAGGGCGCAGCTCACTGGTCCATGTGGGAATTGAACCTGTGACCTTGGTGTTATGAGCACTACACTCTAACCACTGAGCCAAGGGATGGTTCATTTTATGTGTCAACTTGCATAGGCCAAGGGGTGCCAAGGTATTTGGTCAAACATTATTCTGGATATATCTGTGAGAGTGTTTCTGGGCGAGACTAACATTTGAATTGGTAGACTGAGTAAAGTAGATTGCCCTCCCCAGTGCAGGTGGGCCTTGCCTAATCAGTTGAAGGACTGCCGAATAGAACAAAAAGGCTGAACCTCCAACAAGCAACCAGAAATACTCCTGCCTGACTATTTGAGTTGGGATATTGGGGTTTTTTTCTACCTTCAGACTCAAACTGAAACATCAGCTCTTCTTAGGCCTCTAGCCGGCCAGCTTTCAGACTAAAACTTACACCATCAGTTCTCCTGGTTCTCCAGCTTGCCAACTGCAGGTGTTGGGACTTCTCAGCTTCCATAATCATGTGGGCCAATTCCTTATAATAAATTCTATATATATATATATTTTATACATATATGTATATATATATATACACACACTATATATATACATATATAGAATATATATACATATACTTATATATAGGAGAGATATATATATACATATATGTGTATATATATGTATATATACACATATATATGTGTGTGTGTGTGTGTGTGTGTGTGTGTGTATATATATATATATATATATATAAATCAGGGGTGCCAAAAATATATATACACATTTTTTGGTTCTGTTTTTCCGGAGACCCCTGACTAATACAGGTGACGTTAATAAGGCAAGGACTGAAGTATTAAAATCTTTTCTGAGTTCATAACCTGACCAGATCAGCTGTGTCCTCTATGAGAAAAAAAGGTCCCTGAATCCCCAACATGTTTCGAATGAGGGCAGTGGCTCCCAAAAGCTCTCTGGCCACACCTCCCTGCTGAGACTATCAGAGGCCATGAACGGTGTGAATACAAACAAGGAGAAGGACACAGGAGGGACAGGGACGTGTACATGGCCCTGGCCCCGCTCACCTGGTAGCTCCTGGCTCCTCCCACCCAGAATGCACCTCAGAAGAGCAAAGGTCCAGCTCCACACCCCCCACTCCCAGCCTGGCCTGGGCCTCTCAGTAGTAGGCCTGGGCCTCTGGCCCTGCTGAGTAAAACCTAACATTATCTGAGTGCCACAGACACCCTTTTACTGTGATTGAAACCCACCTCTTTCCTTGTAAGAGTCCCTCCAACACCCTCAAAGCTGCTTTAGTGGAAAAAACAGACACCCTCTAGCAGCTATCCTCTCACTAACTACATCTCTCCAGGTGACCCTCAGCCACAGAGAGGTCCTGACTCCTTTTTACCAGCATAGCTTCTGTTTCTGCCCAGGTGACGGGGCCTGTGGCTGGTGGGAGGGCAAGAGAGGCTGCAGGCACAGACCCTAGACTGGTAACCGAGACGAGCTGAGATTCTTACCTGAGAGACTGGGCATCCCCTGGCATGGACCCAATGGTCAGCTCTGGTCTGGGGGGTTCATTTATGGAGTTCCATTTGGGATGGGGATTCCAGTTGGTACAGATGCTATAGCCCACCTAGACACTGTTATCAAGAATAAAAATAAACCTAGGTTTTGTAGCTCAGTGGTTAAGCACACAGGTTTTCTAATCAGATCCAACTTCGTATCTCAACTCCACTCTGTTAGCTGTATAACTTTGAGCAAGTTAAGTAACCCCTCTGAGGTTGGTCTGTGAACCTTGTTATAAGGAGTAGATTCAATTATATAGTAAAGAGTTTAGCTCTGTACTTAATAGAGTTAGCACTCAATAAAATGTTGTTATCATTTTCTGTTTAGACCATCCGCACTTTTCACCAGATATATCAATAGCCATAAGATGACACGTAACATTAGGGTGTGGGCAAATAACAGCATTCCATCCATGAAAATGGGATAAAAATGAGTCTGAGTGACCCCCTGGTGTATTTTAACTGGGGAAACACCAAGAGAACCTATATGAAGTCACCATTTCAATTTTAATCTCATTCATTCATTCAATAAACACTTCCCTGCCCAGGCCGTTGAGGAACTCACAGGCTAGAGGAGGAAGCAGACCCAAGACCAAGGTCAGCCCCGAACCCCTCAGAGCCCAGAGAAGGAAAAGACAGCCCAAGCGTGGGCATAGGGAGTGGTCCTAGAAGTCTTCCTGGAGGAAGTAGTACCTGTACTAAAGTTTTAGTTCCAGTTAGGCCAGCAAAGAGGTGGTGGCAGAGCACTCCAGAGAGACTATAAATATAAAAGTCAGAGAATCAGAAAAAGAAAAGGTGAGGATGGAGAGTGAAGGTTCAAGAGTGTGTGAGGAGAGCGGTGAGGCCTGAGGCTGGAGACCATACTGGCTTAGTCCTGGAGGGACTCAGTGCATGGCAGGGCTCAAGCTTTGCTCTGAGGACAGTGGAGGGTCCCTGAGGAGCTTGAAGTAAGAGTGCCATGGCCAGATTTGCATGTTTTAAAGCTTGGAGAGCCTGCTAATCTACCCACCTTGGAAAGTCACAGCTTAGGATATATCAGTGATTCTTTTCCTGTAAGAACATCACAGAGGCCCATCCCACCAGGACCCGTGACCCTTCAGACCAGGGCCTGCCCAAGCTTTCACTAAAAATACTATATATTATATATTGATTAAATGTTACATATAATATTTATTTTAAGGAACTGGCTCATGTGATTATGGAAGCTGGCAAATCCAAACTCTTCAGGGTGGGTTATCAGGCTGAGCACCCAGGGAAGAGTCAGTGTTGTAGTTCAAAGTTCAAAGCTTTCTACTGGCAGAATTCCCTCTTGCTCAGGGGAGGTCAGTCTTTTGTTCTATTTAGGCCTTCAACTGATTGGATGAGGCCCACCCACTTTGAGGAGAGCAATCTGCTTATTCAAAGTCCACAGACTTAAATGTTAATCTTACACAAAACACCCTCACTGAAACATCCAGAATAGTGTCTGATCACATATCTGGGAGCCATGGCCCAGCCAAGGTGACACAAAAAATTAACCACCACAGCTGCCCCTCCAAATGGACATGACCCTTTGCCAGGGCACAACTTGGCAAACCACATATGTATAGTAACTGTGTCTGTGGGACTCTGCTCTCTAGCCTCTTGCCTGCTACCTGTACCTGGACCAAACCTGTGGTTGTCGGGAGACAAAACAGTTGCAGCTCCTCAGCCAGGAAAGGGAAGCCTCTCTATTGCCGGTGGCAGGTTCCAGCCAGAGCCCCTGCTCCTTGGTCCCCAGACACAGTGCGTACCCCTCTGCTCACCCCCTGCAAGAAGGGAAAAGGAAATGTGAATGAAATGTTTTCAAATAACAGGTCTGTGGTTTTCCCCACAGCAAGTGAGGCTCTGAGCCTAATGCATCACACATGGGGTTATCTCCAGATGAACTAAGAGCTAGGGCTCACTTCTGCAGTGTTAAGCGCTTGGTCCTGTCCTGGGCCAGTGGAATATTTTGAAATCACTAGGTGCTCTCCTAGGGGCCTGGGACCTCCAAGGGACTGGAGGAATGGGGAGACATAGCTTAGGGAAATGGGCCCACTCATGCAGGCCGTGGCTGCGGCGCCTCTAGAAATCCAAGCATCCCAGTGACAGAAGCGCTGACACTGGCTTTAGAAAGCCCGGTTCCAGGGTCACTGAAGCAGGCCACAGTCTGATGACACAAGAGATATTGTCTAAAAATATGAACCGACTACTAGGACACAAGACCACGAGGGGAAGCCTCCTCCCCTTTGGCAAAAAATCAATGCTGGGTGTCAGGACTACCATTGACAGCTTGATTAGAAAGGACTCGAAGCTCACTTTGCCCTGGAATCGTACCAGGAAGAGAGAGATGGAGGCATGACTGGGCCTTGCAGAAGCCAACAACTGCATTAAGGCCAGACTGACCCACCCCACCCTCTCAGAGCAGCATGGACACGCTTCCCTGTCAGCTTACTTCTCAGACCTTTCCCGAGCAACTACAGCAGGTCCTCGAATAACAGCATTTCATTCAACATCGTTTAGTTAGCATGCTGATGAGATAACATAGCGACTTAATTCTTGTTTCTATCAATTAGCCTACGGTAAAATTGGTTTTGTTATACGTGGTTTCACCTGAAAGTCACAGAACCTATTGACAAGGGAAGACTTACTGCACTGTGTACCATGGAGATAAAACACAGTCTCGACGTCAAGGAACTCATGGTCTAGGGTGAGACAGGTGACTACATAGGAATTACAATTAGGGGATGGAGGTGAGACTGAAGTGCCAGGCTAGGAGTGACTGAGAGCTGGTGCCCAGGAGGCCAGTGGGTCTTTGGGAACCACCTCAGGGAATTTGAACTTGACCCCTTAGTCTGTGGTACCGGAGGGTTTTAGAAGGAAGAGTGACATGGTCATATTTGCATCTTAGGAAAAACCTGTCTATAGCACAAAGGACAAGGGAGCCAGGTGGAAGGCATGTGTAAGGGGACAGGGTGGCCAGCACTGCTAGAGAAGTATGGAGGACAGCATCAGCAAGGCTGCTGGTGGGTGGGGAGTGTGGTGGGAGCGAGAGGGGCTGTGAAAGCTGACAGCAGGTGGCGGGGCCAGCTCTGGCACAGAGCATGCAGCAGAGGGAACAGACCTGGGCTGGGTCGGGGAGGGAGAGATTGGGAATCCAATGGTGGACACGGTGACTTTGAGATACAAGCAGAGCATCCGCGTGCAGATGTCTAGTCAGCATTTGAATATGTGGGATCTGGGATTTAAAGAGGGCAAAGATTTGGCAATTAGGCAATATTTAAGTTTAGAAGCACGAGCAGGATGCCATCCGGGTGTGGGAGAGGCAAGCATGAGAAGAACATTCTAGAATCCTGAGAAACACCAACACTTAAAGAGAGACAGCCAAGCCCACAGAGATGGATGTACAAACAGAGGCCAACGTGTGCCATGGATGATGGGAACTACCCACGTGGGCAGACCTGCATGGGAAGCCAGATCCCCGTCATGGGACCAGCGTTCAGGGAGTGAGTGGGACGTTGTTGTAAATGGTGCTCGTCAGCTGGCAGCTTGAGGCACACATTGCACCGCAGAGACAGCTAAGATGGCTGCTGTTTTCTAAGTGCCCGTTTTATAAATGAGGCCCAGAGGGGCAAAGGGTCTTGTCCAGGTCACCCAGAGCCCAGGCCTCCTGACGCCCAGTTGGGGACGGCGTGGCAGAGAGCAGGGGAAGAAACAGCAGTGGTGTCTGCAGCATCTTAGAGGGCAGGACTGTGCTTGTCCCTGTGCTCCCAGAACAGACTCTTTCAAGCCGGGAAATGGACAGACTGGAAAGAAGTTGAAAATGCTGAGTCCCCCCAAGAGAACGAGATGGGGCATCAATATGTTTTAAAATAGAAGAAGCTGCCAAGATAGTATGTAGCACAACGTCTCCCCTCTCCACGTTGGGAGTGCTTATCACACAAGCTGCCTGATTCGCATTTGTGAGTAACAGGCCTGGGGGTGCGGGGGTGCAGGGTGAGGAGGGATAAAATACACCCTCCTCCCCTTCATCCTGGAGCTTCTGCAGCCTGTGTCTGCCTGACACTCAGAATGAGCCCAGAATCATGTCACGCTGTGGTGGGTAAAGGCAGCCCACCTTACCCAGGGCCCTGGAATGGGGGCGGCCCCTGCAGACCCCCATAGGCTAGAGGCTCAGCAGAGTCGGGAGACGGGAGAGAGAGACCCAGCTGTAAGCAAAGGGGAGGTCTGGGGCATACAGTGCGTGCCAGCTAGGGTCTCTGTTACCCTTGCATGTGAACCTGTGGGAGGCTCTATGTGTTGTCTCAGTTCAGGCTGCCTTAACCAAGTGCCATAACCTGGGCGGTTTATAAACAACAGAAATTATTTTCTCACCGCTCTGGAGGCTGGGAGGCTGAGGCCGGCACGGTCTGGTTCTGGTGAGAGCTCTCTTCCAGGTTGCAGACTGACGACCTCTCCTTGTGTCCTCCCATGGCAGAAAGCAGAGAGGGGCACAAGCTCTCGTGTGTCCTGTTGTAAGGGCAAACATCCCCTGCATGAGGGCTCTGCCTTTGTGACCTGATCACCTCCCAAAGTCCTGCTTCCTCATACCATCACATGGGGTTAGGATTTCAGCATAGGAATTCTGGGGCCACAAACATTCAGTCCAGAGCAGTGAGAGGACAGTTGTGATCACTGTGCTGGGGAGCGTTTATGCCACGTGACAGCTTGTGTGTCTGGATGTGTCTAAGAACAGGACACTTGGGAGAAAGCCCCGTCCAGAAGTCAGGTTCACAGCAGCCCCCGCAGTGAACACCTCGGCGTGCTAGCAGTCAACCAACCTGATTTACACACCCCACAGGCCTGAGAAGGATGGGACATTGTGCAAGTGGGGAAACTGAGGCTCAGAGACATTAAATCCTTGCCTGAGGCGCTCCAGTAATGACTCAGATCCCTCACTCTGAGTTCCCTGCTGCTCTGATCCTCACAGGTATCGCACTTCCTATGCCCAGAATTCACAGCACCCCTCCTTCCACCCCCACACCTCTCTTCCTGTCACTCCGGACTCAGCCCCTCCTCCAGGCAGCCTTCCCAAACCCACTCCGCTGAGGTAGGTGACCCCCTCTGACACAGCACTTGGTCTCTCTGGTTTACACCTGTCCTGTTTCCTTGCCTGTCTCTCCACCAATCTGATCTGCTGGAGGGCAGAGCCCTTGTCCTACTCCAACCACAACGGATGGACAAAGGGCGGGTCCCAGGAGATGTGGCCAACTCCATGTCAGGACCCTGGGCCTAGCCATCTGCTCCCAGATGCTCAGGCACCCAATACCAACATCAGGGCTTATCTTCTCAGCCCTGAATTTTTGCATGGCTTCCCCTGCTTGGAATGCCCCGTCCGTCCCTCAGGGCACAGCTTAGGACCTGCCTCCTCACCGCTCCATTTAGCAGGCCTTGCCGATGCTGAGTGCCAGACAAGAAGCTCTGCCTGGGACATAACGAGACAGAGCACCCACGTGCACCAGCCACTGCTCTAAGTCCTTGGCACATGTGAATGGATAATCCCATGGTGTCGGTTCTAGAATTATCTCTATTTGAGGGGTGAGGAAATGACAACACAGAGAGGTCCATTAGCCTGCCCCAGCTCACCCCACTTGTAAGTGGCAGGACTGCCATTTGAACCAGGCAGCCTGGCTCCAACTACTGTCCACCGTGAGAAACCCTCCTACCCTTAGGAGCTCAAAGTCTGGTGAGTGAGACAGGCGGCCTCACAGTGACGTGAGGAGGTGGTGAATGCCGGTCACAGTGGGCCCCGCGTGCAGGCAAGGCAGCCGTCCACCCAGGTCTCAGGCCTCAGACAGGCGGGCGTCAGAGGGAGTGAGGTAGCCTGGAATGTGCTGGAACTCCTGTCCTTCCCTCCCTGGAGAACTGGCCGTTGCCAGGTTCCAGTGGGCCTGCCGGTGGTGCTTGGCGCCCTTGTGGCTTGTCCAGGGCTGGCCAATCTCCCACAGTGGGAACGGCCCTGAGAGCCCTGTGCCCAGGTTCCACAGTAGTGGCCGGGGACGGTGCGTTGTCTGGGGACAATATGTTTGCCTGCCCTTGTAGAGGAAACAGCTCTACTTTCTCTCTCCTGTAATTGTTACCATCTGTTTCCCTCCATTGTGTTTGTTGATATTTTCTTGTTTTAAAACTGAAGTGAGTCAGACTGGAAGCGGGTTTAGGAAAAAAGTATCTGGGAGGGACGCTCAAAGTGGCCATGGGGGACTCCGTGTTTCAGAACCGTTGGAGAAGAAAAGATTCTGTGGGGCCAGTGGGAGTGCCTGCCAGCATCTCCTGTCCTGTGGGGGCTGGAGGTCCCCCAGAGCCCAAGCAGGTTGTGGCTCTGTGGATTTGTGCAGGTGTGAAGGCACGTGTGTGGGCTTGGTCCCTAAGTAGGAGGGTGTGTGTGTGCGCCCGCTGTGCACCTGTGTGAGTGTGTGTTGTCAGGATTGTGGCAGGATTGTAGAGCATGGACAGTGTGGGTGGTTGGAGTCTTCTATTCAGAAGGAGACACATGCAGAAGGAGGGAGCTGCAGGCTCGGCCGTGACCATGGTCTAGGTTTGGAGGGTCCCCCCATCTCTGCTCTTGACTTATATTTGTGACCTCAAGTGAATCGGTACATTAACCCTGCCTGAGCCGTGTAAGTGGTGATATCATTGCCAGACCTAAACGAAGTTGAGTGAGGGGGCTGGGCTTATTGGGGGGTATTTACAGCCCCCAGAAGTGATTCTTGTGAGGGACCCTTGGCATGGAGGGTGAGCTGCACATGGCTGCCTGGAACATCCCTCTCTGGGGCACTTATGACCCAAAATATTGTATTGCCCTGCCTGCCCCCACCCCCACCTCCACCCAGAGCTAAGCTTAGGGTTTCTCTGTAGGGCCAGGAGGGTTCAGTGTCCTGCCAAGCACCACAGGGAAGGAATTGGCTTTCCGAGCTAAGAAAACAGAAGCCTTTCAGCTGCGATTCTATGAGGAATTTTGAGTCAGTGCCCCGTGCCTTCCTCTTCCTGTTCCCATCCACTAGTCACCCTAAACTCTTGGCTCCTAATTATTGTTATTTAAGCCAAGGAAGGGTGCCCTATGACTCTGCACCTGGCTATTGGGGTCTACAAGCCCAGCACAGCTCTACGACCTTGACCTGCAATTCAGATCAGCTGCCAGCAGAGGTTGCAGTGCCCTGGCTTTGGTCTCATGGCCAAACAGCTAGGCTTCCCATAGCTGTGGTGTGTGAATCAGGATCCCGCCTGCTCTCCTGCCCTCTGTGCCCCTTGATAACCACAGCCTGTGGGGGATTCTCTGGCCCCAGCAACCCGCACAGGACTGATGGTGAAGAGGGACCCTGTCTTGGCCACGGCATCCTTGTTGCATTCTTGGGTCCCCTCATAGTAATAATCACTGCTATTTGCTGAGCCCCTGCTCTGTCCTCGCTTCTATGCTGGGCCCTGGAAGCAGGGGATTTCCACTCCTTGCTGAAATCAGTCTTTTGAAGAAGAATTATCATGCTGGTTTTATAGATGAAGAAGCAGGGGCTCCAAGAGGGGAAATGACCTGTACAAAGTCACAAGGCAAATTAGAGGTGGAGCACACTCGAACCCAGACCTTCCATCTGCCAGGCCAGAGCTCTGGTCATTATGGAAGGGGAGGTAGTTTAGGAGACCCATGTGGGGTCAGCCAGACAATGCAACGTGTGGCCACCCAAGCTGGCTGGGTTTCCAGCAGAGAAGCTCTTGGGTCCTGCTCTGCCCTGCACCTTGAAATCCAAGCTTCTCCTTCCTGGAAGCCACCTGGCATGTTGCACTCAGCCTAACAGCACGATGCAGAGTGTGCAACTCACTTCACTTACTGTGATGTTTAGGAGCAAGTCAAGGAAACTTCTCGTGTCTGCATATTTAAGCGCTTTTATTAAGTGGAACAAGCTATTTCTGAACACGAGAGTGGCCAACAGCCTTAGAGGAAATTAAAATGAACCATGACAATGGAAAATTGCACAGGGGCACGGCACATTCTCCGGAGATAAATACAACAAGCCTTTCGACAGCATTCGGGAAAGACTAGAGATCATGGAGATTATGTTGTGAGAGGAAAAAAGCAAACCATCAGAAAATTAGAGCTCAGCTAGTGGGAGGACCAGTCGTACATTTGTCAGGCTGATGGGTGTCCCGCCATGAAATCACCCCCTCCCCGGGGTCTGGTGGACAAGGTGGAGCAGACAAACAACAGACAGATAGGCCTCCACTGAACTCTGCAAGCATTTCCATTGCACCCACTGTATGCATGCTATATGGGTACAATGGATGGAATCCCACCCATATTCATGTGTTGAATCCCTAGCCCCCATTGTTATGGTATTCAGAGATGGGACCTTTGAGAGATAATTAGGATTAGATGAGGGCATGAGGATCGGGCCCCCACGATAGGACTATAAAAGAGGAAGAGACTAGAACTTTCTCTCTCTCTCTCTCTCTCTCTCTCTGCCATGTGAGGACACAGCAAGAAGGCAGCTGTCCACAAGCCAGGAAGAGGGCCCTCACCAGAACCCAGCCATGCTGGCACCCTGAGCTCAGACTTCCAGTCTCCAGAACTGTGATACTTTCTGCTGTTACGGCACCCATTCTACAGTATTTTGTTATGGCAGCTGAGGTGACTAATACAGTGGGGAATGGAGATGGATACACTGACCTTGGCTTCAAAAAACTCCTGGGTCTTGAGAGTTATAAACTGGCATAGCTCAGGGTTCAATATGTATTAGCCGTTATGATTATGCTTCCTCCATTAGCCTGGGTGCTCCCCTAGACAAGAGACTATTCAGTACAGTCTAGTTTCTCAATAAGTATGGGGTGAATGAATGAATGAATGAATGATGCACCTGAAGGCGATGGTCCCCAGCACAGAACAGATGGAGCTGTGGTAGCCAAGCAGTGCTGCAAGGAAGTGAAGGGAAGGAAGCCTTGACCCAGGCAGTCTGAGCCACTGCTAAGGAAGGGGCATCAATACAGTGTGTTTGTCTGGGGTCCCCTCTCCCTGACCCACGGCTCCATGGCAAGCAACATAGTTGGAAAGCCTCACAGACAGTCTGCCAGCCCTCTCCATCGTGGACTAGGCCCCATGGCCCCAGAAGTTGGTACAGTGGCTGCCCCATCCTCTTGCCAAGCAAGGCAGAGCCTTACACAGCTCTGGTCACCCAGAACCCCACTTCTCTTCCAATGTCACAGCCAAGGAAGAGAAGCCTGTCTGTCTATCAATCCAAGAGGGCTGCTTCCCTGTGTCTCCCTCCTTCTTCCACCATTTCTTAAGGATTCTACCACATTCTCTCTTGCACCTGGACCTCAGTGAGTTTAGAGAGAATCTGCCCCAGCAAACTCTCCAAAGCCTGAAGAGACAGGCTGGTTCTGAATGGTGCCATTTTCTTTAAAAAAAAAAAAAAAAAAATCCCTTGAACTACCTCAATTTTGAACTAAGGGAGCTGAGCTGGACTGTGGCCCAAGGACATGCCTCTCCATCAGGACCCTGCCTAGCCAAACATTGTCTCATGACAGAGAGCCTGAGCAGAGCAAGGATACCAGGGAGCTGGCAAGACATAACCCGAGCCCTCGTTGCATGCTTCTGGAATATGCCACTGCAGGCCTGGTCAGTCCCACAGAGCTCCTAGCCCCGCTGTGCATTGGAATCCTGGCTCCAGTCCTGAGACGCACGCTCGGGTGCAGTCTTGCTTCAGAGAGTCTTCAAGTCCCGGCAGTAAAACTATTTTAGCTCCTTCAGCTGTGCCGCCCTGTCTGAGAAGCCTCCTCACAGGGACATTTGTGCTGCGTCGTGTGTTTCTTTGTCCTGCCTGACCTCGGGGTGACCCTGCCACAATCCTCTCTCTTGTTAGGCCTCTAATGAGGTCGCTGAAGATGTCTGTCTCAGGACCGCCTTGCCGGGCGTGAGAGTCAAGCGCTCAGTCGACTTCCCACTCAGAGTCGGCTGTGTGAGTCACACAGCAGAGGCTTCAGAGATTAGAACTGTTCCTTGTCTCCTGCGAGCCTTTGTCTGTAATAAAAATAAGAAATGCTCTGTGGAGGCCCACCGAAGGTGGATTGCGGGGGGCTTTAGTCGGAGTGTTAGGTGTTTGTTGAAGAAGGAACCCCGAGGGAGTGCAGACAATCAGCGGGGACTCAGTCTTGGGTTGTTTCTGGCTCCGGGGCGGGGGTGGGACGGGGTCTTGCACCCAATACGGGCTCAGTTAATCCTAGAATGCCCTCCAGGGCAGGCCTGGGAGGGCCTTGAGGGGCAGAGGGGCCAGGCCAGCCTGACCAAGCCGCTTCCCCTGACTGGTTAGGAACCACTTCCGGGAAGGCCTCCATAGCTGGGTTTCACATTAATATCGGGGACTCAGCGTGTAGGCCTCTGAGGGCCAAACTGGAGCTCACATAGTTCAGTAAGGGACCCACATGTGTCCCCACACCAACTCCGAGCTCAGCTCCCCTGCACAGAGGACTCTTCCTCACCAGATTCATTGAGGATTTCAAATCCGCAAATAACAAAGGCTCCCAGTAATGGCTGTTGTCTAATGTGTGTCTGTGAGTCTAGAGGTGACCCTGGGAAGGATGGGCGTGTCACAGGCTCTGAGGCTGGGAGGTCAAGGGGTGGTCCCAGAGTCACCGCCTATAGGGCCAGCATTTGAGGAATGTCCCATCAAAGGCCAGAACAGGGCTGCTCTTGCCATGCCTACCTTCCCGCCCACTATGACAACAAGAATGAAAATGAGTCGCTGTGGTCTAGAGGAAGCTGCGTTGTCACAAATGCTGAGGTGAGTGAGAATAGGCAGGGCGTCTGAGCCTCTGAGCAGGCTGGACAGGTTACAAGGCCCACGGCTGTCGGGAAGCCATGAGCGCCGATTGAAGAGGGGACAATGAGAGACGCACTCCAGCTCTGCGAGCAGGTGCCCCTCACTCTCCTCCTCGTCCCTATCTGTCCGTCTGGGCCACTCGCTCCTCACATCACAGGCGTCTGCTGAGGGCCAGGCCTGCCCTGCACCTTTCAGCAGAATGAAAGGGAAACTGCTATCAGAGGGGAGCTGAAGCACAGGAAAGGGCCTCTTTCTTTTCAAAGACTTTCATTTGTGATGGGCTTTTTTTTTTTTTTTCTAGGTGATCTTATTTCAAAGCCCCTTTGAAAATTTTGTGGGTTTTGTAATGGATGAAAAGTTACTTGGAAATGGGACTAAGAAGTTTTCCGTTGACAGTTGTCAGAGGAAAGTTGAAAGCTTTCAGTTAAAGGTTCTGCCAGATTTATCATTTCTTTTGTCCACAAGGCCCATCCATTGGGAGAGGGTCTGGAGGAAGGGGCTGGGAGGACCTGGACAGGGCTTGCGAGAGAGCATGATGCACAAAGCATCCCCAGCCATGGTTGCTTTGCATTTGCAGGGGAGCTATCTGTTCTGAACTTTCAGCAAAAAAACCTCTCTAAGGTACAGGCTTTGATGTTGGAAAACGGAAAAGCAAATATACTTGCAGAATACTATAGGAAGCTGGGTCCTGTCAAAGACAATGGCTACCACACACAAAAATACTTATGAAAGAAGATAGGGCCCAGCAGGACCTGAGAGAGGGAGAGGGAGGGCCTGGCATGAGCCCTGGGGCATGTATGTCCACGTGGGAGAACTGGCAAGAGAAGCCAGTGAACACCACAGACAAGGAGCCCGAAAGAGGCAGAAAACCAGGAAAAGCATTGTTACAGAAACAGAAGGGAAGGGAGCTTCAAGAGGGAAGACGGAGGAAGCCAGTGCAACCGAATTTGGCGTCAAAGGTGACTGAGGTGACTCATTTAAAGGTGATGGTTTTACTGAAGTGCAGGGGTGGGAAGAGTTACAAAGTGAAAGCTGAGGGGTAACAGGAGTGGAATAGCAGGTGTCCTGATCCCTCATGGTGAGGATGACCATGAAAGAAGGAGAGAAAGCAGATAGATGCTGGAACGGCTGGTGAACTGGTCAGACAAGGAGTTTTTCAGTCCCTGAGTTGGAAAGCCAAGGGGAAGGGGCTGATAGAAAGGAGGGGGAGAGGGAGTAGAGTGTTGAAGAGAGAGGGGATGTGAAGGGTGGACCCTGCAGTGCATTGCCAGCTTTGGAGAGGCGTGGAGGTGTGAGTCTGTGCTGCATTGGTCAGAGACTGAAGAACTAGCCCCAGTGGAGAGGGGCAAGACCACAGTGGCAGTGTTTGGGGGAACCCGTCAGTGGTGGCCTAGGGCCTGGGGGTCTGAAGGTTTAGAGGAAATGATGAAAGCCCTCTGGGTCTGGCTCCCTGGCCCTAGCATGCTGTCAGGATCAGAGCAGGAGGCCCAGTTGGGAAGGAGAAGCTGTGGCTGGCACTCCTGTAGGCACCGCGGGGGGGGTGAGGGGGCACCAAGTGTTCCCCAAATAGGGTAGTGTGGACATGGTCTTGATATGACTAAGCCTGTTTATGGGGCTGTCAGCCACAGCAGGGGGTGGACTGGAGAGAGGTGGCCTGGGAACGTCCCAGAGCGCCTCTTAGGGCAGAGTAGACCTGAGTTAGAGTCCCAAGTCTGGCATGCTCTACCTATTATTGTACAGCTCCAGGCCTTATTACGCTCTTGTGTAAAATGAAGGTGAGAACACGTAGGAGGTGCTCAATAAATGTGAGCCAGTAGGATGGCGGCAGGCCAGGCAGCCTCATCTCATCTGTGCCTGGTATCTATTTATGGTTGGGGCTTATTGGGTCCTTATGGTGAGAATGATAGCACAGGAAGTGGTTGCAGGGGCCCTCGGGGCAGGACACAAAATGTGGGATCACAGGACCAGGTTAGAGGCCGACCATTGGACTCTACAGTTCTGTCTCCCACCCCAGCACATGGCTGCGCTGGCCAAGCTGTCCCCTGGGGCGGCTCTCTCCTTACTGGCCCCCGTCACCCTTCCCCACATCATATCCTCTGTCCCACCCAGGCTTCCAGCAGAAACACTTGCCCTCCAGAGACATCATCATATTCTGTAATATGATTGGAATCTGAATATATATTTAAAATGACAAGATTGAAATTAAAATTTAAATAAAGAATTACTTTTCTGTAAGTTGCTCTGAAAGCAGTAATTTAGCAGCAAATTGATAGAGAAAGGTAAGCACTGGTCCTTTAAACCATCGGTGCAGTTTCCGGCATGTGAGCCAGAAGTGTCTCAATTTAACACATCATTGGTTAGTATTATTAGAAATTTCATCGGGCTCCAGAGCACATTATGGCACTGCTCCAAAGGGGAGGCTGAGGGCGCCGGCCTGGGGCCAGGGGGCCAGAGAGGGCAGCCTCGTTAATGAGGGCAGGAGGGGGCTCCGGAGAGCTTCCCCTGGCCCCAAGTGGGAATTTAACTGCAATTATTCTCTTGTTTGTAGTTCAGTAACAATCATGAAATGAGAACTGGGAGACCCATAAATGTCATTTGCTCTTCCCAGAGGCCACAGATTTATAGCGTTGATGTCTGTCAACATGTCCTTCTGCCCCCTTGAAACCTGGGCTGGGAACAGGAGTCCATGAAGACAGCATGACCCAAGAGTTGGTGCCTAGGAGCCCCATGAGCAAGACCCACAAGTCTGTCCCAGTCAGGACCTGCCAAGCAGCTGCAGCCCGGGTGGTCCCCCCCC
The DNA here is from genome assembly GCF_036562045.2 of Rhinolophus sinicus. Lineage (NCBI taxonomy): Eukaryota > Metazoa > Chordata > Mammalia > Chiroptera > Rhinolophidae > Rhinolophus > Rhinolophus sinicus. The sequence goes on from NC_133755.1 coordinate 15,189,598, forward strand.
TTCCAGGCACAGGGGCCTGAGAGCTTGAACATCAAGACCATCATTGCTCCCCAGAATAAGGTCCATGGACTACCTAAAGAGACACATTTTGGGGTCTCCCACCCCAGACCTACTGAATCAGAAGCTCTGGGGGTGGGGCTCAGAAACCTACATTCTTAACAATGCCCCTCCCCCCCAGATAACTTATACACATTCATGTTGAAGACATGACAGAGGTGACAGAGGTGGTGGATCCTCTACCTCTGTGACCTTGGAATCAGTGCTTTCGCTGATAAACTGCCAGTCCTAGGTGTATAAACCTGTAAGCTATAATCTAAAAAACCCAGACACCAAAATAGCTCTTCCCCAATCCTGAATGTCCACCATTAGAATACCATTTCTTTAAGTAAGAATTGCCTTCCTGGGGCTTCACCTTTGTAGTGCGAGGGCCCCTGGGAGGTTCCCACACTTAACCCCAACACACCAGTCAGAATAAGTTTACAAAAATCTGGACTCCGTCAGTCCTCACAGGTCCACTATGAAGACCTAAGTGCCTTGCATTGGGGGGGAGGGGTGCTGAAAAGGAAGTGACACGTCCATTCTGCAGTGAGTGGCCTGCCCAGTTATGCTCAGTCCTAGCGCTGGCAGCCGCTATGATATGGTGCCCGAGGGCCTGGAGGTCCCCGAGCATATCCACTTATGCTAGAGGCTGTGTGGCATCCTGCTCTTGCTGTTCTCAGAGGAGCCCTGAGGACTCTCCAGAGTTAGAACGAAAAGAAAATGACAGCATTCACCACTAATACCAGACCCAGAGTCTCCACCATCTGCATGCTCCCAAATTCGTGTGCCTCTGCCATCAGCCTCTGAAGAGTGTGGACTCAGAGCTGTGCCGGCTTCCTGATGTTGCTCAACTTCCAGAGCGAAATCTCACCAAGTGTGTTGGAGCAGGCAGGCACAGGCCTGTGCTCTAACTGCAAGGGAAGCTGGCAGCGCAAGTTTTCTGGCTTCCATCTCAAGTCAGAAAAGATGCCAAAGGTCCACTGCAGGACTCAGGTCACATCAGCAGTCCCTTGCCAAAAGGAGTCCTCAGAATCCAGAGCCAGAGGGTGTGGGGGTGTCACACCAAAGCTTGTCTTTCCCAAATTAGGTGGAAATTACAGGCATCGTGAGACAAAAATCGATCTGCCAATCAAGCTCAGAGTGCAGTCCGACCCAAGTCCCCCACTACTGATGTCTTCCCTGTGGCTTCTCAGTTTTCATCCAAGGCCCCTTCCTACCCCCACCCAGCTGGGGTGTGCTTAGGGAGAGACTGCGCTAACTTTAGCTTTCGCATTTAAGTAATTACAGCCCCTGCTATAGTCATGCTGCCTCTGATCCTCTGTGGAACACCAAGGGATACATATAAAACTGTTACATTTATATGTCAAGAGCAACACACAAATGACTTTTGATCTTTTCCTATTTTTCAATATATACAGTAGACTGTGTATCCATTTTTTTTAGTGTCTTTAAACAACGTTTTATAATATCTCCCATATTTGTGCACAGACACTCTGGGAGGGCTTGGCTGGACCATATGAGCTCCCATGGTGTTGACTGGTCACTCAGTGGTATTCATCTGATCGCTGGTCTGGTCTGGAGGGTCTGAGAGACCAAGGCAGAGGCTATGAGTCCACTTAAAAGGCTAGGCCCAGAGCTGGTGTAGTGTCACAACATTGTGGGTCTGTTCCCTATGGTCACTCTCCCAGGCTGTGTCATCCTCACACATCCGTGGTGCAGCCCTATCGCATCCCACTGGGTGTCTGGCCCAGAGTGAGCATGGAAGCATTTTCTGACCAGTTAAACTGAGGTGAGGGCTGGGGGACTCTGCTCCCTGAAGGGGAGGGGCTCATTACTGTGAAGGATGGGGCAGGCTGTACTCAGTGACACTCAGCAGAAGGCAATCCCTGTCAGCACCACACAAGTGACAGCAGTGTCATAGCTTACAGGTTCTAGTCTGTAGAGGCAGGGTCATCACCAGGACATGTGTGCTGGCATTGCCATTGCCCGCAGAGGAGGCCCACAGAGCCTGACTCTGTCATATGTATGTGGACTGGAAACACACTAGCTGCTGTGGGGTCCTTTGGAGGCGACGTCAGCCCATATCCATCAGCCTTATTTGATCCTACCTAGTTTTTATGGCCCAACACCACCCCATCTCTTCTGGAAGCCCTCCCTGACTTTCAGGCTCCAGGGATTCACCCTCTTCTGATCTTCTTGGGAAAACGATGGAAAAGATTGAGTTCTGGTTTTCCTGGGTGGTCCCCTAACCCCACAGAGGCCGGTGTCAACCTCAGCATCCCACATCTTCCATAACACTCAGGCACATCAGTGGGGGGCAGTGGATTGCAGCACTGGGCCTCTGAGAAGCCTCCAGCAGCATCCAGGGCAGTGGTGGTGGGGGTCCCCGCACATGAGGCTGCCAGGCTGGAAATCTCATCTCCCCTGCATCACGTTGCCCAAGCACACCAAGCTATTTCACACCTCTGTTCATTACCCACGTTATTCACTCTTCCTAAGTGAACTCCCTGCATTCACACATTTGTGAACCTCCAGTGCTGCATGTTCCTACTGTTGGCCAGCACTGTAGCCCAGAGACCCTGCCCGTATTCATTCCCTGGGCACCTACACCATGCCAGGCACCAGCTGGGCCAGGCACTGTGCTGGGTCCCTGCCCTTGTGGAGCTGGCCTGCCAGTGCAGAGTCAGTACAGCCTGAAAGGCAGCGGGCAGAGACTGCGATGGTCCTGGGCACAGGGCTGGGGGTGAGGACAAGTGAGGCTTGTGAGGGCCCCGCAGAGGCTCATCCCTTCATCTTTCAAACACCCCTGACCACTGGGGCTTTGCTGGCCTGTATGGCACCTTTGTGGAAAGCAGAAAAAGGTGCTCCCTCTGGGTGGACAAATTAGGAAAAACAGCCCCTCTGGGTGAAACCCGTTTCATGGGTGCACAGCCGGGTAAGCAAATGGTTGTCTGTGGGAGGAAAAGTGCCTCTGCCTCCCCAGTGGTGTCGGCCTCCCTCCCCCTCTGTCGGGCATCTCCACACTGTGCACCACCTGCGGCCCCACACACCTTCCCCTACATGGAGCAGGCCCCGGTGTAGCTCTGTGGGCGGCATGTAACTGGTCCTCCCCAAGCTGGTAGAGCACAACTCGGGGGCCCTGGGAGGCTTGTTGCAGGGTGGAGGTTCCCAGCCCCCCGACCAGCAGATGCTTCAGCCCATGCCACCGCCTCACAGAGCTGCATCCATTAAGGATCAGGGTCTTTAGTTCTTCAGTTGCTGAAAGAAGCAGGATGCTGTCAGCCACCGTAAAAGTGTGACCTTTGAAAATTTACAAGAGCTCGGGGTTTAAAAGCTGCTGCGTTAATGATGCATGCCATTAGCATCTCATTAAAGGGAAGCAGAGAAAAGCCCGCTCTGGCCAGATGACGGGCAGATAGGACCACTTCTTGGTGCCAGGCAGGAGGAGGGCTCTCCTCGTCTTCCTCTTTCTGCCAAGTGCCATCATGTCACAGGAGCAGAAGCATGGCCAGGAACACTGGGGAAAGGCCAAATGTCTGGGTGGCTTCACTGCTGTCCCAGACAATGGCAGTGGCAGGGTAGAGGGGAGGCTCCCCCGCCTTCCTCCTCCAGCCTGAGCTGTTCTCCTGGTTGGTTTCTGTGGCATTCTCGTGTTCCGGACAGCCCCCTGCTGAGAGGTGGAACCCCAGGAGCCCTGGCATTTAGGCTGGGGGTAGCCTGGAGAGCCTTTGGTGGAGTCTTGGAGCTCTGGACCCTGGGGGAAAGGCTTAGCAGGAGCTACATTCAGAGCTGGAGCTGCACCCACACATACTCCCCCAGAAGCTTCCAGAAGTCAGGACTGGGGGTTTACTTTGGACCTGAAGCCTTTTGCAGGAGGAGGGGCTCTGGTCAGGCCAGGCTGACTCACGTTACCAGACGTTCCTCTCCCACCTGGGCGCCCAGGCGCCTGGGCAAAGGGCAAAGCACGCAACCCATGTCCATGTTTTTTCTGGAGGGAGTAGAGGACGGAATGTTCGTGTCATTATTTTAATAAAATAAATAAAAATTCCTGAACTGAAAGTTGCTCATAGCTTCAGAAGCTGCTAGTGTGGAGTAGAGTACAAGTGGCCTTATTTATCTTTCCTCAAGGAAAAAAATAAAAAAGACTGTTTTCCTTCTCACAGCAGAACAAATTTCTTGTACATAAGGACTTGCTTGTAATATTCATTAAAGACATAGCCAGACAGCAGGCCTGTTGTAGCCACACCCCAGAGCCCCCGGCTTCCTTCTGGAGTCTAACTCGGTCACAGTTTGCAAAGGGAGCTGAGAGCAGCCCCTTCAAGACAGGCTGAGTCTCCATCACTTAGCATCCCCTGTGTCTTGGGCAGGGCGAGGCACAAAGCAGGAACCCAGTGCTTGTTTACTGCACAAACCAGCTAACCAACAGAGGCACAAGAGATCAAGCTGGCAGGAGTGTTTTGGAACCAAAGGCCTGAGCCCTTGGAAAACTCTGCTGTTTTTCAAATTCAGAAACTCCCTCATGTTAAGGTGAAAACCGGAACTCCTGAAGTTTTGAGAGTTCAGCATCCGGTTATCCACTCTGGAGGAGGAGACCCCAGCCACCTCTGCTGGCAGCACTGCCTGCTGTAAGGGCCAGGCCCAGTGCCTCTGAGTTCCCAGAGCCCTCCCCTACCCTGTCAAGGTACCACCAGGCTGGGGTCTGGATGCTGATTCAGCAGGGGAGAAATGCGAAGGTGGGACCCTGAGAATCAAACCTGTCTCTGGCCTGGGAGGCCTCCAGGAACCGGCAGCATCAGAGAGGGGCTGCAGCGCCCCCTACTGGCAGGATAGGTTTCTGTCTTGCCAGTAAAGTATGGTGCTGGTGAGGAGGTTGGGGTCTCCACCTTCAAACTTCACACCCAAACGGGGCCCTGAACGGGACATCGCAAGGCTCCCCCCTCCCATGGCTCTGATTATTATGAGGAAGAAACCTCTGTGCCTCTGAACCCACCAGCACCCCAAGAATCTGGGAATACAGAGCGGCTGCAGACAGGGCACACTGGAACACTTTCTAGTTAAAGAATGCTGTAAAAGCCACACTGTTGTTCCACAAGTTCTGTACAACTTTGGGTGAGTGTGGCTAATCCCAAACCCCCTTATGCACCCCAAGCTCCCATCTGTCCCAAAGACAGAAATGGGACAGGAGCCTCTGATGAGGAGGCTTGTCTGTTGAATTGTTCCTTCCTCAGGAGATTCACTCTTTGTTTCCTGCTCTGTTCACAGATGTGAAGCATCTCAAATGCAAGCCAGAGATAAAGTGCAGCCTAATGCAATTAGCTCAGTGCATCCTACAGTCCTAGTGGGAGGCTACTCGGTTCCTCCTCCCAGCAGGCCTAGTGCAGGAGCTGGCTGTCATCTGCATGAGGCATCAAAGCCCCAGTAAGAGCTGTCTGCCCTCCCCACTCTACTCTCCAGTGAGTCGGCCTGTTGTGGGACCAGGAAAATCCTGCTGGTCAGAGAGGCCCAGTAGGGGGCACTACCCCCCACCAGCTGGGTCACTGGATCAGCTTCCATCAGAAGTCACGAGGACCATGGCCCTCACCTAAGAAAGGCCTGCAGATGCCCCTTGGTGCTCCTTTGGCCTTTTGTGACTGTCCCCAGTGGGCAGACGTCTCTGCCCCCACCTCACCCCACCTCACCTCACCTCACCTCACCCTTCACACCAAAACTGGTTGGGCTGTAGCTGCACTGCTCCTGAAACCACCTCTGCTGAGATCCACACCCCCTCACATCCCAGTTATGCCAGTCCTGGGCTTTCCGACCTTCTTTCTGGATTTTTGTTATTGATATTATAATTATAATAATGGTAATGGCCTTAGTGGAAAATTTGGCAAATACAGAAAAGCATAGACAAGAGAATAAAAGTTACCCATAATCCTCTCACCTGAGAACAACAACCCTGTTAACATTTTACTTCTTTCCCTCTTGCATATGCTGTTTTACACGGTGAGGTTATATTGGTGTCATTTTATGTCCTGCTTTTCTCACTTAACATTATAGTGTAAGCATTTTGCCATCTCATTAAGAATTCTTAGTAAATATGATTTTTAATGACTATATAATATCCCAGGTTGAGGTTGTAGCTCAGGGAGACCAATGCTGTCCTAATAGTTGTTTTCACCCTGAGGTTCATTTGCTCATTAATCTACATATCTAAGTAGGAAACTGAGATCCTAAAGCAGGGAGCCTGCCTCCTTCCTGAGCTGAGGGTCCCCGTGAAGTTGCTCCCTGTCTTCCAGCCTTGGTGGCAGGATTGGAACTGTCCTTTCATCAGCCTCAGCCCCCACCCTCCCCATGCTTCCTCCATTGGAGTGGGACTTCTGGGGCCTTGCTGTGAGGGCAGAATAGGGCCTGATGGTGGAACTTTGGAGAGCCGTTCTCTCACATGTCAAGGGGCCAGGCATATGGTAGCACTGAGCCTGGGCTGAGTATACAGTTGGTGCTCAGCACATGCCCATGGATGTTGTGGCAGTTTATTAATGATCCAAGGGCTAAGGGAACTTCACATCTCACAGCACAGAACTCTCTTTCCTTTGTGATTGCTTGGGTGGAGAGCTTAGGTGCCACCCAGCTGCAGAGGGTGGCCAGGGAGGCACTGGGTTGGGTGCTCCTGGAAGTGGGAGCTTAGCAGAGGTCACTGCTGCTTCTCCTGTGCCAAAAGGCTTTGTGATTCCCCCGTGGGACTGGGTGTGGGGCCACGGCTCTGCCTCTGACCCATGGCTCAGGCAGCAGGACTGCTCAGTGGGTAGATCCCAGGGCAGGACCCTTGCCTAGCTGTGCTCACCCTTCTGCTCTGCTTCTCCCCAGGCCCCAGGCATCTCCAAAGCGGACAGTCAGTCCCAGGGACTTACGACCAGCATCCGGTGGGGGCAGACACCCATCAATCAGTCCACGCCCTGGGACACTGATGAGCCGCCCTCCAAACAGATGAGAGAGAGCGACAATCCAGGTATGTACTTCCTCCGTGGACAGACACCTACTCCCAGGGCTGGGAGAGGTGCTAGCGGCCTCCTGGGTGCCCCAGCTCCTCAGCAGGTCCTGACCCACTGGCCTTCAGCAGACCAGACGTCAGGGTGCATTGGGGTGGGGGTGGGGGCACTGTGTGTAATTTCCTGGGCAGTATCTGTGTCTCTACCCCCTTTCTCTGCTACTCAAGAAAGTATCTGGGAGGGCAAGCGAGCGAGAATGACATGGGAAGAGTAACTTTGAACTTACTTAGGGTTTGAATCACCAGTGATTTCCAAACCTCTGTACTCTGACTCGTAACCAGTTTCTCAAGTCACACCTTGCAATGAGGTTCTGCCTCGCCATCAGTTACCTGAAGATGGGGTGCTCCGCATCCCTGGGACTGGGTATCCTCCACCTCCGACAGCACCCTCGGCCTTCTTTGAACAGCTGTGACCGTAACAAAAGCCTTGCCTGTTTCCCCCCATTGGTCCCACACCTCCTTTTAGGATACACAGAACACATCTGCTTGGCTCTCTGTACCACAGCCCGTACCTGGAGACTCCACTCTTCCCTTCCCGCTGCAAGTCTTCTGCATGATAAACACCCCAAGACCATCGGCCACGCCCCTCAGTCCATGGTTTCAATCCTTTTACCTGTGAAGGGGTTGCTCTGATCTCTGCATTGCTCAACTGCCAGATCCCAACACAAACAACCCACGTGCGGTCCGCCCAGCACCTCCTTCTTTCAGCCCCTCTGCTTCCATCACTGCAGCTTTACTTTACTCCTGTTCTGGTGGTAGCCACACCACATGCGGTCCCAACAGTAGGAACCCAGTACTGTCACGTGGCTACTCCGCACCCTGTCCATCCCTTCATAGTCTGGCTAAGGCAGCTGGGTATGAAGACCCAAGGGCAAGACCTTAGCAATATCTTTTTGAGTGACTCAGGCTGTCTTAGATTCCTGCTTTTATTGCTGACCTGCGCTAATACTATGTCACCTGCAGATTTAGTCATAATGTCTCCCACATCATCATCCAAATCATTGGTAAAAACAGTGAGCAGGGCCTGGTGCACATCACTAGAAACAGCTCTCCAGGTCTCCAGCACCCTCTGCGCCATTCCTCAGTTCATAAATCAGTCAGCTCCGTGGCACAGCATCTCTGTATCTTCGCCACAGAGCTATCTGAGATCTCGCCAGCTGTGCTCTCAAGTTCTGATGCATTTTTCCAGGCTCTCTACTAATCCTAGAGAAAACTGAGCTTAGGAGATCATGCCTTGTCCTTAAGACACCAGGCTGGCCCACGGTGACATCACCTCCTCTTGTTCAGGCTGGGGGATAATCCCCCTTAGCAGAATCTTGCAAAATCCCCTTTAGCAGAATCCCCCATTCTAGAATCTTTCTGGCACTGCTTCCCCAACATTTGCCATCTTCTAGTTTTCTCCAACCTCTCTCGTTATCAAAATCAGAACTATTTGTTGCACATGTACTATGGGCCTTGTTTTGTGTATCGTCTCTATGTTCACAGCAACCCTGTGAAGTTGGTGCTATTATTGTCCCATTGCAGATGAGGAAACTGACTCAGGAAGGCTTATGCGTAAGGTCAACCAGCTAGTGAGGGCAGAACCAGCACTAAAGCATTGTCTGACTCCAAGGCGGGCTCTCCACCACCAGGCCCAGTGGCTTTCTCTTTGGACCACTTCTCAGGGACAGCGCCCACTGGTGGTTGATAGTCACTCTGCGTCTTGGTTTCTCCCTACTCTGCAATCTTGTTCCTGAAAGGGAACTCCCAGCCCCACCTCCTAGCCTCTGGGGCTCGTGGTCCTAAGAGTCCCCCCTGGCCCCCACTCTCCTTCCTCAGCTCCCTGACTTCAATCTACACTGCCACTCCAGAGGCATCATGAAAATCAAGGTGACATTCAGGTGACAGAGGCCTAGAGCCACACTCATTCAGTCAGAGGCAACCCACACTGGCCTTGCCTGTCACTGTATCTCCCAGTCACACTCACAAGCCTGCTTGACTCACCTCAATGTCAGCTTAGCTCAGGAGGCCCAGGGCCCTTCTCTGCCTGACCTGGGCACTGGTCTTGTATCTTGTACTGGGTCTCAGGAGGCATGTCTGGACTTCCTTGTTCAGCCACAACTTCCTTAATGGCCACAATGGACTTCTCATGTTTCCCCCAGGGCTAGCCATGCAGAACAGAGGTCACGCAGGACACAGACTGCGCCCCACCCCACCCCATCCCCCCGCCAGCAAGACTGTGGAGAGCAGCCCCCACCAACCTTCCCACACTGCGCACACCCCCAGCTCTCCCTTCCGACACCACAGGACCCTTGCACAGCTTCAGGCCCTGGTGCCCTGGCCTTGCCCAGCAAAAACCTATCCACACAATCCAGCTCTCATTCCCGTCCTTTCTCACACAGTGATTCTCCAGAAAAAAAGGAAAAACACCAGTATCTATGGAACATTTAACATATGCTAGATACTCTGCTAGTTTTTGTGGGGGTTTTTTCAAATAAGTTTTCTCATTCGATTCTTCCCAGGAGACCTGTGAGGTAGGTGTCGCTAGTTCAATTTAACAGATGGGAAGAATAAGGCTCAGAGAAGATAAGCAACTTGCCCAGGGCTCTTAGCTAGTAAGTGGCAGAGCCAAGATTTGAACTCAGATCTCTTGGAAGGCCTCCACTTTTTTCTCTCTACTTTATTCCATCTCAACCTCTCTGAGGCAGATTGTGTTTCCTCCTCGGAGCCCTCACTGCCATCTGTTCATGTATTCCTAAGGCACTTATCTTGTGCGAATGTAATCACAGATTCTTATTCTGTGAGCTCCTGAGCACAGGTGTCTTGTCCAGCTCTGTAACCCCAGCACCCAACACAGACAGGGCCAGGGGAAGTCGGTGTTTGTTGAGTGAATGTGTAACTGGCAGATGACATCTCTTCCGTCTCCCTTGCAGGCACAGGGCCATGGGTGACCACGGTGGCCGCCGGGAGCCAGCCTGCTCTGATCGCACACTCCTATGGAGTGGCCCAGCCTCCCACCTTCAGCCCGGCAGTGAACGTCCAGGCCCCAGTCATTGGGGTGACCCCCTCGCTGCCTCCACACGTGGGGCCCCAGCTCCCGCTGATGCCAGGCCACTACTCGCTCCCACAGCCGCCCTCTCAGCCACTGAGCAGCGTGGTGGTCAACATGCCTGCCCAGGCCCTGTATGCCAGCCCGCAGCCCCTGGCCGTGTCCACACTGCCTGGTGTAGGGCAAGTGGCCCGCCCAGGACCCACCACTGTGGGCAACGGCCATATGGCAGGGCCCCTGCTGCCTCCACCACCACCAGCCCAGCCATCTGCCACTCTCCCCAGCGGTGCCCCTGCCACCAATGGGCCCCCCACGACTGACTCAGCCCACGGGCTGCAGATGCTGCGGACCATTGGTGTGGGGAAGTATGAGTTCACCGATCCCGGGCACCCCAAAGGTAAGTCCTGCTGCCACATGCTCCCTGTGTGCCTGCCTCTGTGCCTCCCCACGTGTCACTACGACAGCATGGACAGGAGTGTGGTCCTTGGTGGTCTCTGCTCTCCAGCAGCTCCCTTAATGGACTCACCTAAGACAGCATGGCCTCAGACAGAGGAGACAGAGGAGAGGGAGGAAGACGAGGCAAGGAAGACAGGGGAATGTGAGTGGGCAAGAACAGGAGGGGAGGGGAGAGTCTGTAAAGTCCAGGGCCCTTTTGCCTCCAGCCCAAGCCCTGGGCCATTCTCTCCTCTGAGCCCAAGGCCAGGCCAAGTGTAGAATGAGCAGGAATCATCTGCTGCACTTAGGACTCCATGGAACAATCCCTTCAGGGCCTCCTCCATCTTTCACTCATGAGGACAGTGAGAATATGAATTGTCTGTGTCCCTCCCCAGAATAGCACCCTCCACCGTGCCATCAGATGAGAGCATCTCCCTAGGCGTTAGCTGAGGCCCAGGAGACACTCGAAGACCATCCTGAGCTGAGCCGGTTGAGTTTTTTTTGTTTGAAGGACCCAAGGGTGGCTCTGTGAGGCTCCAGGAAAGAGCACCTCCAGGCTCAGCCTTCAATTAAGCCCCCCCCCCACCAGCCCCAGGGCAGGTTTCAAGGCAGATCCTTGAGAACAGAGCCTGGAAGAGGGAGCACACCAGGACCTGGCTCTGGACATGAGCCCCCAGCCTGAGGGTTAGGGCAAAAGGCCTCAGCAAATAGGTCTCACTCTGCTGTCCGTCTGAGGTGAGCGGTCTGTCCAGCAGGGTCCAGAATGGGCGCAAGGACCAGGGGCCACGGATGTGAGGTTGGTGGGCCCATCTGCCCAATGTGCCTATCCCGTTAGAGCTCCATCAGCCGGGTCCTGCTCCTGCTGAGTGCAGAGGGAAGGCAGCCAGGCCTGGACCCAGGTGCAGGCAGGAGAGTACATGGTGGGCAGTCTGCCTGCTGGGGCATCCAGGCCTCACTTGGAAGGGGCGGAGTAGATGGTCCTAGGAAGTGTGGACTTCTGGGCACCATTCTCAGACTCCCTACTTACAACCCCTTGAGATTGCATCTCGGGGCCAGGGAAGGGGTGGTCTTGCCTCTTAGCAAAACAATGACTCCTACTAGCCATTGTCTTTCCCGCCCAGCCCACTCTCTTGAATCTCTATCTTTATCCTTTTGGGCAATTTTCAGGCCTTGTCAAGCATCCCAACAACAAAGCTGTATCTAGATCTTCATTGGGTTTAATTCCCAATCTGATTGCGCCCTGACTGTCTTTGTTTTGGAAATCAGCACTAGTTTTAAATGACAAAATTATAGAAAATTACATTTAAATTCTGGTAAACTCTCACTTTATTTAAGATCTTTTAAAAAAAAAAATTGACTAAATTGATTTTTTGTTTGAATTGTTTTGGTTAAGCTCTCTCTCCCTTTAAAAAGGAAAAAAAAAACAACTTACTCCCAGTTTATATGTTGTCAATACTGACACAGTGGGCACTGGGTGCCCCAGCTGCTCCCAAGGCTTTGCCAAAGCCCGAGGCAGTGGGTGGGCTCCCTTTTCCCCACCACAGGGGGCATAACACCCACCTCGAGAACCTCCTAGGGCTGATGCAAGGTCTTGTTGACTTGCCAAGTTTCAGACATGCATCTAGGAAAAGAACTTCTTCTGTGCAAAAAGGTAACTAGCTCAGGTAGTACTAGAGCTTAGGGGGAACTGGGATGCCCCGCCCCAAAGCTGCCAGACCCAGGTGCATGTCATCATCATCAGACACCTGAGTTCATAAGATCAGGAAAACACAGTGGTAGAGACAGGCCCCTGCTGGCCCCTGTGTGCACTGGGCCAGCAGACCATTGCAAAGCCACACCTGTAAAATCTTTGTGAGGCCAGAGGATGTGAACCATCCTCTATGGTGGGTCCAAGCCCATGAACAGAAGGGGAGAAGAAAGAGGGGCCTTGATGGGATTCCATCTTCCAACCCCTATAGGGTAGATTCAGGTAACGGCCAGGGATGGGATGGACCTGGGAAGTGTCCACAGCCTCACCTTCTGTGAGCCAATGAGATCCGTCCAGCTCTAGCCAGTAATAACCGGTCACACTGACTTCCATAGTTTGCCAGCGAGCTGGCTGTTTCCCCAGACATTACATTTAACTCAGTTCTCTATTTATGGCCCTCATCAGCTGATTTATCCCCTTCCATTCGGGGTGAAGAAAGACAATGAAACAGGCACATACAAAAGCTGCCAAACTCAAGCCTGGGTGGGTTTGTTGGTTTTTTGTGTGTTTTTTTTTAAGTAATTTCTCCTTTCATTTCTAATCTTAAAAGCCTTTATTGCTAAAGCTATAATTTATCTGTCAGAGCTAATGTCAAACAACTGCATATTTTTAAAAATAAGAAACCGAATTTTGAAACCAAATCTTTGAAACTTGCCATGTGAGAATCATATTCCTGACAAGACCGTGTGGGTTTGGATTTGGGTCACTTTTAATTTTGCCCCTCGGGATTTTACATCTCCAGAGCCCAATTGATTTCACACTCCCAAATGACAGACAGCTGGCTCCAAGCGGGAACCAGGAGGCACTGCGTGATGGTATCAACACTAGTCTGAACTCCACTTTCAAAAAAAAGAACTTTCCTTTCCTCCTGTTCACTGTTTGAAACCTTGCCCAGGATTATAATAAGATCCACCATAGAACGCTTTGAGATCTAGCTCATTAAAGTCCCGTGATTTTTCCGACTATTGTTTGACGTGACAACCTGGCCTCTCACGGGGTTGAGTAATTATGGAGAAATCCCATCCATAAAGAGCAGGTCTTGCCAGCCAGAGGGATGGGCCACTGGTATTTTTAGACTTCATTAGTGCCCTGATTTAAAATTTCACATTTTGTTTCTTGTAATTATCTTCCAATCGACTGAGCTAAAATTTCAGTTGGGGCTATTTGTGTTAGTCTGCCTTCCCAAAAAGGGTGTTGGGACTTTAATTTAAAACTTAACCATTTGAAAAATAAAGGTGTCGTGGAAATGCTTTTTGATTTGCAATAGGTCAAGCGACTGTCTCTCATCTGTGACTAGAGAAGCCAGCTTGCATGCAGTTCACTTTAATGAGTGTTATTTAAATGCATTGAGCACATATAGATTTTCTTAAGAATCTTACAAGATAAATCTTCCTTTCTCTAAGAACTATTTGGGGGTGGGAGCAATCTGTGGGATTTCTTTCTTTTTTTTTTAAGATCATCTACTGAAAACTAATTAAAATAGATTTCATGTGTGCAAAGTGATAAGGGAGGAAAAAAGAATTAGTTCCATTTGAATCCTGTTATAAAATACCTGAGCCATCTGTCTTGTTGGATTGGAACCCTGAGCTCATCCATGGCAGAGGTGGTAGCCAACCTCAGGCCTTGAGACCTCCAAGTTTATTGTCACTGTATCGATACCATGTGAGCCCAGCTGAGTGTGTCACAGCAGAGGTATGTTATTGATGTCCTTCTTTCTATCCCCAACCTTCTTCCTAAAATAACTTTTGGTGGCTAAGAGGGTAGCTAGAGGCCTTGTAAAGCCCCAGCCCCTGGGCCTAGTAGTGGTGAGCTGCAGAAAAGCTATTGTACTTTCACCTGCATATCCGGGTTGAGAGATGCCAGGCTGCTCCTGCTCCCACATGCTTCTGGACCAAAAAGTAAAGCCTGTGTTGACCTGAAGTAGGGAGGCTTGTCTCTTCCGACGTTAGATTTTGTACGCTCAGGGTGAGGGGCCATGAGGATTCCCAGGGCCAGAGAACCACATGGTGGGGTATGCCCAGCCCTTCCTGTGGTTCCAAATCTCCTCGCTTCCCACCCTTGCCCCTGGCCCTTGTCCCCATGCAGCTCTTTGTGTCCTCATGCCGCCTTCTGCTAAGACAGCAGCTGCCCCAGTCTCCACGAGTGGCAAAGACAGGGTCTGCTAAAGCTACTTTGAGGCATAGTGAACAGCTGTGTGACTGGGGCTAGTCTCCTAACCTCTCTGAGCCTGCTTTTCCTCGTCTTTAAAATGGGGTGATAGTACCACCCTCATGGAGCATAGAAGAGGATTCCATGCAACCACAGACATAGCACTGTGCCTGCTTAACACCGAAAACAGTTGCTCTGTCGACAGTGGCCCCAGGTCTGGAGAGTTCAGCAGAGAAAGAAGCCAGTGAAGTGGTGGAAAGCCAGGGTCCCCCTCCCCAGACCAGAAGAGATGGAAGAAGCCCAAGTTTGTTCACAGGGCTGGCAGCCCCTGATCAAGCCACTTACTGGGACCTCCGTGTCCCCATCCCTAAAAAGCAGTGAGATGCATCCAGTTCCTGGCAGGGGGGTTCGGGACGGCTGTCCTCAGCCATGGGCCCAGCATGGCTCTCATCGCTTCCTCCTCTGCCCTCTGCCATGCCGGCGCACACCCCTCCTCTGCAACCTCAGAACATGTTCTGATGAAGCTGGTTGCCCACACACCGTTAACCCAGAGGCACGAAACGTCCAAACTGAACTCATCTTCCCATAGACCTGTTCTTCCGGTGTCTGTCTCAGAAATAACGTCATGAATCTATCCAGGAGCTCAAAGTCACAGCCTGCGGTTTTCCTTGACCCACCCTTATCCCCCTTAGGCACCGAGTCTGAAAACTCCTCGGATTCTGCCTCTGATCAATCTACTCCTCTCTGTCCCCACCACCCCGGGCTGCATGGGTGACCTCCAGGTCCACAGCGCGTCCCCTCCTATCCACAGTCCATGGTGCAGCCAGAGTGGTCTTTGCAAAATGCAGGTCTGGTCATGTCGCTCCCAGTCAAATGCTTCCCATGGCCCCTCTCTTCTCAGGAAAGTGCCCAACCTTTGACCTGGTGTTTCAGGGTCTGGCTCCTGCCTGTTTCCACCTTCATTGCTTGCCATTCTGACCGCAGGCTGCCCTGTCACCACTCCACATCCTGGGTTCTCTCCATCCAGCTGTGCTCTGTGCCTTGGCCGAGCGCCAGCTCCTGGGTCATTCTCCCAACTAGACTGCGAGCCTTGGAAGCGGGGTCCGGCAAGGATCCCGTCCGATTCCCATGCTGGCCCCAGCCAGTGCCTGGCACTAAGGGATACTCTAGAAGCGTGAGGTGCAAGAGGGCACAAAGCACTGGGCTGGGAATGATCCACTGAAGTTTGTGGACTTCTCTCCTTTGATGGTGGAAGCAGGTTGGTACTCGAGGGCCCAAGCATACAGGAAAGTGCCCATGTAAGACTTCGTTCTGCAACCGGCCACCCTCCATGCCTGGCCCACACTTCTGGGAACTGAAGTCCGTCTACTTCAAAGTTCCTCCTGTACCAAAGCACCTCCACCAAAATACTGGCCCCAGAGCATGTAGGATATGAAACTCGGCCTCAGTTTCCACATCTGTAAAAGGGGGATGATAATAGAACCTGCTTCATCCAGTTGTTGTGATGATTAAGCAAGTTATTTTACATAAAGCCCCTGGAATGGTGCCTGGCATGCAGTAATCGCTACACGAGTGTCTGCTATTATTATTATTTTCACGATCGGTACAAGGCCATCTCTCAGG
Organism: Rhinolophus sinicus; assembly: GCF_036562045.2. Lineage (NCBI taxonomy): Eukaryota > Metazoa > Chordata > Mammalia > Chiroptera > Rhinolophidae > Rhinolophus > Rhinolophus sinicus. Next base: position 15,205,645 of record NC_133755.1, read on the forward strand.
GTCCGTGGCCTCTTCGGGGTCCAGGGTAATGTGACAAAGTCAAAGACCAGTGTGCCTCCCAGAGTCTTGGGAGATTGCATTAACGGCATTCACACGGCCATGTTCACAGCACCTGATTCCCAGGGGCCCATTCTGAACAGAAGGAAAGTGGCTTTCTCCTCCCCTTGTGACATTTCACAATCCTGCACCATCGCCATAACAACTGGAAGGAACCAGGCTGTCTCAGGGCCCTTCCCCCTGATTCCAGGAGCTGTTTGTCTTGGGAAGGCTCCTCCTAACCACCCTCAGGGGTGTTCAGCATCCTGTGACATTCAGCTTGCTAGGAGGGTGCCAAGGACACTGCAGGGGCCACATCAAGAGATGGGAACAAATCAAATGGAGTCGTGCTGAGCAAGGAACAACGGCTGCAGGGGGGGAGCTGGTGAGGAGCCCGTGGCTGGCAGCATGGAAAGTGGCCAGGAGCCCCAGTTCTGTACCAAACGGCTTGGGTAGAATTCTAACTCCAATACCCACTGACCCAGTGAACTTGTGCTGGAAAGCTGGTGTTTCTAAGCCTCCATTTCTCAGCTGTAACATGGAGACAATAACAGTGCCAGCCTCCCAGACATGCTGTAAGGATTTAATAATGTATGTAAAGCCTTAACACAGTGCGTGGCACATAGTCAGCTCACAACATGGAACCTGCTGCGGTCACTACCGCTACTGTGAATTCTAAAGAATCTTGGAGAAGAAATGTTGTCTAGAGCACCTTTGGCTCAGGATCGTCATTGTTTTTAAAGCCAAGTTGTCCAAAATAATCTCCCCGATCTGACTGACATAACTCTCAGCGCAGATCTGGGGCCATCCCACACACAGTCCCACTGTTTCCCTAACTTGCCCCTTTCCAGCCCCCACCCCAACACACCCTCAACCAGGAAATCCGTGTTTCAGAGCCTGGGGAATTTGCAGGTCCGTCTACAGGAGGTCTTTCCACCTCGCCTGGACAGTGCCTACCCTGCCCTGCCTCAGAAAGCCTCCTCCTCTTCACAGAGCTCTGTCCTCAAGGGGTTTGTTATTCACTAATTGAAGGGTTGTCTGGGCTTAACGGTTCTGTTAACAGATCACATGACAGCGAGTGAACCAGGCCCGCAGAGAGATTCCGCAGAGGCAGGCAGACCACCCAGAGACTGTGTCCTCCTCAGAGCAGGAGGTGCTGAGCCCTGCCCCGCTGCTCAGCAGGACACAGGCAGAGCGAGGCACCCCGGGCCTTCTCACGGAGCTGAGTACACAGGGCTTGGGAGTAGCATGTGGGCTCGGGCCCCAAGTCTCCGCTGAGCGTCTTCAAGGTCGGAAATCCTGCTCTGGCCAGAGGGCTCAAGACACTGATGGGAACGGGAGGCTCATCAGCTGTCAGGAGGGGGAGGGAACGTTTCCTTCCCAGGGGATTTAGGAACTGGTGCTGATCCACAGCAAGAAGCCAGCTGCCCGGGTCCCAAGCTGTCTTCTCTCAGGAGTGGTGGCCGTGCAGACACCAGCAGGGATGACCACTAGGTTCTAGATCACTGACTCTCAGGGGCCACTGAGGGGCTTGAGTCATGTCACCCCCATCCCCGCTGCACCACCAAGTATTTGTTGAGCAAGAAATGTGTATAGCATTAGGCACCTACTGTGTGCAGAGCCCACATTTGTCTTCTCCCGGGCAAAAGCCACAAGGCAGGGTGCCCGCAGCCTGCCCCATGCAGGTCTCAGCTGCTGCTGGACGTGAGGCTGTGTAGTGATGGCCACAGTGTTCCAGACGCCACCAGGCGCTGGGCGGGATGAGGTCTTCCTGGAGGAGCCTGCACTCCACTTGGGGGGCCGGGAGGCCCAGCAATAAGAGCAATGGGCTGGAAAAGAGGTCAGTGTGGACCGGGCCTTTAAAAGCAGTCAGAATGATGGAGGGGAGGGAAGCAGAAGGCAGGTACTTCTACAAATGCCAAATCCTAGGGAAGAATGCTTGGGATAAGTGCCAGGGACACAAAATGATGATTTCTCAATAGATTCATCTATCACAGAGTTACACACACACGCCTCTACTCAAATGGCTCACAGGGCCTATCCTGATTTGAGACAGGTTGAGCTAGTGATTTACACTTAAGGGCCCAAGAATTCCATTCTCTGAATCCTTGGCACACGAAGTCCATTCCTGGACGTTCCTCGGGCTTCATGCTGCCTCCTTCGCCTACCCAGCCAGGGGTGGCCGGTAACGATCCGTGCTCTTGAGCAAGAATCTCTTTTATCAGTCCCCAAGGCCATTTTGGTCCTGTAAGGTGAAGACCCCCTTGGTCTTCAGAGGCTTTGATCTGGCTAGGAGACACCTGGGGGCCATTGACCCCTCTGACGGGGAAACCAGTGTATATCCGGGGTCCAGAAATTCTCTGTGAACCTTTCTCTCTTCTATTGTGACAGAGGTTAATGGCAAGTTTCCTGATGTCTAATCACTCTTCAAACATCCAGCATGTGCTGTCTTTGCCAGGAAAGACTTACCCTGTCAGGTTGACCCCTTTTTGAGGCTGGGATGGACTTTTTTGGCTTTTTAAAAATGTTTTATTAAAGTATAGCTGGCATACAGAAGTGTATTAGTTTCACGTGTACGTTGTGATCTGACATTTATATACCTTATGAAGTGAGCAACAGTTGTTACTTAGTGTGCAACGTTATTACAATATTATTGACTATATTCCTTGTGCAGTACACTACATCGCTGTGGCTTATTTATTTTATAAGTGGTTTTGTACGTCTTGTCCTCCTTCACCTTTTTCACCCATTCTCCCACCCCTCTCCTCTCTGGAAACCATCAGTTTAGTTTGCTCTCTGCTTCTATGTGTCTGTTTTGGTTGGTTTATTCACTTGTGTTTTTTTGTGGTTTGGTTTGGTTTGGTTTTGGGATTTCACATGTAAGTGAAATCATAGAATATTTGGGAATGCGTTTCGGGAAGAGGACAGCTGGGCAGAGGTCTGGCAAGCCAGCTGCCTGTCCCTGCAGGATGGGAAGATCACAGTACCATCCACCAAACATAACCGGAGACAACGTGGCACAACCCTGGCTTAGTGAGAAATGATTTGGTTAAATTTACATTCCATTCCTGGACACACTCAGTATTCCAAAAATATGAAAGGTAAAAATAATACCCTCAGAGTAGATTAGGAACACAAAACCTACCTGCCTGAAGAAAATTTAAAAAATGGCCCAAATGTTGCTACCTATTCAAATAGTTGTTATTCCTATTTTCTTAGTGTAATTCTCTTTTCCCTTAAAAAAATATATCTTAACAGGAAGCCCAAGTGTTTTCAGTGCATCCCCAAGAAAATGCTGTTCCCTACTCCCTCCTCTTCCCGACTCCCTCCTCCTCCCGACTCCCTCCTCTCCTGGCAGCCTTTTGGGTGACCAAGCACAGCACTGTGGACTGTCTGGCTTTGTCCACTGGCCTCTCACTGCCTTTTCCTCCCGTCTTCCAAGTGACCCATCAATGTCGTCACTACTCAGTGTCTCAGACCGAGGTCTACACACATCCCAGGCAAATACGTATTCGTTTTTTACCACCTTCTGTGGGGCCAACGTCATGAGCATTGTATGTATGCGTGGACTAGGCTGCCATAACAGAAGACCACAGATGGGGTGGGGGGTAAATGACAGAAACGTATTTTCTCACAGCTCTAGAGGCTGGAGGTCCAGGATCAGGGTGCTGGCAGGGATGGCTGCTGGTGAGGCCTCTCTCCATGGCTTGCACATGGCCAAGACTCAATATGGCCACACATGGCCTCCTGGTGTCTCTTCCTCCTCGTAGAAGGACACCAGTCATATTGGATTAGAGTCCCACTCTTATGCCCTCATTTAACTTTAATAATCTCTTAACAGCCCCACCTCGAAATCCATTGGAGGTTAGGGCTTCAACATATGATTTTGAGGGGACACAGTTCAGTCCTTAACCGGCTGCATGTCAATCTCTAGGTGGCAAATGGAAAGGGTAGCCTCTGCTGTAGCACAAGCACTATGTAGTTACAATCCATGGATGACTTGACTGTGGATATTTTCAGTGGTTTAGAGTTATTTGAACCCTTTCAAAAATGTACTGTTACCATTTTTACCGCAGTTCACCTACAAGCTGCCCACTTGGCTTCCTGCTAACGGAGCACTGACTATACTTTCCATTATTAGAATCATCCATATTTGGGGTTAACTTTTTATTTCCATAGAACCTTCGTGCTGGGAAGGATCTCAGAAGCCATCTAGTGGAAGCAGGAATCTGCCCTCCACCCCTGGGGACTAAGCAGGGGCCATCAATTGCTAGATGGTTCATCCTGTTAAGTGGTCAAGAGCTTCTTCCATGGTGCTGCCCTCTGAGGCCACCCAGAGCAAAGCTGGTCCCCGTTCTACATGACAGCCCTTCAGATTTGTGATGGTGGCAGAGTTTCCTTTTCTACAGACTAAACATCTCCAGTGACCTCAGCTATTCATCCTATACCTTGCTGGGGTCATCCCTGGTCATGCTCCAGCTTCTCAAAGTGACTCTTAAAGGGACACCAGGTGACAGGCTGGGTGGCCCAAGGGAGAGGGGACTGTCACCTACTTGGTCCTGAGCATCATACTGCAGATATCCTAAAGTTTCTATAAGGGTCATTTATTTATATAAAACACACACTCATACACACCGAAGCACACACACACACTCCAACTAAGAGAAAAGGGGGGAAAAGAGTCTCACAAAGGTCCTACTGTCCACTACACTGGTTTCTTTGGGGTTTTCTCCCTCCTCTTTCTCATAAGGATTAAAACTGTTGATCGTCCCTTTTTCTAGAACGCCCTTCACTTCTGTGCCTTTTTGCCCCGTAGGCTTGGCCATAGCAGCAAGTTAATGTTTCCACTGCATTTTGAAAATTATTCCCTTTTGAGTCTTAGCTGTGCTCTCCTAAGCAATTCCTCACCTCCCCCTCTGTTAGTGAGAATTTACTCCTAAGCAACAAAAATCCATCCCCCCCTTCCCACCACTTCCACCCTCTCCCCCACCACTGCAGTGAAGGTCAGATTCAGATGTTACTTCAAATGTCATTTAGAACCACCCCTCATTTTACAGGTAGGGAAACTGAGGTTCAGAAGTGTCACCAAGATATCACATTACCCCAAGAATCTGTCTCTAGAAAATCCCTTGAGGGGCCATCCGCACTCCCTAGGTGCCCTGTCTGGTGACTACATTTGCTGCTAGGAGTTCTTTATCACTGAAGCCTTCTCTGTTTCCACAGAAAGAGGTCCAGCATCTCCTGGGCTGCACTGGGCCTGACTGCCATGCATCTCCAGGCCCTGCCATGGGGCACACACTGCCAGGCTGCTGTGATCAGAATGGCACATCCCACAGGGACACTCCACGCACACCAGCTGCTGCACAGAGGAAGAGTAGGGACAAGACACGCACACACTTAAAGGGGGGCCAAGTCATAAATGGCACCACATGGGCAAGGTCAGTGATGAGCCTGGGAGTGTGGTCTGACTGGGCAGAGACACTGTCCAGAAAGTAGAGGGAGAGAGGACAAAGGTAAACTCTAACTCCAGCTGCAGGACCCTCATCGTCACTCCTCATGGCTGGCGGCTGCTCTTGAAAGTGCTTGCTCAGTGTGCCCTCCTGAGCAGAGTCCTGCCTACAAATATTGGGGGAGTGGTTTTTTGTGGGTTTTAGAAACTGCCCTTATATGGTGGTGATTTCAGTAAGTTGAGGTCCCTTTAAAGAGCCCATCTCCTTCCTGGGAACATGAATCCCTTGAGTGATCATCCATGCTCATCCATTCGGGTCCAGAGCACCTTCGAGAACCAAACAGTGGTCTAGTTAGCATGCCTGGGATGCATTCCTCTCAATTCAAACTGCAAATAGAACCTGCTGCAGAGGACCTCGGAGGCCCCTAAGCTAAGGAACCACCATGTGCTGATTCTGAAGGCTCTTGGCCCATCTGGCCATTTAAACAGACAGGTTTCAGAAATTCTGACTGATCCAAAAATAATTCCTAGGTTTTCAGTCTTTCTTCTATATGGAGACATTCATTACCCTCTTGGACTAAACAAGAATTTTATGAGGCAAGGCTTTTTTGGTGTGGACAGTGACTCCAGGAGTCCTAATTTAATGCCATTCATCCCAGAGAGCAGAGAAGTAGACATGTGGCCTCCCCCTGGGTCTTTGCAGTAATGACAACAGCCAGGACCATAAGGCTGGCCCTGCCAGGTGATCTCGGGCTGAGGGTCAGGGACCACCATTCCAGGGGAACTGGTGGGCATACTGGTAGATGCAGCGTTGTCTTCTGGAAGGGCACAGAGTGGGTGTTTTATATTCGTTATATATTCACTCTATACATATGTCATCCTTGCAGCTGCCCTGTAAGGCAGATTTGTAGACGGAAAACCAAGGCTTGGGGGAAGAGGCTTGGCCAGGCGTAGGTGATAGAGCAGGAGTGACACTCAGTATGAAACCCGCCTGCCCCCTATGCTCATACCCTTTTCACCGCACCACACTCTGAAGCTTCCCGGTTGCGACCTCTATCATCACTAGGCTAAGTTTCCGCTAACGAGATGGCCAAGTCGCACGATGGCTGTCATATGTCATATGTCAAGTCACATGATGGCTGTCCCAGAGTCACATGTCTACTATTTATCAATATAAATTGGTGATTCTTGGGTTCTTTCCTCATTTCCAAAAGGTTATGTGATGGATGGGTGGGTGGGTGGACTTAATTCCCAAAGTAAATCCATGAGGGACATTGGGCCGTTTGAGGAAGCTGCAGATAGGGCACTGGCCACCACAGAAGCCACTGGTCTTGGGAGTCAGGCAGCCCTGGAGAGACTTTCTTGCTGCTACATCTCCCATGCCTTATACAAAGTATTGCCGATGCAATGAAGTTAATGGAGCAGTCATCCTACGAAGGAGCCAATTCCGTGCAAAGATGATACATCTTTAAAGTCAATGAGGTCTATTAATTAAGCCCTTTTAAATGAATGACATTCTTGAAATCTACCAAGCAGCAGTACGTCCATTTAGACATAGTGATTGACGTTACATATCGCTGTCACCAATGGGTGAGGAGCCACCAGAGCAAAGCTCTGGGAATTGGCTTCCCACTAACAACTAACTCAGCCTTCAGCTCTTTGGGAGTTCAACAGATGTCATGTCTAGCCAGACATTCTTATCCTTTGCAAAGGCGCCAAGTCAGCCCAGTACAGCCATGGGGACTGGCTAACGCCGCGATGAACAGCTCAAGGGGGAAAGTAATAAAACTGAACCATAGATTTCCTGAAGAGTATCCACCCAGCCCACAGCCTTTAGACTCGGCCTCAGGATTAGTTGGGAGAGGTACACAAGAACACAGCTAGACCACCAGCCCTTCAAAAATGGCCACTGCACAGGTGGACCTGGTGCTGGGTGGTCCCTGGGCTCAATGAGGGTGATCAGACAGTTTCCAGGAAGTGCAGACCTGGAACCAGCTGAGCAGAAACACAAGGTCTGGCTGCAGACGGAACAAGGACCATCACACTATGGTCCCTGGGCCCCCTGAATGCACAGCAATGATCTGCCCAATTTCAGTCCCCTCCCCAGTTAACACCGCTCACAGTTGCTGAAGAGCACAAAGTGACACTTGTTGTGCCCACAGTACATCTGCTGAAGGCAAAACTTGTGTTTATAGCTCTTCACTTCAAAAGACTGGCCGTGTTATAAAAGGAAAGGTACCATCTGTCCCTCTTCTGGACCCCAGCGCCTCTTGGGAAAGATTTCTGTGCAAGAAGACAGTGAGAAGTCAGCACTGACTTCAGGGAACTATTTTGAGGCCGGAAAAAAAACATGGTGCCTCCCACAGAGGGCAAATCCAGGGGCAGATGACGGCCGGCTTTGTGGAGGCCATGATGGCAGATGCTGGCAGGAAGGAGGCATCTGTAGCCCAATGGCACTGCCCAGATGCTCTGGCTGTGCAGAGAACCAACTGGGAGGACTCAGGGGTGTGAGGGCAGGCAAAGGGGAAAGGTCAGGAGGCATTGGGGTCCCCAGGAGAAGGGGTGGAAAATGTCAACGCCAGATTGCACACATCTGTTGCACTAAGTCAGATATCATCCATTTGCATTCCTCCATCCCGGCTTTGTCCAGCCTTTTTTATCTGAAAAGCCCTTTAGGACAGTTCTGCATCTTGAGGACCACCCTCAGGCTTAATGATTTCCTTCTACTGGCTGATAATTGAGCAGTTCTTCCACAGTGCAGAGGGATCTGATCTGTGTGTGAGGCCTGCTTAGGATTTGTCACCCTCTAGCTCTTCAGTACCAAGATAGAAAAATCATGTGAGAGGCTGGGAGAAGCTGGGTGGGAGTGGAGGTGGCGGTGAGTTGAGCTCCAACTGAGACTCTCAGGGGAGGAATTCCCCTGGCTGCCCGGCCACACTCTCCCAGGCTGAGCGCCTGACTGCCACTCCTTCCTTCCCAGCTCTTCCTTCTGGCTCTTCACACTGGCTAGTTCAGCTTATTGGTTCTGAAACAGTCCTGCTCTTTCTGCTCTCTCCTCCTGGAAAAGGTTTTTTGTATTTTTGTATTTTTTTTTAATTAAAGTAGCATTGGTTAATAACGTTACATACTTTTCAGGTGTATTGTATTATAGTTCAATATCTGTGTACTCTAGTGCATGCTCATCACCAAAAGTCTAGTTTCCTTTTCTAAAATGATCCTTGCAGATTCCAGAAAGCCTTGACCTGTGAACCTCTAGGCTTGAGGCTTATTTTGTTTCAGATCAAAACCTGCTTTTCTTCTTAGCTTCTGTCCTGGGGTGGAAATGGGGGGAGAGGAGCTGGAGGTCAGATGTACGGGTCCTCTGAGGACACCCCCTGTTTCCTTTCCTGCTTGTCCCTATAGGGTACCCAGAGAGCTTGTCTTGGAGTAATGAATTGAGAGCTTTGCCTCCATCCTAAGGAGAGTTCACAGGTTTTCATCCACATTCTTAAAAGCACTGAATTCCCGCTCCCCCCCCCCCTCCGCCACCACCACTTGGGTGCAAGCATTTAGATTCTGAGGACGAAGGCAGTTCCTGGTGCAGCATATTCAAGGTTCCCAGATCCTAAAAGGTCACACTCCTTCTATTCTTGCCTCTTTTCACTCCTTTTCTGTTCTTATTGATTTCTCTGAGCACATAAGAAAACACAGTAGGCAAAGCCTGCTACTTCCATTGAAATAAAATATTCTGCAGTCAAACCACACACCATAAAGAAATAATTGCAGTCTGTATATATTGCTAATGGACATCTCTCAGCAATTCCCTGTCTCATAAGCTTTAAACACAGACATTAGTATAAATATGCAGAAATCCCCATTCGGGCAAATTACTCTGCATTTCTGAACAGAAGGAAGATTAACCATGTGTTGATATCTTTGAAGGAGCTCAGCAGAGCAGGAAAAATTCACTGGCCCTCTCTCGGAGGGAGGTTGGGACTCTGTGAGGCCTCAAGGACAGAGCACGGGGGGCCTGTTTAACATCTTCTCCCCGGGCCTGGGGCTCCCCTGGAGCTCTGAGGCCTTGGCCTTGGGAGGAGGGGACTGGCCCGCACCCCAGCTGGATCAGCTTCACCTGAGCTGCTTGGTCACCTGGGTGTCCTGCTTCCGGGGCTTTCCAGGCACCCCAGGCTCTGGCAGGCTCAGAAGCAGAGCTTGAAGATGCGTTCTTTCCCTGGCCTCTCAGCAACCTGACAGGACCCTTAGGGATCTATCCTCAGACCTCTGAGGTTAAAGGTCCATGAGGAGCCCCAGGGACGTGTGTAGACCAGCATCACCATGGGAACCAGGGCCTATACTCCCTTTCTCTGGCCCTTCACCTTTGACCCCTCCTCCCCACCCCACTTCCCCCACCCTGCTCACTCCCACTGAGGGTCCCGCACTTCCCCACAAAGTCCAGCACAGGAGTGAGGGTCTATCTTCTGAGGCTCAACAGCTTGTGCCACCAGAGCCTACGCCCAGCCTGAGCTTCGAGGGTCTGGAGGAAAGCTCCTCCCTTTCAGAAATCACCCCTGAGTCCTGGTCATCAAGGTGGGAAGATGCCCCTGTCAGCACAGGTTGCTGAGTCTGGAGGTGACAGGGCCTGGCCTCCACCAGTTGCTGATTGGACAGGGGGCAGCAGAGGCTGGGGAGGGCAGCCTGACCCTAGGCCTCAACACGAAAACCCTTGTGCTCAGCACAGGCCCACCGTGTCCCCTTTACAGACAGAGGCCAGGGGCTCAATTTTCACTGGGCCGAGTAACCGTGGACGAGGTGAGCTGGCCAGGAGGGCTGCCCCAGGAACTGTGGGCCAGCCTTGCTGTGGACCTGGGAGGTGAATTATGAGCTGGTCAGGAATCACCGCCGAGCTGGGGAGCCTGGCATGCAGACGTCTTCTGGTTATTTGTTTTGTGTTCGCCTGCCTTGCCCACAGCGGACTTGAATGTGGAGGGAGAGCAACGGAACATTTCCTTTCCGAGGCAGAGAAAAGGGACTTGGGCCTCTCAGAACTGGAGCCACAGCCTCATGGCCTTGCCTGGGGCAGTAAATTCTGGACAGGACAGGAGGAGGGCCTGGGAGCACGGTTCTCCTCAGCCCCAGGTCACCCATGAGGTCGGAGTTTCTGGAACACCCCATGACAGAACTCTGAGGCACCAGCCTCAGCCAGAAACAGACAGCAGGAAGATTAGATCCTCTCCTCAGCTCACCCCAGCATATACACAGACTTCACTCACCCGTCTCACCAGCAAGCATCTTGATGGTCTATTTTCAAATCTGCCTCCCCCACTTTATTGTGAATGAATTTAGAACACCACCTCCACTGGCTGGTTTAGCAACTTTATGTGAAATTTTAAAAGATACCCTTTCTCAAGACCCTTGCCTGCCACCTACCAGCAAACTGTCACAGTAACTAAAGAAATCTGTGATAACTATGAGGTGAATGGCGCCCCCTGGAGTTGTGCAATGTGCAGTTTGAGCCGCCTGTAAGTAACTCATCGGGGTTATCACCTGTCAGGTGCACTTCTAAGCATGTTATTCATATTGACATGTTTCATTCTCACAACAACCCTTTGAGGTGGGTACTGTTATGACCTTCATTTTACAGATGAGGGAACCTGGGCTCAGAAACATGAAGTCACTTTCCCGTGCTTACCCCCTGGTCAGGGATAGTCAGGATGGAAACCCAGACTGTCTGGCCCCAGAGCCTTGCCCTGAGCCCATATGTACTAGTTCTGTGTCTGGCCATGGGAATGCCCAGGAAGGGTGTGTTTGGTGTGATGACACACAAAGGGTCTGGCTTCAGCACAAGTTTAGCCTCCCCCTCCCCCACCTACATACACACACTGAATCTCTGCCTCTCATTTGTAAAATTAGAGTCTCAGAGGTTTGGAAACACTGAATCCCTACAGAGGCTGCTGCAGGTTACCGTGTGGCCAGGCCCAAGGAGGTGCCTGGACATGGGCCCAAGCTGTGCCCGGGGCTGGCGAGCTCCAAGCGCCCACGAGGACTTCAGGCCTGTCAGCTCTTCCTTACCAGGGCCTTTCAGATTCAGCCGACCTGATCAGCCTCCTGGGCCCCTACCCGCCTCCTTCATCCAGGCTCTCCTTCCCACCTGGTCAGCCTCAGTGTGGTCTCAATTCTACCTCCCATCCTTTGCTCTGCAGCCCACCCCTTAGGGCTCCCCAGGTGGTCAGGCGGCCTTCTCACCTCCAGGCATGCCCCCTCACAGCCGCTCTCCACTTCGCAGTCAGAGCAGTCTCTAAAGTGCCCATCTGACCAGGACCTGCCCTGGTCAAAATTGCTCAGTGGTCCTCATTTCTCACAAAGCTACCTCACCTGTCACCCAAGCTAAGGCGTGATTGGTCAGTCCAATTGCATCCCCCCAAGACTTTCCACCCACCCCCACCCCCATGTCTTCTGATTCGCCCAGGTGCTTCAACTAGAGTTGAGGCAACTTGATTTCCTTGAAGGAGAGTCAGGTGTGGGCTCATCGGGGTTCCCCAGCCAGACCCCCTGCAGCAGATCCCCTGCAGCTGCCAATCGGAAACCAGAAGGCCCTCCTGAGGAACTATAGAAAACAGAGTATGTATGTGCCTGTCAGAGGGTTCTGGGAAAGACAGAGAATTCCAGGAAAGTGGAACATTCCGTCCCAACAAAAGCTGGTTCTCACAGCCAAAAAAAGGAAGAGGACTGAGGTAACTGTCTCCCCAACCCCCAACCCATGCCTCCAGCAGCCTGGGAATCCAGCTCCTCCCCTGAGGGCAGGTAGCGTTGGATCTGGAATGAGAGCTGGGGTTGATTAGGGGTCTCCAGACAGCCTCTGCCCTGATCAATCAGTAGAAGGGGAAAAGCCCAAGGTCAGAATGTTCCGTGCAGCCAAGAGACCCACCTGAGAAGGCTCCAACTGTATCCCAGCCCCAAGACAGATGCACCAGCACACATGTACCTGGCCTCCCTCTGCCATCATCAGAGGACCAGTTCTCTGCCCTGCTAAGCTCTTGTTGGCCTTGGCTCAGATCCCTCCTGGCACTGGGGCAGAGGGAGGGGGAACATGGGTGTATAATCCCCCTCCCAGGACTAGGTCATTTATCTGGAAGGACGAGGTCTTACTTAACTGGGAGTAGAGATCCCCTCTACCACTGACCCCTTGTCCTGGGAAGGATCTCCCAAAAACATGAGCAACGCCCCCTGCCGGCTAGGAAGAAGGGCAGAGAGATGATGAGTCATGAGGCTTGAGGCTCTAAAAAGCCATTTGCTGGGAGCTCTGGGACCAATTTCAGCCAAATGCATGAGTGAGGACAGCTCTGCATGACTCTGCTGCCCAGCCCTCGTGAGCCAGCTGGACCGCACCTGCCCTTTAGAAGGGGGAGACAGAGAGGTCACCAAACATCCTCGAGAACCCGTGTTCCACAGGGGCCGAGCTTTGGTCTTTTTGTTCATTGCTGTATCCCCAGTGTCTGGAACATGCTAGGTGCTCAAAAAATATTTGCTGAATGTATGAGTGAATAATGAATGAAAGAATGGCTGTAGCTGAAAGTGATTGATTCTGCCCACAGTACTGAAGTGTAAACCCCACAGTGCTGTGGGCACAGAGCAGCAAGTGGGGATTCAAGGGGGATGGGACAGTCTGAGCAACAACATAGAGGTGGCTCCAGAGTTAGGGCATCTTTAGGCAAAAGTCATCCTGAAGAAAATTGTCTCCTTTCGGTCATCAGCTTCTATGAGCTTGTATAACTTAATTCAAAGCTTCCGCCCTTTGTTACGCTCTCTCTTGCCCAGACACTTTTGCAGGGTTTAACCTTATTATCTTATTATTGCCCCCTGACCATTGGTAACTCACTTTTTGATGGATCCTTGCCCTATGCAGGACCACATCATGCTCCTAGGCAGTGAACAGAGTTCCTTTCTCCTAAGGGGTTGTTGTAATCTCAGGGGCTTTGATCATTTCTAGGGTGACCTGGGGTAGAGCAGCTTCTGACCTGTGGCCATTGAGTTCTCAGGCCTTCCCAGTGGGTCCATCCTGCCTTCCCTCCTTCCTGAAGGCTTGAGGTCCCTTCACCACCTCCAGACCCCCAGGTGGCTCCAGACCTACAACCGGGCTTTGCCTTGTCTCCATCCAGCCAACCTCGGGATTCTCCCAGGTATCTCAGCTGGCCCCACCAGCCAGTCCTCCATCTTGCCTCCTGAGCCAGCTCTACCCAGACCCAACCTCCGACAACTCTCTCCTTTGTCTACATGACCCAGTTATTGTGCTCCTTGGACCTTGGGCCTCACCTTGCTAAATAACCCTTACATCTTCTTAGGCCCCTGGGCCTCACCCTGCCCTGCCTGGAGGAAGGCGGCTTAGCCTAGCAGGTAGTTGCGAAATACAGCGCTCTAAAATCTAAAACGATAAAAGCAGGGCTTTGAAATAAACAGAGCTTGATTCACATCTTGCTTTTGCCACTCTGTTGCCAGGACAGGTTACTCTTTCTGAGCCTCTGTGGGGACAGAGTCCCAGAGAGCAGTTTCCAGGCTCTTGGCCTCACGTGGAAAGGTGCTGGCTCGGGTAGTGGATGGCCATTGGCTGTGACTGGTTGGCCATCAGCTGTAACCAATTAGCCACTGTATAACTGCCATGGCTGCACTGGTTGGTTGACTGGTTGGCAGAGAAGTGGATGGCAGATTGCGGATCATGTGGCTCCTACTTCCTGTATCTCCAACCCAGCGGCCAGCGAGAATATAGTGGTATGACTCCCCTATCTATGGCTCCCTGGGTGTTCCTTTTTGGCCTCACCATGTCCTGCGTTCTGGTGCGGGGAGCAGGACTAGAGTCCTGGCATGACAGCCTCATTCTCCGCATCTGTAAAATGGGGACCATCAGTCATAGAGTTGCCTTGATGATTAAAGGAGATAATGTCATCAGTGGCTCTCAGAGTGGGTGGCAGGAAGCATGCATCCTGGGGGCTCTTCAACGTGTGGTGCTTCCTCCTTCTCCCCCCAACCACCCGCCCCCAGCAAAGAGAGCTGGGGGAAGGGACATTGGACATATATGACAAGTACATAGTCTGAAGGATGGCTGAAGGCGTGGGAGGTAACTCAAGTGCCCCTTGGCCCAGCACTTGACACGTGACAAGCAACCCAAAAAGGTAGCATTGGGGTTTCTTCTGTCCCAGCCTTAAACTCCAGTCCAAGAACCTCATCTAGCAGGTCCCTGCAGCTGCGTCGTTGGCGGGAGGGGTAGGCGCTTAGCCCCTGGAGAGGGACGGACCCGCCCCCCGTGACGTATTGGGCCCGCCCCCCGCGCACCGACGCACGTGCCGCGGAAGAAGGAGGGGCCAGCGGAGGTTCCCGGGCGCGGCGGCGGGGGCGCGTCTGCCAAGTCTTATTAGCATATGCGCAGGCTGGGTATTTATAACTTCTCTTCAGCCAGTTCCAAGTTATTGATGTCTTAAAGTGACTTTAATCTGAGCCTTCTTTTCTTCAAATGGGCTTTTGATTTCCGGAGTGATATTATACATGGCTGTAAGCTATTGACTGAGCGATCGCCGTTGTGTTTTCAATGTGCTGATGCTGAAAATCTGCGATATAAATAAACTTCCTCTGGTAGAATCATTATAAAGCACAAGCAGCAGAAATTTATGGAAAGAACAGATTAAATGCTTAGACTTAAATTCTTCAGTGTGCTGCTTGCCTTAAACTGCTGTGTCTGGAGTTTGGTCTGCTGATTCAGGTGGAAAAAATCAAACGGACACATCGCTTGTCGGTGCATTTTTACTATGATCTATTGTGTTGCCAAAAGAGAAATCTCAAAAGCTGCCATTGATAATCCTGGTTAAAACTTGGAGCATAAATTATTAAGACGTGTAGTTTCTTTTCGGAGTGGTTGGGGACTGGGGCGTGCAGCACTGTAAAGAAATATAACATCAATATGTGCTTATGCGTTGTAATGTGGGACATTTTTATGCCCACAATAAAACATTCCGCCTACAACTATGTTTATGAAAGCAACAGATAGGAAGATCCATAATGCCACTTAATAGAATTAATCGCCTCCCATCGGACCGTTTTAAAAGGCTTTTTATTGCATGTTGAAAAGCTCTGACCATAATTAATACTCCACACTCTGTCACTTGCCAATCAGAGGGCTTGAGGCAGCAAAGGGAACTTTCGAGCACAGGTAAGCAGAGAAGGGTTCTCAGGATTCGATCCAGTTGTCTGCGCTCCAAGTTTTTAATCTAGCCCCAGTGTCAAGCTCTGGCTGGGCCTTTAGGTTCTAAATTTCAAGTTTGGGGCTCTGGATATAAATTCTGAGTTTGTTCTAGTCTCTAGGTTCTGGGCTGTGATAAGGGACAAAGGAGGTAAAGGCATGTCCTTTGGAGAGGAATTGGGGTGACTAGCCCAAAGCCTCCATGGCTGGTTGGCTGTGTGGGTCTGGCCAGGGAGTCTGGGGTCTGTTCCATGGCAGGGGACAGTCTGTTCCCCAGACTCATTTTTTTATTCCCTGAAATGTATTTGTTTTTAATATATTTAAAAGCACACAGAAGTCTCCTTGATTTATAAAAAATAAATACATAACATGACAAATTTCTTCATGATCCTGGGGCTCTCTCTTATGAGGTAAAATTCTTTAATGGACATGATGTAAAACACACAATCAGGACACACACAGGGAATCTCCCAAATAGCCCAGAAAAGCTGAGGAGGTAAAGGGTCAACCAGAAATAATTAAAGAATAAAATTGCCCTTGATTCAAGTGAGCAAGAGTGAAGCAGACAGCAAGGATTCAGTGCTCTCCCGGGCCGGGCTTCTCAGCTGCCCGAGTCGCACTTCTGGGGAGGCTGGTAGCTGAGCTAGAGCCGGCTGGTACTCTGCAGAGATTTCTCCGAGTGTAAAAGCTCTCTTTCCTCTTGGAAAGTTGAGCCAACCAGAACTGAGAGTGACCTTTGAAGGCAGAGCTCATGGGAACACAACACGGAGGACTTCACTGGTCTGGAATCCCGTAACACATCAGGGCTTAGATGGATGGCTTGTCACTGGGGCTCAGATTTTTGTGCTTAATGGAGAGGTCCTTGTCATAAGTCTTTGCTGAGACAGAATCACACCTGAACTGACTTGTGACCTCCAGCTGGAGCACTAGTCACTGGGTTTCCGTCTTGGCTTGATACCCCTCTGCCACCTCCCCACCACCAGCACCACCTACAGTGAGAGCTGTGCTCAGGTGAATTGGCTTTTCGATGAGGGGGCCTTGTCCCAACATGGGCTGTGCACTGGATCCATGGTGGGGGGTGAAGGGACTTGGTCTACAGCTGCCCTCCTGGAGGTGAGCACTCTCATGGGGACAGACCATGCCTCCCCTGCCCCAAGTTCTGCATGAAGTCACAAGAACAGCTAGGAAAGACTATGAGGCGTTGTTGTGGAGAAAAGGCTCTTTCATTCCATCAGCCAACAAAAATGTCCTTAGTGCCTACCCCATGCATAACAAACAGAACTCTGCCCTCACACAGCTCACATTCTGATTCCCCAAAGCCTCCCAAATGGTTATGGCCTCCACCTCCTGCATGTGGCAACTAGAGAAATAAGGACCTTTCCAGGGCTGTCCACGGCAAGGTGAGGTAGGATCCCAAAGTGCCAGGGCCTGGTTTTCAGTTGGATCTTCAGAGGTACATCCCAGCCCCCTTGGGGAACAGCCTCCATCGCAGGTAACTACTGGGGGAAGTGTGCCCAGCTTGGGGAGGACACCCTGGTGAGCACTGAGCCTGTAGGAAGGGAACAGTAGGGCTTCAGTTCCTCTCCGTCCTTCTCAGAGAGCAGGGCCAGTGGGTCAGTGGGTTACAGAACTGGCTCGTCCGTAAGGCAACAAAGCAAAGGTGTCCTGAAGTTCCAGAGGACATGACTGCTTGACAAGGCCTGGGATATGGGGTCACAAACTAGTGCTGGAGCCACAATTAGCATCCCTTGAGGAAATGTACATGGGGGCAGGAGGGCAGTGCCAATCTCTCATCTTGACTGGGCAAGTCTTCTCAAGTCCATTGTCTCCCACTGCATTTGTATAAATGAGTTCTAGGATCTGGTCAGACAGACAGCATACATGGGGCAACCTGTCTGAATGGGGTCAAGTGCCCACCATGTGCCAGCCTACCCAGACTGGCACAGAGTTAAAGGCAGTCCAGCCCTTGGCAATCAGGCCTGCCCTCTAATAGCTATCAGGCTCCCAGCAGTTGCCAGATCCCCACTCTCTCTGCCCACAGCCCTGCTGGCCTTGGAGTGCCCACCAGGCAGCTTCTCATGATCCCTCCCTGGCCTGTGACCTTGAGTGAGCCCTGAGGTCTGACTGAATAGGGGAAGAGGTTTGGGGGCACAGAGCTGGGCTCAATGAGCAGTTCCCTGGGGCACTTCCAGGATGAGTTTGCTAATAGAGATGTCTGTTCTGAGAGGTCATGATACCACCTGTCATTAACCCGGGCACTCTGCCCAGGGTTCTCACCAAGAAATTGTAGGCAGCTGCTTGCAGGCGGGTGAGTGATTTGCAAGGACCACAAGAATATTTGCATAAGCATATGTATGGAAGTGTGTATTTATTTGCATTCATTTGCATAAATTGCTGGCTCCTCGAGCTGTCGTGCCTTAATTTTATTTTATTTTTTTTTTCAGTAAATTTCTTTGAGCACTGAGCACAGATCTGGACACTTGGGGACTAAAAACAAAAAGACAAAAACAATAACACTGGGTCATGAGACCAGATGTTCTTAAACTTTGTTGCACATTAAAATTTCCAGCAGAGGTTTTAGAAATCCTGGTGCCTAGTTCACCCCCATACTATTGAATCAGAAACAGAAACTCTGGCATGGGACCAGACAGCCATCTTTTCTTTTCTTGAAGCTTCCAGAGGAACCTGAAGCACAGGCCAAGGTAGAGAACTGTTACCTTAGACCGGGCAGGCCCATGTCAGATCAAACCATCCTTGGCCTCCAGCTGGACACGGGGCACCTCACCTCACCTCCCTCATATGTACAAGACACTCGAAACTTAAGACACCACCGTAAGGGAGGTGAAGTGCCAGAACCAGTCCACACCCCATGGGCTCTCAGTCAAAGGTCACCATGCTGTTCTTCATCATCGCCACCACTGAACAGTGTCATCTGTGCAAACTAGTGCGTCTGGAGACCTGTGCTCCCCCTGGCCTTGTCCTCCTCCCCAGATCACGCTGGATTCCACTTAGGCCTCTAGTCAGCCCCTAAGAGTAGTGAGTGCGTAGGCCAGGGCCCGGGGTCTGTTTGGGTCAAGACATACGGTCCTTTCTCTTTCCAGATGACTTCCAGGCTGATGATTCCATCACTGCCCAGATGCCTGGGAAGTGTGTCCCTAGGAGGAGGACACTGTGTGTCCGGAACAAGCCTACCCAGCCCAGCCCACCTCCATGCAGGCTGGGAGAGAACCAAGCACTAGAGCTTGCAGGCGTTTTCCTTCCCTGGTGGATCCTACCTGGGGGAAGAAGAATGCAGGAGATCTGGGAATGCCTAACGTCCCTTAGTTCCCAGGGTTCTGCCCTCTGCAGCTTCCTATTGTCACTGCTTGATGCCAGCACTCCACCTGTCCACCCTCCTGCTACCCAGACTCTAGAGTCGCTGGTCCCTTCATGCCCTCCTGCTCTGTGCCTCTGCCTGTGCCATGAACTCTGGAAACAACCATTTTTCCATGGCTTTCTGCTCGACTCCTTTCCATCAAGACCCAGCTCAGTGCCTCCTATTCCAAGATATCTTCTCCAGTCTAGCAACTACTCATTCATTCCCTCCATCACTCCTTCAAACATTACCTGAAACCTTTCTGGGGCCAGTGCTATGCTAGGCAGTGGGGTACAGAGACCCCTACATTGGGGAGTTTTTCTGAGCCATGACCAAAGTTTACTACTTCCCCCTCTCCAGCCCCTCCCAGAGAAATGGATAGCTCCTGTCTCCTCCTGCTGTGCTGATGTATCACATTAACAGACTCTGCTCAGAGCAGACAATGTAGGGTCTTGCTAACAGGACGCAAGCACAGCCTTACTTTGGCCCGCAGGGGTGGAGAAAGGAGGGAAGTGTTGTTTCAAAACCTTCAGGAGGCAGAAGGGAGCAGATGGGAGCTGAGGGGGCAGCTTCTGGTAGCAGCCAGGTGGCCCAGCCCACTCCTTTCCTGAATCCACCTTTGCTAGAACATGTGGGGAGGCCCATGGCTTGGTTTGCAGTCCCTCCAAGCCCAGGTCAGCTGTACTTGGAAAAGCTTTCTCCCCAGCCTGCCCCAGAGCCTGGTTACAGCCCCCTAGGGATGGGGCTGTAGAAACCCACCCAGACCCTCCCATCCCATTGAGGTCCCCTCACCTCCACCCACCAAAGGCAGCACTCACCCCAAAAGAGAGCCAGCCTGAAGCACCGCAGTAGAGTTGTGGAAGCTCCAGGGAGCCTGGAGATGGCTTCTGTTCCTAAAAGGAGCTGTGGCACCAATGGACGCCATCATTCACCTTCAAGGCAGACCTGGGCAGGAAGGCCCCAGCCCACAGTGACAGGGACAGCTCACAGGTCAGGCCCAGGATTGCCTTCCCCATCCCTGGGCCCCAGGCTGGAGGCTATGGCTGGAGCCAAGGACAGTGCTCCATCAGATTCTGTGTCATCCAGGGCACGGCAGACCCAACGGGTCAGGAACGCCCCACGTGGCCAGGCTGCAGCGTCTCCACACCCCCGAGTACTGGAGGAACTCTGCTTTCTTGTCCCTTTTGGTCCAAGCCATTCGCTCAATCAGCAAACGCCCTGCTTGCTGCCTCCTGGTACTCAGCTCTGAGTCCCGGCCCCTGAGCAACCTACAGTCCCAGGGCCTGGCAGAGAAGTCAGTCACCTTGGCAGAGTGGTGAGCCCAATGCAGTGGGACCATAGGGTGGTAGTTGAACCTGGTCTTACAGGATGAGGAGAAGTTTTCTGGGTGAGCAATAGGAGAACATTCCAGACAAAGGGAACAGCCTGTGCAAAAAGCAGCCTGCATGCTGGCCCTCCATGTTCACTGCACACCTTTCACAGCTCTTTGCAGTAATCGTCTCCCAGTGAGTGTATAATTGCACGTCATGCCGAGAAAGCTCGAGAGGAAGGTCAGAAAGTGGGACAGCTGGGTGACTTTGTCCCCTCCCCACCTGCACACAGCAGTGCTCCATGGGCATCGAGTAACTGTGCAGGACACGGCCTGAGGGAGAGACTGGGGTGGGCCTCGGCCTCTCAGCCTTTGTGTCCCAGTAGGTGGTGGAGCTGCCCCACAAGCCACCTCAGTTGGTTTCAGAGCGGCAGGTGCCTGCATTGTTTGCACAGAGCAGGGGCCCCACAACCCAGGGCTGGCCCCACCCATGCAGGACGGCTTCTCCTGGGTAATTAGTTCCAATGAGAGTTTGTAAAAACAGTACTCTGGCTTTATTATAGAATCTAATAGGTTCGGTTTCCCAAGAAAAATGGACTGTCAGGCTAAATACATGTGGGGAAGTGCCCGGGTGGAGAGGGGTATCATTAAAGCCAGTAGCTCAGCTGAAATAATGAGAACAGTGTGAAAGGTCTTGTGTTGGGGAAATCAATCCAGAAGTTCAAGGAGCGTGGGCCCATGGGCCCAAACACTCCTTCCTGCATCAGGATCTTGGACGAGTATGTCATTGCCTGGAGCCCTGCACCTGGGGGCTTCCCTGGGACCCCTCCTGTGGGTATCAGGCTGCACTGGGCTCTGGGAACATGGGGATTGAAGGGCAGCATCTCTACCCCACCAGGGCTGGCAGTCTAACGAGAAACAGAATTGGGCTAGCAAAGGTCACACATCGAGGACAGAGGGATTGGCTGGGGAGAGGCCTGAACTGGATGACGGAGTCAGAGGGGGTGGCAAGGGGGGGGATGTCAAGAGAACTCACCTGTTGACCCTTCCAGGGACCTCCTGGGACCAGGCCTGGGTGCCTACTCTATAGGCTGGTATACACCGAGGACCCCGCTGGCCAGCACGACCAGCAGGGCAGGTGTGCAGGACGCGGGGCTGGTAGATGAGGGCACAGAGATAGTGGGCCCACCCAAGTCCAGCCTAGGGCCTGGCTCCTCCCCAGGGGGTGTCTCTGGTTCCTCCCTGGGTGTGATGCCTCGGTTGCCAGCTGCCAACACTCTGAGGCACCCCTAACTCTATGACCCTACAGGTGGCTCCTGGTCACCTGGAGGGCACAGCCCCACTTTCTTCTCTTTGTTTATTAGGATTTCCTAATCTTCTAATAACTGTGGCAATTGCATGGTGGTTAAAGGCCATTTTCATTATGAAAATCTAAAATGATGCCTAGCTTTCTGAAAGGACAGGATGCCCTGTGTTACCCCAGACCTGACCCTGGCCAGGCCTAGCAGGAGGGGTGGGCACAGACAGAGACGGAGGGACAGATGGCCTTGGAGAGACCCCCCTCTGTGAGGCTATAGAAGGCACAAGTGGGACAGAGAGGGTCCCTACCCGCCCCCCACACACACACACACACAAGCTCATAAGAATGCTCCTCCCTGCCTCTCACCCTGAGTTTCTCAGCCCTGACTTCTCTCCTGCGATGGGATTCAGTGCTCTGAGCTGCCATTAGCCTTGCATCTGGGATTTCCGTTTCACTTCCCTCTTTACCTGGGTAACTGAACTGGTTGTACTCCCAGCTCTGGTTCACTAATTCTTGCAATGCTTTAAAACTATTGATTTAAGTACTGGCACTGGCTCTCAGAATTCTTGGGGAATACTAGCTTTTGCTAAAACAGGTGGGGGAGGGCTGTGTTTCCCACCCACCCACCCCCGCCAACCCCCAGTCACTGTGTCTTTCTCCTGCCTGTTCCCTCCCCTTCGGTCTGCAGTGCTGAGTGCAAAGCCCTGAGGCTTCCTCCCAGCCAGCTTCTTCCACAAACCACTGTCTCACCCAGACCTCCCAGAACCACGGTGGAAGGCAGGTCAGCTGAGGCCTCTGGATGGAAAGAGGACAGGGGCAGTCATGATGGCCAATTGAGGGTGAAGCACTCAGCTCCTCCGGGAATCCTGGGCAGTGAAGGAGGGACCCAGGTCTCCCTATGGGCCTCCCCTGCCCTGGGCTGCCCACTGGCCAGGAATGGAGGGTAGACAGCCCCCTCCACTTGCTCTCCAGATGGAGAACCCACATGTGCATGATGGCACATTGTCAGGCTTGGAACCCAGGGCCCCATCTTCACCTGGGGCTGGGCTGTGTTGGAGGGTGTGGTAGCCGCTGTCAGCTCCCCACTGTGCCTTAGCTGCTCTCTGCCTCCAGTAAGAAGCTGTCTAGAGTTTATACCTGTCCGGGGCACGTGCAGTACTGCTGCACTCAGGACTCAGCTTTATTCTCATTCTCTCCAAGAGCTGGCTACAGATTCTCACATGTATTTGGAAATCTGATGTCTTAGAAAACTGTAGACCAGACAGAGCCAAGGACAGAGTCCAGGCCAGTGGCCTCTCATCAGAGGACCTCTGTGCTCGCAGCCTGAGAGGCAAGGCCTGGGGACCCACCAGTGTGAGGGACTCATCTAATGATGCTGCAGGGGTGAGAGGCAATAGCCAGCACCTACTTTCTGAAGGTCACGTCCCAGGCTCAGCCCAGACGTGGGCAACACAGGGGTGCCGAATACAGGAACAATACTCAGAAAATTCTCCCATTGGCCCCACCCTATGTGGACTCCGGAAATCCTGTGGTTCTGCTTCCCCATCAGGACTCAGAGCCCCCCTTTCACCATCCTCCAGGCTCTAGACTCGGCCTCATCCCCTCCTCTCACCTGCCGTAAGAGCAGCAGCCCCTCTGAGTAGGGTCTTGCTACCTCCAGACACTTATCCTGCCTCCATCCCACCCCTCTGTGCCCCTGGGGACCTTTTCTAATTTCCCTCCCAGGCCTCAATCTGTAGATTCCTTAACACAGTTTTGCGAGCCTGTCACGGGGGCCTCATCCTGCTGCCTCCACCTCCCACACTCCAGCCCTGTTCAACTGCCCACGGCCCCTGGCATGTGCTAGCACACGGCTCCAGGACTTGACACAGGCAGGCCACTAACAAAACCTTAAACAAGTCTACCTTAAACAGGTCCCACTCTCCTCCCAAGACTAAGCCAAGTCCCGCACCCCTGTGGGCCTTCCTCATGCACTCCCACTCTGTGCCCCCAGTACCCTGAGTGGGCTCTGCTGCAAGGAGCATTTATCACACTGGGTGTCTGTGCCAGTCAGGGTCCTGGGGTGCCAACCGCAGAGTCCAGCTCGGAGGGCAGTAAGCAAAACAGGTACTGATTCGAGGCTGAGGAACTGGGCTGGGGGCTGGGGCAGGAACAGGCACCTTCTCCCCCAGAGGCTCACAAGCCACAGCGCCACCAGCTCCGCCCGTTCTCCATGGTCACCATGGTCATCACTAGCTGTCTCTGCATTCCTCCTCCTGGAATTCAAAGTCCAGGCATGAGCATGGGACCGGCCGTGTCCAGGTCTCCTGGCTACATGCCAGCTGCAGGGAGCGACATCCCCTCAGCTCCCCAGTGACAGGAGCCAGTTCCCCACCCATCTTGAGGTTCTCCTCAATAGAAAGGGCGTTCCAATGCTGAGCAACCAAACTGCAGGGTCTGCTTCCCCTATCAGACTGTGAGCTCTTTGAGGATGGAACCTGGTTTCCTCTTTACAGTTTAGAGTCTGGCACATAGTAGGTTCTGAGTAAATGTGTGTTAGACTATGAGCAGGTAAATTAAAAAATTTACCCTTTGCACGTGCATTTGGTTCTCTACTGGTGACATAGTGAGCCAATGCCCGACACCCCTTGCATTTCCTGGTCCCTGGCCCCTCTCTCCCCCGGGCCACCTGTCTCTCCCTCCTCAGAAGGTCGTTAGCACCACCGCTGACTGTCTGTTTAGCTCTTGGTCAGCTCCTTACCGTGAGTGCTCACTGAGCGGCCCTCTCCCCTGGGATGGGGACTCTCGCTCATCTGTGCCCCGTCCTCCGCAGCTCCCTCCCCACCCCAGCTCTCAGCCCAGTGGCCTACACTTTACAAGTACCTGACACATGTGTTTGGCTGGTTGACTGTGTACTGGGGAGATTCAGAGGAAGGACATCAGAATGGGTTGGCATAGCAGAGGGCAATCCAGGAAAAGAGGGTGCCTGCTGGTGTTCAAAGGGGTGGGGTGCGTGAGGGAGAGGGGGCTTGATTCTGAGCAGCCTTTTTGAGTGTAAGACATGAACCTAACTCACCATCTCGTAAAATCCACCAATGGCCCCCAGTCTCCTGTGGGATGAAGACCATCGGTGGCTTTGTTTCTTTCACAACCTGATATGGGCCTGCCTTTCTCTGTGGCTGCTCTCCCTGTTGCTCACATACACACACACACACTCAAACACACACACATGCTCGTACACATGCATACGTACATACGTGCTCATACACACGCACATATCACTCTCTCACACAAACACCGTACATTCATAACCACATACACCACACACTCAAGCACACACATACACAGCATACACTCAAACACACAAACACACACGTCCCTGTCATTCACACCTCACCCCTCCAGCCCATCTGATGAGCTCCTAGTTACTTTCCGAGTGTTCCCTTAACCAACCATCCCCCACTGAACCCTCCATGTACCCCACTGAGTAGAGCCAGCCACGCCTTCTCTGCGACTCTTCTGCCCAGTGCTTGCCCCGATAAAACTCTTCTCACTGAGCATCACTGCTGGTGTGTCCCCAATTAAACCGTGACCTCCCCAGATCTGCAAGCATGTCCATTCATATGTGTCCCCACTATCCTGCCCAGCACCCAGTACACAGGAGACAAATACCTAGTTAATGAATAAATGAAAGTGCCAAACAGACACAAGCCGTCTGCAGTTCCCAGAACTCAGACTCCGAGTCTGCCTCTGACAGGGGGTGTCTGCACCTCAAGTTCGTTCAGCTGTGGACCCAGTCACCTCTCCAGGGTCTTCCCGGCTTTCTGCCCTGGGCACTTGGAGCTCTCCACGGTGCTGAACTTGGCTGTCTCACTTGCCCCCAACTCTGTCCTGGCTTTTTGACTCTAGTCCCTCCAGGCAAGAACCACCCCCTCACACACACACACACACACACACACACACACACACACACACACACACCTTCCAAGGGCCCACCCTCCAATGGAAAGAAGCAGTATTTCTAACTATGCTATAAGTAGAACACAGCTTCATGGAGGCATAGGGCATTGTGAAAACCCAGACATGGGAGTGAGCCCCCACCCTACCAACCCCAGACATCAGCTTCAGCTCTCTCCCTGGGGACAGATACAAGTCTGATCCTTTCCAGGTCCTGAGGCCAAGTTCTAGTCCCTGGAGGGGGTGCCTACATTACACAGGGACTGTAGAGTCATCTTCTGTCCGAAACCCCTGACCCCCTGGCTGCTCCCAGCCTGTCTGCCTTGACCTCCCACCTAGCCCTTCCGAAGCCCCCACACAGCTCTTCTGTGTTCTGACTTCCCCACTTGGTTGTTTAATTCACTGGACAGCATCCCTCCCCAGCTCCAGCAGGTCACCATAGAGCCCCAGCTCCCTGCAGAGCTCTCTGCACACTGGTCTCGACCTCATTTCTCATCCAACTCTCGCAAGCCCTGGCCTTCTCCCAAGATCTCTCAGCCCTGATCTGCTGTATTTTCATCTCCTGTTCAGAGTATTCCCATCACCCCCTCAGCCTCCATCCTCTAAACAGGGGAAAGAGCCAGGTGGAAGCTTCTTTACTGGGGGCAGGAAGGACTAACAGCCGCTAGTGTCGACCTAACCAGAGCACTTCCCGTCAAGTGCAGCCTCAGGGTTTGCCCAGTGGTCTTCTCTGCTGAGTCAAGGGTCTTCTCCCACCTCTGCAGTGACCACCCTGTGGCCAGGCTCCTTGAGCTGGTCTTGGGGTCCTAACACTCTATCCCCTGCCATCCCCCTTTCACATGAAAGACCATTCTCTTTGACTCCTACTCTGCTACCACAAGGCAAGAGCTGTCAATGAAGGTGATCAGTTATTGGCTTGTGTTTAGGCAAATCTTACCATTCGGGCAGCTGGGAACCTGGAGAGTTGAAAGAACCACCTCTTTCTGGCCACTGTGTATGGAGATTTCTATTCTGCAGAGTTGGCCCAAGGGCTTTGTGCTGCTCTGTGCTCAGCGGAGCTGTGAGGGTGGTCAGTCTTTCCCAGGAGGGCTATTTAGCATTCTTCAAAGCCACTGAAGCTGAACAGACTAGATAAATCCTCCCCAGGGAGGACCTAGACAGTGAATTTAACAATGCCTCAGCAGCCATAGATTACTATACAAATTGTGGGGTCATCACCATTGTTTTTAACACTTGTCGCCTGAGGTTAGAGGGGGCTTGATTTTTGCATTCCACCCAATTCCACACAACTGTGACATTTCAAATGGTTCTGTTGGATCATCTTTTGGAGATGTTATTCTTACCACCAAGAACCTGTCTGCATCTGGTCTGAAACCCACACTGAATTCCAACCAAAGAGGAACATTTTGCACAAAACATGATTCCAGGTGCACAGAAGGCCAGAGAGACAAGCCCTCCAGGAGATTACAGACTAGAAAGGAGACAGACGGACATTTCTCTGAAATTAGGCAGGCAGGGATCGCTCAGCGTCTCGTGGGACCACAGGAGAGGTCTGTGATCAGGAATTTGGTAGAGTTCTTATAGGATTGGATTTAAGCTGAGGTTTCAGGAATGGATGAGACCCTAAGAAACGTGTGGGGGAAGAGTTGGCCAAAGGGGCAGAAAAAGAAACTACCAAAGCCAAGGAACAGGATATACTGGGTATGAACTTAGAGGGAAGATTGAGGGGGGTGTGCGGAGTGAATAGAGGATGAAACTATGAACAAGAGAAGGGACAGGTCATGGGAGACTCTAGGAGCCGTTGGGGAAGAATTTAGATATAAGGGATCAGGCATTCCTTGACTGGGTGTGCCTCTAGATAAATAAAGAGCCCTTACTCAAGGTC
Source organism: Rhinolophus sinicus (assembly GCF_036562045.2). Taxonomy (NCBI): domain Eukaryota; kingdom Metazoa; phylum Chordata; class Mammalia; order Chiroptera; family Rhinolophidae; genus Rhinolophus; species Rhinolophus sinicus. The sequence continues at coordinate 15,233,119 of NC_133755.1, forward strand.
ACCAGAAGTTGTGGTGATTCTGTGGCTTGATCTGTGCAGCCAAATCAAGCTGCCCCCAACAAGCCCAGGCTAGAAGCTGGGCTTTTAAGGAAAAAATTTAAATGACATGTATATCATCTTGGAGGGCGTGAGAATGTTCCAACTGAGGGTTAATTTTCAGTTCCTCCCAGCAACACACATATTAAGCACCCACTTGTGTGCAGCCCTGGGTCAGGGGCTGTAGGCATGTAAAGGACCTTTGGTGCCTAATTTCACTGCTTAAGAAATAGGTTTTATCATCCAGCATTGCACAACTTGGAAAAGGCAGGCTGTTGAGAGGTGGTGACTGTTCTTAGGGCTTTTGTTCCCTTCCAGATAAATGGCAGGAATTTCCGCTTGGACAACAGGAAAACCACAAAGTCTCCTCACTAAAACTCTAAGTCAGGCAAGACGTCTGAGTCTTTCATGCTTCCCTTCTACAGAAGACCCTGTTTCCTGGGAAGGTTTGCCTGCATGGGGCTACGGCTGGCGTGACTTCCCAGTAGGGAACACTCCCCTCCAACTCAGGCTGGACGTGCAGTCCACAGGGGGTTTGATTCCATCTTACCTGGAAGCTGGAGCCCATCTGGCCCTCAAGGTCTATTCTGAGGCCAGTTCAGAAAAGGAGAGGGGGAGACAGATCTAATCTGATCAGCTGGTGGAGGGGAGGAAGAAGGGTGGCATTCAGCTTAGGAGCCCGTCCGCTCACGGGCCTCTCTGACTGGCTATGTCCCCATTGAGCAGGAGCAGCAAGAGGCTGTGTGTGTGTAAAGCCACCGTGTGTCCCCACAGTGTGTGCACACATGGTGCCCCTCTGCTTCTGGATGAATTAGCCTCTGGGGGGGCCTGCACAGTCATCGCTAGGCTTTCTCGGTGTATTTCACGACTGCTCTGAGTTTATGATTTTTTCGGGTCCTTTATCAAATATGTGTCATAAATACCAATGGAACCAGGAGCATTTATCATCTAGCTGGGTTCTTACTTGAGCTTGAAAAAAAATTATTTGGCCGCACAACCTTTCTCGGGGCTCTGATTTAATGGACTTCTCTGCTGTGAAGCTACTGAAATGCGTTGCCTTTTAATATTTGACATTGCTTCCTCTTTATTACCACCTCAGACAGCCCTTCTAGCCCAGCTGGAACGAGCCCATTAGTCTCTGACAAATAACTTCTGTCATTTGGTGAAAAATATGCAGAAGTTTGGCTGCAACTTTATCTCCAGTCTGGGTTCTGTTTGTGGCGTCACTCGCCTCTAAACAAAGCATCTAGCCCCAAGCCAACTCTCCCCAATGTCCCCTTTTCCCTCTGATGCCACTTGCTGCTGGGTCCACAGTACCAGTTGACCCTGTGCACTTCTAATGGGGTTTGAGACAGGCACTGAGAGATGTCCACAGCTGGGTGTTAAGAACTAGCCTCATAACAGCATTATTCACGGTAGCGAAAAGATGGAAGCAGCCCAAGTGTTCATCAACAGATGAATGGATAAACAAAATGTGGTACATACATAACAATAGAATAATATTCAGCCTTAAAAAGGAAGGAATTTTGATATATGCTAGCACATGGGTGAGCCCTGGGGACATTATGCTCAGTGAAATAAGCCAGTTACAAAAAGACACGTATTGTATGATGTTTGTCTACATATACGATGAGATGCCTAGGATAGTCACATTCATGGAGACGGAAAGTAGAATGGTGGTTGTCAGGAGCTGCGGGGAGAGGAGTGGAAGTTGTTGTTTAATGGGCAGAGTTGCAGGTTTATAAGATGAAAAGAGTTGTAGAAATTGATGGCCCAACAGTGGAAATGTAATTAACACCTCCAATCTGCATACTTAAAATGGTTAAGATGGTAAATTTTACCACAATTAGAAAATAATAATAATTAGCTTCACACCGAACCAGCGAAGGAGAAACTGACACAGAGAAAGTTTTCTGAGCACTTGAGTCCGTCGTTTGTGTATGCCTTCTGTATCAGTTGTTTGCATAACAAACAGTTCTAAGATTTAGTGGCTTAAAGCAGCAACCTCTTCTTTAGGTTATGATTCTGGTGTGACAGTTGGGTTGGGTCAGGCTGGGTCAGGATGAGCTGATACTGGTGGAGGTTGGCTGGTATAAATGGCTCATCTGGGGCGGCTCATCTCTGCTCCACGGTCTCTCAGCCTCCAACAGGCTGTCCCAGGCTAGCGCAGAGGGTGGTGGTGGCAGGGGTCCCAAGAAAATTAGCGAAAGCAAGCAAAGCCTCGTGAGGCCGTGGCTCACACTCACACAATGTCCTTCTGACCACATTCTGTGGTCCAAAGTAAGGCACGAGGCCAGTCAAGACTCAAAGGGTGGGGAGATAAACTCCATCCCTTGGTGGGAGGGGCTACAAAGAATTTTTGCACTTTACCACACCCACTATATATAAGCCAGACCCTGTGCTAAGTGATGAAGATAAAAATATAAATAGAACACAAGGAGTGCAGGAGGCAGACATGTCAATAAATCATTACAACACATAGTATGCTCTACAGAGGTGAGCACGGGATACCAGGGGGGGATGCCAACGAGGGCAGAAAGCAGGGGGCTGTCGTAATACCTTAACTGGCATTGAAACATAGATGGTAATTAGTCAGAAAAAGGGAGGCAGAAAAATCAGGAAGAGGGGCAGAGACATGAGTGAAAGCTTAGAAGGGAGATGTGCCTGGGTGAGGCTTCTTGGGGAGGGAAGGGCTAGCCCTGGCTGGCCCTGGAGTGGAGGCGCTGGGGTCCATCTCAGAGGGCCTTGCTTCCCCTGCCCAGCCTAGAAGGGTTTCTTTCAGCAGCCGTTGATGGCTGGGTTGCTGTGTGGAGGTGGCTTGGAGAGGGACAGGTCGGAAACAGGGAGACATCCTCCGAAGCTGCTGCAGTGGCTCAGGTGGGAGGATGGCCACTCACATAGGGCACTGGCGTGAAATGTGGCCAGAAGAGAATGGATGTGGAGATTTCTAGGTGGTAAAAGAGGCGGGACTTGATATAGAGAAGGGTAGGGGTGGAGCCAGGGAGGCTGCCTAGTGAACAGGTGGCCCTGGGCTTTCGCCAGGTGTGCAGCAGAGGGGAGTTCGCCACAGAGGGGCAAGGCCAAAGGCAGTGGGCAAGCAAGGGCATGGGGTCCCAAAGACGCAGGAGGGGCATCTCACTCAAAGTTAGAAAAAACACTCAAAGACCACAAAGCCGGCCGATAGGGAGGGATCCTGAGGTCAAGGCTTTGCTTCCGTTCAGTAGGATGAAGCCCAGCCCTGCTGAGGCTCAGACTGGCAGACCTCTCACTCACCAGGCACCGCCGTGCCTCTCCTGGGGAGGCCCAGACAGTCTGCAGGCCATCCCCTCCTCCACAAGCCTGAAGCAGCCAAATTCCGCAGGGTGCTGGGGTGCTGCTGGAGTCACTCTGACGACCCAGGCCTGGCCAGGCTCTACCTTGAGGCCTGTGGACTTCCCAACATGGGCACTGGTGGTTTGCTGGAAGGCTCCCTCAGGAGACCTCCATGCCCCTCCGATATTAAGGGGCTGTCCTTTGCCGATACAGGGGTGGGCAGGAGGGCAGCTTGTGCCCAGAGCTGGTGCCGGCTTCCTCCCATGGATCCTGGGTTGTGATGTCCCGAAATGCCACTCTCTGGCTGGGTGCCCCGCTGCAGCAGTAAGCACATTCGGACTGATCAATCTTTTGAAGGCGCTTGGGCCCTGCTGTGAAAAAGGAATCCCCTGGTGAGCACTTCCATAAATTGAAAAATTCTTCTGAAACTGGGTAATCCTGCCCAGCTATAAACACCAGATTTCCATGAAGTGGGAGTAGAACGCCTACGGGTAGAAGGACCTGGATCTCCAAGCACCTCCCAGATCCACCCGGAATTCCCGGGAGCAGGCGTTGCTGCTGGGGCTGGGGCTGGGGCTGCCATCATTACCTTGGTTTGAAGGACAACCTTCCCAAACAATGAGAATGCTTTGGGCCCAGCAGGAGTGGCATTTTGTGTATGCTGTGTTTTCCAGGCGCCCTGAGCAGGGTACTCAGCAGGCACGTGGGGCTGCGTCTGTCATTCACAGCAGTGTAACCACCAGAGGGCAACAGAGCGGATGCCCTTGGTGCTTGAGGGAACTGAGGCCCTGAAAGCTGGGGCAATGTGCCCAGGGTCACGAAGCCAATTAGTGGCAAAGCTGGAATGAGAGCCTTCCACCAGGTCTTTGGAATTGTAGCCCCACACCCTGCTCTTTCCCCCTACACTGCTCCACCCAAAAAGGTGACATCATCCACCTGGCTCATGGTTTGGGAATGAATTCAGTTGGTGGCTTTGGGAGCTGATGTGTGAGCATAGCCACTCAGCTGCCACCCAGCCTGATCCTGCAGGCTCTCCCTGAGGAGCCTCTCCATGTCCAGGCCATGGGCTCGTGCTGCAGATGCCCACAGCCTCGTCCTCCAGCCCAGGCCCCAGCCACTGCCTCCTCTGCTCCCACTGTCCCACAGACCCTAACCCTGACCCCAAAACTTAACTCATCATCCCCCCTTCCCGATGTCCCTCCAGAAACCTGGAAATGGTCCTCACCCTCCCCTCCCCGCGTCCCCTGAGGGCCACAGCGTCCACTGCCTAAACACTCCTCTTTCTCTGTCTTCCTGTGGCTGTGTGTGTTCAGGCCTTTGTCGCTTCTCACCTGGATGATGGAGTTGTCACCACCATCGACAATGACATAGAGCCTGTTTGTTAAGCGTATACTGTGTGCCAGGCATGTGGCTGACATGATTTTAACCTTCAACAAAGGAGGAAACTGAGTGTTTGGGGACATTGGTTAACTTTCCCAGGGTCACACAGCTGAAGGGAGGCAGAGTTCAGGTTTTCCTATGTCTGGCTCTGAAGCCCAGCTCTCCGCCTGGCACTTTCCTACCTCCGCCCATCATTCCCCATCCTGCCCCTAACGTGACTGCTGGAGTGATGTGTCTGAAGCCCAAGTCAGACCCTGTCACTGCTCTGCATGGAATCCCTGGTGGCTCCTCAGTGCCCAGGGGTTATGCTCAAGCCATCTGCCTGCCCACACATCAAGTCCTCATCACTCCCCCAGACCTCTGCTGCCCTCTACCTGGTGCTCTGTGCCCTGCTACTTACCTGAGCACACCTGTGAGCAGCCTTCTGGAGGCCTCAGGCAGCGCCATCTCACACACACACACCACTGCAGGGACCTGGCTGTGACTCCACCTCAGCCTGACGTGGGGGTGGTGGGGGTTTGTGATTTGCGTTGCCTGCACACCTCCGTCCCCCCATGTGGGGTGTGCTCCAGAACCCCCCTCTCACTGTCTTCCTTGGTCTCCAGCAGAGCCGGAGTCGGGTGTGTCCTCACAGAGAAGGGCCTGCCCGACCTCAAAGTCTGCAGGTCCTTGCCCATCCCTCAGCCTGAGCACCCAATCTTCACCAGGCTCTGGGAATACAGTGCGAGCCTCCATCCCCATTTCACAGATGTAGAAACAGAGGATCAGGGAGTGTGGGGGCCTTTCCACTGCCGAGCTGGGCTCAGCAGGGCATCTTGGCAGGCAGCTGATGCCAGCTTGTGTGGACAGAGGTGACTGGTAAGGCTGGAGCAGGGCACACTGGAGGGTGTTTCCAGAATATCAGCCAGGGTTCAGCAGAGACCTGCAGGGCTGGGGAGCTGGTGTGGGGCTAGAGGGCTGGACTCAGTTCTGCAGATCGCCCTTCCCACTCACCTGCCAAAGGACATGACATGACTGTTAACAGTCTAGGTCCCTCTGGCCCTCTGGGCCTCTGATGTCCAGCTACCAACAACACTGAGGGCAGGCTCCACCCAGGAGTCCAGGGCACGGGCAGGCAGGGCGAGGTCGTGGGAGCTTTTGTCATCCTAAGGCCCTAACTTTTGCAAATGAGTTTATATAATCTAAGTAGAGTAGCAGTCAGGCTCTCTCCTTCCCCCTTCTGTGCCTTAAGGTGGGTCTGGGAGAAGCTTCTGACATCCCCAAGGTTCGGAGCCCATGGGCCTGGCACACTCTTTGTGCCAGCCCCAGGTGGCCAAGACACCAGGCAAAGGTAGGTGTGCATCAAGGTGGGAAGGTCCCAGAAGCCGCTACCTGGGACCTGCTGGGGCTGTAAGCCAGGCGGTCCCATGCTAAAGCCCCAGGCAAGGGTGGGAATCCTGAATGACCCAGGAAGTGGGAGGAGGTACAGATAATCCTGCCCCTGGCTTGCTTCTCCCAGCAGTCCCGGAGTGTGACATGGGAGGAAGCCCCACCAGGCCCTCACTCCACCCCTGCTTTTGAGGGATTCCCTCCCCAAGAAGCTCTCCCAGCCATGGCTGCGTCTAACATAAGGGCTGCTGTTTTTGCAGGGTTTGTGGGTTTTATTCCTTTGAACCATATCCAGCCATTATACATCATAAGGCCATGCTTTTCTTGGTATCAGATACATCGGCACTCATTGGCATTTGGAGAACTTGTTCTGTAGTGGGATCACAGTTTTTAGTTGTCTGTGATAACGTATTCTCTATGTTTCCAATTGTCACTATGGGACTCTTTTTCCCAGGCCTTTCAATTTCTGGGTTTGATTTTTTTTTTTTTATTGTAGTTGGGTTTCCTGTTTTGTTTTGTTTTTTTGTTTTTGCTTTTGAAAGTTGTTATTCCTTTGGTTATGTAGTCCCTCCCAGTTGCTGCTTGTTTATGCATTATGTTTGTGACTTCTTTTGACTGTCAGTGTTGAGCCAGTCTTGCCAAGAAACAGTATCAAGTATTTTCCTATTTCTCTACGTCTTGAAAAAAAAAATTTTTTAATTAAAAAATAAACAACAAAAAAAAACTCTTAATGGGAACCTGGCCCTGTCTGTCTTCTCTGTTCTGCAGAAATGTTGAAGGAATTGAACCAGCAGCGCAGAGCGAAAGCGTTTACAGACCTGAAAATTGTTGTTGAAGGCAGAGAGTTTGAAGTCCACCAAAATGTTCTAGCTTCCTGCAGCTTGTATTTCAAGGACCTGATTCAAAGGTTTGCCTTCCTTCCAGCTGTGGTCGGGTCTGTTCCTTTGTAGGACGCTTTTGTGTCGCTTTTCTCCTCCCCTCTCTTGCAGGTTCCTGAAGCGTGACTCCCTGTCACAGAGCCAGTAGCCATCTCTCCTCCTCCTCCTTCCTCCTCCCAAGTGCCCTCTCACACGCAGCCTCAGAACAGCCACTGCCCCCAGCCCAGCCCACACAGCTTTGCTGGTCCCCAGGAGCCTCTGCCAGCAATAGACAACACCCCCGCCCCACCCCGAGGACCCTGCGTTCTTAGTGGCTCACAAGCTCTCCCTGAGATTAGGACTGTAGACTAATTGTGGTCCCACAATTAAGGGACCACTGCACTCGGCCCCCCCTGGGCCAGCACAGGGTCCCTGGCACCATCGTCACTGCTGTCGATGGTGACCTAATGCCAGGAAAGCACATTGACCACACCATCCCCTGCTAAGGAGGACGAGGCACCCAAGGGGGCACTTTTCCGCAGCCCGAGTCAGGGAGAAGAGACTTGTAGCAAAAGCCTCCTTCATGCTGCATGTCTTAATACTTGTACACTGAGCCTAAACCGGCATTGTCTGAGGCCAGACCAGGTGTGTCCTAAACACGGTCTCGCTCAGCCTTTGCTCCTCCCCGTCTGCCCTCTGCCCGCCTATTTCCACCTGAATGAGTCTTAATGGTGCATGAGCATCTTTTCTTTTCTTTTTTTTCCATTCCGTTGACTTTTTTAAATTTGTCTGCTTCATACCCTTGCAAAGAAGTCAGGGGCCACCTTCTAGCTCCTTAGTGAGGGAGAGCAGCCGAGGGGGCCAGCCCAGGGTAACACTTCCTGTTTCTCTCACCCATCAGCAGATTAATGCCGCTGCTCATTTTGCCTTGCAGCCTCTCCAGGGCAGACGCTGAGCCGGGACTGTGCTCAGAGTGGGAGGACAGGACCTCTGCTTGCTTCCCAATGCTGTGTTTGGACTTGCCAACTAATCCCAGAGTGACTGTGTTTTGTTTCAGGATGGCACACTGGCTGGCATCTCCTTTCCAATCCGTTGTGTCCTTTCACTTAGAGCTGAGCTGCCCGGCGTGCAAGCCCTGCCCAGCCCTCCTGGCCCCAGCCATGCAGGAAGGGGCAGGCTCTTTGTGACTTCCAGTCTCATGGACAGCTTGGGTCTCCCGCCCCTGCTGCTTGGGTTCTCTCTGTGTGAGCACTGGTCAGGGGCATGAGCTCTGGGGTGAAGCGGCATGTCCAGTGGCTTCTTCAGGCCAAGGGAGGTCTTTGTGCTGCCACTCTTGGCAAATTCTGAAATGGGCAGAGACCAGCACCTGGCTTCTGAATTGCAAATGTGGCATCCTAGGGCTTTGGTCCCTGCTCCAGCCCAGCTGGAGAGCACAGAATGGGCAGGATGCAGGGGCAGATTGGTACTGAGCAGTGGCCCAACGCTGGGCTAAAAAGATGTGGGCAAGAGGAGCACAGGGTCCCTCTGACTGTCTTCAGAGACCTTACATGTAAAGCCAAACTCTTGCACACCATAGAAAAGAGGACACTACTAGGTGGGAACCCAAAGTAGTGAGGCTTCTTAAACAGTCCCAAAGGGGGAAGAACATTCCAGGCAATGGATGGGTGGCCTGGAATGTTCTAGACTGCAAGGAGTGTTCTGGAATGTTCTAGGCAAGGGATGGGTTGCCTGGAATGAAAAGTTGGGAACAGACAGTCATGAGAAGTGGGGCGGGGCAGATGGTCTTTCCAGAGATCAGTGTGAGCTGGGGTGGGACGGGCAGGCAGGCTCTGACTCCTGGGTTAGGGCCCTGGCCTTGGCCTTAGGTTGTGGGCGTCAGCAGAAGCAGTGGGGAAAGGATGCCCACCCAACAATGGGAGATGTGCCTCAGTGACCCTAACCAGGTAGGACGGGTACTGGGCTTGAGGCAATCACTGGAGGAGAGAGGGCACCCCCTTGGGAGCTAGGAGACCTGGGTTCTACACCTGACTCTGCCACTTGTCCTATGGCCCCAGGCAAGTCACATCCTCTCTCTCAAGCCTCAGGTTTTCTCATCTGTAAAACAGGATGTTGGTTCGAATGATGTCTAGGTTTCCTTCCAGGTCTGACATCCTAGAGTGACTGTAAGGGGATGGCAGGGCCAGCCCTGGAGAGGCTTCCCAGGTACAATACCGCACTAGGGCATGAGAAGGGAGAGGACAGGGAGGAAGGTAGGCCCACCGACCAATGTCAGGAGAGCCGAGGGAAGACGGTGAATTGAGCGTTTGATATGTCACGTTTCAGCAGCCTGAAGGCCACCCAAGTACAGACACCTGGTAGGCAGCCAGACGGATGGCACCCAGAGAAGTCTGAGATCTGGGGAGCAGGGCTGGGTCTTCAGAGTGCGGGAGGAAGGGAGGCGGAAGCACAGCCCAGAGGCGGAGCTGCCGTTAGGTATCAAAATGTTCACTTGTAGCCATTTTAAATTTTACTTCCCTTGTCCTAACTACGGGCACACAGCACCATTTCTGCTGATAGCTGCAAACAAATTCTTTCTGTGGGGAGGAAAGCAGACTCTCTACAGGAAGATGATTTCCTTTCTGGCCATGTAAAATCCACAAGAATTCCACATTCTTACAGGTCAGGGAGCAGCTGATGTTGTTACCATGTCATTTCAGTCTCCTCGCGTCTGTGACCCTGGAGACTTAAGGTGCAGCAGCCTGAATGGCCCCGAGGGAGAGATGTGATGCTGCCGCTGAAACCCAACCAGGGGCTTCCCTCTCATGCGGCTGCACTAACAGAAGCAGCGGGAGTAGGGATAACGTGTGGAACACGACATCCTGGTCCTTCCCTTCCTGAGGCCCGTAGTGAGCACTGTCAGGGGCAAGTGGCCTGTCCCCTGCTGTCCCAGGACCCCCAGGCATGGAGACTCAGGGAGCTTCACTCCTTCCCACTTCCAGCCTGGGGCAAGTGACCAGTGCACCCCTCCAGTCCCAGTGAGTCGTTCAGTACTCGGCTCAGCAAACAATCAGGGCCCCCTCCTGAGTGCCAGGTCTCACAGGAAACACTACACGAGATGGAGATCTGCCTCTGGGGAACCCACAGGCTGGTAGGGGAGAAACGGTAAAGCAGAGCAAGGGGCAGGGCAGGATGAGGCAGAAAGGGAGGTTTAATACATCCAAAACCTTTTTAGAAATAGGAGCCACAGAGAGTGTCACAACAGAAAGAACTGTAGGAAATCAAACTTATTTAACAACAACAGCAAAAAAGGAGTTTTAGGCCAAGTGCTAACTCTATGTGGGGAGGGGCGTTCAGGGACAGCCCGGGAAGAGGTGGCATCTGGCATGGGTTTTGAACCCAGAATGGGATTGCCCCTGCAGGCGAGTGGGAAAGGCTGCAGACAGCAGAGGAAGACGTTCGAGGCAGAGGACAGCTGGGGGTGGAGGGGGCAGTTAGGGCACTGCAGGTACCTCAGTGCTGTGCATCTCCAAGTGTGAGGTGAGCATGGAGGAAATGGAGGAAATGAGGCTGCAGGACACAGGGGCCAGATTGCAGGGCTTTGTCTTAGGCCTGGGTGTCATGGTCAGATCTGTGTTTTGTGAAGATGATACTCAGACTATAAGCAAGCCAGAGAGCAGGTCTCAGAGCATCCTCTCCCAACGAGTGGCTGGGTTCCCCTTCAGCTCAGCTGCCCTTCAGCCCTAAAGGCATGCAGATGTCCTGCCCAGAGCCCCTGTTCTCCAGATCCAGGCTCCAGACCAAACCCCCACTTTGTCACATGTCCTTTCTTCACATGTGTTCATACCTTTGGCGAGGCTGTGGCAGCTTCTTTCCCCTAGCCTTCCCTTACTTAGTTCCAAACTCTTCTTCCCCTGATGAGGGCAAGACCAGCCCACAAGGAGGCTTAGAGAGATGTCTCATGTCATCCTGGGAATCCTCCACCTAACCCAAGAAGTAGGTACTATGAGTACCCCCACTTTGCAGATGAATAAACTAAGGCCCAGAGAAGTTTACATAGCCAGTAGATTTGAGATTCAAATAGAAGTCTGACCCCAAAGCTCACGCTCTTACCATCCATTGCTAACCCAGAGGAGAATGAAGCGTAGTTTTATTTGTTCACAAAGTCTGTGAGGAAGGAAAACAAAATCTCAGGGCTGCCAGTGTGGACCCATGTGCAAGGAAAAAGGACGCAGAGATTTTGTGTGTGCGTGCTTGCTGTGTGCATGTGGGTGTGCTTGTGTATCTGTTGGCAACACTTGTAACTTGTCATTGGATCTGCCCAAAGAAGACATACTCCCCACCTGAGACAGGTACCTAAGTCACGGGCACTCACTCTCACACTTGCAAGGGGGCCATGTCCTCTGGCGAGAGGTCTGGAGACCCCGGAGGATTTGGAAAAGAGCAGTGAGGCCAGAGCCAAGCCTTTGCTGAGAAAGCTGGACCTGCCCACCATCCCTTTGTGACCCCCTCTGAGTCCCTGTAAGAATCGTGAAAACCCTGAAGCAAAAGGAGCGGCTTTGTCTTTGGATAATGTGAAGGGTAGTACTGCCCTGCCTCGCCTGCCTCCAGGCTGGGGGGTTGGGAAGGACCCTGCAGAATTGAGTGGAGGAGAGGACAGTGGGCGGAGCCCCGGGTTTCGGGAAGGAAGGATACGTGGAGCAGACTAGGCCTAGTGGGGTCCTGGGGTTGCAGCCTCCCAGGTCCAGAGTCACTTCTCTACTCCAGTGAGCAGGGCCTAGCTCTGCCCTGGCTTTTCTTTTTTGGCCCTTGGAGGAGTCCGTTCACTTGTTCTCTGGGTGCCAAAGAGCACTCAGGGATGGCTGGAGCCACAAGGGGCATTGGCTGCAGTCACTGGCCAGATTGGCTGGGGGCCCATCAGAGAGGACAGGGACCTTTCTTCTTCAGAGACAGCGTGGCCACCGCCCTCCCTGCCAGCACTTCCGAACACACTCCCCAAGTCCAGGTGAGGGAGGAAATGCACAGCCCCAGAGGAGGGCTGACCCCTCATCACAAATGGGACAGAGACCTGAACCTCTACCTCCCAGAGAAAACCCTCTTCTCACAAAGCCTGTCGGAGCCAACGACACATTTGAGCTATATAGTCTCTGTTCGTATTGAATGAAAATGGATGGACAAATTGATTTGTGGAAGTTGATTTCACAAACCCCATGTATAGGCTCCGGGCTTCTCATCCATCTCCCTCTCCAGAGGAAACTGAAAGGATCTGAGTGGCACAGATCCTGGACATAGGGATGCCTGCTAGACTTTAAAGCAGTAATCAACCCGTATGCCTCTCCCCTCCTTCCCAGTGAAGCCGAGCAGTCTGCCCCCTTTCCTGGTGGAGCAGACAGGTGTGGCTGTAAGACTAGTAACAAATGGAGAGATTCACACATCTCAGAGGCTGGCAGTAGGACATGAGCAAGACCCATTGTCCAGTCACCATGGGTGGGCCAAGGCATGCCTGAGCTGCCCAAGTCCTCAGGACCCAGGAAGACTGGTGCGTGCCCGTGTTTGTGCCCTGGAACTGAGGGCATGCCTGGGCTCCTATGCATGGGGCAGGATCAGAAACACATCGGAAGGGCAGGGACCTCCTGAGCAGAACAGGGCACCAGCCACCTTCGGCACCTGCTCCGTGACTGTCTCCCACCCACCGCTGCCCCACACTTCCCTCCCATTATTCCAGGGTCCAACTTGCAAAATGAAAGCATCTGATCACTGAGGTGTGTGAGGGGTAGGTGAGCGACTCTGTCCTGAAGGCTAGAGAGGGCAATTCTTATCCCAAGTAAGAGAATTGCTAATGGGGGGGGGGGTCTCAAACATTGTAATATTTGGGACAAGGCGTGCCTGGTACATGCACAGACCCAAGCCTGCCAAGCAGAGGTTATGTCCCATACCCTGGGCTCTCCTGGGGCCACACCCCCTCTTGGGAGAAAGTGACCCCAGGGAGCTTTAGTGAGCCCTGTGTGGGCTGAGCAGCACCAGCCTGCCCCTCACTCCCACGCCCAAGTGTCAGGTTCATAGTCCCAACCTAGCAAGGTTATCACTGCCCTTTCCTGCCGTGCTTCCTGCCCCTCCAAGGTCATGCCATGACCCTGATTGCCCAGCAGCTCCTCGATACTCCATGAGTGGAACAGGACCCTGCAACCCTGAGACCCAGCTCACAGCAGGGACAGATGGTCATTTTTGGAGGACACAGCTCCCTATCAGTGACCAGGGCCACCCATCAGGGGTAATGCCTCCTAGGAGCTCCCTGCTCAGAAGGAAGAGACCTAAGGAACACTCATGGACAAACAGTGACTGCCGGCCTCCCTCAGCCGCCACCCCCGTTTGAACCACACCCAAACATCCACGGGCAGGTGAGCTGCACAAGGCCTCTCTGTCTGGGGCCTCGCCTTCTACAGACCCTGAACTCAGACACCTGGCAAAGCCCCCGGCATGTTCCCAAGTATTCCTCTGTGGCCAAGTGGAATGGCTGTTCAGCTCTCAGTGTCTGGCATCTGGCCCCAGCGGCCTCCAGCCACTCCCTGCAGATCCTTTGCCCAGCGGCCCCCTCTGTCCCTGGGTGGCCCCTACTGGGGTGCCTGGAGGAGAAGAGCCATGGCCACAGGTCACAGGGACAGTGCTCCTCTCCAACCCTGGACAGCACCTGTGATGGTGGACGTCCTGTGTGCCTCCCCATGCAATCCTTGTGCTCCTCAGCTATGCTGCCCCACCCTGTCCCCAGGACCCTGTTCCTGGCTCAGACTCTGGCCAAGACAAGCATCTCCCAAGAAGTGCAGCCATCCTGGTCCTGTCAGACCCATCACTCACTCGGGGCCGTGGGCTCCCGTTGGCCTTCCATCTGCTAGACAGCCCTCCTCACAGGTGGTTCCACGGTTCCCAGGATCACATGTCACATGCATTTCAGTGTGTGCATGTGTGTGTGTGCATGTGTGTGTGCATATATGTGTGTGCACATCCTGAAGTCCCATCTCAGCTTGTCAGTGAGTTTGGGCTCCTCTGCTGAGGACTCGTGGGGAGGCAGGAAGGACTGGGGGCCTTGGCAGAAGGTGAGCAGCCCTACTTTGGCCTCGTAACCTCTGCAGAGTATGAAGGGCGTGAGGAGGACAGTTGGACAGTGGCATGTAGGACAAAGGCAGAGGCAGCAAAGACTTAGAGGTTGACCAGATGGCCCCTGAGGCCTGGGCCGTTCAGAATTTCTGTGGTTTCAAGTGATCACCTAATGCACTGTTTTTATACTTGACAAAGTCTCCCAAGCATGGACATCCATCCTGACAGCACAAGACCAGGTGCGTTACGTCACTTAAAGTCACACACACAGTGTATGTCTCTGGATTTGAGAAGGGGCTCTGTTCAGAGCCTCTGTTTAGAGGCACTTTCCCCCCTCAGCTTTCTGGGGCTGCCCAGGGTTGGAGGCAGGATGCCCCTTCAGGCCCCTGGTTGGATGAGCCATTCTGTGGGGAGAGAAGCCCTGGCCCTTGCTCAGGCACCTGTCCCCTGCCAGGTCATATTTGTGCTTTAAAGGCCTTGGGGGGGGGGATGGGCAGTGCCTAACCAGAGACAGTGTCGCTCTAATGGTGGCATGTCAGGTACTGTTATGTAGAACAGACTTTCCTGGGAAGGTTTCTCAACCTGTCACGTCAACTCTCCATGGGACTTGAGACATCATCCAGTTCAGTACTCTTGTTTTGCAGAAGAGGAGCCTGACGGCCAGAGAAGTCAGGGCTGCCCATCTGTCAGGGGCAGAGTGGTGGCACCCAGGTCCCTTAGCTCCCTACCCGCATAGGAGTCAGCCTCTCGCTGGGGCTAGCCTGCCCGCTTGCCAGCTACCTCCAACACCCCACTTCCAGCCACAGGTGCACCCAAGGGACCGGGCAAGACAGTTTTGGACCCTGCCCTCCCCAGGAGTGATGGGAATGCAGAAGTCGTTTCCAGCCACATGGCTGAACCCCGCCCCAGGCTGGACCCGGCTCGGTGAGACAAGCAGGGCTGGTCAGAACGGCCGAGACGGGGTGCCAAGCCGATCGCCTCTGAGAAATCTGCCTCCTGATTCTTAACGCTCTGGGTGTTTTTCCTCCGGTCACTTCTGTATTGGTGTGATTTTTGCTTCATCTTATCTGTTTCCTTCCAGGTCCAGCTTTAGGGCGCGGCTGCCAGGCCTTGGGAGCCTTTGCAATGGTTTTGTATTTCTGTAGACACCAGATATAAACATATTTATATATTTGTGTCCCTCCCCTGCTCCCCCCAGTTCACAAGCCCGATGCACACTCTACACGCAGGCCACTCTGACCTCTGACCCCGTGTTCCATGTGGCAGGAGGCCCCGCCCCGGGCCAGGTCCCAGGTCATGGCTGCTGGCTGTCTGTGGCGGAAGTCCTTGGTCGTTCCCCCTTCCCCTCCTCCCAGCTCTAACCATTCTGTCCGTCTATCTCGTCTCGTCCTGAGTTTCAAAGCAATGTCATGAAGGGCTTCCTTTCCATGCCTAAAAGGAAACAATATGTTTTTAGAAAGAGGTGGGGTTGGAGTCAGTGTTCCTGGACAGCGTGGGGCCTTCAGTCTTTGGGGCCATCAAGGGAGTCTCCGGATTGGCTGTGATCACAACCAGTTGGGAGCCTCGGTCTTGTTGGAGAACCTCCCATCGGAGGTAGACAGCCCCGGCCCGAGACCTGCCGGCCCTGTTTGGCGGAGACGCCGGGGCCAGCAGTGGGCTGAGCCGTATTGTTTCCCTTTGAGGCCCGTCCTGGTCCTCGTCCCCATCCACAGCTCATGCTTTTTGATTTGCATCTTTTTTTGCATGGACATGCCGAGTAGTGATAAGCAGGGTTTTCTGTTCTTTGGGGCGTCTCTGGTCAGACTCTTCTCTTTCAGATCCCGTGTAAGGTCGTTAGGTTCAGGTGTGTCACTGCCGTGTCCCTTGAGTCCTAAAATGAAGGGCGTGACCGAGGTGTGCAGGGAGATGTAGCCCTGTGAGGCGGCGGCGTGGCCGCGGGGTGGCAGGTAAGGACAGCCCGGTCTCTGTGCCTAGGTCGGTGCAAGACGGCAGCCAGTGCGGCCGGGAGAAGCTGGAGCTCGTCCTGTCCAACCTGCAGGCCGATGTCCTCGAGCTGCTGCTGGAGTTTGTCTACACGGGCTCCCTGGTCATCGACTCAGCCAACGCCAAGACTCTGCTGGAGGCAGCCAGCAAGTTCCAGTTCCACACCTTTTGCAAAGTCTGCGTGTCCTTTCTGGGTGAGCCCAGGGAACACCCCTGACACCTGGGGCAGGGGGAAGAGGGTAGATGTGCAGAAAATTCAAAAACAACAAGGATTTCAAGGGGAGGCTGTGTGTGCACGCCCACTTCAGGTGAAGCCGGAGTTCACAAAGCAGCTCTAAGATGATAATTCGGATAACTGTATGCAAAGAACTTTGCCCACCAGCATGACAGAGGACTCCTGTGCATCGCTTCCTGGAGCCGGGGAGGCTGCACTGTGACCCCAGGCGGCTTCATGAGGACAAGTGGGGCCGCAAGGGTTATGTGAATGGCCCGTTATTTCTTTCGTAGGGAGCCTGGGCCCTGGCCTCACATCCCTGTTCTCTAAACACTGAACAAAGGAGCCACAAACTTTTTTTCCCTTTAACTTAATACCTACACCACACCAGGTATCCACACAGGTCTAGACGTGTAAACTGTCTCTTGGACACCCAGACCTGCTGCCCAGGATGGGGACTGAGTGTCAGGGCTTCCAGCAGGCCCCCTGCGCAAGGAATGCACTTACTTTACAGTTTGGAGCTGCCCTGCTTGAGTGACAGTAGGGAGAGGGAAGAGTAAAGGCGAGAGTCACAAGAACCGGTGGCCAGTGTGTGGAGTGCAGAGAGAGAGAATCTAGGAGCTAATCCTGGAGACAAGAACAGATCAGGCGGGAACAGCCAGGGGCCTGAAATGTGACCCGAGGGGAACCGAGCAATCAAGAATGGCCAGTTTGGGGACAGAGTCCCAGAGAGCAGTTTCTAGGCTCTCGGCCTCACGTGCAAAGGTGCTGGCTCGGGTAGTAGATGGTCATCAGCTGTGACTAGTTGGCCATCAGCTGTTACTGGTTAGCCATTAGCTACTGATACAACTGCTGTGGCTAAACTAGCAAGCACGGATTGTGGATTGCGGATTGTGGATTGCAGAGAGGCAGATTGCAGTTAGCAAGTGAGGTTGGTTGGCAGGCAGAGAAGTGGACAGTGGATTGCGGATCGTGTGGATCCTGCTTCCTGTGTCTCCAACCCAGCTGCCAGCAAGAATATAGCAATATGACTCCCCTATCTATGGCTCCGTGGGTGTTCGTTTTTGGCCTCACCATGTCTTGTGTTCTTATGTGGGGAGCGGGACCATAGACCCCGCATGACACCCTGTATGACAGCCAGGAACCACAGCTGCAGAGTTAGGCTCACAAAAGTATGGATGTCCTGGGACCCAGACACTTCTAGGCTAGAATAACCGTTAGTCAGATCTCAGGAGAGTTGACCAGACTGACCTCAGGACTGAGATCAGCTGGGGTGAAGCTGAGGGCCATGGGAGATGGTAAGTGAGCACGTGTGGGGTGTTACTGCTGCCGTGACCCTAAAGTAGGAGTCTGTGACCCCACACTTATGTGCCTGTCACACTTATGGAAGACACCACAACCTCTGCAGTGCACCCCACTCCCCACCCCATGGCCCACAGGCAGTGAGGGAGCTCCGAGTCTGGTGCCAATACCTTATAATCTCGGTCCTGCTGGGGCCTGTAGGCAGCCCTGGGATAGTCAGCATCAGATGGGGTGGAGGGAACCCCAGGAAATGGATACAGGACCTGGGCTTGTAGGGACTCTGGATGCTGCAGGCAGGTCACCAGGATACACAGGGACAGATGGAGGGAATGGGTGGCAACCAGCTCGGGGCCTACAGTCAGTGGCCATGTGCTCTCGCCCCCAGAGAAGCAGCTGACGGCCAGCAACTGCCTGGGGGTGCTGGCCATGGCTGAGGCCATGCAGTGCAGTGAGCTCTACCACATGGCCAAGGCCTTCGCACTGCAGCTCTTCCCCGAGGTGGCCGCCCAGGAAGAGATCCTCAGCGTCTCCAAGGACGACTTCATCGCCTACATTTCCAACGACAGCCTCAACACCAAGGCCGAGGAGCTAGTGTACGAGACCGT
Organism: Rhinolophus sinicus; assembly: GCF_036562045.2. Classification (NCBI taxonomy): domain Eukaryota; kingdom Metazoa; phylum Chordata; class Mammalia; order Chiroptera; family Rhinolophidae; genus Rhinolophus; species Rhinolophus sinicus. The sequence continues at coordinate 15,251,244 of NC_133755.1, forward strand.
CATCAAGTGGATCAAGAAGGACCCCACATCCCGGGCGCAGGTAGGGCCCCCCCCTTTCTCCGGTGTCTGGGGCACAGTGCAGTTTGGCATCTGGAGCAAGGAGGAAGGGAGGTAGAGGACGCTGGGTCTGACCGGCCATGGGAGCGTATAGGAGCCAGCAGGCCCGGGCACAGGGAGGCTGGAACTGCTCCCGTGGGCAGCAGAGAGGTGGAGGGAGGGATGAGAGATGAGAAATCAGTCACCAGAGGCTTCTCCAGGGCTGGCATTCCACCTGCAGGAGACCCAAGCTGACCAAGAGGTCGCAGAGCGAGGTGGACAGCACAAGGGCCCTGCAGGGAAAAGTGTGTGCCTGAGCCAGCGTGCCCCTGGGGCTCCGGGGAGCTCAGACCCAGCAGGAGCAGCCCCACCCAAGCTCAGGTTATTGAGAAGGTGGAGAGCACCTGGATCAAATGCAAATCACACCGGAGATAGGAAACCACTGTGCACATGACAGGAGGGAGGTGAGTCCCTCGGAGGGGACAGCTGGAGGAATCAGAGCCAGAGTCCAGGGCAGAAGGAAAGGAGGGCAGGGTCCCCAGGAGGGGAACCTGAGTCACAGGAAACCAAGCACAGCCCAGCAGGCTCTCCAGGCCAGAAAGCACCAGCTAAAGGCCCCACTAAGAATGGGATTGCCTTGGTTCCAAGGTGTCAGGAGCCCCTGGGAGTTAGTGAAGCCACACAGGTGCCACATACTTCTGGCCACCCACACTGCTTCCCTTCTGCTCCCTCACTCCCTCTTAAGTGGGTCGGCTGCTCTGTCTCCTCCCTCAGGCCTGCCCTAATCTCACTAGGATTCCTGCAGTCATCTCTGAATGGTTTCCCTGCCTTCAGTCTTCCTCTCTCCAAGTCCATGTCTGCTCTGCAGCTTCAACACAGAGTGACAGGGTCCAGGTGCCAGTTTGAGGCAATGGGACGCCACTAAAGGGGTTTGTTAGTGTTGGGGAGACACAGGTTCTGACAGTGGTGACGTGCAAGTTTGCCGATCGATCACTGTCAGCTTTCCTGGGCCCTCCCATCTGTTCCTGAGTCCCTGCGGTGTGCACACCTGTCCCAGGACCGGGTCATCCTCCTCTGAGTCCCGCTGCAGCCTGGTGTGAAGCAGAAGCCCATGAGCGGGGTGGAGGCGGGAATGAGGTGCTGAAGAGACAAATGGAAGGTCCTCCCCAGGCTCAGCTGCAGCAGACCACCCCTCCTGGCCTTCCTGGCCTCCTCGCCTCTGGCTGACGGGAGCTCCCTTTGTCTCTGTCGAGGCTGGGTGAGCGGAGGACCCACATCCCCAAGCCAGACAGACTGGCATGATCCATGCCATGCCGTCCCACACCCCCACTTCCTTTCTTCTCGTACAAGCCACTGGGGTGGCCCTCTGTCTGACCTGAGAAGGCTCTGTGTGTCCTTGACCTTGCAGCATGCAGCAGAGCTCCTGGCGGTGGTCCGCCTCCCCTTCATCCACCCCAGCTACCTGCTCAACGTCGTGGACAATGAGGACCTCATCAAGTCGTCGGAGGCCTGTCGGGACCTGGTCAACGAGGCCAAGCGCTACCACATGCTGCCCCATGCCCGCCAGGAGATGCAGACGCCCAGGACCCGGCCCCGCCTCTCAGCAGGTATCCAGAGACATGGCCCAAAGCCCCCACATGCAGGTGCTGTGGCGTCAGCCCGACTCTGGGTGGCCCCCCCAATAGGGGCACCGGGTACCGATGCCAAGAGTGTTGGGGTGTGTCCCAAGGGTGCCCATCTGTGTCCCTGCAGGTGTGGCCGAGGTCATCGTTTTGGTTGGGGGCCGTCAGATGGTGGGGATGACTCAGCGCTCACTGGTGGCTGTCACCTGCTGGAACCCACAGAACAACAAGTGGTACCCCTTGGCCTCACTGCCTTTCTATGACCGCGAGTTCTTCAGTGTAGTGAGTGCCGGGGACAACATCTACCTCTCAGGTGAGGCCCTCAGGGCTGGGCTGGGCCTGGGCCTGGGCTTCCCAAGGGGGCCTTCCTGCACAAGTGGGGGCTGAGGAAGGCCAAGGCCCCGCCTCCTCCTCCTGCTCCCTTCCTCACTCCTGCCTGCTCTCTGGACCTCTCATGCTGCCTCCAGGTGGGATGGAGTCAGGGGTGATGCTGGCCGACGTGTGGTGCTACATGTCCCTGCTCGATAACTGGAACCTCGTCTCCAGAATGACAGTCCCCCGCTGTCGGCACAACAGCCTTGTCTACGACGGGAAGATTTACACCCTCGGGGGACTTGGTGTGTCGGGCAACGTGGACCACGTGGAGAGGTAACGGGGCCATGGTCACCACAGGGGCACCTCCGACATTCACCAAAACTCAAATCGCACTGCTTCTCCTTCCCAACACCCCCTTCCCCAAATGAGATGACTAGAGATGGGACATTTGTCAGGTGATTGTCCCAGGCTCTTCACACACAGCAAAGGGAGAGGACTGGGGATGACAGCTGCCCTGTCACTGAGATGGGGCACTCTTTTCCCGACAGCCCATTCAGGTGTCAAACAAGCTGGAGGCACGAGACCCCGTGTTGGAAAGGCACAGGATGGGCTTGGCTGGCCTGGCCTGGCAGGCAGGGAACACACTGGGACAGGAAACACCCATCCAGAGACTTGCTGGGATTTCAGGCGAAGCTGGAACCAGTGGCCCAAGTGTGTACTGTGCCGCTGGCTATGCCTCCATGTCTCTGCCAAGTGGGAGTTTACACTCCAGGGGGCTCCCTTCCTCCCTCCATCCCACACATCCCAGGAAACCTGCTTATAACACAGGGAAGGACCTCTGCACACAGGTCTGGCCAACTACCTAGAATTCTTCAGAAAAGAACATAAGCCGATGGGCCCCCAGAACCTCTCGCGTATGTCGTTGGAAATGAGCAGCACATATAGGGACCAGGTGTAGGCAGCAGAATGGGGAAGGGGGTGGTCTTCGGTGCAGTCCTGCTTTTGGAGAACGATGACTTAGGCTAAGCTGGCCCCAACTTTCAGCCTGGGAGGACGCAGCAAAGATCACCGGAGCCCTTTCCCATGTCCTTCCCACACCCTCGCCCACCACCCTGGCCCACATCAGCTGCCACAGAAAGCATATCTTCCCCTGTGACAGCTTTACGCCTGTGGAGCCACACATACCCCTCAATTTGTATTTTTCCCTTGGTGGCTAATTGGACACTTGACAAATGTTACAGCAAAGATGGTTTCAGAGTGAGGCAGGCTCGGTATGTTCACTGTGGGCTTTTAACTCCCCCAAGTGGAGCCCAGAGATAGCTCAGTAACATTTAATTGTCATATTGATTTGGAGATAATGGGGAATCCCTGTGTGATTAGAGGATGTTAATACTGCTGTTGAACCTGGGTCAACCCTAATGCTGACAGCCTTCAGTGGGGCCCACTGCACAGCCATAGTGCCCCAAGCCTTCCAGAAGCACCAGTTCCCAATCGTTTGTCATCCAATAATAAACACATAAAAAAAGGAGACACTTTCTATGTAGGAGTAAACTGAGCTAGATCTGTCATCCTGTCTTGCTTTTGTCAGCTATTTTTAATCTCCTAAAGACATTGATTACTCATTTTGCAAACTTACACTTGTTGATAAATACAGGGATTTGTTTGAGGATCAGATACACCGAGAAGGGGACGAGCTCCCCTCCCGCTGGGCCAGGGAGCCGTTCTCCAAGGCCTGGGAGCAGCTGGTACCGGCTTTCCCTGGGGGGGCCAGGCCTTCCTTCTTCCGTGAAACATCAGCTGGGCACAGAGGGAGCGAGACCATCCTGAGGCCCAGTAGATGGAGGAACAGTCCAGGACAGCAGGGCACCCTGAGCCCTTTGTCATCCCACTGGTATCTGTCAGCTGTTCTTGTAGGGATAGGACGCAGACTTGAAGACCCCTGGGTCTTGTGCGTGCAAGTGGTGGGGAGGGTGCAGGCCTCCCAAGGAGCACAGCTAAGCCCCTTTGGGCAAGTCAAGCTCGATGCCACATGGTGGCAATGATGAGAATTCAGGGTGACAGGAAGGTCAGCGTAATGGGGACAGACATCAGGGTGCTTTGTTCCCCAGGAAGCACTAATGGTACAAATTGCTCTTATATTGATAATGAATGAGATATATGATGCATTATAATTATATTACATTACTGTATTACAGGAATAGAGCAAGATTATATAATTATAGATTAAAACAACAGTGCAATAGACAAACCTGTATTATATCATTATATAAATAACTGGGTCTAATATTTTATAGCAATGTATCGCAGTAGCTGTGGTTACTGGATAAATGATAGCGGAGCGCCTCACTCCGCGGGGTCATTTGCATGTCATTAGCATATCCTTCTCAAGCAGCAAGCTCACAGATTGAGCTGACGGAAGGCTTGTGGCTTGGCAATCAGCCACCTGGAATACCAAGCTCTCGGAAAATTTGCGTTAGACGGAATGTGCCATTATACCGAAAGCCTGGAGACTAACAGGCACATAATCTTCCACTGTCTCCCAGATCTTTCTGCAGGAGCTCTTTGGATCTCTGCCATATTGGCTTCAGAAACAGATATTTGAACTTCTGACACTGTCCAAAAAGACACTTACTCCATCACCTCTTAGCCACATATCATTCGTCTGGGTTTTAATTGAATCAACCCCTGCTGCCAGATCCCAAGTCTTCACAAGCTCAGAGCTGGAGGCAGCACAGTTCCCTAACCCCCCCTCCCCCCAGAGCCAGGGGCACCAGCCAAGAGAGGTCATCTTCCTGGGTCACAGAGCTGTGACTGGGTTATGGCTCATGCTCCAAGGAGGCTCACGGGGAAAAGTGGGCCCAGTGTGCTTACCAGGGAAGGTGTGCTGGGAAAAACCCACAGCAAACCTGTGGGTGCAGCAAACCCACAGTGGAGGCCCCACGTTGGGTCCAGAGCACACACAAAAAGCAGTCAACAAGGTGATGATGGACCTGCAATGGGAGGTCCAGAGTAAGTGTTTGTGAGGGCAGCCGCAAAAACACTTGACACAGACGCTGAGAACTGAGACCCAAGCTGCCCCAGAGAGAAAGAGCTCGAGGATTCCAGTTCCTTGGCCAGTTCTACTCCTCCTGTCAGCTCCTTCCTGTCCTCGCGTCTATCCCTGTCTGGTCTGGAACTCATGTTCCATCACTTCTCCAGGTTCAAGAGGAAGGCTGAGAGAGCTAGTTTGGGCAAGATGCTGGGTGGCCTTGTGTGACTCGTCCCAGGGTTCCCAGCTGTGTGACCTCGGGCTGTGCCAGCGGTGCCGAGGGCAGAAAGCACCTGGTGCTGCTGCCTTGGTGTGGCCCCTGCCCCGGACAGGGCGCACCTTAGACCCTAGGCTCTTTTTCTCGTCTCCCAACAGGTACGACACTATCACCAACCAGTGGGAGGCCGTGGCCCCTCTGCCCAAGGCAGTACACTCTGCAGCGGCCACCGTGTGCGGTGGCAAGATCTATGTGTTTGGGGGCATGAATGAGGCTGGCCGAGCTGCGGGTGTCCTCCAATCTTATGTTCCACAGACCAACACGTGGAGCTTCATCGAGTCCCCAATGATTGGTGAGAACCAGCAGTCTCCTCAGCCCAGGGCCAGTGCAGCATCCCCACCTCATTGTTTCATTCTGTCCCAGTCGCCCAAGCCCAGAGGACTGGCTAAGGCCAATGGTTCTGCACACGCAGGGGGTTGGAGGGGGAAGCAAACCCCAGGCAAAGTGCACCTGCAGATCCCACTACCTGGACAGAGGACAACGTACTGTGTGCACCAGGTTGGCCCCGGACCTTGTCCTCAGGCCAGTGACACTGGCAGTCTTTCCAGGTCCCTGCCTCTGGGGGGCCCAATGGGGAAGAAAAGGGGAGGGAAGGCCAAGAAGCGATCCCCTGACCTGCCTGCCTTGCTCTCCCCACAGATAACAAGTACGCTCCTGCCGTCACCCTCAATGGCTTGGTATTCATCCTGGGTGGGGCTTATGCCAGAGCCACTACCATCTACGACCCGGAAAAAGGGAACATTAAGGCAGGCCCAAACATGAATCACTCTCGCCAGTTCTGCAGGTGAGGGGACCGCAGCAACTCAGCCAAGGGGGATGATGGGGGGCAGGAGGGACAACAGGAGAGGTTTGAGCACAATGAGTGACCACCGGTGATTTGTTGACCAAAGCAATTCCCAGGCCGAGAGCAGCACCCCCTGCACCAACCACAGGTATCGATACGCGTGCCAGAGCAGAGTGTGAAGCACACCCGGGCAGCCCCTGGCCCCAAAGCCCAGCCCTGTGGCTCCTGCTGACCCCATCTCAAAGCCAGAAATGAGGGACTTTTCATAGGCCCCAGGTCCTTTGAGGCCGCAGGACGGGGGAGGGTGGTGTTGTGAGGTCAGCTCTCCCCCACGACCGCCTGCCCCATCACAGACCGGAGGCAGCACCAGGCCAGAGCTGTACGATACCCTACATGGGACAAGTGGCTTTTTGAAGATTGCTCTGATGGCACGCATGATCCTGACGGCCCTTTGGAGCTGGACCCAGTGAGAGACATCAGGCACAGCTGCCCTGGAGTCTCCAAGCTAACTGGGCAGAAACACACACAGACCAGCCCCTGCAGGAAGAGCAGTAGAGTTCAGAGTGTAGCTTGGTTCCCAGTCGGCCTGGCCCTGTGATCCAGAAAAATTAATTCCCCTGGGCAGTGGGACACAGACCCTGCTCTTCTGCCCGTCCTTTCCTGGACTAAGATGAACAAGGAGGAAGAAGGGGCCACCAAACCCCGTTATCAGCATTTCCATAGCAGAGCCTTCCAGAAGACATCTCGTGCCTGTGAAGAGGTAATCAGCAAATCCTCAGTATATGAACCACAGGAAGCACTTACTGAGTGCCCACAGTTTGTGTGCCATAGCTAGAAAAGCTGTCACCTACTATCCTGTCATGTGACCTTGAATAAGGAACTTTCCCTGTCTGGGGAAGTTCTATCTATGAAACAAGCAGTTGGCTGAGACAAGGAAGATTCTACAGTTCTCTAGCCTCGCTTTCATGTCCCATACTCTCACTGGTGGCCACGTGCAGGGCAGCTCTGGCGAAACTTTCCACTGATAAAGACAGCTGGAGCTCAGCACTGCTTGTGGGGAGGACTCCCACACCTTATCTGAGACTCAAAGTGCGGCAGAAAGATTTGATGCCTGAGGGGAGAGTGAAGCTGGGTCTTGCGAGAGAAGCAGGGAAAGATATGCCACAAAGGGAGAAATATGAGGAGCCTGGATGGCGTGGAGTGATTAAGAGAGAAGGCTGGGACCTTCGGTGTCTGGTAGGAAGCCTAGACTGACGTGTTTTGTTGGAGGCTAAGAAATTCAGAACTGGGTGGACACTTTGAAAGGGTGTCTGTTCAGTGTCAGGAGATAGGCAAGAGGAAATGGCTATTCGCTGAAATGAGCGAGAAATCTGGGCTAGAAATGTGGACCTGTGTGACAGGATGGCTGAGTGGCGGTGAGGGAGGAAGTGCAGACAGGAGCAGAGTGTGGATCTCAGCAGACTGAGACAGAGGACCAAACTAAGCCAGTGACGTGGCACAGGGGAAATGCGTGGTGACTGCAGGGAGCACACTGGGCCTGACAGTCATGGGGGGCAGCAGCGCCCGGCCACAGTTACGGAACCACAGCCGGAAGCTCTGATGCTGAGCACCTCAGCAAGGGTGGAAATCACAGTCACGGGGCCGATGCTCAATGATGACTTAGCTCCTCATTATCCTGTCTGCTGTCATTCTGGTGAGTCACGTCCCCGACTTGATCTGAGCGGTAGGAAGGCTCTGTATTGGCAACATGAAACCATGCTCAATAGAGACTCAGCGAGGGGAGCCGAGAGCCTGTGCACAGAGGCTGTTCATCTCTCAGGCGTCTTTCGTCCGTCTGGCAGGTCCTGGGGCACCCAGTATAAATAAGTGTCACCCGCAGCTCAGAGGGTTAGTACAGCACGGCATCCTGATTGGCCCTGGAGGAAAGATGCTTTTCTTAGACCAGCTTGGGTCAGAGAGCAAAGAAGAGCCCTGAGATCCCATATGACTTTTGCAAAAGAGGACAGGCAGCCTGCTACAAGACAGGGTATCAGGAATCTATCTCCAGGTCCAAGGTGACAGTGCAATGTCTGATGCTCTTTGCGCTTTCCCCGACAGTGCCGTGGTGCTCGATGGCAAGATTTATGCAACTGGAGGCATCGTCAGCAGTGAGGGGCCTGCGCTGGGCAACATGGAAGCCTACGAGCCCGCCGCCAACACATGGACCCTCCTCCCCCACATGCCCTGCCCTGTGTTCAGACACGGCTGCGTGGTGATAAAGAAGTATATTCAAAGCGGCTGACAGCAGCAGAACGCCCACACGAGACTGTGGACAAGTCTGGTGAGGCAAATGCTACTCACAGTGATTGATTTTCAGCAACACCAATAAGAGGCCGACAAACACAATCAAGGCACCCACTGCGCAAACATTCAAATACTCTCTACATTGAATGTAGAAAATCATCCTCGCCTTTGGGGGAACGGGGGCTTAGCGCTCAGAGCAGCAGGGACGACCACCAGAGCGGGCGTGGCCTCTCGGCTCCTGCGGAACTTGCTCTGAACGGAGGCGCTCACTCTGCCCGGTGCAACAGAGTTTCACATATTTTTCAACTGGGAGAGAGAAGCTGTTTTTTCCTTCCTGCAGAGCAAGCGTGACCCCTGAACAACCACAGAGCGGTTATCCTGTGACAAAATTAGGCGTCAGGCTCTCTTGGAATAAGATCAAAGTGTCCTTATCACTTTGATTCCTACTTTTGTTTTTAACCAATCTACACTTCCAGTGGTCGAGAGAAAACAAGGGACAATACTGTGTGGCATGGGCCTGGGAGGCTGCTGGTCCCCACTGGGGCTGACAAGTGCGGCCACCGCCGTGCAGAGGCAAATGTGGCTGGCGCAGCACTGCAGGGGCGGCCGCAGGGGCAACTGGGGGGGAGCCGTCTGCCCTTCACAGGTTTTTCTACCATGTTTTCGCGGGAGAAGGGCAGGATGATCGTGCTAGCTTTCCCTTATCCCATATGAATTATTTAGATTTCCAAGGCATTTTCTTGATACACAAAAGGCTATTTTTAAGTACTGAGAGGAGGAGGCGCGAGAGGGAGAATGGGAATTCCCGAAGCTCTTTGTAGGTAGTGCCAGAGTGGGGCATTTGCTCTAATTTTTCTATGTGCAGAGTAGAGGATCTCTCCTGGGGAGGAGGGGTAAATGCCCCCATTTTATTTTTAGAAAAAGTGACTCCCAGACAGCCCCAGAAAAGCGGTGCCTCATGCAGGAATTGTCGGAAGAAAAAAAAAAAAAGATTCTGTTCTAGAAGGAAACACCAGTCCAGCTCCCTCCATGAGGTAAAGCTGAGGACCCAGACCGGGTAGGAATGGAAGGAAGGAGAATAAATGTCTACAAAGCACAGGAGACTATTTTTGATATTTATAGCTATATATTAAGGCACCTGCCACAAGAGCTCTCAGGATGGGTCCAGCCTTCTTAGATGAGCCACGACAGCCAGGGCCTAAGGGCACGAGCAGAATCACTCTCCTTACAGCATGTTAACCCGGGAAAGGGAAGCCAGGCGGGAGGTGACACCACCGTGGCTCAGGCGAGAAAGGCCTTCCCACTAACCCTCAGACCCTCAAACCTCACGCGGTGATCAGTTTCCATTCCAGGGCAAGACCATGCCGCCGCCACTGAGCTGTGTAGTTGAAGTTGGTACCAAATACACATTTACCGTTTTTATACCTGGGAAGTCAACTTGCTGTCATGTCACGATAAAAATCATTTATAAGGAGAAAAGGACAGGACCCGCTTTCATTGTTTCAGTATTCGATGACACAGAATTCCACTTCCAATGTCGGGCATCAGCTTCTAGCACTACAAGCGTGGCTCCCACTCGGAGAAATACTGAGCTTCGTTATGCAGTTTTTAATATTATTTATTCTTTTAAAAAGTAATAAGCACAAAACTACATACATTGTATGTCATTTAAAGTATTTATGTCAAACAGGGTGCAAGTGTGAACCCAAGGACTGGAGCACAAATTTCTAACTGCCTGGGGCAGGGCTAATGTTAGCATTGGTGTGCGTCTGCCTCCAAAGGAGGTGTTAGCGGTCAGCAGGACTCAACACAGATGGCATTGAAATTCCGTTTCTCTCCTCATCTATCACACTGGAGCAAAACTGGCTATTTCTGTGAATGATCTAAAACAGGGTTCTCTGTAATGGTATTGTACATAGTATATGTTTATTGTTCTTGTTATATTATAATAAATATATTTATAGATCTAGACTCGGAAGCCCATGTAATGTCTTTATGTGCCACTGTACATGCCACAGTGATGGGAAACCCCAGGGAAGGCCTGTTCTTCCTCATACGTCAGCTGTCTGGCCTCTGTTACAGACTGTAATGCAAGTCTTGATGATTAGAAAGAATAGGACTCCTAAGCAAGGGAACGTATAGGGCTGAAAGGAAGCCAAGAATAAAGGCCCATTAAAGGTTAAAGTTGAAAAGTACCTGCAAACACTTTGGAATTGACTGTGGGGATCTTCCTTCAGTTCTAAGTGCTCTTCTTATTAACACTTGTGCAGCTGAAAGCTTCCATATTAGCTTCCCACAGTTTAATGCCTGTGCCTGAGATCCTTTTTGGGGGGGACTGTGCCAAAGCCACGTGGCAACCCCAACTCATCAGCCTGAGAAGAAACACAACATACTTCCTCCAGGAAGAACAATGAGGTGTGATTTCTACCCTAACATTCAGTCCAGGTGGCCTCGCTGCCTTTTTCAGTCTCACCTGAGGCTGTTCTCTACCATGTCACATAGACAGACTTTGCCCTGCCAAGGGTACCCATGCAAGGCTTGCCAGGGTGAAAACGGAGAGCACCAGATAGGACTGCCCACTCTCTTGCAGGGAAAGAAGTTTAAATTAGTAGAACAAGGTAGATTTACAAGCATTCCTTAATCCCCAAATCTCCTCAAGACCTAGTGTCTCCTTGCAAGAAAATGATGTGAGAAAAGTGGGCCAGGGTAAGTGAGAGTGAGAATTCAAAGAAGTTGGCTGAGGCCTTATGATGAGGGAAACATGCACTTGCCAAATAAATACCTGGGGCCCGCCGGTGGCTCAGCTGGTTGGAGCTCCGTGCTCCTAATGCTGAGGTCGCTGGTTCGATTCCCACATGGGCCAGTAAGCTGCGTGAGCTTGCACCAAATAAATAAATATCTGCAATGATATATTCAGCAACATCAGTCCTAGGTGAAGAATGTCTGATGGATTCCGATGGTGAAGCACTGACATTATAGAAGCTGTTATAAACACCAAGGAATAGTTTTGTCAACTTCTTTTTTGTCTACTCTATTTCCCAAAATCCAAGGAAACCTGTTCTCTGGGTCTATGAAGAACCTGTGTACTTTTGACTTAGCTCTGGAGTGGTAAAAAAAAAAAAAAAAAAAATAGATTTTACCATAAAAGATGTGTGTCCACTACATTAGGAGCCCAAGTAACCATGGGAATCTCTCTTGTTGGCCTCAAGGAACTGTCCTCAGACCTGGCACGGATGATGACAAAGCTCATTGTGATGATCACAAGTGGAGAGGGATCGCTCTGTGTGTGTGTGTGTGTGTGTCTGTGTCTGTGTCTGTGTGTGCACGTGTGCACGCACCTACACATATGTGTGTACATTTTTTAAAAAACTCAGAGCCAAAATAAGAAGTCAGGAAAAGTATCTGCAGTCCATATGACACAGGATTAATATCTTCACTAAAGAGTCCATGTAATTCAATAAGAAAATGTTAAATGATTCCAACTGTTAAGTCATAACCAGACCCGACGAAGAGGAAACATTGCTAGTAAACAATCAACAACGAAGTTGAATACTGGTAGTTATTAAATAATGAAACTTAAAATAATGAGGTTACATCTTTACCTACTAAATGACCTTACCAAACCTAAAAATAAAGGGCGGGGGAGGAGGTCAAGCCCTGATGAGGAGTGGTGAAACTTTTGCGTAGCGCCAAGGGCTTTGTAAACTGAAACGGCCTTTCAGAAAGCAATGCAGCAGGTGCCGGATATCCAGAGCCTAAGGGGACCTGACCCAGGAAATGCACTTCTGGGCATCCACAAGGAAATCATACCAACGACGGGTGAGTCACAGAAGAACAACCAGCTCCCACTCATTGACGCACACTATACGTCAGACTTTCAGCGTGGAATCCTGACGATTCTAAGAGCTAGGTACTAAAGACATACAACAATACAGAAAACATTGTAAGAGAGAAAAAGCATGATTCATATTTGTATATGATCATAGTTACATAAGTTATATATATAAAGATACGTAAAATACGTATACAAAAATGACAGGTTCGCAGTCATAAAACTACTATTAATTGTACTGATGGAATTACGTATGGGCAATTTTTCTTCCCCCTTCTCCAAAATGTATATAAAGTGATGATGTTACTTTTATAATAAAGATATATATATTTTTTAAATGGGGAATGAGGGACAGAAAGTAATCTTTCCCCTATAGTCTGAGAAATTTTTGAGGATCATTTCCTACCGTCGGCACCATAAGCGATGGAGATGTTAGAAAGGGTTCAGAATAAAGTAACAAAGAATTCCACATAATCGAGAGGCTCCAAGATGGCGAAGTAGATAAACGCTGTCCCTGCCTCCTCCCGTGACCACTTTAAAATTACAACTAAATTACAGAACAATCAACCTGGAGAACCATCTGAAGTCTAGCTGAACAGAAGTTTTATAAATAAGGAAATAGAGAAGCCACATCGAAACTGTGAAAGAAAGAAAAAGAATTACATATAAGAAAATGAATGCCAGTAATAACCCAGTCTTTTTTTTTTTAACCTAAAGGCCAGGGGTGAATGAATGGATTCTATCTTTCAGTGCATGAAGATGTCCATGAAAAGAGATGAGCATCAAAACTTCTCTGTGTTCCTGGAAGGTCAAGTAAGATGAAAAGGACAACAATGAAGGAGGAAAAATTATAGTTCAACATAAGGGTACATGTATTAGTGCTGAAACTCTGGAATGAGTTACCAAGATCCTTGTGAAGGTCTTCTCTAATTAAACCTCGATAACACATTTATATAACATAATTGCACACTCTCTCATTTTATCCTCTCTGTTACCCTAAAAGGCCCAGAGCATCATCTTCACTCTTTAAGAGGCAACAGTGTCAGAAAAGTTAAGTGACTTGTGCAGTAATAGCTATGCCATACCCCAGTGTTCTCCGTACATTATCGCATTTAATCCTCCCAACAGTCCTGCAGAGGATGGGAATCCCCAGTACACAGGTGAGGCCACAGGTGAAGCAGAAACTTAGTCTGAGGCACATCGATATTCAGACCCAGTTCAGTTAGACTCCAGAGGGCCTGTGCTACATCCCACGGCCTCTCCGAGCCTGTCTGGATTTGCATGGCCTTCATGACTCCAAAACTAAGGCTTCTTCTTCCTCCCCAACCTATCTCAGAAACCAGTTGTGGGGACAGGGTTCCACAGAGCAGTTTCTGGGCTCTCGGCCTCACGTGGAAAGGTTCTGGCTCGGGTGGTGGATGGTCGTCGGCTGTGGCTAGTTGGCCATCAGCTGTTACCCGTTAGCCATTAGCCACTGATATAACTGCCGTGGTTAAGCTACCGAGCGGAGTGCAGATTGTAGATTGGGGATTGCAGGGGGTGGGGATTGCAGTTAGCAAGTGAGGTTGGTTGGCAGAGAAGCAGGTGGCAGATTGCGGATCGTGTGGCTCCTGCTTCCTGTGTCTCCAACCCAGCCGCCAGGGAGAATATAGTGGTATGATTCCCCTATCTATGGCTCCGTGGGTGTTCCTTTTTGCTCTCACCATGTCCTGCGTTCTTATGTGGGGAGTGGGACCAGAGACCCCGCATGACACCCTGCATGACAAATGGCGCAGCGAGCAGGGTACGGTGTTGACCGAAACTCTCCGAAAGGTAATGGAGTTATACATATGAAAACTCAGTTTCAGGAAGCCCGTGAGGAGCGGCGCTGGGAACAGGAGACGCAGTCTGTTTGGGAGAAATGTTACCCCTCGTTGAATTGGTGGGTTTCTCAAGCCGCCAGATGGCACGCCACCCTGTTGGCCGTGGCGGGCGTCACCTTCCTTTGGTGGTCTGCTGCTGCCGTGGGCTCCTAGAGTTCTGGGCATCTGACGCCAAACCCTCCACCCAATCGGACGCCTGGCACAGCGAGCAGGATTCCGGCCAGGTAGGAATGGTGTCTGACTCTGGGCAGGAGGACGTGTGGCCCCCACACAGTGTGTGGTACCCAGTAGCCACTGTTCTCAGAAGTTGGACCCCCGAGGAGGGGTGGGAGGACATGGATGGCTCTCCAGCAGCATGGAGGTTCTAGCTGACCGGTTGCCAGAGGAGGTGAAGGGTGCAGCCAGCTGTGTGGGCTGGATGTTTCTCACCACCTTGCGTCATCACATGAGGATGGGCTTACTGAAATAGCTCAGGTGCAGGACCAGCAGCCCCAGGGGGAGGCGCTGCAAGCTCGGGATGCCGGTTGGAGGAGGTTCTCACCGCGGTGCATCATAACTCAGAGGAAGTGCTTGCTGGAATAGCCCAGGTGCCGGACCAGGTGTCCTGGTGGGAGGCGCTGGAAGCTCCGGTCTGCCTGTTAGAGGAGGGGCCCCACTGTGGAGACTCTGAGGCAGAGGCAGACATTGGGAGTGGAGACAATGTAGCTCCCAACTCCCACTCCCGGCCCATTATGAAGCGTTGCTGCTGCAAACCCAGCCGTGACTGAGTTCACGACCTACACCCCTTACACTCCCACTGAGTTGCAGGAGCTGGGGAGGCAGTGCTGACAGCGCCCTGGAGAGCCAGTCTTGGCTTGGCTACTGCGTTTATGGGATGAGGGAGCAGACAGCATTTTCTGCTCCCCAGGCGAGATGGAAAAGCTAGCCTTCGTGACAGTGCATCCGTCCCTGCGACAAAGGTTATAGAACTGCCATAGGTTGGCCCACGACCAGGGCAACCACTCTCTAATGGCGTGGCTCACTGCTGCGGTACGCACCGTATGGGGACAGGCTGGCGAGCTGCCAGACTCTGTGAGTCAATGGCAGTCATATACAGAACTTACGCAAATCATCCGTGAAATGGGTATGAGACATGCTATGTTCAATCCTAATATGCAGGGGCCGGATGACGAGCTTTTTACAGCCAGCATGAGAGATCTGGTTTTGGATACTGCACCTGTGAGTGCTTTTGGATCCTTGGTTGACATTTTTACGCCCTATGTGGGGCGGCAGATCCATGAAGTTGCAACTGCCATGGCCACCCTGGGGGTGTTGAAAGCCGGAGGAGAAGGAAATTAAGACAGGAGGTCCACGCAGTTGAGACGGGGAAGCCCAAATCAAAAGTAAAGGGGCGAGGTCGCGGGCCTCAGAGAGTAACACGCGCACAGATGTGGCGTGATCTCGTGGCAGCAGGGGTCGATCGGACAAAGATAGACCGACAACCCAATGCACTCCTGCTGGAACTCTGGAAACAGTTGCGTCCGGAACAGCAATTCCAGAGAAGTCTAAAGGAGAAGTCTGGGAAAGTGCAACCTGTGTCCCTCCAGGACTTCATGCTGCCACTTGAGGCCGACTCCTTTCAGCTCGATTAGGGGTGGGGACAAGGTACCCGGTCAGAGGGGACGAGCAGGGACCGGAGGCCCCATGTGGAACTGTCCATACATTGGTCCCCTTCGAATGTACAGAGGATTTTGGCCCTAGTTGACACTAGCGCAGACTGCAGTCTTGTTTATGGGAACGCAGAACTGTTCCCTGGACCAGCAATCTGCATTGATGGCTACAGGGGAAAGACTGTGACTGTGAAAGCCATTTCTTTACCACTGGGTATAGGAAGGCTTCCCCCCCTCCCACCTACAAGGTTTATGTCTCCCCCATTCCAGAGTATATTCTAGGAGTGGACGTGCTACATGGCCTCAGCTTACAGACGTCGGTAGGAGAACTGCGTCTCTGGATCCGGGTGGTGAAAGCGGTGACACGCAGGCATGTCACCCTCCTCACCACCCTCCTCAAGTGTTGCCACAGCCCTGGTGCGTGGTTACAATGCGACAGTACCGCCTGCCAGGAGGGCAGGAGGAGATGGGTCATACAATATTAGAATTGGAGAAGGCACATATTGTGAGGCTGAGGCACAGTCCCTTTAACTCCCCAGTATGGCCTGTCAAAAAGCCAGATGGGACCCAGCGAATGACCCAGGGAGTTAAATAAGGTGACACCACTTTTGCACGCTGCGGTGCCTTCAATACACGATTTGATGGGTCGTCTGACTATACGCCTGGGGACATATCACTATGTAGTGGACTTGGCACATGCTTTTTTTTCCCATTGACATTGCACCTGAGTGTCAAGAGCAGTTTGCTTTTACTTGGGATGGGTGGCAGTGGACTTTTCAAGTCCTTGCGCAAGGATCCTTGCACAGCCCCACTATCTGCCACGGGCTCGTAGCCCAGGATTTGGCACAGTGGGATCACCCATCCTCTGTGACCTTGTTTCATTATGTCGATGATATTTTATTAACATCTGATTCTCTTTCAGATTTAGAGCAAGCAGCTCCCTCTCTTCTCTACCACCTGAAGTCACGCGGCTGGGCGGTGAATGAGGAAAAGGTCCAAGGCCCTGGCTTATCCGTCAAGTTTTTGGGTGTTGTGTGGTCGGGTAAGACAAAGGTCATATTTGAGGTGATTATTGACAAAACACAAGCCTTTCCCTGTCCGACCAAGGTCTCCCAACTGCAGACGTATTTGGGTCTGCTGGGGTATTGGTGGGCGTTTGTACCCCATTTAGCACAAATGGCAAGGCCCTTGTATAACATGATAAAAAAGGGGGCCTCATGGGATTGGACAGAGGCTATAGAGCAAGGCTTTGTTGCCACAAACCGGGCAGTGCAGCAGGCACAGGCTCTGCAAGTAGTAGACCCTGGTCGCCGGTTTGAACTTGATGTTCACGTAACCCAAGAGGGGTACGGATGGGGCCTCTGGCAACGGCAGGCGCATCTCCAGTCGCCAGTGGGATTTTGGTCCCCATTGTGGAAGGAGCAGAAGTCTGCTACTCTCTAATAGAGAAACAGCTGGCTGCTGTGTACGCAGCCCTAGTGGCCACAGAAGCCATCACAGGAACAGCACGGGTGTTGGTTCGAACAACCTGTCCTGTCCAGGGGTGGGTCCGTATGTGGACCCAGGAACCCAAAACGGGGGTGGCACAGACCACCACTCTCGCCAAGTGGGGTGCCTACTTGGAGCAACGTAGCACCCTTAGTTCAAGCCCTTTGCGCACAGAGCTACAACAGGTCCTGGGGCCTGTGGAGCTTGTAGCCCAGGCTGAGCCAAGCGCTCTGCCTAGTGGGAGGACTTGGAACCCTCGCCCTACAGAGAAGGACAGCCCCCAGTACCTGAGGATGCCTGGTTTACTGATGGTTCTAGCCGAGGAGCTGCAGCCATTTGGACGGCTATTAGTGTGCAGCCCAAAACAGACACCAGGCTACAGCAGAAATGGAAACATTTTGCTGCCAGCACCCACACGCTTGAAAGCAGGGGAACGGCAGCAATGGACTTGGCCCTGGCAGGTCAAAAGCCCCACTATCAGTGGTTGGGCCTGATAGCCCCATGAGGGGCCGGTTTGACTCATGATTTGCAAGTGACGCCAGGGGTAGTGTCCGAGTGGCCACCACAGTGACTGTAGTATACAGAGGTCCCAATGTAGGGATGATTTTGCGGGGAAACTATGTGCTCTTGCGATGGCCTATTATGGGGTCCCCTGTTCTGTTACATGTTGAAACTCCGCAAGGGACCCCAAGCACTGCCATAAAGGTCTGGAACCACAAATTGGGAAAGGTGCCAGTGGCAGCGACCCTCCTTTCCCAGGACAAAAAGCTGGCATGTATCCTGCCAGATGGAAGGGCTTTGCCATTGTTGGTTCCTAAGACTACTATTTCTTTCCGCCTGTAGGTGCCTATAGGCTAATACAGCACAGGGACCCTCGCGGAAGACGCTTGTCGCATAGATTGTGAGGTGAGACCCTGTAGGGGTGGAGTGTGGGGACAGGGTCCCAAAGAATAGTTTCCAGGCTCTTGGCCTCACATGGAGGGGTGCTGGCTCAGGTGGTGGATGGTTGTCGGCTGTGGCTAGTTGGCCATTAGCTGTTACTGGTTAGTCATTAGCCACTGATATAATTGCCGTTCCCCGGATTGTGGATTGGATTGTGGATTGCAGAGAGGCGGGGATTGCAGTTAGCAAGTGAGGCTGGTTGGCAGAGAAGCGGACGGTGCGTTGCAGATCGTGTGGCTCCTGATTCCTGTGTCTCCAACCCAGCCGCCAGGGAGAATATAGTGGTATGATTCCCCTGTCTATGGCTCTGTGGGTGTTCCTTTTTGGCCTCACCATGTCCTGCATTCTTATGTGGGGAGAGGGACCAGAGACCCTGCATGACACCAGTAATAAAGAGAATTCTGTAAATATGATAGACATTCAGCTCCATGTTAGACACCGTCCTTGTTAGAAACAATGTTTAAAATGCTGATCTCAGCAACACACTGGCTTCCTGCAGCTGAAGGCTTGGCTTTGCGCAGGCAACTTAGGTGTGGGGGAATGAGAATGCACTAAAACGTCAGACCACCTATTGCTGCCTCATTTGAAACCGCCCCTGTGAGCTTTCACTGTGCAACAAACTTTTAAGGAGTTCCTAACATTCTTGCCGACCACAACCCCCAGAATAGCACTGGCCCAGCTACACCATTCTCGGCCCCAAAGGGACTATCATGACCTTGGCGTCCAAGGAGGCAGAAGGTTAAAGTGTTTCTCCACCTGGGTCAAGGAGCTGACAAAACCGAGGACCCAACTGCAAGAAGTCAGCCTTTGCCACCTGATGGGACAAATAAGATAATCTAAAAATCTGTGTTCACCTTCCCAAACATATAATCTGTGTGCTCTGTTGCCCTCTATGTGACAGATTACCCAATCTCTAAGGGCAGCATGAAAAATGTTTTCAGTGGTGAAAACGTTAAAGGCAAGGTGACAACTCTGTGCACTGCTTTTGCCCTCCCTACAGGAGACTACAGAAGCAATGGTTTTCGTTACAGGGTTTTATTGGCCATGTGTACAGAATTCCTTCGTCCTCGATGAAGTAGCCACCGCTCAAGTGCAAACCTGTGCATGGGAGGGTCCAGCACAGCTGTCTCCGCAGGCTCTGGCCCCGTGACTTCTCATCCCTGTTAGTAAAAATCTGTCCCGAGGTGCTTTATTTCACCCCCTCCGTTCTCTACGTACCGTTCCAGCTCCACTGCCTTGTTTTAAGCCCTTCTCACTTTAGTTGTTGCTATAGCCTTTTGTTAATGGTTATTTTTTAAATAACAGCTTTATTGACGTATCGTTCACACATGATAAAATTCATCCTTTTAAAACGTACACTTCGGCGGTTTTAGTAGACTCAGAGTTGAGCAGCCATCACCACTATCTAACTGCGGAATATTTTAGTCACCTCAAAAAGAAGCCGTCCATTAGTAGTCACTCCCTATTTCCCCTGCCCCCAGCACATGGCAAACACTAATCTACTTTCTGTCTATGGATTTGCCTATTATGGACATTTCATAGAAATGGAATCAAACAATATGTGGTCTTTTGGTCTCTGGCTTCTTTCACTTAGCATCGTGTTCTTCAGATTCACCTATGTTGTAGCATATGTCAGTACTTCATTCCTTTTAATGGCCAAAGAATAGTCTATTGAACAGATATATTAAATGGAGATACATATAAATAAGACACATTTTGAGGATCCATTCATCAACTGATGGACATTGGGTTGTGTCCATGTTTTAACTATTATGAATGATGCTGCTATAAATATTTGTATACAAGGTCTTGAGATTAAATAAATTTGGGAAATGCTGGGTTTAACAAGATTAAACAGGTTTCTTTACTATAGGACTTACAGAGTCAAAAACAGACTAACATTCATCCTAACTTTACTAAAGTAGATGCATGAGGCAGTGTTTTTCCAGACTTATTTAGCCACAAATTGTCCCCCATCCCAAATCTAGAAAATTTTTCTCTTCTAAATTATGATACCAGCTCAAATAGTCAGGTGGGGTCCTGGAGTCAATACGTTCTGCCCCTCATCTTTGAAAGAAGCACAACAGAAAGTAAAAGTAATATTGTGAAAGACTCAGAAACAAATTCTAATTTAGAATTCCCAAAATATTTCTTAAGAAAAATTGATCTATTTTTATATGGTAGCAGAAGAAATAAGATCAGTATTCTTTAAAGTCAACAAAATCCTTTTTCTGAATACAGTAAAATGCTTCACTGCGATTTTCTAAGTCCCCAAAAGACTTTAGCATCTCCTATACTGTAATATTAAAAACTTGAAAAAACTGAAATAAACAATCGCACAATAACCACTCTACACAACTACAATACTCAACTCACACATCCAATGATAGTTGCAAAAGTGCGACCTGACATTTTCTGAAAAGACTCTTGGGCGTTTTGTACTTTATTAATTTTGAGTGACATGACAATCTTCTCAAGTCAGCTGCAGCAGAGAATAGAGAAATCAATCACTGTTCCATCGATACTTAAAATTCAAAAACTTTCATATTAATTCTAGCCTTCTCATTAAAATATCATAGTAAAAATTAAAATATTCTATTTAATATTTGTGTTAATCGTGAGAAAAAGTTTCATCAATTCCAGCTACAAAATCTTGACTGAAGAAAAAAGAAGCTTTTTAATGATCTTTTGCTCTTTTGTTTCAGTAGAGATATATTTAAGTTCAAACAATGTGGAAATTAGTGTAAAGAAACATTTCGAAGATGTAAAATTGATTTTTTACAGTGTGACAGGCAATTACTCCTTTCTTTGCTACAAACTCCATTTTAAACAATCTATTTAAAGAAATCTCTTTATTAAACTATAGTAAACTACAGAGCTGACAGCTTACTGATGTTTCCTTTAAATATGTGAAGTAATTTGAGATTCCTACCACAAATACCTTTATTTCAGTAACATATTAACTATAATGTCACTTGTGGATTGTCACATTTAAAAACAAAACAAAACATTGTTTGCAAAGTCTCGTTCAAGTACTTTGCATTCATTAAAATGTTAAAATAAAAAATTGTAATTAATTTCCAGTACTTTCTCAAGGAAAATAAGCTATAAAGAAAGTAACCATACACAATGTTTAGAAATAATGTGATCTCATATCAAAATTAATTTTGCTATGTTGCCACAGTGAGGATGTTAGAAAAGCTCCGTCCTCTATGCAGATAGCTATAAACACACGACTCGGGCTAGTCATGTCTTTTTTATGAATACTCGTTCCAAAGTTTCTTAAGCCTGTGGTTTTACTTGTGGCTCCTAAGCTCTGGTGACAATCTACAATTTTAGAGTAATGCTTACTGATTTGCATTTTGTTGAGAAATTGGCAATTCCAAAGCATTTAATAACTTACAGCGATCAAATACATTAAACCATACCCGACACGGAACCTTTTTTTTTCACCTGTATCTGTTCTACCTAAGAAATCTTCAACTCTATGCTGACAAGTCTCCAGCCAACACATCCACTCAGCCCCTCCCACTGTATTTGCTCTTAGTTTCATTACAGACATTCAGTTCCTAGGTCCTTCCATGGCCCCTCAGTTTAGTGGCCTCACTCTTGTTTCACTTCCATCCATACCCAGAAACGGAATTCCTCTCCTAAAGGTTATCTCAACAACCTGTAACATTCTGGTCCTTTAATGGGACCAACAAGGAACCTCTGCAACCTTAATTGCAATCCCAATCCAACTGTTTGCCTCCTCTGAGGCTTCACTTGAGATGTACCTGCAAGAGATAAAAACCCCACATTCACAAAGGCTGGCCCCACCCGCACCTGTGCCCTTACCTTATTCTCAGCTGTTCCTGAGAGCTCCCTTTCCGTCTGTCAGTGAAGATTCTAAAGCTTCACTTCTCCCCCTAAATATCCTACCCGGAAATACTCACTCTTAGCAGAAGAACACACCTTTTCATCAAAGTAACTGAAGTGGAGGGACGGCAGCAGGGGCGGTACAGTTTTTTTAATCTTCCTGAATTGCCCATTAAACACAGAGAAACCAGGAAAACACTCAAAGGCTCATGGATAACATCTAAAACAAAACTAAATAACAAGGAGTCTGCAGAACTCCAAACTTCAAGTGGGTAGGAACAAACCACGCACACCTACGAGAAGGTGTGGTACATACGTGAGGAAGGAGGTAGAGGAGACTCACTGGCATCTATTGGAACTAAGAGCCCCCGCAGGTATTCACTGGAAAGCTGGGATGGGGGCTGGGGGCCCAGCTGAGAAAAGCACCTGACAACAGTGCTCAGATGAGTACAGGATTCTGTGGGAAGTACAAGCCTTGGAAATTCTCAAAACTAATCAGCCAAAGCCCCCCTTTCAGGACCAAGCCCCATACTGAGACAAGACTATTAGGAACAGAGTCTAAATTGAAAAGCACAGGGACAAAAGAAAGATCCAGATTAAAAAAAAATAGGGGAGGAGAGCGAAGTCAGATTTCAGGAGGATACATTTAAACATTTCACAAAAATAACAGAAGAGAGAGCTCTAGAGCCATGAAATTCAGGCTTTCTTCTAAAAGCCAGAAAAACAGTTTCATATAAAAATGAGCAACAGAGGATGGAGGGAAAAATCCCATGTAAATATATTACAAAAAAATTTTTTTTTAAAGAAGGCCCCCTGTGGGCCTTAAGAGCCCTCCAGAAGACACACTACAAAATACATAAAATATATAAGCCACCACTTTAAAACAAGTAAAGGCTCACAGAACACTAATAGCAGAATGTAAGAACAATATAAGCCAGAATTAGAAAAACTCACAAAGGATATACAAAAACTCCGGAAAAGAATTAGAAAAAAATCATTTTAGAAATGTACACTAAACTAGAAAGAACATAAAAGTTAATTAAAAAAACAACAACAACAAAAAAAAAAACAGAAAATACCTTAAGACAAAAAGAAGGGGATAAAAAGGCAGGACATTTTTTTTAAAGTAACAAAGAAATGAAGAAACTTCTGGTTCTGGTTAAGATTGAATACGTAAACTCCACCCTCTCTTTCCAGCTGATTACAACTAAAAGTGCCGGACAAAACACATAAAGCAATTATCTAAGGGCTCTGAAAAATAAATAAAGCAGGTGAACCAGGTGGAAAACTCAAAGAATGACCCATATAGTAAGGAGTTCCCTGGTTTGCCTTTTGTCTTCTGTATCGCCCCGCTTACACTCAAGGGCAGCCAGATTCCTGGAAGAAAAGCATGCTCTCTAGACTCTGGACCCAAACCCGGGTGAACCCCAGTAAAGAATCAGCCACTCCATGGTAGCAGTGACAGTGATAGCAGGCATATCCCTAAAGATTCTTTTCTCTCTTTTGAGCCAAACCACCAGGAAAGGGAGTTTTTGGGAGCCTGAGTGTGTGTGAAAAGATCACAAAGAGTCGGGAGCTGGAGGAAAAAGTCCTTTAATTATGGTAGGAAATCCTGAGCTGCACAAGCACAGAATTGACCAGGATCAACAGAGCAAAAAGCCTTTGCGATCCAAACTACGGTGCAGACCACCCTCATCTCCTGCTAGACTGGTCCTTGGATGGTGCACACGGGGAGCTGAAGTAGTTTCCTATTGCTGCTGTGAACTCAGTGGCTTAGCACAGCACAAATGTATTATCTTATGGTTCTGGAGGTCGCAAGTCTACAGTGGGTCTTAGGAGCTATAATCACGGTGTCAGCAGGTCAGGAGGTCTCGGGAAGGATCTGTTTCCATGCCTTTTCCAGCTCCTAGAGGCTGCCTGTACTCCTGGGCTCATGGCCCCTTCTTCCGTCTTCAAAGGGTATCACTCCAACCTCTGCCTTCATCATCACATCTCCTTTTCCTGACTTTGATCATCCTGCCTCTCTCTTCTAAGTATCCTTGCAATTACACTGGGCCTACTCAGATAATCCAGGATCATCTCCCTACAAAACCTACAAAAAAGTTACTTTTTCAAAAGCAATGTGCAAAGGAATATCTAGAATAACTCCCTTTTGTGTGAGAAAAAAAAGGCAGGAAATAAGAAAATACACATGCAACTGTTTTTGCTTAGCAAAAAATACACCAAAGAAAAACTAGTGAGACTGATTACCTTCCACAGTGGAAGGGTTGAGGACCACGACACTTTTCTAGGTTCTTAACTATTTTGAAAAACAATGACTTTTGTAAGTATGTTACTGTTTTATGTACTAAAAACAACCACAATAACAACAAAAACACGGGTGGGAGGGACCTTAAAATTGAACACACACACAAAAAACAAAAGAACCTAACTATAGTTATTTCAAAGAAAAACACTGCCAGAATAAATGGGGGTAGAGAAGATTAGCCCAAGTAACTTTTAAACACACTATTTATACTGTCTGCCATCACATTAAAGACAAAAAGCAGTATAAATAAAATGTGAACTTTTAGTAAGTTTGTTTTTTTCACTGGTATGGGTTAACTTTTATTTAACTGCTTTTTATATAATTGCAAATTCAGAAAATAAATACATACATTCAGAATAATGGGAGCCATCATTCTCCTTGTTTGAGAGGAAGTTACACACTGTATATGGAAAGATGAAAGGCTAGGACGAAAGAAAATAAAATGATGGGAAAAGTCATACCATGAAAATACTAATAAAAAGAACTGAAGTCGCTATAATAATAACAGAAAAAGTAGATTCTGAACAAGGACAATTACCAGACATAAAGTGGGCTATTACATAATGACAAAACGTTCTATTCACCAAAAGACACAACAATCCTAAATGTGTATACAACCAACAATAGAGCTTCAAGACACAGAAGCAAAACCTGACAGAACTAAATGGAGAAACAGAGAAATCCGCAGTTATGCTTGGGGAGTTCAACACTCCTCTCTTAGTAATTGACACAAGTAGACAGAAAATCAGCAAGGATATAAAAGACCTGAACAATATTATATATAGAACCCTCCACCCAACGAGAACAGAATACACTTTTATTTTCAGGTTGATATAAAACATTAACTGAGATAGATCATATGCTACGTAACAAAACAAACCAGAATAAAATTAAAAGAATTAAAATCATAGAGTATGTTCATTGGCCACAACAGAATTAAGTGAGAAATCAATAACACAAAATCTGAGAAATCCTAAATATTTGAAAATTAAACAATACATATTTAAATAATCCAGGAGTCAAAGAGGAAGTTTCAAGGTAAAGTAGAAAACATTTTGAAATGGATGAAAAGGAAAATAACATGTCAAAATGTGTGAGATGCAGCTAGCAAAAGCAGTGCTTATAAATTTTTAACATTGTTTATATTAGAAAAGACAAAAGTCTCAAGTAACCTAACCTTTCAGTTTAAGAAACTAAGCACAAAACAAGTAAAAAGAAGGAAATCAATTTAAGAGCAGAAATCAAAAAACTGAAAAGCATAAACAGCAAAAAACAGGGGGGAAAAATCCATGAAACCAAAAACTAGTTTTTTTGAAAAGATGAATAAAAACAGACTGATCAAGAAAAAGAAGACAAGACACACATGGCCAATATCAGCAATAAAATGGGGGATACCACTACAGAGAGAACAGATTAAAAGCTAACAAAGACTAGTTACCTTTGTGGCAAAAGTACTCAGAGGCCAACTTGAAAAGGTTCCCACTGGCCAGAGATGGGACTGTTTTAGCAGCAACAAGCATAATAATGGCAACGCAATGCATTGAAATATATAAAATATGTTTAAATCTATGAAATAATAGTGATACCAAGAAAACTCATTCATCACTTCTGGAGAGGGAGATCATTCATTTTTAAACTTGGTTAATAAAAGTAAAGAATCAAGCATTAATACTACCTTTCCTACATGACTTGCTCTACTGAGTAACCAGGTAATAGACAAGGCAGTAACAAATGAGTAGGAGTGATTTCATTAGAACTCACCCGTTTGCAAACTCTAATGAATTAAGATATCTCGGTATTGAGTATCAATCACTGCTGACATCACAGAAAGGATAACCAGACACTAATGGTTCCTCACCGAAGAACACATCCTCATTTATGAAGCAGCCTTCCAAAAAATAATGAAATAAAAACCAGAATCTGATTAAGCCTCTCGATCAGTGCTGTCAAAAAGAAACATAACACAAGCCACATATGTATTTAAGTTTCCTAGTAACCACATTACAAAGACTAAAAAGGAACTAGGTGGACCTCACTTTTAAATAGATTTAATTTAACCCAACAGATCAAAGATATTATCATTTCAATACACAACCAACATAAATACTACTAATGAGATCTTCCGCATTATTTTTTGTAATAAATCTCTAAAATAAGTGGGCATTTGACACTTACAGCACATCTCACTTTGGACTATGCACATTTCAAGTGCTCAGTAGCCACGTGTGGCCAGTGGCTACTGTATTAGACAGCACAGCTCTAGAGCCAAGTATGAGAAATACAGACAATAAGTGCACATGTTCACCTCACCACAGGGATTCCATCAGCAAAATCCGGATGGGGAAATTCAAAAGGTCAAAACCTGGTTTCTTCAACAAGTGAACAGCACGGAAAAAGAGAGATTGAGGAGAAATCTGTAGATTAAGAGGCTGAAAAGACAAAGGAGAAAAAAGGCAGGAAAAATTTAAAGGCAGTGTTTAGAAATGGACAGAGGTGATAAAACTATGAGAAAAGCGAAAACGTCATTCCCATAAATGTTAGTAGTTCCCATTTGGGGAGAAAAAAGGGGTTTTAATTGGAATGAAGCACATGGAGAGCATCTGGATTGCCGGACAAAGTGTTATTTTCTTTGACTGGGTAGTAGTTAGTCATGATATGTTTGCTTTAAGCAGTTTTACAATAAAGAGGTATAAATTCAGTAAGTAAATATTTAATGGAAAAGTTTGGTATAAGCTGGTTATTCATTTCTTAACCTTCACAAATAGCACACCCCACTCTCCCAGGCTTTAGATACAGTTCTCTACAGGTCTGCTGGGTCTGGATGTCAGAATGTCTCACACCACCTTCACTCCAGGTTTGCTGCTGTCTCCTGTTCACTCTCAGTGAATGGCACTACTCATCTGCGTGATCACCCAGGCAGAAGGAGCCGGAGAGCAATTCCAGGCTCCTCCTTTACCCTCACCCCCAAGTCCAATCCCTGAGTCCTAATGATTTCACCTTTACATTTTTGAGAAACTGTCTCTTTCTCACCATCCCTTCCACAGCTTCCCAAGTTTGGGCCTATAGCCTCTCTCACCTGGAATATAAGACAGGCATGTATTGTTCACTTGTTAACTTCTAACAGTAATTTTTTCTTTACTTTGCTTTATAATAAAGCAAATTAGAAATGCCCATAATTTGCCTCTGTTTCGATGCCTTTGTTATACTATTCCCTCTGCCTGGAATGTTCTTCTCCAATTTTTTACTACATTCCTTCATGTTTTGAGATATTTAAGATGTTTAAGATATCATAGCCACCAGAGAAACCTTTCATGAATTCCTAGGTGGGTTATCTATGCTTCTCCATCTATGCTCCAACAGCACCTCAGCGTTTTCATTGCACTTACCTAATTAAAAATTATTTCTTTTCACATGTCTTCTACTGAATAGTTATTTCCAAGGGCAGGGACAGTTTTACTTAGCTTTGTAACTGCACTGCCTAATATATACTGGGCATATAACAGGTAGTCAACATTACCTTGTTGAAAGGAAGTAGTTATTTTCTAGTTCATATATTCCTGTCAAATTAATATTTCTAAAATTCCATTCTCATCATGTCATGGTGCTGTTAAAAAACATTCAAAGGTTGTCATATAATGAAATAAAAATATCTTTAGTCTGGTCTTTTACCACAAGACCCCAAACTACGTATACAGCTTTATCTTCCACCATACTTTCTTATCGATATCATTGATTCTAAACTACTCAGTCTTCCAAACCAACTTTTTGACCCCATATCTCCCCAAACCATTACAATCCATAAAAATGTTGACCTTTTAAATTCAATACTTACATACATAGCAACTCCCTAGCAATTAACCCATAATACTGCATGATGTTAAAAGAACAAAAAAATTGTTGTAATGGATACCTGAATGGAATGGTCACACTCCTAAAATTTGTGTATCTCCAGCAGATAAACAGTAGGGGAAAGGCCAAAATAACTTTTTAACTTATAAAAGACATCATATATGTAAGGAAAACACTAAACTTTTTTCTGTTTTACTCACCTTTTTTTCTCCAGTCCAGCCTTCCTTCATCTTTCTTGGCTTGAAGCTCATTAGGACGAGGAAGAAAGAATTAGGACTCCTTTCCCTGAAAGTATGTTTCCTCTGTTAATCAAAACACTAACCGGAAAAAAGTTCTAGCCAGAATTCCAGAAAGAAATAGAAATTCCAGGAAGAAAATCAGGTGTTTTATGACTTTTGCTGTATGACCTTTCAGACCTGCCCCTTTAGCCATTTAATGGTCAGAACCATTAACCCAAGTGGTCCTATACAGACCAATTGTTTCTGTTTCTAGAACCAGAGGTGCTGTCAATGAAACACAGTTGGCATTAACAGAAGTCAAAGAAAAGAGAAAGCCTGACTACATCATCTCCAGGAACTCTGAAAATGACTGCTGCTCCTAAAGTGGGGGTGGTGGGGAGCCATCAATGCAAAATCTTCCCAAAAAACACTTCAATTTCTTCTGCGTTATTGCATCTAATATACTGGCCTAATGAACGGAACACGAGGTTAGGAGGGCAAAGATGGAAGCAAACAAAAGGAATGCATATGAATACTTTTTTTTTAAATCTCAAAATCATTTGTAAAAATAAACTAAAAATGAAGGCATTCCTCTTAGAGACATTTACTGGGATAACCAACCAAACTACAAAGTTTCAGGTCAGTTCTTAAAAGAATGATGTTAAAGTAGATAACATTTATTCAACTTTGTATTTATTAGTACTAATCTATACAACTCTGTCAGGTGGTCTGGCCGGATGGCCTCATGGTCTCATAAGGGAACCCGCAATATTACTCTCTTTAGCTTTTCTCCTGTTGGGGTGATGGTTATTTCCCAGAGAAGGCTCTGCTGCTCTGCCATCTGGAGATTCTTGCCCTATGTTCTATAAAAGCAGCTTTTTAGTCTCCACTCTTAAATATGAGCAGATAGCAAAGAATTACCAACCATTTGGGGAAAAGCTGTAATACTACACAGGGGCCAAAACAAATAGGAAAAGCAACTTAAAGGTCGGATTCTATGCAGGAAGAAGAAAAACTAAGAAAGAAAAATTAATTACTAATATCCTCAGAGAGATGAGCTGATTTTGCATCCATGAAACGAGAACAAAATGATACTTTAAACATCAAGAGAATGAACATAGCTCTTGAAAGTTAATTACAAAAATAAAAATTGGGAAGAAAATAGAATTTAGAGAACAGTCTAGGAGGGCCAACATCTGAATTAACAGTGGTTCTAGAAATAGAGAACAAAGAAAAAGTGAGCAAATCATAAAGAAATAACTTAAGAAATTTTCTCAGAACTCACGGACATGAGCTCCAGAGTGGAGGGGCTCAGAGTCTAACACTGACCCCTCCACCAGATATGTCTGTGAAATTCCAGAACGTGTCTGTGAAATTTCCACCAGGGCAAAAATGAAGATTCCAAAGCTTTAGGAAAACTAAATCTGGAAAATGGGCCAGGATCCAGAATAGCACTGGACTTGTCAATAGCAACATGGGATATAAACGACAATAAGAGAAAGGCCAAGAATGCTAGTGAAGGAAGGTCCCAAGAAAACGGCTAGGCAAGACCTAAATACACACCAAGCAAAACTGAAAAAAGTGAAAATGCTCTGGGAGAAATTTTCTCAAGATGAAATGCTAGAATACCTTATATGTTTGAAGGAACTAAGAAGACAGTTGGAATGCTGGGGATGAATGTAAGGACAAACTAGCAATTAGTACATAGAACACTAGGCAAATAACAAAGACTCTTTAACAAAAAAGTGTACAGAAAAGGAAAACTAATCACAGTATACTAAATACCTCAGCTGTCAACAGTTTTTACATACAATATTGAATAATGATCTAATGAAAATTATAACCAACTGGGAGGATGAGAAAACAAGACGGGTGGGTGGGTGTGTGTTGGGGACAGGTCTGATTTATCTCTTCCATGGTAGGAAATCAAAGGATAATGGCAAAAACTGGAAAATAAAACAAGTAGCCATGTAAGAATATTATGTAGAGATACACAGACTCACACTAAAATAATCAGTTACAGGTGTAGAAAACAATTGGTTCTGAGGCAAAGCATGTATTTCCAACTTAAAAATATATCTAAATTTTAAAGCCAGATGTGAAAAGTTCATCCCACTTAGGCCCATTTTTTAAACTCCCAAACCATTTCTATGGATACAAATATAATAGTTGTAATAATCAGCGTAGAAATGACTACGACTTACTGGGCACCTACTATGTGTCTGGCCTGTTCTAACTGCTTTTCTGGTGTTCACTCAAATACATATTCCTCACAATAACCACCGGGGGCCTGCTACTATCATTATCCCCCGTCTTACAGATAAACGGATGTACAGAAAGGTGAATTAGCTTGCTGCATGTCACACAGCCAAGAAGGTACAAAACCAGGAGTCCAACTCAGTCTGGTTCAGCACCCAGATTATTACCTTCTCTAGTAATGGATTAAAAACACAGACAGGAAAGTGTTCATCAGTCATCAGAGCGGATGCCTCTGGGGAAGAAAGAAAAGGAACGGGACTGGGGAGGGGTGGAAAGAGAACTTAAAGCTTACCTAGAATTTTTTTTTTCTTTAAAGAAAGAACTATGAAAAACTGCTCCAGATGGTGGGAACATGCCATTGTAGTATTCTATAGTTTTTTAAAAAAACAAAACAAAACTGTTTAATTGGGGAGAAAAACCTGAACAAGGGCAAATGAATTTATTAACCTTAATGACAGATCAGTTAAGAATCCACACAAGACAGAATCCCAGCTACCGCTCATTAGCTGTATAACCTTGGGCAAGCTGCTTCACCAACTCTATTTCAGCTTCCCCTCCCCTTGAGTGGGACAACCAACAGTACTTATCTCACAGAGATGCTGTGATAATTAAATGGTTAATTCTTCAAGCAGTACCTCGCACTCAGAAGTTGGCTGCTACTATTCCTATTACAGCACTTGTTTAACATCTTGTTTCTTCTTTGCCCGCTGAATTGTAAGCTCCAAGAGAACCAGCTGTAACTTTACTGCCAAGAACTGTGCTTGGCAAGTGGTGACCTGAGGGCATGCGGAGCTGCTGTCCTTTCCCCGGAAGTTGTCAAGCCTTTTCTGTCAAGCCTTTTCACTTCCGGGTCTATGCTGCTGTTGTTCCTTCTGCCCGGAAGGCCTTTCCCATCTTGGTGCTTCAGCTCAGGCATCAGATTTCCCAGGAAGCGTTCCCTGAGGTGGGGCTACGTGCTCCTCTCTGGACACCTGGAGTGCCTCATGCATAACTCAACTGTGACACTTGTCATATTATATTGAATGATGTCTGTGTACTCCCACATTATACTCAATGTTTCTGTGTCCCCATATTACACTGAAAATGTTCATGTCTGTATACCCTCACATGCTGAGTTTTGTGTATCCCCACATTATACTGAATGATGTTTGTGTGTCTGTCTACCCTCACAATAAGCAGTCAAGAACAGTGATTAGGAGCCAGACTACCTGTATTTGAATCCTAGCTGTGTGACCTTGGACAAATTACTGTTTCTTGGGCTCTGAAATGGGGGTAATAATAACACCTATCTCTTAAGGTTTTCACAGGATTAAAAAAGTATTTGTCTTTGTCTTTGTAAAGCACTCAGAACAGTCCCCAGCACCTAATAAATGTGATATGTGAGGTATGATCAAAAGATACGGTGACTGTTTAAATAAAAAACAATTTATTACAGTAAAAAACACATTGCCATTAAATCCCCCTCAAAATACTCCCCTCACTTTGAACACATGTATCCCATCGTTCTTGCCACTTTCTGAAGCAGTTCTGGAAGTCCTTTCATGAGTATCTTGACTTCACCCTCCATCATGACAACACTGCATGTCACACATCGCTTCTGGCACAGCAATCTCTTGTCAAATAACATTACGGTGTGTCCTCGTCTACCTATTCACCGGATCCGGCACCATGTGACTGCTGGCTCTCCCCTAAAGTCAAAATGACCATGAAAGGAAAACGTTTTGAATCGATTCAGGACATCAAGGCAGCCACCACAGTGCAACTAAAGACACTCATGAAAGAAGACTTCCAAAACGGCTTCAGAAAGTGGCAAGGATGGGATTTCTGTGCTTGAAGCGAGGGGGAGTATTCTAAGAGGGATAAATGGCAATGTGTCTTTTACTGCAATAAACCTTCACCGTATTGTGATCAAACCCCGTATGTTAAATTATATTACAAAAAACTCAACATAGACCCAGTGCCATGGCCAGGGGTACATTCCCTCAAATCACTGACTGTTCCACTGGTCCAAACAAAAGGATCAGTGAGTGCCCAAACTACGTCAGCTACAATAAAGATGGAGAAGGGGTGGTGAATATGAAACGTGTAGGGGGAGGAAAAACATCAACAGAACATGCTAAGATTTGAACAAATCAAGATAAAGATATTCCAGAATAACTGGTATGAATAGGTGATAGGATGTAATATATAGGTCACACACACACACACACAAAAAAAAAAACCCCAAAAAATAGTTCTGATAAAGTGGGGTTAGACTTTAGAAGAGCCAGATAGAGGGAAAGGGCAAAAAAAATGCCAACTCTCTATGAAAACTTACCTCATTTTCCCCCTTCCTAAACAGAATAAATCGGTTCCTTCTTAGAACTCTGAACCGCAGCATGTTCCTTGTTACAGCCCTTATCCCACTGGATCATTACACACCAACCTCCCCTAGCCGACTACGAGCTGCTTACAGAGAGAATACGTCACCTGTGTTATCACATATGCCTAGCGTAGTGACTAGGACAAAGACCAACTGTGTGGGTAACAGGGAATTTATATAGTTTTAGAAGCCAATAGGTAACTTTGCAGGTGTTAGGGCATAGGGATAACATGAAGTAGATATTCAAAGATTAGCCTCTCACTTGACTGGAATTTTGAGTCCAATGGAAACTAAAACTGGGAAAATAAACCCAACCTAGAAGGTTACAGCCCTAGAAAAGTTAATTGAGATTCAAATGCAACTATAAACTCCTTACTGAAACATTCAGATGCAATTTTTTCAAACGTTTCCTGGGTTTATCATCACCAGTCTTCTGATACACAGGCAGACCTTGTTTTACTGCGCTTTGATTCACAGCACTTGGCAGATATTACATTTTTTATAAATTAAAGGTAAGACCTTCCACTAGCAAAAAGATTACAACCCACGGAATGCTCAATGATGGTTAGAATTTTTTAGCAATAAAGTATTTTTACATTAAGGTGTGCATATTGTGTTTTTAGACATAATGCTATTGCACGTTTAACAGACTACAGTGTACAACGTGTAAACGTAACTTGTGTGTGCACGTGACTCGCTTTATTGTGATACTGGCTTTACTGTGGTGGTCTGGAAGGGAACCGCAGCATCTCCAAGGTATGCCTGGATATACACGGGCAAAAGTAAAAATTATACCATCTGCGAAAATCAAGAAAAGCCAAGTCTTACTCAAATTCAACCAGGTCCGTTTCACTGTGATTCAAAAAATAAAAGTAAAAATTTATATCAAGGAATATTAGTACATTAATCTTGGGACATGAAAAAGAGACAGAAGAAACATGGGCAATCTAAAAGCCAGGAACATTCTAGTCACTTAAAGTAACAAGCCCTTGAAAATTCTGGTACGAAATCTCTCTCCATATTTAAATTCTTTGTACTGCTCAAAGTCTGCTGATAAACTACATGATGATGAAAGGGAAAACACTGTAAAATAAGTAAACCACACTACCTGATCGTCTTACTGTAGCACAGCCTTGCAATTAGAAAAACAAATTTCAGAAGTAATCCATTTGCTTCTGTACAATATATTTTAGACAATCTTCAACTGAAATTAAAATCATACTTCCTCAACACAAAATCTTTCAGCTAAAAAATACTGAGGGCTACTAAAATCTAAAGGAAACATAACAAGTCTTTTTGGATGTTTAATAAACATCAGTATGTCCTAGCTGCAAAATATATGAATTAAGCTAGGAAAGTAACATTGTATTTGCAGCCAACAGTAATCATAATTAAGCTAAAGAAAGACATGTTTTTCTTGTCATCTTTATTCAAGTATTTCACAGCAGTTATATTACAAATTACAGTAAATGTTCAAAATTCCAGAATTCAAAAATTAAATAATTTACTTCAAACTAATGTAAAATGAAGTCAAATGCAAAACATCAATTTAACACAATTCTAAATTAAACTACAAACCCAAAATAGACCATAGTTGATGAAGTTTACTTAAATCTACAAAGTAGACGTACATGACTGAAACCAAAGAGGACTCCCAAAGTCTAAATAATCGAATGTACAAAATACAAAAGATGCAGGTACAAGCCCAAATTCAAGCTTACAACGTGATTACAAATAATAATTATAATAACAATGGCATTCAGCTACGGGACCTGACACTGACAATACCTACTTGAATAGCACCATAGCTGAACCAACTTAATCAAAAAGTGGGAAGATATAACCACCCACTCCCTAAAAATAAAATCCAGTAAACCTACAAATACATTGGCATATGAGAAAAATCAAGTCATGAAAGGACATAAAAACAAAACAAAAAAATTAATCACAGGTGAGATTCAAGCTCAAAAACACAATTAACTCCACAGCCATCACTTTCAATCCTAGTGCGGTTCCATCATCTTCAAAAAGCTCCCATGGTCCCCACAGCTGAGCATTAACTATTGTTGGGCTGTGCTGCGATATATATTTTACTGATCTGAGAGCAAGGTTTTACACAGGAGCTCATCATTTATAATGCTCACAATAGGAAATAAGAACAGAGGTCAATTTGTACATAGTTTTGCCAATGCTATACAGCAAAAATTAAGAACTTACAGAAAGGTAAACAAAATTGAGTCCACTTGGATAATTTCACAAGCTGCTTTAAACTATAGAACCACCAGATATCTGTAAAGTAAGCACAATGTGTATAGTGTGTTTCTTTTGTGGGGGGAAAGGGGCTGGAGGAGTTGGTACAGTTTCAGCTCATTTTTCTCCCCTTGGCATTAGATTGGCTTTCTCTTTAAGACCTAAACTGTTCAAAGTGGCAGTTCCTATCATACTGAGATTGCCTCCTATTTCTCCATCTATATCAAGATTAAAATTAAAAAAAAAACTTGATCTTTTGGAAGCATTTTAATGCTGAACATAAATAAATTTTCTTTGTCAAACTCACTGATGGCTAAAATCTTAACTTGTACAAATTTAGTAACCTACTAAGAACATGTGCGTTTTTATTTTTCCTTTCACAAGTGCTGCTGTTACTTGAACAGAATGCTTCTGACTTAGAGTAACTGGAATAAATATTTAAAAAAAAATAGTGCAGCAAGAACCTGAGACTTGCAAAAAACCCTTTTACCAGAAACTTGCTACAAAAAATCTGCTACATCTTATTTCTTCATCAAATCTTTAAATTCTGTAACAATTTCCATCAAAATACAAAATGCTAATGTATTAGACAGCAAAATAGCCTGAACTGGTATGATGGTAATAAATACTAAAGAAAGCATGAAAATCCTCCCAATAATCAAATTCGAGGTTTCAAATAACCTCCCCTTTAAAATGGTTCATCGTTAATCGCACTTGCCCACCTTAAAAATACAGTGTGTCTACATGGGTAGCATCTTGAATTACGTGACTAACTGAGTATCATGAAGATTTTAGACTAGGTATAAAGAAAACAAGTGGCGTTTTTCAAAAAATAAGCTAGAATTAGAAGGCGTAAAATGTCAGTGGAAATGCAAAGCACTTAGGATTACTGCAGCAGCCTATGGCCGCCGTGTGCTTTCTGCGCTGGCACCCAGCACACGACCAACAGCCAGAGACAGGAGACAAGTACCTTAGCTTCAGCATGTAAACGGTGGCAAAGTGATTACAGGACTCTGTAAACACTGTTGGTAACTAAAATACAAAAAGCTGAGGTAGCTCAGTATCTCTGCAGTAGTCCAAGACCATTCGCTCTAATAAAACCCAAACTACATGTGTTGC
The DNA here is from genome assembly GCF_036562045.2 of Rhinolophus sinicus. NCBI lineage: Eukaryota > Metazoa > Chordata > Mammalia > Chiroptera > Rhinolophidae > Rhinolophus > Rhinolophus sinicus. The sequence goes on from NC_133755.1 coordinate 15,287,585, forward strand.
ATATATTGGAAAGACACACCTGCAGCTAACAGCTAGAATGAGTGAAAATATCAAGCCAACTTGTCAAAATTTTCTACTTTTTTGTTTAAAAATTATCTGATAAAAAAATGTCACTGCACTCCCTTTGCCTCTTTGCAACTGCCTAGATTGTGTCTCCAAATTTGTTGAAAGTTTTGTAAAACTAGTAACCCATAATTAATTATAGGTAAGTACAACTCACAGAAATCACTCAACAAGATCGAAAATGGGTTTCAATCAAAATGAATAGTTGTGAAGGTTAAGCTTATGGTAAGGGATTTAAACATTAATACTGTTATTCAAGTACCATACCAGAGCTCACTTGCAACTATGCATATAGAAAATGAATTTTATAGAGCTTCTGAAATATTTCTCTTTTCTGTCCATTTGGCAAGTTCTGGCTTTAAAATAAAACAGTAACAATTTATTATACATGAATCATTTTTCTCTGGGAACTCAAACATGAATAACTATTAAATTGCCACTGACAGAAGAAAAAATGGCCACTATCTACCTATTTTCTGGTCATCATTGTCAGCAATACCAAAAAGTGTGTGGGTTTTTTTGGTGGACTGTGGATTATTTTTTGTTGTTTTATTAGGTGTTTCTTAAACAGAAACAGACCATACAGGAAAACTTACATGTTAGTATATTATGTGGCTTAACGAGTGTCTTGATTGAATTTTGAAAACAAGACAGGCATTTTATACCAAAACACTGGTTGCCTCTTAATGACAGAATATCAAAACTTATTTTCAAGGTTGTGACCAAGGAAAACATTCTAATTCGTTTGCTACAAATAAGCCCATCCTTTTGTTTAGCCTTATCTTTCTCAAATGAATAAAAAGGCACATTAAAGGCAGTTCTAAAGAGCCTAATCTAATTTCATCCAGTTTCTTCAGTTTCCCACCAGAATATACCATAGCCAACTCTTAAACAGGTTTCAGTCCATTACCCAGAGGAAAAAATAGAAACAAATATGATAAAAGGGGGTAGAAAGAAGAAAAAGTAAGAATAGGTTGCCCGCTGTTTAAACAATTCAACACAGTTAGAACTGCCCATCCAGTTTCTCGTGTTTGCTGGTCTGCTCCCTAGGACAGAAGTCTCCTGAAAAGAGGAGCAGAAGCGAGAGCAGTTTCTGTAGCACCAAAATCTCCAATCTGTGGGGTTGTATTTTTTATTTGTGGAAAATACAACATGTTTCTGAAGTTCTGTTTGGTTCTTGTAGGCTGGTTGGTTTCAGGTACCTGAGACAATAGCACCAAATTCAACAGAGAGAAAGAATGAGTGAGAGAGCACTTTACACCAAGGCTCTGCACGTAATTGGTGCAATTTGAAATTGAATGGCTCAGAAGACTGCTCTGTCAGGAGCAGATTGGAGAGGATAAACCACTCATCTCGAAAAGTTCATAGGAATGTCTCAAACATATGAACTGTTCTTTCCATCTCCTATAAGGGAAAAAAAAAAGTACATATTGTCTATTAAAGGAAAGACAAGAGTATTATGGGAAAATTCACTTTATATTAACTTTCAGAGAATTTTAGATACAAGTTAAGCTTTAAATAGTTTCCTGATTATAATACCATAGCTGCTCAGTAAGACAGTCTGTCCTAGACACTTCCAAATGCCTCCTATTTTATATTTAAGCTTCTGAAGATGATGCTAATAACACTCAATGAGTACTTAGTATGCCAGGTAATTGTACTAAGAAATTTATATACATAAGCAACTTGCCAGATAATAAATAGAAGAATTTGAATGCATGTGGCCTCATCCCAGAGTCTAAGCTCTTCATTATTCACTACATTCGACTAACTTCCAAAGCAAAAGGAATGTATTCAGTACAGTAAAACTTATACCAGAAGTAAAATACACCCTACTCCCACCACTATTCACTCCAAGCAGAACTGAAACAAAAAAGCCAGAAGGCAAGAGACACTTCTGCCACCACTACCAGGAATGCAACTGACGGGATTCTGTAGATCCCCTTTCCTCTCTAAATGGGACCCCTAGAAAGCAGGGTTCCAAGTCCCATACTGAAAGATGTTTCAGTGCTAGAGAGCATTCAATCCATTCAAGCTAAACAAATGTCAACAATGTGAATAAGGACTGTCTAGAATAAGAAAAAAAAAGGAAAGAACTCTACCCCACACATTCATTCAGATGGGCAAATATTAAATGTATCTAAGACATCTGGTTTTCCTTTCTCCCCTTAAACAGCTCCAAAGAAATTACAATCTACATCTCTGTAGAATAGGTCATACTAACACATTATCATCTGATCAAAAAGTTCTTCTACATGATCAATCAAAACCACGCCTGCAAATGTTTCATCATATATTGCTGAGCAGGAAAAAACCCAGGTTATAAAACAGAATGTACAATATGATTCCAATTTTAAAATACATATTCACATACTTATGCACATGTTATGTACATCTAGACATTTTTAAAGGATAGAAATTATTCCAAAAGATTAACACTGACTAGTTTCTTCTAGACAGGGTGGGAGGGGGGATGTGGGTGATGTTTTTATTTTTACATTTGTGCTTTTCTGTTATTTTTAGATATTGTATAATAATGACAAAATAAGTTTGTAAAACTGTGTCTCATAAAAATATGATTATCTTTTAAATGCTCTCTTGCTTTAAGTTTACACATGGAAAATAATCACATCCTCTACATATAAACCTTTAATATACTAGAAATGCTCCTTGAGAAGAGGGGCTTTGTCTTATTCGTTTTTTGTACCCCAAACCTGGCATAGTACCTGGAACTGTAGGTACTCAATAAATATTTAATAACTAGACTACCAGATAAACTAACAGGCAAATGAACAAAGAGAGTTTAATAATGTCCCTTAGCCATTTAGTGGGTATGAGAGATTACATTTGCTCAGATGATCTCAAAAAGCAGAAGTACGGCTTAAGGATGTAAGTTATATGAACAGAGATCTAAGTTCGTATTTTATAAGGAAGAACTTCCTTAGGGCCCCAAGTTGTCTAGAAAGGGAAGAGTGTACCTCTAAAGCGTCTAAAGAAAAGGACCCCCCTTTCACGTAGCTACTTTACAGGACTAGATATGATTAAATGAGATGACTTTTAAGCTTCCTTCCAGCTATTAATGGGCTGGCTAATAGGTCTCATTGCCCATGCCAACTCCTTTTCGTCAGTGTTGCCCAGGGAGCAGTGAGTGGTAGGACTGAGAGGCCATGCCCACACGCAGCAGGCGTCGTCACTGATGTCAGTAATAAGCCAGGGAGAGGATGAGGGCTTGTTTGTGTATATGCCAACCCAGAACCATGAGTTTCTGTGTTCTGATAAACAAAGAATCCCAGATTACTTCTGTCCTGAGACAAAAATGGTACAGAGAGGCTTTATTCTTCAAACTATAACTCTTAATGATTTCTTCTAATCTTAAATCTTGAAAACATTCTTCAGTTACTTGGTAAAAGATATAGATTAAAATAGCTTTTCTTTTCTCTTTTCTTTGGGACAAATAAAAGCACATATTTACTTATTCTACAAATGAACTAAGCACTTACCTCTACAAGTTGTGATTTGTCATAATCTTTACGGTGACGATAGATGCACTGACTAAGAAGAGAATATAATCTCTCAAGTTGATCAACTGCCAGATTGTTGCTTTTATCTACCAACAAATCGAGCAATTTCTAAGAAAAATTGGAAGAGAATAAAATAAAGTTTGATGTCATTGTTCAAACTAAAACAGTTATATTCAAATAGCTAAACTAAAACAGTTATTTTCAAATAGCTAGGCAACAGAGACTACAGGCTGTGGTATGACAGTGATACCTGAGTTTAGAAGATTCTAGGGCTTATCTGTTTATTACCAAGACCATTCTTGTGTTTCTAAACCCCTCAAAATACACTTAACACTTTTTTTTACTAGAAGCTGCAAAGCACATATATTCCCAGTTAAAGCAAAAGATTATCAAAACCAGTTTTATTCAACTGCCTACAAAACACATTCAAATCTCATTCCAGTCACTTAAAACTGGGAATGGGTAAGCTTACCTTCAACCTCTCATGATCAACTATAAGAGGTGGCACAGGCTCAGATGGCTCTTCTGGAACCAGTTCCAGGCTTGTTGGTTTTGCCTGCTCTAAAATTAACTTACGATATTTCTTTACTTTAGAAGCACCTACAATTAACGGAAAAAAAAGAAATGCACTGCAGCAAGTAAAAGTTAAGAAAACAGGCTTAAACAACTATAAACTCTTTTACCCACCACAAATCCTTCTTGAAATAAAGGTGTATTCTTTAAATAAATGATTTTTTTGGTAAGAATAAGTAACAAATTAAAGCGAACTAAACTACAACTATGAAAGCCAAGTCATACTAGAATACCATCTAATAAATATATCCACTAAAAAGAGGATAAAAGCACTCTTTGCCTCTAAGCACTAACTTATAAACAGCTTTCACTCTCTTCATGATAGCCATCGCTTTAAAATTTGGAGCTTTCAGAATTGGAAGAAGGGACGTAAGCTAGAAAAGCAGATACTAACACAAAGTGAAGCCAACCTGTCTACATATCTGCCTCCTCATGTAAAACACTTTTCTCAACACTGCCTTAAATTTCTTACTTTTCTCTATTATACTGTCTAGAATTCTATTATAAATCAATCTGGGTTATAACATTTTTTCTTAAAAATATAGACCGATAAAAAGTATAATAGAGCTAGTGATCTTTCCTAGCTTAAGAGTGAATGAGTGTAATCTAATCACTTTTCTCCCAACATGTTGCTCAGACTAGCTATACTGGGGGGGGGGGGGGGAATTTTGAGGTGGCAGAGCATAATCTGACAGCACCAGGCACTTTTGGGGGCAGACAGGGGAGGCAGACCGTCAAGCCGTGTGCCCTCCTAAGGGAAGGAATACTCTAAGAGAAGGCCGAGAGGGAAGGAACACAAAGACAAACTTGGACCCTTTTGGAACATTATACAGGACCTGGCCCATGTCAGGGACACTGAGGAGAACCTCCCTCCTGCATTAGTTCTCTATTCCCAAGTCCTCAAACAATTCCTCCTCATTAATGCCTGCTATGTAGGTAAAGAACCAAAATGTTGCCTTCAAAAACATATTCCACAACACAGCAGAGAAAATTTTGTATTTCAGACAGCCTTGAGAGTGAAAACCTTGATTTACAGTTCAATTCATATAGGCTAGGAGTTTTGTTAAGACAACACTGATCCTCACGACTACATCCGTGGACTTTCTAGAGGCCTGAGAATGTCGATGAGGAGCCACTGCTCTAGGTCACCTGCCCCGACAGTTACAAACGAGAACTTCAGGTAAAGCTTTGGCACCACAAAGATCTTTAACACTTCTAAACGACTAACTGCACATTATATTAATTTAAACCTTTTCTGCAAGCTTACTAGAATCTCATAGTGAAGTAGCATATAAAAATATCCCTCCCCCACACCCATTCTGCCTCATAACACAGATCTCTCTTTTTCCCACTCTGTCCCATTCAGTACTTAACCCTAGCATGATACATTATTAAAGTTCTGTCTATATGACAGCCCAGGATAAATACTGCTGTTAAAACTATTTTCTATTACTCAATGTTGAAGAAAAAGAAAAAATCTCAACAGAGTATTTAAGAACAGTACATCACTCTTTATCCATGAAAAGAATTCTAAGATTTTGAATAATACCTTCTTACTTCCTAATTCTGCTAGAGGGCTCAAAAACCTGGCAGCAAAAAACTTTTCCTACCTAACTCTAATCCCAGGCTAAAGCTATACATATTCTACACAGTTTAGAGAACACAATTTATATATACAGTATCAAGATAGCCTACCGTGATAAGAGTACCTGTTCAGGAAGAAAATGTATATTGAGGGTAGATCTCTAACTCACCCCATCCTACTGTGAGCTAAAGAACATGGTCAACAAAGCAGGGCCAGAAACCCTCAACTCCCCCCTTCTGCTTCTTCTTAAGAGAATCACAGCCATACGGAGTCGGGAGCAGAAGGAAATGTGACAATGAGGGCGCTGCTGCTTTCCTCCACAACTGGCCTGATAAAGCATGGAGCCCCTTAGACTACACATCCCTCTGGTTCAATTAGCAGCGACTGCCTGGAATGAACATACCTCAGTATGTGCCAGGTACCAGGAGAGGTGATAATAGACATGACTTATGTAATCCCTGCAGTGACACTATTCTCAAGTTTAATTTAAAAGATAAAAAACAGGGTTGGAGAGTACAAGTAATTAGCTCAAAGTCACACAATTAGAATGAACAGGAGTGGTAATTTAATGTGGGTCTATATGGCTCGAATATACCACACTGCTATAGTACCCAAGTCTTCTCAGACCATCCTCACCCCACCCCACCCCAATAATCTTCTGTTAGAATGCATCTTCTTTACACCTGTGTATGTACTCAGGTTTTAGCCATGAATCCATTAGGACAGGGACGACAATCAGGTGGGAGCCAGAAATGTAAGCGGCCAGGAAAGCAACGCATTCTGGACCATAAACCCTCTGAAACTTTCATCAAAATTTAGTGTGTGGGTGCATACTTTTCCAGGGCAAAGGGATGAAAAGTTTAACAAATTCTCAAAGAGGTATAATTATTTATCAACTATTGCTACTGGGGACCAGACAAAATATGCAATTAATTAACTCTGGAGTTTAAAACTTCAGGTGATTCGTTAAAACATTAGCTCTACCTTCTTTATCCAGTTCTGCATCTTTCACCTCCACCTCGGGGCCAGGTTCTAACTTCTCATTATTGCTACATTCCAGTGCCTCTAGTTTCTCAGGATCATCTTCGTGATTTTCATTCGAAGTTTCTGGTTTCTCTTTTGACTGGTCCTCCAGAAGAATCTTTTGTTCAGAACTACATTTATCTCCACTACTACAGAAAGAAACTACTTCAGCTTTGCCATTCTGACACTCCAGAACTGGTATTCCTTCAGAACTGTCAGTGGAGGCCTCACCGTTTAGACAGCTTCCTTTAAGGAAAGGCTCTTTCCTAGATGTCTGGTCTGGATTTAGAGAACTGCTGCTGTTGACGAGTAGAGACTCATTTGAGCTTTCCTCTTCAGTAGATGCAAAGTTCTCCTTCGTGCCCGCTCCACGGTTAAGCCTCTGCCCCTGGTCCATGTCCATGATGTCACACGACGATTCATCGTTGGTCATAGACAAGTCTCCGGTCTCCTCTCCATTCTCTTCATGGCAGTCAGTGCTTACCTCAAACTCTCCATTCTCTAGCAATTTCCTGCCCTCCGTATGGTTCTCATAGTCTGCAAATTTGGTGTCCTCTTCATCTTTTTTTAAATTATTGACTTTCCTTTTCTTAATAATTCCTTTACCCCACTGTGAGCGCCGCCTTGATTTTCTCCGAACTCGAACTATTTTACAAGGAAGGAAAAAAGATATGTAGAGCTTGGAGTGTCATACTTGTTTTACAAATGTATACTAAATAAGACCTGAAAGAAAGCAAACCCACACCGGTGTAACACACAAGCAAAAACTACTTAGCTCTTGACATCGCTGCTGACTAATCCTCACCACTACAGGTGGAATGGATATGAAGTCAGGGATGAACTCTGAAGAATGAGAAAAATTTTAAATGTATTTCCTACATGAGTTTCCCCTGCATTAATTTTTTCTATTACCCTAGATTCTACTTTATAGCTGTTCCTAATTCCTAACATCCAGAGGCCAAGCATTTAGGGAATGACCACATTACCAGGCTGCCTGGAAGGGTTGGGGTGACAGTCCTAGATTTCCACCAGGAAGGTGAGTGTTTTGCCACCAAGATTACCCAAAAGCACCTAAACCATAAAAAAAAAATAAAGGCATGATCCAGTATATCAAGACAGAATAGTTACAGGTATCCCTACAAAGAAACTTCCACTGTCTCTGCTTCTAGAGGAATCATCCACAGTTGATATGCTCATGGAGAGAAGCTCTAAGACAGTTACACAGACAATCTGGTTAGAAAACTGTTAGTCTCCTCTACCACAGCAGTTCACCTAGCAACATCAATTTCTTGCAAAGTTGTTATTTGAAAATATATAGAAAAATTAAACCCACTGTTATCAAGGTTGCAACAACAATATTAACAAAATATTGCAAATGAATATTTGGTCAGTTATATGAAAAGGGAGACCTACAAAAGTTATAAGGACTATATTCTTAGATGCTAGAAACTACCATGAGTTTTATGAGTAGCTAGATGGTACCTCCAGGTAATGATAAACCCAGGAATCTTTAATTTCCCATGCATGTATCAAAGGTATTTGGTTATACAAGTCTAACTCATTGTCCCTTAAATAAGTAAAAAGTTAACATTTATTTTGCAATTTGGGACAGATGCCTAAATAAACTTAAATACAAAAGTTATCAAAGCAAACTAGTTAAGCTAGAGACCTATCCCTTCTGGTGCCTAACACAAAATTCAAAATATTAGTTTGTTAAAAGCCATCAGGGTAAAAATAATTCATTTTTTCCAAAGCTATAAAAGTAATTCAAGTCTGGCTTAATTTTTTAAAAGACAATAAATAATTTTAATATGTCAAAGTTGAGAAGCTTCTTTGGCAAAGACATTTTAAAAATCTGAAATATAAATATGAGATAACTAAGTGTAGATTGCTTAATCAGTTTAAAATTGCTTCTGAAAGACAAATAGAAGGGAATATGGTCTTATGACAACCCTTGTTTCTTATATTCCACCACTTACTATGAACTTGTGATCTGTCTACTTTTTCATCCTTTCACTTTTAATCTGTATTGAGTTTCCGTAAAGACACCAAGGTATTCACAAGAAATGGACAAATTTTGTGTGTATATTATATTTATATATGTAAATATAATACACACACACACATATATGTATATTACTCTTCTTTCTTATCTAAGAATAAATCTACTAAAGGTTTCTGAAATCATTTCCAAACTTCAAGTTAGTCACTTGGCTCAAAATACATTGTATCTTCAAAACTACAATATCATTAGAATCATCTCTCCACTCCTTTCCCCCCACTAATTTCCATTTACAATTTACAGTTATAGGATAATTGGAGAAGAAATCTCTGCATGAGTCAGTTAAAAGCTGTACACAGGCTAACGTGATGGACATTCATAAGCATCCCATTAACTATATGAAAAACGAATCCAGTCCACACTAACAGTGAAAGGAAAGTATTCAGGTTGCTCTTTCTCTAAAAGATGGAACTGTTAGGTTTTTACTACCTAACAAGTCACTCCTGACATTGTGGCCTCACTTATTTTCCAGCCATGCAACCAAAAGTACAAATGGTACCCCTTTTCTTTCCTCATTAAGCCATGGAACTCTCGAGCACGAGGCTAAGCTCTGCTCAGTCACAAGCCAGCCCGGTAACGATGTGCAGTACACTAAGCACAGGCCAGGAGGCCTACTGAAGCAAGTTTACTTTTCTAATGCTTTCGTCCCGGCTAAGAACACAGAAAATGTTCTCATTTGAGGATAGGTCGAACTAGAGATACATAACTGTTTCTAATACAACTATTTCTAATGGTTAGCTGTTTTGGTAAAAAAGAAATTATCATATAAGCTCCACAAGAATAGGGATTTTTGTTTTAGTCACTGCTGTATCTCCATAGCACCTGGCATGTGGTAGGAGTAGATATTTGTGGAACTAATCTTTAATATACCACTTCCTTTATCAGGAGTGCTTTGCATGAAAAGCCCATTTAGAGGCACAATCTTTAGTCAATTTTTATAGCATCTCTGAGATTGTTTCCAAAACTAAGACCTTAGGAAAGCAACTCTGCCTTAGGGACATTTAGATTTATGATTTAAGTAAGTTAATGTAAAACAGACACATGATGAGTCACATATGCCATCTACTGGTAAGAGAAAACAAAACTCACATTTGTAGACTAAAGTAACATTTTCACATTTAAAGAAAACTTCAACTGCTTAAAGCCAATATTCAATGTGTTTTAGTAAATATTTGTTTCAGGTGCAGAGAATGTAAAGAATTTTAAGGTTTAAATTAGAGTGTTGTGTTATATAATCCAGGTCACAATCTGAGGTACAACTAGTCCAAATAACTTTAATCAGCTACATGGAACTAAATGCACCGTTAAGTCCTTCAAAATTTCCTCATGTATGAATGCCACTTATCACAAAGAGAACAAGCTGAAAAAAACTAGGTATGTTCATTCATTCAAATTTGATGACACTGGTGAAGGAACCTATTCTGGCCAGCTTTACTGACAGCTGGAAAAGAATTACCACCTTCACACCAGAAGAACAACCTGTACTTTCCAAGGATGCCTATCTTCAGTGAAATGTAAGTACCACATTAGAAAGATGCTAGGTTTCTTAACATTTGTCTTTTAAAAATTTCATAGATCACCATGAATGACGAAAAATGAAGAAAACCTAGGCACTGAATATTCCCTCTCTAAATATATCTCACTTAAACAAAACTAGATAAAGAAGGCTGTACAGATTTTTCAAACTGAGTACAAAATATTCTTTCAGAAAAATCAACTTCTACTGTCAAATCAGCCACTCTCCTAAGTCAGAGTTTTCATTTTCCACCATAAAGAGAACATCCGGCATAGCACACAGCAAGGGGTTGGAGCTGGAGACAGGGGTAGTTAAAAAGTCCATTGGCTCTACAGCTCTATTTAAAAAAAAAAACGAAGTTTAAAACTAAAAAAATTCAAACCTAGTTCAATTACAAGAGCAAGTACTGAATGGGGATAGAAAAGATCAAATAAGGCGAAAGAAATACATTTCTGATTCAGCATCTTACCCCACAAGCTCTTCACCTCTGAAAACAGAGAAGATTAAAAGAGCCATGGGAAAGCAGCGGTGCTCTGGTTTGTGTACCCCGTTTCTGAGAAATCAGTATCATTCTCAGTTGTTCCCACTACTGGATAACATGATCGCAAATACTCACACGCACATTTATTTGCAGAGTTGTGCCAGACATCCATGGGGCTTCTTGGTTTATGCCGAAATGCCTCTTCTACTCTAGCTTCTGTCTTCCGAGCTCCAGTACCATGAGGATTTATTTGTTCTGCTGTTACCGATAAGCCTGCAAGCAGAAGATAAGCAACACCTATTTAAATATTCCTAACTACATACACCAACAGGTTTAAAAAAAAAAAAGTCTGAAATACAGAACTGAGTTTTAAAGCCATTAATTATACTTGGACAGTTTGTAATTTGGATGAAAATCGTATCTTTTGTTTTAAGAAGGGAAAGAAGCTAGATATAAAAATCACAAAAATAAAATAACCCGGCAGGCAATGATTACCCTTAATTCCCAAAGGGGCCCTATGTTTACTCATTTTAATTTACAAAGGGACACATTTCACATTTTTATGACTATGGGACAATAAGATTACGTACTGTCTAAAAGTTATGATTTCTGCCATCTTAGAATGTGTGTTTATTGGGACAGTAAACTCCATTAACACAAACTGTTTCCATCTGCTATTAGCTGCCTGTTACATCACAATGCAGTAAGTTTGTTTTCTTGCATTGATGTTCGTAAGAGTAAACATTCTATCTCAACTTCCTTCACTAGATTTTTTCTATGTGATCCTTCAATGTTGCTGTTTCCCAAGATTGTCTCTGGAATCTCTTTCTTCTCACTCTAATCTACATCTTCCACTATAAAGTACCATTCATGCCTTCAGCTTCCATTATATAATGGCAGCAATATACAATAATTCCCAAATCCACATCTTTAGCCCAAACATCTCTTGGGCTTCTGATCCACATAACCAACGGCCTATTTGATATCTCCAACTAGATACCTTAAGGATAGGTCACATTAAAGATAACTGGTTTGTCTTTCCCCACAAAAAAACTGTCATCCTTATATTGTCCTTATCTCTACTGGTGGTATTAGCATCTACGAAGTCATGGAACCAGTACTATGGCAGCCAATTTTGACTCTTCCTTCCCCTCACAATGCCCCCCAACCCTGCAGCCAGCCACAGCTCTCTTATATTAATTCTATCTTCAACCCCATTTCACTCTGGACTACACCAACAGTTTTCCCTCCCAACAGCTTTATTAATGTAGAATTTACATAACTTAAAAGTCACTCATTTTAAGCGAGCGTACAATTAAATGATTTTTAGTAAATTCACAGACCCATGCAATCACTACAGCAATCCAATTTTAGGTGACTATCCCAGGCAACCACTAATCCACTTTTTGTCTCTAACAGACTTGCCTTTTGTGAGCATTTCATATAAATGGAATCGTACAATATGTGGTCTTTTGTGACTAGATTCTTTCACTTAATATTTCTGAAGTCCATCTATGTTGTGCCGTGTATCAGTACTTTGTTCCTTTTTATAGCTGAGCAGCACCCCATTGTATAATATACCCTGTTTTGCTTACCATTCACCAGCTGACAGGCATTTGGGTTGTTTCCAATTTTTAGTTGTGAATAATGCGGCTATGAACATTCATATATAAGTCTTTATATGGGCATATGTTTTCATTTCTCTTGAATAGATTCCTAGGAGTAGAATCACTTGTTGTATGGTAAATGTTATGTTTAACTTTTTAGAACTGCCAAACTATTTTCTAAACTGGCTCTAAAGTTTTTTTAACAGTTCCCTCATCTTCCTACCCTTCACACTGAGATCTTCCTATTTCGTGCTGCCAAAGCAATTTACCAATTCATTCCACTGCTTAAAACACTTCAATGACTCCTACTGACTATGGCAATGGGTCTGAAACTTTGGTGTATAGAAAAACCTCTTGTACAGTTTGTTCAAGTGCAGATTTCTCAGGCTTACTACTCTCAGAGAGTCTAATTCACGAGGTCTGACGCGGGTAATATTAGGCACAGCATTTTGAAAATCACTGGCCTATATAATCAAGTCCCAGCTCCTTAGCACAGCATCAAGTCATTCAAGCATTTGTAGCAAACCTGTTGCAAACAGTTCTAGGGACTGCAGTAGAGCCATAAGCAAGACATTCACAGCGCTAAATAAGGAAGAGAGAGACAACAAAAAAACGACAAAATGCCAAGTGCTAAGGCGACGCAAGCCTAATTAGATCAGGTAACCAGGGAAGGCCTCAGGGAAGGAAGTAAAAGAAAAGCCTCTTCATCATTTCCGTGTCCTGGATCCAGCTCAGCTCTTGAGCTCTATTTCTCACCCCTCTGCACAGCTTTAGCAATCCCAGTTTGCAGTGCTTCTAATATACCACAGTATTTCACATCTCCGTGCCTTTACACATGCTGTGTGCTGCACTTACAAAGACCTCCTCCTTCTCCGTCACTGCCACCCTTCCTCTCTCCACTAGACAACACTCCTATATTCATTCCCCAAACTCTGACCAAAATGCTGGGCTCCCCACCAGGAGGTCTTACCTCTATCCTATGCATACACTTCAACCTGTACATATTCCACACTGCACTTGATTCGTTTTACATTTCACTCTCTCTCCTACTAAAGTGTGAGTTCCTCAAGATAGGATTTTTAGGGAATGAACAAACCACATTTGCTAATTCTGTGTCTATATTAACAAAATTTCCACATAAACTTCAATAGGGTTAAAAAAAAAAAAGATTCCTAAAAACTTTTAAAAACTACTAGCACTGAGTGTAAACTCATGAAAAATAAACCCTCTTCAACTAAGAAAGCCTATCTAAATCCTTTAAGAATAGAAATCAATAATTAACAAAGATATACTGCAAAATAATTTTCAGTGAGAGGCATTTTATTTCTGCAATTTGCACTGTCATATTAAAACTTTCACAGGAAATAAAGTTTTTAAATATCTTTGATAATTTACATGACACAGTAGTATCAGAAATTAAGTAAAGGCTGTGCCTCAAAATACATTATTTTCACAATACCAGCAACCCTACAGAAACACTACTCAGACATTCAATGACTCTTGGTCTTCAGCAGCAACTTCATTTTTATAACTTACCTCTTTTTATCCTTGCTTCTTTTATTTCTTCGCAGAGTTTATTAAATTCTGGATCCAACTCAGCAGCAATGATGGCATGTGCAGTGTCCTTCAGGGTACAAGCCCTGTGCCTAATTATTTTATCTGTTAAAAAAGTTAGTATGCATTTATTATACAAATGAAATAACATTAACAAAGGGAGTCTTAAAAAGCAAAGTAAAAGAATACAAACATTTAAATAAAATTATAAAAAGCATTCCTGGATGAGAAACAAGTTCATTTAAATGACGAGTAAAAAAATAAATAAGCTACTCGATCAAATTGATAATTCTTGTGGAAACTGTACTTTAGAACTTCAAAATACTAAGAATATTTAACAAATCATTACCTCAAAGATACAAGGCTTTAATTGTATATTTTTGAAAACAAAAATGTATGATTTTCAATAAAAATTTTTATAAGACTTAGAGGATATTCGCCATATGCCCAGCACCAGAGTTGCCATGGATGGATACTGAGAATTCAGATAATCTTGCATAATTTTCCCCATAAGTGAACATTGGTCAAAACTGTGCTGAAGAATATAATATATCCTAAGTAAGGGTGACCTTCAAAAACCATGACAGAAACAGACAAATACAAGGTACTCTAAGCTAACGAATGCAAGATGGTATATAAATTGTAGGTAGATCCAGGAGAGAAGTACCTATTCCCTTCTAGGTAAACTAAACCTAAAATTGGTCCTAAAAGAAGAGTCTCTGTTTTAGACTATTCCAGAAGTCCTCAATCATAAACAATACAATGTAAACAGAGCCCTCTAGAGTTGTGTAACTGTGAGATATTAGGAGTCAAGTAAAATATCAAAGTCCCTAATTTTGTAACAGTATCAATAACCCCAACCCAACATCTGCCTTTTCATCTCTAGTAAAGGTAAAAAGTATAAAGACATTTTATTTATAACTTTTCTTATTAGAAAGTCGTAAGTTATTGTGGAAATCTTATAAAAACAAACATGTAGTACTCAAAGGGCAACCACTGGTGTACTGCCTTCCAATACATTTTCTCTCAACATTCATTCAATAAATATGGATCGCCAACTGTACCAGGAATTGAGCCAGGTGATGGCTACAGGGTGGTGAACAAAACAGGTATGTCTCCACTTTCAAGGACCTTTTCAGACTAGTATAGGAAAGAGGTGCTGACGAAATAATCTCTCATACACACACATGAATACTCGCAAAACCCCAGAATAACAGCTAGGATGAAAACCTACAGGATATTGGTGTTTGTGCCAACTTAGACTGGGCAAAGTCAGGACAGGCCTCTCTGAAACAGGCATATAAGCTGAGACTTGAAGCATACATTGGAGTAGCCACTGAAACGGCAGAGTAAAACCAGTGCAGGTTCAGAAAAGACCATGTGAGAAAGTTCTGGAGTAAAAATATCTTGGCGAATTCAAGAAAATAAAAGGTAGCCTATGTGCTTACAACACAATTAAGCAACAGGCAAACAGGAATCCAATCGTATTTAAAGGCTCTTAGATTTTATCCTAAGAGCAATGAAGCAACTGAAAAAATATGCAGGGAAGTAACATGACTTAGATGAACATCTTCAAAAGACCTTCAAGTTTAATTATGTATTTCTTTATTTCTCCTTGCAAGTCTTTCAGTTTTTGCTTCATGAATTTTGAAACTGTTATCAGAGGCATAAATGTTTAGAACTGTTATAGCTACTTAATGATTATAAAATAAACTTCTTTACTCCAGGTAATACATTCTTGGCCTGAAATCTACTTTGATATTTACATAACCATACCAGCTTTCCTTTGCTTGATATCGGTATGATAAGCCTTTCTCATACTTTTCTTTTAACCGATTTGTAGCTTTATACTTAAAATAGGTTTGTTATAAAGGAGCCGCATTAGCGCAGCAGGTAGTGTGTCAGTGTTGTAAAGTGGATTTCTTATAAGCAGCATA
This sequence comes from Rhinolophus sinicus, assembly GCF_036562045.2. NCBI lineage: Eukaryota > Metazoa > Chordata > Mammalia > Chiroptera > Rhinolophidae > Rhinolophus > Rhinolophus sinicus. The sequence continues at coordinate 15,303,507 of NC_133755.1, forward strand.
CGGTTGGGTCTTGCTTTTTTTTTTTTTTTTTTTTTTTAATCTAATTTGATAATCTCTGCCTTTATTTGGGATGTTTAGGCCAGGCATCAGCAAGTTTTTCTGTATAGGCCCAGATAGGAAATATCTTAGACTTTACAGGTCATGAGGTCTCTGGCACGTACTCAAAACTGCCCTTGTAGCACAAAGGCAGCCTGACAATACAAATGTGTGGCTGTGTTCCTATTAAGAAAAATTCATTTATAAAACCAGGCAGCCAGTTTGCTGATCCCAGGTTTAGACCATTTACTTTTAATGTGATTTATGTGATTATCAATATGGTTATTATTTATTTTTCTACTTGTCCCATATGTTTTGTTCCCTTTTTACTCTTTTTCTCACCACTTTTGGATTGCGTACTTTTTAATGATTCCCTTTTATCTCCTTGTGGGTTTATCTGCTGCACGATTGCTAGCCCTGTGTGAGCTTCAAAGACTATTCCTTCTCTTTCTCTGGCTTCGGGTGGTCTCCTCACATGTATGCACTGACCAGCATTCAACTGATGACTGGAGGAGGACCTTCTGCAGCTCTCCAGAGTGCTCTCTCCAAGCAGCTTGCGTCTTCCTGGTACTCTACCTTGAGAACTCTACCCACCATGGCCTCCGTACATTCCCAGCTCTGTCTCTTTAGTTAAGGGAGACTTCCATGCCTGGGTTCTTCCTTCCTATGCCAGTCTGGAAACTCTCCAGGCACCTACAGTGCTCCACTTGTTAGTTTCTCATCTTTTGGAAATTACTTTCCTTTCCTGATATCCAATGTCTTCACAACTGTTTTTTCATATATTTTGTTCAGCTTTTTCTTTTCATTGTTTCTGGTTGGAAGGTTAATTCAGTACCTTTTACTCCATCTTAGCCAAAATCAGAAGTCTCCCAATATTCTTCGAAAACCAAACTTTAATGGCTGTGCAACAATCCAAAGTAGGATTGTTGTACCTCAATTTTCAGACTTATTGCTCTACTGTTGAAAGTTTTAAGTTGCTTCAAATTTTAGCTACTACAAACAAAAAACTACAATGAACACCCTTAGAAGGAGCTATATTTTCAAACTAATAATACATGTTTGTAGCCCATGCAATACCACAACTGCCACTGGTTTTCCACCTCAGCTTGAAAAAAGCTTTTAAAAAAAAAAAAAAAGGTAAAATTAAACATAAAGCCATATATCTGGCACATTATCACTGTAAAATAAATCAATGGTCTTTGTTTATTTATTTATTTTGTTTTTTTAAACACAGGCCACCTACCTACATTCTATCCTCAATAAAGGGGGGGGGGAAGAATGAATGAATGAATGAATGAATAAACGAATAAAAAATGGGGAAAAAAAGAATTCCACAAAATTTTCTACTGGTCTGCAGGACAAGAAATTTATTTAAAAAGCATCAGCATTTTATGAGTGAACAGCACTTTTTCATGTGCCTAACATTATAATTCTTTTTAATGTAGAACAGTGTCTAAGTTTATACATAGCACTGATTCATAAGCTTACAGAATATTAAGAGATGTCCATGTCTTGGATCTTCATCTTTTTTGAGGATTGGAGAGTCATCTTGGACCCTTTTAAGCATGTGATGAAAGTGGAAGTACACATGCGTACAATTTTGGATGTGGTTGTTCAGAGATAGAGACCATACTTAAAATCTTTGCATTAAAATTGTGCATGAATAAAGGCTACATATTTACCAATTTTTACTTTGTCTCATAATTTAAGATCTTAAGATTCTCCACGTCCATGAAATTTGAAAGTATCATAAGCACAGTGAAAAAAACCATACACATCGGCTTTGAAGTTAAGACAGATCTCAGTTCACCCAGTTGTGCCACATAACATTTGTGGGTTTGTAGACAAATCACATAACCTCTCTGAGCCCCAATCTCCTTATATCTATAAAATAAAGATATTACCACCTACATTTGCCTTCAGTAAAAAGTAATAGATGTTAGGACAAATTGATGAATATCTACAAAATTAATATTGATGAGTATCTATAAAATTAAATCACTACTGTTATGAAAGTAACAACTCCTTCTATGTGTCAACTTGGGTAAACAGAAGTATATGAGCTTTTTTCAATAAAATTATTATGAAAGATTAATAATATTTTAAGAAAAACTAATTTTTATGGGATGATTTTTCATCCCACATCATTTCATAAAAAAGAAAGTTTATTGTATTTACTGGCTCCTATCTGCATTATGTTATTATTCTCCATTTTATAATTTCTATATAATCTGAGACTCCTTTAGTTAGTATGTAACAAGAGAACAATTGATAAAAATTACTCACTGGCCATATTTATTAAGAATATGCTTCACAGAAGAGGCCTATACAGATTCTATTCTCAATCAGCTTAGAGTCTAAAACAGCGATAGGATATATAAAAAAGTCCCTACTTCAGGAAGAAAAAGATAAATAATAAGTGTCTCAGAATGTTACACAGTGCTGTGATTCTGAGATGAAGGGATTATTTATAACTGGAAGGAAATCAGAAAATTTTTATGAACATGGCATTTAATATTCCTTGAAGGATACGTGAGATTTTAAAAGATATATGTGTTTTTAAAAACAGTACATTTTAAAAAGTTTTGTTGTATATAATTTAACAAAATTTAATATAATTTAAATAAAATTTATTTAGAAAGCAAAAAAATGTACACACTCCCAGTACAGGCAGTACCAAGAGTAAGACTGGGCCATAAATTAAGAATTTGGGATCTGTTTCCTTGAGAAAGGTTCTTCCTAGGCTCCCCTCTCTCCTCATTTATATTATATATACTGCCTATGTGATCTCTTCACTCCTATACAGTCATGACTCCAACCATGTCTCGTGCCCAAATTTCTAATCACTAGAATCACATATACAACTACTAGTGTACAATGTCTGCATTTTATCTGGGTGTTCCAAAGGTAACTCACACTAACACGTCCAAAATTAAACTTAGCAAACTGCCCATGCCCATGAATCTATTCCTTCATTAATTTACTTCTCAGATTCCTTAATACCCAGACCCAAAACTCCGGAGTCATTCTAGCTTGCTGCCAGTCATATGTAATTGGTTGATCACTAAGCCCTCTATGTTCAATCTCTGCCATTATTGCAATTTAATCTTAACTGGTCTTCCAACCTCCATCTCACCACTCCCTTGACCACTACCCAAAAATTGATACTGTCTCTAATACTGTCTACTCTTAAATGCAAATAAAATCATATCACTTTGTCTCAAAACCATCCAATGGCTTCTTATCATCTAGAGAACTCTGAAGTCCTTACTCAGAATCAAAAGAAGACAGAAAACTTACTATGACATTTATCTGCAGGTCTCTCCACTAAGCGGGCTTACAGGCCAGAGCTATACGTGTGTATATCCAGGACTGAACACAATTTATACATACAGAATATTTCATAAATGGATAAATGGAGTCAGTGAGTAGGAAAATGGATGGATTTCCCACCAAGTGGTATATTCCAAGCACTATATTCCCCAGCCATATTCTCTCTTTTTATACCTTTGCATACTACTTTGTACACTACTTCTCAGCCTAGAATAAATGCCCTTCCTAATCTTACTCATCTCCAGGTCGTGTCTTCATATCTGTGCTCCATTCACACTGTATATATATTTCTAATATAGACCTTATGAAACTGCAATCATCTGCTGCCACCTCAAGACAAAATTCATAATTACCACCTCTATATTTAATCTATTATAATTACCAATAATTAGATATCTGTGATTCCTATAAAGCAGTGAGAGTTTTTAGATAGTAGGGACTGTGGCTTATTTATCTCTGTATATACAACTACTAGGGGCCGAATTGTGTTCCTTACCCCCAAAATTCATATGTTGAAGCTCTAACACCCAATACCTCAAAATGTGACTGTATTTAGAATAGAGTATTTAAAGAGGTACATAATTAAGGTAAAATAAGATCATACAAATAGGTCTTAATCCAATCTGACTTGTATCCTTTTAAGAAGAGGAAATTGGGATAGACCAGGGGTGCATGCACATAGACAAAAGCCCAGGAGAGCACTTAGCAAAAAGGCAGCTACCTGCAAGCCTAGAAGAGAGGCCTCAGGAGAAACCAAAACTGCTGACACCTTGATTTTAGACTTTTCGCATCCAGAACTATGAGAAAATAAATTTCTGCTGTTTATGCCACCTGTGGTATTTTGTCAAGGAAGCCCTAGCAAACATATAGCATAATGTCTGCCACACAATAATTATTCACTATTTATTAGTGATCTGAATATCTCTATCTCAATAGGCAAGGACTGTCACAGTCATCTTTGTATTCTAAGCACCCCGCTCAGTAACTAGTCATGACACTCACAAACACTAAAGAAAAAATGAATGAGTCTGGCTGAAGCATAGCCCACAAAGGGCTCCAAAAGCCAGGGTAAATCTGTAAGCTTTACTCCTAAGTAATTGGTATAAAATAGAAGATTTTGAGAAGACTGCAATATTAGGGCTAAAATTTCAGCAAAATTAGCTAACTAATGGTATGCATACGAATGCACTTGAGGGTCAGAGGAGAGATGCACTACAAGACAAAGAATGGGGCACAGTTAAACATAGTATAGCATGTATCCATAAGGTAATAATTAGGGTCAAATATCTCATGCTGGTCTCATTTAGAATCTACAAATTAAATTTCTTCTGACTAACATATTTAATTGCTGTCCAGATCATCCTCGAGGGAGAGAATCTGGGTAAACACTTAGGCAACATGTATAGCTTTCAAAATGTTGGCTTTTGCCTTCTATGTATATGCTAGTTTTCTTCCCAAATGGCCATGTATGGTATTCTGCAAAACAGAACACTGTAAGCTTTCAAATACTCATGGGAGCTTGTAAAAGTAATACAACATTCATGTAATTTCCACCTGCTACACAACAGATCCTCAGGTTGTTTTTCTAATACATAACAAGTGGTTCTGTTGCTATGAAAAAGCCTCTTAACAAAAGATATGAAATAATCTGAACAGAACAAAAATCATGCTTTTGAATTATATCAGACTTTTTGCATCTAAACCAGTGATGGTGGAAAATTACAAGCATAAGCGTATCATGTCAACTCTGTGAGATACAGCCATATTCTTTAATTATACAATTGCATTCTGTAGTAAAAGGTTATCATGAACCAGAAACCACTGCTTCTTTCTTAAAAGCAATATTATTTCAATGTGGTTATAATTAAGTTACATAGGGGGGGAAATCTGGATTGATCTTCTCAACTGCCTTTCTCTAACCACTTAAATTTATTTTTCATTATTAGTCCCAAGACTTGTGCCAAACTAGGATGGAAATTTAAAAGTGATTCAGGGACTAAAACAAGCAGAAAGTATAAAGGATCATTCTAAAGCAAGTATACAGGTCCCCACTAAAACCAATTTATAAAAATTAAAGTACAATTTAAATAACAATGATGAAAATAAAAATATGAACAACCAATCTCTACGGAACACTACCACGTCCCAGATGCTATGCTAAGAGCGTAACATATTTAAGTTGAATCATATGAAAATAACGATTTCATAAAATTTAATCTATTTTCTCATTTAATCTTACAACCACCCTAAATGAGAAGAGCACTATAATTATCCCTATTTTATAGATAAAGAAACTAAAATTTAGAGGATTTATCTTCGTCAACTTAAAAAAAACTAGGAACTAGTAGAACTGAGACTCAAGCCTAGATGTAAACCCAAAGCCCAAGTTCATTACCTACTACGTAGTTTCAGCAACCAATCTCTGTGTCTTGGAAAACTGACAGAATGAGGATATAGGCTCTCATACATTGATCAAGGCCACTCTAAAGACAAATGCAGGCTGTCCCCTCACCAAGGACCCCAGCAAGGGAATCAAGTGAGGCTGACATCCAGCCCATTCTTCACTACCCAAACTGTGGCCCTGCTGCAGGGCACCATCTACACTGAAGAAAGAGATTCTCTCATTCACACAAAATTATTATACTGGTTAACAGGTGCCATGATACTACTGGTAGAAGGGGAAAAAAATGTGAGAAAATTTTAAGAGTACAGATTAAAAGACTTATAAGAGATATATATTCTTTGATCCAGAAATTTCACTTTAAGGAATTTATTTGAAGGAAATAACTAAGAATGTACATAAAATTTATATTATAAAGATATCCATCAGCATTATAATAGAGGAAAAAACTTTAAAAATCAAATATGTCCAAAAATAGGGTATTAGCTATATGATTAAAATAATGTGGTACGGGGATCTAAAATAGAACGTAAGGAATATAGGCAATAATATTGTAATAATTATGCATGGTGTCAGGTGGGCACTAGATTTATCGGGGGATCACTTCATAAATAATATAAATGTTGAACCATTATGCTATATATCTGAAACTAACATAAAATAATACTGAATATCAACTGTAATTGAAAAATAAAAAATAAAAAATAAAAATGTGGTAGAAATATATTAATTCATAAACTTTTCACCAAATATTATATGAATGCCAAAGTTTACAAAACTTGTATTTTCATTTTAGTAAAAACATTATGCACTGATGTCTTCCATATACAATATGTGTGGGGGGGAAGGGAGAGAGGAAGAACACTAGGTAATAAGATTATAGGTTACATTTTTTTATTTTTATCTTCATAAATTTTTCTACGTAACATATACAATAAAAAGTCAGAAGGCACTGAAAGAGTTGGGACTAGACTTGTGCACAGGGTGGGATTTCGAGTAAAATAATAAAACTACATAAAAATACCCACAGTCTATAGAGTAGATAATGTGTACCTAAAGAGGTCTTTTGATATGTAAGAGTATCCTAATTAGTTCCCACAAATTTAAAATTTCCAGTGTTTACCAGACTGGTGATGTTGACTAAACAGTACATCTTAAATTCTCAATTACTCAGTTTTCCATCTTACCTGAACAAAACAGGAACCTGAGTAAAAAAGTGAAGGGTAAATGAAGAAACTAAACCCTGAACGTAATAACTAGAATAATAAAATCCTCTAATTTCAGTACATTATTTAATAAATTAATTTAATGATTTAAGTATATTAATACCCCTTCAACAAGTTTCTAAATACAACAACATGTCATTAAATGTATCTATCTGAAACATGGGCATGCTTTAGTATTTAAACTTCAAACTGTCTTCTCAGTGATCACCAACGTGAACCCTGCCCAATGAGTCCTTACCTCCTGGGTCCTTATCTGGATTGTACTCTAAAGCATTGCTACAGATGAGGTCAATATCTTTCAGGAAATCCTTAGCAGTCAGGTAATTATGCTTATCAATTTTAGTTATTACTGTCGATAAATCCATTGGTTCTTTGATTACTTCAAGATAATCTGAAACCTAAAACAAATAGGGTATTTTAATGAAAATTACTTCTGGTATTTCATATGATCTACTCATAAAAACATAAAATAAAACCACACTTATTTAAAAATTAAATCTACGTATCTAAATAAATAATTAGACAAGGATAAATTACAGAGCGATTTATACTACTAAAGTTACTATGTCATACTTTCCATGAAAAGCTTCAGTTTCGAGTCATATCTAAATCAACTCTGAAAGTTTCTTATCTTGAAATATGAAACCAATGTGTCAGCTTTTTTTTTTTTAATCCTTTGGATATACCTGAGAAGAGAATGTATGGGTAAAAACACTAATAAGTATCAACAAATGTTACCTCAAAAAAATTTTTTAAAAAGGAAAATAAAAAGAAATATAAAATTTTTCATATTGGTAAAGGTAAGTCTCTTTAATATCTTTAAACAAAAAAATTTTTTTCTTTCTTTTCAGTTTAGGGTGAATCGTTTCATGGAAAGTGTTTTCTCTCCTTTGGAGTCATTACAAACATTTTGAGTAAATTATGTAACAAAAATAGCTATTGCTTTTATGACTAGTAAAAGATTTATTGGTCTTGTCCCTAAATATAAATACATCACAAGCAAAAAATACATTTTGCTTTATGTGTGGGTTTTCTGGGAGATAACCCCAAATAGGATATATTAAGTCATGATTTGCCCGATACACTGTATGTTTTATATCACTTGACCAATAACAAGGCTCTACCAACCTATATATCTGTTGCCTTCCTCAATGCAAATCTCAAATCAATAAAAAAAAAGCAGTCTGATATAAAAGCAGTCTTAGAAATGTATAATTAGTCCAGGACCGCATTCTGGGGCTAGGGTGATTTCTGCTCTAAGAAACTAAAGGCTAGTTTTCTCCATTGCAGATGGCATTGATGCCTCGATTTTTTAAAACGTGTGTGTGTGTGTGTGTGTGTGTGTGTGTGTGTGTGTGTATACTCATATAAACACATATTTTATGTACGTTTTTAAATTTTTAGCTAGGTGTGTGCATGTTTTAATTTATTTTTCAACCTCTAAGAGCTGAAAAGCCAGTCAGTCTCCTTATAGGTGAGATAGTGAAGCTATACTGAACAAGCAATAGTTGTGAAAATGTGGGAAATGTTTTACAAATTATAAAGCACTATAAGAATTCATATCACTAGACTGTAAAATTTTAGCACTTAATTTTAAATTCGACATTCATTTTCTAAACTTTTGTTTTCTCTGCAGTCTGCTTTAGAATTTGATCAAGTTTTTAGACATTTCAAAGTCATTATTTGAATATAAAGTTTTGTGTTTTAGGTTATCTAAATCTTATGTTGTTTTCCCCTCTCTATCCTTCTCAGAGATCCTTATGTCTTCAGCTTTAAGAGCGAAGAACCAGTAGCAGAATGAACCTGAGAAGAACAAAAGAAGAAACAGGAACACAGAGCCCTTCAATGGCATTGTGGCAGTTATGTGCGTTGTCAGAGGGGTAGTAGATTGGGGAGAAGGGGGTTATCACTTTGTGAGGGGTGTAAATATCTAACTATTATGTTGTTTTGCATACCTGAAACTAATAAAATTTTTAAAAAACAAAAAACATAGCCCTTAAATAAAAGTTTTATTTGCTCAACATTTCCTGTCCCCTTCCACTGCTGTACCATCACTTATAAAACTTTTACCCTATCACAGATGGTATCTAAAATCTGATGACCTCTTCTGGCTAGAAAGAAAAATAAATTTTCCTGGGCAAAGGGAAAATTGTTTACACCTAGCATGGGAGGCTTACTTGGGGGCAAGCCCTTATCAATTAAGTGTCAGAATCCCAAACCCAATTTGAAATAAAAATAAACATTTAAAACAATCTTTAAAATGTGCTGATAGTTTTAAGATTATCTGAAAACACTCGGAGGAAAAAAATATTGCTCCACAAATTATATAACAGTATGTATTAATTGCAAAAGCAAATTAGGCAAGTCCTGTCATTCCAGTGGAAAAAGATATAAGGCAGCTGTGATGTAATATAAAGAATGCAATCTTTGAATTTTAAAAAACTTTTGAGCCTTGGTTATGTCACTTGCCAAAGAGTCTCAGTTTCCTTAAGGGCTACATAAGAATAATGACAATGACCTTGTGAGGCTGTTAAAAGGGTCAAATGGATAAAACTATGTATTGTGGATAAATATACAAATAAAACTATAGTCTCTTTTTTCCAAAAACAGGGGTAAACATATTTTCAGGCTAGCCAGGGGAAAAAACAATGCTAGCTCATTTTCCCAGTCATAGATGAGGTAATGGTTCCAAAGGAATCTGCTCAGGTCAAAAAGTACAGGTTTCACAACGAAGACGCAACATTAAACTTTGAATCATTTCATAATTCAAATTTTTTTAAAAAATGAAGAAAAAATTAAAACTAAAAACACCAAAACTTTTCAAACATGGAGTCTGAACTATAAGAAGAAGGCCAGTAAAGACTGCATTGTGTTCATCCACACACTATATTACCCCAGGATAAAAAAAAATTTTTAAAATTCATTTACAGTATTATAGTAGATTCCAAATGGAAAATTTCTTCTCTCATCATCACAAGCCATGCTCCCACAAGGACACAAAACAATACACATAGAAATTGAGAAATTTTCCACTAGGAGCAGAGAAAAATCTTTGGAGAGAAAAATAATTTTAGCTGCACAGGATATGCTTAACTTCAAAGAGCACATTACTCACAGGCATTTCCAAAATATGAGAGACAAATTTCAGGTTTCTTAGCCACCTCTTTCAATAAGGTATACGTAATATGGGAAATGCCAGTATTAACTGGTATTGTTTGGTTAATACCAACATACTTTTTGAGAATAGAATTTATCCTGGAATAAAAATAGGCTCGTATGGACATTTCACGCGTTACTTTTACTTTACTCCTCTTCTTAAAGTGAAGAGTAAGAGATCACAAAGATCAATACCAATTAAGAGGACATATATACAAATTGGTAACTGAGTTCATCCAAAAGTCACCAGGTGTTTGCTGATGACACTGGTTATTATCACATGGATTAAAATTTTACAGGCTAGGGGTAATATTCATCCATGCCTTTGCTTTTTTTTCCTTCCAAAAAAAGATGTCAATATTTTTTCTGTTAGCCAGTTCAACTTCACTGTTTGCACACTACTGAGACAAGACCTCGTCAATATCCACCGGTTTGCTGAAGATGCTAAAGCGCTTATCTGTGGCCAGCCTCTTGGTCACATCCCTGAGAAACAACCGCAGCTCTCGTAAGGTATTTTCCTCCTGGTCCTCCATCCGACTTTTTTCTGATTCTGATAACTGACGAGGTGGAGAAGGTAGTGCGAGAGGAAGCACTTCCATAGCACAAAGACCTAAAGAAAATAGAAGAAAATGCTAATTCGAACATAGCAGGGCCAGGACCTCAGTGACTTCTCTTTCAGCATGTTCTTTTAGGAAAAGGAAAATTCCAAATGTATGTGAACCATGCAAATCCAGCAAGTAAAAATTTGAATGGAAACCAAAAGTATGTTAGGGAATAACTCTACTTTATAAAGTAACTCACAATAGGACTCCTTGAAAGGGCAAATGATAAGATTTTAACTAATTTGATTTTGAAATGTTAATACATACAACTTATGAAAAATATTTCAATCAACATAAAAATCTTCAGGTCAAGTACTATATACCAACATAAGTCACCTTGTTTAAAAACTGCTTCTCAAAATGGGGTTGCCTTATATGCATGAAAGTGAAATGGGCAATTAACAATTCTTTGATCCTTCCTGTTCCCCAAAGAATTCTGATTTTAGACAAGTCTCCTACTCTCATACTCTTTAGTACAACACAGTAGGAGATAGTAAGTGGTACGTGATGGGAGCAAAAAAAAAAAAGGAGAAAATAAAAAAGAATCCCAGACACAGAGAAGATGGAAAACCAAGTCTGAAGTGTTATATATAAAATCTATAGCACTTACTATCTATCCAAAAAAAAAAAAAAAAAAACTTAAAAGGTACAGTATTAACTTTTTAAATCATAGTTCTCTAATTCTTTAAAAGGTTTATCTTGTATCACACTGAAGCTCGTGATTAAATTTCTAAGGATTCTTGCTACTTTCAAATAGACCCTAAGATGGAAAATGAAAGTTGACAGAAGCAATTCAAACAGAAAAAGAATTATGTTAATCTTTAACAGAAAATTCAGTTCTATAGGACTAAAACATATCTAGGAGCATGCAACATACCTTATTAAAATGAATCATTTTCATAATGAAATATTTTAAATACTGATATTGAGATTAATATGAGGCAGTAACACCAATAATTAGAAGGTATAAATTCTATATTGAATTTCTCAAGGTTTCTGGGGGGGGGGGGTAACCCAGAACTATAGCCATTTGATACGTGTTCATTCTTACAACACTGGAGAAAACATGGAAAAGAGACACTAAAGGGCCATAAAATTATTAATGTGTTAGATAATATAACCAAGAAAAACAAAGAGCTAGAACAAATATGGAAAAACAAAGACTTGGCAGGGATGGGAAATGTATTTAATACCCTACAAGAAACATAAAAGAACAAGGGGAAAGAGGCTTCAAATTTTTTAGCAAACAGGATTGCTATTTTCTAGAAGAGGCTGAAAGATTAAGCAAGGGAATCTCATCTGTGAGATTTTTTTCTTTGAGATTTGGAAAAGAAAGTCTCTTTTGAATGACTTTGAATGCAGTCCTTACTTAATTTGGGCCTGAAATCTGACAAATTTTGAGGCCCCTCTTAATGCTATGGGCCCAAATCCAACAAAACTCTAACGCTTAAAGCCATGATAGATTTCCAAGTGCCTAGCATAAGCTATCTAACAAACATAATAGGTGCTCAATAAATATTTGAAAAATTAATAAGTGAAAAAAAAACAGAAAAGGAAAAGGTTCTAATGACCTCTTGGCTTATCAAACCTATGCTGGCCCACCAAGTAACCAGCACAACGCAACCTGGTTGTTCACAACCTGACAGTTCATACCCTCGGTACTTACAGTGACTAAAACAGAGCAGAACCGAAAACTTTTTGAGCCTCAAATGTGAAATCTACCAAGAGCATCTGAATTGAAGTGATTAAGGAGAAGACTTCATTAAGAGTCACCTATTAGTAAAGCTTAATGATGAGGCTGTACTTCCCAATGTCCTCAAGTCAAGTGAACACAATGGCCACTTCTACCTGTGTCCATCTAAAGATAAATAGAATCTGAAAAAGTGTCTTTACTTCCACAAAGAAATAGTTAAAAAAAAAAAAAAAAAAAAAAAACTGACTCCAAGAAAGGGCATTTGTTAACTGCACCCCGACCCCCATTTTCCTAAAGGCTTTAGGAACTTTACCAGTGTGTTTCCTTCTCGGTGGAGCCATTGACGCCTGATTGAGAATCAATTCTTGGAAAAATTTCCTTCTGTCTTCTTCAATAGGCCTTTGAATGTATAAGACCTCTTCGTACTGTATTCTAAAGATACATTTAACCTACACACACACATACACACATAAAAAATTAAGTATATAGAGAATTAAATGCTTATTTATTATACCAAATCACAATTTCTTCAATTTCCAGTACCATTTTTAATCTTCATGTATCATTCATGTAGGGTTGGGGTTAACCTAGTCCTAAGCTATGCTGTTGAGAGGTTCAACATCAGGGACTAAACAAAAATGGAGGAATGATCCAGCTGCCCAACTCATTAATAAATTATACTGTATCTGGGAGAGTCAGCAGATAATAGCAAAAAAGATAGTAGTAGTCAGATGGCAACAATCTCAAAGAGCTTTTGCATACAAGCTGAAAAGCAATTACCTAGGATCTACAATAGAGAGCTGGAAAGATGCCGACAACACTGCCTTCTCTGACGCTGGTTATGTGTACTTTCCCTCCTCTGACTTCCCTTCCTGGGCTCTTTCCACACCAAGTCTATTTCACAGTGTCCTCTGGAATCCTGGTTTTACTGCAGATAAACTATATACCTTCAGTCTCTCTACAGAATGCTCCACAATGACACCACCCTCCATATAAAACTCACAAGGCAAAATTAAGCCAGTCATTCTTGTATCCCTCAGTTCCTTTCAACTGGTGATTACCTACACCTTTCCTTTGTTCACATGCTCTATAAAGACTTTGACCCCAGATGTCCCCCTTGCAAGGTATGCTGCTTAAATCCTCTTTACATCATCCACATTTGTCTACACGCTTTATTTAATTTATATGTTTTTCTAGAAGGTCTGCTTTCCACTTGGTAGACACCAAACTCCCTGAGAACATAGACCATTTCTTATTCATCTGTTTTCCTCTACCTACCACAGTGCCTGGCACATAGTAATGCATAATAAGCATGTACCGAATGTGTACAGCTTGTGGTTTTGTTCCCTAACCCACATCAAATTGGAAACTGCAATTGAAAAAGGTTAAGAGTAGTAGGAAAGAAGTACCAATGATGACAGCATAGTAATACTGGATTAAAATTTAAGACATCAGATTTTAGCCCAAATGTAGCCATATATTTGTGGTAAACTTTGAATAATCCATTCAATTTGTTATGTCTAACCACTTACTGAATTGAAGACTAAGAATTTCATAAATATTATTTCAATCAATCTTTATAACAATGAGGTATGCAGGCATCCCTCATTTTACAGATGAGGAATCTTGGGCTTGGAAAGGTTTAAGTAAGCAACTTAGGGTCACAAAGTGAATAAACAGAGAAGACTAGATTATATAATCTCTCAAGGCCTTTCCCAAATCTAAAATTCTAAGACAGAGAAGAAACAATCTATGAAAGTAAACACTGGAATTCAAAATTTGGATGGAAAATTATTTACCTCAATCTAAAGCCAAATCCTTTAAGAGTTTATAAAATTTCATCCTGTGTCCTCCCAATATTTTTTTGGAGACTACCTTCATGTACAATTGCCTCCAACCCTTTGGTCTATGCTTTGCTGGCCCTCTTCAAAAGTTCTGGCATGCAAATTTACCACTAAATACTCATTATGTGCCAAATGTAATGCCAGACACTGCAGTTATAAACTTGAAGAAAATATGCTTACTTCCTGCCATCAAGGAACTTCAGAGTCTCATAAGAAAGCACTATGATACCACAGAGTACAGAAACATAGAGGAGACCCTGCAACACTGAAGAGGCACTTGACAAGAGACAGCAGAAATAGCTAACATTAAACTGGGTCTTGAAAAAAGAAACAGAACACAATACCATCTAGAAGTACCAGGATTTTGTTCAAAGGTAGCAAAACATTTAATTTGTTTTAAATATTCTTCCTTCGGAACATTTTTCAATATTGTGTTAAACTTTGGGAATAGAAACAGTCCAAGAGCAAGTCTCAATAATCCCCTGATATTCCTACCAGGTTATTACAAAAAAGCTTGAAATCCACCATTTTATAAGTAGGCTGAATTATTTTTCTTTCAATTTACTAACTTATATTCCCAGCCTCAACCTTCATGCTTTAAGAAGACATGCTTTGTATATATAATTTCCTGAAAAAATTATGCTCTCTTTTACATTGGTTCACACTGGTCTTTACATATGCTATTCACTCTTTCCTAAACCGGTTTTTAACTCTCCACTCAAGCCAATGCTTTCTGGGTAATGCTTTCTCTGACTCTCCCAGATATACTTAGGCAAACCTTCTAATATCTGTCATTAAACCTTTTTTAGGCTCAGTGATTTTCAGTAAATTAATTCAGTTGTGTGATCATCACAGGTTTGTTTTAGAACATATCCATCACCTCCAAAAAGTTCCCTCACAAAAGATTTAGAAAATACAGATAAGGAAATGAAAATTGCTATAATCTTAATATCCAGAGATAATTACTATTAGCATTTCTGTTAATAATTTTATATATACACATGCACATATACACACAATCTTATTATATATATAACTAATATATAGTTATTTCTATATATACTGGAATAACACCATACACATTTATTACCTATATTTTTTAACAATATAATTCAAACATCTTTTTATAGTAAGTATTTTCCATATCAATTTTTTAATGATCTCATTGTGTTTTATGGAAGGGAGCTACTATAATTTAACCAATCCCCTACTACAGGACATTTATACAAGTTTCCAATCTATGAAAAAAGGCTATGACAATAACTACTGTATTTCTTGTGTTGTTTGTGCTTTATCTTTTTGTTTGCCCATGAAAAACTCTTTGGATATGAATAATTACCTATAAATGGTATTGCCAAGCTAAAATATGTGTACATATAGTATTTAAATCTATTATTAGGGACTGCTGTGGAGTTTATTTAACTGTTTTCTGTATGTGCCTATTTAATAGGCTAAAATCTGTATCTTACTATTATTTTAACTTATCTATTGTATTTTCTTAAATACACCATAGTAACTGGCCATTTCTTTCTTTTAAAATCAGTTGGGCTTTTTACTCCCCACGGGCTACTTCATTCTTTCAGAGGTCGGGCACTTGCTAACCTATGGTTACTTGGTCTACAACGCTATGCTTTTCATCACCAAATATTTCTCAGTATGTGCTAAGTATTACTCACTATTATCTCAGTTTGTGACCCAAACAAAGCAAGCATTCTAATGGCTGAAATTAAAATGAAAGGCTTGGGAGCAGAGGAGGATTTCCTAAGAACAATTAATATAAAACATGTTGTATGTCATCAGTAGTCTGAAAGAATGCTCATAAATACAAATGTAAATACAAATGATAGCTACTTGGTTAATAAGGGCAAAGAATACAGAAGACAAAGGGGGGGGGGGAGTTAAAATTTCAGGACTCACTGCTACCGTGTTTCCTTGAAAATAAGACCTAGTCAGACCATCAGCTCTAATGCATCTTTTGGAGCAAAAATTAATAAGACCCGGTATTATATTATGTTATGTTATATTATACCCAGTCTTATAGTAAAAAAAGACCCGGTACTGTATTTTATATATTATATTATATCACATTATATTATATTATATTATACCCAGTCTTATAGTAAAATAAGACCAGGTCTTGTATTAATTTTTGCTCCAAAAGACACATTAGAGCTGATGGTCCGGCCAGGTCTTATTTTCAGAGAAACATGGTAAAAAACTTCTAATATTTTAGCTACTAATCAAAGGTATTGATAAGCAAATGCAAAATTATGACAATACAACATTGAAAATGTGTACAATGTGAAAAAAAATGTGTACAATGTAATGTGAGCTTTAAAAAACTAAACCAACAATAAAATCACATATGTGAATAAGCAGAAATAAGCAAAATTAAAATTGCTGTATCAAGAAAATGGATGGGTTCATAAGACTTTTATTTACAAATTTTTCAAACAATGTAAGGGAAACTTCAAGTAATTATATATTCCTAACTAGAACTCTTAATTATTCCAAATTTTCTTTATCTTTATAAAATGATAAAACTAATTGACAGTGAGGATCTAATTTTAAAAAGTGGTTCCTAGGTTATGCCTAGGTTGAGTCCATTCTTCTAAACCAATTTCAAGTACATTCCTAATCTACAATACTAACATTTTATAGCTCTGTGGTTTCCAAAATAAATTGTCTCATATATTGTCTCATACCAGCAAGCCTGTTATCCACATTTCATAGATAAGGAAACTGAGGCTTTTCAGGTTCAAATATCAGGGGTGCCAAAAAACATATACACATGATTTCTATTCATCTTCTATTGTTGGTATAGTATATTGAGTATTACGATTTTAATACAGTTTTTTCCTTTCTTAAAATGTGTATACATTTTTTTGGCACCCTCTGTATTTTTCCAAGATCAAAAAACTAGTATTTCAGTACCTTGTTTTTTTTACTCTTACTACATACAACATTCTACTAAACTACCATTACCCCCTATGATAAAAACCATTTTGATTAATGGTCTTTAAATAATATCTCATTCTGAATAACCAATAATGTATTATTCTACATTTAATATACTTTTCTTACAAGAGCAGTAAGTTGTACAAATCCACTTTAGCAAGAAAACTAACAAGCACTGAAACAAAACAACTCAGTAAACAAATATCTTAATCATAAAATTCTACATAATCAAGATTTATATTATAGCACTTAAAACATACAAATCTCTTATATGAACTGTCACCTGGGCAAAATATTTCTAAGCATTTCTAAAGGAGATACTCTCAAGACCTGGTAAGCTCAGGGTATTAAAACAATTTTTTTAAAATCAATTTTATATACGTGAGTTGATCTACTAATGTTTTCTAAAACCAACTGATTTTACCTTTGATTCTAATATATTAAATATTAATTGAATTTGAATTCAAAAGCTAAATATCAGATTTGAAAAATATACACAGTAGTAATAATAGTCAACTTAACATGATGCTACTGATGAAAGAGTTGAAAGGTCAAATCCTACCAAATAACCTAACAGATGATACGAATGAGAAGGATAATTATAATGGGATTGACAATGACACAGCTAAGATCTTATTACTAGGTGCCATATATATGTCATACACACACACACACACACACACACACACACACACACACGTGTTGGGTTCTGGTCTAAGCATGAATTATCTCAAGCTTCACAACGTTGACGAATGTATCAGTATTATACCAAAAAAGAAACTGAAACATAAAACATTAACCAACTTGCTTAAGTAACACAGCTAATAAGTGGTACAAACCAAGGCATGAATCTTAACAGTACTGATTTTAGAGTAATTAAAATGTGTCAAATTTACAAGGTCAACTATTTTAAAACAATATAATAAAGAAATATTTAACCAGTTCTTACCTCTTCAGGCAGTTCACTGTACATGGTTTCAGAGGTAGACAACAAAAATATAGGTGAAAATGATGGTATATCTTGTAGCAAAGTCAGAAAAGTTGCTCTCACAGTTTCACTGACAGCTTCCCACCAATCACCAATGTGAGGCATGTAAACAATACTAGGTACTGTTCTTCGAGCTTCACGAAAAATCTAATTAAGGAAAGAACTGGAATTAAAAATTCAAACTGATATTATTCTAAAGACTACCCAGTAAGTCCAAATACATGAAATGTGTCAGGCCTGTTACTATAATTATTTTCAGCCCAAATATTTAAGTTGTGCAAGACATGATGCACAAGCCTTCATAATACAGCTTCTATCTACTCTTGCCCCACCTCCACAATGAAGTATTTTGCCATTTTCCTATTCCTACTCAGTATATATTAGTAGTACACATTGCTCCACTTATTTATCATGTAAAGGTAAAGAAAAACACCACTATAAAATATGCTGCAAATGAAGAGGTAATCATGCATCTCTCTGTCAGCTATGATAGTGGTATCAGTAAGCACAAAGAAGAAATGAAAGACATAGTTCACGTTTGTGCACATTGCCTTAAGTCACTAAACATGGGTTGAATAAACACTTTCCACAAAATGTACCACTCTAGACTTAAAATTAATGAACTACCTGCTGAACTACTTCTTTACCTACCATTAACTCAGTCTTCAATTCAAAATTGTCACAAAATACTCTTACATCTCTAAAGAGCAATAAATGTATTAGCAAAAAGTCCTGAGACACTCCCATTGTCAGAAAATACAGAATAAAATTCCCTCAGGTGTTAAAGAGTCCTAAGAATAGCTTCAGTCGCACTCTGCCAACACTTACCAATAAGGAACAGGTGGGCTATTAGTAAGCTGCCAAGCAGGACTCCTGCCCTTTCCATGTACGTCAACAACAGCTCAATAGCCCATCAACAAATTCTCGCAGGTTAATCACATCTCTTCAAGATTTTCAATAATTATAGGAATAAGTGTAAAAATCTACCTTCTGTCAACTTGAGAATTCTAAAAATTCCCTATTTTCCCTTATTTTAAACATATTTCAATTAACCTGTGTAATGTGCAAGATACAGAAATAAGAATCTAATATTTTAAATGATTAGGATTATCAGAAACAGTCCTAATAATCAAAAGGATTATTTTTCTTCGAGTAAGCCTACCAGTTGCGTGAATTTTTTAAATACCCTATATAAAATAAAATATACTGCGCCAATTTAATAATGAACAAGGTGAAAGATGCTCAAATAAATGTTTCCCCCAAATTGGAAATGTAGATGTTATGATCACTCACATCAAAAGTAATATTTGCTCCTTCCCTTCCTTTAATATTTGCATATCCACCAATCCAGAACAGTTGTACAGTACAACTCTTTCAGGACTCTCAAATTTTGACCTTTTCTGCAAAAACGCACCCTCTTATCCTGGATCTTGAAAAATCCAAGGATTATTGTTTTCCAAAGTTCTTGTAGGAGATTCATAAGAGAAAAACAAGCATAAATATCGGCAAAAGGGAGGAACCACACAGCAGCACAAAGGCAAGTGAGGCATTTGATTCCAAAAATTAAAAAAAAAACTATTACATGCCACTCAAATCAGGCATGGTATGTAGAAGACAGTGACCGACGCCTTTTGTCGCTTTCCAACTCCCACTCTGTGCTGGTAAAACTAGGGAGAGTCAGCTGGGAGAGAAAGGTGATTATACGAAAAAGACTAACAAGCTATATATAGCTTACTGAGAAATCTCACAAAACTAACCATCTAATTCAGTCATGCAAGTTACCACGTGCACAGGAAGAGATGAGAAACCCATGCCTTTTTAAAAAATGAAATTGTGCCTTTCATTCTAGTACTTGTAGGTTAGGTTTTCTAAGACAATGTACTGAGAACATCTAACTGCTAACAAGTATCAAAGAGTATGGGCAAAGCAACAGAAGGTTAAGTGATAACAAAAACTTCACAGAGCCAGAAGTTAAATAATACTGTACTGTAGATGTTTTAAACTTATTTGCAAAGCTGAATTAGGTATATAAGCATTACCAAATCTGACAGAGTTGAGGGTTTTTTCAAATGTCTTCTCCTAAGCCTTTAGAGGAAAAACATCCTTAATTTCTAAAAAAATTTAAAAGCACTACTAGGGCTGGCCCGGTGGCTCAGGCAGTTGGAGCTCCGTGCTCCTAACTCCAAAGGCTGCTGGTTCGATTCCCACATGGGCCAGTGGGCTCTCAACCACAAGGTTGCCGGTTCAACTCCTTGAATCTCGCAAGGGATGGTGGGCTTGGCCCCCTGCAACTAAGGTTGAACACAGCACCTTGAGCTGAGCTGCCTCCCGGATGGCTCACTTGGTTGGAGCGCGGGCTCTCAACCACAAGGTTGCCGGTTCGATTCCTCGAGTCCCGCAAGGGATGGTGGGCAGTGCCCTCTACAACTAAGATTGAACATGGCACCTTGAACTGAGCTGCCGCTGAGCTCCCGGATGGCTCAGTTGGTTGGAGCGCGTCCTCTCTAACACAAGGTTGCTGGTTCGACTCCCGCAAGGGATGGTGGGCTGTGCCCCCTGCAACTAGAAATGGCCACTGGACCTGGAGCTGAGCTGCACCCTCTACAACTAAGATTGAAAGGACAACAACTTGACTTGGAAAAAAAGTCCTGGAAGTACACACTGTACCCCAATAAAGTACTGTTCCTCTTCCCCAATAAAATCTTTTTTTAAAAAAATTTTTAAAAAACAATAATAAAATAAAAGCACTATTAAAACACTTTTTCCTTTCAATTCCTTACTACATGGTACTCAGAATATTAAAATAAACTTTCATATTTTCTTTAAATATATAGTCAACCTGTTCTAATTCTCCAGTTTTTGTAATGAAAATTCAAAAAGTACAGATATTGAGAATAGCATTTAAAAATTCAGAAAAAAAGGCTTAATCCTATTGTGATTTTTCTGTAATGTAAAACCAGCTCCTCAGCAGTTTGCTGGTAACTTTTAAAGTTGAGGAATGAGATACACTATGTGAAATCAATTAACCAGATAATTCAGAGTAGAAAAATAAAGCCTGGTTTTAGTGAAGCGGCAACTGTCTTAGGAACAAGTGATGCCATTTGATAACTAGAAAAATACTCACCTACAGGGTGTCTTGGATTGGTGGATGTGCAAGGTGTAGTAGAAAACAGAAAAACTGTTATAGAGAAAAAAAGACAGTAGGCCAAATTACTGAACCAACCGTTTCAAAATACCTCTGACATGACCAGCACTCTTGCACAAATAAAATGAACAAACACCAGTGTATGTGAACTGTTCATTTTGATTATTTAAACAATATACTCTATTTCCTTCTGACCTCTTCTCGCCCCAGACATCATGGTCCCTTATATAACATTGTTTTAAGTTTCTTTATTAAAAAAAAAAAAAAAAAAATCACTACTTCCTCTGAATATTAAAGCTTTGAGAGGCAAAAATCAGGCCACTGAAGTTAGAAATGTCCACGTAAGGATGGACCAGTAATATAAACTGTACCTATGTTGACAGCAGTCCTTATCCTCTCTCAAAAGCTAAGCTGTCAAGTCAGTACTTTAGCTGCCAAATTAAAGTGTGCAGTGCATAAAAATGTACTGTATTTTTAAAATTAAGAATATATAGCCATAACAAGCCATTTTCTTCAGAACCTGAAAAGTAGAATAATTTTAAATACAAATGTGAATGAAGCAGAAAGCTCCCGTACAGCCTTCAATTCCCTAACAGGGGCTATATAAGAAAGAGGAAGACAACTTTTTGTCACCAGTAAATTCCCAGAATTTGTCTTGGTCATGTTACAGCATTATGAATGTGCTAAATTTATAAAACACAGGTAAAAGAAAAATCTTCGGGGGGTAAAATATTCTCAATTTTCATTAAGATTTAAAAGCACTATTTATTTAATTCCTTACACCAGGCTATCACAAAATATTAAAATAAATATCTATATTACTGAAAACTTGATTCTATATATATCATTTTACTCCATACATATTTTATTTACCTAAGATTTACTGAGCATCTCTGTTAAAAGAAGTCATTGTCTGTGATATGAAGATTCAGGATTCAAGAAATAAAGTGCCCAATTTCTTTACAAGCATACAAAATTAGCCTGTTATGAAACACAAGTATACTAGAGTTTCTGAATGATGGTTATAATACAAGTCAACATTTTATGAAAATTAAATCACTCAAATTCTTTTCTGATATTTTCAGTGCCTAAAAACTTGGAAGAATTTCCGTAAATGCGGTACATTCTGGACCAGGATAATTTAACTTGTTTACAACTCAAAAAAAAAAAAAAGTTGTTGCTATGGTAAAACACAGAAAACCATGTGCACAAACACAAGAGTATCCAAAGTACACACAGACTGCTATGGAGAAATCCAGAAACCTTTATGCACAAACACAAGAGTGTCCAAAATAAACACATAGGTAAGTATATTAATTCCTTAATGCTACTCAGTCAAAAAGGATTTCTGCTGAGAATGTCCAGATACAATTTCTTTCTGGAGAAAGAAAAATACTAAATTTTTCACCAAAAATACCCTTATTATTGACCATTTAAAATTATTCATTACACCGTGAAGTATCCAAACTCCAAAGCTTTTGACAGACCATACAGAAATGTATCAATTCAATCATACTTCTATATTAATGAAAAAAATAAACTATAACACACTCATCAATTGCTTTTTTCCTAAATTAACAGTAGAAATAATACAAAAAGCAAAAAAAATACATTTGAAAATTTCAGAAAAGGGAATCATAGTTGTCACTGTTTTTTTAAGAGTGTTAATACAGATGAGTCTTTCACTATAGATATTACCATCTCCTGCCTGGTTGTAGGGCTCAGTAATCACTTGGGAACTTAATGGCACAATCATAAATCTTCCAGGCTACACCAGGATTTTCCATTGTCCTTCCAGAGCCTTTGGAAGACTATGAAATGCTCAGTGACGTGTACACACACACACAGTCACATCATGAACAGTGGCAATTGTTTCAGTAAGAAATGTGTAACTAGTGTCCAGTGATCAGCTAAAGTACTGTATTTCAAAGTGGGATCTACTGAAGATCTATAATAGTAACACCTGGGATATTTAAAATGCAGATTCTTGAGGCTCACCCAAAATTTAATGAATTGAAATCTCTGGATGTGGAGCCAGAGAATCAGAAATTTTAATACGCACCCCCAGAAGAGTCTTATGCTCTCTAAATCTTAAGAAACAATGAGAAAACCCTACAGCAGACACTAACTCCTCTACCATTTTTCACCCAATTAATAATATTAATAATAGCTGAGTCAGAAGACAAGGAAGTTTTATCATATCTATGCCTGTGTGTGGATATGTTTTAAAGAACAAAGAATTAAACATGATTCCCACAGTATAAAGAAATATCAAGTAGGGCTCTTTCCCCTTTCCATCTTATCATACATATAAATACAGCCCTGTAAAGGTGATTTAAGACTTCTTCCCTTTCAGATTACCTTTCATGTTATGTTACAGTAGTTAATAAGCATTTTCAATGTATATTACATTATCTTAGAAGCTGGGGAAAAGAGCACAGAAGAATAATTTGCCACAGACCCACCGTTAAGTTCTACATCTATTTAGAGATAATCCTGCCTACAAGAGGACTAGCTCCCAAGAGAAGTTAAGGAAAAAGATAAGAAAGGAAATATAGAACAGAAAGATAGAGAGAGGGGTTTTTCATGTTTCAGCATCTCAGCACCTGACTCATGCACTCTCTTCCCTGGGACTTTTATACCGACTTCTACCCAGGCTTGCCAATCTCTACAAACTGAGGGAAAAATTCCTGTTTTATTATATAATAGCCTCTTTTTGAATAATTTTTTTAGAAGAGACAGTATTATGTTTATGCATTTAAAATAATTCTAAATATGCACTAAGATACAAATAATCAAAGATTAACCCGGACAGTTTACCTCACCTCTGGCCAGTGTTCGGAGGAAGTCTGAGCTTTGACTACCATGACTACAGAATTCTGACTAGTTCCCCAGCAGAGGACATCCAGGAATAAGCTCTACTTCTAAGCCAGAAGCTTACAGGTGAAAGCAGAGAAAATGAGATGTTTTGATGTACTAGATGCAGTGTAATATAACCAAAACAATAAATGGTGGGTTTTATAATTTTCCACTACCAAGTGACACCTCTCTCCATCCTCTCTAGCAACATGACAAAAAAGGTAGTGAAAGCCACAATATGTGAAAGAAACCAAACAGTATACAGTTAGAATTCAAATTTAGCCCAAAGATGCCAAGTAGGATTCAGGAAAAAAAATCCTACAATCCCAGTGACGTGAACATACAGTTTACTACAAAGCTTTCTAAGTATTTCCTTACATAACATTAAGTCAGTATGTGTGAATATATACACATAGTAGCCATAAGGAACAATGACAGACAGAATACCCTCTCACTTTAAAAATGTTCCTCTTTCAATGGTTTTATAGTTTGTTTACTACTGTCAAATACACATGTAAAAAGAAAAAATATTCCAAACAGTACAGCAGAGAGTAAACTAAAATGACAAAGTTTATCCATTCCCCAGTCCTCCAAATTCCTTTCCCCAAAGCAATGATTTATTAACAGTTTTGGGGGGTATTCTTGGATACAATCTCCACTTACATATATACATGAATATACGTATACATATATTTTAAGAGTTTCTTTTAACACAAAGATCATATTTAGACTGGTTTACAATTTGTTTTTTTCACTATGCTCTCCATAATTTTTCCCCATCAGCCTATGTAAATCTACCTCATTCTTGTTAATGACTTCACAGTATTTCTTTGTATGTGAGGACATACCATAACTTATTTTAGCCAGTCCACCATCAAAGGACATTTAGTTTGTTTCTTTTTGTCTTATTTTGTTTGGCAATTTTACATAATGCTGTGATGAATATGCTTGCATACTCAGCAGTGAATACTTATAGCTGATATATCTTTAGGGAAAATTCTTTCATGTAAAATTCCTGGGACAAAAGGTTTATGTACTAGAAATTTTAAAGGACAGTGCCAAACTACACTCCAAAATCATTACACTGACATTTCCACTGAGTATGAGTGTCCCACATCTGCAATGCTGGGCTTTATCAATCTTTTTATTTTTACAAACCTAATAATTGTTTTTAAATGGTGTTACTTTAATTTGCATATTTTTTCAGTTATGAGGCTAACATTCTTTTCAAATTTTTATTGGTTGATTTTTCTAATTTATTTCTCCCTGGAAATGGCATGTTCCTATTTTGCCATATTTTGCTAATTTTTATATTAGGTTGTTATTGTTTCTTCTTATTGATTTTACCATATTTTTGTATATTTACAAAACTTTTCCTTGACATGTGTGTTACAAATATACCTTTTACCAGGTTATGTCTATTAATTTTATTTAAGAATGTGTAATTTAAAAATTGTATAAAGTCAAATTTGTTCCTATCTTTCTAGATTCTGTTTATTGCTTAGAAATTATTTTATCACACCTAAGAAACATATTGATCTTGTGAATTCTTCTAATACATTTATAGTTTCATTTAATAATCTAGAATTTATCGTGGGGCTACAGAAAAATGTGGGAAATCCAGGTTTTTTTTTGGTTTTTTCTTTTCCCCCTCATAAAGCCAGCCAGTTTTCCAAGACCATTTATTAAACAGTACATCTATTCTATCTACTTATATCAAATGTCATCATCATATAATCATCATCATGATACTAAATTCTCCTCTCTATTCAGGCCTAAATGTGAATTCTCTCTTTTGTTCTATTACTTTGTCTGTCTATCCCTGCACAGGTACAAATTCTTTATTACTCTAGTTCTGTTACATCTTTAAAAATCTAGTAGGGCTCCCTCATTATGCTTTTTCCTCTAGAATTCTCCTTGCTATGCTCATATTTATTATCTAAAGGAAACACAAAGTCCTTTTTTTAATTTCTCCTCTTAAATTTTGGAGGAAGTATAATTGAGATTATACTTAATTTATACATTAAATTAGAAAAGAACTCACAGCTTTCCAATTTTGAGTCTTGCCAGCCATTAGCTGTGAAAGGAGCTGCAGCAGCAGTAGTAAATATGATGATAGCTAACATCTGCTGGGAGCTGTATGCCAAGCTTACTGAAGGAGCTTGTTTTAATAATCACAACCAAAACCAAACAAGAAAAAAAATCACAACTTATATGGTATCATTATTTTCATTTCATCAATGAGAAAATTAAGGCTCAAGGAGTTTAAGCAATTTGTCCAAGGCCACAACCAATAAGCAAAGTAGCAATGACTTTTTTTAAATCTGTACAATTTGAGTTGAGTCACACTTTTAATTGTTAGTATTGTAATTAAAAACAACGTGTGTCTTTCATGTATTCAACTGTCCTCAACTGAATTTTTAGATTTCTTCTGTTAGGCCCTGCAAATTAACTATTTAAGTTAATCCTTAGGTAAACTTAGTTGCTATTTCTTCCATTACACTTCTAATATAATATCAAACACACTTTACAGATACAAATATATATAATTTTTTAATTGCTATCACTCTTCTATATAAACTTTAAATCCCGGCATCTCAAATTGGATATCATTTCCGTTTCTATACTAAGACTCTACGTCCAGACAGGAGTCTAGAAAGGCTCTGAAGCCATAGCTGTGAAAAGAGGGTCAGAAAAAGGCAAAAGAAACTCACTTTCTACACTGTTAAACCTTACTGCAAGAAACAGGATATTAACATTTCAGAAATGAAGCATCATAGCAAAAAACAATCAGCTCACTTTGAAAAATGTTACATATCAAAGGATCCTCTGTGTTAATATTATAATGGTAACGAAGAAGCAACAAAATGTTAATATTCATAGTACTGTTCTTTGAAAAAACTTTTATCTATAACACTACCGAGCTATAAAGAGTACGCCAGCTGAAAGTGCTCTCGAGTGGCACAAACATACCTGTGCACACGATTCCTCAGGTGTCTTGGCACTAACTGAATAAAGTGCAGGGAGATCTAGTCTGTGCACAGAGAATTTTTCTAGAGTGTGCAAAAGTGCTGGAGCAAGGTGAGAAGTTTGACCTGAGCCTCGTTCTCCAGACAGCAATAATCTTGGCCTGTAAGAGGTTGGCTGATGATATGGTGACCTGCAATACATGTAAGACAGAATAATTATTTCAAAACCATGCACTCTGAAGATCAATATGAAACATTCTATCTCCCTTAAAAGAAAGTAACTCCAAATTAATAGAACTTCTTAATCTTTCTTATTTTTTAAATACAGTGAATCATTTTTCATTAATTACGGTTTTAAAATGCTGATCTCTCTGACCATATTAATAACCAACATGTTAAAGTACAAAAACGAATTCTAAAAGAATGTAAAAATATATGAGTATTCATCCTATCATACCACATATATTAACGTGGAAAATGCTTGAGACACTGAGTGTGATTTACTTATTAATTAACCAATGTCAGATGTTAAGAATCCCATTTCTCTGGGCCGGCCCGGTGGCTCAGGCGGTTAGAGCTCCATGCTCCTAACTCCGAAGGCTGCCGGTTCCATTCCCACATGGGCCAGTGGGCTCTCAACCACAAGGTTACAGGTTCAATTCCTCGAGTCCCGCAAGGGATGGTGGGCTCCACCCCCTGCAACTAAGGTTGAACACGGCACCTTGAGTTGAGCTGCTGCTGAGCTCCCGGATGGCTCAGTTGGTTGGAGCACGTCCTCTCAACCACAAGGTTGCCAGTTCGACTCCCGCAAGGGATGGTGGGCTACGCCCCCTGCAACTAGCATTGGCAACTGGACCTGGAGCTGAGCTGCGCCCTCCACAACTAAGACTGAAAGGACAACAACTTGAAGCTGAACGGCACCCTCCGCAACTAATACTAAAAGGACAACTTGACTTGGAAAACAGTCCTGGAAGTACACACTGTTCCCCAATAAAGTCCTGTTCCCCTCCCCCAATTAAAAAAAAATAAAATAAAAGAATCCCATTTTTCCAACAAGAAGGTACATCTGAAGGCTACCCAAAATGTAGGTCTTTTTTTAATGGTTAAAATGGTAAATTTTATATATTTTTAACCACAATTTTTGAAATAGAAAAAACAAATGTACAACTTTTCCAGTGGTAACAAATTTTGCTTCTAGGCCATAAAAACTGTTCTTACCCTAATACATGACATCTAAAGCCCTACATAAGAGAAGGTAAATTTAGGAAAATATATTAAATGAAACTCAATTTGTATTCTCAAGAGACTAAGCACCATTAAAATGATAAATGAAACAAGTTTATCTGGTATCACTATAGACAATGCAGAAAATCTAAGCAATAAGAATAAAGCAAATGAAAAATGGAACTAATAAAAAGAAAGAGAAAACACTGCTACTTGTAAAGGATATGATTATGTATTACAAAATCCAAGAATCACCTAGTAACTGTCAGAATCTACCAGCAAAGTAACAAGACAGAAAATGGAAATTTAAAAAAAAATCAAACCTTTCCTAAACACCATTAATAACCAATATAAAAAAGGAAAGGAGATCCTATTTATAAGTGCAAAAATATAAATGACAAAACAAACAATACTAAATAATCTTTGCAAGAAAAGTATGAAACTATATGGAAAATATCATGAGCCTGACAACACAGTCAGTTCTTCCTAATGCATTTACAGTTAACGATAGTCAACTACGTGTGTGTGTGTGTGTGTGTGTGTGTGTGTGTATATATATATATATAATTACTTTATTTTATACATTTAAAAATTCAAAGCAAAATCCCAAAAGACCTTGAGGGAGAGGAGAGATTTTAAACTTATTCCCAACATTATCTGAAAGAATAATCAAGAAAATTTTGGAAACGTATGTTAGCTCCAATTTTATTTCTTTTTTAACTTTCTTAAAAATTCTATGAATACAGTTTCCACTTATTAAAGAGACGACAAAACCAAGGCTCAGAGAGATTAGATATAAGTTCATACAACTCGGTGGTGACTAAGTTGAAATTCTCATTCAGGTCCATTCAATTGCAAAGCCCAGGTTCTGAACCACTAGGTTAAGACGTGCCCTACTTTATACAGAAACATATTACAGAACAGAATAACAGAATAGAATGGAGAATACACAAAAGAAAAGAAACTCAATTCTGTGGAAGCTAATAGGCAGCCCAGGAAACAAATCACAGTAATTCAAAGAATTTTACATAAAATAATAATCATAAAAAAATACATGGAACAGGAATGGATTATGAAACAAATATTCAAAATAGGGAGGATCAGATCTTCATTTCACAGAATAAACAAAATGAATTTGAACACAGAAACAAAGAAAGAAAAAACAAGATTGATGTACTTTTAATTCATAAAAATTTTACAACTTTTGTAACTCAAAAATTACAATGTGAACGAAATGAGACAAGGAATTTGCCATTAACAGGAATAGTTCTTGATGTATAAAGAGCTAATGTGCACAGTGTTAACAAAAAATACCTACATGAGCAAAGGATATAAACAGACAATTCAAAAAGAAAATACACATGGACATTTTTTAAATGTCCATTCATTTAACAATTGTAGACTGCTTCCCTACGCTGAATGCTTGGACCTAGGTATCCAACAAAACCACTGTTATCACAGAGCTCATAACTGAATGGTACTTTGTGGGAAAAGGAGATACACAGATTACTATAATTAGTGCGATTAATAAGAAGTACTGTTTAAGTGTAGGGTGCTTTGAGAGACCCCAATTAGAGACTCATAGAAGGCATTCTTGGAAAAGTGTTAACAAAGCACAAACCCAACAGATTGGAGGCAGAAAGGATGAAATCCAAGAAATAAAAATAGGATGTGCAAAGAACCAGAGGTTCTTGGCCCTCTGGGGTAATGGATATAGCTCATACAGCCACCTTCTTTTAATGTTTCAGGGCAATGTTGGGGTACAGGTACCGGGGTTAAGGAGGGGAAGAGGAAACGGGAATCAGACTATGAAGAGCTATGAAGCATTTTTGTAAGCCATGTTAAAAGTGTGTAATGTACACTAAAGACAATGAGGAAACATTAAGATGCTTAAGCAGGGGAAGTGACATCATCTTATACATGTTTTTAGAAGATAACTCTAGTTCAGTATGTCAGTATAAGAAAGGATTTTGAAAGATGGCAAAACAAGAGACAATATGACCAGTGAGGGGTCTGCTATAATAAACCAGATATAAGATGTTAAATTATAGTCCAGACAAGAAAAGATAGTGTCAGAGGAGATGAGAAGAAACGGCCTGAGGTGGAACTTATTTAGTAAGGAAAAGCAACAGGACTTGGTCATTGACTAGACACAGAAGGAGGAGGAAGGAGTTGAGGATGTCCAATTGCAGTCGAGATAACCGAATGGAGAGTAACTCACAGGATTCCCAGGCAGAGAAGTGGAGACACAGTCCAGTATATACTTAAAGATCTGTGGCACAAAAAAGGGAGATAGGTAGCTGGACAGGATCTAAGGCTCAAGACTGATCTAGCCTTGAGAAAGATTTGGTAGTTATTAACAGAGTCATCAAAAAATTACAAAAATGAGAAACATCTTTTATCTGCTAGACTGATAAACTAAAAATTAATTTTAATACCCATTATTAGTGAATAGATGATGGAAAATTAGTATTTTCATCACTAGTGAGTGGGAAAAAGTACAATTTTCCCGAAATTAAATTTGGCAAGTATGTCAAAATGTATATCCAAGGATATCGGCAACTCATCAACTCCAAGGAACTCCCTTAACACTTAGTATTCTTTACAATTTTTCATAGTACTTATGTAATATTTTATCTATTACACTTATTGTTTTACTATCTGTCTCTAGCTGAAATGTAAGCTGAATAAGGACAGAGAGCTGAGTCCATTTTATTCACCGACATATTACAAGTACCTAGGACAACATCAAGCACATGATGGGCATTTTGACATGAGTGAATTAATATATGAAATAACAAGTGAATTATTCAAATAAACAAGAAAATATTATTTTCAGCTATCTGGCTGGCGCAAAGATTTAAAAAGACAGTGATCAGAGGTGAACAAAGCTCCCAAGATGCGGAGAACTTGTACAGAGAGCTCGTGGTGGGTTAACGCATACAGGAGCTCCCCCGCCACACTGAGATGATCCACACTGAGAAAGAGCAGACTGTGTCTAAACCAGAAAAGGAGAAAAAGGTCTCCCAGAAGAAACTAAAGAAACAAAAACTTATGGCCTGGGAGTAAATCCAGCATCAAATAAATGCTAATAAAAGTAAAAAAAAAAAAAGAAAAGAAAAAGAAATGAACGTAATTTATCAAAACATCTACAATAAAAAAAGCTTATTCTGGGATATAGCTGTCTAACCATTAAATCAAAGTCAAATTAATGAACTAGAAAAGCTTATGTAAAGGAAGCTAAAATTAAACCAATTTCAGAAAGGCTAAACCAAACAAAATGAACCATACCAATGATACACATTGAATCAGTGGCAGAGAATGCTCTTAATAAAAAGGCAAATTCAAAACTGCATGTGAAGTTATCAAATATCAAAATCTACTTCTGTATTGGTTTACTGACAACAGAGCTCTTATAAAATTGAAACCTACATCTCCTGATAGTTTCTTAGCTCTGCTATCATGTATTTCAAATCCAAATAACTAAAATTGTCCATACACACACACACACACACACACACACACACACAGAGGCTACCCAGGTGTGGAGAAAAATAATTAGTTGGTTTTCCCTTAGCCATCAATAAAACAGATCTGTAAAATTATTTAAATAGTCTAAGAAAATCTCCCTGGGGGCATAAAAGAAAGGATATGGAGTAGAATACAAAGTTTCTAACAGAAGAGTTTGCTGTTAAAGAACAAACACATCAAAAAAAAAGAGCAAATGAAAGTAATTTAGTCTCATTTTTAAAAATGGAAAGCCAGAAAGGGTTATCAATGCAAATAGTCAAATTAACATTTCATCAAAATCTACATAGGAGAAACTTCCAATTGAAGATTTAAATTTGTTCAAAATATCTCAAACAAAAAATTACTTAAAAATACATACAATTCAGCATCTTCGAATATAAGTGCGATTAATCCACCTGACTGAAGCATTATGGCCTTTTAACTATCATGCTAATTATGTAAATTCAAGATGATGCTGTTAGTATTTGAAAACTATTTGGTCCCTTAATTTAAAATTAGATTAGCACTAAAATTGTTTACCCATTAAAGTACACAGCAAAAGCTGCTTTAACATAGATAAAGGTAAATGTAAATAGAAAAACCATAAAATCTAAATTAGTAAAGTGTAAACTAATGGGGTTAGGAGAATCAAAAAGTTATTGGTTTGGGGCCGGCCCGGTGGCTTAGGTGGTTAGAGCTCCATGCTCCTAACTCCGAAGGCTGCTGGTTCGATTCCCACATGGGACAGTGGGCTCTCAACCACAAAGTTGCCAGTTCAACTCCTCGAGTCCCGCAAGGGATGGTGGGTAGCGCCCCCTGCAACTAAGATTTAACATGGCACCTTGAGCTGAGCTGCCGCTGAGCTCCGGGATGGCTCAGTTGGTTGGAGTGTGTCCTCTCAACCACAATGTTGCTGGTTCGACTCCCACAAGGGATGGTGGGCTGTGCCCCCTGCAACTAGAAATCGGCAACTGGACCTGGAGCTGAGCTGCACCCTCCACAACTAAGAATGAAAGGACAACAACTTGACTTGGAAAACAGTCCTGGAAGTACACACTGTTCCCCAATAAAGTCTTGTTCCCCTTCCCCAATAAAATGTAAAAAAAAAAAAAATCTCTTCCCCCCAAAAATGTTACTGGTTTAATTACTGAGCAATTCTAATTCAAAATCTCTTTAGTACCCTTACAGTCCCTAAATTATCATCCGAAACTTATTACAAATTAAAATACTCTAGGTCATGATAAATATTTCATTTCTGTTCACTGTAGTTCAAATCAAAAGCAATAAAATTGAGGACATGAGTTGACTGTCTAAACGTAACCCTTCCTTCCACCTTGGTTTAAAAAAAAAAAATCACATGGTTTAGAAAAAAAGTTTTAGTTGACCAATAAACCAATTTACTACCAACCACACAAAAAATTATACTTACTAAGTGAGTGTTCCAGAACTGTGTCCAAACAACAGAAAAACAAAGTTCTCAAGGTCACAACCATAAGTCAAATTATACCATAATTCTAGCTACAAAGTAGTAAAAATCACGCTAAACTAAAAAAAATTGGATATAAATTACTTACATTGTAAAATGAAGGTAGGATTTATGTACAGCAGCAGCTGATGACTGTTTCTTTGGTGATCCTGAGTGACAACTGGTCTCAAAAATTGATAAAGCATTTTCATCTTCACTATCATCTAAAATTAGAGTTTCTATATCTGTTCAAAAACAAAAAAATCACAATTGAGGCTTATAGAGTCATTTAATATTAGTGCTCTACCAAAGCTACAGAAAACGTGTTTAAAAATTAAATGACATTAATAAGTTATCTATCAAATAATACAGATTGACCAGGCAAATTGACAAACGACTATATTTTGAATAACCTATAAATGAAATTAATGTAATTCTTTCACCTTTACAGACTACTTAAGTATTATGAGATGTAATTTGGGAGATATTATTGACTGACTATAAGAATACTGGAAAAGAATGTCATTCTTATAAAATACCCACCTACTTACTAAAAATCTAAGTTAACTTTGACCAAAATCAATACATTTCATATAAGATATTTGGTATAAATTAATAGGATATTTGAGTTATGACCAGTTCTTACAAAATCAACAAGAAGGAATAATAAATTGACCCTTATTTTTTCACATCACACACACATCCCTTTTTCAAAACCTAATCCAGTTGAGACAGGAATCAGCAATTCAGTGGAAACAAAGCCAATCTTAAAAATGCACTCATTCAAGTAACATTAGTCTCTATATAGGTCTTAAGCTACTGCTCAATGGACTAGCAGGAACTAAAGTCCCTATTAAGAACGCTATATTTAAAAATTTACCTGGACTACAATTTGAAATATTAATAGCTATACTTCACACATACCTAACAAAAATGTCAATTCACACAATAAAAAACAATGCTACCTACATGTGTAGGAGAAATGGGATAAAATTAAGATTGATAGAAATCATATCCCATCTCCGCCCCCCAAAGAAACAGCTATGCTTTCTAAAATGAGATACTAAATGGTATTGGCAGATACAGATTTCAGTGGCTTTTGAAAGTTAAATAGTTAATACAACTAATATTGTAAAAGTTAACCTGAAAAATAATTTAGTATCTTTTAAGTGATAATTTCATACACAATGAAAGGATACTTGTCTAAGAAAAATATTAAAAGACCAAAACAAGCCAGAATGATACATCTAAATAACTAAAAAAAATTATTAATAATCAAATAAAATTTGGTATCTCTTCTCCACTGGCACATGAAGAAAAATTTGAACACCTATTTTATACTTATGGAAAAATAATAAAACACAGATAATGCTGTAAAAATTCTCAAATAGAAATAAGGAGCTTTTCCAATCTCTCAGAAGGGAAGGTAAGATATTCATGATTTTCTAAAGGTGATGTAAGTTTTTTAAAATTACAAAATTTTGGGAAAAGATACATATTCTCAGTTATTAAAAAAAATCAGAGATAAGAAATGTATAATTCATGGCAGAGTACCTGGCTCAAACATAATAAAATATTTGTTTCCTTCTTTATTTGACAAATTTAAGAAATCAAGTAAGCCATGTGATATTTCATGAGAATCTATTCCTAAAAAAATTAAGTTTCTGAAAAATATATTTATAATGACAGCAAAAATCACTGAATATTGATGATTTTTCTATATGTAATATTCTCAGTGTTAGTATAATTCATTGAACAATTTTCTATTTGGTCCAGACTACATGCCAAACAAGATACTAGGAACTGGGGAAATTAAGATAAAATACATTACTTTCTCTTTAAACTTCATGGGCCTTACTTTGATTAGCTTATGAACTTCAAGTTTTCCTATAAATGCATTACATTTTTAAAGGCAGTTTTCTGATTTTATCTCAGGTCCAAACTTCAATCTTGAAGCTAGAATTCAAGACCGTCTACAACCAGGTTCTGATTTACTCCCTCACTAAAAATTTACACTCCATTAGCACAGCACACTGCAGACTGCCCTGCTACTAGCAATAGATATTTGAGTTGAATCCAGAGGGGCATTACAGCGACACAGTAAGAGAATGGGCTCTGGAGTCAGGCTCCCTGGGTCAGCAAGCTCTGAAACTTACTGAATGACTGCAAATTCAGTGACGTCGTCTGTAAGTCTCGCTTTCTCCTCCTTTATGAAATAAGAGTACGTGCCCCACAGGATTGTTATGAGGATTAATAAATGACAATTTATGTAAGGGCTTTATAATAATAAAATAAACGTAAGCCATTTTTATTAGACTCAACTTTCCTAAAGATTGTAAGACAGTCAGAATGTCCCAAGAACAACCAAATAGAACAAACGTTCATTCTTTTTATAAACATTCCCTAGGCAACCACCAAATGCAAAGAAACATGCTAGGCCTGGAATATACAGTGGTGAATGAAAAAGATACATTTTCTATATTCACGGCAAATATAAAAAAGTGACACATAAATAATCACATATATGAGGAAACTTACGATTTATTTATTTATGCCTGTACTGGTTTCATTTTAACAACAAGGAAAAATAATCTAGAGTACCTTCTTTCTTGTCACTCTGGCTAATTTCAGCATGAGGAAACACTTTTTGCAAGACTGTTAGGATGTTGTTGAAGCTTCTTTCCAGCAGTGGTCTTATGATGGGGGATAGTGCATGTCCCGAAGACATGACAGCACGCTGGGAAGCAGGCACAATATTCTGCATTGCATGGTAAAAATCTTGGGCGTTGAGCACTATAGAGGAAACATCTAGCTGAAGTTTATGACTGCTAGCATAGATCTGGGGGTAACGCCTGCGAAGGGCAATCAGAGCGGCTTCAGTGCACAGGGCCTTGATATCAGCGCCACAATAGCCTAATGCAGAAAAGGAAAGGGGGAACAAAGGTAAGTTCATTCTGCTAATTATATATGCTCTGCAAATATACACACCTTTACCTAAAGAAATACCACAAAATCAATGATTATGTGCAATTTTATCAGCAAAATGAAATCTGACCACTTAAAAATCACCTAATAAAACTGTTTACTCATTAAGACTGGAAAAGTGTTTTGAATATTTTAATTAACAAACACATGAACTAACGATATTAAAACAAGTCATTTATTTTGTGCCAATACCACTAATTATAATGTACAACTTTTCTTCAGGAAAGGTTTTGAAAGAATAATAGTTTCATCTCAATCCTTCCTCAATATTCCCAATCATCAGTTAGTAGTCTACATGACATTACACTTACCTATAAACCTTTCTAATACTACTAACTGCCAAACACATGTAGGAGAGTAGTACATAAGCAGAAACTTCGAAAACAGAGCTAATCTACTACCTACTCTGAGTGCAACTCACAACCAAGTTAATATCTAATTACCCCAAAAATTATACTTTAAAGTTATAATCATCTCTGACAGTTCCAAAGGTATTAAAGAGAATAATAATCCATCAATTTTCCATATTAACTTCTTTCATACAAACACACATGTGTACACACATCTTTAGTTTAAAATGACTGACAATCTAGTTCTAAGGGCTATACCTACACGGGGTATTATCCATTAGCCATATATAACTGATTTATATAGTTAAACAATAGATCAAGCCCCCAGTGCTTTTAAGTCATTTCATTTAAGCAACAAATACATAGAAAAATATACAAACTGTTAGGTCTTTAACACAAAAAGGAAGAAAAACTCAAACTGGCCAGTTGTTTTATACATCAGCAATTAAACTTGCATTTGGCCATCTTTATCAATCATGCCAGCAGGGGGAACCACTCGAACTAGTTATAGAACATTAGTCCCTAAGCTCTTCGAAGAGTGGTATCAGGTTTATTTATCTTTTTATACCTCACAATGACCTCACCGAACACTTAAATACTGAAATAAAAATGGTGATTAGACAGGCAAACTATGAGGAGAAAAGAAATAACCCTAGACCAAATGGCAGGAAAAAGAAAAAAAACATTAAGGGACTAGCCTACATAAATCAACCTGCATGTGACTCACATATCCATAATGAACTATATCTGCATTGCTAGTAAGGCAAATGGTCCTGTTAATCAAGTCCTACAAATAACAGAAAAATCCTCCTTACCCTGCTGTTTTGTTCCATAGCACTCACCACCTAATAATTTACCTATTATGTTGATTGTCTGTCTGCCTTCCCCAACTAGAACGTGAGCCCTATGAGAGTAGGGGTATTTGTTGTTTTGTTCACTAATGTATCTCAAATACCAAGAACAATCCCTGGCCTGGCATTCAGTAGATATTCAATACATATTTCTTGAGTGAAAGAACGAATGAAAAGAGACATGAATAATCCAAGGTTATAGTTTGGGAAGGTAAAGCTATTAATTTACTATGTACTACCAAAAAAAGTGGATAAATTATATTTCCTGAGCTTTTTTTCCCTAAGAAATCTAAATTCTTTTCTTATTAAATCAACTTAATCGCTATGTAAACATTTCAATGAAAAAATATAGAAAAGTATTGCATTCTTAAAGAAATATTTATTCAGAGTTAGGAGGAAATTTAGTATGACCTGTGAGAGTTTAATTCAGAAAACTATAAACAGATTAAGCATTAACACTGTCCCATGACAGCAATCTATCTCGCAAATAATTCTTCAGAATAACAAAATTTACCATTAGTCTTTCATTTTATTTTCTATTTCTCAATGAATAAACCTGAAAATATATTTTTCTGTCCCATAAATATCAGTTATAGTAGTTCAACAAAATAACTGTAAAACATCAGCTCAGTTATAAATAGTTAATAAAATAATCCATTTCAGAGGAAGTAAAGAATAAACCACCATCTTCAAACAGTGTAAACAATCATATTTCTTTAAAAGTATATATACAGTTAGTGAATATACTATATACAATGCTATTTTTACGTGCAAAGCTTAAGTTAAAAAAGAAAAAAAAAAACTCAGAAACAATGCAAAACAGAAGAAAGCCACTAAAAGGTATTTTATGTAGTAAATGTTGCCCATAACCTTTATGTTTCACATATGTTATTACATACATACAAGCAATTTATTGCTCATTTTTTCTTAATTTATTAAAGATAATTTAAAAGCTTAACAATAATAGATCCCATTTAAAGAAGTAAATTTTCACATGGATTATCATAACCAATAGACTATAAAAGATAGGATTCACCTTCTTTACATTTGCTTGTGAATGAGAATTACCAGTTTTTATCTGTGGTGCTCAACCTTGACTACTCATCTAAATAAACAATAATACTGAAACAAAAATAGATGCCCAACAAACATAGTGAATCAGAATCTCTGGTGGTTTAGTATCATAAATATAAGTTTTAAGAAAGCTTTACAAGTGATTCTGATATACAAAAAAAGTTGAGAACTACTGAATTAATAATATACTTCCTTATGAGACTCTACAATAGACTTAAAATTACATTATAACCAAGGCTAAATAGGTTATACTTAGGGTGACCACATGCCCTAGTTTAGGCCTCTTGTCATAATTACAAGCATTTTTTTTCACTCTCAAAAGTGTCCTGGTTTAGAAATATAGATACGATCATTCTAGAAATACTGAACAAATACTAGAGAAAGGTAATAATTAAATTTTATAAGTTATTTTTAAGTAAAACATCAAACATAATGAAGGCCCACAAGATAGACAACTGACTGATACGTTTTCATTGTTTTGGCCCTCTTAAGTGAAAATTAATCAAGAAATATAATTAGGTTTGAACTCCTCAGTAACTTTAAGTTCCCACTATTTGTGCACATTGTTCCAGATATGAAAATTATTTGAACACTACTTAAAAATGACACCGATTCTGTATGCAAACACCTCCAAGTACTTGGGAATTTATTTCAAGGTAAAAGTTACCAAATCCATAACCCTTAACAAGAGGTCATCTATCTCTGCAGTTGTTCATCAAGACTGCACGCTCTTTTGTTAGGCATGAACTGATCCATACATGTAAAACATGTTTGGGATACATAAGGGATAAGTGCATAATGAATTTAAAATGTACTACTATTTCATTCCTGTTTGAGGACCTGCCTTTGATTTTTCTTAAATGTGAACTGGTTTCTTAAATGGAATAAATGTCACAAAACCAGAAGTCATTTAACTATAATGAATTTTTATGTCACTCTTCAGGAAGAAAATGGTGTATATATAAGCTGATTCTAAACCACCACCACCACCCTCAAAAAAGGCAAAGAGAAGTTTTTCAGTCCTATAAGAAATTATGTCTTAAAATTTAACTTAAGAAACTGACTAAAAGCTAAAATAAATCACTTGGAGAAATGAGAAGTAATGGCCTCTGGAAATGAAAAAGGAAATTAAGATTCTAATATCTAGGATGAAGAATTAAATTAGAATATATAATATTTCAGATGGTAGATAGGGTAATAGAAAGTAATTTTAAAACACCTATGTTTTAGGGATTTTCAAAATTTGAAGACTTCTGCTTATTTCAGTTAAGGATCATTCTGTGACAAATTCACAGAAGAATCCACAAAGATTTCTCAGTCTGATCTGCACTCTAACACAATAATATCATAAACGTAGCAGAAAATCAAAGGGGCCAAATTTCAAAATGGGAAAGACTGGATTTTGCACCAAATACCACCCTCTCCCATAAAGCAGCACAAGGCTTTGCAAAGGTCAAGCCAAATTTACATGAAATGGGTTTGGCGCATGCTCTCTTATACCAGGCAAAGCTTTTAAACTGGAGTAGTGCTGGAGAGATTTACGTTTTCTCCTCACCAGAAGATGCCGAGGTCTTTGTGGCTCAAAAGCTGAGGGATGCTGCTTCGGAGATGGAGGTCCCTGTGGATGAAGAGGATAATTCGGATGTAGCTAACTGAATGGACTAATGTTCTATTTAAGTTTTAATTATTTGATGGTGGGTTACAATGACTTTTTACCTAAGTTGTTCTTTTTGGTTTTGGTAACTTTAAAGTTTTCCCAAGTAGGATACTGATTGTTAGTGGACTTATGTGGGGGATTTCTTCATAATGCTTAAAAAGTTCATGAAGGAAGATTTTTTTTATATATAATTTATATTTTTTAGAAAATTAAGAGGAAAATAGACAAAAGATGGAAAAAGAATGAAGGAAAAATACCTGTATGTATATTCAGTTGCTTAATATGTATTCGTTTTGATTTCTAATCTAATTAGAGCCAAAACCCTGAAACCTATCTCCTCTGTATAATCATGTACATACATAAAATACTCTCACCACATCCTTTTAGGACAGTAGTGTTCCTTCACTCTTTGGGGAAATCTTCCACTCTATGAATAACATAACATTAAGTTGGAAAGTTTTATATTTTGGGAAATACTAGCAGATGCCATTAAATATGTTCTTTGAAGACTTCTTTCTAGGCCACAGGCATGAAGAGGAGCCCATCATGTAATCGGCAAAGTGAAAGACCGTCCTACCTTTGACATGAGCCTTTTTATCTCTCAAGTTTATACTTCCTTTTCTTAGTGAAATTTCTGAAAGGGACACTTCCTAAAAGGAGATACTGTAGTAATATTATGGGAATCCCAGCGCTCAATGAAAAGAATATCACTATGGAATTTTGTTAGTCAATCATCTAATGGCAGCTAAAATCCTAATTTAGAGGCGTTCAAACTTCAAGTGAAATGTTTAAAATAATTTTTACATTTAAAGGCAGAGCCATCTATTGCACAAAGACATAACTATACTCATTCACATTCCAAACATAAGGGGAAAGGGAGGCTGAGCAGAACAAACAATGACATTCAAAGAATTCAAACAGTAGCACTCACCAACACATTTTTCAGCCAATTCACCTAAAAAAGCATCTGACAATTTTGGATTCCAGTCCCTGGTATGAATCTGTAATATGTGTTTTCTTGCCTAAAAAAAAAAAAAAAAAAAAACACCACAGGTAAATAAATTTCTTGTCTTAAAAAAAAAGTATAAGTAAATAAAATATCATCAATCCCTCAAAAGTATTTGCTGGAACAAATTTATGGACTAACCATACCCCGGAAAAGCAAGTGTATACTTTAAAAGAAATTTAAACATCTTGGCACGCATAGGAACTCTGATTCCCATAGTAATCCACTGAGATGTATACTAGAGATCTTGTCTCTGTTTCACAAACTAAGACATTTAATATTCTGAGAGGTGAAGGAACTTGACTAGTGGCACATATGACTGAGTGAGTGATCTAGGACTAGAATTTAAAACTAACTTTCATTTTTATCATTTGAAAACATATGAACAAGAAAATTTAATGTGTTATAATAATCATAACTTTGAGACAAACTTTATATTTAGATTTCACAGAACTTTTGGTTCTATCATATGCATAAGATATTATAACTGACAATGAACTAAACAAGCAATTTAAAACTTGAAAAGTTTGAAGTAAAAAGTTTGCAATTAAGAAATGAAATATAATGCATATTATTATCTTGTAAGTTAGTTGATCCTTTGGCACTGAGAAAAGAGTGAAGAAATAAAATGGGGTCACTGTAGTCAAACTGCTAAATTACTAAAATCAAGTGGGCTGAGGCATGAGGAAACAATTCTATTCTTGCTTTAACCAGCCTGAAAACTGCAAGTTTTGAATTTTTCGATGTGCATCAATACCTATATATATAAATCCTATAGATAACCCTCTGAAGAACTTAGAATGTTCACATGCCCAGACCACCTGACATCTATTATCCAGACCACCTGACATACATTATCCAGACCACTAGACATCTGGAAGATTACCATCTCTGACCAATCCATGGGCTGAAAATGCAGCACTGATTCTTCCCAAGAATGTATTTTTTACTAAAAGAACTCTCAGCTTTTCTTTCTTCTTCAGAACACTTTGGGCACTGCCTAGTTGTGTTTCTGATTTGCAAATCTTAAGACCCTGTAATAAATCTTGGCCATTCATTTCCAGCCAAAGCCTCCTGATTCCTTGTGCTCAGTTAACAGCATTTAATACATAACAAGTTATTTTCGGTAAATATCTCCAATTTCTCCCCTCCAATTATTCTCTCTTAAACTAACCATACTCCAAACATTTTTGCACCTACAACTAATGGAAATTGCTCCCATCAGGTTCACCACTGACCTACATAATACACTAAATACAATGGCTGATTTTCTGTCATCACCTGATTTAATTTAGCAACATTTAACAGTTAATCACACTGTCCTCATTGATATACTTTTTCCACTTGGCTTCCAGAATTCCACTCTCCTAGTTTTCCTCTTATCTTACTGACTGCTCCTTAAATATTATCTAAGGGAAAAAAGCTGAACAGCCAATCCAGGCCTCTTACACAGACCCACCCAAGATAAATGACTTTAGGTTTAGGTCTCATAGAAGCTTCCTTGAAATGTGGACAGTCAAAATTAGTGTAGAAAACTATGTTCAAGATCCATGCTGTACAATACAGCAAGCCACTAGCCATATTATGGTATTTTATTTTAATTGTTAAATTAAATAAAATTTAATATTCAGTTCCTTGGTCATACTAACATAACCAACAGCCACATTGCGGTTGGTTACTGGCTACCATACTGGAAATGATCAGTGGACGATGCAAATAAAGAACATTTCCATCATCACAGAAAATTCAATTGGACAATGCTGTTCTAGACCTTGTTTCCTGTTAAGTCTCTGATTTGTGTAGACTGTACCTTAATTGTGAGGACTGTGACTGGCATACAGATGTTGAGGCCTACATGACCGGACAAGATAGAAGACAGTTAGGAAATCAAGGTAATGGCTTC
The DNA here is from genome assembly GCF_036562045.2 of Rhinolophus sinicus. Lineage (NCBI taxonomy): Eukaryota > Metazoa > Chordata > Mammalia > Chiroptera > Rhinolophidae > Rhinolophus > Rhinolophus sinicus. Next base: position 15,346,742 of record NC_133755.1, read on the forward strand.
CCTGTACCAAAATTGGCACTGGCTGTGTCTCTTAGAACTACGCGCACCCCCATGTACTGGTAGAGCCTAAATGATTTGCTTGGACAGTTGTAAGATATTTCATGTTTCATAATCAAATCACAAATAAATCTTAATATATCAAAAACAGAAACTCGTACCTTTTGATCAGGCAGGTTGAAAAGGAATTCTCTGTCAAAACGACCAGGTCTCCTGAGTGCAGGATCTATAGAATCAAGTCTGTTTGTAGCACCAATAACAACAATTTCACCCCTGTTGTCTAATCCATCCATAAGAGCAAGGAGGGTTGACACTATGGAGCTGTAACAAAATTTTCAGACAAAATGATAACTTAAAAAAAGGAAAGAAAAAAATGTAAAAACTGATGCTTATACTTTTATCAGTCTTAAAATGCTAATAAAATCATAGCATGACACCTTAATGCAAGATCAAGTAATGTACAGAAATCATTTTCAAAAAGTCAAAAAATACATTAATAGACACCTAAAACACAAGATAAACAACAAGATAAAATGGACTTCATCAAAATTAAAAGTTTTTCTGCTTCAAAGGGCACAGCACTGTCAAGAAAGTGAAAGAGCCACCTAACTAGGAGAAAATATTTGCAAATTATATATTTAATAAGGGTTTAGGGTCCAGAATATATAAAGAACAAGAAAAAGAAAAATAACCTAATTTTAAAGCAGTCAAAAGATTTAAATAGACATTTCTCCATAGAAAATATACAAAGGTCCCATCATTAAGGATGTCCAAATCAAAACCAAATGAGGTACCACTTTAAATCTACTAGTAATGGTTATAAAAAAAAATAAACAAATAACAAGTGTAGATGAGAATGTGGAGAAATTAGAACACCCATACACTGTCAAATGTTGTGCCTCTTTGGAAAACAGTCTGACAATTCTTCAACTATTAAATAAGTTAACATAAGATCCAGCAAAGTCCACTTGTACATAAATGTTCATAGTAGCTTTGTTCACAAGAGCCAAAAAGTGGAAGCAGTTCAAATGCCTATCAATTGATGAATGGATAAATAAAATGTGGCATATCCATACAATGAAATATTATTCGTCAATACAAATAAAGTACTGATAGATGCTACAACATGGATGAACAGTGAAAACACTGTGCTGATTGAAAGAAGCTAGACACAAAAACCCACAAATTGCATGATTCCATTTACATGAAAAGTCCAGAATAGCATATCTGTAGAAACTCAAAAGTGTATTAGTGGTTGCCTAAGGCTTGAGGGCTAATGAGAAAGAGGTTTGAGAGAGAAAGGTTTCTTTCTGGGGAGATGAAACAGTTCTTAATTGATTGTGGTAATGGTTACACAACTCTGTAAATACACTGAAACTCACTGAATCGTACAGTCTAAATGAGTGAACTGTATATGTGAACAGTATCTCAATAAAGCTGATTTTAAAAAAGAAAAAATACAACAGCCTGTTTTAATAGATAGCAATCTTGGAGGGGTTAATGTCTGCCAATTTACAGTATGTTTCAAGTTCCTATAGAATTACATTTGCATTATTGTTATACTTTTTTTTAAGACAATTTCTTTAGGATGGCTACCATTTTAACTGAGTTCACCTTAAAATCATTTTGTGCATTTTTTAGAGTAGCTTTTTAAACTGACTGAAACATTTAAACATTACTGAATAAAAATGTTTCATGTCTAATTATAACACAAGCCATAGTTCTAGTAACAATGGTCTTCCTAGTTTTTCCAACTGTTCTCACTTCTATCCCTTTATTCTTACTAACACCTACCTGAAATAATTTCTCCAATACGCTCAACATAATAAAGAAATCATTCTTGCTCCTAAATTAACTGTTCTACCTGTGTTCCCCAAATCTATAAATGAAACCAAAATGGTAGAGACCCAGTATATATGCATAGGGAGGATTTGTGCTTATTCTTTCCTGTTGAATAACTGAAAACTAATGATATAAAGGCCTCACTCAAGATATAAGTGGTTAGGGGCCGGCCCGGTGGCTCAGGTGGTTGGAGCTCCGTGCTCCTAACACTGAAGGCTGGCAGTTCGATTCCCATATGGGCCACTGGGCTCTCCAACCATAAGGCTGCCAGGTTGATTCCTCGACTCCTGCAAGGGATGGTGGGCAGCGCCCCCTGCAACTAAGATTGAACAGGGCACTTTGAGCTGAGTTGCTGCTGAGCTCCCGGATGGCTCAGATGGTTGGAGTGTGTCCTCTCAACCACAAGGTTGCTGGTTCGACTCCCACAAGGGATGGTGGGTTTGGTGGGCTGTGCAACTAACAACAGCGACTGGACCTGGAGCTCAGCTGCGCCCTCCACAACTAGGATTGAAAGGACAACAGCTTGACTTGGAAAAAGTCCTGGAAGTACACACTGTTCCCCAATAAAGTCCTGTTCCCCTTCCCCAATAAAATCTTTAAAAAAAAAAAAAAAAAAAGATATAAGGGGTTAGAGAGCATTTCAGATCTTGCTTCCCAGCAAATGTTGTAAGTTCTGCCTCAAATAAACTCTTACAAAAATTCTCAACAACAAAAAAAGATATAAGGGGTTAGAAATAGCATCCTTAAGCGTAAGTTCATATTTAATATCAAACTTTTCTTTAGTATATACGAGTCACAGAAAGGCATTTCAAATGTTTGCAAGGATTTAATCAGCATTTTTAAGTGTTTTGCACAAGGTTTATCAGAAGAAAAGTCTTAAAAAATGGCCAAAAACAGAATTACATCCTAGCTTACTCTATCAAAAGTTGTCTTTATTTAAAAAATCTAAACTACCAGCCCCTCGATCAAAATCCTTTAGTAACCCTTATTATGTTCAAAATAAAGTCCAAACTACTTAATACTACATTTGAGGGCCACTTGCCTACCCTAACCCTTTCTCCTGCCTTATCTTCTAAAAGCATTTGTATTATCTTTCAAATATGAATATAAAATCCAACTGGAATTGTTTTATATGGTGTGAAGAGGAATCCAGTTTTATTTTTTCAAAGAACAGATATCCAATTTTCCAAGCATTATTAATTATTGAAAGGTCATCCTTTCCCAAAAGCATTGTACTGCCTCTTTTTAAATCAAGCACCACTTACGTGTGCATTCATATATGGCTCTGGGCTCTGTTCAATTAGTCTATTTGTGTAGTCTTCCATGAATATCAAATTATCTTAACCCTAAAAAGCCTTAATAACCAGTAAAGCAAGTCTTCCCACCTCGTTCTTCCAAAAAACGTCTTCACTAATTTTATCCTTTGTATTTCCATATAAATTTCAGGTTCATTTTGTCAAGTTCTCCCAAAAAAGTTGTGATTTTTGAACAAGATTATGCTGAATCACCTGACTAATGTGGAAGACAGACAACTTAAAAATATTCAATCTTCCAGCTCATGAACATGTATTTCTCTCCATTTATTTAATCTTCCTTTAATGTTTCTGAACCAAGTTTTATTATTTTCTCCAGAGATATAACATGGAACTTTCCAAATTTATTCCTAGTAACTCCTTTTTTAAGGGGATTACATGAGTTAAGTTTTCATTTTTACACAATTACTGGTACACAGAAAAACAAAATTCTCTATATTCATTGGTTTAACTTTGCTAAATGCTCATTACACTACATCTAAGAAGTTATCTCAAGATTGCTTTGGAAGTTTTGCATACAAAATCATATCATCTACAAATAACATAATTCATTATTCCTCTCCAATGCACACCTTATATGGTTTTGTCTTACCAGACTACACTAACTGGGATCTACATACAGCGATGAATAGTGTTCACAGCAGCCATGCTTGTAACTCTCCATATTAAAAGTTTTCATCTTCCAACATTAAGTATGCTTGTTATAGTTTTTTTATAGACACTTTTAAGAAAACAGAGTACCCTTACATTCTTTGTACTCTAAGATGAAGGATCTTATCATGAACAAATGTTAAATTTTATCAAACATTTCCTCCACATCTATTAAGACAGTCATATTTTTTCACTAATATCATAATGTGATAAACATTTTTCCACTAATATCATAATGTAATAAATTTACCTTAGTTGATTTCTCTCATGTTAAACAAACCTTGTATATTTGAAATAAAATCAATTTGATCATGATGCATTATCCTCTATATCTTACTGGATGTCACCTGGTACTATTTTATTTAGGATTTCTATATCCATGTTCACAAGTGAAATGGGTTTCAATTAACTTTCTCATACTGTTCAAACAGGTTTTTTGAAGTCTTTTGAAGATATGATTGACATACAATACGCCGAACATATTTAAAGTATACAATTTGATAAGTTTTAAAGTGTGTGAAACTGTCACCACAATCAAAGTAACAGACCCATCATGCTCTTCCTCATGTCCCTTTGTAATGATCCCTACTGCTCCTCCTGAACCTCTACCCAATCTCCAGTCAACCACTGATCTGTGTTCTGTCACCTACAGAATAGCTTGCATTACTTAAAATCGTATATACAAGGGATCATACAGCAATTACTTTTTTTCTTCTGGATTCTCTCATTAAGTATAACTATTTTGAGATTCACCACATTGTTGGTTTAAAAATAGTTTGTTTCTTTTTATTGCTAAGCAATATTGGGCGTTTGTCAATTTTATTAGTTTTTTTCAAAGAAGCAACTTTAAGATTTCTTGATGTTTGTATGTCTTTGTTTGCAGTTCATGTATTTGCTATAGCTTTTTGTTTTACTAATAACACAGGTTATTTAGAATTAAAGCAATAGCTTTAATAACAAACAAAATTCGTGACTTATCTTTTTATTTGTTTATTATATTCTGTATAGTACTAAACTTTGGAAATTAGTTGTCATTTAAGGCACAAATACGATCAATTTTTGTAAATGCTGTGTATGTCTGAAAATAGTGTTCATTCGATATTTGTCTTACATACTTGTATGTCCACTAGATCAGATTCATAAAATATAGTTGTTCAAATAATTACAGAGCATTAACTTATTTTTTGCTCACTTGGTCTATCAATTACTGAGATACATGATAGCTCTCACAATGATTATCAGTCTCTTTATAATTTCTGTCAATTTTTGTTTTATACAGTTTGAAATGTAGCTAATAGGGAATTACAAATTTTAAATTGTTACACCTTCTAATAAACTGAAGCTTTTATCATTTTAAGTTAATCTTCTTTATATGTATAATAATGCTTTCTGTCTTATAGTCTATTTTGTCTAATACTAATATTGCTACACCAGCTTTCTGTTAGTGTTTATTTGATATCTTTTTATGCCACTTAATGAATTTGCCTATTCTGGACATTTTATATAAATATGTGACCTACTGTGTCTAGCTTTTTCCACTTGGCATAAATCTTCAAGATTCATCCATGTTACATGTACATATAAAAGGTACACCCATGTAGCATGTGTCAGAATTTCATTCCTTTTCAAGGCTGAATAATATTCCACTGTATAGACATTACCACATTTTCCATCATCAGTTGATAGACATGTGGATTATTTCAATGTTTGGGCTATTATAAATAACACCACTATGAATATTTGTGATTAAGCTTTTATGTGCTTTTTTCCCCACCATTTTACTCAGAACCTTTCTGTGTCCTTGTATGTAGATATGGCTCTTGTAAATGAAACATGGTTATATTTTGTTTTTTTCCAGTCTGACAATCTTTGTCTTTAAAAAAAAAAAAAAAAAATTCAGTCCCTTTACATTTGGGTTTAAATCTACAATCACATTTAGTGCTGTTTCTCCTGTTGATTTTGATTCCCCTCCCCTTCTTGATTGCTTTTGGATTGATTGCATTTAATTATTCCATTTCCCCCCACTAATAGTTTAGATATTACACAATGTTTCTATTTCATTAGTGATTACTCTAGAAATTAAAACCTGCATGACTGCTACTCAAAGGTTCCATTTCCAGGTTTGATGGATGAAGATCCTGCCAGAAGACCCTTTGCTCCCCTTCAGAAAATAACTATAAACCCTGTACATGGTAATGCACAAGCATACACCTGAAGGAACTGGTGAGTAAAGAGAAACAGACAGATTCTGGTGGGAGTTCATGGTCATTTAGAGAAAGGGAGACACACAAAAAGCAAATTCCTCTCTCTCTAGCTTTTGGCATGGGGCTAAGTACAGTGAGGCAGGAGAGGAAGATTATGTGGGGAAATCCCTTAACTTTGCAGTCTGAGACTCAGTTCAGAAAAGAGAAGGCAGAAAACCGTTAATACTATAGAATGCAGGGGCTCTCACTGATCTGTGTCCTGTCACTATAGATTAGCAAGAGTCAGTGAGGACATCCCCAAACTCTTATCTCCTCACATCTCTAAATGATCTCTAACAACAAGGACACAGAGAACTCAAAGATCAAGCAAAAGACAGAGCTGAAAAGAGACCAATGCTACCAGCCAAGAAACAGTCTCTATTAAAAGCCTAAAACAGAAAATTATGTGCTAAAACAAAGGAAACACTACTCATCAAAGAAAAATAATAGAATCCACAGCCCCTACAAATTAACATCAATAATGTCCAGAACTGCCTGACAGATGAAAAACCAAAACAACAAAACGTATTTTCAAGAGAAAAGAAAATCAAGCAGGCCTAACAGTGAGGTGAACCAGATGTTGAAACACAAGATTTTAAAGCAACTATTAACTACTCTCAAGGAAGTAAACAAAATGCTTAAATGCATGAAAATCACAGTAGAAAAATATAATGAAAAGATCAAATAGAAGTTCTAGAACTGAAAAACATAATTTCTGAAATAAAAAGTGTGTTGGATAGACAAAACAGCAAAATGGACATGACAAAGGAAAAAGCAAATGAAGACAGATCAATAAAAATTATCCAAGACGAAGACAGAAAAGGATTGACAAAAGACAAATTTGCAAATGTGTAACAAACACCAATCAGAATAAACACAAAGCCTAAGCTGAGGCATATAACAGCTAAGCTGTTGAAAACCAAAGATATAGAGCAAATATTGAAAGCAGCAAGAGAAAAAAAACACGTATTCTAAAGCATGGGAACAACGATCTAATTAATGGCTTTCCACTTTTAGGATACAATGTAGTAGGGAAGACAGAATCCTGGCAGGGATCAGTTGACCCACTACCGTGTTTCCCTGAAAATAAGACCTAGCCCTAATGTACCTTTTGGAGGAAAAATTAATATAATTAATTTTTACATTTTTATAAAATGAATATAATTAATTTTTAATGTTTATATATAATTAAATATATTATGTTAATATAATTGATATAATATTTATGTTATATTATATAAGACCCGGTCTTATATTATACTATATTATATAAGACCCGGTATTATATCATATTATATCATATCATATCATATATCATACCCAGTCTTATATTATATTAAAATAAGACCGGGTCTTATATTAATTTTTGCTCCAAAAGACGCATTAGAGCTGATGGTCCGTCTAGGTCTTATTTTCGGGGAAACACAGTAAGTAGAGAAGACAGAGCTGAGATTCCAGGGAGACCAAGAGGACTAGAGTTCACAGGAAAGAGTACCAGAGAGACCAATGTACAGAGAGTGAACTCAGGAAATACATACAAAGCCCCTCATGACTTTAGCTAAATATTGATCAGTGCATGCATATGAGGAATTTACTCAAAGCACAGGGAAAAAGATAGCCAGAAGAACTAGAAGTAACAGTATTTTATACTCACAGAGAGCCAGAAATATTGCCAGTTAACACAAGCCAGACTGGGAAACCTCATTGCAAGTAATGCACAGAAGGACCCTACTTTATCAGTGGGGAATATTTAGCCCTAAACTGAAGACTACTCCAGATTCACATAACAAACTTTACATGTAAGATTCAAAAGAATTAAACTGTTTTTATGTTAACTGCATCCCAGGGTGGGGTGGGGGGGAGCCCTCAAGAATATTTAATTATAATATCCTATCTACCACTCAACAAGGAAAAATTTATGTATGGCTTCCAAAAAAAAATTGCCGGGTAAAGAAGTAGAACAATACAGTCCATAGGAGAAAAATCAATCAAATTAAACCAAACCAGAACTGAAATATTAGAATAGGCAGATGACATTAATTTTTATAACCATATTCCATATGTTGAAAAGTTCCTTGTATCTTCATATAGGAGATACAAAACAGACACAAATAGTATTTCTAGAAATGAAAACAAAAATATGTAAGTCAAAAAATAAAAAATATAATGAACAGGATTAACAACAGATTAGACATTGAGAAAAGACAACAAGACAGAGCAATAAAAATTATCTCAAATTATACAGAAAATACCACTTAAAGCAGAATTAACAAATTGTCAGTGAATTATGGGACAGCATCAAGCAACTTTAATGTATGTGCAATCAGAGGCCACAAGTAGAAGAAAGAAAGGGACAAGTGAGACAGAAAAAGTATTTTGAGAAATAATGGCCAAAAACTGTGATGAAAACAAGCAGGTCACAGATTTAAACAGTTCAATCCAAAAGTGAAAAAACTCTACCATGAAACACCTTTAAACAAATTGCACAAAACCAGTAACGAAAAAAATTAAAAGCAGTCTGAGGAAAAAGGATATATTACAAACAAAGAAACAAAGACGACAGCAGAACTCTTCACTGCAACAAAATGAGGGAGGAGACAGCAGACCAACACCTTTAAAGTGCTGAAAGGAGAAAAAATTCTATACCTAGAGAAAATAAAAAATTCTATACCTAGAGAAAATATTCTTCAAAAACAACGGCTAAGTTTCTCAAAAACTTACCCGTAATACTACTATACAGCCCAGTAATTCCACTCCTAGGTATCTACCCAAAAGGGATGAAAACATGTGTCCACACAAAGACTTGCACATGAGTGCTCTTGGCAGCATTTCTCCTCACAGCAGAAATTGCCAACCTAAGTATCTATCCAATGTATAGTATTAGCCATACAATGGATACTATTCAACAAAAAAGGAAGGAAATACGGACACATGCTAAATCAACTGTGCTCTTTAAACCATCATACTCAGTGAAAGAAACCAGACACAAGAAACCACACATTGCATGCTCCCATTTATTTGAAATATCCAGAAAAAGGCAAATTTATAGGAACAGAGATTAGATTCGTTTGGCTGGGGAGATAGGAACAAGGATTTACTTCAAATGGACATCTGGATCTTATGGGGGGAGGGGGGGTGTTCTAAAATCAATTTATTCTAATGGTTCTACCACTCAGAATAGTTATTTTGAATTTTACATTTGAAATGGATTTTACAATATATAAAATATAACTCAATAAAAGTAGTTTTTAAAAAGGTTAAATAAAGGCTGTTTTAGATTTGGGAAAGCTGAAAAAATTTGTACCCTGTAGATCTACACTGGAAGAAATGTAAGCAGAAAGAAAAATATAGCACATGGAAATACTTATCTACAAAAGAAATGGTAACTACATGAATAATTCTTTAAGGTATTACTATTGTTATTGTTATTATTATTATTTAAATCTCTTTAAAAAATTGTATGGTATAAAAATGTATGACAACAATGGCATAAACTTCAGGAGTGGAAAAATGCAAGTATACTACTATTTTATGGTTTTCCACTATATGCAAAACAGTACATGATCACTTGAAGATAGATGATGATAAGTTAAAGACATCTACTATAAACCTGAAAGTTACTGTAAAATAATAAAACAGTCATGACTAATAAGCTAACAAAAGAAATAAATGAAATTATGAAAAATATTCAATTAATCCAAGGAAGGACGAATAGGAAAAAAATGGAACAAGGAACAGAGGGACCAATAGACAACAATTATCAAGATGATAAATTTAAACCTAACTATATCAATAGTCACATTAAACGTAAATGCTTATTTGGGGGAAATGGGATATATTCATTATCTTGATTATAGTTACAGTTTTGCAGGTATATACATGTTAAAATCTATGAAGTGTATCTTTAATTATTATGTCAGTGCTGCATATATATAGTTTATACTGTATGTCAATTATACCTCAATAAAGCAGCTTTAAAAAAAACAATAGTAAAATAAAAAGGAGATTCTAAAATATCTTCAAAAAATATTTTTAAAAGAGAAGAAGCAGAAAAAGAAAACAGACACAAATAGACAAGAAATGGTGATCTCCAATTTATCCATGTCGATAATTATATAAACAGTAATGGACTAAACAGTCAAATTAAAATGAAGAGATTGTCAAATGAAGAAAGCAAGACCCAACTATACATAATAAAAAAAAAACAACACTCTAAATATAAAGACATAGAAAAGTTGATAATAACTTAATGGAAAACACATACCAAACAAAAAGTATAAGAAGTCTAGGTTAGCTCAATTATTATCTAACGAAAATAGATTTCAAAACAAAAAACATTAACACAGGAGACGGCCGGTTGGCTCAGTTGGTTAGAGCATAGTGCTCATAACACCAAGGTCGCCAGTTCGATTCCCACATGGGCCGGGGAGCTGTGCCCTCCACAACTAGATTGAAAACAACGACTTGACTTGGAGCTAATGGATCTTGGAAAAACATACTATTCCCCAATAAAAAAAAAAAAAAGCTTCCAACCTTGATCAGGTAATTAAAAAAATAAAAATAAAATAAGTACACATAAACACACACACACACACACACAAAGAGAGATATTTCATAAGAGAGTAACTGCAAAATAAAGCTGTAACAATAATAAATATGTATGTACCCAATACAAAACTTCAGAATAAATGAAACAAAAACTAGCAGAACTAAAAGGGCAAATAAACAATTCCATAATCACAACTGGAGAAAAATATCTCTCTGCTGCTCTTAGAATAACTAGACCAAAAAAATCAGTAAAGAAACAAAAGATTCTGCATAACACTACTACAACCTTGTCCTACCTGATATATAATACAGAATACTACACTACAAACAGCAGAATACAAATTCACAAGATCAACAATAACAAAAAATGCAGGGAGGACAGTTAGTTCAATTGGTTAGAGCGCGGTGCTCCTAACAATAAGGTTGCCGGTTTGATCTCCACATGGGCCACTGTGAGCTGCGCCCTCTACAACTAGACTGAAACAACTACTTGAGTTGGAGCTGATGGGTTCTGAAAAAACACACTTAAATAAATAAAAAAGTTTAAAAAAAATGTAAAGAGTGAAGAAAAAACAAAACCCAATAACAAAAAATGCAATGCATTTTAAGTCTTTAAGAGTTATGGTCTCTGACCACAATAAAATTATATTACAAATAAATAAGATAATCAGAAAAAACACAATTTTAAATTAAACAACACACTTCTAAATAATTGTGTCAAAGAAGAAATGACAAGAGGAATTAGAAATTGTTTTGAACTGTATGACAGTGAATATACTATGGGATGCAGCTAAAGCAGCACTTAAAAGGAAACAGCTTTCAATGCCTGTATTAGAAAAGAAGAAATGTTTCAATCAAAATCTAAGCATCCATCCTAATGTGGGGAAAAAGGAAGTTAACCCCAAAACACAAAGAAAAAAAAGCCAAGAAAAGTCATGGCAGGACCTTAAATGCATATTGCTAAGTGAAAGAAGTCAATGTAAAAAGATTATATACTGTATTATTCCAACAATATAGCACTCTGGAAAAGGCAAAACTATGGAAACAGTAAAAAAACTCAGTGGTGCCAGGGGCTGGGGAGGGGGAGAAACGATGAATTGGTAGAGCACAGAGAATTTTTAAGGCAGTAAAAATACTCTGTGCGATACTACCGTGTTTCCCCAAAAATAAGACCTAGCTGGACAATCAGCTCTAATGCGTCTTTGGAGCAAAAATTAATGTAAGACCCGGTCTTATTTTACTATAAGACTGGGTATAATATAATATAATATAATATAATATAATACAATACAATACAATACAATACAATACAATACAATACAATACAATACAATACAAGACCAGGTCTTACATTAAAGGGTAATAGATTCTAACAGACATTTCACAAAAGAAAACATCCAAATGGGCAATAGGCACATGCAAAGATGCTCAGTATTATTAGTTACCAGGAAAATGCAAATGAATCTACTACTACACGCCTAGAATGGCTAAAGTTAAAGAGAATAATAATACCAAATGTTTGCAAGAATGAGGAGTAACCCAAATGCTCACACATTATAGGTAACATAAAATGATACACTTTGGAAAACAACACCAATTTAAACATGCATTTACCACAGGATCTAGACACTCCTCTCTCCAGTATTTACCCAACAGAAATGGAACTATATGTCCACACGAAAATGTATATGCAAATGTTCTTAGCAGCATTATCATAATACCCAAAAACAGAAAAGCAAACGAAATCTCCATCACATGAATTAACAAATAAACTGTGGCACACACACATATACACACAGTCCCCAAGGAATACTATTCAGAAATTACATGGATAAATTTCAAAAATAGTATAATACATCAGGATTAAGCAATTTTTTCTATAAAAAACCAGAAAGTCAATGTTTTAAGTTTTGCAAGCCATACGATCTCTTTCACAACTCAACTCTGCTCTTGTAGTGCAAAACCTGCCATATATAATTCAAAAAGAAATAAACATGGCTGTGTTCCAATAAAACATTTACAAAAACAGGCAGGAGGCTACATTTGGCCCTCAGGTTGTTGTTTCCTGATGCCTGTGCTAAGTGAAACAAGTCTTCCTCAAGGTCACAAATCACATTTTATAAGCCTCATAGCACTTATCCAAGCGCTAAGGCTAAATCCTATGTCAATGAGTGAAAAAAATCCAACATAATCTGATCAGAAAAAATTACCTGTGGATCTGATCTTGTCTGCTAGAGCGAACTGGAGCTAATCCATCTATTTCATCAAAAAATATTATAGAAGGTCTCATCAAATATGCCTAATACAAAAAGAAAAAATGTTATTTATTGTACTAGTTTCCATTTTTAAAATTTAATTATTTTGTTTTTTTAATAGCTAATATAAGCAAATGATACAACATGCAGCAGGTAAGAAAGATTATAGAGAGAAAAAGGAAATCTCCTTGCCAACCAGTCTCCAACCACTCGGGCTTCTCCCAGTAGACATCTGCTGTTTTCAGTTGGTTTTCTTCTTCCATATATGTTGTTTATACACATATACACAAATATGTCTTTTTACACACTACTTTTATTTTATTTAATGCATTGTTTTTATCATCTCACACAGACTATTTTATGAAATAGCATATTTTAATTAGCTCCCACATGAGTATATAAAGATCTGCCTAATTCTTTTGAAGAGACACAAAATGGAATATGAAAGTACCATAATTAAACTAGTGCCTACTCATGGACATTTAAGCAGTCATCTTTTCCTATTATCAACAATGCCTGAATAAATATTTATGTACATCTACCGTTTCACATGAGTATAAATATCAATGTAGTAAATTCTAAAAGTAGAACTACTGCTTCAAAAGACATGTGTCATTTCTAATTTAGTTAGACATTTGCAAATGTCTTCCATCAATGTGTCAATTTACCCTCTCGCCAGCAATATTTAAGAGTGCTCACCAACAATTATCAAACTTCTTGAACTTAACTAATTTTTTTAGGATAATGTAATCTTAGTATCGTTCTAATTTTTATTTCTATCATCAATAAAGATAAGCACTTTCCATATGTTTAAGAGACATTTATATTGCTTTTTCTATGAAAATTCTATTCATATCCTTTGTGAATTTTTCTATTGAATTAGTGGCCTTTTGCTTACTGATTTCTAAGAGCTATTTGTTTTAAAAATTAGACTTCTCTCTTTGAAAGGAAATACAAATATTTAATGCAAGGGATATCATTTATCTCTTGGTTTTGCTTACATGATTCTGTTACTATTCAGAACCTTAAAAAAAATATTTTATATAGTGGATCTTTTCTACCATTGTTAGACTCTCTCAACTCTGAGAAACCAAATTTTCCTGAGTTTTCTTCTGGTACTTCCAGTGTCATTTTTCTCACTTAAATCTTAGATCCAGCAGGAACTTAATTTGATTTAAGGTAAATGAATATTATTAGATTATAAATAAAAAGTCTTTATTGTACAATTTACTCAATATAGTTTATTTATATTCAAAATTACTTCTAGAAATCATGGCTCAAAGGAAGGTCAGCTTATTCAAGAATGGATGTGAATTTTTCATATTTCCCTGACTGATATATGTATTAAACTTCCAGTGTTCTCTAATAATTTGAAATGAAGGACAATTCAACCACAAAACTTAGGTTTTGGAAAAAACTTTCTAGGACTAGAATAGAATTATGTAATAAGATTTGATAATTACTTTTACATACATGAAACACACAGCTCTTTTTCAGACCTATAGACTCAGATAATTGCAAAAAGGAAGTACAGTATATACATGCCAGTCACCATGATAAGCACTTTATGCACTTTTTTATGGTAAAATTTCACAGTAGTCCAGTGAGACAGGTATTATTTTACAGAAGAGGCAACTAAAAATTGGATGCTTTCATTTATTTAAAGTTATATACTTAATAGTAAAGCCAGATATTTAGTAAACAGTAAAGCAAACATTTCCATTACTCTTCTCCACAAAGAAAACTATGAAACAGAAATAAAGTAAATTTAGATTTAAAAAGCAGCATGATTTATGCTACAGTTTTAAATGAAACCAAGGCACACACCTACTCCCAGCATGAAGTGGCTAAAAAGTATCTCTGTCAAAAATTTAAAATCATGTCATTGAATAACACGTCAGCATTCCCAACCTAATTCTTCCCTCATCCGCCACTGTTATTTTATATTTATATATTTCAATTATTAAATTCTCTCGAAGCATGCAGACTGCATATGTTTGACTTAACAATAGACACTGAGCACCCTGAAGGTAAGAATTTTACCTTATTCCTAATAATAACTAAAAATAATATTTCAAGTGCCTTACCAATTACAAAGGCCTTTGACACACATCAACTCAGCAATGGGTGCTAAAAAAAATGCTTCGTGAAAGCATTTTTTAAATTTCATGTGAATTTCCAGACACAATGAAATACAGGTTGCATTGCCAAATATAAATGACTTCATTCACTAGCCCAAGCAATCAAAAGTGAATTTATATTAGGACTAATTTTTATAAGTATTAGGAAATAGTATTTTTAAAGTTACTGTCAAAAATAAACTGTAAAGATAGCCTACACAATATTCACTCACCTTACTCTGTCTTTTATAAGCATTCATTTATTACTGATTTCTTCCAGCATCACATTTATAATTGATGAAAAAAAATAAATATACTGCTTTGTGAGAGTTCATGCACAGATGTTAAACTTTTTATGCTTGTTCTATTTCCTCAGATTTTAATTTAATGATAAATGTTATAACTACGGTTCTCAAAAGCACCTAACATGATATTATATGCCTGGTAGCCACCTCAATAAATGTTTTGTGAATCATCTTAAATTAGTACTAGTAAAACAGCTATTAAATACCTGTAAGGCATTCAAATTCAGATTATTGATCCTAAATTTAACATACTGATGAGAAAATATGCTTCCTCATGAACAGTTTGCATTTACAGACTAAATGCATTAAATAATCTAAAAAAGGTATTTTCATATTAGCCGATTTCACTTACCTGATCAAAAAGGAGCCTAAGTTGCCGTTCTGATTCACCAACCCATTTGCTCAGACAGTCTGCTCCTTTTCGCATAAAAAAAGCCACCTTTTTGTCTCCTTGACTGCATTCATTAGCTAATGCTCTGGCAACTAAGGTTTTGCCTGTGCCAGGAGGGCCATAAAACAAACAGCCCCTAGAGGAATAAAAAATCAATAAAAGTAAATTAATGTTATCAGCACCACTAATACCCAATATACAGGATACACCTCTCATATAACCCTGTATTAATGTATACTATAATTATTAGGCACTGATAAAGCTTTTGTAGTATAGAGACAAAAGTTTCACTGTGCTGAGAGTACTCAAGGATATTCTCAAAGCACCAAGCTTTGGCAGACAAAAAATAGTTAAATCAGGGTAGAGTAATTTGGCAAGATGTATCAAAATTTCAAATGTTTTCCCTATGACCCAGAAATTTCACATCTTAGAATGTATCATATAGAAATACTCAAAAGAATGTTATTTTTAAAAATGTTAAAATGGATGCTCAATAGCACATTGTTTTTAATTGTAAAAAAAAAACTGAAAAAATCTAAATGTTATCTATTAACAAAGAACAAATAAATACACTATTATAGCTATAAAATTAACACTAGTGTGGTGTCGAAAACAATAATACACACATTCTTAATATGGCAAGGTATCTAGAGTAAAAAGTTGTTAAGAGTACTACTAAATAACCTCATTTACATTGAATGTTTATATGTGCATAATATAGGCAAAATATACATTTAATATTTGCATACATGTATAAAAGAAACTGGTAGAGTATATACAAAATTGTTCATCCCTAAGGAATAGGATTACTTTCTGCTTACAACACTTTCTCCTTATAACTCTGTTTTGTTTAAGTTTCTCCCAAGGCTATAATACTTTAATGACTTTGGAAAAAGTAGTAATTATTTTAAAAATTCAACTTACATTATATTAAAAAAACAAATAAATTGCTATTATGATTTTTAAAAGCCACTGTAGAATTAGAGGCCAATTTTTTAAACCACTCAAATAGAAGATAATTCTTTAATAAGATTTTCTACATCCTTAAACACATAGAAAATAAATTAGAACCAAATCTGAATAAAAAGTACCTCCTACTAAATGGAAAGGATAGTTTAACAGTTTAAATCTAAGTCTATTTATGTACATCTTCAAAATATTTTATTCTTCCCAATTCCCTTTAACATAATTTCTCAGCCTTTTCTAATATTTATCTAACCACCCTCATGATCAAACACAATTAATCCGATCATAAAAATTATCAAGCTTACCATTTCAAAAATACCCTATCATTAAGTCAAAGAAACGCTTCGATGAAATAGTGCTTCCAAAGACTACACACCATATAGCATCTAACTCAATGCTATCAGGAGGCCATATTAAGGAAAAACCATTTGGGCAATCCACTTGTGCATTCCAAGCCTGCATAAAGAATCTCATCCCATATCTGACTCTTAAATGCTGAAATGTAAACTTCAAGAACACACTTAGTACCACAGCCTTAAGAGTCAAAAAAATAAAATCTTTCCTAATTTTCATTGCTAGAACACCCCCAAATACATAGGAAATACTTATATTTATAATCATTTACTAATTGAAATTTGATAAATTAACAGTAATAACAAGACTTACCTTGGAGGCTGAATTTTAAATTTTTCAAAAATTTCTGGATATAATAGTGGGAATACTACCATTTCCTTTAGTGCATGAATATGATGGCTCAAGCCACCTATGCTATCAAACCGCACCTTGAAAAAAAGAGAAAAAGATTAAAATAATTTTAACTGTTTATAGATTTTTAAAAATATTTGAGATAGTCTTATGATTCAGAAATACACGCTTTCGGCAGGAACTGTTAAACATAAAGCTCAAAAAATTATTTTTTAATAAGTGCAAAAAACTAAAGCTGGCAGTAAAATTCAAGTTTACATTTCAGTTCATCCCAAAAAAGCTACCATTTTTTAACCTCTTAGAAACTACAGACCAAGATTAATGCCCAATTTAATACTTAAATGGGAATCTATAGGAGACATTATGTTGTATTTACACTCTAATAATTAAATGCCTTTTAAAATATCATCTATCACATGCTTTCTCAGCAGGGGCAAAAATTAGCTCCAAATGTGGTAAAAAAATCCTGGCTATTATAATGGTTTGTGACCTCCCAAAGCTCAACTTTACCTGACCAAAAATCTTAATCTTTAATACTAATTTATCTAGATAGGGAGAATTTTTTTCTCCTTTAGAGACAAGAATGAAAAAACAGGTTGAGAAACACTGATCTATTGCCAAGAAGCAACAGAGATTGTTTTTTCCACCCATAACAATTTAAATATCTAAAAGACTTTGTAAATTAAAAAGTTAAAAAACTATATAGAAGAAAGTGATCGAAGGAAACAGTGCCAAAATGCTGACAGTGATTACCACTGGGTTCTGGGAGATTTCTTCCCCTGCTTTATTATGTTATGATACTTGAAAATGTTTTACAATGAATGTATTACTATGATAGAAAAAACTAGGTAATCTAGAAAAATAAATACAGAGTTTAAATAACAGAAACATTCTAAAAGAAGCTAAATTTTCTTGTACATGATATCAAATGTTAAAGAATTAAGTTACTCTAATTGACTGGCAGATGCCTAAAACTAACTAGATTCAAGAGTATGGTGGTGGTAAACCAAATAAGCAAAGATCACTAAGCAAAGTCCTCTGAGAATGTGAACTATTAGAAATGAGATCCCGAAATTTCCTTAGGTCCTCACAAATAAAATAAATATTTTCCCCTGTGACATCAGATTGGAGGTAGCTAACATTACATTTTCAAATATATACACAACTCCATTTGATAACTTAAGTCTCTCATATCAGAGTCAGTTAAATTATGCTGAATAGAAAGGTTTATGAGAACAAAAAAAAAAATATCAAATACATTCTTGGTTATGCAGTAAACTTATTCCCAACTATCCCTCCAAAAAAAGATTCTACCAACAGTAAGAATCTATCATGTCTTCTAAATCTCAGCTCTCTTTTCATGCTACATAATTTCCCTGCGTGCTATTATCCATTTTCCATAGTGATCTCAACTGTTTTTACACTAGTGACCCATATCCAAATTCCTAGCCCAGATATTTCTAGTTAATGCCAAACCTACATAACCAATTTCTATAAGTTACTTCAATTGGTGATATGCCAGATACCTAAACATGTCTATAACTAACTAAATCACCTTCACACCTGAATTACATTTTCCTTCTCTTATGTTCCTTACCTCAGAGAATGTAACCATCCATTATTCCACCCAGTCTCTTACACCAGAAACCTAGGTAATACATTCAACTTGTTTCTCTCTCTCATTCCCCAAAAGCAATTAATTCGCCAAATTCTGTCATGTCTGAATTTTCTCCTGAATTCTGTCAAGTCCATATGCTACTTCCTTCCACTGTTACTCTACTTTCTACCACGACCATTACTCCAGGTTACAACTACATCCAAATCAGTCTTCCTAATGTCCAGCCTTGTTTCCCTCAAGTTCATTAACTACATCACATAAACAGTGATCTATCTAAAATACAAATCTGATCATGAGCCCTGAGCAGCTTCAACAATACCCCACTGCTTATCACAGTTAATGGGGCCTTGCCATATTTGTCAGCATCACATGTGACCAGAGTGCTACGTTCCTAAATATATATATCAAAACACTAATAATGGTTGTATCTGGATTTTCTACTTTTATTGTGTGTTGCTTTAGAAACAAGTTATAACCTTTAAAAAACAAAGGTCCTTCTAGGAAAATATTTACAAAACTTACTGACTTATCAATGTTCATCGGATCAACATCAGCCAAACTGGCACCCACTTTGACGCGTTCCCGGAGAATACCACTAGCTAAATCTTCTGTTCTTAAGTTCATAGGCAAACACCTGAAATTCATAAAAAGTCAAGTAGGTAGCATTAAAAGTTTCACATTGTTAATGTCAAAATAAGTTTAAGTCTCTGACACATTTTTACCTCTCTCCTTTTTTATCATAACCCAGAAAATAACACCAAAGAATTTCACGTTTTTAAACCTTTTCTAAATTCTTTTCAACAGACCAAAAATAAATTTATTCACTAGATAAAACAAACAAGATTATTAATCTTATTTGTCCAAAAAGCCCAATCTATTCCAACTTAGAAAACATAACCTATATTATACAAGTATAATCTTATCCCATATTATACAAGTATAAAATAAAAACAGATTGACTAAATGTACTATAACATGTGGCATTAAATGAACTCAAGCTTTATTATATTTAAATTTACCCTCAGATATTATGTGGATATGTCTTACTCAGCTTACCTGACTGAGGGAATGTCTCTCCCTTTTATTCAAAGGAAACCAAATTTAGACCACATTTTAAGAACTAAGCTTTACCATCTTCTGTGTAACTACTTTAAAATAGATCTTTAGCTACCTCAAATGCTATACTTATTATTTAATCTTATTATCCCTAAGAAAATATAATATACTTACTATTTTAATCGTGCTTAAACACTAAAAAAAATGACATAAACAGCCTCCAAAACGTATAGCTTCTATAATGAATGAAACTTCAATTCATTCACATTTCTGAATCCTAACTTCTCTTAAAAGCAGATATCAGAACAGTTCACATTAAATTCCTTTATTTAAACTTAGATTTTTCTCTTACATTTTCTTTACATCATCTATATGAGGAGTTGTCAGCATACAATTTACACCAATCCAAACTTGTTTCCAAGACTTGCTAACTGAAAACTTGCTATTTCTATGACAGATAGATATCACCAAACTACAGAAATGTTTTGCCAAATGTAAATTTTGTTAAATATAATTTACCTTTCAATATTATAAATATAAGCTAGAAAATTAACTCAAATTTTCAATAAATTATAATTTGATGCTTTAATTATTTACTAGACAAAATACTGATTATCTCCCTCAGTGAAAACTTTGTGGTTTTAGTGAGCCATGGAGTAATCAGTCATTTACCGTAGCTAGACAAAGACCACCAGAGGCACTCTTTCAACCAAAAATAACACAAATTTTCCAATAAAATCCAAGGGCTTCTGAGATCATTCTATTAGAAACCAAATCTTACTCCAAGTGTTGTAATTATTATAAGCATCTAAAATCAGCATCATTAAATGGATTTTGATTAAAGAAGAGGTATGGAGAAAATGGCCGCCATAAAGGTTGATCTCTTCCCCATGGCTCTTTTTCCTTTACTTTCTACATACTATTTTATTGAGTACTTACACAGTCAGTTATTTAAAGCTCTAAGACATTACTAAGTAAAAACCAAGTCAGAGCATTACTCTAGTCTAAAATATGTGTTGAATATTAGTGTTAGCAAAATACTATTATAAACAAGAATCCCATTCAAAAAAATAAAAACTGTTCTTCCTTTATTCCACCAGAGAAGTAACAACAAAAAATTTACTAACCTATTTCTTGCTCTTGCCATGCTCTTTGATTTCCTTCTTTCAAAGCGTTCTTCATCAGAAGAAGTTGTGTCACTACTATGAATGGCATGCTTCTTTCTCCTATTTAGAGTAAAATCCTTAAAATTACAGCAGCACATGGCTTTTAAAAGCACATTGTAAGTATCATTTCATCATTTCTACAATTAGCTTAGTAGAAAATACATACATTCATCCATTCATTCAGCAATTATTTATTGAGATCTTTGCAATCATGTAGTATACATCTAATGAAGTATAAGAACAGTAAGTTCCACAGAGAAAAAGAAAAAATGGAGAATAGGGAGCCTACAATTTTTAAATAGGGTAGTTCATTCAGGAAGGCAGTCAAGTAACAAATTTATCCCACAAACATACTTGTACACATGTAAAATGATAGTATGCAAGGGTATTCATTATATCATATTCTGTAATAGCAAAAAACTGAAAACAACCTGACTCTCAACAAAGGACTAGTTTAAAATTATAGTGTATCTATAAATGTAGTATTATGCAACTATAAACATAAACGTGAAATTTCACAATATTGAAAAGACAATTAAAATGAATTAAGTAAAAACAGACAAGGTGTAGGACAATACTCACAGCACATTTTATGTAAAAAGGAGGGGGTAACAATCAACATATCTATTTGAACATATATATATATATATATGAATATATTCCATAAGGATATACAGACTAATAACAACGTTACTATGAGAAAATGAGAGACTACTGAGGCTAGAAAAAAAGCCTTTCATGTTCATCTTTGATTTTTTTTTTTTTTTTGAGCCATGGGGAATACACTACCTTTTCAAAAACCATAATAGACAAAAGTTTCAAAAACAAAAATCTCCTTTGTACCTACACGTAAATGAAAGGGGAAAATGGGGGCGGGGGGGGGGGGAGTAGCAAAAACTAGTTGAACCAATGCTGCAAATGAAAGCAATGTGAGTCACTTAGATTCAAATGTACTGAGAGACCAGAGAGCTGTGTGGCTTTAGGGAACATAATTGTTAGAACTAACTATTCCAGGCAAACTGAATCACATGCAAGACAATGATTAGTCACTAATTAAAGAAAGAAAGATGCTCTTTTGTCCCTCATTGGCATTATCATTAACACCATCAATATCTATATTGTAATTATAAGGCATTGTATTATGTATTATTTAAAGGACATAGCTAAATGACAGATGTAAGTATTTCCTCCTTTCAAAACCAGCAAAACCTACCTGATATGGCTTCTTCTTGCTGGAGATCTGTGAATATCAAACAGTGTATTTTCCCTCTTTTTCTGATGAGCTGGTACTTAAAGAAAAAAACAGGATAACAGGAATAACTCATAATAAATTGGTAAGTTGATGTGTTAAAGGGGTAGAAACTACTTCTGTTACCTTTCTGAAAAGAAACTAGTCACAAAAACTCTGTGGTATAAGTTGCAAATAAGTATTCTAAAAAGATGTTAAATTAAATCTTTGTAACTACTGGTTAAAAACAAATTTCTAAATACAACACTAAAAGGACAATCCATTTTTTAAAAATTGATAAATTGGAGTTCTTCAAAATTACAAATTCTGCTCTTTAGAAGACAATATTAATAGCATAAAAAAATAAGCTACAGACTGAGAAAATATTTGCAAATCACATACCTAATAAAGGACTGACATCCAGAATACATGAGGAACTCTCAAAACTCAGTAATAAGAAAATAAACAATTGAAAAAAATGGGTAAGAGATTTAAACAGACAGCTCACAGATAATATTGGCAAATAAGCACATAAAAAGATGCTTAGAAATGTAAATTAAAACTACAATAATAAATATGCATTAAAATTAATTTTTAAAACTGACCACATCAAGTGTTGGCAAAAATATGGACCAACTAAAATTCTCATACACTCTTAGTGAGAGTAAACTGTATAATCATTTTGGAAAACAACTGGCAATTTCTTAGAAAGTTAAACATACACCTAATCATAAAACCCAGCCAATCGACTCCTGGGTGATAAGGAAAATGAGAACAAAGACTTGCACATGAATGTTCAAAACAACTGTATTTATAATAATAGCCAACACTATAAATGTCAACAAGCCCAATGCCCATAGAACAAATGAATGGATAAACAAATTGTGATACAGTCATACAATGGAATGCTACTCGGCAATATAAAGAAACACACTATTGTATTCAACAACATGGATGAGTCTTACAACAATTATGCTGAGAAAGAAGTCAGACAAAAAAAGGACATGTACTATGTACTACATATACAATTTGAAAAAATGTAAACTAATCTATAGTGACAGGAAACAGATCAGATCAGTGGCTGCCTGAGGATTGAAAGTGGGGTAGGCACAAGAAGGTAAGGAGTAGATTATAAACAGGCAGATGAAATGAGGGAGTTGATGAATATGTTCATTATTTTGACTGTGGTGACAGTCGTAGGTATATCCCTAAGGTATTTCAAACTTGCCAAATTGTACACATTAAATGTGTACAGTAGCAATGGACTGTGTTCAATTATACCTCAATAAACTTTTTTTAAAATCTAGAAAAATGGTCCAGTCTTTTATCTGTCCCAACACACCTCCCTCATTATTAACAGGACTCTCTGTGACAGTGACTTAACTGGAGCACAGAAGTATCTGCATACTTGGATACTTCTCCTGGATAGCTTCTCCTGAGATAACTCTGATTGCTTTCAGAGCATCAACCATTGTTTCAGAGTTTGAGTAAAAAGATCTAAGTTCTTCCTTGAAAATATTATGCTAAGTGAAAGAAGCTAAACACAAAAGGTCACATATAGGCAAATCTACAGCGACAGAAAGTATATTAGTGGTTGCCAAGGACTGGGGGAATGGCAGTGTAGAAGTAATAAAATATTAATGGCATCAGACAGTGGTGATGACTGCACACCCTTGTGAATATACTAAAAACCAACGGATTGCAGAGATAGAGATGAAAAACCAGCGAAAATGGGGAATTTCACCATGAATTATATCTCATTTTTTTTAAACTGGAGGAGATTAATAGTGATAGAATTTCCCAGGAGCTGGAAAAAATCAATAAAACAGTACCTGTGGAACTTATTACTTCTCATTAGATTTAAACTCTTTCCGTCTCAAAAAAAACCTAGCTTATTGGCCAAGCTGCAGCCAGCAGCCATATACCACTTTTGTGACTTTGGATAAATTACTTAACCACTAGAAACACAGAGATACTTGCCCTAAAGAACTACTATAACTGAAGATGCTTGCTCAATAAACTATAAAGTAACACAAAAGTATGAGCAGTAGTTATTATTAAATTTAAGGTTGTTTAAATAAAATGTGCATGCTCTATGTAACTCTATATTGCAGCTATGTACCTGTACTTGAATTTTCTTTCCATTGTATGTGTGAAGAGAAGTATATAGGAAAAGAATGCATGGAATCTACAAGAGAGATCATTCTTTTAAATTCAGCAGCATTAATTTTTGAAAGAGGTGGAGCAGAATAAGCTACTTAACTACAAAAAGAAAGAAGTTATTTTAGTCTCCTACCTATTGGAGGTGCTTGGTATCGATCCACTGTTTTTCTTTGTCTCAAATTATATGGTCTATCATTTTCTTCTCCTTCTGCCTCTTCAACTTCTATATCTCCATCCTCCTCTTGAGATTCTAGTTTCACACACACATACACACACACAGAAGCACTGTTTTAATCCACAAGGATTGGTCCACTCTAGAACTCTTTGTTTACATTTTATCTTTCACTCTTTTGCACATATGACATTTAAAAGTATCAGCATTTTATTATACAGCACAAATCAATATAATTAAAAATGAACCTAGATGCCTTTTCTACAAATAATATAGTTCTCTGCTAAATATATATATGATCACATTTGATATCTTGATTTACTTATGACCTTTCAATCACTTTGGTCATACAATGCAATAGAAGATGATTCAAATTTTACTACAGCAAATTTCATTCAATGCCCAACTAACCACTGAATAAGATTAGTATTCAAATACCACTTGGTAATTCAAAAAAATATGTTTACAAGATAATTACTAATGTTACAGCAAGAGCAATTTTTGTTGGCAGTAGAACAGTTTGTTAGGCCTATTGACAACAGGTAAGCTTGGATTAATTATATTTTGGTAGGAAGATGTAGTATAAATTGGGAGGGAACATGAAGCAGATTTCCGGGTTGTTGATATACTGTAGTTTATTTCTTGACCTCAGTGATCACTTTATGATAATTCACCTAGCTATACATGTAAAAAAACAAATTATAATGTACACAAATCCTAAAAGTTTATTTTTAAAAACTGGTTTGAAAAATAGTTTGCCGATAGCTATGAATGTAATATCTACTTACAGTTTAAAATAAAAATCTAATGAAAATTTATAGGTGTAAGGTCCCCAAAAGCAATATACTTTATGATTAACTTTTTAACTACATATTGAATTATCACTATAATACAATTATAGAAAGGCATAGGAAAAATTTCAAATTGCCAGTGATGCTGAGTGAAAAAGGAGACTAAAATGCAAAGGGTTTTACATTTCACTCATGACATTTAAAAGTTTATTCTAAGTTTTTAAATTTTGCATTATTAGGTTATAGAGAAAATCAACAAATACATTACTTATCTAAATAATACTATAAATTACTTGTGCCCAAATAAGTTTCCTTAAACCTTCAAAAAAAATTACTTTTTGAAAAATGCCTGCAAAGTAACACACTATTTCTTATGGGAAGAAATTCTATATGTGGCAAATCTACTTTGGAAAATCTACGAAGGTGTTCAGTTAATGAAAAGGCAAAAATCACATTATAAATCTGTCTCACCTATACTGATTTTCTCCAAAGGAAGCAATATAGAGGTTCTAGCTGTAACAACAATAATATTCGCTCAATAAAGTACCTTCATTAGAAATATAAGCTCTTTAAAACTTGTTAATAATATAGTAATTACAGAATATGAGAAATAAACCCAATCTTCTCAATCTAAGCTACGTGAACAGTGGGAGCCAGGAAGATTTCCTGGTAAAATGCAGGTACCCTGTATTTACAATATACCAAATCTTCTGAAAATCCATTTCAATAAAGACTAACTCCTACAGAATTAAATCCTATAGATGTACTGGTCATTAATTTATAATCCTTGGGGCAAATGTGCTTTCATCATGTTCCCAGCTCCAGCCCTACAAAATCAGTTGGCATTCTTCAGTCCAGAACCCATAGTTGCCTCCGAAAAAAACAGTACAGCCCCCTCCATTAGTACTAGCAGTCCCTCTTTCTCTAAACTTCACCATTTTCTCCTCAATCCATGCTAAATTTGGAACCCAAATAATCAGTTTTAGAGGCTATGGATAGAAGGTGACTATGGATAGAGGTTTCCAGTTAGAAGGTACCTAAATACAAGAGGCCTCACCTAACAAGCAAATCAACCCATGGCAAATGCCACACCAGATTAGGTCATTTAAGGACTACCAATAGCTACTAATAAGATACATTACTTAACGTATAGTGTACAGTAAGGGCATTTTTCCAAATCCAGCAAATGAAAACTCAGAATGCCAGTTGAATAAAAATTATTCCAAATTATACAAAATATAGACCTCTATTGCCAAAAAATCACCTACCCAGCAATATTACACACATATTATTTGCATATTTTTCTTTCCTTCCACCTGAGCTTTCTAGTATTTATTTCATAGGGTGCTTTACAAACCTTCTTCTTCACCCTCTGTAGAGACTTCATGATGATTTTGTATCCCATAACTATTTCTTCTCAGTGACTTTCTTCGCCTTTTCACTCTTGAATACATATCCATGTTTTCCTTTTAAAGAAAGAAATCTGTCAAATAGTAACACGGAATTTATTCCCAGCTATAAATCTTATAACCCAATGGAACATGCTCACTCATTAAAATTTACTGAGCATCTATTTGCAAGGTACAGATTCATTAAAATGAAGCTTCCTGAATTGCAAGGGACAGTTCAGGAAGGGACAATGAGAATAAATAAATAAAACTTAATTTTTTTAAATCGAAAATTATAATGCCACGGACATATTTTCTCCCTCAAGCAAATAACAGGCTAGTAGGATAGAATAAGTCACAGGTAACTATAAAAGAAAGTAAAACAAGTTAAATGACATATAGAAAGGTACAAAGTAGAATTCAAAGAGATGACCCTCCTTTTGATAAGGGCTGGGAAGAGAGGCAACATTTGCAATGAACCTTGAAACAAAGGTAGGATTGCATCAGTCCCTAACCAGAAGTATTAAGAGGAGTAAAAGATAGGGAACAAGAATGATTTGTTTGGGGCTGGCGGGTGGCTAAGGCGGTTAGAGCTCCATGCTCCTAATCCGAAGGCTGCAGGTTCAATTCCCACATGGGCCAGTGGGCTCTCAACCACAAGGTTGCCGGTTCAACTCCGAGTCCTGCAAGGAATGGTGGGCTCCGCCCCCTGCAATTAAGATTGAACACGGCACCTTGAGCTGAGCTGCCTCCTGGATGGCTTAGTTGGTTGGAATGCGGGCTCCCAACCACAAGGATACCAGTTCGATTCCTTGAGTCCCACAAGGGATGGAGGGCAGTGCCCCCTGCAACTAAAGATCAAACACGGCACCTTGAGCTGAGCTGCCACTGAGCTCCCAGATGGCTCAGTTGGTTGGAGTGTGTCCTCTCAACCACATGGTTGCCAGTTCAACTCCCGCAAGAAATGGTGGGCTGCACCCCCTGCAACTAGCAACGGCAACTGGACCTGGAGCTGAGCTGCACCCTCCGCAACTAAGAGTGAAAGGACAACTTGAAGCTGAATGGCATCCTCCACAACTAAGACTGAAAGGACAACAACTTGACTTGGAAAAAAGTCCTGGAAGTACACACTGTTCCCCAATAAAGTCCTGTTCCCCTTCCCCAATAAAATCTTTCGGGAAAAAAAGAATGATTTGTTTGTATTTGGGCAATGGTGGATGAGAAGACAATGGTGAAACCAGATTATGCAGGCCAAAGTGTTTTTAATTCAGTACACAATAAAAAACCATTAAAGGTCAGACCAGAAAAGTTACAGAATAAAAACTGTACTTTCAGATGACTCTTCTGGCAAAAGTGTGGAGGATCTTTTGGGGGAACGTTGTGGCAAGTAGAGTATGGCTAAAAGAAGAAAGAAAGCAATAAAATCCTAAGCTCAATTGGAAATGAAGAAGGAACGATTCTGTTAATTCAAGAAAATCCAAATGCTGTTCACTATTCCTTTTTATTCCTCAATCAAAATAAAAAATTGCAAAGGTTGTTAAAGTTAATATACTCACAAATTCTGTATCTGTCCACATTCGAAGTCGTTCTACTTCTCCTGATCGACGATTCCGTCTGATGTTAATGTTGTCCATTTCTTGTAGTACAGCTTCAGCAGTACTACAATCATATAATAAAACCAGGGTTTATACAATTATAGAACCATACAGTGTGTCACACACATAAAAGAAGTCTTCATCAAAGCATAACTAAATCATTTCTGATAATGTAACTGTATATAACATCCCAATATCTCTTTCTGAATTGGTATCCATCAGAAGATAATGCCCCACAAAAAGATAGAACCAAAACATTTTCTACCTTAATATATTTATTAAAGTAAAACTTACAAAATAGTAGACTTTTGCTTATAAGGCTCCAAATATCTAAATACATAATGCCACTACAAATAATTGACTGCAAGATCCAAGGCACTGGGAAAAAAAAGTAACTAATTCAATCTTTATATTTGAAGATGATGTTAAGAATTATACAGGATAAAAGATTTGTAAAAAAAGTTTAAAACCAATAAGGTAACTGAACAGGTATTTTAGAAATTAGAAAACACTGACATCCCCGAAATAGATGCTGACATTAGCATACTTTATCTTTTAAACACACTTAACTTTTACATATATCTAAATACTGATCTAAGTACTTAACAAATAATAATACTCATATTTGACTTTACCACTATAGAATATAATTTCCTCTCCTGTCAATAGGAAAGGCCTTTGTAAAGATTATATTAAGAAGAACAACATTTCATTGCATGTAGATGCTAAGTAGTCAGCTAGGCTCACTCACTAGCTACATCCCACACAGCCTGTCTCAAAAGACCTTCAATTCAAGTCTTGAATAAGCAAAACTATACTTATTATATATCAGTAATGGAAATTTCCTTGAAAATTGTCAAAAATACAATGTTAAATGAGAAAATACTAAATGACTATAGTAGCAAAGATAGAACAAAATTATTTTATAGTATCTAACTAGGCACGAGAGTTTAAAAAGAATGAGTAAAATTTACATAAATTCTATTAAATCCAGTAAACTAACTAGAAACTGACAATCACTGCTAACTACTGTTAATTCAAATTAAGTTATAAAATAATCATTGCTAAGTCAGTGCTTAAGTTATTTTTTAAAACATAACGGGCTTAAAAAATTAAGTAATTAAATCAAACTGCTTACTGCATAAGCATTCATACCTATTTACTAGTTGATCAAATAACAAACTCTGGTTCACGCTTTCAAATCTGTTTTTCCTGGAACGACAACTTTTTCTGACTTCCATGTCACCATTTATACAAGAAAGGTCTCCATCTCCCTTCTTTTCCCCTCTAAGGGGATGGCTTCGAAGGGCTATAAGAAGAGAGATATTTCCATTTCAAAGTACAGAGTATAAAAAGAAAAAAAAAAGAAAAAAATTACTTTTAAAACACTACCAAAAGTTTAATATGACCTCTTAAATGGTTTTAATATCCAATAATCTAAAATTTCTATAAATGTTTAATCTGTCATAATAATTTAAATTATTTCTGTTGTACTGATTTCTCAACATTTAACAATTATATACGTATTTACTATTACTAAAATCCAACTGTCATTTCCAACTGTATGCTGAGCATAATAGTAAATCATTCTATTTTACCCCACTTTATGTTTAACTCTAACAACATTATAAGAATTTCAATACTAACCAGTTTCATAACAGAATACTCACATAAGCTACTATGTCCGTTTGGTAATGTAGCACCAGGCTGAGAAGTTAACCTAGAACACAATTATATTTAATATGCAAACACATCAACATTTTAAGTGTCAGTAATACAGTATTACTATTTTTAAAAGTAAAGACATTCTTTTACTCTAAGATTGATAATATACCAATGAATAAAATACATTAAGTCATTTCATTACTTCAAGAAAAGTTTTAATAATAGAACTTAAACTGTCTCTTCAACTCTGTAAGTTAAAATCCAATGAAAAGGTTCAAGCCTAATTTACCATGAATTAGCTCATGCCATAAGTAGCAATCGGCACAGATATTTTCTACTGGTTTTAGTTGACAAAATAAAATTGAAACAATGACAAATTTATTCAAACAACAATTTGTAGGCAGAAAGAAGTACTTAACACCAATACGACTTAATAATTTCTTCAAATATTTTATTACACATTCTAAACTTACAATAAAAACTTAGTTAATTTCTCATCGTACAAATCTCCCTTTTGTGTGGAGGAAGAGAAATGGTACAGAATAGATACTTAAATGGTCATCAAAACATAAAGACCTAAGAAAAAAGTCAACATACGCCTTACTATATAATTAGCAAGTTCAGAACTAAATTGTTATATTTAAAAAAAGCTGTTAGCATAAACTTACTAGGATATTTTTGAAAAAGTCAACAATTGTTATTTTCAAAGATAAAAAAAACAAGGGGATGACATTCAGAAAATAGTAAATATATATGAATGTCTTCTATCTATGAAGTTTGCACAAATTTTTTAACTAAAATATTCTAATGTTTTTGGTTACTACAGCGCTCTTCATATTGAATTGTAAATGTTAAATGTTGTAATTGTTAATTATAAATACTCCTGCCTAATAAAGGTCACAGCAAGGATGACTAGAAGATATGAACAAAAACAAGTGTCTTCACATTGTCAAAGAAACAAAAACTCCAGCTCTCCTTTCCCCCAGAAAACAACAGAACTATCTTGTAATATACTACACCTCTTGGAAAGTACTTCATTTTTAGCACTTTGTATACGAAGTACACAATTCTCCTGACATATGAGTCTGATTACAAAGTAATGAAACTGAGGTATTAACAAGATGTTCCCTGGAAGATCATACATGTGAAATTCTCTAGAATCAATCTCAAAATCCACGTAAAACCACACAGATCCAATACATGGTGATGGAAAGAGAACTGACTCTGGGTGGTGAACACACAATGTCATATATAGATGATGCATTACAGAATTGTACACTTGAAATCTATGTAATGTAACTTCACTAACTACTGTCACCCCAATAAACTTTAATTAAAAAAAAAAAAAAACCACACAGAAAAATCAATTTTAGTACTTCATAAATATACTTTGGCTTTGAACCCAACATAATAGTAACTCAGTTTGATCAATATTCACAAGTCTTGGCTCCAAATGAATTTTAGCTGTATGCAAAACCAATGGTTGAAATTATACATACTTAAATTAATCAAAAGAATAAGATGTTAAACCTACAATCATTCTACAAAAGAAATCTAAAACTTTTCTGAGCAATAGCAACATCACTGGGGAAAAAAGCACAATTGTCCCTCAGAAGAAGACAACATTTACTTGGCTTATATTTCTTTGCTAATGAAAGATCTGTTTTATGGGGGGATGGGGAATGGGGAGGATACATGTACTTCAATCAATTTAATTATCTTACAATCACACATTGTCATCATTTTACCATTACCATTTTTCTATAAAAAAGGAAAATTTTTAAAAAGTAGACAATATTAAATATTGGTATATAAAGAAAGAATAACTGAGATTTTACGAGTTGGCCTGCCTATACAATATTATATGTGCCTGTCTCCTAAATCAATGTTCCCAAAAGTTAATCACTTAAAATGTAACTAGATAGGTTCACTGCTTAAATGAATCCTCCAATAAATACTTTATGATAATAAAGTCTCCTTTGTTTATTTTTAAAAAGGAGAGTTGAATCCGGGATCTTTCCCTGTATCTGTTTCCTAAATTTTTAAAATGGAGACAGTATCACTTTATATTAGAGGATTATTACATTTGAATTTTCTATACCTTTAATTATCTGGAGCATACTACCAATGCAATACCAGACTTAAAAATCATTACTTATTCTCCCTTTCCCATAAAAACTAAGGCATTTAGTGATTTACGAGGGTTTTAAACCTCAATTCAGCAAAAGGCTCAGTTTGGAAGACCTTCAGCACTACCACCCTTTAGAGCCAATGTGCCTCAACTGTCTAACACAGGTGGTTACTTTTCTGCCTGACCTCCCCACTCCCTCATCACCTGATCACAAAACGAATTTTCACTCATAATACATTTAAGTGTATAGTTTCTTATCAAAGATTTAATTTTGTCTGTATCTTAGAGTATACCTCTCTATTATTCTAGAGACATCAAGTGCATGCTACATTCCCCAGGTTGCCAACAACAACACCACACATGGCCTCCAAGTTAAATATCTAGTGGCTAAATAAATGTCGGCGGACAAAAGTCAATAAAATGGGATTCTGTACTCAAAATACTTGTTCGCTACGACATCTATCTCGGTTATCATGTATATTTGTGAGTTTCTATATATAAGATAAAGAAAAATATACAGTAAAGATTTTTGACCAAAAAAAATCGTTTTACAAAAAATTATCATAATTACGCTGATAAACTTGGGCCTTCAAATACATAAGCCTAGATTTCTCCCCAAAAGAAAACTCAACCTATCTCAAATCATTTATGAAGACTTAGAAATTCCAGTTTGACTTTTACCTCTCTTCATCCAATTACCTAAAGTTGTTTTACCAATCAACAGCAATTTCCTTAAAGAATTTAGCGGTCTTTACAAAGTCCTTTAGGTTCCATTATTTTTCACAGCTAATATTAATTCTTATCTATATTCAGTTTTCCTCCAAATGAATTATATTCGTAAGAAATTCCATAATTTTACCTTCAATCCTCATAAGACCTTAGATAACAAAATAATGGAATCAGGATTCTCAGATTCATGACATAAAAACAAACAGAAGCCCTCAAATAAATGCTGATTTTTGCATTTTGTTATCTCAAAATCTAAAATAGATTTAACTACAAGTTTTGCTTAAAATTCAATTCTGTTTAATAGGTCAAATGTCATTTTCTTTTCAAGTCACATGAAACACCAAAAAAATTCTAACGGTGTACCACTTAACATTCCTACATGAAAGTTTAACTCAAAAAACTTTTTAAAACGTGAACTGCAAAACAGTATTCTTCTGCCAAAACAGAAACAGTATATTTTGTTAGCATTCGTTATTTCTTAAGCTTTTTATTCAAATATATGTATTATTTTTTAAAGAAGTATCACAGTCTAAGGTATACCTAAATGGAAGCAAAACTATCTTTCTCCCCCAAAAAACTTTTGAGGCTTTTTTTATACGAAAGACATCAATTTACATAAAGGCTTTCAGAGTGGATAAGATGTGGGAAATCTAATGTATTACATACTCATACTTGAATTAAACTATTAAAATTATCTTACAGTTAAAAGTCAAACTTCAACACCAAAAGAACTTTTTAAAAAACATTTATCTAGAAAAAAATCTGATTCACTCATGAAATAAATACAGGACACAAATTATAACAGGTAGATCAAGTCTAGAAGTGTAATTAAAGGGCAGTACTCATCTTAAGAAATGTCATTATGGTGATCTGGATCTGTTTCATCTCCCATATGAATGAGTGTGATGAGAAAGAAAAAAACAAATCAACAGACTATATGATTCCTGTATTTTTCTACTTAGCTCCCAGACCATGTAAAATAAGAAATTTAAAATACCACTATGCTGTACACCTGAAACTAATATAATATTGAATGTCAAGTGTAATTGAAATCTATTTTTAAATGTTTAATGTTTAAAAACAAAAAGAAAGAAAGAAAGAAAATAAATTTTAAATAAGTGGTTTCTTTTCTGGGACATACTGATATAGGTACAAACTCTTTAGAGACTAGTAAATGTATACTGCCTGGCAAAGTCTATGTAACTCCAAAGATTTCTTTCATCAAAGAGTAACAGCATCCAGAATTTACATATATTTATGAATATACTTATATATATCTACATATAAAATCAAAATATTTTTAAATACTTCAAAGAGGAAAGAAACCAAAAGATTCTCCTTTTACTTTTGTTTTCAGTGGGCACATCATCAGCACTTCTGTTTCAAAGACTTTGGGGAAAAGAGAAGCTAAAGATTCTGAGTTCAAAGTTTACATCTTGTGTGTGTGTGTGTGTGTGTGTGTGTGTGTTTATCCTATCTACATTAAATTATTACCATTTACTTTGGTGAGTAAAATTAAGTTTTCCTGCTACATACTGACTCAGACACAAAGCAAATTTAAGTTGAAAACAATCATATACATGAAAAGATTTCTTTAAAAATTAATTTCGATTTTATATATTTAGTATGTCAATTCAAATGGAATATTTAAGAATTTCAGAAAGGGAAGATTTTACCTATTTTCAAATAAAAATAACTGTAACCATATGTTTTTATTTAAATTTTCAGAACTATAAACATGTACACATACTTAAGACCTATCAAAATCCATATTGTTTTAGAAATAAGTTTTTCTTACAATACCACATATTTTTATAAAACAAATTACTTTATGACATATTTAGAGAAAATAAAGTTATATGCAGAAATTATAAATTAAGTTTAATGCAATTTTTAAGTATTTATAGATACCAGTAGCTTTACAATTTAAGAAAATTAGCACTAATATCAGCCCTGAATCACATAATTCATGAATAAACAATCAATGAGTCCTCACATCTCACCTGGCCTGTCCAGTTGATATGTTCCATTCTTCTCGCTGACCAGTACTTCGTGATTTTGATTTGTCTTTGCAAACAGAATCAGGTTGTTTCAAAGTGCGTTTGGCTGGAGGAGACACGTGGCTATCACTTAAACTACCATCAGCCTCAGATTTCTGAAAGATAAAGTTAAAAACGTATTTATTATTCATACTAAAACACACAGACTTCTTAAATTCTTGAATGAAGTACAGTATACATTCAACCAGTAAATATTTACTGGGTGTAGCACTCTACAAGTAAGAAAATGTAATAATCTGTAAATACAGAAACAAAAGAGTTTGAAAGATGAAATATATTAATTGGAAAAGTATGTTTAGTCTAGTATTTTAAAATAGTTTCAAGCCTACAGAAAAGGTGTGTGTATATCTTTTTATGACATGATTCCTCATTTCTCTCCTAAATACTCCTGTGCATACTTCCCAAAACAAGGACACTTTGCTACATTAGCATCATACAACCCTCCCAATCAGGAAATCCACAGTGATATGTGATATAACACAGAGCCAATCCACAGACACATTCAAATTCTATCGACAGTGTCTCTCTTTTCTTTCTGGTTCAGGATCCTATCGAGGAATACATATTGTATTAATATCGTATCTCCTTTGTCTTCTTCAATTTGGAACAGGTCTTTAGTCTTTCCCCATGTTTCATGCCCTTGACTGTAAAGAGTAGCCTTTCATTCTCTAGGATGACCTTCAAACTGGGTCTGTTTGATGTCCCATAACCAGAATCAGGCCACACATTCTTGGAAAGAATATACAGAAATGATACTGTGCATACTATACCTACCCCATCATTATCACCTTGATCACATGGTCAAGTTGGTGTTGGCCAGGTTTCTCCACTGTAAAGTCCATTTTTCCCTTTGTGTTTGATTAAATTATATGGAATTGTGATAATTCACCAATATCCTCTTCCTCACCAAACCTCCACCCACCAGATTTAGCCCTCATTGACTACTCTTGCCTTTATCCAACACCATTATGACAGCGATTACCTAATCCCATTTTCCATCTATATTTTTTAAATTGACATTCAACTTTAAAGAGCTTTCCCCTCTCTCCTTTGCCCAATTCATTTACTCATTTATTTATATCAACATGCACTTGTGAATTCTTATTTTATTCTATGGGTTATAATCCATTACTCTGTTTTATAAAAGATCTGGCCATTGGGAGCCCTTTCAAAGTGGTTCCTGTATCCTTTTGACACGTCCCCACCATTTTGAATATTTTCTTACTTTCTAGCTCTAAGCTCATCTTGTGCTTTCTCTCCCTGGCCCTAGAATTAGCTATTTGTCCAAGGAGCCCTGGTTCCTTTTAATCAAGAATGGTATTTAGAAACCAAGATCTGGACAATGAGTGCAATTGTTACTGGGGGTTTCACTGTTATTGAGTCCTCTTAGCTGAGAGAGCTAGGAAATATATGAAGAAAAAAAATACACACACACACACATCTATACCTATTTTTTTTTATCTGTGCATAAATAATTGTTTTAAAAGTGTGTACACCAATGCTTCTAATTCTAATTCCACATCTTAAGTTTCTTTCTAGACTTTCCCTTTTCTGTTTGTAAGCCCTTCTCAGTGAGAAACCTGGCTTCCATCATCTTTAATACTTTATTTATTTATTTACTCTTTCAATTAATTCAATTTTTTAATGTAACCAATCTCTCCGTCCATCCCACTTCCATTATTCCCTCCCCAGCCGCATGTCCTCGGACTACAGAAAAGTCACTGTCCCTGCACAGCAGCTCTCCTCTTCACCACATAATTCCTTGGATACTGGGCAGGTGGGAACGAAAGTGGAGGGAAGGACCTTTTCTTTAGAGAAGATTTAATTCACATGTTAATACTTTATCACTTGATGTTATAGATCAGTATTTCAAAGGAACATATAATCATCTTCAATAGGCTACCACCATATAAATATATTTGAGTCTGGTCTCCTTTTATGCTACAAATTTTAAGAAAAATGTATAAAAACTATCCATTTTATAAATGCATACTTCTAGATCATATTTTCCCAAAGCAACACAACTACATTACACAAATAATTAGTCAAAACTTAGCTACTATCAAACAAACCTAATAAATACTTGCAATGTACATTTCAGGGTATCCAAGTTTAGCCTACAGAATTAATTCACTAAAAATTTTTTTTTAAAAAGACCACTTTCTAATTTTGTGATTTAATACAATTTACCATTAGCTAGTTTTAAAGTCTGAAGACCACACTCATACTAAAAGGCACAAAAGGGGGAAAAATTAGAAATTCAAACATCTGAGTGTCTTATAATCACGGATAATAAACATCTCAGTTGTGTAACATACGCAACTTACTAGTTTAAGTTCCCAAGAAAAACTGGTTAGTTACCTCCAAACTATCCTCAGGAGACTACATTTCTCACTCTAAATGTGCTCCACCCCAATTAGAAACAATTTTTGACACGATCCCCAGGTGATTCTTGGCACATTAGGGTTTGAAAAGCATTATTATATAACATAGTCAACAAGTACTCACGGAGGAAGCAATGGCATATGTTCTAAGCTAAGGCATATTTGTGAATACAGAAACTGATACCTATAAAACTACTTTACCAATTTGGATAGCCCAAACCAGCATTACTTTTTCTAATCAAATCCCACCACTCACCCTTCAAGACCCATCTCTACTATGAAATCTGAAGAATGTAACCTAAATTGACCTTTTCTTTCTACTAGCTGCAACTCTATGATATTTTTTGGCATGTCATTATATTCAATTTAGTATTATATATTTACCATCTTTAAGTGTCAATATCCAAGTCTTGAGAGTCTAGCAAGATATTAAGTTCTTTAATTTAAAAAATACCCTATTTCTTTTTAATTTTACACAATAGCAAGCAAAAAAAAAAAAGCAAGATTTCCCCAAGTTTGTTCAATAAATTAATAATAGGAATTATTAAGGAAAATAAAGGAAGGCTAATGGTCAAATAAGTCTGGGAAACACTGAGGTCCAAGGTATTTGCTGCAAGACTTCTAAGAGTTTTTAATATGTTAATATGCTGCATAAATCTTAAGTATGGAGGACAGCATATAAAATTTCACAAACTTATTTGATCAAGCTCTCTTTTTTCATGGAGCATCTGTAGGTAATGAAGTTTCACAAACATACTCTGGGAATAAGTACTATGTACTTATGGAATTAAAAACAAACAGTAAGCTTTTGGCGGCCGTAAAGCTTGAGAGATCCGGACCGACCGAAGACTTAGGATCTCATCGTCCTCCCAGCCCTTCGACCCTCCCCCGGAGGGTCTCAATAAAATGGTTTGATAAAAAAACAAAACAAAAAAAACAGTAAAATATATTAAGTCTAGTATTTTTTAAAAATAATTTGAGTTATTATGTAACTCTTTGATTATCAATTTAAATTAGTTTGTATGTTTATTGGTCATTCTCTCATATTCTACCGGTTTTCAGTTTCTTTCAGAGTCTCTCAAAGTGTTGCCCGCATACTACCTGAATCAGAAAGCACCTGGATTTCTCATTAAAGAAACATGACTAGCTAAACTAGAATCTCTGAAGGTGAGATATTTTTAACAAGGGCCTTCAAATGATTCTTAGCAGACAGAAGTTTGAGGACCTCTGGCACGTAATACAGTTTTAAGTATAATATGAGGCATATCATCCTAACTGCTGCACTAAACTATAGTACTTCTCTTATCATGGAAGGGTTTCAATTTTGACTTGGCTCTGTGACAGAAACCCCAGAATAAATAGCGTTACAAAAGGATCGTTCCCTCCAAAGATATCTAGGATTGAAGTAAAGTAAACAAGCAAGATGTAAATACATGCAAAATGATTACTTCAGCACCATTTTGGTAACTTCAAGCTTAGGAAAGCTTTTACCTACAAACCTAATACTAACAGTTCACTTTTAATAGGATAATCATATGTTCAACCTTAACTTTTCCATCTTCAAAGCATTTTAATAGTTCATTATAACCTAACCCTTTGAGGAAAGGCGTTACCAGTTTCAGGCCAAAACTTTTAAGAGAGATTATGCAATCTACCCACAGTCATTTAGCAACCTATGTCAGAGTGATTACAATCCAGGGTAGGAAAGGGGAATAATTTGACTAAGGGAATAATTTCATTTAACAAACATTTATTGAGGACCAACTGTGTACATAAAACATGGGGGCAATGGTAAAATACAGAGAGTGCCAAAAAAATGTATACACATTTTAAGAAAGGAAAGCTGTATTAAAATTTTAATAATATATACTGATAACAAAAGATGAATACAAGAACTCAATACACAATCTATTGGGTTGATAGTCATAATAATGATTAGCGTATTACAGTAAATACTACAATAGAAGTATACGATTCTCTGAAAGCAAAAAATAAAAAATGACAACCACAAATAGAGATGAAGGAAGATATCACAAATGACATGTACTTTATATTCTAACAACATATTCATGGAGCACGTAGAATGGTCAGAGGAACACGATTCAAGGATGAGATAACTTCCAAGAGAAGTACTATAGTAATAGTGTCAAATGCTACAAAAAGTAAAAGTACAATAAAAAGATAGTCATTCAATCTAAGTAACTTTTTTCTCTAAACTCTAACCTTCTAAAATAGATAACTTTTCCAATATGCAAAAATCATTTTCTCAAGTCTTAAGGGTCTCTTAAACCATACTCATCAGCTACCACGTTACTAACCACAAATCACGTAAAATTATGCAAAAGACCTTGAGTATGAATCAGAGGAGAATTTATGTTGCTCTGGTTTTCAGGGAAGGCTTGTGCCCAGATCAGAATTTGTCAGAAATCTAGAACCTGGGCTTTAACGTAAAAACAAAAAGAATGTATCCAAGAACAACATTAAAAAATGAGAAATTCAAGGAAACAAAAGAATTAGCAGACCACTAAATTAATTCAAGACTTGATGATGCCTCATCTAGAATTGTAAAAGTGAAAAATAAGAAACTGATTCCAGAAAGCAAAATAAGAGATTAGTGATACCAGTAGTCAAATTAAGACAATAGGGCAAGATGTAGAAAGTAGTAGTTGTTTCCTGGGGGTTGGGGGTAGGCAAGGGAACAGATGTTGAAGGGAGAAGTGTTACGTTGAATTTTGATTTCAAAAGTTAGGTTTAGAATTCCAGCCAGAAATCTAGGGAGATGTCTATCAGACTATAGAAAATACAGCTCTGAGTTAGAATGAGGTGAGGACTAGAGATAGCTATGAAATGGTAAAAAAATAAAATAAAATAAACAAACAAACAAATAAAAATAAAAGAATCATAGGTAATAGACAGAATGAAAAAAACAAGAGGGCAGAAGTCAAAACCTTAAAAAATGCCTACATTAAAGGAATGAACAGAAAGGATCTCATATAAACTAGAGAAAAATAGTGTCTCACTAAAACAGGGGGAGTGGAAACTTCCTCCAAACATAAGGAAAGCTGATAAACCTGTAGATTGGTAATTAGCTGGTCACCGTAACTTCGGATAGGGCAATTTGTGGGGAATGCTGAATGGAAATCATTAAGTGAAGAACTGAGTGTGAGTGGTGAGAAAGTACAGGTGATGACTACATAGTTACTCTGGTAAGAAGTCTCAGAATTAAGAAAAAGACAATAGTCTAAAGAGGTCACAAAGGCAAAGAAGTCAGGGAAGGATTTTCTTTTTTTAAGATAAGATGACCTGGTTTCTTGTAAATAGAAGAAAAGGAAACTCAGAAAAGAATAAAATAAAAATTAAAGAGTAAGATAACTGATGAGAAAAAGATCCTTGAAGAGACAAGAAAAACAGAATAGGAAGGAACATTATCCCCCAGGTAAGATAAAAAAATATATGGGTGCAATCCATCTTTTCCAATTTCCTTTATAAGTCAGCCTTTTTCTACCTTTAAAATAAGCACTCCTGTTTTCATGAGAAAGCTTAGAAGTGCAGTCAATTCCTTTTTCTTTCACTTGTAAAACGAATACACAGAGGCAGCAGTTACCATGACTGCAGAAAACAAAACTCACACTGCTACTTATTTACTTAGGGCCAATACTAGTCTACAAAATAGTAAAACTTCAGGCACACAAAATGTCCTAAATTTTCCTCAAGTATCCCAAGAGCAATGGCTTACTAGTTTAATATTTCTAAACAATCATCATGAAAGAATATGGAAAGGTAAAAAATATACAAAAGTGAGCTGAGGCGTTGTAAAAAGATAAAAAAAAATAGTCTATTATAATTTAAAATGCATTTTTCTTCCTGAAAGACAGATTTTTTAAATCTGAAAATAATACATACTTAACATGACAGAGAGCAATGTGGATACTGAAAAAGGCTAGACTTAAAAGTTGGACAGGACCAGTCATACTGCAGCACTCCCACTGTAATTCAAAAACTACTATTTATCTCATAAGATTGTTAGAAGAACCAGGTGACTTAGTGTAAGTTATAAACATTACACCTACAGCCTGACAGTGGATATAACCTCAAGTAAGGATAGGTAGGATTAATATAACTTTAAGTTTATTAATTATCTTCAGATTCATTCCTTCTACAAATAGAATTTATTAAGCACCTATTATTGTGTTAGATACTAAAGATACCTGATGATAAGACAGTCTCTGTCCTTCAAGGAAATTAAAGCATAACTCCTTAAACCAGACAGTAAAAGGTACAAAAACTCAGTGCTGAGAGTAATGCGGAGTGGGGTGCATACTGATTTAGCCTGTTTTTAGGACAATTTGGCAAAACCTATAAAAATTTAAAATACATATACCTTTCACCCAGTAATTACACTTCACCTAAAAAAGTCATTTTTTGCTATATTATTTATAATATTAAAAACATGGAGACAACCTGTGTACAAATAAGGAACAGTTAAATAAGGGATATACAATACAGTGATACAACAAAATACTAGAAAGTCATCAAGAACTGATATTTAAAAATGTGTATGACACACAGTTAAGTTAGAAAAATTAACTATAAAAAATAGTATATAGGGCATGATTCCATTTCTATCAAAAATATACACATATAAATAACCCATACATACATGTGCAATCGTCTTAAAATTTAGATGTAGACAAGCTTTAACAGTGATTATCCCTAGGAAAAACAAACCGGAGGAATTAAGGGAGCAGGGTCCTTTATTTTTTTCTGTGCACCCTCACACCATTTGAAAATTTTATTTATAATTTTTAAATAAAAATAAAATATTTTGCCAAAGAGCTGAGGTCAACAGTCTTTGCACTCTTTTATATTAGTGTGTGGCGCACATTGTTACTCAATTAAAGATACTAAAGAATTAAAGACAGACATTTCCATTTTCAGTTGAACTGCTGCTTCCATTGTAAATAATAGTATGGCCTTCAGCAACTATCACTTCCCCTCAATTCTCAAGTTCCCCTAATAAATTTGAAGACTGAATTATAACAATAAAAACTAAAAAATGAAAATTGTAATTTTAAATTTTACTTTCAAAATTTTAACACAGAAATCACCCACCAGCTCATGAATTTGTGCTGCCAGTTTCTCTCTTGTTTTGTGCACATCTCTTAATGAAGCTTCTCCTACAATTTCTATACATACATTTAAAATTCTTATAATGCGTCATGGATTAAGAAGGTATAGCTCTGTATGGGGGTTTGGTTTTGTTTTTTAAAAGTAAATTCCCTTAACTTTCACAATCAAGTACACAACTACAACATTCACCCTAGGTGTGAACACTGTAAAGAGTGTTAGTAAGTTGTAAAGGAAATGAACTTTCATCAAGAAACTTCAAAGCTTTATCCCCTGACAAGTAAGCCACTTAACACATTAGCACAAAAATGGTCAACAGAAGTCTGCTGCAAGAAGCACCAAGTCTTGTTCACTGAAGGAACTGTCAATAAATTCCTCCAGCACGCCATCAAAAGTGCTTCAAAGCATTTGGCTACATTATCAGATTAGGGACAAACTTTTCCTAGGTGTCAACATTCTGAATAATATGAGTTCCACAAAAGAATGAATAAGTAATATTTGAAGAAACAATAATTTTAGATTAAAAAATAATGAATTTACCACAATCAAAAATTTTAAAAAGATGAAAAACGGCAGACTGAAAGATCTAAGATTGTCAAGAGAGTGAACGAAAACCCATACCTAAAATACAGTAAAGTTTATGAACAAAGACCAAAAAAACAAAAAAAACTCTATATAAGCTTCCAAAAAGAACACAACACCTACAAAAGAAAAAGAATCAGAGCAATATCAAACGACAAGAGTAACCGTAAATGCAAGATGACAATAAAGAAATGTTCTTCAAGTACTGGACCTAGAATTTTGTATCCAGCCAATTTTTAATTTAAATCAAAGAGCAAAAGGAAAACATTGTCAGGCATGTAATAGCTAAGAAAGGTTGTCACAAAAAGTCCTAAACTGAAAATATTCTTGGAAGAAGTACTCACAAAGAAGATAAATACAGAATGATAATACAAGATATGAAAAGATAATCAAATTGGTACCTTAGTGAAATGTATTGTTATTGAAAAAAACTCCAAAAAAAAGAACAAGCCAAAGTGGTTATATTCATTAAAAAAAAAAAAAAAAAAAAAAATCAGGGGTGGCCGGTTGCCTCATGTGGTTAGAGAGCAGTGCTCATAACACCAAGGTTGCCAGTTCGATTCCCATATGGGTCAGTGAGTTGCGCAACCCCAACCCACAACTAGATTGAAAAAAAACAACTTGGAGCTGATGGGTCCTGAAAATCAGGAAATTTTAGGCAACACAGGGCAGAAAGGGAAGTGGAACATTTCAAGGGTTTGTGGTTAGAGGGAATATAATTTTTTAAAGGAAGAAAAATAAGAGTTAAAAAAAACGAAAGTTTAGGTGTTAAATCAAAAAAAAAAAAACCTGTACATGGAACATTTATCAAAAATAGGGTGACAAATATAAATCAAAATAAATTTCAAAAGATCAAAATCATATGGAATATGTTCTCTGAACACAGTATTAAACTAGAAATAACAAAAAGATAATTAGAAAATAAATGCCCAACTGTTTGGAAAAGGAATTAATATACTTCTAAATAACCAATGTATGAAAGTATAAAGCAAGAAGGAAATAGAAACTATTCTAAAATAAA
Organism: Rhinolophus sinicus; assembly: GCF_036562045.2. Taxonomy (NCBI): domain Eukaryota; kingdom Metazoa; phylum Chordata; class Mammalia; order Chiroptera; family Rhinolophidae; genus Rhinolophus; species Rhinolophus sinicus. The sequence goes on from NC_133755.1 coordinate 15,390,954, forward strand.
AAGTCAATTAAACACACACACACACACACACACACACACGGAGAATTTGAACAATAAAAAAATCAGGTAGAATTTTAATATGGGATAGGAAATTTATCTGAATAATCAATAAATCCATACTATACTTTCCATCTTAATGTTTCTATCATCTATTTATATTTTTCTACATCTAACAGAAAATACACATTTTTCTCAAACACACAAAGAACATTTGCCAAAACTGACAATATTAGGTCACAGAGAAAGCGTCAAATTCCACAAGAGAAATACACAAACATGTTATGTGAGAGACATTCCTTGCTCTTGGACAATTTATTATGAAGGTGTCAATTCTCTGCAATTAATCTAGGAATTCAAATACATTCCCAAATAAAATTTTAGTTGGATCTTTTGAGGCACTCTATAATGGTAATTGGAAATGTATATGAAAAATAAAAAATAAAGATCCTTGAATATCTAAGTCAACTTTGAAAAATAAAGAAGAGGAACTTGCCTTTTAGGATGTTAAGACATACCTCAAAACCACAGTCACAGTAATAGCATAGTATTGCCACAAGAATAAACAGACCAACAACAAAAAAAAGAGATCAAAGCAGGACATATATGGGAATTTGGTGTATTATAAAGTAGCACTACAAAGGACAGGCTGTCTAGCACAAAGAATAAAACAAATCAAAGACCTAAATAGGAAAGGTAGAACTGTATGTGTGTACAGGGTCACGATATAAACAGTATCCCTTACTACAGGACAAAAAAAAGTTAAAAACCACTTACCTATATTTACAGAGGGTGCCAAAAAAATGTATACACATTTTAAGAAAGGAAAACTGTATTAAAATTGTAATACACAATATATACTGATTACAAAAGATGAATACAAGTCACATTTGACTTCCGCAATTACAAGAGGTGCTCAAAGTGGTTACCATCAGCGTCCAGATACTTCTGATTACAGCGAACTACTGCTTGAGCAATGTTGACCAAAGTGTCCACTTGTATAATACTCTTGGAAAATAAGAATATATACCAAATACACTAGAAAATAGAAAAATGGGCAAAAAAACGTTAACAAGCATTTCAGATATGAGGAAATGAAAAAACTATTGTGGACACAGAGTTGCTCATACTCATTAGTAATCAAAGAAAAGCAATTAAAAAGCTAGAGACTGCCAGACATTGGTAGGAGTGTGGGGATATAGGAACCGCTCCCTAGACGCTACTCCTAGCCGTGGAGACCAGAGCAGCACATCTGAAGGTAATATTTATTTTAAGTATATGTATACGCTACTCCACTGCTCTGGTATCTCAAAGAAATTCCCACACCAAGTCTCCGGGGACACTGTATGAGGATAATTGCACATGTAACACAGGAGTGCACTGCACAATTCCAGGAGGTGCCGTTCACATAGACCATAGTGAATGGTGCCTCCTGGACTTTTGCAACATGGCAGCCCTATAATAGTGAACCAAAGAGACAGAAATGCTTGCCTACATGGCACTTACATTTTAATGCTGTAGCTGCTTGATAAGTATTTATAGTGAATATAGTAAGAACAAAGGAAAAGGCAAGCGTCACCACCAAAGTTAGGTGTGACTACCTCCCAAGTGCCCATCTGGCAAGTTTAGAGAACATATCTTTTACGGGTACCTGAAGCACCACTGCTTCAGAGACCCTGATTTGGGTCTTAGAATACAGACACAAACCAATAACCATGGTTAATTCACTAGTATGTCTCTTCACATATGAATATGCCATATAATGTCTTTTCAATAAAGTATAAACATTTTTCTCAAATGGAAAACACTTATCTACCCCCAAGATAAATAGATTCCCAGAGCATAAAAGAAAATGTACACACTGATAAATCAATATTGCCAAGCAAAGGGAAAGATGGCAGCACACGTACACCTCTATTGGAGACCACAAGCCTCACACGTAGTCTCTTTATAGCGATTTTTTTCCCCAAGCCATCTTTAAAATATTGGGAAGCAAAAATATTGCAAAATGATCTCGACACACAATTTGCCTTCTCCTCTCCCAACATCCACCCCCTGAAATCAAGCAGCAAGCAATTACTGAAAATCACTGTCCTATATTTCACATCCCTACAGACTACTGTTCCCACTTTCAGTCTCAATGCAATCCCAGACACAACTCCAGAGTCTAGTAAAAATCTGTCGATACACAGTACGGATGGTATTTCCTGACTGTACAGCATCTGCCTTCTTCACTTTTTCAGACATTTGTGCAAACTACTGATTGAACAGCATCAAAGAGAAATGATACAGATGAGACAATAAGTTACACAAGTGGAGAAGACAGAACTAAGTTTAAATATTACCCCTACCACTTATTACCTATTTGGCCTTCTACTGGCCATTTAAGCTCTTCAGCAACTCAATTTCCTCAGCTGTAAAATGAGAGTACCATCACCTGCTTTACTGGGTTGTTGCAAGGATTAAATGAGACAGCATTAAACAACTAGCATGAGATGCTAAATAAACCTTAGTTCACTCCTCTCCTCTCCTTATTTGGCTACCACCAAATGGGCGGAACGGCAAAATGCAACAAGTAAATATAACAAAAGTAAAGACTGTCAATATGAAAATAATTAAAAATGAGGCATACTTTCCATTCATCTATTCAAAAACTATTTATTGAGCAATATCTGGCAGGCGCTATTGTAAGCTCTCAGGATACAGCTGTGAACATGACAATCTCTTTAAAGAACATCAGAATTCCACTCAAAACATTCAGTGAGAAAAGGATTAGAACTCTTATCGTGCTGAGCACCTATGTCATTTATTTGGGCCCAACCTTGAACTGATTTATCTTGCTAATAATTTCTCATATGTATACCATGTGCATACTTACAGTCCTGAAGGTAGGGACTGTGTTTTATTTATCCTCTATTCTCAAAGTTTGATCATCATGATTTTCACAAAATAGACTAACTCATTAATATGTTGGTCATTCATTCATTTAACAGATATTTATTAAGCATCTTCTACGTGTCAGATGTTGCACCAGGCCCTGGGAATACAGCAGTTGGGGGAAAATAAGATATAGTGCCTGCTCTCATGGAGCTTATAGCCTACTCTAATAGAAGAGTCTAGGGGAGAAAAACTTTAACCAAAGGTACATATCCTACTTCCAGATAAAACTATTTTTAGGTAACAATCTAAAAATGAAAAAAGAAATCTAATACCAAAATATTTACAGTTCAAAAGCATCTGAAGTTTGTAAGCATATACTTACGGCATATACTCAAAGTATCTAAAAGCTGATACAAATTACAGCCTATTTATTAACTTTAACATGGATGTCGTTTCTATTGTTTGATATAAGCCACATACAATATTTAACTCTCTAAAAATCTCTAACTTATATTTAAATAAAGTTAACACATTTTATGTTAGGGGGTGGCTTTTCCCCTAACTTTGTACTTCCATAGAGCTTTTTACCCAAAAATCCTAAATACTTTTTACTCAGTAACTCATTTTTCACAAAAATCCTCCCTCAGCTGGGAGGTATAACAGAAATATAAAATATTCCAAGTACAAGATCAAAAACCCAGTATCAAGAAATCACTCAATAATGCACACAAATGAAACTTCACTGTGCATGTCCAAAAAGAAATGTCAAATATACAATTCAAAATAATAGAGCACTTTTCTGAAGTGGATCCTTGAAGAGACAGGATCACTCTCTATTCAGGTGCTGAAACTGGTTGGGCTCCTTAGTTCTCATAACAAGTTGTAATCCTACCACCTGTCCAGCTGGTTTCCAGAGGTTATAGGTTTATCTATAATTATGTATTTAGGAGACATGCAACCAAGGACCTATCAAAGGATGGTTAAAAGGACTTGCCAGGAAAAATGATTTAAGGAATTAATATCATTCAATTCTACAGGTGTTGTTAGTTTCATCCACTACCTAAAAAACTGCAAGTTTGTATAGTATTCGGACTACAAAAATGGCCTATTTAAAGTTGCATTTTCAGTTGGTTACCAGAGAGAATCCGATGAACTATACAAAGCTTTGGTTCAAAATTGTGACAGGGGACACTGCTTACCACGTTACTCAATATCACCTACATGATGCCGCATGTCAATTTGATAGAAGGAAAATCTTGCTCTGCTCTGAGGAGCTTGTATTTTTCCCTACTCATCTGAGTTATAAACAATATTACATTTCCCTCTCAGGCTTCCTTTCTATGTTTAACCTTCAACTTTGAGCATTCTGCTTGCATGAGTATTGGAAACGAATAAGTACAGGGTGATAAAAGAGTGTATCAAAGAAGGACCCAGAGATTTTTTTTAACAAAATTAAAATGAAGAAAGTTTACCTATAAAGTTATTGAACTTTGATCCTCTCAACTAACATGTGGATTCAGAAAGTCAATGATCATCTCCTAAAGCACAAAAAGCTAATGATAAAGCCAAAGTATCAGCAAACAGGCCTAAGAGGACGAAAAAGAGTATAAAGATTTTTCAAATATATTCCAATCCTGAGACTATAAGTTTTTTTACTGAGACTGAATCTTAGGTGGAGCTTATAAATGCTAATTACTGATGGTCAGATTAACTGACCTAAAAGAAGTCAAACTTTATACATGCTAAACAAACAAACAAAAAACAAGTATACAGGAGTAATTACAGCTAACTGCATAGCACAAGTCAACTTGACATTAAAAACGTGTGGGCACAAGAAAATCATTCCAGTAACCTAGACAATATATCATATGTTTGTTTCTCCATCCTATACAAACTTGGGGAAAAGGCAAACTATAGGCACAGCTCGTGGTCCTATGGCTTTTTAGAGTAAATGAAATGTCTCTAGACACAGAAGATGAAATAAACTGAAGAGTCGGGGGGAAGGAGGATGAAAAAATCAGCATCAAGTATAAAGTGAAGAACGTAACACAAAAGTAAAGAAGGGAATCTCAATTACTTATAACAAGGAATACATTTCTTCCTACAAAAACAAGGGTCTCTTAAATTAACAGTACAAGCAATCCTACTTCCCATCAAGTAAGTTATTACAGACAATAGCAAATGTCTAAGACTCCACAGACATGGAGGGTGTCTTTTAAGTATGTACTACACCAGAAAGGATGAACCAGGAGGAGTGCTAAATTTTTATAACATAAAACCAACTTGAGAGGAAGAGTTTACCAGACTCAAATCAATCCACTTCAGAAATGTACAGCAAAGATACATACAACGGGCTCCATAAACTTAAAAAATTCAGAATTATAACTTATCCTCTTCTAAAGGGCCAATCACAGTTTAGGATTAGTAAATCTCTTTAATTTCTCGGAGAAAGCAATTAGATCACTCCATCATCTACTACAGCCAGAATACAAATCTTTTAAAAACTGAAAAACAAATGTTTTGAAGTAAATCTTCTTTAGCCAGTTATTTATGGTCTTTTAAAACATTTTAAAAGAATCCTTGAAACAAAGTTTCACGAGCATCATTCTGGAAAGAGCTCTAATATCGTCCATTCTTCTAGCAATTTAAAAGCTACCAAATGTTCATTTCTACATTAGATTATTGATTCCTTGCCTTTTAACATCTCCATAACAGCTGCTTTACAAATTACCTCACCTTATTCCACAGGGGGTAAGGACAGCAATGATATCTATGAATTCAAAAATGGGACCACGAACTGATCAGTGAAAGACAAGCTAATTGCTTCAGATGAATTAGACACTGCTCTAATAGACTAGGCATTCACAGCAGTACACAATTAAATGCTCACACTCTAAATATTTTATTTGTCCTTAAGTGTAGAGGACAGACCTTTCCTAAATTTACTATTATTTTAAAATAAATATTAGCTTCTGAAAGTCAATAAGCTTGTATGTTTGGAATAATTTCTACAGAAAGCCTAGTTTTCAGAATAATTACTCTGAATAGTTTGTACAACTTTCAGATTTAGCTTTATTTCAACCTAAGAGATGTGTAAGCCCCAAAATAGATTACTAAGACAATTTTGAAAATATTTTCCAGAGTTTTAGCAAAATAAAAGCCATATATATTTTCAAAGATACAATATACTTCAAAATAGTATAGTAAAATATGTCTGTTGTATTTGCCTCAGTTCACTCTGATTCGTGTCAGAATAATACGAAATTCAGAGAAAAAGCACGCAAACCATAATCTTGGAGAGCTTTATAGAAAATAAAATATTGCTTTTCTCCCATAATAAAAAACTGTTGTGGACTTAAAGGAACATTTTAAATGAGTAGCAATTTCCAGCCAAGTTACCCTTGCTTAGTAAGTTGCCTTTCTAGACAAAAACAACACTCTCCTGAATTGATAACCAACCTCATAATACAAACTTATCAACTCCTTTAAAGTGATAAAACATATGTGCTAGTTAGTTTCAGTTATAAAATTTCAATCACTTTTTAAAACAAACTAAATCAACGGCCTTGTTCAAATTCACTTTAGAATAGTGTGACAATGGTGTTAACTCACCTTTTATAAACTATTCCCATAACAAAAATGTTGACATCCAAGACACCACACAACTTGGAGGTGCTAGTGCCTTCCTACTATACAAAACATTCCACATGTTTCTTTCGACATGCCCCTTTTGTGACCTGAAAGCTCTACTAGAAAGCTCTATTAGGTCCCTACTAGAACCTTAGTGGGCTGACTGGCTGATTCTCCAGCTACAGTGTCATGTTTGATCTCTCCTGCCTGGAGAGGCGACAGCGTTGATTTTGTTTTCAAAGTTGGTGTCAGAGCAACTACAAACTTTTTTCAGCATCCCTGCCTGGCTGCCAACTGGAGCTCTCCGTTCACTTCCTCACAAACTTGAACCACCCCCAAACAGTTTGAGAGTGAGCTGGAGTTAGGCACAGGCAGGAGCTGACACACTTACAAGGGTTTGACACCGCAGAAAACTTTCACTTCTCCAGCCCTTGTACCCCGGGGACTCCCGCCCCTGGCTCTTTCTCCCTAGACTTTCCCTCTGAGACAGGACAAGGACACGGAAAGCAGACCGTTCTAATGTCCTCGAAAAGACCCCCAAAGCCCTCTCCCCCGGACTTGAAGTGCTGTTCTTTACACAAAAGAGACGGGCCAGCAAAGCTGCTGCGGCCCTACCTACCCCGGTGCCATCCTCCACCGCACCGGCAGACCCCCGTCTCCAGCCGCCCGAACTGGAGGTCTCCAGTGGAGGCTTCCTGCCCCAACCCGGCCAGACAAAGCCCCAGCGGCCGGGCCGGCACTCGCAAACCTCCGGACTCGGGCCGCCGCGCTCTTACCCGGGCCTCATCCAGAGCGACGCCGGTGCCACCGCTTCCCCCGGCCTTGGCGGCGGGGCAGCTGGCAGCGCGGGTCTTGGAGGAGCGGGTCCGAGAGGAGATGAAATGGCTGCTGCCTCCGGTCGCCCCAGGCTCCGCTCCGGCCCCAGGCCCAGGCCCGGGCCCAGGCGACTTGGACCCGAGAAGGCGCAGAGAGCTCTTCCGGGTGTTCACCATGGTCCAGCCTGAAGGACGGGGTCCACGCCGCGCCCGGGAAAGCCGAGGAAGGCCGGCCCGCCGGCCGGACAGTCAGGGCCGGTGGAGCCGGGCCGGGATAGTCGAGCCCTCCCGGACTCTGCGGCGCCCAGACAAGGACAGGCGAGAGTAGGGCAGAGGAAGGGAAGTCGGCGTGAGAAGGCAGGTAGCGGGAGGCGGGAGCAATGCTCCTCGCCGACAGCTCAGACCTTCCGCCGGCTTCGCCCTCCTCAGCGGGAGCCGAGCGGAGCCGCCATTTCTGGCCCCTTTCTCTCTCGTTCTCGCTCTCTAGCTCCGTGCGTCAGGGTTCCAGCGCTGCAGGGCCGACGAGACCGCTTCCGGCCGCGGCCGCTGTGGGGCGCTGCAAGGCCGCCCAGCCCTTCCCTTGCCGGTTGCCCCCTCCTCTACCCCCGCCCCTCCAGTAGGCCCCGCCCAGCGGCGCGGCGTCGGCTCTCGGCGGCCTGGGGGGAAGAGACGCTCTGGGCTGAATCAGCTCTATGGTTTCCAGGTCTGGCCAGCCCTCTAGGAAGCGGGATGTTAAATACCAGAATGGGCAAGGGACGAGCCCTAACACCCTGCCAGACCCGCCTACCCTAGCATCCCCATCACCCCAGGTGGCCTGGATGGAACACTGAACGACTGGCGGGGGCGGGATGAAGGGGGACCGGTGATGACGAGGGCGCGGTGAATCCCAGAGATGACCCACGACAAGAGGCTGAACTTGAGTCGCACTTTTCATGTCTGTAAAAATGAGAGTGACAGCTGTGATAAAATAGATATCTGTGATAAATAGATAAAAATAGATACCGTTTGCGGTATCTGGCACACGGTAAGCTTAAGAAAATAACGCTAGAACTCTGCATCTTTAAACAAAGCAAGGCAGGGTCGTTTTCTATAACCTTAGCCAGATAGAAGGAGTCACAAAGAATGAATTCTTCCTAGTAAGAGCCTCCTTTATCACTGCCGCCCCCGCCCGCGCAAGAATTAAGAATACAAAAAGCTGAACACAAAGATTTAAAATTTGTATTTTAACTTTAAAAGAAAAAGATTAAGGCGCACAATACGAAAAGCTCTGCCGTAAAAATAAGACTTTTGTTCATTTCAAAAAATTCTCGGTACATTACCGATAGAGACCCCACTGTTTATTGGGCAGAAGTTCTTCCTGTTTGCTACACTAACAAAAATTGAAGACTTGAGAAAAGCTCTGCAAAAATCGCCAAGCTGCATCAAAATTAGAGCATTCTGTCCACCCAAGCTCCCAATCCTTCAACAAAACTGTGTATACCACATAGTTTTTCTGTTTGGGAAACAGTGTGGATTCCAGGAAAGCAGACAAATCCCTCTTACACTAATGTGCATACCACACCCTCCCCAGGACACTACCCACCACTTAAAATCAGCCTCTTATGGTGTGTAGACCTCATAATGGAACTAGACCTGAGTTTTCCTGCATCAGTTAGCTATGAGATCATTGAACAGAATGAATAGTTTCGTTTCCTGCAGGGAGAGGCTGGCTTTAAGTAGTAGAGTGTGCAAGGTGCGTAAATGAGCATACAAAGGCTTTGTGTGCTTTCCTCCTTTGCTTTGTTTCTGTGTTCGTTTTTTGTTTTTTGTTTTTTTGTAGTCCTAACTTGATAAAGCCAGGTTATGAGTTGGATTACTACATAACCTACATCATTTATTAACAACAAATGTTTACTCTATACCCAACTGGTGTTAAGTACTCTGCCAGGCCAGGAAAAAGGGAGGTTGTTTTTTTTCAAAACAACATAGTTCTGGCCCTCAAAAAGCTCACAGAGAAGAAGGGGATGAAGGAGACAGGCAAGGAATCAGTAAGCTGCAACATGATGTTTTAAGAAAGAATGAGGCAGAGACCTCTAATCAAACAGGGATGTTAGCCTCTGAGAGGTAATGACTACTGAGATTCATGATGAACCACAAAATGAAGGAAATATTATGGACAAAAGAAAGGAAGGCTTGGAAAAGATAGGAAAGGGTTGCTTGTTTTCCACAGTGTGACCTGGAGAAAATAACGAAAAAGTTAATAAAAGCTGTCTTTAAACTTTACTTAAAAGTACATGAGGGGCGACTGATTGGCTCAATTAGTTAGAGCACAGTGCTCATAACACCAAGGTTGCCGGTTCGATTCCTACATGGGCCAGTGAGTTGTACCCTCCACAACTAGATTGAAAACAATGACTTGACTTGGAGCTGATGGGTTCTAGAAAAACACACTTTTCCCCAATATTCCCCAATAAAAAAATAAAAAATTAAAACTACCTGAGCTCTTCCACAGGAAGCCTACACATGACCACTGGATCTGCTGCCATGTCTCTAGTGGTCCCTGAGAAGTTTCAGCACATTTTGTAAGTGCTCAACACCAATATCGATGGGTGGCAGAAAACAGCCTTTGCCATCACTGTAATTAAGGGTTACTGTAATTAAGGGTTTGGGGCAAAGATGTGCTTCTGCGGTGTTCAGGAGAACAGATATCAACCTCACAAAGAGGGCAGGAGAGCTCACTGAGTGTGAGGTGGAACAAGAGATCACCATTATGCAGAATCCACGCCAGTACAAGTACCTAGACTGGTTCTTGAACAGACAGAAGGACATGAAGGGCGGAAAATACAACCAGGTCCTGGCCAATGGTCTGGACAACAAGCTCCATAAAGACCTGGGGTGACTGAAGAGAATTCGGGCCCACAGAGGGCTGCACCATTTCTGGGGACTTCGTGTTCAAGGCCAGCATACCAAGATCACCAGCCCCTGAGGCTGTGTGTGTGTCCAAGAAGAAATAGATCTGTCTTTTAATAAATAGATTATACACCTAAAGAAACAAACAAACAAACAAACAAAACATGCAACTACATGTGCTGGCAAGATACCAAGGAATAGTTAGACCGAAAACTGGCACATCAAGAACCCAGATCAGCAAGTAAAGATAATTGGGGTGAAGGACAGTCTTTTCAATAAGTGATGCTGAGAAAACTGGATATCCACATGCAAAAGGATGAAGTTGGACCCTTATCTTACACCACATACAAAAATTAACTCCAATGGATCAAACACCTAATGTAAAAACTAAAACTATAAAATGCTTAGCAGAAAACATAAGGGAAATCTTCAATAACACTGGACTTGGAAATAGTTTCTCAACTATGACATCAAAATCAAAGGAAAAAAAGAAAAAATAGAGAAATTGGATTTCATTAAAATTTAAAATTTTTGTGTATCAAAGGACACTATCAACAGAGTGAAAAAAACAATTCACAGAATAGGAGAAAACACTTGCAAATCACATATCTGATAAGAACACATTTTAAAAACCTTCTACAACACAAAAACACTATTTAAAAATGAGCAAAAAAAAAAAAAAATGGGCAAAGGACTTAGATATTTCTCCAAAGAAAACATACAAATGATCGATAAACACATGAAAAGATGCTCAACATCGCCAGTCACTATGGAAATTCAAATCAAAACCACAATGAGATACCACTTCATACCCATTAGGATGGCCATTATAAAAATACAAACAAAAAACAGAAAGTAACAAGTATTGTGTTGAGGATATAGATTGGGACCATTGTGCATTGCTGATTGGAAGGTAAAATGGGGCACTCATTGTGAAAAACAGTTTGGCATTTCTTCAAAAAGTTAAACAAAGAAATACCATAGAATTTAGCAATTCCATGTCTAGATATATACTCAAAAGAATTGAAAGCAGCAAATTAATCAGATACTATACACCAATGTTCACTGCAGAATTATTCACAATAGCCAAAATGTGGAAACAATCCAAATGTTCATCAACAGATGGATAAACAAAATGTAGTATACACAAACAGTGGAATATTATTCAGCATAAAGAATAAAATTCTGATGCTGCTACAAGGATGAACCTTGAGAACATTATGCTAAGTGAAATAAGCCAAACACAAAAGGACAAATGTTGTATGATTGCACTTATATGAGGTACCTAGAAGAGGGTAACTTCATAGAGATAGAAAGTAGAATAGAGATTACCAGAGGCTCGGGGGAGGGGGAATGTATTTGGGAGTTATTGTTTAAATGGGTAGAGTTTCTGTCTGAGGTGATGAAAAAGTCTTGGAAGTAGGTAGTGGTGATGGTTACCAAACATTGTGAATGTACTTAATGCTACTGAATTATATAGTTAAAAATGGGGAAAAATAAGACAAACAAAAAAAATCTACAGTATTTGAAGTAGTGTATTATTGTTGCAGAAGTCAACAAATCAGCAGAACAGAATATGTACAGACTCCGAACACAGGGCCCAGAAATAGTCTTCGGGGTTGACGGGGGTTGGGTATGTGAGATAGCATTACAAATCTGTGAGAAAAGAAGGGACTTTTTGATAAATAGTCTTGGGACCAAAGGCTTTATGTGTTAAATATCTGTTAGATAAGTATACCTAGATCTAAGTTCAAGATGCCAACTTGTTTTTCTTGATAGGGAGAACGGAAAGGCATTAAAATATATCAGAGTATAGTTGAGCAGGTTAGGATGGAAGGTTAAAAAAAGATGAACTATTACCCCTTCCCAGACCCCCAATTAAAAGATCAATAAGAAACCAATAACAGTATTTGCACTTTTTAAAAAATCAATCAATGTAATATACCACACTACGAGAATGAAGGGAAAAGACCACATAATCATCTCAATTGACACAAAGCATTTGACAAAATCCAACAACCTTTCGTGATTAAAAAAACTCAAACTGAAAATAGAGGGAGTCTCTTCAACGTGATAAAGGACAACTAACATACTCAATAGTCAAAGATTGAAAGCTTTCCCATTAAGAGTATAAGTGTAAGGGTGAAACTCAGGAAATTAATAACTTACTTAGTTCAGTCACCTCATAGCTTGCTATTCAGCTGTCTTCTCTTTGTTTTTCCCTTTCACTGCTTGATTTAATGCCTCTTCTTGGTTCTTAAGACTATACATACCTTATTGATCTCATTAATCAGCAGAACACTAACCTGGAAAGAACAATTTCTTAATTCTCAGGCGCCCAGACACCAGGATCCATGGTTGCAACTCCCCTGCAGCTTTTGCTGATGACGCATGACACACTCCAGCCACAGCTGCTGAGTTCAAGATAACCTTATGAAGCAGACCGGGCCATGGGAGGCCATTTCTCAGACCAGGCCCTGGGAGGCAATTTCTCAACTGTCAGCCCTGAAACTTACATGACCAACTCCCACTTTTCTTTGTTCTTTCCCCACCTACCTGTCTGACTATAAAACCTCTTGATTATTCTCAGTTTGGGGAAGGTGGGTTTTTTCCTGGGCATTAGTCTGCCATCTTCTCTAGTTGCTGGCATCTAGAATAAAGTACGCTTTTCTCCTCACCAACCCTTGTTACTCAAGTTTGGGCTCTGGGGAACAACCAGCACTGGACCTGAGTCCGGTAACACAAGGAATCCCACTTTTGCCATTTCTATTCAACATTATACTGGAAGTTCTAGCCAGAGCAATTAGGCAAGAAAAAATAAAAGGCATCCAAATCAGATAGAAAGAAGTAAAACTATCTCTATTCACAGATGACGAAAAAGAGGTTATATAATAAATTATAAATTCCTAACTGTGCAAGTCATGGTGGGTAGTCACACCCCAGGCCTATAACTTCTTTAGTGAAAGATTTTTAAGCAAGCCCTGTGCATTGTTCTTATGTATCTAGGTTAACACACTTTTGAAATGCCAGAAGTAATACCCCTCGAAGGTGTAACCAGCCTCAAGAGAGCACATAATCTTGTTACTGTAATCAAGTCCCTACCTTGCTTTCTCCCACCTTCCTATAATCTTCCTTAAGCTCCTTCCTTAACTTCATGTATAAAAGAAGCTGTAAACTGCCATTCTGCAGAGAATTTGAGATCTTGCTTCCCAGCAATTGTCATCAGTTTGGCTCAAATAAACTCTTATAAAAATTCCCTGCTGGTTTGGACATTTCTTATGTTGACAACATAATCTTATATGGACACAATACTACAGAATCTATTTAGGAACACACAACGATTAGAGCTAATAAATAAATTCAACAAAAATCAACACACAAAAATCAGAGGTCTTTCTATATGCTAATGATGAAAAATCTAAAAAGGAGATTAAGAAAGCAATTTCTATAACAACAGCATCAAAAAGAATAAAATACTTAGGAATAAATTTAACTAAGGAGATATAAGATTTATACACTGAAAACTATAAAACACTGCTGAAAGAAACTAAAGAAGACGTAGATGGAAAGACACCCATAACATGAATTGAAAAACTTAACATTGTTAACATGTTGATATTCCTCGGATTGATCTATCTATTCAATGCAATCCCTAGCAAAAGTCCAGTGGCCTTTTTTTTTTTTTTTTTCTTAAACAGAAATGGAAGAGCTGATCTAATTGCAAGGGACCTGGAATAACCAAAACAATCTTGAAAAAGAACAAAGTTGGAGTTCTCACACTTTCTGATTTCAAAACCTACTACAGAGCTATAGTAATCAAAACAACGTGGTATTGGCATAAAGATAGATCTTTAAATAAATGGAATAGAATTTTGAGTCCAGAAATAAATCAATATATCTATGGTCAATTGATTTTTGACGAGGGAAGAATTTTCTCTTTATCAAATGGTGCTGGGAGAGAGAGAGAGAGAGAGAGAGAGAGAGAGAGAGAGAGAGAGAGAGGAGGAGGAGGAGGAGGAGGAGGAGGAGGAGAAGGAGAAGGAGAAGAAGAAGAAGAAGAAGAAGAAGAAGAAGAAGAAGAAGAAGAAGAAGAAGAAGAAGAAGAAGAAGAAGAAGAAGAAACTTCATATAAGGGCGAAAGAAAAGTCTCTTTGTCTAAAGGAACCAAAGTAACTCCTTACCACCAGCTTCAACAGACATGATATCAGGATAACTGGTTTGACAGTAGAACTCACCACAGGATCCTGGAATCTCTGAAAAGAAGATGAGTTCAAAAGACTCACAAGGTGCCTTTATCTGGGGTGGGGATGGCAAGGGCCTATAGGTGAGGTCCAATCTCAGTTTGAATCTTGTCACTAAAAACTGTCAAATAAAAAACAAATCCAGATTTAGGCAAATGATTCCTTTTTTTGAAAAGATTACTGGGGAAGAGACTACTGTATTGCAATAAGAGAGGAGGGCAATTATCATGGGGAGAATGTTCAACTGTCAAAAAAACAAATGAACAAAAAAACCCTAGGTTTAGGTAGAGAGATTTTATTGGAAGAGATTATTCCAAGAAGAGAGAAAGGGACAATTGCAATGCTGGGGTGGTGGTGGTGGTGGTGGTGGTGGTAAGGGTGTGACTATTGCTATGGCGGAACTCTGACCACGCACATGATCTCCAAGTGTCTCTAAGTTCAGTTGGGCTTTTCTTTTCTTTTATGGAGAACAGGGAACAAAGGCCACAGAGAACTGGCTTTGGGGAAGTGGGATGAACGGGTGGAGGTGGCAGTGATCACACTGCAGATCAGAGAATGTTTTACACGGAAGTCAGCCTATTTTCAGGAACGTTAGATAAGGAGGGGTTGTGCGCTGGCTCAGGTTGAGTGTGGGTCAAAGTTTAGGGGGCTGGAAGGAGAGAAGCTTAACAAAAGTTTGCTCAAGTCAAGCTAGCGGTGTGTTGTCCACATTGGTTAGTGAGTACGACCAGTCAGCTAATCATGAGGCAAAAAGGATGAGCGTTTGAAGGGTCTCTAACCTTGTCATAGGTAAACAAGGGAGCGTCTGTGAATCACATCTAAATCACATGGGGAAGGTGGTTCCGTGCTGTAAACCCTTTCAGCAACACAAAGGGGTGGGGGAATTTCTTTAATTGTTTCCCAGAATCACAGGGTTCAGGTTCAAGTTCACTGTCGTCAGCATGCAGGGGAATCCTTCCACCTATTCAGAGTGTGAAGAGGTACAGCGATAAGTAGACGCTGGGTTCTCAGGCGAGCCCACACTAGGTCCCCGCATTTTCCGCGCGAGGTGAAGAGGTATCCAGCAGCTATACCCGCGGCAGAAAGGAGGCGGCCGCCAGGGGTGCGGTTAACGCCGAGGCAGGACCCGAAGGCCGCCTCCAGCCCCGCCCCCGCGCGCCCGGGGCCCCTGCGCGCGCTCTCGGGTCCGCGCCGAGCTGGCTTAGGCGCGCGCCCGGCGCCTGGCTGTGGTCACCAAGCGAGGCGGTCCCAGCAACGCGGCCCGCGAGCTTGAGAGGGTCTTCTGGGGACAGCAGTGCTCCAGATCTGAGGAGCTCCAGCCCGGCGGCAGCGGCGGCGGCGCCCGCGGCCTCTGAGCGAATTGAGGACGAGGCCGCGAGGGGACAGCGCGTCGCGGCCCCTCCAGCAGCCACGCCCGGAGGTGAGTTGCCGGGTGCGGCGGCGCTTTCGCTGGGTGAGAAGCTGGGCGGTCCGCTCGCCGCGGGGCTTGTTCGGGCGTTTCCCGGGCGGGGCGGGGCGGTGGGAATCGCTGGCTCCGGCCGTGCAGCCGCGCTGGTCTTTGTCTCGGTGAGCCCGGCTTGCGGAGGGTTTTGGACCTGTGTCTGCGACCCGGAAAGGACGCCGTCGGGCGGCGGCGGGGCGAGATTCCTGCCCATCCCGGAGCGCGGGTCTCGGCCTGCTGACTGCTTGCTTCCTGGGTGCGAACTCTGTGAAAGCACATCGGTTGGTTTTCTTGTTCCGAAGACGCTCAGAAACTTCGAGTTATGTGTTGTGAAAATGTCCCGATTTACAAAGGCGATCACTGCAAAAGCACAGTACAGAAATATAAGGCATGTCTGTTTTGGGTGGACATTTGTTGGTTAAGTTCATTACCAGTCTCCTACAACTCACTTTATTTTCCAGTTTTGATGTTCGCTGTTTTCATATTTAATTTATTTTTTTTTCTATGTGTCCGTTTTTCTTTTTACTCGCAGTTTATTGTTTGTCAGCAATAATGAACGTTATTATGGTATTCAGGGTTGGTTCCTTCGTGCGTAATTTGAGATCATTGAAAATAAGGATAGGAAACAGTATTGATGTCAATGTGGAACTGTACAGTATGAAATTGTGTAAGCGACGTGAAAATCAACTTCCTTATTTCATAGTCATAGCTCAAGTGTGTTTTGGGAATGTTTATAAGTTTTTAAATTATAGGTTTAATGGGAAAAACTCTTTAAAAGTTGATATTGTGTTTTTTATCGAAATATGCTAACAGTCGAATTGATTTAAAAGGCAATTAAATTCAATGACTATTGAACACCTATGTAAAACGCTAAAGTTAGTGCCAGGAGCTGGTGGAATCCAAAAATGAGTAAGAATTATGTGCAGGTTGGAGTAATTAAGCACACAAATTACAAAGATACAAGACAGAATATAGTATTAATAGAAACTACTACTTATTGGGCACTGACTCCTAGCACTGCACTGTGGTAAATACTTCACATGCATACTGTAATTACTTAATATTTAATGTTAATTTATCATTCAAAATTTTTTAGTGCCTGCTGTCTGCTGAGTGCTAACAATATGATGGTGACCAATATAGATTTTGCCTTTAAGGACTTTACAATTGTCACTGGGGGAAACAGATACTAATAAACAAATCATCACACAAATAAATGCCAATAAACCTACATAGTAGCTAAAAAGGAAGACTATAGAGTGTTGTGAGAACATGTAAGGGGTTGGCAGTTAGGGGACACTTATCCCAGCCCGGGAAATCACTTAAGGTTTTCGTAGGAAGGTCACCTTCAAGATGAGATAATGTGGGGTAAGTAGAAATAGGTGGAGGTGAATCCCAAAGGAGGGAAGAAAGGGCCAGGCAAAGGAAATAGGTTCCACAAAGGCTACGGAAGATCCCAGAACTGAAAGGTCAAAGCAGTTGGATTGAGTGTAGAAAAGGGAGCTGTATCTAGGGCCAGAGATGATGTGGGGGCACTTTAGGAAATGTTAACATTATGCTAAGTGAAATGAGTCAGTCGGAGAAAGACAAATACCATATGATCTCACTCTAAAGAAAAGAATAAATGAGCAAAGTAAACAGAAATAGCCTCAGAGATACAGAGGAAAAACTGATGGTTGCTAGATGGGAGGGGTCAGGGAGAAGGGAGAAGGGGAAGGGATTAGACAGCACAAATTGGTAACTACAATATTGCCACAGGGATATGAAAGACAGTTTGGGGAATAGAATCAATAGAGTTGTAAAGATTTTGTAGGGTGTCAGATGGGCATATGTCTTATTAGGGAGACCACTTCAGGGACGGTATAGATGCTTGACCACTGCACTGTACACCTGAAGCTGAAGTTGAATAATACTGTGTTAACTATAATTTAATATATATAGTCAGAGGATACGGAGTATAGCATAGGGAATAGAGTCAATGGAATTGTAATAGATATATATGATGTCAGAGGGGCAATAGATTGGGGGAGGGAGGTTATCACTTTGTGAGGGGTGAAATGTCTGACTATTGCATTGTTTTGTACACCTGAAACTAATTTTAAAAAAATAGAAATGTTAAGGATTTGCGACCTTTTTTTTTTTCTTTTTTTAATCTTTTATAGAGCAATTTTCAAACCACTCAAATGTAGAATGAGAGAGTAGTACAGTGAACATGACTGTAATATTATCCAAAGGATTTGGACCTTATTCGAAGAACAATGAAAGGTCTTTGAAGGGTTTTAAGCAGGGAAGTCCCACAATCAAATTTGTACCTTAATCAAAAAGGTCACCCTGACTTTTGTGTGGAAACCAGATTGGAGGGGGACTACAGATGATAGTTGTGGCTGTGAAGATAGGGCAAATTCTAAGGACACATAACTGATCTTTCCTTGCTGTTAGTAAATCTATAGTCATATATTTTGGAGGAATCGTGGAAGTTTTCAAAAGGTGATTGTATTTGAGATGAGTTTTGCAAGGTAGGTAACATTTCAGTATGGAACTCTGGAATGAGAATGTCTTGGTGTCAAAGGATTCCTGACTCAGTGACCTTGACAATCTCTGTGGAAGTTTCACCTTTCCCCTGGGATTTTCTCATCTAAATCACTGATCATTATATGGTCCTTGGGAGCATATAACTTACGCATTAACTTTTTTCTAGAAGACACTAATGTATGTTCTTTATTACTGTGATTATAGTTAAGATAAGCTGAAACTTTATTAATAGTCAACTAGAATGCATAAAATATACAAATGAACTGTGTTTTAAAGTGTTTGATTCTGATGCTACCGTAGTTTGCACTTGGAGGCCTAATCAGATTTCACAGAAGATCTAAATGAAAGGAACTCCACATGGAAATGTGATCCACTGGTTTTTTTTCCTTTGTGTTTAATGCCAGGAATGGCTTTATCCTTAAGGAGAAACTTCAGCTACTATGTAAAGATAGCATACCCAATGGTATATATAATATCTTGATACAAATCCTTATCTTAAAAAAAAAAACATAGCCTGTAATGTATGGTTATAAAAATGAAGAAAATTGTTAATATGCACGTTTTTTCTATTCAAATTCTAATGTATACATTAAAAAGACTACATTTCTTAGTAGTCTAAATCCATTTTTAAAAAATATTTGTAAGGGTGGCCAGATGGCTCAGTTGGTTGGGGCGCGTCCTCTCAACCAACTCCCGCAAGGGATGGTGGGCTGTGCCCCCTGCAACTAACAAGGGCAACTAGACCTGGAGCTGAGCTGCACCCTCCATTCACAACTAAGATTGAAAGGACAACAACTTGACTTGGAGAAGTCCTGGAAGTACACACTGTTCCCCAATAAAGTCCTATTCCCCTTCCCCAATAAAATCTTAAAAAAAAAAAAAATGTTTGTAAGAGTTTATTTAAGCCAAAACTGATGACGATTACCAGGAAGCAAGATCTCAAATGCTTCCAGTTTAAATGTTTTGACTGGATTTTCCTTTTAGTGGATATATTCCCAAAAGCTCAATCTACTCTGTCTCCTGACTGATTTTTATCACTGTGGTTGTTGGGAGTAAGTGGGATAATATTGGGGAAGGTGTTTGGTAAACTGCTATATACAATACATATGTGAGATGGTAGTGGTACTAATTGAAACTGACTGAAGCAAAATGAAATTGTTCATCTGTCCATTCTTAGGCTCACTTCATGTTGGTAACTTAGGTATTTGTCAAATGCCTTTTTTTAATCCTCTACTGTACAGAACATGACTTAGGTTCATTCATGTCACCTGACCGTGATAATTGTGGACGCTCACTCTATTGATATAAATAAATTTTACATGTTTTATTTAAATATTACTAATTTATAATGGGAAAGACCTAAAATAGCGGTGACTTTATATCCATTTTTTACTTCATAATTCTATGCCATGATTGCAATTAGTAATTCAGTATATTTTTTCCCTGTTAGTCCCTCAACTCGCTGGTAATAGAGACTGTGTCTGTCCTATTGAGGCTTCTGTCATAGATTCTAAACCAGTGCCTTACACACAGTGGTGGGAGGTTCAATACGTATATAAATGCTTTTAAAAGTTCAATTAGTGAAATCAAAGGTAAAATTTCATAGCCATGTCAAAATTAAAACTTTTAAGACTAAGTCTGAAGATGTTTCTTCCAAATCCTTGTAACAGAGGTCATGACAGAGGGGTGGGAAAAGAGAAAGGAGCATAATAACATCGTATTCTCAGTATCTCCTTTAGTCCTCAAAACAACCTTGTGAGAAGGGTAATTACTCCATGTTACTCAAATCCCAGGTCTGTTCTTCATTCTCTTTTGCTATCATAAAACAAGTAAAAACAATTTCTCAGTAGCCTATACTATGAAGTGATGAAAAATATTAGTAATTTGCTACACAACAATAACCTATGCGTGGGAAACATGGTGAAATACTTTAAGGGTGGCTGCTCTTTGCTTTGCACTAACTATATGCACTGTGGAAGAAACAGGAAGTGTGTAGTCACGATACTTTGTCCACAAGGATCTTGGATCAAGTAGAGAGAGCTATTATAAAAGACACAAAAGAAACAATAGTAAACAATATCAGATAATATGATTTAAATGCCAAAATCTAAATGCTTTAAGAGAGGAATATTAATAAGGGTTTAATAGTTCACCTTTATGGGAGAAGTGGATATTGGTTGGGACTTGGAAGGGTAATTAGAATTTGAATGCCTAGAAGCATGCCTATGACGTGAGCCAAGAAGTGGAATGAATGCGTTGTGTTTATGGTACAATAAGGATCATATCTAAACAGAGGGACTGTTTTTGAGTAGTTGAAAGTAATGTTGGAAAACTGTCAAGTGGAAAAGCAAACAGCACCACCAAAATGTAATGTCCACAAGGGTTGGGATCTTTGTTCTGTTCAGGATGTATATCCCAAGCACCTAGATTCATGCCTGGTATACAGTAGGTGCCGAATATATGTTATTAATATTTTTAAAATTGTAGTTAGGTATAATTAATATGCAATAAGATGCACATATTTAAGATATACCAATTATTTAAAATATTTTTATTTAAATATTAAATAGTACTAAATATTTTGAAATACCCAACAGTGCTCTACTGTATCTAAAATGCTTTATTTCTTGAATAAACAAAAAACAAGCAAATAAGTCAAAGTGTAAACTTTTCTGAAATCTGAATGGTTGACTTGGGTGTTTATATTTTTCTCTAATCTTTTGTGTATATTTGAAAGGGAAGCAAATTTTAAAGGAAAGCAATTAAATAGTTTTAGAAATAGGAGATTTGGAAAACAAAGTTGTAGGAGAAAACATTAGTGAACATGAAATTCTGGTTTTCTGAATGTAGTTTTAATTTGTTTTCTGATTTTTAAATTTTTCTTTTTTTAACTTTTGTTTATTTTAAGTGTGTTTTTCCAGTACCCATCAGCTAGCTCCAAGTCATGTAATTGTTTCAAGCTAGTTGTGGAGGGTGCAGCTCACAGCGGTCCAAGAGGGGATCGAACCGCCAATCTTGTTAAGAGCACCGTTCTCTAACCAACTGAGCTAACCAGCCAGTCCTGGTTTTTAAGTTTTTTAATGAAAATGACATATACATCTAGTTTAAAAGGCAAATAGTGTTAGAAGACTTAAAACTAAAAAATGCTCCAACTCCCTTACCCTAGGACAATTATTTGTTCAACTCATAACTGTTTTTACAGCCATATTTTTAAACGTATGTTTCGAGTTAATTAATTTTGAACAATTGCTTTTTGTATTGCTATTCAAATAGATAAGGATCTTAGCTCTCTTATGCTTACCCTTTACCTTCTCAAATCCTTTTAATGGTTTTAGCTCCTTTTTTTCCCATACAATAAGTAATAATATCCACGATTATTTTTCCCTTTGAGCTGCAGGTTCATCCTTGGTGCAGAGATAGAATGATATATTTATCTAATAAATGTGATAAGCACTTAGAAACTCAAAAGAACATTGACAGTGTTGTAACTTATCATTTACAATCATTTTTAATGGCTACATTTTTTAAGCATATGTTTATTTAGTCGTATAATCCATTTCAGATGTTACAAATTTTTGATATTGTAAAAAACATCTTCCCACTTACCTGATATATTACTTTGTAAATCTAATGCCTAATCCATTGTCTTATTTTTAATAAATATTGACTAAAACTCAATGAAATTATGGTCTGTGTTCATTTTTAAGTTCTAAGGAATAATTTTGAAGATCAGTCCAGGAAGGATTAAGGAATCTTTAGAGATAGAAAATACCCACCTGAGACAATAGAGACATCCAATGTGCCTTGATTGTTAGATACCTTCACCTTTAGTGCCTCCTACCTTATGGTGCAGCAAAAAGGTAGAGTCTGAAGTAATTGGGGGTGCTGCTGAAGGTTCTGTCCCCACTTCATGTTCGATATTTACCCCTCGGCTCCTTTGCATTTCCTTCCTTTTTCTTCCTTTCAGTTTTCCCCTTGTCTTTCAGAATTGCTCACAGTTTTCTCGTGAAAAAGCTAAGAAATAATTTCACTCTCAGTTGACATTCAATTCATAATGAAAGCAATAGAGGTATTTAAACAATTTTCAATGATAGGATATTTTCCAGAGCAGACTCCACTATGCTACTTTAGTTTCTAGCAAAACAGAGGCTAAGAGAGAATGAGTGCTCCAGCTGTGGTTCTGGGCCCGGCTCCATTAGCAACAGGAAAGTGGATTGAAGTCAGGGCCTGAGATCATTCAGACTGAGTTTATCCCATGAAAGGCTGCCTCTGGATCCTCAGTTACCCTTAAAGTCACTTCCTGATCCTTTGGAGACTTAAGTGGGAGCAGCAGACTACTTGTAGTAACCCGCTTTCTGGTCCTCATTGCTTTGGGATGGCCAGGGTAGAGGAGCACAGATGGAAGCTGGAGTTCTCTGAATGTGTCTTGTTTTTTAGGTCAACTTTGGAACAATATAAATACTTTACGCACTTAAGAAACAAATGAACTGAACTATCAAGTTGGTGACAAAACCACACAGAAGTAACTTTAAAACATAATTTAATGTATGTCCTAGTGACAGCTCTGAGTTTGGTCACTTGTCCTGAAGACCCTTTTAGGGCTACATAATAACTTACGTTAAAGAATATTAATGTATACCTAAGAATGAATTTAATGTACTAAATTAAGAACTTTGGCTCTTGTTTCTTTTTACTTTTACAGTAAGGTAAAAGAGAATGAAAGAAGTAGATAATCTTGAAAGTATAAAAGAAGAATGGTAAGTTAATTCAAGCTATGAATTTTGTTTGTTATTAATGCTTTTGTTAATATCCTTCTCTGTTTTTACTGCATTTCACTGACTATATAATAAGTTTTCATTATCTCATTTATATACCTAATTGATAATCTCAGTTATATACCTAATAGTAATACATTTTAAAGTAATTTTTTTTTACCATGGCTGCATTGAATGGATTTTAGTGAAGTTAAATCTTTGTGTTATTAATTTAAAAAATTGTTACATTTTTCTCTGTTCGTATATAAGCGAGAAATTCAAGTAACTATTTACTTCATTAGCCTTTTGTGTTGGAGTCGTAGTGAAAATATAATGGCTTTGGAGTCAGATAAACCTAGGTTTGAGTCTCATCTCTCTCTTCTACTACCTCTCTGGCCTTTGGGCAACTTAGATGGATTCTTTGAGCTTTGATATCTCATCTATAAACTGCGGCTATATCTCAGTACCTGAAAGATTGGGGGAAGAATTGGGTAGCCAATTAATATAAAGCACTTAGCATAGTGTTAGCACCTAGCTGGCATTCAGTAAATGGTAGACTCAAAGTCCATGGTTCTTATCAATATGGAATACTTGATTCTCACTTATATGAGGTGAAATATTTATCTTGTATTATACTCTTTGTTTTATATACTTGAGATAAATTTCTTTCATTCATAATTCACTTAAGGAGATAGACAAGTATTTATTTCACACTTAGAAGCACTTTATAAATGCTTCTATACCAAACAAGTATCACTTGTTATTTTTTCACTAGAGTAGTTATTATTTTATATAAATACAGAGGGTGCCAAAAGAATGTATACACATTTTAAGAAAGGAAAAACCTGTATTAAAATTGTAATAATATACACCGATAACAGAAGATGAATACAAGTCATGTATACACATGTTTTTGGCACCCTCGGTGTTTGATACTAACGTATAATTGTGAGGTTGTGTCAGGGGCCTCCAAGACCACCCCAGGTTTGATTTGCTGAGAGGACTCACAGGAGTCAGCACATAGTCGTACTAATGACTATGATTTATTACAATGAAAGGATACAAAGCAAAATCAGCAAAAGGAAAAGGCACATGGGGCGAAGTCCAAGGGAAAGCACAAGCTTCCAAAAGGCCTCTCCCAGTAGAGTCACCCGGGACGCACTTATTTCCCCAAGTAACAAGTGGTGACAGCACATATGAAATGACATCTGCCAGGAAAGTTCATTGAAAATAAGTATAGGCTTTTTATTAGGGGCTAGTCACATACTAAAATTCCAGACTCTCAAGGTAAGTAAGCAGGACTTTCAGAGGATAGCAGTCAGGCCTGCTATGTTAACTCTTCTACACAGAAATAAATCAATTGACTAATTTAAAAAAGTAAAGTTAACTTAGGACTTTTTTTTTTTAACCATGCTTTTGAGACTTAACTCACATACCACATGATTTATGCATTTAAAGTATACAATTTGGTGTTTTTTAGTACATTCATTGAGTTGTGCAACTATCACCACAGTCGGTTTTATAACATTACATCACTCCAAAGAGAAACCCCATACACATTAGTAGTCATATTGTGCCCCATTCTCCTACACCCTGTCCCTGACAATCACTAACACACTTTTTATCTCTATAGATTTACCTATTCTGGACATTTCATATAAATGGAATCACGTAATACGTCATCTTTTGTGACTGGCTTCTTTCATTTAGCATAATCTTTTCAAGCTTCATCTGTGTTGTAGAATGTATCAGTACTTTGAATTTAATTAAATAATAAGATGTCTTATACAGAAATATTAGCATTAGAGTTTATAATTTTCTTTGTCACAAAAAGATTTTGTTAGAAACACCAGTCCAGTAAAAAATGAAAAGACTGATTTTCTAAGTGTATCAGTTTTTCAAAGACTATAAATGGCGAAAATCCATACTTACCATATGTGCTACCAAAGTATACACAGATGTCCATCCTTCACCTATATTTGGACAGCAGCTAGTTGGAAACCTTATTTAGACAGAACACAGTAGTGAATGAGAAAGTGAGCAAAAGAAGCCGTTCTGTAGTCAGAATACATGTTTCAAAGTCCCTTTCCTGAAGCTTGTGTACTTTTTTATGAAAGAACTCCTGAGACTTCAAGACTATTTACTTAGCCATAATAGCTTTGGAAATCTGGTTTCCAAATTATGAAAAGGAATATTGATATTTACATCATAAAATGATAGTGACAAGTAAGGAAAAGGATGACAGAGTAGAAAACAAAGATGAAATAATAAAGTTCTCTGGGTATATTTAGTATTAAGGCAAATCCACATGCATCAGTATGTCCATGGGATTTTCCTATATTGTAGCTTAATATAGTAAAATATAAACAGGGTCCCTGAATTACAAAGAAACATTAAATGTGGTGTACTTCCCCCCTTTTCCTGTCTGTCCAGGAATGTCTTCCGTGCTCTTTTTAAAAATTATTTCATTATTAATAACCTTTATTTTTAAGAATAGTTCTAAGTTTACAAAAGAATTGAGCAGAAAATATACAGTTCCTAATATCTTCATCCCTACCAGAGTTTCCTCTATTATTATTATTTTGTATTAGTGTGGTATATTTGTTATAATTGGGAAACCAATATTGATACATTATTATTAACTATAGTTTACATTTGGGTCCACTCTTTGGGTTGTACAGTTCTATGGAGTTTGACAAATGGTGCTAATGTATATAGTGGTGTGTTTTTAATTCCATGTGCCAGCTGTTAATTGCTGGTGTATAGGAAAGCACCTGGTTTTGTATATTAATCTTGTATCCTGCAACCTTGCTATAATTGCTTATTAGTCCCAGGAGTTTTTTGTTGTGGTTCATTCTTCGGAATTTTCTATGTAGACAGTCATGTCATCTGTAAACAAAGACAGTTTTATTTCCTCCTTCCTGATCTGTACACTTTTAATTTCCTTTTTTTGTCTTACTGGTTTAGCAAGGATTTCCAGTATGGCATTAAAGAGGAGTGGTGAGAAGGGACATGCTTTTCTTGTTCCTGATCTTAGGGGGGAAAGCATCTAGTTTCTCACCATTAATTATCATGTTAGCTGTAGGTGTTTTATAGATGTTCTTTATCAAGTTGAGGGAGTTCCTCTCTATTCCTACTTTGCTGAGAGTTTTTATCATGAATGGGTGTTGGATATTGTCAGATACTTTTTCTGCACCTGTTGATATGATCATGTGATTTTTTTCTTTTGTGTATTGATGTGATGGCTTACATTAATTGGTTTTCTAATGTTGAACCAGCCTTGCATTCCTGGAATAAATCCTACTTAGTCATGGTGTATGACTCTTCTACGTATTGTTGGATTCAAAATGCTGATATTTTGTTATCTGTGTTCATGAGAGATATTGTCTGTGAGTTTTCCTTTATTGTAATGTCTTTGGTTTTAATATTAGGGTAATGCTGTCCTCATACAATGAGTTAGAAGTATTTCCTTCTTTTACTTTCTGGAAGAGATTGTAGAGAATTTAGGTATCATTTCTTCCTTAAATGTTTAATAGAAATCATTCATGCCTGGCGCTTTCCGTTTTGAAAGATTATTAATTATTGATTCAATATCTTTAATACATGTAGGCCTATCCATATTATTGTTCCTCCTTATGTGAGTTTTGGTAGATTGTTCCTTTCAAAGAATTGATCCATTTCATCTAAGTTATCAAATTTGTGGGCATAAAGCTATTGTGCACCTCCACACGTGGTGCTCTTAAACTCTGAAGAACCTAGACTATTTCTTACTCATCTTTGTATCTCCCTACCACCTAGCATATAGTAGGTACTAAGTAAATGTTGGAATGACTTGAATTAACATATGAAATTTAGTAGAATTTACCTACCATATAGATAAGATAAAGCAATAAAACTTCAGCTACTCTGGATGCTCAGCTTTATTGGCTTTGTACTTAGTAATTAGTAATTAAGTCTAAACTACTTTCTGAACAGAAGAAACAAAAACTGGAACACATAAAGTGGTTCTAATATTATCTAATATTTGAGTACTTACCGTGTGCCAGTGTGTATGCTGGTCCATACTGTATACCAGGTATAGACCTTTATATGTATTTGCATTTAATCTTCGCAACAACCACGTGAGGTAGGTGGTAGTATCTGCATTTTACAGACAAGGAAGGCACATCACATAGAGGCTAAGTGTCTTACCCAAAGTCGGCATGGCTTAGTAAAGGTACCTAAACAAGTACGAAGGCCTGAGCTTTTGGAAGGTAGCCTCTACTGTTACACAGCCGTACTGTTAAAGAAAGGAGAGAATCTTTAGTGCTGTGAGAAATCATCTTAGGGTGTGATTATTTTTGTGTAAGAAGTATCTTGTCATGGCCTTGGAAAAGTCATAATTAACACTGTATGATAATATGGAGTGTCTTAAGAGTAGATACAGGGAGAATTACCTAGAAGAGTAAAAAGAATGTACTTAAAACATTGCCCTGAGCGTCAGCAATTTATTAACAATGTAATAATGGCTACTTTGAGAGACAGTGTAGCTCAGTGAGTAAGAGTGCAGATGTTAGTATCCTGGCTTCAGTTTCCAGCTCTACCTCCCAATAGCTCTGTGATCTTGGGCAAATTACGTAAGCTTTTTTTTTGTCTATTAAATGAAAATAAAAACAATACATGCCTTTTAGAGCACTGTGAGGATTGGATGAGTTAACACATGTAAAGTATTTAGAATACTTCCTAACGTATTAATAAATGTTAGCTATTAAGATAGGCTTTATAGCTTATCATGGTTAGGAGCATAGACTTGGAGGACAGATTAACCGGGTTTAAATTCTGTCTCTGCCACTTACTAGCTGTGTAGCCTCAGACATGTAACTTAACCTCTCTGTGACTCATTTTTCTTATCTATAAAATGTGGTTGAGAGTATCTACTTTATAGTTCCTGGCACAGTGTATGAGCTATAAAAAGTGTTGATCATTATTTATAGAATCTGAGAAGTTGTATCTCAGTACACTTATGAATTTTCTGTATGACTTCAAAAAAGGTCAACCAGAAACCATCTTTTCTATCAACCAAATTTCCTATATACTGTAAATACAAAATAAAAACCAGTAAATGGGAGTGGGCAAAATGGGTGAAGAGAGTCAAAATGTACAAACTTCCAGGTGTAAAGTAACTAAGTCATGGGGATATAATGTACAGCATGGCGACTATAGTTACTAATACTGTATTGCATATTTGAAAGTTGGTAAGATAAATCTTAAAAGTTCTCATCACAAGAAAAGAATTTGTAACTCTGTGATGGTGGATGTTAACTAGACATTGTGGTGACCATTTTGCAGTAAATACAGATAATCGAATTATTATATTGTACACCAGAAACTGATATAATGTTGTATGTCAATTATACTGCAATTTAAAAAAAGAAAAAAAAAACAGTAGAGTATTAAACCACTACAAATGAAAGTGTTCAGTGGGAAATCTCTTTCTGAAATATGCAAAGTAGCAAAACTATGATTCTGACTGGTCCTGGTGGATTATCACCTTTAGTTTCAAGAGTGCTTTCTATTACCAAAAAGTACATTATAACCCCGTTTAAAGCCATTTTGAGCCCTTTACACAGAACACATTTTTTTACTCTTGACCAGTGGTTTTCAACCTGGTGAGATGTTTCCCACCCCTACCCCCTGCCCCCCCCACGGCAAAATGGAGATATTTTTGGTTGTTACAACACTTTGGGGAAGGAGGAGTATGCATGCGACTGGTATCTATGGGTCAAGGGCATGGATGCTGCTAAACATTCTGCCCTGCATAAGACAGCGCTCACAACAAAGAATTATCCCTCCTCAAGTGTCAGTAGACTGAACTTGAGAAAATGCTGCTCTGAACCAAAAGGATTAATGACTTCTCAAGGTCACGTATCTCTTAACTTAGAAGAGGGTCAAAACTGTGGACGTGGAGGTAGTAGCATCTCAGTTCAGCATCCTTTCACTAGAACAATTGATGTAAATTTTTAGAGAATTAGTAGTCAATAGTGCTTATTTTTCTTTTTTTGTGTGTGTAGGGTTTGTGAAACAGGATCTGACAACCAACCTCTCAGTGATAATCAACAAACTACTTGTGAATATTTTGTTGACAGCCTTTTTGAGGAAGCTCAGAAGGTTGGTGCCAAATGCTTGTCTCCCACTGAACAGAAAAAACAGGTAAATGTCCCTAACGTTTTTCTCTTTCAGTGTTTCTCAAAATATGGACCGTTTACAGCAGGGGTGTCCAAACTGCGGCCCACGGGCCAACTGTGGCCCGCAATCCATTGTTAATTGGCCCGCAGCAAATTCCAAAAGTATATTTAGTTTACTTAAATAAACCAGGTGAGGCAATACGTACTTCACCTCGAGTGAGTGGCCCGGCTGTTTGTGTATTTTACCGCATATGGCACTTGGTGAAAAACGTTGAAAAAAGTTTGGACACCCCTGGTTTAGAGGGTACATGAGGTCAAAACTGTTTTCATAATAATAATAAGGTATTACTGTGTTTCCCCAAAAATAAGACCTCGCTGCACAATCAGCTCTAATGCGTCTTTTGGAGCAAAAATTAATACAAGACCCGGTCTTATTTTACTATAATATGAGACCGGGTCTTTAATATAATATAGTATATAATATATTATAATACAATACAATATAATATAATGTAATATAATATACTGGGTCTTATATTAATTTTTGCTCCAAAAGATGCATTAGAGCTGATTGTCCGGCTAGGTCTTATTTTCGGGGAAACACAGTATTTACTCTGTCATTGTGCTGACTTTAGTAAAGCTGCTGGCACCTCTACTGGTAATTCTTGCTTGTACTTGTAGGGAGAAAATAAATGCTAGTTTCAATGAAGAATGTTCCTGATGAAACAGTGAAACTTAAAATGTTATTAAATCCTAACCCTTCAATACACATCTTATTAATATTCTGTGTGACAAAAAGTGAAGTACACATAAAGCATTTCTGTAGTATACAGAAGTATTGTACTTTTTATTAACATGATGCATTTTGTTTCTTACTGCTGTGCAGGTAGATGTAAGTATAAAATTATGGAAAAATGGATTTACAGTCAATGATGATTTCAGAAGTTATTCTGATGGTGCAAGTCAACAGTTTCTGAACTCCATCAAAAAAGGGTAAGCAATCTTTGTAAATAGGGTATTTTAGGTGTGTTCATTTGGAAGAATCCTTTTTAATGTTGTTTACACATCCTTACACATTCACAGATATTTTTTCTTTTATAAATTCAGATTTTCATAGGATGAGTTTTCTTAAGTGAGCCACAGCTATAATTTTGAAAAAAGTGTAGGAATTTGAATTCTGATCAATCCAAATCTGACTTTAATTAATTTTGCCAAGTATTAATACCACATCCTAGTTGTTATTTAATATTTATGTTTAAATAAATATCACTTATCATGGTGAACACTTCTTTAGGTATATAAATGTTGAATAACTATTGTGTACACCTGAGGCTAATATAATATTGTATGTTAGCTATATTTTTAATAAAAATCTTAAAAAATATATCTCTGACTATCCTTGTATTTAATTTTTTTAAATAATAGCTTTATTGAGATATAATTATCCTACCATAAAATTCATCCCTTTAAAGTGTACAATTCATTTTTTTTTTAGTATATTCACAGTGTACAACCATCAGAACATTTTCATCAGCCCGAAAAGAAACCCCATACAATTGTGACTCTCCATTTTCCCCTCCCCACAGCCCTACACAAACACTAATCTACTTTCTATTTCTATGGATTTGCCTATTTATTGCCAAGTAATGTTTCATTGAATGGCTATATCACATTTAGTTTATTCATTTATTAGTGGATAGACATTTGGGTGATTTCCATGTTTTGGTTGTTATGAATAATGCTGTTATGAACATTCATGTACAAGTGTTTGTATGGATGTATGTTTTCACTTCCCTCAGGTCTAGGAGCGAAATTGTTGTTAAACTAACTCTATGTTTAACTTTATGAAGAAACACCAAACTACATTCCAAAGTGACTGCACCATTTTACATTCCCACCAACAGTGTATGAGAGTTCCAATTTTTTCACATTGTCACCAAAACTGGTTAGTGTCAGTTTTTTAAAATTATAGCTATCCTAGTGGCTATGAAGTGGTATCTCATTATAGTTTTGCTGTGCATTTCCCTAATGACCAATGATGATGAGCATCTTTTCATGTATTTATTGGCCATGTGTGTATCTTCTTTCAAGAAATGTCTATTTATGTACTCTGCCATACAAAAAAAAAAAAAATGAAATCTTAACCATTTGTAACAACATGGATGGACCTAGAGGATATTATGCTAAGTGAAATAAGTCAGACTGAGAAAGACAAATACCATATGATCTCACTTGTATGTGGAATCTGCAGAACAGAATAAACGAGCAAACAAAACAGAAATAGACTCAGAGATATAGGGAGAAAAAAATTGATGGTTGCTAGATGGTAGGGGGATAGGGATGGGGAGAAGGTGAGGGGATTAGAAAGAGCAAATTAGTTAGACACAATAAAGTCATGGGGATATGAAATACAGTATGGGGAATATAATCAATAATGTCGTAAAGATTTTGTAGGGTGTCACATGGGCACTGGACTTATCAGGGGGATCACTTCATAGACTGTGTAGATGCCTGACCAATAGTCTATACACCTGAAGCTGAAGTAGAATAATATTGAATGTCAACTATAATTTCACGGGATGTAAAGTACAGCATAGGGAAGATAGTCAGTGGTATTGTAGT
This sequence comes from Rhinolophus sinicus, assembly GCF_036562045.2. Classification (NCBI taxonomy): domain Eukaryota; kingdom Metazoa; phylum Chordata; class Mammalia; order Chiroptera; family Rhinolophidae; genus Rhinolophus; species Rhinolophus sinicus. Next base: position 15,422,919 of record NC_133755.1, read on the forward strand.
AGCTATATATGATGTCAGAGGGGTAGTAATTGGGGATGTTATCATTTTGTGAGGGGTGTAAATGTATAAACATTACGTTGCTTTATACACCTGAAACTAATAAAAAATAAAAGTTAAAAAAAGGAGGGTAAACAGGGTCAAATATATGGTGATGGAGGAGAACTGACTCTGGGTGGTGAACACATAATGTGAGATATAGATAATGTATTACAGAACTGTACACCTGAAATCTATGTAACTTTACTAATAATTGTCACCCCAATAAACTTTAATTAAAAAAGAAAAAAAAACAAATTGGTAATTACAAAAGAGTCACAGGGATGTAAAGTATAGCATAGAAAATACCATGAATAATGTTGCAACAACTATGTATAGTGCCAGGGTTGTACTATACTTATGGGGGGCGGGGGAATGACTACATAAATTACATAAATGTCTAGCCACTATGTTGTACATCTGAAACTAATGTAAAATAGCATTGAATGTCAAATGTAATTGAAAAAAATAATTGAAAACAAACAAACAAAAAAATCTATTTAAATCCTTTGTCTCTTTTTTTCCTTTGCCTACTTTTAAAATTGGATTATTTGCCTTTTTGTTGAATTGGGAGAGTTTTACATATATTCTGGACATAGGTTCCTTATCAGATATATGTTTTCAAAATATTTTTTCCCATTCTTTGTGTTGTCCTTTCATTTTCTTGGTGATGTCCTATGCACTTGATCTTAGCCAAAAGGCCGAGAAGCGATTGGTGATGTCCTTTGAAGCATAGAAGTTTTAAATGTTGATGGGGTCTGATTTATCTGTCTTTTCTTTTCTTACTTTTTTGCTCTGGCATCTTATCTAAGAAACCATCGCTTAATCCAAGGTCTTGAAGATTTACTCCTATGTTTTCTTATAATTGTGTTTAAATTTTGACCAATTTTTCTGATTTCTCTTTCAGGATAGATTGCTAGACAGTTAGTTAATGAATAAAAGGCATGAACCTTCTTTCTGCCATTGATGCTCATATTCATGCTTCTGCTTTCCAAAAAAGATATCCAGTATTAAATTTCTATCCCATGACTCTCCTTAGTGCATGTTTTTAGGTGTAACATCAGTTGACAGCACAAAGCCCCTTTTTTGGTCAATCTTTATTTCAGAAAGGTTGATAGCAGCCAATTTTCAGTAGATATATACATATACAAAAGGTCGGACAATTAAGTTCGCGAATTTTCCACTCTGTAAGTGCATGGTGGAAAATTCACAAATTTAATTGTCTGACTTTTTGTATATATTTCTGTCTATATGTATAATGTATACACAGATATCAAATTGCTTTATAATATATAATTAATTTTGAACCTTTTTCAAATTTATACAAAAGTTGCAAGTATAGTACAAAGACCATTTTTTCCTAAAACCATTTGGGAGTAAGTCACTAAAATGATGCCTGTTTAAGCAATTACATATTCTTACATAAGCACAATACAACCATCTGTTGACATATTACTACAAATTACTTCTCAGACTTTAAGATTCACTGTTTGTCTTAATATTGTCCTTTATAACAAAAGCATCCAATTGAGAATCACATATTTCATTTAGATGTCATGTTTCTTTGTCTCCTTCACAATGGAACAGTTGCTCAGTTTTCTTCGATTTTTTTTTTTTAATGACCATGACAGTTGAAGATTATGGACCTGGATTTATAGAATGTCTCTCAATTCAGATTTATCTGATTTTTGTCTTCATGATAAGATTAAGATTACACATTGTCAGTGGGAATATCACAGAAGTCATGCTATCCTGACTTTAATAGTAATTTACTTTTTGCATTTCTTGATAGTTTTACCCATATAGCATGGATACCTAAACATGTTAATGGAATGTGTTTATGTTTTATGTCTACTCAGCGTCTTTGGGATAGTTATCCATGTTGTTGCATACAGCTATAGTTGGCAGTGTAAGAAAGATGGATAAATTTGATTATGTAAATATTAAAAACATATATATATATGTGTATATATATATATATATTCTAAAAGACACTATATACAGTCAAAAGACAAATGCCAAACTGGGAATACTTGTTACACATATGTCATATAAATGGAATATATGCACACTTCCCACAAATCAGTAAGAAAAGATGGAAAGAATGTGTTTGTGTCATTTGATCTACTTTATAACAGAATAATAGGAATAATAGAGTGCTTTTGGTAAAAACGAATGACATTCACATACTAACATGCAAAAGTTTCTGTGGTATATTGCTAAAAAGAAAGAATTTTGCAGAATACAGAATACTGTGTACAGATTGATACCATCTGTGGCAAAAATTAAAATAATTATATGGAGTTTTACTATAGAGAGAGAAAATCTAGGAGATGCAACATCAGAGTTTTATTAAAGAGTGGTGTTATAAGGACCATCACTTTCTAAGTTGATTCGTGTTTATATGTTTTATGCCTTATTTTTTTTTTAGAACAAGCATATATTATTCTTAATTAAAAATTTTTGAAATGTGACATACAGAAAAGTACACAAATCACAAGTCTATACTAACAAGTTTATATTATTGCAGTTATCAGAAAAAAATCATTTTATAAAAGTTTGTTAAAATTAGTAATTTGTTAAAAATTTCACTGTGTAAGTTAATTGCTTACGTATCAAATATATTCCATAACGTAAACTTTCAAGTGCTCATTAGAAAGAACCCTATCTTTAAAGATCCTAAGATCCAAAACAGGTGTCTGTCCCAAATTCTGTGCAGCAGGCCTATGTTTGTGAGTAAAACAGAAGAGCGGCATTTGTGGCCTACTAGACAAAGCCCCAGGCTGAGTCCAAGTCCTGCATTACTTTCATCTCTCTGTTAGGAGGATGAAATGTGAAAGCATTTTGTAAAATTCTAACATGTTTAGTATTTTATTTGTCATTTCCAGAGTCAATCTGTGTTTTCACTTAAAAAGTGAAATGAGAGCTTGATTTTTCTAGCACACTATTAGTCGTATTCAGACACCTATAAAAATGATCCAATGCTTTAAATTTACCTGAATAACTCAAGCTCTTCATGAATTTGTAGTCTTAAAAATTATTCTATATTGTTCTTGATTTTTGGTATTTGTACTGTTTAACTACATTTTTTTAAATGCATTCAGTTTTTGATTGTCAAGAATGTTCTATGCCTCTTATTTCTACATATTTTTTCCATTCTTTTTGCATATAGAATGTGTTTTTCAGAGAAATAAAAAACACATTGGTAGCTTTATTTATCACTTTGTTTCTTTACCTTCCAAGGGAATTACCTGTAGAATTACGGGGAACTTTTGATAAAGAAGAGGTGGATGTTAAAGTCGAGGATAAGAAAAATGAAGTATGTATGTCCACAAAGCCTGTGTTCCAGCCCTTCTCAGGACAGGGTCACAGACTGGGAAGGTGAGTACACTCCTGATCCGTGCTTTCCATAAGCACTGGCTTGACTAATAGTCAGCCCATCACTATATTACCGTATAGACGACATATAGAGAGTTTATCATTCCTCCCACTGGAAATGAGATTTTTCATGTTAACTTTTATAAGGACTCCTAAATTATATTTGCCGTAGTGTAAATTAACATACGCTGGCACTACACTAAAAAATCATGTAGACTTTTTTTATTGATCAAATCAAAAGAGCCTGGTTTATTTGAGGACATTAGGCAAAATTGAATGAATGAATCATTTTTTTCTCCCTTACTCCCACCACTTGAGCTTTGCCATTAATGTTACAGAGTATATACGCTAGCTTTCAAATATAGGGTTCCATTTTATACTTACCAGTGCTTTCAAAATTGTGTTCTGTGATTAGTATCTGAATTATGAGGTAATAGAAATGAAAAAAAATGCCTGATAAACTTAGTATCAGAGTTTTCAGTTATTTTCAAATTTTGTAGTCTTCATTATATGTAACTATACCTTATGACAGAATATGCAAGGAGCTTAGATACAGAATCACTTTTATTTTTATGAATTCTCATATCAATTATCAAGATTGATTAAGATATACGAGATCTGACAATTAAGTTCGCAAACTCATCCTAGAAAAAGTGCTACACACCTCCTTGCTGAATATCACTATGGTCACGTTCGAAGTACTCCCCTTGGGAAACTATGCACCAATGCCAGTGCTTAGTCCACCCTTCAGAGCAGTTTTGGAACTCTTTCTGGAATGGCCATCAGAGCTGTCATTGTATTATCCTTGATGTCCTAAATGTCATCAAATGTCTTCCTTTCAATATTTCCTTTATCTTCAGGTAAAGAAAGAAGTCATTAGGGGCCAGATAGGTGAGTAGGGAACATGTTCCAACAGTGATTTGTTTACTGGCTAAAAACTCCCTCACAGACAGTGCCATGTGAGCTGGTGCATTGTCATGATGCAAGAGCCATGAATTGGTGGCAAAAAGTTCAGGTGGTCTGACTTTTTCATGCAGTCTTTTCAGCACTTCCAAATAGTAAACTTGGTTAACTGTCCAGTTGGTATAAATTCATAATGAATAATCCCTCCAATATCAAAAAAGGTTAGTAACATCGTTGCAGCAAGTTCACGAACTTAATTGTCATACCTTCCACATATCTACACATATAAAAATATCTAGATGTGACTTTCAGAATGGTCAGGAAATATTATGTTTCTTTTCCTTTATAAATCAAGGACTAACTTCTGTAGAGAACTTATAATTACTTTTAGAAATTTTAACTTGGGGAGAGGTAAAGGTAAAGCCCATATTATTACCCAAATAATACACTAACAGTATACTTATGAGTATGAGTATGTAGCACTCTATAAGCTTGCAAATTACTTGGATATGCATAATTTCATTAGATTTCTACAATCATGTGTTGGGCATAAATAATATTAATAGTTTTATGTTATTGAGGAAACAGCTGTGACTTACTAAAATCTTTCTAAAAGCTATACTTAATATAAAATTTTTGTAGTAATTGTTTAATGATAAAGTTCTCCTTAATGAAAAAACATGCATCTGACTTTGTTGTCTGGATTTTTTTAGCGCCACACCAAAAATTGTTTCTAAAGCAAAGAGTAATGAAGTTGAGAAGAAAAAGAATTTGTGTACAGTGCCACTAAACAACCTAGAACCCATCACTAATATACAGATCTGGTTAGCCAATGGGAAAAGGATTGTTCAGAAATTTAACATTTCTCATAGGTAAGTTTTTCATTATTTGCCTGATTTTTTTCCCTAAGTTTAAATTTCATTTCTTCTTTCCAGTTCAGTAAAGAGTTGTTTTTAAGAACTAACCGAGGACCTTAATAAACTGTTCTTTAAACATAATATATTATGACAGTGGAAACTCTTGGACATTAATAAAATATTTTCAGTCCATTTTATGGATTATCATTCTTATCATTTGATTAGTTTTCCTGTTTGGATACCTAATTTTAAAAGAATTATTTTTAATGTTTTAAATTCAGTCATTAGCATTATGTACATATTTTTCTGTTCATCATGGAAAAAGAATGAAAATACAGAAAAGTATTGAAAGAAATTGAAGTCAATTTAAATTCCATCACCCAGAGATAATCACTATTATCAGTCTAATAGATTTTTCCAGTCTTCTTAATTTTTTTTCATTTTAATTAAAAATATCAGTGTAATAGATTTTTCCAGTCTTCTTAATTTTTTTTCATTTTAATTAAAAATAGGTTTCCTTCTTTATTCAAAAGCATTTTAAAATTTGGAGGGAAATATTATACCTATTTATATATACATACGTAGTGAAAATAATAATAATAAAATAAACACATATGTACCACCTAGCTCAAAACATACCAGTATACTTTATGTGCTTTTCCCTGATCATCTCTTTCCTTTTGTGCAAGAGATAAATTCTATTCTAAATTTGTGTTAATCATTTTCTGCTTGATTCATAATTTTAACAAGTACATTTGTATCCCTAAAAAATAATGAGTTGCTTTGCTCATTTTCAAATAATTAGTTTAAATTTTACAACAATCATAAGCATACAAAAAAGTTTTGAGAACAATATAAAGAATTTTTTTCCTAACCCTTAAAGAGTAAGTTGCGAATCTGATCACCCACCACCAAAAATACTTTAGTGTTACGTTTCCTACAAACAAGGACATTATCCCACATAACTGCAATTCAGCCATCTTTAGATGGAAATTAATATCGATACACTTTTACAACTAACATTGGGACCCGACCAGGTTTGCCATTTAATCTATCATCCTTTATACCCAAAGCCATTCAGTATCACACATTTCATTTAATTGTCATGTTGCAGTTTGAAGTAGTAGTTCCGTGGTCTTTTCTTGATTTTCATAACCTTGTCATTTTTTAAAATTACAGACCAGTTTTTTTAATTTGATGGTTTCTCATGATTATACTTAGGTCACTAATTTTGGCAGGAATATCACAGAAATGATGCTTTGTACATCTCATCACATTCTAGCAGGTGGTATCATTTAAAGCCCAAATGTCCCAGATATAGTTAGTGAGACCTCCTTAAAACTTTTGACATGTTCGTACCATTCTTTGAGCATTTCCTTATTTTCTGGCACAAATTTTTTTTTCAGGTTTATTCTTTTTCTAAGAAGCCCTGGTCCATTTTAGTGGACAGTGGTATTGAGAAGCCAACATTTGGGTACAAGGTGTACTGACTGCTACTTGGATCCCAGCACTCCCAGGCCCTCTGAGTGGACAGAGCTAGAGGTGTCTACACATACACATATATACAGGGATACACACACATTTACACCCGTCTTTCTGTATCTTTGCATCTCAGAAACCATGAGTTCACATAGATACTTCTATTTCAATCCACCACGACCACAGGGTTTATTCTAGTTTTCCTCTTCCCATATTTGTAACTGATTTCTCCCACAGTGAGAAGCCTAGCTCCAATTATTCTTAATATATTTATTTATTGGTCAGTTCTCCATATGTAACCCATCTCCTTTTTCCACCGCTGCCTTCTTCCCCCACATGGAAGCCTTCCTCACCTGGCTTGGCCTTTAACTCTCCTTGTAGTTCTCATGGAGAGCCTTTCTCTTCCTGCTGGGTCTCTGACACATCATCCCAGGCCACTTCAACACCCCATGCCAATGACCTTTCCAGAGTGACGGGCTCTGGCACTCTGTGCTGCCTCTCCTCCCCATGCCTGGACGCGCTCTTCACCCCTTTCCGTTTCTGATACAAGCCAACTGCAATTGGCTGTTCCTCCCTAGGAATGCTCCTTTTATTCTGCTGAGACAGCCTGCTCTGTACCACCTCCTCCCTCCTCTCAGTTTGGATATACTCCTCACCCCACTTGGCTTCTGACACTACACTGGACAGCTCTTCTGTGTGGACACACTCCTAACCATACCTGGGCTCGGAACACCCCCCTTTTCTCCCCCGTCATGGACGCCCTCCTGGTGTAGGTCAGGCTCTGACACCATGCTGGCAGCCCCTTTCCCGTGTGGGTAACTCTGGTTCCCTGTTCTAGGCCACCAAACTCCCTCTCACTTCTGGCCTGGATGTTCTGCCCTACTAATGTGACTTTGGGACTGAATTGTTCAGTAAGGAAAGGAAAAGGCAGTTGGTTTTTTGTTGTTGTTGTTCATGTGAATGGAATCATATTTTATGTGTTCTACTACAACTTTCATTTTTTTCTTTTTGCTTGGTATTATGTTTTTGAGCCTCCATCCATGTTGATGTCTGCAACTGTAGCTCATTCATTTTCATATCCATTATATGAAAATAATTATCCGTTCTATTTTTTATTGGTAATGGTCCAGGCTTATATTTGTTTGTATGGATGTATCAATCAGCATGTCTCAGTAAACAGTCACAAAAATCTCATGGCATAGAATACTAAGTCTTTCTTTCTTATGTGTCAGCTGGTGTGGCTTTGCTGATCTCAGCTGGGCTCATTCATACGTCTGCAGGTCATCTCAGGGACCTCTGATTTGAGCTGTAGGTCCGTGAGTTTAGTTGCACACCTTGTGTCTCTCATCCATCTTGAATGACAAATTACCTGCCCTTGTTCTCATAGTAAGGGCAGAGGCACAAGAGGGCTGGTCCCAATAAGCAAGCAGTTACTTGTATCACAGTACTAACACCCCATTGGTCAGAGCAAGTCACATGGCCAAGTCCTATTTATTGCATGGTTTGTGGAAAAGACTATCCTTTCTTGACCCAGTGGCTGTGGCATCTTTTTGTAAATCAGATGGTCTGTTCTGGATTTTCCATTTTGTTTGATTGGTCTGTCTATCTTTCCTTTTGCCAACTCCACATTGTCTTAATTACTCTTACTTTATAATAAATTAAATTATTGCTTTTTTAAAAAATGCTTATTTTAGCTGTTACCTAGAGAGTTGTACTAAAATCTCCAGCTATGATTGTGAATTTGCCTATTTTTCCTTTCTTTCTGTCAACATTTACCTTATATTTGTTAAAGCTATATAATTAGGTTTGTACAAAGAGAATTGTCTTTTTCTGACCTTTTTAGTACTAAAAGAAATGTCTCTTTTAATCCCTGATAATTTTTTGTTGAAATTTACTTTGCCTGATGTTAATATAGTCACATCAGCTTCCTTAGGATTTGTGCTTGCATGGCCTATCTTTCTCCTTCCTTTTAATTTTAACTTATCTACGTATTTATCTATGTATGTTTTTTTAAAGGTATTTCTTGTAAATAGTGGTTTGAACGTAGTTTTATATGTAGGCTCGGCTAACAGTCTTTTTTGGTTCCTGTTTTGTGTTTTTGTTTTGTTTTTAGCTATCATCGATTGAGGGCTTTCTATATGTTTGGCTCTCTTCGAGGCACATCACTTACATTATTTCTACATGTCAAAACCACCACAGACAGCTAGAATTACAGAACTGACTATCATAATAATAGAAGAAGCATATGTTTAAAATGGAGTGCTGGAATAGTCTGTGATCTAAATTCCCTTAAATAAAAGGAGGGCAAACTGAACATGTGGAAAATGGAAGAGAGGATTTGTTATTCCTGTCCAAGTTTGTTTCTTCTTAGGGAAATACAATATTTAATCTCAACTTCTTTGTCTAGAAAAACACTTCCGACATTTCCAATAACAGATAGTCACCTAGATTTTTTTATTTTCCTGAGTGATTGAAGCATTTAAAAACTTTGATTAGCCAACAGTATTTATTAAGTGATGATTAATCAGGCTTTGTTTTTAAGTTGGAATGTTTATTGCACTTTTTACAACAATAGTATATAGTATCCTGAACTAGTTGGATTTAAGGCTGCCATCTTGCTCTTTGTTTTCTCTTTACCCCATGTCTTTTTATTCTTGCCTCCTTTTAAGCTTAACAGGTATTTGTTATTTTTTATCCTTTTACAGCTTTTAAGATTTGCATTTCGTTATTATCTCAATGTGATCATAGAGATCACAGTATATCTTTTTTAATTTTTACTGCACAGTTCGTTTAATCTTTACTGTTGTCTTTTTATCTTTATAATCTTTGCCATAAGCTTTAGCCTTTAGTTATCCAGTTTTTGGTACCCAAATAAATACATGGGCCCATGCCCTAGTTGCTTTTGGTAACCCACACAGGTTTAATACAGTGGCAATTAGTAAATTTTAGTGAATTGATTGAATGGGAGAATTTTGTCTTTCGTAATATGCCATAGTTCATTATTTCTGAGTTGAACATTATTTTACATGTTAGCAACTGTGAAATGGGGATGCATCCCATAGTTCCTTGTTGACCATATGGCAATTATGGTCACAATTTTCTTTGCGTTAGTATCTGCCTCAAAGTATACAGAATTTGTCAGCTGAAGGAAAAACATCCCAGAGACAGTAGTGGAGCACTTTTCTAAAGAAATTGTATATCACCAACACACCTGGTGATACAGAGAGTGGGTATAATTTGGAAAAACACGTACATTAATGACCAAATCAAAAGTGACTCAAAGGATCCGAGTCTGACTAATGTTCGAGTATTAGGGATGACTTAACCATTTTATTCTACTTATATTATGGAAACACATGAGTGATTTGACAAATGTTTGTGTGACATTAAAAGTGCTTTCAATAAATATAAAATAAAAATTCTAAGTGTAAAGAAAATATCTTGTCATAATCTGGATTTTTTTTTTAATAAAACATAATATGATGTGTCTTAAAATCAGTGACATCTTAGATTTGATGAACTGCCTACACGCTTTCCCTCTCTAAATACATACACATTTACTTAGGTGAACATAACTTTGAGCTACCTTCAAGATTGCAATGATTCTATTACATAGTGTTCATTATACTAACTTAAATTCTATCTGCTCTAAGAATTTTCCTAATTGGGTTTGAAGTACAGCATGACCTGGAATTTAAGAGAAACCTGTGTCTAGGATTACTACTTGGATCATTTCTGATCCATTCAGAGCTAGATATGCAGACATATAAACTTTCTATTATAGAAACTTTGAGATATATACAAAAGCAAAGAGAAGATAATGATCCATCACTGAATTCCCACTCAACTATTTTTAAGCAAATCCCAGGCTTCATATACATGTAGTTACATGTGTAAATATTTCAGTATGTGTCTCTAAATGATAAGTGCTCTTTAAAAGTGTAACCATAATACCCTTGGCACACCCAAGATAATTAATAGTGATTCTTTACCATCACCAAGGGTCAACCTTTAAAAAAATAGCCCAAATGTTTCTATCATTATAATTTGACTACTGTATGTATTAACACAGCCAGATGTCTTTACAAGTTATTACTTTAAATTAGCTAATTCAAAATATTAATAGTTTGTGCTGTTTTACAGGATAAGCCACATCAAAGACTTCATCGAAAAATACCAAGGATCTCAAAGAAGTCCTCCCTTTTCTCTGGCAACAGCGCTTCCTGTGCTCAGGTTGCTAGATGAAACCCTAACATTGGAAGAAGCAGATTTACAGAATGCTGTAATCATTCAGAGACTCCAAAAAACCACTGAACCTTTTAGAGAACTTTCCTAACACTGATGTTTGAAACACTAATGGAAAGTTTGCAGAGAAACGATGGTTGTAAGTGGACATGCAAACCAAAATGGGGGAAAGGAAAAGTCAGATTCACTGGACTTTTGGCCTGAATACTATTGAACTCCCTCCGGATGAGAAGATTTTTAAATAAGTACAAGTTAGGAAAGTAAACTATGACTGGAAACTATATTCAATGCACTTTTTCCAAAAGACTACTCAGAAAAATACACTTATTTTCAAATACCAATTATTCAACATAAGATATATTAAATAGCTGTGTCATTTAAATCTTAATATGGTATAAATTAGCAAATATGTTCACAGCATCATTCATGTAAACACCATTCCAAAACAGCAGTCATTTATTTAAATGTTAGCTGTCTCAGAATTTTTAAACAGCAGTATGTTAAAGAAAAATTATGCATAGCAGGTTATAAGCATCAATGTAATTATTTTATACCTCAGACACAATCAAAAGGCTGGAAGGAATTGTTTTACCACAGCTATGCCTAAAGCTCAGTGTTCTCATTTTGCATTCCCTAAAGGCAAGATAGTCTCAAATATTAATTTGTCAACAGTATCTAAGACATATTTTCATTTCAGAATAAAATTCTATAGTTTCGTATAATTTCAGTATTAATCTGCCTGTCCACATTTCTACATTTTTGAGAAGTGTAATTTTTAAAAAATTATTTTCTCTCCAGGAACCCCAGTCATCACCTATTGTATTTTCTTTAAAAAATTAGGGATTTGTTCTTGGCTAATATTTGGAATAAGCCATTCATTTGCGACTATTTAGAATCTAATATTGTGTTGTCACATCGCTAATTAATATTTTTAAAATACATCATGTAAAGTATGGTTTTCTATTCCGTACATTAGAACCAACCTGTGTATACATGAAAGGATTATTTATTGCATTATGATGTCACCAAGGAAAACATGCTTTGTTTCTTAGACTTTAAAACTGATTAGACTTCAATATTTCACTGTCAGAGTAAATGCCCTTACCCAAAAATAAGTTTAGGAAGCTTTTTCCGCAAATGTTCTATTGAATTCTATTTCAAGTGAAATATACATTTATTAGGCCAAGGAACTAAGCCGTGCCTGTCAGCGGTGATGTAGGGCAGTGGACGATGGGGAAAGAGCAGTTCTCAAACTTTTTGGTCTCAAGACCTTTTGTTTATGTGGATGATATATATGTTATATTAAAAATGAAGTTATAAAAGACTCATTTAAAAAAATAAACACATTAATGTGAACATTTTTATGAAAAAAAAAGTCTATTTTCCAAAACATAAAAAGATTTAGTGAGGGCCGTGGCATTGTATTCCTTTTTTTGTAATTATCTTTCCTGTCTGATTTAAAGAAGACAGACGGACTCTCATATCTGCTTCCATCTGTTGTGATATCGCACATCATGTAGCCGCTAGTAAATGCTACTGTATATTCATGAGAAAATGAACAAAACAACTTCTTAGTACGATCATGAAAATAGTTTTGACCTTACAGACTCCCCTGAAAGAGCCACTCTTACAAAGCAATGGTCTGCAATTATTCTCAAGCCTTAGTGTAAGAATCACTTGGGAAGCTTTTCGAAATGCCTATTCCTGCCACCTACCACACACATTCTGATTCATTGTATCTGGGACGAGTGCCAGATCCCCACATTTTTATTCTCAAGTGATTCTTAGATATGTAGCAGAAGAACCAGTCTTGGAGAAATCCTACACCAAGCTTCCATCCTCAGAAAATAAAACCTGCATGCTTCACCATGACAGTGGAAGACTGCATTGAAATGGGGCTGCTAGACCTTTAAGTTTTCTCTTCGTCCCCCACAGTTTGTTCTTAGACTATTCCCTTTTAACGTGGAACTAATCATGACATAATCCTATACTTTTATTTTCTATAAGCACAGCTGAGACAAGCTAGAACATTTACGTGAAGTTTTTATTAAAAGCTCAGGAATAACAAAAAGGAAATACATATCCAGATGACCTGTTTTGTAAGATATATCTTCTGTTTGAAGACCACTGTAAGAATGCTTTCTTTTCTAGCTCCCAGCCTTCTCTACATGGTAGAGGGCTTTTTATAAGGAAGAGATGGAGGACAAAGGAAAACCTTTTCCTTTTGTCATTTGCTCTCAGAAACGAACAGATATATAATAGAAAATAAATAATGTCAGTAATATTTACAGCAGTGGTAGAGCCCTCTCCAGTGAAACAAAAATAATAAGGGGCTGGTAAGCTCGATGAATGTCTCTTTCAGATATAAAACAACATAAGATGATTATTAATATATTTGCAAGAATCTGTAAGAAAATGTTTCATACAGGCCTAGCATGAAGTATTTTATAATTTTCATTTGTATAACTACAATCATGTGATTCTCCATATATTTCTATAAGGGGATCTCTCATTGGAAATATTTGTCTTGTACCTAAAGAAAAGCCTCCTTTGTGGGTTTTCCAGTTTATAATTATTTAATCAGAAGACACATTGGAGGTTTTCTTGTGTGTACATGTAGACTACACCCCAGTGAGAAGTTCCTATACAGAAAGACCTGTCACCAGCAATAATATTCATTTTTGTAACTGAAAACTTTCACTAATGTGAATAATATTCTCAGAGTTTTTTTAAAAAATGAGAGTCATCTGATAAAGCTTTTTATCTGAAAGTTTAAAATTGTAAAGTTGTTAATTAAATGTGTAGAATACTCAAAACGTGTTTAGAAAACATAAACTGAATTTGGCAAGGGAACGCAAACTGGAAAATAAGCATCTTGGTGTGGAATATAATTTGACCTAAGCAGTTGTTTCAAAATCATCACCAGTTTCTTGAAAATCACTGTTAGGGCTGATACATAGAAATACACTTCTAACTTTACAGATTCTAATTTATTGGTTAAATTACTATGCATTATCCAGGTTATAAAAGTGATCTTATTTATTTTATACACTTCTCTCATTCTGAATATTTTTCATTATGTTTCAATGTGTTGAAAATATGGTATGTATGTATCTACTTTAGTGCCTTAAAGTACTTTGAAAGCAATCTTGCTAATGGTTAAAGAACTGTTGTCTTAAGAATGAAATACTATCTTGAAAAGGGCCTGTGAAATAATTTATACTTGTTTGTGATAAAATAATTGCACATAGTTACATTTGTCATTTTTATTTGGCGAAGTCATTCAGTTTAAGAATCCAACATTTATTAGGTGTCTTCTGTTAACAAATGTTATTTTCATTTAATACTCAGAAATGTTAAAATGCGATATTTTTAATACTAACTCAATGGTTGTGTTTATTTTTTAAACCATCTTTTGTGTCCTGAGTTGAACTACCATGGAGACTCCTTCTTTTGTTCTTCCTCTTTCTAAGTACAACCCATTTAATTAAAAAATTGTCCATCACACTAACTCTTCAAATAGCAGTGGTTAGTTAGTAGACTAATAGTTGACTCTTTGTCATTTGTTTCAAATATTTTTTGCAAAGATAATTCATATACATTGTAGAAAATTATAAAATGCAGATATGCTTAAATTATCTTTAAATCACCTATTATTCCACCATTCAAAGATAACCACAGATAACATTTTGGTGTGCATCTTTTGAGATATTTTTAAGTATCAGTCTTTAGTTTTAATTAGAGGCAGGCTTTCTGGTTATAGTTATCCTGCTGTTTATCAAAATCTAACTTATTTGTCTGTTAACTAAAAATTGCCTTAGGAACATGCTATTACTTTAAGTAGAAGAACAATCTTTAGGAACAAATGCCTTTTATTTTAATTACATTTCTGTGCAAAAGAAAATATGGAGGGTTTTCCCCCAAACTTTAAAATTAAAATTGTGGTATTATAGGCAACAAAGTACAAATACTGGGAATGAAGTGTTTCTAGACCTGGTAAAAATGCATATAAATTTAGGTAATTAAAAGATTATCCTCTAAAATCAACGACAAAGAAAGAATCCTCAAGGCAGCCAGGGAAAAGAAGAGGGTAACCTACAAAGGAAAACCCATTAGATTATCATCAGATTTTTCAGCAGAAATTCTACAATCCAGGAGGGAGAAGAACCAAATATTCAAACTATTGAAAGAGAGAAATTATGAGCCAAGAATAATATATCCAGCAAAGATATCCTTTAGATATGAAGGAAGAATAAAGACCTTTCCAGACATACAGAAGCTGAGGGAATTTTCTAATACACAACCTGCAGTACAAGAAATACTAAAGGAGGCTATTCGACCACCATCAACAGGGACAATTTGTGGCAACCAAAACTTAAAAAGGGGGAGAGTAAAGGCCTGAACCAGAATATGGGAATGGAGAAAGTAAGCGTGACTGAAGAAAATGGAATATTCTAAATATCAAACTTTCTTTTACATAAACTTAAGGGTAACCACTCAAAAAAAAAAAAAAAATCCAGAACTGAAATACAGACTGTAATAAAAGAAGAGACAGAGGGAAACATCATAGAATACCACCACACAGAAATAATAGACAACAACAAAAAGGCAAAGAAACAATGGAGACAGCCTTACCAGAAAACTAAAGATAGAATGACAGGAAATCCTCACATATCAATAATCACCCTAAATGTAAATGGACTGAACTCACCAATAAAAAGGCACAGAGTAGCAGATTAGATAAAAAAACTAAACCCAACCATATGCTGTCTCCAAGAGACATGTCTCAGCTACAAGGACAAGCATAGACTCAAAGTGAAAGGGTGGAAATTGACACTCCAAGCAAATGGTATCCAGAGAAAAATCAGGTGTAGCCATAATGATATCAGATGAAACAGACTTCAGGGTGAAAAAGATAACAACAGACAAAACCTTCAATAGATGAATGGACAAAGAAGTATATATACACAATGGAATACTATTCAGCGGTAAGAAAAGATGATATAGGAACATTTGTGACAACATGGATGGATCTTGAGAGTATGATGCTAAGCGAAATAAGACAGAAAAAGCAGCGAACCATATGATTTCACTGATATGTGGTATATAAACCAAAAACAACAAAAGAACAAGACAAACATGAGAAACAAAAACTCATAGACACAGACAATAGTTTAGTGGTTACCAGAGGGTAAGGGGGGTGAAGGGTGGGAGATGAGGGTAAGGCGGATCAAATCTATGGTGATGGAAGGAGAACTGACTGGGTGGTGAATGCACAATGGGATTTATAGATGATGTAATACAGAATTATACACCTGAAATCTATGTAATTTTACTAACAATTGTCACCCCAATAAATTTAAAAAACAAAACAACAACAAAAAAGATTATCCAAAGAAACTTCAGTTTAGTTTCCCAGGAATTAAATATTTAGCATATGCAATTATCCTTTCACTGTTGATAGAGCTGCAATCAAGAAAACAGGAGGTACCCATTTTGTAGATTTAAAAAATTGGTGCATATTTCAGTATATTCAAATACTGAATCATTATGTTGTACACCTGAAATGAATATGTTATATGTCAATTATACCTCAATTAAAGAATTGAGGCATAGAAAATGGAATGAATGACTTGCTTTAGACTAAGCAGTGTTTGCTTTCGGATTGTAGGCTCCTGTGTTAATCTGCCAGTCTCAGCTGGAGTTAACATGAGGTCTTAAGATCATATTTGCATTTCATCCAGTAGGAAGAAGCACACCCCTGCCTGGTAAAATAACAGAAACAAAAAGCCTTCATTGGAATGTAATACACATACCTTATAATTCACCCATTTAAAGTGTACAGTTCGATGATTTTTAGTTTACTCACAGGATTGTGTGGCCATCACCTCCGTCTAATTTTAGAATATTTTCATCCCTTCTAAAAGAAACCCCATACCCCATTAGCAATTATTCTCCACCCTCAGTTCTAGGCAACGCCAAATCTACAATCTGTCTATATAGCTTTGCTTATTCTGTACAATTCCTATAAATAGAATCATACTATATGTTATCTTTTGTAACTGGCATCTTTTTGCCTAATGTTTGCAAGGTTGATCCATGTCCTTTTTATTGTCGAACAACAGTCCATTGTATGGAAATACCTGCCATATTTTACCCATCAGTTGATGGACATTTGGGTTGGTTCCACGTTTTGGTTCTCATAAATAATGTTGCTACGGACATTTCTGTTTTTGTGTGAACATTTTTCATTTCTCTAGGATATATACTTAGGACTGGAATTACTGGGTCATACATATGCTAATTCCATGTTTAACTGTTTGAAGAAATGCCAGTTTTCCAAAGCACCTGCACCGGTTGTCATGCCCACCAATAATGTATGATTTCTCCACATCCTCCCCAACACTTGTTATGGTCTGTCTTTTTAAATTATAGCCAAGTGGAACTGTATCTTGTAGTTTTGTATTTCTCTAATAACACGAGCATCTTTTCATGTGCTTATTGTCCATTTGTCTATCTTTGGAGAAATATCTGTTGAAATCCTTTGCCCATTTTTAAATGGGGTTGCTTGTCTTTTTATTATTGAGTTGTAAGAACTCTTTATATATTCCAATGCAAGTCACTATGATTTGCAAATATTATATCCTGTGGGTTGTCTTTTCACTTAATTGTCGGATGGTTTGCTGCACAAAATTTTTCATTTAGATATAGTACCGCTCGTGCTTGTGGAGTCCTAAGAAACAATCGTGGAGCCCACACTTAGGAAGATTTGCTCCTGTTTTCTAAGAAGAGTTCTAGTTTTAGCCTGAGGACGGAAAAGGGGCCACAGGATAAATCTGACAAGCTCAGGAGACTGAAAACCACATAGATGGTCTAAACATAAAAATTCCTAAGTGCGAGTCATGGCTGGTAGTCACATCCTTGGCCTGTAGCTTCCTTAACAAAGGCCAATCTTTACCATAAGTGAGCCTGTCTGCTGTCTTTTTGCATCTAAGATAACATACTCTTGGAATGTCAGAGTAATCTCTCCAGACCCCCCGAGGGCACAACCCACCACACTAGAGCAGGAAATTACAAAATCCCTTATTGTTATCTTATTCCCCCAAATACCATTTCTGTGTGCTGTAAAATGCTATTAACTATCCTGTACCCACCAATATAAAAGAAGTGTGTGTCTCCCCATTTTACTTTTTATCCAATCCCAGAGATTTCCCTACTTTGCTTTCTTCACACCCTTAATCTACAACCAATGGATTTCATTAGCCCCACTCCTTTGATTCTAATGTATAAAATAAGTGGCAAAATGGCCATATTCCGGAGCATTTTCTCAATCTGTTGAAACTGCTTCCTGGCAATTGTCAGTTTGGCTCAAATAAACCTTTATAAGCTTTTTCCTTAGGCTAGATGTTTTTTCGTTAACATTACTTGGCGTAGGCGGCAGAAATTCCAAAGAAGCCCACCCAAGACCACCCAGTGGAACCCAGATTCTGTGCGAAGTACCAGCAGGGGCCCTTTGGCCCCTCCAACTCCCCGTTTTGCATCAGGTGAACGTGGATGAGTCATCTCTTGGAAATCCAGGACCTTCCCTTCACTTGTGGTAGAGGGTCTGATTTTATTTGAGCTGTTCTTAGAAAATCCTCGAGGTGGTAGTGAAAGGATAGGAGTTGAGATGGGCGACTGGTTTTAATTTCGTTTTTCCAATTAGAATCGCTTACTGCAAGTCTGGACAAACCTTTGCAGGATAAATGAGAGTCTGAACTTGTTCAGCTCTGAACATAAGGGGCATTTACTCCCTCCAGCCCGAATTTCGGGTATTCTTAGGTGACTAAGAATCTATGTGGAGGTATTTGAGGGTACTTCTCAAAACAGAGAGTGGCCCCATAGGGAATTCCAACACAACTGTAATTACATAACAGACTAGTCCGGGAACATGCACATGAAGGCTGGTTACGCAGCGCTCTGAGTCCTCATGGTTGTACTAGAGAGCCGGGGCAGAGAAACCGAGGCATGTAAAAGGGTTGAAGCGACTCCGGAGGCGACAGCCCCTTGGGGCTCAACCCATAAGCAGCACACTTCAACCTGCTACACAATATCCCTAGAAGTTTGTTCAGACTCTGCAGACATCTAAAGAAAACTACAACTAACGGGAAATTGTACCTCTAAGATCAACGATAAACCCCAAGAATCCCAGCTCCTCGTTAATACTCCTGCAGGCTACATGTACAATTCATATGGAACCCCAACTTGCAAGTACTCACAGAAATGGGAAAATTTAACAAAAAATAACATCAACTTGAAATAGCCAAAATTGGGAAGTTTTGAGATTCCCAAATGGTTTTTTTGTGTGTGTGCCCTCAATTGGAAAAAGCTGGCTCTAAAAGTAAACTAAATGAATGGGAAGCTTATCTTGATTGGAAATTAGAAGCTTCTAGGCGAAGCACAGATAAACTCTTTTCTCTACAGGAAGTTAATAAGAAAATTTTAGAAACTGTCTCTAAACTAAAGAAGGCTTCTGAAGCTGATAAATGCCAACACCCCATTTCCCCCACCCCTTCTCCAACTGCTCCACTATATCCCTTGCTTTCTGAGCTCCCTTGTCCGGACATACCCTTCCCCTCTTTTCCTCCTCCTCCTCCTGCTAGCTCCTCTATACCCCCTCCACCACCACTCTGACCCAGGGGAAATAGAGAATAGAAATTCAGACCAAGGACAACCAAGATGGCGCAGTAGGTAAAAGCATTGACCTTCTCTCACAACCACATCAAAATTACAATTAATCTACAAAAACACCATTATTGAGAATCGCCTAAAATCTAGCTGAACAGAAGCCTTTCAACTAAGGATGTGCAGAAGAAGCCACCTCCAGACTGGTAGGAAGATCAGAGACACAGAACGGGCTGGTCCCACACAATGGTGTGTGATCATTAAAGATCAGGAGGGCTATTTCAGCTGTGGGGGGGGGTCCCCCATCCCCTAAATGAGCGAGCGGCCACAGCGCCACCCCAGCCCAGGGTTCCAGTGCCGAGGAGAGAAGTCCCCATAATTTTTGGTTGTGAAAAACAGCAGAGATTGTGATTGAGCAAGACAGTGCAGCTGCACTCACAGGCTCTCCTCGTAAAGGGAATGCACGTGGACTTACCCACCAGTGGAATTACTCGCTGTGACCTCCAGCGCTGGGGCAGCAACTGGAAAGGCAGCAGGAACAAATGGTGGGAAATTGAGTTGTCTGGCTTGGGACGGGGGCTGGAGAGATGGCTTTTTCCTGGACAGGGGTGCTGGCGGAGGCCATTGTTTCTTTGTTGAGCCCTCCCCCTTCCTGGCGCACGAACGCAGGCTGCCGCCATTTCTGAGTCTCCACCATTTGTTCGCCCCACCCTGGTGATTTGAGGCCTGGCCCTGCCCAACTTTTGGGCATACCCAGGCTGCTTTGTACATCTGAAACTAATAAAAAATAATCCATTTAAAAAAATAAAAAGAAATTTAGACCAAGATAGACCAGAAAAAAACAGAAATTCTGGCAGCTCCCTTCAGGGAGAAGCCGGTCTCAGTCAGAGGGGAACTGGCGATTGCATGTGTTCCTTGAACTAGAACAGAATTAAGGAATTTAACTAAAGATTTCCCTGACTCTCTCCAGACCCCTATGGTTTTGCAAAGGAATTTGATTTAACTGTTAGAACATATGATCCTGGCTATTCTGACCTATTCCAATTGATATACCTACTGGTTTATGAGAGCAAAGCAACAGAATGACTGAATAAGGTTCACGAGGAAGCTCCTGTAGAGGACTTCTTAAAACAAAGAGAAACAGACTGGGAAAAATGCAGGGACTTAGCCCGCCAGCTTTACCAAGCCATACGTGAGCTCTTTCTTTGGAAAATGGACTGGACCAAGGTCCAGCAATGTAAAAGAAAGCCTTATGAGCCAGCGCTTGATTTCTTTGAACGTTTTGAAAAAATTTCCAAACAGTACTCAGGTCTGTCTCCAGACAGTTTTAAGGATCATCAGAATGATCCTGTACTAAATTCAGCATGTTTGCAAGGACTGGATGAAGACCTTGTAATGCTGATTAAACAGCATAAATTAAATTGGACAACTACACGTACTGGTGGACTGGCCATTCTGGCTGATCAGCTATCTAAAACGATTGAAAAGAGAGAAAGAGATAAAGCTGCTAAAATCATAAACGTACAGCTTCAACAATTAAGCAGTCAGGTCAGGGAGAAAGAGGAGTCTGTTATTACTGTAAAAAGCCAGGTCATCTTAAGAAAGATTGTAGAAAACTGAAATGGGATTTAGAAAAAGGAAAGAAACGAAAGCAAGCTCTAGGGACTATGAGAGGGTATTTCCCCTTTCTTTACCCCTACATTAGGAGAAATTGAAATTATCATAAAAGGGCAAACGACTGAGGCCCTTGTAGATACTGAGGTTACTTTATCTGTTCTTAATCCTACCCAACTAAGTTGCCCTTTCCCCTGGAGTAAAGTTTCTGTACAAATGGTAGGGATATCTAATAACCAATGTCTGTTTTTAAATCAGAACTTGTTCCCTTCCAACAGGGAAATGTTACAGGGCAACATATATTTTTTACTATTTAAATCTGTCCCAATTCACCTGATAGGGAGAGATTTTCTTGAAACCCATGATGCCTATATATCCTTTTCCCAGAAGGGTGAAATGTATTTAGAACCAAATGATTCAGATACTGAGCCAATTAGGAAAGTAATGATTTTAAAGGAACCTCCACAGGAGGAAACTAATCTTGAAACTGAACGATTATTGCAGGACGTCCCAGTGCAAATTTGGGCCCTTTCCAGTGCAGATATGGGCAAGATTAAGTCAGCCACTCCTATTAAATAACTATTGACAATATTTTGCTTCTACCTAATATTCGCCAATATCCTTTGAGACCTGATGCACTAGCCAGAATTAAACCCGTTATACAAGATTATTGAAACAGGGGTCTTATAATTCCTTGTACAAGCCCCTGTAATTTTCCTATCCTTCCAGTAAAAAAGCCAAATGGAAAAGAATGGAGATTTGTACAGAATCTCAGAGCAATAAATGAAACAGTTATTCCCAGACATCCTATGGTTCCAAATCCACATACCCTATTTATTATCAGTCATTCCTGTGGACTGCCAATATTTTTCAGTAATGGATTTATGTAGTGCCTTTCTCAGCATTCCTGTAGAAAAGGACAGTCAATATTTCTTTGCTTTCACCTGGGAAGATCACCAATTTACTTGAACTGTGATGCCCCAGGGATATACAGAGAGTCCCACCTATTTCTCCCAGATATTAAAGGCTGATTTGAATGATGTTGATTTCCCCAGAGATTCCACACTAATCCAATATGTGGATGACTTACTTTTATGCTCTAGGACACTACTAGACTCCCAAAAGAACACAATTTACCTGTTACAACAGATAGCTCTACAGGGACATAAGGTCTCAAAGGAAAAACTTCAATTTTGTTTGCCCCAAATAAAATACCTTGGCCATCTCAAACCCAAAGATAGGTTTCCGATTAACCCTGAAAGACTCAAAGGAATCCTATCTTTTCTCCTTCCCAAAACAAAACAAAACAAAACAGCTAAGGGGTTTCCTGGATCTAACTGGGTACTGTTGCAATTGGATCCCAAATTTTTCTTTAATGGCCCAGCCTCTATATGCCTTATTAAAATCAGATCAATCTGGTGAACACACAATGTGATATATAGATGATGTATTACAGAATTGTACACCTGAAATCTATATGACTTTACTAACAGTTGTCACCCCAATAAACTTTAATTAAAAAAAGAAAAAAGAAAAAAAATAAGATCAATCTGATCCAATTCAATGGAAATAAGCTGTAAAAGCTTTAAAGGAAAAAGTTATCTAAAGCTCCCACTCTGGGACACCCTAATTATAAGCGTCCTTTCTTCCTTTTCATACATGGAAACAAAGGAAATGCTTTGGGAGTTCCAACTCAGAAACATGGAAGCCATCATAGACTACAGGATATTATAGTCAGCAATTAGACTCGGCAGCAAAAGGGCTCCCCCTTGGTATGAGGGCCATCTTTGCTACAGCCATAATATGCAAACAAATAGAAGAGATAATTATGGGCTCTCCTTTAACTATTTATGCTCCTCATTCTGTTGAATCCTTGCTGAACTCTCACCACACTCAATACTTTTCTGTCAACTGGCTTCTTATGAAGTACTCTTGCTTTCTAAAGCACCTACTATTACTTTAACTTGATGCAACAGTCTTCACCCAGCAACTTTATTACTCTCTTTACAGGATGAAGACACCCATGATTGTGTTTTGCTTACTGACCACCTTCTTGTTCCCAGAAATGATTTATAGGAAACTCCTATTGATAATGCTAACTTAATTTGGCTTACAGATGGCTCTTATTTGAAAGATGAACAGGAACATTACTGAGCTGGATATGCAGTAACTTCCATGGTGGACATAATTGAAAGTTCTTATTTACCTGAAATAAGATCTGCCCATTAATTGCTCTAACTCGAGCTTGTCAGTTGGCCAAAGATCAAGTAGTCAATACTTATACTGATAGTTGCTATGCCTTTGGTGTAAGCTCATAACTTTGGAATGTTGTGGAAGCAGCGAGGCTTCTTAACTTCCTCAGGGCAATCCATAAGGAATGGAAAACAGGTTGCAGAATTATTAGAAGCCATACAACAACGGAGACAATTGGCAATTATCAAAATTTCAGGACATTCTAAAGCCGCCACCATTGAAGCAAAAGAAATTAGCTGATGCTGCAGCTAAACAGGCAGCATTGACTAGTCAAATTATCCAGACCCGAGAATGCCCCTCACTTCCTATTAAATCAATAAAAGACTTTTACATTTCCAAAGGGCAGCCACAGAAGAATAGAAGAGGATATGATAAAAGAGGGAAATTTTGACCCAGGCAAACAGATATGGCTTGGACCCAATCAAAAACCAATCTTACCTATGGGGTCCAACTGCCTATACTTCAATATGTGCATGAGCTCACACATTGGGGTGATTTTGTGGAGTAACCAATATTACTGGAAACCTTCTCCCACTGTCACTCATAAAGCGTATGGCAGATGTTCTAGCTGTCCAAAATATAACCCAGGAAAACCACTCCATGAATCCCAAGGACATTTCCCACTTCCTTTAGGTCCATTTGAGGTTTGACAACTGGATTTTATCCAAATACCACCATCTCAGGGATACAAATATATATTAGTTATGATTTGTATGTTTTCTCACTGGGTTGAGGCATTCCCTTACAGGAGAGCAACAGCTTTAACAGTAGGTAAAGTGCTTTTGGAAAAATAATTCCCAACGGGGGAATTCCCTCTGAGTTAGTAGTGACTGAGGGACTCATTTCACTGGGCAAATAATGCAATCCCTCTGTAACATTTGGCTTATTCTACTGCATTTTCATTGTGCATATCACTCCCAGTCCTCTGGATTGGTGGAACGTACAAATGGTACAATCAAAATTCAACTAGCCAAAATTTCATGGCCTAAGGCTCTCCCTGTCATGCTCCTCAACCTGAGGTCTACTCCTTTTGGTAAACATAGCCTTTCTCCTGATGAAATAGTCACTGCTTGCCCTATGCATCTGGATGAAGGGGCACACGAACCAACCTTACTAAAAGGAGACATTCTACATTATTGTCAAGGACTAATTAACCAGGGGACTAATTAAAGGGATTAATAAATTAGTAATTGATTCATTTCACAGTGCGTTCCTGGGAGACAAAGACTTCAAAGACCATGCATGGCTTACAACCAGGAGATTTTGTCTACTGGAAAAGACATCAAATAAAAAATTCTCTCCAGACTCGTTGGAAGGGACCTTATCAGGTGTTACTAACTAATCCATGTGCAGCTGAATTTAAAGGAGTTAACTTGTAGATTCACATTTCTCATTTTAAAAAGGCACCTAACAGTGAATGGACATCTATTCTTGTCTCTGACACTCGCCTCTGTCTACAGCCGACATCAAAGACTCAAGGACGAGAAGCTGCTGACATCAATAGACAGCCATCCCAAGATTTCAATAAGGACTGTATGCCCACAAATTGATATTGGACCCAGGGACACTTACTTAATCATTTTTTTCCTTTTGTCCTTAAGTAATAAATGTGTTCTTTAAACTTCCCTCAAACCTTACTCTTATATCACCTAATTGTTGAGATATATCACATGGTTCTTTTATTGCTATTATCCTTCTTACGCTTTCCTAATGGAAGCAATATCTGTCTCCCCAGACCCCCTCCCTTACTGGATATGAAAAATTTAACTTGGGTACCTGCTGATCTTTCCCATTTACTAGACAGTGACGGTCTCATTATCAGTTATGATAATGAGGCTAACACCTTGTTAGCCATGCATTGGTCCTCTCCGACTATTAATATCAACTTTGGTATATTTTTTTCTGGGTATATCTATTATAAAGGACCCATCCTGAGCAAGTACTTTAAAGAATCCCTCCCTGATAATTCCCCTGGTACAATTATATATGGATCTCATTTAGATGAATATCCTGGCTTGTAGCAGCCTGCCCTATCTGTCATAGTATAGCTTGTCCTCAAAACCATCAGCCATGCTCCTGTGGCTGGATGCCCATAAAACAGGAAAAAAATAAATGGGTCCCCATTTCAGAAATTATTGGAATTACTTGGTGGGTAGATATGTCTGTAACTACCCCACCCTCCTTGCATCCTGGACGCTTATGGAAAGCCTTACGGAATACTCAAACTCTAGCTCATTTTCGGGTTACCACTACTCATTTAACTATGGCTTAGGAGACAACATTCTTGGGTCCATTCAATGTATCCCAATTGCTCCCAGGCCATAGGCACCCAATGGCAACAACATTCCTGGTGGATCCAACAAAATTGGCCTTCTATAAGAAATGAAAGGGAAATTCTTGGAGGATTGGGAGCTGGCCTTGCTATTCTGGGACAAGCTGAATTTGCAGCTAATGAAGAACGTCATTCATTAGAAAAAGACTCTTTTTCTAAAATAGGTCATATAGAGGGAATGTTATTTCAAGAGGAAGGAAAAGGATGGGAAGCAGCAGGGAAAGATAATGAGGCCCTAGCTAAATGGATAGAACAGACTCCACAGACTATCAAATTTCATGTACAAACCCAGCAATGGGAACGTGCCTGTACCCTGGCTCAGTGAGGCCTGTTATCTATGCTAATACAAGTGGAATCTGAAGTGGCTATGAAACAATGGCCAACGGTAATGGGTGCAAAAGCCCAGGCAAGACACTTGTGGGACTCTTATGGTCCCCCTGGACTTTGGAAAATTTTAGATGGAAAATGTGATCTAAGACATTGTATCTTAAAAACAAAAGCACTTTGGTTAAATCCTAAACTAAGATTTTCAATAGTTCAACTAGCTGGCATAGGGACCATCCTTTATGATACTAGAATACTTCTAATGGGAAGTAGATGGGTCATTTTTAATAATAATAATAATAATAATAATAAAAATGGGAACCCCTCTCATTATCTGATTGTGAAAATCGAAAAGGTGAATGGTTATTTCCCCAATCTATATGGAATTCTGAATTTACCCAATCTTGGCTTATTGTATCCACTCCAACAAATAACAATATATGGTATATGGGAAGGGGACGTTTTTGTTGGGATGGATTAGAAAATTCTTCTGTCATATTAACTGATTTCTATTGTAAAAATACCAGGTTTACAGTAAATGCTATGGGAATATGGTGTAATACTGAAATCATAGGCAAATTAGCTTTGCCTGAGGTTAATGAAACCTATAACAATATTGATATTGAAAATCCAGTGTATTGGGAAATCGAACTTAAACCTCCCCATGAAGTCGTTTCTATGGAAACTAATTGGCCAGAAGAAAAATTAGAGCTTTTGGATCATGAAGTAGTAGAAAGTCTTCATTTATCTGGCCAAACTTATCATAAGGTACAAACAGCAGTAGATGAGGGAGGAAAACACATTTTTAGCTTAATAAAAAATTATGATAATGCATGTAAAGGGTTCTTTGGATAGCTAGGATGCTTGTTCTCCTCAGACTCTTACTTGTCTAATAGTGAACACTGTCTGCTCCTAATTGGTGTTACTGGTTTAATACTATTGTTCTTGGTCTCATTTTGCAAATGTCATACTAGATGAAAACAAAAAACAAAAAAAAAACACCCCAAGACATAAGACTAACAGAAAAAAAACTGGGGTCATGATAACTCAAAAATTAGAAATGATCCAGAATATATTTAATGAAGACATAGGTCTCCCATTTGCTCACCTTGTCTTTTAAATAAATAAGTAATTCGGCCTTGACTACCATCTAAGGTTATGGTCTTGCCCCATCCCCAATGGTCCAACATACAGCAAGACAAAAGCTGACACTAACGCTTCCTAAGAATGAGCCTTCCTAGCACGGTGGGACCACACTCATCAACCAAAAGGTTGGTCAACAATGCATCCTTCAGATTGATTTCTGACCAAAAGGGGAAACTGAGGATGGAAAAGGGGCCACACGTTAAACCTGACAAGCTCAGGAGACTGAAAATAACCACATAAGATGGTCTGAACATAAAAATTACTAACCAAAAGCGAGTCGTGGCCAGTAGTCACGTCCTTGGCCTGTAGCTTCCTTAACAAAGGTCAATCTTTACCTTAAGTGAGCCTGTCCCTCCTTTTTTTGCATCTAAGATAACAGACCCCCCGAGGGCATAACCCACCACACCAGAGCAGGAAACTACAAAATCCCTCATTGTTATCTTGTTCCCCCAATACCATCTCTATGTGTTGTGAAATGCTATTAACTATCCTGTACCCACCAATGTAAAAGAAGTGTGTCTCTCCATTTTATTTTTTATCTAATCCCATAGATTCCCCATTTGCTTTCTTCACCCCCTTAATCTACAACCAATGGATTTCATGTAACTCTCCTCCTTTGATTTTTTTAAATTAATGTTTGTTAGGGTGACAATTTCCTCCTTTGATTCTAATGTATAAAATAAGTTGCAAAATGGCCATTTCCCAGAGCATTTTCTCAATCCATTGAGACTTTGCTTCCCGGCAATTGTCTCAGTTTAGCTCAAATAAACTCCTACAAGCCTTTTCCTTAGGCTGGATGTTTTTTTCATTAATGTGCCTTTACAGTAAGGTCTGTGTTGCATCTTCACTTAATTTTCGTATATGATGTGACCTCTTCCCTTTTAAGGACCTTTCTGGGAAATGGCATACACCACTCTACCTTCATTCACCAGGCAAAGCTAAGTTACAGGGCAATACCCATCTGTGTATGAGACAGGAAAATGTGTATATCAGGCATCCGATATCAAATTTAGCAGTTGATAAACCTATTCAGCCATAATCTTAATCCAAGCGTCAATTCTATTGCTTCGTTTTTCAAATAAATTTACTTGCTGACTTTCACCCATAAGGATTTAGCGGGACGACGTAGCGCTAACCGCCTCTGGTTCTCATTCCCTCGCGGACCCGCCGCAAGGAACACGGTCCCCAGGGACTTACCTGCCCTTTTCCCCAGAGAATGTGGGCATTAGGTATTTTTCCCTTTGGGGAAACGAAACCGTGCACTTCGCAGCTTCCCGATTTCCCGCGTGTTGCGGGTGGCCGGGGGCGCCCCCCGCGGGTCCGCCCCTCGCCGCGCCCACTCAGCCGGGGAGCCGCCCTCCCTGCGGACGATAACACACGAGGGTCACGGCCACAGGCAGAGCAGCTGTGCGCCATGGCTGCGTCCCCTGGAGGGACCCCGGCCCCTGCAGTTGAGCCGCTGCCACCCCAGCCGGCAGCGCACACCCCGGAGCCTGGCTCGGTGAGCGCAAAACGAGGAGCGAGAGGAGAGCCTGGGGTTGGAAACCGGGCGGAGAGGGGTCGCTGGGGTCTGGCGCTGGGGTCTTGCACCGGGGCTTGCCCCAGAGACCTGAGGGTGTCTGATCGCAGCCGTTTAACCAGCCAGGGGCAGCACTGCGGGAGGGGGGGTGTCCCCCACCCAGCCTTAGGCTTCTGAACTGCCCCTAGTGGAGTCAGACAGTTGAGAGCCCAGAGGCTGAGGATAATTCGGGAGCCCCAAAGAGAAAAGGATGGAAAACAAGTCCTAGACAAATGAGTAACTTGCTGAATTCGATCAACTAGTCAGAAGCAGGACCAGTCTCTGGTCTTGATTCTCAACCTAGAGCTCTTGTCCAATCTCGCCAGGTCTTCCCAGAGATCTCCTGAACCCTGAGCAGGTAGGACTTGCAGTTGTGCCTGAGGACACAGGAGCCTCTCTCCCCCAACTCCCAGGCCGGTGGTGTGGGCTTAAACACCCTCTCAAACCCTGGCCTTGTCCAGGCACCGGGCTCTCCTTTGGGAGACTACCCCAGAGCTGCACTTCCTGGCAACCAGGCCCCAGAGTGGGGGTAGATATGGCAGGTTGGAACCCAGATGGGGCTGGGACTCATGCCACAAGGGTGGGAGTAGTGGAGGGGAGTTAGCACCTCTGAGCTGCCTGCTGAGCGCAAAATCCATTCTCCCCTCCAGGTGAATGCATTCACCCTGGCTTCACTTCACCACCTCAATTCCCTATGCTTCCTCTCAGGCACCTCAGAGCAAAGGATAGTGGCTCCCAAGAAAGTTTGATAAGGAGTCTCTCTGGGACTCTTATTTCCCCGTGAAATTTAGAAATTCAGGGTGAGATTAATGGCAAGAGGGAAAACTAACATTGCCTATTAAGTGTCATTTAATTCTCATAACAACTCTATAAGATTGTAAATCTCCATTTAACATGTGAGAAAACTGAATCCCAGTTACGTTAAGTAACTTGCCCTGGGTCACACAGCTAGAAATGGCAGATGCAGAATCTGAATCCAAGTGTGTCTAACTCTAAAACTTGTGCTCAGTCAACTGTCGAGGGCTTATGATTTAAGTACTTAAAAAACTGTCAAGATTCCAAGATTGTATCATAAATGCAGTTTCAGCTGGAATTTCTTTTTCTATCTTTTAAGTGCCTTCTATATGCCAGAAACTTGCTAGGCATACAGAGGGTACCAAAAAAAATGTATACACATTTTAAGAAATGAAAAAAACTGTATTAAAAATTGTAATACTCAATATACATTGATAATGAAAAGATGAATACAAGTCATGTGTATACATTTTTTTTTTTGGCATCCCTGGTATTTAGGGGGAAACAAGAATCCCATTATGGTGTGGGGTGGGGAGGGCTATCATGATGGATTCTGTCTATTGTTAAAGTTTTCTAGAAGTGAAATAATGCTCACACAAATGTCTGAAGAGGAGACCACATCCTGCCTTAAGTGTGGTTTTCTTCTGTGGTTAAGAAGAATGTGCAAAGGATATGATAAACCCTTATCTAGGAAGACCTTCCCTTCAAAAGAGCCCATCTGGGTGTCCTGCAAGATACCAAAATGGGTGAAGCCTTAGTCTCTCCACTTCCTCAAAGCAAAAATGAGAAAGAAGGATTCCCAGCATCTTTCGAAGAAATCTAATTTTACACAATGTCTTCATGGCATTATTCCTTCAAGAAATATATACTGAGCATCTACCATGTTTCCCCCCCAAAAAAGACCTAGCTGGACAATCAATTCTAATGCGTCTTTTGGAGCAAAAATTAATATAAGACCCGGTATTATATCATATATTATATTGTATTGTATTATATTATATATATCATATTAAAGACTGGGTCTTATAGTAAAATAAGACCGGTTTATATTTTATATTATATTATATTATATTATATTATATTATATTATATTATATTATACCCGGTCTCATATTATAGTAAAATAAGATTGGGTCTTATATTAATTTTTGCTCCAAAAGACACATTAGAGCTGATTGTCCAGTTGGTCTTATTTTTGGGGAAACATGGTACTATATGCCAAGCATTGTTCTGGGTACTGGGAACACACTGGTAAATAAAAATAATAGGTTATGCTCTCAGAAAACTTATATTCTGATGAAGAGAGGCAAGAAATAAATAAGAGTATATCAGGTAGTAAGTACAATTGAAGACGAGACTTGAGTGGCCAGGGAAGGCCTCGCTGAGATGACATTTTGGCTTAGAATTGAATGACAAGGAGTCAGCTCTGCAAGGACCTGAAGGAAGAGCCTTCCAGACAGAAGGAATAGGAAGTGCAAAGACCCCGAGGCATCAACGAGCATGGTCATTTTGAGGAATAGGAAGGAGACTCCCCTGGCTGAGGACAGCTATTTGAAGTGAAGTGGGAAAGGGAATGGGGCGGGTTGGGGGGTGCTTGTAGACTATATGACGAGGACTTGGAGTTTTACTCAAATGATAATGGCAAACTGTTGAAGGGTTTTAAGCCGAGAGGAGACAAGATTCTATGTCATGAAAAGGTCACTTTGGCTGGAGAGTCGATAGTAGGGACCAAGAACAGAAGCAGGGGAGCCACTTAAGAGGCTCTCATTGATGGGTTAGACGGGGCCTGGGAAAGAGGAATCAAGGCTGACTCCTGGGTTTGTGGGCTGAGCTGCTGAGTGGACCTTGGAGTCATTTCATGCAATGGGGACAACAGGGTTAGGAGTTGGTTGAAACAACGGGCTAGAAATCAGAAGCTATGAGTTTGACCGTGCTGGGCCAAAATGTCTGTTAGGCAACCATGTAGGGCTGAGAGTAGGCAGTCGAATATTTGAGTCTGGAGTCCATTGGATATCTTAGGGTTGATATATATATATATATATATATATACACACACACACATTTGGGATCATAAACATTTCGGTGGTGGGCTGGTAAACAGTCTTTCCAGAAAAAAATTAAAAAGCTCTGATTTGTAATGTTTGCTGCTTTCTATGGTGTAAATACTCTCACCATGGCTGATTTCAGGCTGCTAGTCATTCAACAACTGGCTGCAAAAGTCCCTGGAGCCATTGACTCATCAAAACAAAACAAAACAAAAAAACCAAACCTGTTAAGTTGGCAGGACTATTACATTTGACAGATGAGGCTTGGAGCTAGAAAGTGGTTTATTCAAGGTCACACAGGGAGATGGTGGCAAAGTTGGGGTCTCCTAACCCCCAGTTCACTCTGGCTTGCTGACTCAGAAAATAAAACAGACTACAGCAGAAAGCACTGAGGGGGAAATATAAGGAAGAACTTCCCCCTGGAAACGTTTAGAGGTCATAGTTTAGGATTTTTTTTTTCTGTCTCACTTCCCTTTAAGCTGACTTGGGACAAATTAGGACTGAGAGGTTGCCGGAAAAGCCTTCAAGACATAGGGACCCTGGATGCTTATGGAAGTCAGGGAAGTGTGGGGAGCTGTTGTGTGTCTGTGGAGCTGGGGGCTTAGCTCCTGTGTCTCCCCCAGGACAGCAGAGCTGGTCGCCTCTCATTCTATACGAAGGTGTGCTATGGCATTGGTGGCGTCCCCAACCAGGTGGCCTCCAGCGCCACAGCCTTTTACCTGCAGCTCTTCTTGCTAGATGTGGCACAGGTGAGTATGGGCAGCAGCCCAGGGCTCCCTATTTCCATCCTCCTTGGTGTCTGGTCCTTCTATCACCACCATCCTAGACAGGTAGCACTTTTGACGTAAGCCAGACCAAAAAAAAAAAAAAAAAAAAAATGCTATTGAGGCCAACCTCCTCAAGGATGTTTATTGCAGGCTGTTTGTAGTGGAAAATGAGAAACAATGTGAATGCCCAACAATGTAGAAGCAGTTGGATAATAACTTTTACTATACCCATATAATGGACTATTATGTAGCCATTCAAAAGAATGGGTTAGATCTATATACCGGTTGACTTGGAGGGATTTCTGTGAAGCACTATCAAGTGAGAAAAGTTAGTTTTAGAGAAGAGTATATAAAATTACCCCATTTTAGCAAAACAAACACATGCCCCATATATGTATGTGCATGTGTGTCAGTACATGTTTTAAAATGAGCATGGAGAAAATGTACAGAAAATTACACCAGGCTGTTAATGTTGGCTATACAATGGAATGGTGGAGGATACAGGGTAAGCGAGAAAAGAATTTTTAATAAGTTATTCATGATTTTTTCAAATGACACTGATATGGTTGCATTTATATACAGTTATAAATTGCAAGTGTATGTATATAAATGCATGAAACTGATCATCAAAATGCCTCTGGCAATTGTCTCAGGGTGGTGGGATTTCAGATGAGCGTTGCTCAGTATTTTTCTGTACTGTTTGAATGTTTTTACAATCAGTGGTATCCTTTATGTAATCAGAAAATTCAATAAAACATTTTCATTATGAAACGAAAAGTCTACCTCTGCCTGTCAGGCTAGGTGCATCCTTCTTGCCCTGAGCCACCTCAGGTGAGGGTCTCTCGTGTCTTCTCCAGAAGTGACTGGGCATAAGTGTGCCCGTGTGCGGCTGTCAACTACTCCCG
Organism: Rhinolophus sinicus; assembly: GCF_036562045.2. Classification (NCBI taxonomy): domain Eukaryota; kingdom Metazoa; phylum Chordata; class Mammalia; order Chiroptera; family Rhinolophidae; genus Rhinolophus; species Rhinolophus sinicus. The sequence goes on from NC_133755.1 coordinate 15,456,220, forward strand.
CCTCCTCTGTCTTCACTAGTACAGCTGCCCTGAGAACCTTCTGGATTAGTGTCCTGGGAAGGAGGCTGAATAGACCTTTACACTAGAGCTCTAGCCCCAGCCAGGTCCCCAGATCTCCCTCCTGGGGGGTGGGCAGGCCTGGGTATGCCCTCTGACTCTGCCAGGCCTTGGCTTTCGCCTCCCTTGTCCATTTCAGATCCCTGCTGCCCAGGTGTCACTTGTCCTGTTTGGAGGGAAGGTGTCTGGGGCAGCTGCTGACCCTGTGGCTGGGTTCTTCATCAACAGAAGCAGGAGGACAGGGTCTGGACGACTCATGCCCTGGTGAGCAGCCCAAGTCCTTTGGATCTGGCACCCACCTCGAGCTTGAGGTCACTATGTTTGTCACAGTCCTGCTTCTTAGTAGAAAACCCTGTGGATGGTTAGAGGGCAAAATTGGACAGTAGGTGACGGGACCAGACTGTGAGGGCAAAATTGGACAGTAGGTGATGGGACTGGAAAGTAGGTGACAGGACCAGACTGAGCCATGCAGGAGTTAGACATTCCTGGGGACTTCCCTTCACCAGACGGCTCTTGAAGACTCCCAGACCTGACCTGGAGGGTGGGCTGGAGGCCATGGAAGGTCTCAGAGTAGGTAGGCCTCTTGTGCTCCAGGGTTCTTGATACAGGGCATGGAACCGCCAAGCCCCCAATTATTCTAGAGTCCCAGCCCCACGCCCAGCTACCTCCATGTACCATTAGCCACTTCTCCCACTCCATGGCTCCCACCCTGCCAGCCCCAACCCAGGGCCTTTTCAGGGGCAGAGGGCTTATGCCCAGAGGGGTGAGGTTGTTCCAGGCCCTGCCTTTGTGTCCCCCAGCCTGGTGCTGCGGGCACCCTACCTCCACTGTGCTCCCACAGGGTGCTGGGCTGCACGCCCTTCATCGCCTTGGCCTACTTCTTCCTGTGGTTCCTGCCCCCCTTCACCAGCCTGCGAGGCATTTGGTACATAACCTTCTACTGCCTATTCCAGGCCCTGTCAACGGTGAGCAGGTGGCCCCCCCTTCCTGGGCCTAGACCACAGGAACCTCATTGCTGGCCAGTGGCCACTCTGAAGTGTGTGTGTGAGACAGGGGTGGGTGTCCAGGAGGGTCCCACTGCCCACGCCTTCTCACCAGGACTTGCAATCTACCATTAGCTCCCCAACCACTGGGCTCTGGGCTGGGCGACGCCTCCTGCTCTCAGCCTCTGACTCCTGGCTTGAGGGGATTAGTGGGGATATGCCAGCCTGGCACAGGGATTGCGCTGCCACAGGGCGCCCTGGTTGGCGAGCTGGACGGAAGGGGACCATCTAAAGTCTGCCGGCCATCCCAGTTCTTCCAGGTGCCCTACACGGCGCTCACCATGCTCCTGACCCCCAGCCCGAGGGAGCGGGACTCGGCCACCGCGTACCGTGAGCACCGGCATCGGGTGAGGGTAGGGGATGGCGCTGTCCTGGGCCCCGCCAGCTCGGTCACCTTGAGCCCTCGCTCTGTCCCAGGGATGACCATGGAGATGGCGGGGACGCTGATGGGAGCTGCGGTCCACGGACTCATCGTGTCGGGCGCCCACGCGCGGAACAGGTGCGAGGACGCCGTGCTCCTAGGGCCGGTGGCGATCTCCCCCGACGCGGTGAGTACCCACACGGCGCGTCCCCGCCCCTCCCACCCAGGACCCCTCTACGGGGTCCCCTCTTTCCTCTGGAGTCGTTTGGGGCTCAGCTCTGCACACCGCGCCTCATTCCTTCCCTTCCCTTCTCCTGTAGCTGAGCCCATGAACTAGTGAATCCCCGCTAGACCTGCTTCTTCGCCCGGGTGCCTTCTAAACATAAACGCACAACGGCTCAGCAGGCCATCCCGAGGGGAGGGGAGGAGGCAGACCCCAGAGCATGGACCGGGTTGGGGAAGCACCACGTGCAGGGGCAGGGGAGAGGGCAGCAGGAAGGTAGAGCCCTGGGAGTAATTTTTTATTCCTCCCTCTCCCCTCAACCCTCCACTCCATCCAACTTATTACCAAATCCTGTCCATGTTTTAGGCCAAAATCTTCTGCACACACTGCCATATCCTGGCCCATGCCTCTACAAGCCCATTCCCTTCACTGTCAGGGTGGAGGAATGGACGGTGGCAATGGCCTTGAGTTGGGGAGGGGGAGACCAGCTGGGGTGTGAGGTATGTGGTGCCCAGAAGGGGGAGCAGAAGGCTGAGAACCCACCCCGGAGGCCAGGTAGTGTTCAGGCACCTCTTGGTAGCTCCAGCTCTTTTATCGCATCGACTTCACTTATAAGACACAAATTCATAGCAAAACTCAAGAACTTCAAGACGGCGACAGCATTACCCTCCAAGCAGCCCTTCTGAGCCTGGGGCCCTGTACACCTGTGCTGGACCCACCCCTGTGAAGACTGCCCATCTCCCTCTTTCCTCCTGCCCCGGAGGCAACCTTTATCCAGATCTGGGTGACAGTGCCTCCCACACGTCTTTACATGTATTTTACACACTTGTACCTTCCCCTGAATGATAGAGAGCATGGTCTCTGTTTTTGACATTTATGTGGGTCACCGTGCATCAGACTGTGTTGTAACTCTGCTCATGGATCTGCCTTCCTCCCACACTCCAAGCTCCTTGTTGCGGATGTACAGAGTTCACTTACATCCTCAGCGTCTAGCATACAGAAATCAGCAACAATGAATGTTTGTTTTAGAAAATGAAAGCATGCGTGTGCGCTCAGACCCCTGGTAGCATGGGTGCACGCAGGAGGCACGGGGTCAGCAGAAGGACCACCCTGGGCCCCCAGCTCTCTCTCTCCTGCTGGGCTAATTGGGAGGAGGGACCCCCAGCTCCCTGAGTCTTTGGCTGAGGGTCCGTCTGCTCCACTGAGAGGTGCTCCTGCCCAGCCCCTGGATGTCCCTACCTGAATGGGTGGGAGACATCACCCCCACCCCCGTTCTGTCCTGTCCCACAGACTCGTCTCTACTCCATTGCAGCCGCTGTGGTTGCTGTGACTTATCCTGTGTGCAGTGGCGTGCTCCACCTGGGGGTGAAGGAGCAACCAGGTACAAGGGTGCAGGCAGTGTGGGAAGCAGAAGCTGGGGGCCAGGCTCCTCTTGGGTATGAGTTTTGGTCTGAAACTTGGCCAAGCCGAGATGTCACCTTCCTGTGTTGCAGAACCCTCTGCCCCAGCCTCCAGCCAGAGCCTGGGCTTCCTGGCTGGGCTGGGCCTCACTGTCCGGCACCCACCCTATCTGAAGCTGGTGATCTCCTTCCTGTTCATCTCAGCAGCAGTTCAGGTGCTTCTGGCCAGGCCAGTTCCTATTGGTTCAGTTCAGTCTCTCATCCCCACCACACCACAGTTAGACTTGAGTTTCAATGGGCAGAGACCAGCGGCTGGCATGTGGCCTGGAGAGGCTCGTGCTGGGAAGAGAGAGACCTAGCTAGAGCTTGTGGTTTGGGGAGGGTCAGAGCCCAGACACTAGGAAAACAGTGTCTGGGATGAAGTCCACCCATTCTTAGCTGTGCAAGGGGAGGAATGGTCTTTATACCTGTGTCAAGGATGGGTGTCCTTTGTAGGGGTGGAGACTGCATGATGGCCGCAGCAACAAGAGTTCAAGTTCCCAAAGGGGAGGCCAGACTTGAGACCTAGGCCTTGCCTTTGACTTCTGAGATCCAGCCATTCCCTGTACACAACCACTTCCTGTCAACCTCTTCAGGTGGAGCAGAGCTACCTGGTCTTGTTTTGTACACACGCCTCCCGGCTACACAACCATGTCCAGAGCCTGGTGCTAACCATCCTGGTGAGGGGATCTGGGGTGGCAGAGCCAAGGTCACTTGGAAGCCTGAGCTGGGGACGTGTGGTCCTTGACATGACACATGTGGCCAGAGTCCTGGTGGTCAACATTCTGGACTTGGCTGTGGTCTCAGTCACCTGCATTCCAGCAGACGGTGGAATTGGGGCCAGGGTAATAAAGTTCAGAACCACTGGTTCCAACCAGGAGGCAAGGTTGTGGTGGGGAGTCCCACCTAAAAGGGCTTTGAGAACCTGGGCGGAGGTGCTGGCAGCACAGCCGGCCGGTTGTGAAAGTTTTTTCTGCTCACAGGTCTCTGCTATACTGAGCACCCCGCTGTGGGAGTGGTTTCTGCAGCGATTTGGGAAGAGGATGTCAGCCTTTGGGATCTGTGTGAGTGAGGCAGGAAGCAAGGCCTGGGCTGGGGGGCGGTGACCTTGGAGTCTGAGCCTCCTGGGGGCCAGCAGGGCGGATCTGTATTCACTTGTGTCATCAGTGCCCAGCATAGGACCAGGGCTTGGTGTGTTAGTAAAGCCTAGTGAATGTGCACATGAAAGAGCAAGGAGGGAGGGCAGGTGCAGGGAGCAGCTAGTGTGTCTGTCTCCCCAGGTGATGATGCCTTTTGCAATCCTGTTGGCTGCTGTGCCCACAGCCCCTGTGGCATATGTCGTGTCCTTTGTATCTGGCGTGAGCATTGCTGTCTCCTTGCTGCTACCCTGGTAGGCTGGGTGAGGGGAAGGAACATGGGAGCTTCACGTCCCTCCTCATGGGTCTGCCGTCCTTCATATCAACCTGCTGTCCCAGGCCCCTTGTGCCTAGCACGTGCTGGGGAGCCACTCTCCCACTTGCAGGAGATGGAGGCCACCAGCTCCATCTGGGAGCCCTCCTAGAAGAGCACCAGGAATGGTGGGCAGCCGGGCGGGGGTGGAATGTAAGCACACACGGCCTGGCTCTCTGTGGGCCAGTCCCAGGATGACTCTGACATGGTCTCCATCAGAGCTTGAAGGCTGGTGCCTGTCAAGGGGACAAAAGGGGTAGCTCTGCAGCCCTCTCCCCAGGTCCATGCTTCCAGATGTGGTGGATGACTTCCAGCTGCAGCACCAGCACGGCCCAGGCTTGGAGACCATCTTTTACTCATCCTACATCTTCTTCACCAAGATTGCAAGCGCAAGCGCCCTGGGCATCTCCACACTCAGTCTGGAGTGAGTCCTAGAGTGGGGCTTTACCAGATGCACAAAAGATTGTGGGGTGGGAAGAAAAGGGCAGAGTTTCCCACCCCAGCCAGCCGGGGGCCACTCATGAATCCGGGACAAGCTCTGCTCTTTGGAGAGTGTGGGGGAACCACTTGCCCCAGGTTTTCATGTGAACATGACTGAGAGGGGTCTTTCTTGGGGGCCATACCCCTCTGAAGCCTCAGCTCCCACATTCTCAGTTCTCTTCAGAACACCTCCCTGACCAGGCTATTCCCTCAACACTCCCTTCCACCACAGTTAGGGTGATCTGGCCAAGAAATGAATCCAAGTTTCAGGATAGTGTGGAGCTGAGGGACCTGGGACCCTCCCCCAGGAAGCAGGACTCAGGAGGATCTGAGCTGAATGCATGGGGCACCTTCTCCAGGTTTGCTGGGTATGAAGCAGGAGCCTGCAAGCAGGCAGAGCAGGTGGTGGTGACCCTCAAGGTCCTCATCAGTGCCGTGCCCACCTGCATGATCCTCACTGGTCTTTGCATCCTCCTGATTGGCCCTGCTCCCAAGCCAGGACACCTCCCGCCAAGCCAGGACACCTCCCGCCAGCTGAGCCTTCGGAGGTGAGCACCCCATGCACACAGGTACACACAGCAGGGCTACCAACTCCCAGGGGGGCACCCAGATGTGTGCTGGTGTAGGACTAACCAGTCTGCAGGTCTCCCTGCGGTAGTAATTCCACCATTCAACAGTCCTGCCTTTGGAGACTCTTTCCTTAGCTTCAGTGATGCTGTCTGCTTCTGGATTTTCTTCTGCTACTCTGGTCATCCCTGCTCAGTCTCCTTTCTTCCATTGTCTGTTGGGTGGTGGTACGGGAGGGCTCCCTGTTCACCCGTTCCTTCTGCTTGCTCTCCATAATCCCAGGCACTCATCTACTTGCTTGACCTCGAACACCTCTTGTGCTTGGTGACTCCTATAGTGGCCCCCCTCCGGCCCCTATCCCCCGGACTTCAAGTTCAGGTCTACATACATGTCTGGCTCTCATTTGGACATCTCCACCTGATATCCCACAAGCATGGCAGGCAGTCTTAACGAGCCCCAAACTGAATTCACCTTCTTCCCCCAATCAGTTTCTCCTCTTTGCCCCCGTCCCAGTAAATGGCACCATCCTCCAGCCTGGGAGTTGAAACCTGAGGGACGTCTTCCACTTGTCCCCGCACAGGCTGTGCTGAGGCTTGTCCTTCTCCCTTCCAGAGCACCAATCCCGCTGCAGGGGACGATCTGCTCACTGTCTGGCTTTCCCAGTAGACTGTGGGGACCTTGAAGGCTGTGGCTGTGCTTATTCACTTTTATGTCCCAAGAGCCCAGCACAGAGCCTGAGGCCCAGCAGGGGCTGCAGTATCATGTCTGGTCCAGCGGACTTTTACGAGCACATGTGTATGTTTTTGCAGATGCTCGCACACTTACAAACGTGAGCACACAGACATACAGAGGACCACAGGGGAGGAAGAAGTGGCATTATTATCAGTCCCTCCCTGCTCAGTGTGGCTGGTCTCAGACTCTAGCCAAGTAATGCTGACGTCAAGCGTTACACTCAGGGAAGGACTTGTGGATGGGGAAGTGCGTGATGGGACTTGGGGAAACAAGCCTTGGAGCTTTATTCACAGGGTGGTGACAGGGAGGATTTCCTAAGAAGACATGAGAATAGCCACTGACACTTCCACAGGGGTGTGTGGCAGGACAGAGAGCCCACCCCACCCTCATTCTTCTCTGGCTTCTTTCCCTTCTTACAGGAGGACCAGCTACAGCCTGGCTTGAAGTTTGAGCCTTCTGTGAGTTGGAATAGCAGGAGCCAGCGTCTTCCGGTCTCCAAGTCCCACTTTTTTCTCAGCTGTTTAACACTCCCACTTCGCAGCTTACACATGACCTTTCCCCGGGGATGTGGAGTCTTCAGCGGCCTCTCCAGAAAGGACTGGCCTTGGCTCCCCGTCATTTCTTGCCTGTTGACCACAGAGCATCTGAGAGAGGCCTGTGGCCGGCTACCAGCTCCAGGCAAACTTTGACCTGGAAAGCATCCCAAGAGCAGCTATTCCTGGAAGGAGAAAGCCCTAACCGGCCTGGCATGCAGACTCCCCACGGGAGCACCAACAACCTGCTGACATGACAGGACAGACATACAGACCTCTTGTTCCTCCTGACACTCCAGTGGACATCTGAGAGACAGGCTGACAGACACCTCATAAACGGGCAGAGGGGGGACAGGTGGACATGCTGGCGACGTCCAGTTAGGAGAGACAGACAGATGCAGTGAGGCCAGCAGACCGCAGAGGGATCGAATGGGGACACCAGTGGGGTTGAGAAGACTGAGCAGGGCATGAGAGGTATTTCTCAAGCTTTTCCCTTTGTTCAGATAGGTTGGCGACACTCTGCTTCTAGAAGTGGACACAAGCCACTGAAGAGCAATCATTTTTATGAACAATACTTATTTGTGTGGAACTATTTTTCCGAAATTTTATCTTGTAAAAGCACAGGAACCAGTTTTCTAGAGGTCATGCCTCTGGGGAAGAAAGATCCACTGAGATTTGTTTTTTCAAAAACAAATTAAAGGGTTTGTCTTCTACTGAGTCTGTAAAATGTGACTGGCCGGCCCTCTCATCCCACCTCCTGGGAAACCCTTCCTGAGGAGGGGAGGGGAAGGGCCTGATGTTACTGAACCTGGCTACCGTGTTTCCCCGAAAATAAGACCTAGCCGGACAATCAACTCTGTCTTTTAGAGCAAAAATTAATGTAAGACCTGGTCTTATTTTACTATAAGACCGTGTATAATATATAATAATATATAATATAATACAATACAATACAATACAATACAATACCAGGTCTTATATAAGACCGGTATGTCCCCTCAGCCATATATCCCTGACTATGCATCTCCTCAGACCAGCCAGAGACAAACAAAACAGCCTTTTCCTGTTCCCTTCGCTTTCTCCTCTCCAAATACTCTGCTTCACTCTCCCCCTTCTCCCTGCCACCATAGCGTCGCCTCATCCTTGTCTGTCGTTCCCTCCTTACCCATTAAACCTTGTCTCGCCTCCTCACTGAGGAGACGGTGCAGCCTCGCTGGGGGAACGCCAGCACTGGTGAAAAGGAGGCTTGGTTTTGGTGAATGGATAGATGCCAACATAATTTACTGAAAATGCATGAGGCAGAGCAAGTGTGGGGAGATGACGATGGGTTCCACACTGGACATGTTTTAACTGCCCGAAGTAAGAGTCTGTATGTTGCTTTCATCTTTTACGTGTGTGATTAATCAGCTTAGTCAACAAATCTGAGCTTCCGTTATAGAACAAATGTCTATACCATTACCTGCACCTCGGGAAGGCTGTAAGGATTGAGGTTAATACCTGACTAAGGAAACCGTCAATGACTGGGAGCCATTAATGCTGCTCGCTCCTTTTCAAAACTCGTCCCTTGGCTTGCGCGACCCCATGCTCCTCTACCACCTCTAACCACTCATTTCGTCTTTTCCTTTGCTGCGTCTTCCTGTGCTGTTCTGCAGTGGTGGCAGATTCCCGGCGCCCTGCGACCTCATTTACCATCAGCACCTACACACCATTCGATTTCCCGTCCTGAGCTCTTTGCTGACCTTCAGATCCTCAGAGCCAAAGATCAGATGCCCCTCTGAGGGTTCTTCAGGCAGTTAAGACGTCTTGTGTCCAAAGTGGAACCCATCATCTTCTCCCCATTCTTGTTCTACCTCCTGCGTTTTCAGTAAATTATGCTGGCATCTATCCAGTCACCCAAACCCCAAAACTTGGTGTCTTCTTAGTTTCCTCTCTCCCCATTCACCCCACCACCTCATCCCCATATACACTGAGTGTGGACTAAGCAACAGAAAGAAAGGGTTGCAGCTTGTGGGTTGTTACCAAATACTAGAAGTTATCTGAAGCTGGACAGAAAGTTTAACACTAGATATGGATGGATGTGGCTCATAACAGAGTGAACTCACATAACTGCTAGATGCTTGAGACATGTATGTATGTTTCTGTATTCCTACGGGACTCAGTTCAGATGGGTACAGTTTTCTGTGTTTGCCTAATGTTTCTTCAGGATAAAAGTCGTGGATAAGCAACAGGAAATTCATGTTATGCTCTAACTGTTCCCTAATACAGCAACTGTTCCCCAAATAGAACAAATTTGTGTTTTTAAAACAAGCATTGTAACAGAATTGAGTATAGATGTGTGTGGGTATAAATATACAGAAATCCTACATGGTCCCATAAATATTAAAGGAATGAAATAAGTATTTTAAAACATTCCCACAAAGAAAACACCCAATTCAAATGATTTTACACAGTTCTATCAAACTTTCAATCAAGGATCCTTCCTATCTCATGAAATGTCTTCCAGGGAACAGAAAAAGACACATTCTGCAACTCATTATACCAGGCCAGAATAAGCTTGACACCAAAACTAGACAAGTAAAAAACAAAGGAAATTTATAGGCTAATCTTACTCATGAACATAGAAGCAAGAATCCTAAACAAAATATAAGCAAACTAAGTCTGGCAATGTCTAAAAAATAGATACATCACGAACATACTGGGTTTATTCCAAGAATGCAAGATTTGTTTAATGTTAGAAGAATCTATCAAGCGAGACTGACCACATTAACTGATTAAAGGAGGGGAAAAAAGTATAATCTTGAAACAGAAAGAATCATTTGATAAAAACCTAACACTCATTCAATAATAAAGGTACTCATGGAAGAAAAATTTTAAATCTGAAAAAGGGTATCTACTAAAAACCTGTAGCAAACATCATTCTTAGCAGTGACGTGAGGAATAAGGCAAAGGTACCACTCTCACTACTTCTGTTCAACATCAGGAGACCTAGCCAGTACAGTAAGGTAATAGTGTAAGAATTAGAAAGAAACAAGATTATCAGTATTTGTAAATGATATTATTGCCTACATAGAAAACTGCAAAGAATCTACAAGTAAATTATTAGAATTAATAAGAGAGTACATAGCAAAGTAGTTGGATATAAAATGGACAAAAACAAGGTGCACTCTTATATGCCAGCAACAGTTATAAAACACAATTTTAAAAAGATAGCTTTAAGAGTAGGGACAAAAAATATAAAGTACCTAGGAATAAATGAACAAGATGTGCAAAGGCTTCTGCTTCCGGTCATGATGGAGGAACAGAGACCAGATCTAGCCTCTTGACTGAAACAATAAGAAAAACTGGACAGGATATATGAAACTAGTTTGCAAGACACTGAGCATCAGGGAACGAAGGAGCAATGTCTGAAAGATGGGAAACAAATGAGGTGAATCAGATGACTGCCCCAGCTTACTGCCTTGAGAGTTTCCAGGTGACAGTGAAGAGAACCCTTTGGAGCCCGGAGGAATCCCGGAGCTGAGATGAGTCTGGGGAGACCAAAATGGCTCGAGTTTACAGGACAGGACAATGGAGAGGAGTGAGCTAAACACAGAGAAAGCGGGACATCTCCAGAGGGTCCCCTTAGGTACCCAACAGAATATTGATTAAAAAATCCTTACAACTCAACAAGAAAAAGACAACCCAATAGGAATTTGGGCAAAAGACACAGGTATTTCGCAAAAGAGAAAACTCAAATGGCCAATAAACACATGAAAGATGCTTAGTTTCATTGGTGGTCCAGAAGTAAAAATTAGGACATCAACGAAAAACCATTTAAAACTACTAGAGTGTCATAAACTAAGAAGCCTTGAGCATTTAGAACAACCGGAGCTCTGTTACACTGCTACTGGCATAACCACCTTGGAAAATAATCTGAATTGACACAAACCCTGTGATTCATCAATTCCGTATCTAAGTAAAAGACCCTAAAGAGACTTTTCGAACACTTGTATCAGGAGGTATTTAACAAGGATATTCAAAGCAATATTGTTTACAACTGCAAAACAAAACCAGAGAAAAATCCAAATGTTGCACAGCAGGAAAATGGATAAATTGTAGTAACTCAAAGCAGTGAAAGTAACAGAACATAGACATAACAAGTATGAATCTTAGTAACAATATTGAGTGGGGAAAAAAAAGCACATCACAGAAGACTATAAATGATATAATACCATTGTATAAAGCTCAAAGTCAAAGGAAAAAAATAAACACTATATTGTTTAGGCCAAGTTGTTCACTTGTAATGAACTTCCTTTTTAAAAAGAAAGAAAAGGAATGAAAAATGGTAATTACAACAGTCGAGAGCTTAGCTAACTCTGGGGTGGAATTACTCCTATGGGGAATGCTCCAGGAGCGGCACATGAGGAATTTGAGCAGTGTCTTATAATGTTCTGGTTCCTAAACTAGCTGGTAGGTGTTTCATTTTATTACTGAGCTTTCCTGTACTTTATATCCACTGCATGCATCAAATAACACCCACACAAAATTCAGAAAAATTTGGGCCCAAAATGGGATTTGTAAATAATGTCTTTCCTTATGCAAAACATTCTCAATATCACATTAAACAATAAATTAAAGAATCTAGTTCTTCTCTCCCTGTCTCCAAAGCCAGCAAATACTGGATTGTCTTTTACTGTTCCAATGACTATAATAATATCAGAGGCCAAGGAAACATCTTTTTTATGACAGTTGTCATGGAATCAGATTTGTTGTAAAGAACAAAATAATTTCTATCTTGGACTGTCCACCAGAAGAAATACAGGGACAAAGCACACATACATGAAATCTAGAATATTTCTGTATACCAGCAATAATCACAAAGAAAATACCATCAAAACATTCACAACGTCCACATCACCCATGAGTGATTTTATTGAAGACTCATCACAGGATTCTGATTATTCCAGGGTCCCTCAGGCCCCCTCTTCAGGCTTCACAGTCGAGTGCTTTCATCCCACCCAGCCGCTTCCTTCGCAAGTGGAGCCAGGCCCCAGGCTGTCCTCAGCCACTGCTCTCAGGCAACTGATTACAGACAAGAGGCCTCCACTTCCATTATCCCAGCAGCTCTCTAATGCATTTGAACCACAAAATGGGCCTTTCCTTGCTTCTTTCCTATCCCAGCTTTATCTTCATAAAGTGTAACAGGCAGACAGGAGTCCCCAAGGGTACAAAATATTTCTTTCCAGATAATTTTAAAGGGAAGGGGGGAAATGCCTGTGTGCTAATGGGGCTTCTATGGCTGAAAAATGTATCTGTAGATGTGCCCTGACTAGCCAGCCACAAAGTGATCTATTGGTTATGCTGCAGTAATTGTAATTTATAATTGTGTTTGAAAGCAATGAGAAGTGCTGTGTCTATGTGAAGTTGGAATTAGGGATCTTTCCACCATACTAAGCTGGCACTTTAGCCCATAATTATAATAACTAGTGCTTTTTAGAACTACCTCAGATTCAATGAGATGTCTAACTTTCTGAAATACTTTCTCTCATAAACTATTCTGGTCTCTAAGACTGGAATTGAGGGAAATAAAAATATCAAAATTAAAGTGACAATTTAACTAAAAAAGTTGATGACAAGGGGAAACGTAGATTTTTATAATCCTCAAACTGAAAAAAAGGCGTTTCAGGGAGAAAATCCGAGTGGCAACAGCACAAAACCATGCCTTAGACCTCACCAGTGCTGGGCATTGCACTAGTAACACCAGCACATGCTTACGTGGGGCCCAGAGGGGTCAAAGCACTTGAAACGTTATTGAAATCTGCCCAGGGCCGGTTTGTAGGAGTTTCTGGACCTTTTTCAGCCAGAATTTTCTAAGGAAGCAAGTGGATTAGGTTTAAATTCTAGGAGGTCCAGCCAAGGATAGAACTACTTTCTGTTCTAGGCAGCCCTGGGAGCAGGTCAATTGGGTTTTTTTTTGTTTTTTGTTTTGTCTTCCTTTGAGCTCTGCTGATTCCTGCTGGTTTGGGGGTAAAAAGGTCATGCTGGCGCATATGTGCTCCAGCACTCCTTACCCTCATCTTTTAAGCCAAGAGAAAGATCTAGACAGCGCTGAGGTACCTTTGAAGTGCTTCTAAGACAGCTTTAACATAGTTTTGGGCAAGGGACAAAGCCTAGGAAAAACCATAAAACACAATCCACATGGCACCATAATATTGTTTTGTTCTGGGAATTCTGCCCTTAGGAAAAAAACCACGCAGTCATGAATACATAAACCACCACTTTCTGAGCCATCTAACCAAGATGGAGCTCTGCTACAGAGCAGTGAGCCTCCGCCTGGGGGAACGGAGGGAAAGGCAGCTGAGCCAATCATGGCAAGTGCGGCACCTCTGTGCAACAGTGCAAATCCCAGCTGTGGAGTCCACGGCCATACACAGATCTTGTTTGCAAAGGTCTCATCTGAACAGCGACGCAGCAAATATTCTACAAGAAAACATCAGGCCTTACTGCCTAACTGGTTAGAACAACCAGTGGCGTCTAAACTTTGGGCAGTAACGTCTCTGAAGACTTAAAAGACAAGGAATGGAATCAAGACTCTGAGGCAGAGTCGCTGAAAACATTTGACATGGGTCTGCCATCTCTTATGATTATTTCCTGTGTGGCTGTGAAAGTTAGTGGGATGAAGCCTTCACTATCAGTAGAGAGAAGGATCCAGCGGGAGTCTGCAAAGTAAAATAAACACATAGGCAATTTAGGATATCTCACCTTCTTCTATGAAGAAAAACAACAAATGTGACTTTTTGAGGGGAAGAATATAGTAGTTGATGACAGGGAACCTGATCGTCACAAGACTTCACAGAGAATGCGGAGATGGAGGGACTGTCACGTAGGGGCTGGTTACATGGCAGGAAGGGGTGTTGATGCCTTAGGCACAGCGAAGGGACATACATTTTCACTCAGGCGAGGCATTTATTACTCAGCAGTATGCATGAGCTTGTGTCTGCACACATTAGGGGTCGTGTGTGAAGTATCCCTACCTTATCTACACGCTGTTAAGCAGTTTCTCCAGAAAATATGTGAAGTTGGGAACAGCCACTCTCTGGAGGAACCTTTTTATTCTTTACATCCATTCCAACCTCTAGACACCCAAGGAGGCTGAGGTGACTAGAGCTAGACTAGAATGGCCCAGGTAATCCTGAATGCTGCGTTCCAGGGGAACGAAGGGCCACTAGCGTAACACATACCTGGACCTTCTCTGCTTCTTTCAAGTCTACTGTCTTACCTTTTGACCCTATAATTTTATTTCTGAAAATCTATACTTTCCAAAAAACAACATGTGAAATATGCAGAGAGGTTTTTATTATTGTTATTTATAATGGTGACAAATTGGGACCCACCTAAGTGTCAAAGAAGACAGCAAAGTATAATATGGTATACCTCAGAACAGAATGTTAACCCCACCCAGTACAAATACAATTATGTAGTATCATAAATGTATGTGTCAAAATAGAAAAATGCGGATGCTACAATGTTAAGGGGGAAAAATGAAATGAAATTTTACGTTCAATGTAGTGGCTACTATGACAAGAATGAGGCTAAGAAAACAACCATCTGATGCAACGTGGGCATGACGGTCAGTCCCTCGCCATCTCCGAGTGTCCTTCGTGTCCACATGTTTGCTGAACATTAAAACCACTCCTTTAAGGAATATTCTCCAATGCTACTATGATCTTTATGCTTTAGTGAGACCGGTATATATAAGGTTTTTATGTCATTTCTTTGCTAGTTGTTATATGTGGCTTTGTAACTCTTTTCTAGTTTTTCATGTGCATTAGGTTTTCCAGCTAGGCTGTAAGTTCCTTAAGAGAAGAATCTGTATTTACCATGTGTTTGGTGTATAATACATTATGGGTATATACTAGGCTTGGGTATATAGTAGACAATTCATAATACTTGGTAGCTGTCTGGGGGACCACTGAATGGTTGGTACACATCATTTTCATTACCAGTGAAGGTTACAAAATAGATGGTGGAGGGAGGGGGTGTTGGGTAGGGTGAATTGCTGAATTTTACCTACCATGCAGCATTTCAATAAGATGGAGGTCAAAAGTCTGCTGAACCGTACTGAGTCTTAGTTTGCCATTGCAGAGAAGCACATCTCTTTTTTGAACAACAGAACCTACACCAAAAGGTTTCTTCAAAAATAAAAATAAATGTTGTTAAACCAATTGCAGAAGCAATGGAGTTACCATTTCTTAAGAATAGAAAACATAAATAGCTTTTTTTTTAAAATCCTTAGATATTAGACTTCAGTTTTATATAAGGAGCTTTTTGCTGCATTATTTAACACAACCAAAGGGTCAGAATGAAACAGAACTCCTGATTTACTCTTGCGTTTGCTCGGCTTTTTCCCTAGGGTTCTGTCTTTATTACCAGGAACTGGCTTTCCTAGTATCTGACTAATAGCAGGATGGTGGATGGCCATCTGAGAGGCACAAGCTGATGGTGAGGAACAGGTGCTTGGCTATTTTAGGTATGACTACGAAACTTCATGTTTTCTTTAATGGGGAAAAATATGCCAAGAAAGACTGCCCTAAGTGGTACAGTAGTACAGGATTTGCACAAGTAAACAAACTGGTCAAAATTTACCTAACTTAGAAAAAGTACAAATGAAAATGATTTTTAAATTTTAAACAGTCATGTTAAACATTAACTCTCTTTAAAAATGGTTTCAACTATCCTTAGAGAAAGAAAATATAAAATAATTACAGCTCTAATTTAAGTCATGTTAAGAGTCTAAAGGTATAATCATAGAATAAACATAGAATAAAAAATATAACTTCTAATTATATATAATTTGAAACAGTATCTTCATGTAAGCATTTGAAGGAGAGTTTTATTAGTAAGTTATATGTCTAACTTATTTTGTTGTTCAAATTATCACCACTCATTTTTTGACTGCTGAGAAATATTTTCAATGATGAAAGATAAACTGTACTACACTTGCTGCAGGATGAACTCAAAGAATATGTCTACTAGTAACATTTTAAAAGATGTCACGTTAATAAAGTGTAAGGGCCAAAAACAACTAATCATTTACTTAAACTCATGAAAAGTGGCTTCAGAAATTATAGAGGAAACTCTTCCTTGCTTCTGATTATTTTGTTTTCCTTTTCTTTTTCTCATTACAAAAGGATTACATATACTCAATATAAGAAAGTAAAACGTAACTTTATAATGCAGAAAGTTAAGTACCCCAAATTCTACCCTTCAGAGGTAATTACTGATAACAGCTTGGTTGGGTTAGTTCATTATAAACTGAGAAAGTGAGGAATTGAAAAGGCAAAAAAAAGCACATTTCTTTTACTTAAAAAAATTCAGAATTTCACATTTACAAATGTTTAAAAAAATAGAAAGATATGTTATTGTTTGATAGAAAAAAATACAGAAGTACTCACAACTAACGATATTTGTGGTTTTCTCTAAGGGTTGGGTTATGGAGTCTTTTTACTTTCAACATTAATTATTTCAGTATGATATGGGTTAAATTTTTTTTCTCAATAAGTATATATTACTTTTGTAATTAGGGGAAAAAATACTGTGCAGCTGTAAAAAAAAAATGAAAAAGCTCTGTATGCTGATATGGAGAGTTCTTGAGAATATATGCATATTCTTAAATGGAAAAAGAAAGATGCAGAACTCTAGATACTTTTTGTGTAACAAAAGGAGAAATAAAAATATATAGGAAGATCTGCTAGTGTCTGCATGAAGAAATAACAATGTTACCAATTAGGGGATGAGTACAGCACATTAAACAGAGATAGGGTGCGAGTAAAACTCCCAGTATATATCTTTTTATTAAAATACTGTTTTGCTTTTTGAAACAAGCAAATGAATTACCTATTCAAAAAGAGAAATAAAAAAGGAAAAAGAAAAACTTATTTAAAAAGTCATAGAAGGAAAAAAATCCAAACTAAATTTCACATTTGTAAATACTATAATTTAAAAAAAATTTAAAAATCTATTTACTGAAAATATACAAAAAACTTCATGTATTTATAGAAAACCATTTAAATAACTGGTTTGGATGAAGACAATGTGACAAAAATCCTCTTCAAAAATCTACACTTGAGATATTAAATGTTTATAAACACGTGTTTCAATTACCTCTGGTACATGATATAACTAAGATTCTTAACATAGTTGTGAAATTAGTTTGAAAAAAATTTTAATCAGTGATTTAACTGATTTTTAGCTGGTTTGTGATTTAACTGGTTTTGGGGAGAATTGGGGGAATCTGACTAAAGACTAGGTATTAGATATTAGATAATGTTATCATATGTGATAATGTGACTGTAGTTATTAAAGCAAATGTGCTTACATTTTACAGCAGCATCCTGAAATATTCATGGATAGAATACCATGTCTCTACTTAGACTATTTTAGATAACAAAAAATATGAAGCAATTATGGCAAAATGTTAACAACTGTTAAATCTAGGTAATACAGAATTTCATTATGTAGTCTTCCTATATGTTTACAATTTTTTTATTTTTTTATTTTTTAAGTGTGTTTTTCCAGGACCCATCAGCTCCAAGTCAAGTAGTTGTTTCAATCTAGTTGTGGAGGGAGCAGTTCACAGTGACCCATGTGGGGATCAAACCGGCAACCTTGTTGCCAAGAGCACTGCGCTCTAACCAACCGCTGCCTCAACAATTTTTTTTTAACAAAAATGCATTTTATTATGTGTTTCAATTTTTTCATATGTAATTGTTTTAAACTATTCTTTGGTTCTTTTAAAAACTTTCATCCTTGCGTGGGCTAAACAGTAGTAGTTTAAAGAAAAAAATGAATTAAAATACCTCTTCTTGACCATTATTTAAATAGTAATTTACATGTTATTGATCACTGATTTCAATATCAACTTTCTGCAAATATAATATCTTTTAAAGCAAAGATGTCTGCAGTAATCAAATCTGTGTGGCACAGATAAAGTTCTGGGTAAAGAAATTAGCACTGCAATAGCTACAATATAGAGAATCCAGAATTAGACTCCAGTAGAGATAAGTTTATATATGATAAATGTGATAGATCAAGTACAGTGAGATAAAGGTAGATTTTTAACAATGCTGCTAGCACAACTGGCTATCTAACTCTAGCTAATACACAAAAATTTAATTAAATATTAAAAATGTAAATGTAAAAACTAAAACAACAGGATGGCGCAAGAAAATCTAGACTATTACATATATATTAACTTCTGCAATATACAAAAACCTCTTGTACAGATAACCCAATAGGAAAAAACGAACAATAGGCAATTCATTCATTGGCCCCAAAACATGAAGACATATATACTCAAATTCACTAATAGTAAAAGAAAAAGAAATTAATAAAAGCGAAATACCACTTCACATTGTTATCAGATTCATGGGGATGTGAAGGAAAGGACAGCCTTACAGGTTGCTGAGGACCATACACTGGTAAGAGTTGAAAGGCAATCTGGCAGCTCTTTTAAAAGTAGAAACATATTCAAATGGCACTTCCACTTCTGGGAACCAACCCAACAGAAATAAAAGTACAGATACAAATGGACACATACAAGAATACTATTGCAGCACTATGTGCAGTGGCTAAGAACTGAAAACAAAGTGAATGTCCATCAACAAGGGAAAGCCTGAATAAACAGCACACTCTCAGCATGAAGTAAAGAGTGCACCATATGACCCTATTTTTGTAAAAACAGTAACAAGCCACCCCCCACCTGTATATCTACCGTACAAAGATCGGTCTGTGTAAGACTGTATGCATATGACGTAAACTATGGAAGGATCCACATTAAGCTGCTAGTTAAAGGGGGAGGAACAGAGCCAATTTCCATGGGGAAAGGAAGTGTTCCTGATAAACACAGATATGATAAGATCCCATTTATGTAATATTATATATGTGCATGTGCGTGCATAGACATATTAAAATGTTTAAATAAATATAACCTTTCTTATAAATGAGAGGGTCTGCACTGCAGAAGGAAAAATTTTCACAATGAAATAGCACGATTAAAAAAATCTTTTTCTAAATATAAACTGCCAGAATAAGTGCACTCATTCATGTTTTCACACCATGCATTTGATGAAATCAGTGTATACTGCTGTGTGCCCACGTGGTTGGCAGGCAACCAACCTGGAAAGGTATAACAACTTGCCTGTTACAACATGCCCAGTTCAATTAGAACACCCTCTTCTTCACCAATTAGTTTTTCTGGCAGTACCCACTGGCTGCAGAAGCTTTTATGCACTGGGGTAGCGCCTCAAAGGAGATATTACCTGGTAAATGATGCGGACATAAGGCAGATCCTGTGAGAGTGGATACACTGGAGAAGATTTCTTTCCATTATGTTGGAAGTCTGTGAGTTCAGAAAGACATTGCTGGACTTCAGTCAGGTTCCTAGATATAATTTCCAGTTCCTTAGAGAGATGATAAAATCCCTTTTGTAAGTTCTCTCTTTGAGGGAAATTAGGAGGTTCCGGGGTGCTGGTGTGGTCTGGTGTGCTGCTGGGTCTGGGCGGTGTTATTGACCGGTTCACAGGCTCAGCATCTAGAGTTTCCAGGGCTACGGGGCCATCACAGACACTGGAGGGAGGCCTTTTGATTTCTTGAATAAGGGTACCTCCGGGCCTTCCACTTTGACTACTGTTATTAGCTGTTAACAAGAGACCTCTGTTTATGTGACAAAAATCTGGGGAAAGATTTTCAATGAGCTTTTTTCTCTCCGATTTGTTTAACAGAGAGCTGAAAGTAGAGTAGCCACTCAGGTTTTCACTCAATGTCACTGGAAACTCCTCTTCCAACATTACTTCTCTAACAATCAAGCGTATGACATACTCATCAGACTTTGAAGAAGGAAGAAATGTCAAATCAGTGGATTTTTGTTTTCCTACCAAAATTAGTAATAATTTATCTGTCAAGAAGCATATGCCTTTGGGTCTTTCACTACTCTCTAAATGAATTTGCTGGATGTTTGGCATAAACGATGGAATGACAGAATAGATAAAAATTGTATTACATGCATTGGAAGCCACTGCCACGACCTGTGCTTTAAGATTAAATGCGATTAGATCAGGAACCAGAATGCCCGGAATGGTGACTTTTCTGGTCTGGGTAACCTCATCCTCAAAGGTCACAAGGATTAAATGTGAAGAATCTGGACCAGTTCCTGTCAAGTAGTCCTTTTTTCTTAGACAAATAAGATCATTACCCTCAGACTTAGATCTATTGAACATTACATGAGTTAGATCCAGAGGGTCTGAAGAGGAAGAAGAAAAGGGAGAAACTGATGTCTCAGAAGCAATTGCCCCCTGACACACAGAGGGCACATCATCAAAAACCGGTGAAGTACACAGACAAGAGTCTTCGCTACTAGGTGGAACGTCAAGAGTTTCAGATGCCTGTAAGCCACAGATCTTAGCTAGTGGCAGTTCGGTGGCTATGGCGACCTGTGAGGCCACAGTGGCTCCGATGGAGCGTACACAGCTGTCCACATCAAAGACTGAGCCGGAGGAGCACCTGTGGAGAGTCTTCTGAGCACTGTCCCAAATGTACGCATGCAGGCTGCTGCCTGCCGCCACCACTAGCCTCTGGCCGTCCTGGGTCCAACATGCACAGTGAATAAGGCCCTGGGCATTGTGGTCTGCTTTTACCCGCGAACTGTCACAGTCAATGTTGTGGCAAATGGAGACATCCAGTGCAGTCAGCACAGCCAGGACAGCAGTGTTTGGGTGCCACACACAGCCCTGGGGAAGGAGAGCGGATGATTCTCTAATCTCACAGGTCTGAGACATCAGCCATCGGCTTGTCCCTGTAGGACGGGGACGCAGCTGCCACACAGTGACGTGCTGCTTGTGCTGGACAGCGAGCAGAGCGGGCACGGCAGCTGTCCCCGGTGGGGCCCACGACACCCCATACACATGTTCAAAATGTCCAATGACCTTTGAGTCCCCAAACACGGCCTCTCCACCGTGAAGCTGTACGTCAGTCAGGACTACCTGATTCCCATCGGTCCAGGCGAGGCCGTGAATTGGGTGTATTGCTTGATACAATGCATTAAGCCCAGTCCTGAGAAGTTTTCCTTTTCCCAATTCCATCCTTTCTGATAAAGGTTATCTGAAATAATTAAAAAGGAAAGCTATACCCTGAGAATATAATCAGACAAATCCAGAATGTAGGACAACTGGTTTACACATTTCACAGGTCAATATTACAAGGGGATAAAAGGATAGGAGGAATGTGGCAGATGAAAAGAGACTACTGAGCCATAAAAAGCAAATGCAATGTATAAACTTTGGATCTTAAATGGAGGAAATAAAATTTCTTACAAAAATTTTTTTTTAGTACTGGGGCATTGGAATATGGAATGGATATTAGAAGATATTGCAGAGTTAATAATTTTCTTAAGTGTGACCATGATATTGTGGTTATGTAGGAAAATGTCCTTATTGTTAAAGTATGCATGCTAAAGTTTGGGATAAAGGGTCATGATGCCTACAATCTACTTTCAAATGCTTTAGCAAGCAAACAAACAAACAACCCAAATTTTACATAGATAGCGAGCTAAAACAAATGCAGCAAAATGTTAACAACTGCTGAATCCAGATCGAGACTATGTCAATGTTATGGTACTTTCAACTTTTAAGCAAGAGAAGTTTCAAATTAAAAAGTTGAGAAAAATCTCCTTCATCATCTAATTTCTATTCTTCTTTCACTGCCAGATCAACGAATAACTGATACTCACATCCCTGACTTTATTAGCACTTATTTCCTCAACTCCCTTCAAAATGGCCTGTACCTCTATACTGAAATGACACTCAAAAGTCATTATTGCTATTTCTACTTCATCATATTCAAATAACACTTAATTTCCAGAATAATTTGCACATTCCCTATTGCATTTGCTCCTTGCAACAATCTTTCACAATGTAAAGCAGGTTACGCAAGTATTACCTTCAACTTCTTCATTCTTAAGTTTTTTCAAATACTTAGATTACTAAAGTACATGCTCTCTGCAACAAAATTCAAGCAAACCAGAACTGCCTAAAGTAAAACAAAATATTTCCTCTTACCCCGTGCCAACCCCTCTTTCCCACCCCCCCACCCCCCCAAAGCTCAAGTTCATGACAAAAGCACTGTTAACAATTTGGTGTGCAGCCTTTGAAACTGTTAGAGAAACACAGACAGACACACACAGAAAGGATTTTATATATGCTAAATTTTTTTCTTTAAACAAAAAATGGGGTGTAAGTCAGAGTTCCTGGGTATTAACAACAGAAACCACTCTGGCTAACTGAAGTAAAAAAAGAAGTCTCAAGAACCAAGCTCAGAAAACCAGCAGGAACGCAGTGAGGCGATAAATCACTGTGGCCTCTCTCCACTCAGCAGCAGGGGAGACTTTAACTTCACTGACCCCTCACTTGATGGCAACTGCTTAAAATTCAGAAAGTGGGGAAGCCTCCCACCACTTGAGACCAGCTCACATACCCTCTGCTCTAGCAGCCAGGAGGGGGACAGGGAGGGTTTCCCCCTCCCTGTAATAGGCTTCTGTAATAGGGGATGTGTTCTGCCTCCCACTAAGACTCACACAAAAGGAGATTCTCCCCAAATTTCGAAGGTGTTTTCAAAAAATGACCAATTACCACAGGGATCATATGTTACATATTATTCACTAATTTATTTTAAATCATAGGCACCTTTCCACGTCACTAATATAGACCAGCCTCAATCTTTTAAGTAGCTGCATTAGTAGAAACGAGGTGTCCCATAGTATGTATGTATCATAATGTACTCAATGATTTGTCGTGTTTCTTATTTCTTACGTCTATCCTGCACATTGTCACATGAATGAGTGCTGGCTACATACATACTATGGGCTCTGCTTGTTTCCGATTTTTATCTAGATGTGGATAGAACCAAAAAGTTTAGTACTCAATTCTCATCACTTTTCTCTTTTCCTTCCTTCCAATGTCACCTACTTTCATGTTTTCAATTATCATCTATGTTTACTTCTCTCAGATCTGCATCTCTCTTCCTGGCTTCTTTGCTGAACTTACATCACAATTCAAATATATGTTAGGCTTTACATTATAGCTGATATTAGCCCTGTCCATATTCATTACAAACTTAACATACCTCTTTGCTAGCTTTGTCCCTGCTCTTGGAATCTTTCACTATGAAGAACGGTCTGCAATGCTCCTGATTAACTGGTTCTCTACCGGCTTGCAAATGCAGAAATACGTCCCCTGTCATTACTAATGAAGGAAAGTGCCATCTCTATCCCACTGGTCTTATATAAGATAATATATGGTTTCCCCTAATATCTACTTATGTACTTTTGAAAGACTTTCATTGCTAAATAATGCATGATACATTTTCGTGGGTGGAGAAAATTCCTAATGCACCAATTATATCAAAGGCATCTTACATGTTTTAAGCCACCCAAGTCAGGCTAATGTCACTGAGGGTGTGTATGGCCAGGGATAGCATAGGATCAGGATTTATGAATAAGGGAAAAACAAACATAAGGTTACTGGAGCTTTAGAAGAATTTTAGTATTTTCATCTTTAGTAACAAGAAATTTGGCATATTTTTCTCAAAAACTTAATGATAATTACAACAATCTGCTCTGACCCTTTCTCCTCCATTGCTGGTCCAGGTTCTGACCACCTCTCCCTTAGGGTAGGACGAGGAGAGGTCCTCCTGATACCAGTCTCTTCTTTCCCACAGAGCCTGGATACTACGCATGGTTGGACAGAATTATCTTTGAAAAGATATCACAGTTCTGGTCATTTTGTTGTTCTGCTCAAATACTTTTGGATGAGTTTCCACAGTCTATCTATAAAAAGTTCTTTCAAAACATCTTAACAAGGCATTTAAGGCCTTATGTTATATGATATTGATATACATTTCCAACCTTATCTCCCTGATCATAAAGGGACTGCTGAGAAATTTGGGGGAACCAGCACACATACATGTGACAATGTGCAGGACAGACCTAAGGAAGAAGAAAAGCGACAACTTTAATAAGGGGGCATGAAATAGTTTGATGGTCATAATAAGAAAGTGAGCCAGGTTTGTAGATACTTGAGCAGAGAAAAAAGGCCAGATTCAAGAGCTATTCTATTTCTAAGGCAAATGGAATAATGATATCGAGTAGGATGAGAGTGATGAGGAAGAGAGAATTAAGGATGACACCCAAATTTTTTGCATGGGAAACTGTTAAACCATTAAGCAGAGATACACAAGGCAGCACGTGCTTCAAAGGTAAGAAGGATGTGTAGTGTGTGATACATTTATTAGATGAGCTTCATTTAAAATGTCTAGAGGGTAACAAGGTACCTTAGGCAGTCAGAGGTTAAGGATTTAGAAATTAAAGCCAAAGCAGTGGACAGCCTCACTGTGAAAGATCACAGAGCCAAGAGGAGAAAGGTTGAAATGACCTTTAGGTCTCCAATTATTTTGTATCTTTAAAAATATTTACATTTTGCCCCAAGCTAAGAGTATACCTGTTGGTCTCTGAACCCTTAGACTTAAAGAAAACTTAAATCAGAAGCCATAGGTGTTTTAGGGAGAGAAAAGCCCACTCAGTTCAGGGGAGAGGTGACCAGAACCAAGAACTGGTGCTTAGTCTATGACCATTTAATTCCTCTAATCTTCTTTAAAAAATCATGGTGAGAATCAAGGGGCTTAGGTGAATTGGAGCACTCTCGGTAGGTTTAAACAGAGGTACATACCCACCAACTTGCTTGTCTAAGTTTATTGTGTTTCACTATAAAATAATTACAAG
Source organism: Rhinolophus sinicus (assembly GCF_036562045.2). Classification (NCBI taxonomy): domain Eukaryota; kingdom Metazoa; phylum Chordata; class Mammalia; order Chiroptera; family Rhinolophidae; genus Rhinolophus; species Rhinolophus sinicus. The sequence goes on from NC_133755.1 coordinate 15,480,913, forward strand.
TTCTTTACATTTACTTTAAAAAACTAACACACAAGAAAGCTTAAAAACCATCTATCCAAAGATGGTTTGACTACATCCCCCCAGACTTTTTTCTATGCACTTTTGGTTAAACTTTTTAAATTATACCGTAGAATTTCATATCACGATTTTTTCACTTAACATTATATAGTAGCATTTTCCCGTATTATTTAAAAGTTTTGTAAATTATTTTTAGGGGTCACTTAACAATCAGTGAAGTTACATTATTTTTCCTTACTGTTAAGACACCTAGTTGTAGCCAACTTTATCCTATTATAAATAACGCTGTGATACAGGTCTTTATGCATAAAGCATTGCCTTCATTTTGGATAGCTTCCTTCGAATATGTTCCTAGAAGTGCCACTCATGAGTCACCGGGAATATACTGACTCGTTTAAACCCACGCCGGCTCCTCCACACCCGCCAACCCTCGCACGCAGGCCCCTCACCCTTCTTCCGTACTCTCCGCACACCTGGGTGTCTCCCATCCTTCCCCCAAGTGCCGGTCCCTCCACCTGCCTCCCCGCTCACCCACAGACTTCCTACACCCGCCAGACTCGGCAGCAGTGGAGACAAAATAGCTTTGGTCTTAACAGCCTCACAAAAATCACACTCCCCGGGAACCGCCCAGACTCACCCACTTCGGACCGAAGTCCTCACCGGGTACCGGAAGCATCGACTCCAAGGCCTCTGATAGGTCAGCGGTGGTCGGGTAAGCTCGGCAATGCGCTCTACCTATTGGCTTTTGCACAGGTCACGTTAGGAGAGGGTCCGTCCCACTGGCGAATAAGCTCGGGCTTTGCCGCACAGATCTTTGGGAGTTGTAGTCCCCATGAAACCACAGCCCGTAAGTTTCCACAATTTCTCCTTTAAGAGGTTTAGCGTTTCCCCGACTTCTCATTGGTTCTCTTATTCTAAGAAGGCGTACAGGAGCCCTAGAGTCAACACGGTTTCTTAACCCTTTTTTCAGGGGAGGAGGAGTCGGGGATGGGAAGGGGTCGAGGACCTCTTTAAAATATAAAATTTCCTCAGAAAAATGTTCTTATCTGTACACAAAGTATTGTGCATTCAACTGAAGCCACTCCATTGACCTGTCCCGGTTACACACCCCTGTTCTACACGTACCCCCAAAGTGCCTGCCCATGGCCATAGCCCATGGGCTAGTGCGTCACTAGGCTTCTTAAGAGCAAGTTACACTCCTGCGAGACTCGGGGCCACGCCTTGGAACAGCCCATGGAGAATTTCAGGTCCTGCCCCTCATAATACAGTTGATCATCATCTTTCTTGGACAACACAGCCAATCCCCCTTCAGCGATGCCGATAACCTGAAGTCTCTGACCCAGCCACCTGGGAGCGTTGCGGTAGGGAAATGGGACGAACATCTTTAGGGTCGACTCTGGACATCTTTGCTCGGCTTTTCTGCCCATGCCTACCTTCCAGGGGCACTTGTTAGAATCATACCTTCACACAACGCAGGGGAGGATTAGACAAGAAAAAAAATGTAAAGAAGAAATGTAAAGTCCCATTCATTCTTCAAGCAAATGCTACTTCCTCCAAAACTCTTTACAGATTCCTGGATCTCTTTTGAGTGGAGGAGGAACTCAAGGTGGCACTCACGCATTCATCCCACAGCAGAATTACTCCACATACTGTAACTGTGTCCCTCTCCATCACAGATTTGGTTCCTTGAGGATAGTGATTCTGTCTTAATTCAATTGGTATCCCCAGGGTGCAGTTTTTCTCCTGGAAGGTGGGAACGCACCTGTGCAAGCGGCGGAGCTACCTGGGATGGTGCATAAAGGCTTAGAGTGGGTGGAGAAGGGTCAGCAATGACCCTTTCCTCCCTCCCACCCCACCCCTCCCCATCTCCCAGCTTGCTCCTGCAGATCTGGGCAGCCCAGCCAAAGCAGGTAGCTCTCTGGTGCTTCCATGACGTTCTGAACCCCATGGCAGTGACAACATTTCATTAAAGAGTTGGTTTAGTTGCTGGCCTTCCCCTAGTCTGTGAGACCGCGTGGATTCCCCAGAGCAGATAAATAAGTGTTGAACGGATGGATAGATGGGTGAGTGGGTGCATGCGCGAGTGTCTGCATTCCTCCCTCAACGTTCTCCCCAATCAGCGGGTCAATGGTCTTCAGCCTGGTCAGGCTCCGGAGCAGCCGCTTCAGGCCAGGGTCCCTTCCCCAGGGCCCCGCCCCGGCCGCCCCCACCTTTCCGTGCTGCTCCGCCCCGTCGCCCCCTTCCCCGTGGCCCCACCCCGCGCAGGTCCCGACTCCCGCCGCACCTCCTCCGGCTCTGCAGTGGCGGCGGGGAGACGAGTCGGAGCGCCAGCGGGGCCGGGGCCGGCCAGCCAAACCGGGGTCGCGGCAGAAGCGGGGACCCTCGGAGGCGGGGCCAGGGGGACTGCGATGGGCGTGGAGATCGAGACCATCTCCCCAGGAGACGGTACCGGGCGGCCGAGCCGGGGGAAAAGAGGGGTCTCGGGGGTGGGGAGCACGAGGGGCGGGGGTCTGATTCGAAGGTGGCGCGGAGGGTGTCCGAAAAGAGGGGCGGGCCTAGGATGGGGGCGGCGGCAGGAGACCCCAGACGGAATCGCTGGAGGTCTAGGAGACGATCCTCCGCCATCCCCTCCGCGCCGGCTTACCTAGGGGAACGGAGGCGGCGGCCAGGAGGCGGGGGTCTGCGGCTCGCCACCGCCCCGGGGGCCGCGGGCTGCCGCTGCGGCGGCTGGAACCACTCAGTTATCCGCTACCGCTGATTTCCCAGGGCCAGGTTTTACCTCCGCTTCCCCTGCCCTGCTATGTGAGCTCAAGAAACACGGGAAAGGACATGCTTTGGGGTCTCTTCTGCTCGGGACAACCCGCTTCTAACGCCGCCCCCGCTAGGCTGGAGGTCGGGCGGCCGCCTGCGGGCTGGGCGACGAGACGCGGTGGGGACCGAGGCAGTCTAGGAAAGGAGCTGCGTTCCCCCCGCCTCTGCATCTCGCTTTATCCTCCCAGCCCAACTCATCCTCTCTGGCCATCCTGTCCACTCCACTCCCATGGCTTTCAGTATCGTCTGCAAACCGATGGCCTTCAAACTTAAGCCTCCAGCCCAGACCTCTGACCTGAGTTCCGGGTGGTCCATCTATCCAACTGCTGCTCAACCTCTACCTGGACGTGCCACCGATACCTCAAAGTCAGCAAGTCCAAAACAGAACTCTGTGTTCCCGGTTCCCTGCCTCCAGGACTGGCACCACTCATTTCCCAAGCCAGACACCCCAGGCGTCAGTCACCCTTGTATAATTGGGTGTGGGTGTGCAAGGAATAGCTATGTCTTTATTTGTTAAACAGAACTTAATTCAGACTGGAGCCCCTATTTCTGCAGGATTTGACAGGCAAACTTCACGTCAGAGATTACTGACACTCCCCGCCCCCCGGAAATTACTTCCAGACCACTCCTTATAGAAAGGCAGCCGTCCCTAGAAGCCCCAGCACCACACAGGATCATCCGTAGGGTACAGCTTCTTTGCCCACGCTGGCAACCATGGTGCTGGGTCCGGAAACATATCCCTGAGAACTTGTCACCCTCCCAGGGAACTGCCATACAGGTCTGTGGGGGAGGTGGGGGAGAATGGAGATCTCTTCTCCTTTCTCTGGCTCAAAGAAGCCTTTAGAATTTTCTCTCCTATTTTTCCCTCCCTGGCCAGGGACAAGGGGCATTTCCCCTTGAGGCGGATTCGATTTTTAGGGAAAGTCTGGAGGAGCTGTGGCCTTCTGCTTTCAGCCTGGTTTAAATCCCTGAGTCAGGGAAGCACAAAAAGGTCAGACAACTGTGCTGTAACCCAGGAGAGCAATATGCAGATGAATATGTCAGCACGTATGCTGCCCTGCTGGGGACACCTGTCTTGATCAAGCCCCACACCAAGCCCTGTCCACTCCTGCTGAATCTCTCTAGGCACCATCCCCTGCCTTCGTTCAGGCTCCCATCATCTCTCACCTGGATTTCTGCACAGCCTGTAGTCTGGTCTCCCCACCTCACCTTCACTCATATTCACAGCCTGAGGACTCTTTCAAATGCCTTTTTGACCATGTCCCTCCCCAGGCGTCAACTATTTTAATGAGTCTTCCATCTCCTTCTCCAGGCAGATGGTGACGTCACCTATTTCTTAACTTCCACACTACATCCACATCTCTCACTTCCAGTCCCTACCCCCACTACCAACTTTTTCTTCAGCTTTAGCAAGCTGCCTGTAAGTGGTTAAACACACCAGTCATTCAGCAAATATTTATTGAACATGTACTGTGTGCTGGGCCCTAGGGTTACAGCAGTGAATCAGACAGGGCTCCCACTATGCTTGACTCTAGGCGTTTGAACACGTTGTCCACTGTTCCCACATCATCTCCCTTTACTTCCTTTGGCAAGCTACTCATCTTTCAAGACCCTGGTTTCACCATGATCTCCTCTCTGATGCTGTCCCTGACACCCACAGTTAGTTGCTCCCTCCTACAGGTTCCCATGGAATCCCCTAAGTGTTGGCTCAGTTGTTAGCCCTCCCAAGGCATTGTTATCCAGCCCCATGGCTTTAAATTCCACCCAGATTTATACCTCCAGTGCAGACTCTCTATCTGACTATTTGCAGTGTAAACTCAGATGTCTAATAGGCATCTCAAGATTGCCACCCGCACAAAGCTGTTCCTTCCATCTCAGGAATTTACTCCACCATCCAACCAGGCACCCAAACTAAAAACCCAAGCATTGTGCTTGATTTCTTCTCTCTCATGCTGGACCCCATGTCCACTCCATTAGCATACCCTGTCAGCTCCACTTCCAAAATATATCTCCAATCTCATTTGCTCTCTTCTCTGCTGCCACCACGTTAATTCAAACCATCATTGATTTCCTGCCTGGAAAACTGCAACAGGCGCCTGGCTGTCCATCCTCCACACAGCAGCCAGCGTGATCTTATAAAATCTTAATTCAGATTATGTCATTCTCGCTTAAAACTCTCCAGTGGCTTCCCATTGCACTTAGAATTAAATCCAGTTCTGCAAGGCCCGGCATGGTCCTCTCTTTCCCACTCATCTCCTCCCTTCTTTCCAGTCACCTGGCCCCCCTGCCAGTCTACAAATGCACTGTTCCTTTCCTGTCTCATGGCCATGCGCTTGCTGCTCCCTCTTCCTGCAGTGCTTTCCCCAGCATTTTGCATGTTTTTCAAGTCTCAGCTCAAATGAGAAGCCGTCCTGGACCACCCTTTCTAAAATGTCTTGTCCCACGGTATCTCTCTTTAATTCATCTTTAGAGAATTTATCATAACCCATAATTATCTTGTTTATTTGAGGATCATTTGTCTCCCTCCATAAGAATGTAAACTCCCAAAGAGTAGGGATTTTGTCTGTATGGTTCACTGCTGTACCCCTCAATAAGGCCCAGGCCTTGCACATAGTGGGTATTCCGTAAATTTTTGTGACTGCTTGTGTTTATTCATCCTTGATCCCAGACATCACCCTGCATTAGAATCTACCATTTATGTGTCTGTTTCCCTAACAATGTATGAATTCATACATTGCTCTGTGTTTCTGGCGCATAGTAGGCTGTCAGTGAATGTTTGTGGAATGGATGAAGGAAAGTAAAAGGAGTAATTAAAGAACGGAAATCAGGAGAGAGTGGAGTTGAGGAACCCAAGGGAATAAAGTTGAAATCAAGTCCAGAGAGGTGAAGTGACTAATCTGGCTCATACAAGGCACAGAGCTGGAACTAGAGCCATGGGCATCTCCCTGGTATGGAGGGGATGTAGGCCAGGGCTCTTGGTCACAATCACACCTGAATGTCCCACATGACTTTTTCTAACACCTTATTCACTCATCTGCTCTCATGTCTCCTTGCAGGAAGGACATTTCCCAAGAAGGGCCAGACGTGTGTGGTGCACTACACAGGTAGGCCTTGCTCCCTTAACCTTCATCAGACCTGCTCCTCCAGAGGTAGGTGTCTCCTCTGATCCTCCTCTGCAGAGTTATCTGCTCCCCCAGATCAGGCCCAAAGCCCAAGGCAGCCAAGTCTCCCTGGAACCCAGCTATCCCCCACTTCTCCCAGCCAGCCTTGTGGGAATGAGAAAAGGGGCTTACAAGGTTAATCCCTTCCCACTTATACCAGTAAGAGTCATCGGCGGTGCCAACCTCTAATGAGTCAAGTCTCTCCATTCCTCTTCCCTCTGTTGTGGGCAGAGTGGAGCCCTGGCCCTCCTGGTTGTGTCTGATACTTGGAAATCCCTTCTTGCAGCTCTGAGAGCCCTGACCCTCCCTGTAGAATCCCTTTTGATCCTCCAGTATTATTAGAGAAGAGGAGGGTGGCTTCCTCAGACCTTCCTTTCTGTTTTCAGAAACAGACTATTCCATTCAGCCTACTGTTATTGAGCACCTACTGTGCACAAGATGCCATGGTGGGCACTGGGGGCACAAAGATAAAAAAGTATTCCTACCTTCTTTGGGGCTGTGGGGGCTTGGGGCAGGCAGACAAGTCACCCAGAGGCTCCGGTGCAATGAGGGGTGGGGCGACAGCAATGCTTGTCTCAGTGCTGTGGGAGCCGGAGGGCCCCACATCTCTGCCAGTCCCTCTTGGATGGTCTGTATTGGAAGGCCAGGTGGGCTGAGGAATATTCTAGATGGAGTTCCTGAGGACTGCTGACCAGAAGATCATGAGCAGGTGTTTTTCCAAAAGCGGGGTGAGTGCTCTGCCTTGTGACCTGCTTCTCAATGTGGCAACCTGGTGACAGCCACTTAGCAGACAGTGAGGCCAGTTTCAATCCTAGGGCATATTGAGATGGGGCCATTTTTAGCAGTCTGGGCCAGTGTGAAGTGCCAGGTTAATTCTAGACAGAGAGTGTGGGTATTTCTCCACTGCTGTGTTGCCAGTCGCTGACGTCAGCTGGCTGGTGCTGTTTTATCTCCCGGTGATGTGGCCTAATTACCTTGAGCCTTCTGGGGCCTCTGACCTGTGTAATTGATTTATCTGTTGTACATGTGGCAGACAGATCTATACTTATCAAGTTACTGAAACCACAATATCCTTTTGCAAAGACTTTGCACAATACATACAAAGAAGAGACAACATGCATTAAACACTGACACCAGCCCTGAGTGGCTCTGTCTCATCAAACACAACAGGCGACTTTATGGGACTTTTTGGTAAACTTTTTTATTAAATATAAATACAGTAGAGAACTTAAACCTAAGATGTACAGCTCCATGAAATTTTTCAAAGTGATTGCACGTAGGTAACCACCACCCAGCTTCACATCGACATTTCCACATCCCGAGTCTGCCTCTTGCCTTCTCCCAGTCATTACACCTTCGTAAAGATAAGCAGTGTTCTGACTTTTGTCTCCAGGGATTGCTTTTGCCTCTTTTTGAATGTCCTATAAATGGAATTACAGAACATGAACTCTTTTGTGTTTGGCTTATTTCACTCAATATTGTGTCTGTGAGATTTATCCAGAGTAGTTTGTTCTTTTTTATTCTTGTACAGTTCATTGTATGAATATACTACGATGTCTCCTTTCTATAGTTGATGAGCATTTGGGTTGTTTATAGTTTTGGGTCATCATGAACAGTGTTGCTTTGCAGTCTTGTAGATGTCTTTTGGTGCACATCTATACACATTTCGGCTGGTATGTATCGGCCGTGGAATTGCTAGGGCGCAGGGTTCTATCTGCTCAGCTTTAGCAGATATTGCAAATAAATAGGTTACTGAAGTGCCAGTCCCCACTTCCACCAGCAATGTTGGAGGGTTCCACTTCTCCTACTTCCTCATCAACACTGGTATTACCAGGTTTTGTTTTGTTTGGGGCCCACTCTGGGTGCCCAGTGGCATCTCATTGTGGTTTTGACTTGCATTGCCCTGATGACTGACGAAGTTGAGTAGCTTTTCATGTGCCCTTTCGCCATTTGGATCATTTGAAAAAAATTTTGTCCATTAAAAAAAAAAAATTAGGTTGTATTTTTCTCTTGATGTATAGAAATTCTTTATGTACTCTGGATATGAGTGTTTTGTTGGTTATACCTATTTCAAACATGCCATGCCTTGCTTTTTTACTCTATTGGCATATTTTGAACAGAAGGTCTTAATTTTCATTAAGTCCCACATATCAATCTTTTTCCTTTGTAGTTGGTACTTTTTGTGTTCAGTTCAGAAAACTTTGTCTATCCCTAGGTTATGAAGATATTCTTCTATTTATTATTTCGTAGAAACTTTATTATTTTATCTTTCATATTTAGGTCTATGATTCATCAGGAATTGATTATTGTGTGTGGGTGAAGTAGGGGTCAATGTTCATTTTTTCCCTGTATGGATTTACAGTTGATCCAGCAACACTAATCCAAAAAACCATGCTTTATCCTCTGTACTGCAGTGGCACCTTTGTCAAACCCAGTATCATACACACGTGGGTGTTTCTGGATTGCATAGTTTTGGCTGAACATGTAGCAGTAAATAACTGTATATGAATTGAAGTAGATTAAGTCATATGAAACCTGAAGAAATTGGGGAATGAGAAAGTCAGTCTTTAAATGGAGTGTGTGAATGTATATGTGTGCCTATCCACATATGTCTGTGTGACTCTATGTGGATCTGTGTATCTAAGTATTTTCTTAGCATCTGTTTGGCCATCAGGGTTTTTCTTCAGAGTACATGTGCCTAAGTGCCTGTGAGTATGCATGAGTTTGTATATGATCTCTTTAGTATCCATCTGTATAGCTATAGCGTTTTATCCTTTGCCTGATTTAGTACCCAGGGCAAGAGCCCAATTTATCCTACTCAGAAAATAAGTGATGACTGTCCGCTGTATACATTTAAGTTGTAGGAATTCGGAAGAGGAATCACAGATGCCCAGACACTGGCCCACACCTCCTATGTTAAACATGGCAAGTCCCTGAGAAAGGAAATGATTTGCCTAACTTCACACAAGGAGTTAGTGCCAGAGTGAAGGCAGAATCTTATTTTACTATAAGACCCGCTCTTATATTAATTTTTGCTCCAAAAGACACATTAGAGCTGATGGTCTGGCTAGGTCTTATTTTCGGGGAAACATGGTAGGAAAGCAGCTCTTGGGCCTCAGGCAGCTGGACTGGGACAACACATGTACATCAGGGCTGACCAGGCATCTACAGCTGGAGGGATGCCCCAACTGCTGAAGACAGCAAGCATGTGCGTATTCCGGGCTCAAACAGCCTTGTTTGTATGGGGTCTGGAGGCCGCCACTGATGGGCTGAGTCACCTCCCACTGTTCCTTTGGGTTTTGCATGTTGGGGGAACCTTGGGAAAACCAGGTGAGGATTCAACCAGAAGAGAAAATGCCTGGGGAAACAGCTTCAGGATGAGGAAGGAGCCTGAAAATAGTTGTAAAGTGCAGAGGTATTTGAGAAAGGTGTGACCAGAATAGGGCAGGAAGGGGAGAACTGAGGGCTGGCAACAGCCAGATCTTGAAGCACCTGTATGCCATGTAGGCATTTAGGTTTTGCCATGGGGAGCTACTGAAGTGTGCTAAGCAAGGGAGTAATATCAGATGTGTGTTAAAAAGAGAAAACAGGTGATCCCAAAAATATAGAGGACTTGGTGATAAGCTATACGTGGGGTAAGACAGAAGAAGAGTCCAGGTTTCTTGTTTGGGCAACAGGACGGACAGGAAAGATGGGAAGAGGAGGTTTGTGCAGAATAGGAATTCCTTCTTAGAGATTTGAAACCTGAGCTGACTCAAGAGCACAGTTCTTTTCCACTTTATTCTTGTTTTCCTAGGAATGCTCCAAAATGGGAAGAAATTTGATTCCTCCAGAGACAGAAACAAACCTTTCAAGTTCAGAATTGGCAAACAGGAAGTCATCAAGGGTTTTGAAGAGGGCGCAGCCCAGGTAGGATGAGGACTCTGGGTGAGGGCGATCTGAGGTGTCGGGCGTCTGGGCTGGCAGTCTGCCCCCCCCCGCCACACACCACTACTGCTTTGTGTCCCCACCCTGTGTGTTGCTAGCATGACTCCTTTGTCACTGGGGGTTCTCATCCCAAGCATATCCCCCAGGCTTGCTCACAATTAGCTGCGGAGGCCTGTGAGCTACCAGCTGTCCAGGACTGAGGCAGCAGAACAGTGCGGGGGGGTGGGGTGGTCAAGTTTATTTATTTAGTTTTTAACTTAAAAAGTTTAGATTTGCAAAAATATTGCAGAAATACTAGAGTTGCCATATGCTCTTTACCACCTCCCCCAAATGTTAACATTTGACATAATCATGATCAAAACCAGGATATTAACATTGATACCACACTATTAACCAGTCTATTCAATTTTTCGAGTCAGTTATTCAAAATTTTAAATCCCTTATTTCAAATTTCACCAGCTGTTTCACTAATGCCCAGCCAGTTCTTGGTGACCAGTCATGAGTCCTTGTTTAAGTTTTCCTTGGTCGGTGGTCAGATGACGCTCCCTGAGAGCAGTTCTCTTACCCGCCTCCATCTGGCTGTGGCCTCTAACCTCTAACCTCTCTGATGAACTGAACTGGTTTTGTCACCTACTTGAGTGTGCGTGTGCCCTTTTATACCCTCTATAGGCTTCTTTGGAAGAGAGTGAGGAACAATTATGGACAAATAGAAGTGTCCGGGTCATACACTAACCAGCAATGTTTGTGGATGAATGAATTTGAGATTACTTTGTGGAAGTGACTGTCCCCCAGTTAAGTTTCTGCTATTCTGAGGCAGAATCTGCATGTGTTACAGCTCGTAGCACAACTTCAATGTGCCACGTATAAGAAATTCATCTCAGATCTTCAGTTACTATGAGGATGGTTTGGGAAAATGCCATAGTTACCTTACTTTTTTCTTTTAAATCAAGCTGCGTCCTCTTTCTCCTCTCCCCATCTGCCCCCATCCCTGCTAGATGAGCTTGGGGCAGAGGGCGAAGCTGACCTGCACCCCTGATGTGGCGTACGGAGCCACAGGCCACCCCGGTGTCATCCCAGCCAATGCCACCCTCATCTTTGACGTGGAGCTGCTCAACTTAGAGTGAAGGCAGGAAGGAAGTCGAGGTGACCGGACAAGGCTGCTGCCCACCCTCCTGGCCTGCCCCGCCACTGGGACGGCTCCGCCTGCTCGGGGCTCCTGATCAGTGTGCTTACCTCACTGCCCCCCGGCGCGATCCCTTTTCTCTGCCTAACTCGCTCTGTATGTGTTCGTCATTGTTCACGCGTATCTTTGCTTGAGGACACTTCGGTTGCGCAGATGGAAACGTTTCAGGTTGTGCATTTTGCGTGATGCATGTAGTAGGCATTCCTGAAAACAGATTTCTTGTTTGCACAATCTGCACTGCCTTACCTTCACCTAAGCCAGACACACAAGGTGCTCAGACATGAAATGTACATGGTGTACACAGAGGGACTTGAGCCAGTTACCTTCGCTGTCACTTTCTCTCTTAGAAATTGTTGGCTGCTGACTTCCAAGATGTCCTCTTTGGAAATTATATGTAAAATAAAGGCTCTGTGCTTGACAAAGTCCTGTCCATCCTTATTGTAGGTAGGAAGGGCTTGAAGGGCCACATAAGCCAGTTGGTCTATGGGAAAAAGACTGGAAAGGAGCCTTCCAAGTAGCCAGAAGAGCGATAACAAATTTAACAGCTACAAGGTATTGTACATGCTGGGCCTTGTTCTATAGATTTTTATACAAAATTACCACCAATCCTTTAAGCAGCGCTATACAGTAGGTATTACTTGCCACGCATCTCACATGCTCAGAATTCTCCCCTGACTAACTAAAAGGAATACATTGTGTTCAAATCCTGTAGCTTAGCAATCAAATGTGGGATTTGAGCACTTTGTGATCTTACAATCTCTACTTGTTTGGACTGACAGGGATCTGCTCTCCTCACCTGGATGGAAAAGAACACTGTGCGTCTGAATAAAGGAAGGTATGGTAGGCCTGGGAGCCACACGCTAATTCGCACTGGGACGTCACTTTGAAAAGAATGTGATTCTGAACGTGTTTTCACATTAACTGCTGCGTTTCATCTAGATTTGCTCTTATATTGGGGAATTACTTCTGAGAAGAATGCATCACTCTGAACTTGTTTCTACTGTTTAATTTCATTGACATTTACAGTAAATCATGGGGATTCCCAGTTAGGTTTTAAAACCACCCCACTTATTGGTGTGGGTTGTGTGCTCATCAGAGGAGCCTAGGACAACGTGGCTAAGAGAGTTTTCTTTTAGCTGGCCTAGAGGAGAAAAGCTGTTAGCCACTCAGTGTTATTCTGTCAGCGATGGCTTGAAGTTGCTAAGATTGAGGAGGGGCTTGTAATGGTACTGTTAGTTTCCTTCATAGACTCATTGATACATGTCACATGTCATACATACGGATGAGGCCACATCATCTTGGCCACTTCATCTATCCCTTTGTCTCCAGGAAGTCGTGGTGTATTCCTCTGCTGAGGATTGAGGAGTTAAGAGGCAGTGCTTTAAGATGGAGACACTAATGAGAAAGGGGCTGCCTTGGCTTTAATCACCCAGTCCCTGGGCTCACTTCTGCTGTGGGACTAGACCAGCCAGAGGGTGCTGCACTCACTGCTCTCTGGGGTGTTTCCTTCAGAATGTCTTAGCTCCCAGCTTTCCTTGATGACACAAACGTCTATGACAATTTATCAGAACTCAGCCTGTACAAAAGACATCTTATGTTTTCCACTGTGACACCAACAGGACAACTAAAGACGGCACCAAGGACCACTGCAGGTATCCACTGTGGAGTCATATAAAAGATCTTAGAGTATTTATAGCCCAGGTGGTAAAAGGAGACAGCCAGCAGGAGAACCAAAACAAACCAAAAAATGCAAATACCTACTGGCTAGCACCTGGAGAGGATATGCTAGGCTTTGCAGGCCCTGCTTTACTGGAGCTCTTAAGACGATGCAGAAAATCATGATTCAAAATGCTGACAAGTTTGGACATTGTCCTGTGAGAGCCACTGAAAGCTGTTAAGCAGGAGAGTGATGATGAGACCTATGTCATTTCAGTCACTTTCAAACTTTCAGTCAATACATGCTCTAGTCATAGAAAATATTTCTTAGAAACTCAAAATTTAACATACGAGAATGTAAAGCAGCTCTGGAACACATGTATGCACATACATATGCATGGAAACAATCAACCCTTGCACGCTTAAAAGCAGTTTGAAAAACTGAGCCTTAGATACCTGATACAGAGAACCAACTGTAACTATAGCCTCAGCGCCTTGGCCCACACTGCCCTGGCAGACTAGGTAATCTATATTTGTCCACTGAATTCAAGTTCTTACAACTTAACAGGGACAGGCTACAAAAGTGTCAAACAGAGGAAATTTTTTAAACTCTTTAACTTTAGGTTGTGAAATTCAGCTGACAGATACATTAATCCAAATGATGGACCGGCCATAACTGTCAATAGTAGGAATTTTGCCTTGTTATTACCTTAAAACAACTATATTACAGGCAAGCGGGTCTGCCACTTAGACAAACCACATTGGAAGTCCAATTTGTTTTCCCCTCACAAGTTTTTTAGAAAATTCTTTTTATGTTTGTAAATACCAAAAGGCACATCACACACTACAAAAGTTAACGAGGAATTCACAAAAGCACGCATAAGAAAATTACAACTGTGGTTCCTTTGTCATCTGCCTATCCTTCTTAAAAATGACTCTTTCTAACTCTTTTACAGTGCTTTCAAAAAGCACTCAGACATAATAAAACAATTATTTCTTCATTTTCAATAGTAGGCTTTGAGAGGACAGTACAAAAAGTATAGAATAGCCCATTTTCTTAAAGTAATGATAGATTTCAAAGCTAAATGCATTTAAAAGTACAGTAGATACTCTTTGCCCATTTAAATGATTCAGTCCTTGTACTCAAGTTGGTTTTGAGTTATAGTTATATATAAAACAATTAGTCCATATTTTTCCATTTGGTCCATGCCTAGACTATAAAAAGAAAATTAAAGCTATCTCCTCCAAGCTGCCAAGCTATGATGAATGTGGTAATAATCATACTATTTCCATGCCATGGGAGCTCATGATTATAAGACTAAGCATTAAGTATTTCATATGGCAAAGATACACTGTGAACTAGGGTCCAAAAATATACAAACACTTGTTAACTAAATGGAAAGACTACATAAATACAATCATAGACACGTAACAACCAACACCACTACCCACATCAGATTTCTAACAATGTGCTGTCATCTAAATGGCCACTTCTGGAATAGACCTCTAAGGACAAGGGTACCCACACTGACAAAGGTGTATGTTAATTGTAAAGCAAGTATTATTCAAATGTACTAGCCTGGTTAATAACTGGTTGATGTTACAGCATCTTTTAATGTAAGCATTTTATTCATTTATCCAACACAGTGAACTCTGGTTTCTTTATCTGCAAAAAGGACATACCTACCTTCACTGAGTTGTTATGAAGATTTTTATTATTAATAGATAATCAATAATGATAACACTCTAACAAGTTCCCCTGATGGCTAAGCACTGGATGGACATTGGAGGCATTCAGAATACAAAAAGGTCCCTGCTCTCAAGAAGCTCAGTCTCTAGGACTACCTACCACCAAACAATTCCTGATAAGGTTCAACTGCTGTTTTTTTTCTGGTATCAAACAGGAGGGGAAAGTTCAAGAGAAAACACGTTTTACAAAAAAGCTACAAGTTTACTAACAATATATTCTAACATGTATCAAAGTTTCAAGCAGATTATTTCGAATCTGGAATAAGAAACCACAATATTCAGTATTAATTAAAAACTGGAAAAGGGTGGTGGTGAGTCACAGGTTTCAGTCCAAAATGCAAATGCAGAAAATGTTTACTTTGGTGGATCTGTGTTGATGCCATATTTCTCCTTGAGAAGCTTTAACTGTTCTTCCTTCTTCTTTGTGTCCATCTTCTGAAATGCCTGAAAATGTGGTAAGCACCAAAATCAACAGTTACCAATCTACAGTCAAATGAATTTCACTAACAGCACTGGCTAGAAAAGAACTCGGCGTATACATCTCCTCATCAGTGCAGTTCTGCACTAATTCTTACATGTGCTCCCCACTCCCTAAGAAGCACGGCTGTACTTACCCTGTTGGCGTTATAGTACAGAACCACAAGGTATCTGTTACACACATTGAATCCCGACAGGTGATCACATGCGTTCTTGGCATCAAAGATGTCTTCATAGACCACATAAGCTGTTCCTCTGGTTTCAGGTGTATTCCCCCTGCAGAGTTGAATCAGACTTAATTAAAAACACATTTACCCGAAAACCATTAGGAGAAATAAACATTCTGGATAGGTATGCTGGATAAGCCTGCAATTTCCTGAATTAGATAATTTTTGTTTTTATTTTAAGTAAAATAGCTCTAGGTTAAACTTATTGTGATGCAGTCTCAGCTCCCGGCAGGTGAACGCAGGAGACGTTGAGGCCGAACAGCAACGGAGCCATGGATAGGGGGTTCATACCACTATAGTCTATTCTTGATAGCGGCTGGTTGAGACACAAGAAGTGAGTATCTGCCAGTCCCCCAACAAGGGGTCTTCCTGCACCACAGTCTCGCTGGTGGCCCGCGAGACACAGAAAGTAGGGTCCACGCGATCTGCACTACCTGCAATCTGTGCTTGCTAAGGTAGCCACAGCAGTTATATACAAAACAGTAGTGGCTAATGGCCAACTGGTTACAGCTGAGGGCCATCTAATAACCAAGCCAGCACCTTTCCACATGAGGCCGAGAGCCTGCACACTGCTCTCCTGGGACTCCGTCCCAACACTTATATCAAGAATACTAATACAGCTACTAAAGCAATAACAGCAAAGAACTAGCTTGAAATGTTGTCACTGTCTTCATGTTCTAGTTTTTCCAACTTTTCATACTAAGACCCAGTTTTTAGCCTTATACCGGAAAGTACAGTACTGAGTGATAGCTCCTACTAGTCAGCAATGTCTAGAATGGGGTTTTGGTTTTCTTAACTGTACATTTATGTAACAGAACCAATACTTTATCACACTATCTCCTAGAAATTAGTCCCTTATCTCTAAAGATTTAGATCCTCCCACCATGATTGAATTATAATTTCAATTCTTAAAGACGATCTCCATCAATGTAGGAAATACATTTGTGGGCAATATTTTACAAAGGTTTATCAAATCCATAAAAATAAAACCTACTTTGTGTCTGTGGGTGGTGGGTGGGAGCGAAGCTCCTACCAAGAAGATGGAAAAACTCTAAACGAGATACATAGGTATAAGAAAACAGTCAACCATCATCCTTTATGGCCAGAAAAGGATGTCTGCCAATGTAGCGAGTTAATGTAGTTTCTTCCACTTAGAAAAATCTTTGCCTTTTAAAAATGCAATACAGTCAGCCCTTTACATTCTTTTTTAATACAATTGGCATTGTCATGAATTAAAATCCCTTTTGGCTGGGGAAAGGGCTGGGCGTCTGCAGAAACTGGGGTGGAAGTATGCTTTTGGGTAGGGTTACCTGCGGACTGGAGCAGAATGCTGGAAGGCAGCTGGAAGGAAAAACTGCACCTTGCTCACCGATACAAGTCTGTAGGTGTTCCTGGCCACCTCACCTCACCAGTTTCAGTCAGGGGAGGAAGTACCATAGGGAAGTGTGAGGAGAAACAAACTGCAGGCAGCAGATGGCCATGTGGTCGTTAGCAGGGACAGTGGGCAGACAGCCTACTCAGCTTCCGCTCCGGTGTGATAAAGAGAGACCCTTGCTTCCATCTGTGTTCCAGCCACCAATGCAACTGTGGAATATGGGTTATGACATGGGCGGCCATAGTCCCGGCATACGGTCAAGGAAAGGGAGCGGGCCATGGGAAGCGAAGGGATGAGACTACAGTCCCGGGCCTCAGTCAGAGCTTGTGCTTCCTGTAAAGGGGGTGGGACAGGCAGAGTGCAGGGATAGTTGGCGGGTGCCAGTGTCACTGAATGCTCTCTGTCAGCTTGCATGGGCCTGATGAGGGATTTTATAATAAATACTCTTTACTCTCTGGGAAGTCTAGCAATGTTCAGACTTGTCTTTTTATCATTTTCAAGAATGCATCAAGTATGAAAGAAGGGGACTTCCCCACTCCCAAAACCTACCTAAGTCTACCTAATTTTTCCTTTGGAATAAAACATAAAAAAACTTACATTCCTTAAAGGCAAACATGGTTTTGTATTTCATTTTACTCCCACAGTGCTATGTATACTGCACGTGCTAATAAGCAAGTGCTAACAAGCATTCTCTCACACATCACACATCCTTACTCCAGGAAGCTAACAAAACAAAAGCACCTCCCTTTCTTCCTCTTACATATTCTTAGGAAGAATAGGGATAGGCACTACCCCACGTTAACAGAGTCTCTCCCTCTCAGGTGTCCCAGCCTTAATTATCAACCCATTATCTTGAGAAACACATTGTAATTGTAATTTTTGAAAAAACGTACTTAGGCTATTATATTAGGTACTAAGCCATTATTTTCTTGATTGGTGGTAAAAGCTTAGAGCAGAAATAAGAAAACCTAATCATGTAACTCAAGCTCTCTGAGCTCCAGTTGCTTCACATGTCAAATAATGACATCAGACTCTATCACCTGCTCTATCTTATGTGTGGTTTTAATAATCAAAAGAGGAAACAAGTGTGAAAGGGCTTTAAAAAGTTCAAAGCACCAAGTGTCTGCTACATGCCAGGTAAGGTGACCAATCATTTCCGATTGCTCAAGACCATCCAGGTTTTAGCATTGGAAGTCCACGTCCCAGAAAACCCCTGGGTCCTGGGCAAACTGGGAAAGTCGGTCACCCTAGTGCTAGGTGCCAAGTATGCCATAAAACATGAGCTCAGCAATCGGACAGAAAAACACCTGTTTCTTGATCTATGATTTAGACCCAAGTTCTTGCACACCAAACTTTTCTCTTAACTTTGTTAATGTAACCATCTCTTAATGGTGTACTATCAATAAAATCTGTATACCTTCATAAATTAATCACAGCCACACTACCGTTTTGTATTATTATTTACTTACTTATAGAGGGTGGTTAACGTGTATCAGGCACGACAAGAGCTGTCAATACAAAGTGAAAAGAATAATGGTACCTGCCCTGGAGGAGGAGCTCACAAGCTGGCAGGACAGACAAGTGAGAAGAAACAGCAAAGCCACGTGTTAACTAAGGAGATGTTCTGGAAGGTGCTACGGGAGCAAGAGAAGGGTGGCTAGGGAAGGAATTACTCAACGACAAAATGCTGTCATAAGCACTATCAATTTGATCCTCCCTAAAATTCTTTTAAGCGAGCAGGTCAGGAAAACTGTATTTCACATAGAGTTGAAACTTAGAGGGGTGAAGTATTTTGCCTAGTTTCACAAGACTAGCAAGTGCCCAGTTACTATTTGAACCTAGATCTTACAACCACTTCAGTAAATTTAGAATGCTGCCTCCATGTTAAGAGCCGAAAAGGCATCATCAGTCCAGATTATTTTGCTTGTGAGGAAACAGAAAACCAAAAAAGGAGGGCAACCTGCCTAAAGCAGAATCTTGTCTCCTAATCCCCAAGTCAGGGAGCTTCTGGGCACCATTCTGTTATGTTTAGAGAACAGGGTTTCTTAACCTAGAATCCATGTCCCCACTGAAATCATATGTAAAATGTGTGTTTTCTTCTGTGAAAAGGGTCCAAAGCTTTCATCAAATATTCATAAAATATTCAAAGGATTGAGACTTCCTAAAAAAGGACAGCTGGTCTATACGACCTTCTTTTCATCCCTATTTGAGTACCAATGATGACATATTTCTAGCTTTTGGTTCCTGGAGGGATAGCGATCATTTAAAAGGAAAAGCCAAGAAAGAGCTCTCAGGTCACAAAAGAAATGTATTAAGAAAGAGATATTCCAACTGAAAATAAAAACCTTAGAAATCCTCTCAGATGGACTCTTAGGTAATCAGCCCATTTATACTAGTTGCTGGCTTTCACGGAGCTGGATCACGGGTCTCAGATGATATTTGTACTTTACAAAAAAGTCTCAGCTTCCTGATTTCAATCTATTAGTCTCTAAGCTCTCAGTTAGGCCTTGCTGTCAGCTATAATTCCAAGATTACAGATTATGCAATCATTTTCTTTAAATGACAATTCAAAACTCTCAGTAAGACTCACACTCTGATTTGCCGAATAGGTCCATATTTTCCAAATATATCATACATTTCTTCAGCTGTGATTTTGTAGGGCAAATTTCTTATATACAAAATTCGATTTACTTCAGGTGGAAGTCGAATCTAAAATGAGAAATATGTGTTATCATTATAATCAGGAGGAAGAGGGCTACAGTTTTAAATAATTCTTATAATAATTATCATAATAAAAAATGATACATTAAAAAAAGCCAAGAACAAGAATTATAATCTAATATTACTAAAAATGGCATGCTTTTTGGAAAAGCAACTGGACACTGGTTTTAGGAAAGACTATTCGTAGGAACTAATAAGGGGCTACTACAAAACCCAGGCTTTCTGTTACTACATTGAAACAAGATTTCCAATCTCATTAAAAAGTCCTTGATGCTTCACACACATGTGGGGAAGGATGAAGAGAACTGTTCCCGTTTGCCAGACGATAAAACTCTCACTGATGACCCTTCTCTGATCTTCTCAGGAACTTGTTACATCAACAATCTCTTCTCTCTTTTGAATTTACAGGCTTTCCCTCACCACTCGTGTCTTTTATTCCTCAGGTGAGCAGTTGCTTATGTACTGCCAATCATTACACAAAATACTTATTTAGATGCCTTTTCATTCAACAAATACTGAGCACTTCTTTATGTATATGCCAGTCTAGATAGTATTAGGATTACAGTGAAGGAAAAACAAACCAAGGTTTCTGCCTTTACTTATTATTCTTATGTGGCTCTTTTTTTTTCTTTTAGTCAAGCCTCTGGAAAGAGAAAGTCTACACTCACTGCCTCATATGCGTTATTTCACTGACACTCACCAACCTACCACAATCTAACTTCCACCCCAGCACTCTGATGAAAAAGTGCTTTTACACACTAAGACATTTCACTTGCAGTGTTCAATTCTTATTGTACTTAACTTCTCCGAGCCTCTGACGTTGTTGACTATTACCTTCTTGACACTCCTATTTCCTTGGCTTTCTCCTAATTTTAAGGCTAGGTCTTCTCAGTCTTTTTTGCCATTATAATATGCTCTTCCACAGAATTTTATCTTTAGACTTTTTTTTGACCCTTTGTATCCCTTCTTTAATTCTATGGTCCTTAACCACATACATAGTTTCCACATTGAGTTGATGACTTTCAAATAGGTATCTCCCATTTAGATTTCACTCTTGTGCTCCTTCTCTTCCCTGCCCATCCTAGGAAATGACCTTGGCTCTTGCTTATGGCAGAAAATAGATATGACCAAGTGGTAAGTACCTTATATTACTAAACCCACCAGTCTACATTCATAGGAGTACATATGCACCCACTTTCCCTTTCAGTACTATGCTTCAGCTACTCCAAACCACTCCTGAACTTAACCCATCTTTCTCCTGTATCATCAGTTTCTCCCACTTACTGAGTCATTGCCATTGGGATACACATACACCTAGTATCACGCATCTTAAAAAAAAAAAAAGTCAACTATCATCCAATTTCTCTTCTCCCTATTTACATGAAAACTCATGCAAAAGAGAAGTCTCCAGATTCTCCACTTCCACCTTCTTTTCATCCCACCACAACCAAGTTTTCATCCACTGAAATGATCTCATTGAGGTTACCAAAAGTCTTCATCTCACCATGTCCAATTATCTGTCTTCATCTTACTGTACCTCTCAGCATCTTAGAGTTCACCACTCTCTTTCTTGAGACCATTTTTTTAATGGTTTCCACAACACCTCACTCTCTAACATAAGAACATCAGCAATAGGGCTTTTTGTTTTACTCACACTACTGTATCTCCAATACCTAGACTAGTGTCTGGCACGTACGGTTGTAGGTGTTCAATAAGTATAGCTGATGAATTGTTTCCTATCTCAAGACTAGTACATAGCAGGCTCTTGTTGATTGACTATTATTTACTGGGGACTCATCTGTGCTACTGACTTTTAGGCCGAGAAGACCCTGGTGCCAGGTGCCAGATGCAGATGAAGCAACAAAGGCTGTAGGGTTAACGCTATCACTGACACTAGGATAAGAGACTGAAGGAACTCTCAAAAGGGGTGGGGGCGGACGTGTGACTCAAAAAGCATATTCCTAAGGACGGGCCTGGATGAAATCTCTGCCAGGACAGTAACTTCTGGGCGTCCCCACCCTGGGGATGGAGGAGGACCAAGAATGCTCTGATCCACGCCGCTGAGCAGGTCCAGCAGCGAAGTCCCTCCTTCTCGGCAGAAGTCCCCGATACTCACGTTCGCTCTCTTGGCCGCTTGCATCGCCATCTTCGCAGGCTGATGAGGTTACCGCAGCTAATACTGGAAATCCTCCGCACTCCCGGGAGCTCGCTCAGTTTCAGCGCAACAGGGCGTCAAAAGCAGGACAACAACCAGGCTCCGCCGGAAGCTGTTATAACACGCCGGAATATCGCCGTCTCACGTGGAGACGTGCTGACGTATATCCCCTTTCGAAAAGACTCCGGGGCAAAACGAGCCTGAGTTAGTTATGAGGCCGGAAGGTTAAAAGGCGAATGTCCAAGACGCTTCCGGGCTCTGACCGAAAGGGGCGGGGCATCGGCTTAAGAAGGGGCGGTGTTCCGGTCGGGGCGGCCCTGAGCAGAGGAAGCTGGCGGCCGGGGGGCGGGGCTGAGGAGAGCGGCGCGAAGTGGGGCGGCTCTCAGGTGAGTTCCGGAAGGAGGCGGGGCCTCGTATGGGTCCCCAGTGTGCGGGGTGCGTGTGGGGCAGGTGCTGGGGACGTGTGAGTGGGCCTGGGCCTGTGGCAGTGCGTGAAGCGGAGCCTACAGGGTTGTCTCCGTACCCGGAACCCTGGCGCAGCCTCTGAAGTTCGAGTATCTGCTGATCCGGCCTCTCCGCCGCGACGCTGGTCCCGCCTCCCAACTCATCCCCACCCCTGTGGCCTCAGTCGGCGCGCTGGGGCCGCCCACAGTGAGCCGGCCGCCCTTTGACTCCACTGTTTTCTTAGGCCGGCTTTACAGGGATCATTTGACGAGGACGGGGAAAGACCAGTGGATTACAGACGGGCCTGCAGTAACGTCGGAGCTCTTGCCTGCCTACAGTGAATTTTAAATAAATTTGCCCGGGGAAGGCCTGAGGTGATCGTTTTCTGAACTACTGTTACTGAACTTAGGGGGTTCGTTTTGCCTGCGCGCATCAAAGCCACAGGAGACACCAACAAGCGTTTGCAGCAAAGAAAGTAGAGGTTTCTTTAAGGAAATGGCACCAAACCCGGAGACAGTGCTCTGAATACCTGGCTTCCCAATGGCTTGTAGGTTACAGACTATATGGGGCCAAATCGCAACACTCCGTGGGTTGGTTAGAGGCTCGGGGTTGTGTTGGGATCTGATTGGTTGGAGGTGAGGTAAAGGTAAGGCATAATTTATTCAGATCTTGATGACTGTTCTGAAATATTTTCCGGAGCCCCTCTGTCCAGTCTCATGGGAAAGTAGCCAAGGGCTTAGGAACTGAAACATAACTTAGGTCAAGATGTTATCGTTAGCCTGCTAGAGGGCTGGGCGGTGTGACTATTATTAAGGTCCAGGCCACCGTCTTCTGCCTCAGGGGTTACTGATTATGGGGGTGGGGGGTGGGGTTGGTCTCTGAGGGGTACACAGAGAGAGGGATATGATTTCTAGAGCTAGAATTTAAAACTAACTTTAATCAAAGCCATAAGGACCCTTGGTTTCACTGCCTCTTCCACCTTCATTGGGGCAATTCCAGGACGATTTTTCCCATGTGCTTGTTACTCTCCATGTACTTATGCGCCTCTTGGATTTCCGTCAGGGGGTAGACTCTGTCTAGAACTGGCAATAGACGTTGGGGCCCTTCTGTGGAGAAGTGGGGCAGAATTTGTTCCGTGAAAGCCTTCACCAGCATTTCCTTGTACTAAGAAAGGAAAAGAAGACCATCAGCCTTACCTTGCTACTCCCCATCCTGCCTAGCCTTTGTGCTCTCTCTGAACCATGTATACGTCAGAAAAAGCACTCGGGCTACCTAACCCCTTCACTACCAGCATTATGTGCATGCCCCACATACGTAACCTCTGTTCTGTACCAGATAAAGACTGAAGCCTGGAGTAAAATATTAGTGTCACTCACAGCCTAAGGACTATTTTTAAATAAAGGCTTTAAGCAGGAGGCAGCCACAGACAGGTCTTACATAGGCTTAGTTCAAAAGGGATTGCTTAAGCTCTGCTATCCCCTGGCAGGTGTGAAACCCTGTATTGGGAAACAGTCCCAAAGCTGGCGCCTGCTACAATACCACACAAGATTTCAGGTTGAATGCTAACAGGCTTTCTTAACATACTGAGAAGAGTTCTTCCTTTCAAAAAAAAAAAGTCTTGTGACTATTAGAGGTGCTTCCTAATATGGTCAATGCTTTGTTCATTGTATTAGAAAGACTTCCAAGGTTTCATATAAAATGTTAGCTACCCCTTTTCCAAGATGTTGAAGCTTCTATTGACCAATTTGAATTACTTCTGTGAAATTGGGTTAACTTTTCCATGGGGGAGAAGTGGGGCAGGTTTCTACATAGGCTCTCTACCTTAAAATGTGACAGATCTTCCCTTCTTTGGCGTTATGGAATGAATCACATTTCTCTGGGTAATAGTTTTCACTCATCACTCACCTTTTTGTCCCTAGATCTTAGCAGACTGGTGATCAGACTTCCTCGTTTAAAAAGAAGCTTTGAAAACAGAGGCCCATTGACGTCAGCTCCTCCCATCAGACCATAGAGAACCCAGCGACCATCAACAGCCAGGCAGTTGACATTTTTCTCCCAGTAGGATCCTCCTATGCAATCTATGATAAGGTTGACTCCAGTGCCTTCCACATGAAACACAAATTGTGATGCTAGTCAGACATAGAAAGCTTGGTGCATAATAAGATCCCATGGTATATGTGTGGATATATGGGTATAAATAAATATAGCTGCAAGTGATACATCTATAGATTGGAACTAGAAACATTGCTCATAGAAATATTGTTGTAAATGGAGTTTAGGTAGCTGAACTCTATCATACATGTGTAACATAGTTCATCTGAGAACCCACTGGTATCGGCGTGAGAACAAAACAGGGGAGGCCTATCCCAGGCTACAGGGTTATGAAGTGTCTGCACTGGGTTGTTTGAATTGTAGTTTTGCTAGCTTTGGTTTCATCTCTCCTTTTCCACTCATGTGAAAAAAGAGTGAGCCAACAATATTCAGATTAGGCTTTGGTATACAGAGGCTCATCCATTTAGGAGGCTGACACCCCAACCCTACTATGACCTGCTCCAAATTGGTCTCTGCCTCATGTCTCCTATTAATGCACTGTGGACTGGCTAGTTGGGAATAAGAGGTCCTGGATAATTCTTGACCAACTCTGTGTGATTATCCAGTTTCTAAGACATGTATGAATCATACCACTTACAAGAATACTCATGAAAGCCATCTTAGTCCTAAATACTCCCTGCCTGAGTACTAGAATTTGGCCAGGGAAGCTGTTGCACATTTAGCAGAGGCAAGACAAATCTAGAGCACTGGCAATCTAGAAGCTGGTGAGGATTTTATTTAATCATCTCTGAAATTCCTGCTGAGCTATATAAGCTGTTGTTTACCTTTGGTGAATTTCAGTGTTGCTTCAGAAAAATCCTCTTCTTTGTAATTGAATCCACCAGCTGCTCCAAGTTTTTCTGCCATTTGAAGCTTGTCCTGGGAGCCAACTGTGACCAGAGGAATAGCTCCAGCCATCCGGACGAGTTGGATGGCAGCTGTGCCCACCCCACTTGATCCTGCATGGATTAGCACAGAGTCTCCAGCCCGAACATTTCCTGTGACAGAAAGTACAGGAACCATTCACTTTACTTTGCAATTGCTACAGATTTTTTATGTAGGCATATTCTATCGTGATCACCTGGCCTGGGGACCACCAAATGCCAACTCTCTTGCTTTCTTAAGAGAACATATTGACAGTTCTTTTTTTCTTTTTTTTGGTCTTACTGCCTCTGGTCAAAGTGGGAAACAACTTTTTGAAACAGTTATTAGCCGCCGCACTTGTAATCTGTGTTTTACCTATGAAATAAACACACAACTCTGACCTATTCCTGAGTAAGAATAATCACCATTCCCATTGTCACCACCATAAGCTACTCTCTCTTCAGTCTGAAACTGGCCTTCAGCTGGTCTTACGAATCCAGGCACCATACATAGCCACCAAGCTCCTACTCCTAAAATGGAACTTTCATTATGTCACTTTCTCCTCAAATTGTAACGTGGCTCTCGATTGGCTTTTGTATAAAGTCCAGACAGCCTGCAGTTCAAGGCCACCACAATCTAGTCCCAGTGTCATTTTTCACAAATGACAACTGTCATCCTTCACTTCTGAGCAGAGCAGCTAATCTCACTTTTCTCTCTAAGAAAGAAAAAGACACTCTTTCTTAGGCCACTCTGGCCTGCCTTCTGTCCATCACAACTTCACCCACCCTTGATGTTCTCTTCCAGAAAGCCTTCTCTGACCACTTTTGCCTACACCAAATTTTCCCATCATGAACTTCTATTATACAGAGCCAGCCTTTCAAACTCTATGGTTGTCTAATTCTTGTGCATGTCTGTCTTCCCAGTTACACCTAACTCCCTAAAGGCAAGGACCAAGTCTTCTTAGGCTCCCTCACATGATCTTTTGGGCGGCTCAGTGGGATTGGGGAGGAATAAGAGTTGGTTGAATGGCTCCTTCTGTTGCACTAGGGCTCCCAGAGAAAAGCTCAGCATGACTTTGAGAAGCTGGGACCACTGGTGGGCCTGCAGTATGAAGACGTGCACAGGCCTTCTATCTGATGACCATGATTTTCAGCTTCAACATCAAGCTTTGGCTAATAGGATATGAGGACCTTCTACTATTGGTGGTACAGCAGGGTAAGGTGCTGGGGTTGGGTCTGGCTCAGTGCCCTGGAGAACTACTGGGTTTTGAGATGGCTGAGTCAGGAAGGAATTGAGCCACGCTGCATGGAGTGAGCATGTGGGCGGGCCTCCTCACCTATGAGATGTAACAACTGGAAGGCTGTAAGCCAGGTCTCTGGGATGGCTGCTGCCTGGGGCAGGGTCAGGCCTGCTGGGATGGGCATGAGGAGCCCTTCAGGGACAGTGACATATTGAGCCTGACCCCCACTGGGCAGCAGAGCCATGGCTGGGTCCCCAATCTTCCAGTGCCCCTGGCAGCCAGGTCCCAGCTCTGCCACGTGTCCAGACGCCTCAAGTCCCAGAATGCTGCTGGCTCCTGGCGGTGGTGCATACTGGCCTTGTCTCTGCGGAGAGAGGAATGCACGAAGTGGGAAGTATGATCAGAAATCTGTGTCATCATCCCTGCTCCTTTTCCAATAGTTCTTTTTTTCTGACAAAAAATTCAAAATAAAATCAGTTTTTCTTAAGTCAGGAAAAGAGTAATTTGTTTCATGCAAATAAGACATGGTATGTCATATAATCATTCATGCAAATAAGACATGGTATGTCATATAATCAATCAGTGGATGTCATAACTAGTAAGGCCCTTAGCTTTTTTCCTCATCTAAACCCCTTGTTTTACAAATGGAGAAACAGGCCTGGACAGGAAAATGCCTTGTCTAAGCTTGCAAAGTAAATTAGCAGGATTAGGAACGAAACCATGGACTCCTTAATAATTTTCCTGTATCAAGTGCCAGGCTCTGTATTTACTCATTGCAATCGTCAGTAGCCTCTGACCAGGGCTTTAGACCAGAGGAACTGACCCGGAGTGTGCACCACTGGAGGGGCTTTTTCAAAGTACACACTTGCCTGGGTCCTGGTCATGTTTATTTTGAAGAAGCGCCCCAGGTGATTCCGGTGCACATTTCTCAATTACCCCAACCAATGCAGCTGGTCGGGTTAGCGCTTCAAATAGCAGAAGAAAATTCTTACAGTACTGCTCCCAGCTCACTCTGGGACCCTCAGAGGAGGAAGTGCGGCCTTTGGAGCCACAGAGACCTCAGTGTGAATCCCAGTCTTCTCCTTCCCCCACCCGCTCCTGCATTATTAGTGTTGTGGTCTTGGATGTATTGCTTAACTTCTCTGACCCTTAGTTTCTTTACCTGTAGACTACAAATGATGAACAGGGTGGCCTGCAGGGTAAATGAGATAAAAAGCACAGCCTAACACACTCACACCGCCTTCAACAAATGGTAATCCCCTTCTTATCTGAAAGCCTGAGCAGACTGGATTAACTCCGTGTGGACTCTGCTTTGCAAATACAGCGCGCAAGTATTTTGTGTACACTAAATGGTTCTACCTCTCAGAACCCCCAGCACACCCTCTGCACACACTGTATGATGAGTGTTACAGGCAGTACCCTAGGTCATTCCTAGGGCCCTGAAATCTCGCCCTGCCCCACCCAGCCCCTGCCTGACCCCTCGGTACCTGGAGTATGTCGGCTCGGTTCAGGGCGCTGGCCGCCACCTTCAGGAGGACTTCCCCCTCTCCGGGGCTTGGCTTGGCCACCTCCTTCAAGTAGAGGTTTTCTGGTCCTCCCGGCTTGTCAAAGTGCACAGCTAACATGTTACCTGAGGACACAGGGCAGAGAGAAAGGGTCTTCGAGGACACGGCGCTCAAGCCTATGGTGCAGCGCCCCCTGCCGGCCAGTGGCCTCCCTCTATCGGTCGCCACGAGGGCTGGCCCCCCTCCCGCTTTCGGAGGTCCACGCCGCCTCCAAACGGACCCCGCGCAGAGGAAACAGATTGGGACTGGGGGAAGTAGGGATGGCTGAACCCGGTTGGATGCAGCGCAGCAGGAAAACGCTGAGTATGAGGCATATTCTACTCCTGAGTTGGATTCTCCCACCCGGCCCGAGTCACTGGAGCCGATGTTACTCACCAACTTAGGGCCCGGCCGCTCGGCTGCTCCAGGCTGTGTTGCGTGGTCCTACTTTCTTTGCGGGCACTTGAAGCACAACCCCGGAGCACTGGTACAGGGCCCTGACTGACCTGTCGGCCGGAATCTGGGGAGCGCAAACGGTAGGGCTGACTAGAACCAACCCCGCCTTGACAAACCTGGCTGGCTGCAATCTGGGCAGCGCAAGGGGTGGGGCTGACCGGAACCAACCTCGCCCTCTTTTCCTCCTTATATCTTGTTTTTTGTGTTTTTTTTTTTTCTTCCAGTTTTATAACTTTATTCGCCATTCACCATTTAGTTTCCATCTACATTAGTGTAGATTTCTGAAAGTGGCGACAGGTACATATGTAATCAACGTAGAGAGCTTGTTTGGTGAATCTTCATCCTCATTACGTTTTCTGGCTAACAGCACCCGGCCCGGTATGGGACATTCCTTATTCCTTTGGCACAGACAGCTTTGCTGAGTCTGGTGTCGATGTGCCCATCTGGAGTTCCATCTCCATCATGGCAAATTTCTGCATCTTTCTCAGTGCGGGAGTGGCACACTTCTTGAAACCCATTCCATGGATGCGCGTGTGACGGTTTATGGTATATTCTCTGGACACTGCCTCATTGATGGCAGAACCACCCTTCTCACCACCCTTCTTTGCGGGAGCCATTCTGTCCAGCCCAAGCTGGAAAGGAAGCACCTCCTTCCCCCTTTAAAATGCAAAGCTAGTGACAGCAAATCAGATTTCCTTTTTCTTTGAATGCCTGGAAACTAGTCTTTCTCTGAGAAAGCTGTTCCAGCTCTCACTGCAAGAGAAACATCCCTCTCTGTAGGGAACTAGACCTGAACTCGGTGCATTTCTCCGTCAAGCCAGGCTTTGAGACCATTTATGCTTTAAGTCTGGCCTCTTGCCCTTCCTGTCGGCCGGCATCTCCATAGGGTGGACAAGAATGGTGCTGCTGAGACAAAAGAGAGGAGCAGCAGGGGGGACAGGGGAAGGTAAAAGCAGTCCTGTGGTCCTTATCACTTCTGCTCTTCCTCCTGACTTTCCTGGGGAGGAGGAAGCGGCTCCAGGAAGATGCTGCCTAATGAGGCAATTTAGATTGGTTGAAAGCTGCATAAATAGGCTACTGTAGGGTTTCTCAACCTCGGCACTATTTGCATTTTGGACTAGATAATTCTTTCTTGTAAAAGACTGCCCTGTGCGTTGTGGGCTATTTAACAGCATCCATGGACTCCAGCCACTAGATACCAATCGTGCCCTTGTCCAGTGGTGACAATACAAAATATCTCCAGACATTGCCAGATTTCCCTGGGGGAGGGGTGGGAGAGGGGAATTGCCCTTGGTTAAGAACCACTGGGTTAGTAGAATACACACATATGTGCTCCACAGTACTTTTGTAGTGCTGTATAATGTACTACCTTTTCACGTGCATTGTCTTATTTGATCATCACAATACTTTACCCAAAATGAGTCGAGATAATAGAAAGATTAATTTGATTTTCAAGGGGCATATATCTAGTGAGTGTCAGAGCCAGGAATCAAACTTAAATTTCCTGGATCCTGGTCCAGGGCTCTTTTTACAATAGCAGACGACCTTGTGTAACAGTCGCTCCTATTAATTGCAGCCCCCCTTTTCTCTCTTAATTTACATCCCTCTGCTGAGCCTACCTCTTGCAAGGTTACCCAAATCATCTATTTTAATAAGGCTTGCTTTCTGTTTTACAAAAATGTCTGTTCTCTTGCCATCTATAACAAAACCATCATTGCAAGGAAAGGCTAAGAAGCTAGTGTATTCAGAGAAAGTCAGTGGGAGGCCTTTTCTAGAACCTGTGTGTGGGGATTTCTTGCTACTTCTGTGGGTAGACTCTAGTGTTTCAGAGGGAGCATGACCCAGGGAAGACAGGAAACCTCTGAGGCTGGCTCTCTGGTAATTAAAGCATAAGATCCAAGCTCAGTAACCTGACACTTAAGGTCATTCTCTCCCCCCCCCCCCCACCCTCCCTAGAGAAAACCTACTCATCCTTCAGGGTCTGTTATGCATCTCCTCTGAGGATTCTCCAGAGGGCGTCTTCTCACCTACCCTTCCCTCTTTGGCCTGGGTAAGCATCTGAAGAACAATACCAGAGCTTCTGGACAAGGAATGGAAAACAGTGGATCCCGGGGAAAAGCTTGACTTGTTGAGATTTATAGGAAGGTGAGTATCTCATGGGAGTATGCCAGGTCTAGTCCACAAGGGGCTCAGATGGAGCTTAAGGGGTGGGCTGAGCCCTCCCTGGTCCTGGAAATGGGGAAGTACGGAGTAGGGAGTCATCTTGCTACCTATACACCCCCCAGCCTACCAAGGTAGACACCACTTCCCTGTTTACCACCTGTGGGCCTGCTGTAGTAATTTAGGGTATTACAACAATCAGAAAATAACTTAATCTAATGTGAGTTAGTAGCCCAAGTCAAGATCTGTCAGAATGAATGGAATATATGCCCGGCAACTGCAGGAAACAGATGAAAACTTGAATAAAATAACAGCAGCTGAGAAGATTCAGGAGTACTCCAAAAATATTTCTAGAATTAAAAAAAAGCATTTCCCAATTATGCAATTCAGTAGATGCTTTGAAGGAGATGGTCATTGTTGAGACCTGAATTAGTGGCTTAGAAGATTGTGGTCAAGAAATATCTGTCAGCATGTGGGATTACATCAAACTGAAAAGTTTTTTCACAGCAAAGGAAACCATCAATAAAACAAAAAGGGATCCTACTGAATGGGAAAAATATTTGCCAATGATATATCCGATAAAGGGTTAATATCACAAATTTATAAAAAAACTCACTCAACTCAACTCCAAAAAAAAACAAACAACCCAATTGAAATATGGGCAGAGGACATGAAGAGACATTTTTCTAAAAAGGACATACAGATGGCAAACAGACATATGACAAAATGCTCAACCTCACTAATCATTAGAGAACTGCAAATAAAAACCACAATGAGATACCACCTCACCCCAGTCAAAATGGCTATCATCAATAAATCAACAAACAACAAGTGCTGGCAAGGATGTGGAGAAAAGGGAACCCTTGGGCACTGTGGGATTGCAGTTTGGTGCAACCACTATTGAAAACAGTATGGAGATAGCTCAAAAATCTGAGAATGGAACTACCTTATGATCCAGCAATTCCACTCCTAGGTATCTATCCGGAGAAATCCAAAACTCTAATTCAAAAAAATGTATGCACTCCTATGTTTATTGCAGCACTATACACAATAGCCAAGACATGGAAACAACTAAAATGCCTATCAGTAGACGACTAGATTAAGAAACTGTGGTACATTTATACAATGGAGTATTACACAGCCATAAAGAAGAAAGAAATCTTACCATTTGCAACAACATGGATGGATCTAGAGAACATTATGTTAAGTGAAATAAGTCAGACAGAGAAAGACAAATACCATATGATCTCACTTATATGTGGGATCTAAAGAAAAGAATAAATGAATGAACTAATCAGAAACAGTCTCAGAAACATAGAGGAAAAACTGAGGGTTGCTAGATGGGGGTGGTGGGGATAAGGGGGGTGGTGAGGGGATTAGAAAGCACAATCGGTAACCACAAGATTGCCACAGGGATACGAAAGTCAATTTGGGGAATGTAATCAATAACATTGTAAAGATTCTGTAGGGTATCTGATGGACACTTGTCTCATTAGGGAGATCACCTCAGGGATGAGGTAGATGCCTGATCACTGCACTGTACACCTGAAGCTGAAGCTGAACAATAATGAATGTCAACTACAAGTTTATATATATATATATATATATATATATATATATATATATATATATATATACACATACACAGTGGAAATGTAATGGCTGTGTGCGATGTCAGGGATAGTGGATGGGGGGAGGGGGGTTGACACAGTGTGAGGGATATACATGATAAATGTCTAAGTATTACTTTGTCTTGTGCACCTGAAACTAATAAAAAAAATAGTCAACAGAGCAAAAGCTTAAAGAGATGGAAATTCATAAAAGGGTAAGAGACTTGGAGAATAAATTCAGGGGACCCCGCTATGAGAATAGGAGTTGTAGAAGGAGGAAGAGGAATAAATAAAGAAGACTCAAATCGAATAAAAATTTTCCCAAACTGTGTCAGATTCTACAAATTGAAGTAGTTCACTGTGTTAAAAGATGGGTTGATGAGAAAAAAGCACATATCTATGTTTTGTAAAATTCCTAGTTCTAACAAATTTTCAGGTGGAAAGAATGTTACCTACAAAAGGTTAAAAAATCAAATTGGCATCAAGTTTCTGTCTACAATCTGGAAGTTAGAAGAGAGTAGACTAGCCTCTTGACTAGAAGGAGAGGACTGAAATCCAATTATCATACACCCAACTAAGGTAGATAATTTTTTGCATTTGTCAGGACAAAAAAACATATTTGCAGATATGCAAGAATTCCAAGACACATCACCCAGATACCCATCTGTCAACACTTGAGGAAAGGCTCTAACCAAATAACAAATGTCCTAGAACAGATGGAGAAGAAACAGTTGTAAACAACAAACTGGAAAATATAGAACTAAAAATAACTGGATAAAAATATGAATGGATAAGCATAGATGGGGAATGTGTAATGTAAGTGCCAAATAAGAACTTTTAAAATATAAGAAATCACTTTGAAGGAAATTCTAAATAATAATGGAGCACTAGATAAACAAACTGTCTCTGAAAAACTAGGAGTTTAAGGTGCTTACGTTCTGATTTTATTGGTGGGGAATATATCCGAGAGAGGAGGGAATACCCTCTTACGGAGAAATAGATGATGTTTAGTAGAAATATACCTGACTTTGAACAAGAGAACTTCCAAATTAACAAGGGGTAAAAATGAAAATGATGACGACTTAATAAAGCCAGCAAAGGTAATAAAAGGAAAAAGAGGAAACAAAAATGTTTAATAATGGAAGAATAAAATCAAACATACCAGTTATTACAATAAACTTAAACAGATAAATTCTATTAAAACTCAGAGATTGCCAGATGACTTTAAAAAGATAGAATCTTTGAAGATGTAATAATTATGAGCCTGAATGCATAAAACAACAAAGCAGTTAAATTAGAAATTCAAGGATAAATGGGTAAAAATGTACTCATAGTGGAAGACTTGGTTGTAAATAAATGATTATTGTTTGAAGCCACTAATATTTGGGGTGGTTGGTTACGCAGCAATAGATAACTGACACAAAAAGGCTCCCTCTCCTCTATTCTATCATGATACCTCTCGTAGGACACCGGTAACACTGCAGTATCTGCCTCTTCCCCACCAGACTGGATTCCTACAGTATGCTAGTCAGCTCAATGTCGCCTGTGCCTATCACGTAAGTGTTCAATTGAGCTTTGTTGACCAAATGCTCACACATTTAAATGGGATATTGCAGAGTCTGAGCCACTGACAGAGGCCAAGGAGGGAAGCATTTTAAAAAGAGAAAAAAGAGAAGTGGGGGCAGCTGCATTCCTGCTCTAATTCCCCCCTCCTTTGTGTAGGCAGAGGCGTGGGAAACCAGCCCTTCCTATGACCCAAGAATGATTTACTTTAGGATCCCAAGAACGATTCTCAAATCTGAAGAGAGTCTGTGATGTTCAGGCTACTGAGAATGGAGTGGGCCTCTGCACGTCTGGGCACTGCCTGGGTAAGGGGCTGTTCTCAGGGCAGAGCCACTCAGGGACCTACCCAGTTGGCATGGGCTAGAATGCTTGCACCACTTCCAATCTGTTCCTCTTCTTCCTTCCTTCTGACTTTACATATCCGCCCATTTTAGTCACAGGTAATAACTGAATGCCTACTGTTTGATAAACATTCGGCTAGGTGATGGGATACACTGATGAGGTGTGGGAGGTTGGGCAGTATGGGTACAGAGCACTTTTTAATCACTTAAAAAAACACTTTTGTAAAACTGAAGTGACATGAATGAAGTTGAACCCTTACCTTACTCAAATGTGCAAAAATTAACTCGAAATGGATCAATGACCTAAACATAAGAGCTGAAATTATAAAACTCTTAGAAGAAAATGGGAAAAGTTTCATAACATTGGATTTGGCAATGATTTCTTGGATACGACACCAAAAGCACAGGCAACAATATCAGAAAAAAGGTAAACTGGACTTAAAATTAAAACTGTGCATTAAAAGACACTATCAACAGAGCCAAAAGACAACCCATAGAATGGGAGAAAATATTTTCAACTGATATATCTGATAAAGGCTTAATATCCAGAATATGTAAAAAACTCCTTTAACTCAACAACAACAAAAACAATATCCCAAGAATCCGATTAAAAAATTGGCAAAGGAGTTGAATAGACATTTCCCCAGAGGAGATACTCACATGGTCAATCAGCACGTGACAAGATGCTCCATCCACATCACTAGTCGGTAGAGAAATGCAAGTCAAAACCTCAGTGAGACCCCACTTCATACCCATTAGGATGGCAATGATCAAAACCCAGAAAATAACAACTGTTTGCAAGAATGTGGAGAAACTGGAACCTTTCTGCACTGTTGGTGGGAACGTAAAATGGTACAGCTGTTATGGAAAACAGTATGGCAGTTTCTCAAAAAAAGAATTACCATATGATCCAGCAATTCCATTTCTGAGTATATACCCCAAATAATTGAAAGCAGGGACTTGAACAGATGTTTCAACAGATGTACCCATGTTCATAGCAGCATATTCACAATAGCCAACAGGTGGATTGGCTATTGTGGATTGGCAATCCAAGTGTCAATTGACAGATGAATAAATAAACAAAATGTGGTGCATACATACAATGGAATATTTTTCAGCCTTAAAAATAAAATTTTGACATGTAGTACAATGTGGGTAAACCTTGAAGACAAGCTAAGTGAATAACAAGTCACAAAAGGACAAATATTGTGTGATTCCATTTATATGAGGTACCTAGAGTAGTCAAATTCATAGAGGCAGAAAGTGGAATGGTGGTTACCAGAGGGTGGATGGAGGAGAGAATGGAGAATTAGTGTTTGATGGGCACAGAGTTTCAGTTTTGCAACATGAAAAGAGTTCTGGAGATGGATGGTTGGTGATGTTTGCACAACAATGTGAGTGTACTTAATGCCACTGAACTGGATGGATACTTTTAAGTGGTTAAGGCAGTAAATTTTATGTTATGTATACTTTACCACAATTAAGAATAAATAAGGAAGTATAAAAAACATATACAAGTAGAGAAAATAGTATAATTGCACTCAACAGATATACCCGTGAAACTATCAGTGCTCTTACACTCAGTGACAAACACTTAGAAAAAAAAAACCAAGTAAAGTTGATCAAATAATTCCAATTAAAGAAGAGGATCTCTTGAAATTAGAAAAATTGTTCCCTTAAGTCATTCTTCCTTTTCAGTATCTTCTGTCTAGTGTTTTTTCAACAAAATTAACCGTTACTTTTTATTTAGGAGCTATAGTTTTCTTCTAAAATATAAAAGTTGCCTTTCTGATGACTTAATTTCCTTTTCTTCTTAGATATTCTCCTGAAAGAAACAGAACCTGGTTACTATTCGTGAGCAGCAAATTATCACCACAATATGACTCATTCAGCTTATTCATTATCTAGTTATTCCATAAACAGTGGTGAGTGGCTGCTCTGTGCTAGGCACTGTCCTAGGTGCTGGCGTCACAAGGATGATGGGAGAGGTAGGACCCGTCCCTGATAGAGACATAAAAACATCAGTTATGTTCCTAGAGTCTTTCATAATAAAAAGTTTTAAATAGTCGTAACTTTCTATTTCCCCAATTTTCTCTAATTATCATGTATAATTTTTTGATACAGAAAAACATAATGCAAAGAAAACAAGTGGAGGAAATAGAAGTAATGAGACATGTAACTTGCTCCTGAGTAGGTATCAGCCTCATCCATCCCTCATGAGCATCCAACCACTTCCAAGATAGCCCATCCTTTCCGAGAGCAGTGGATCTTAGTGGCATGATGTCAGCTGTCTCCTTCTAACCAGTACACATTCTTTAGAGTCTGATGGCTGTAAGCAAGAATATATATTTTCTGTGATGGTACCCAATTTCTCAATCCTTTAAGAGTCATCTCTCCAGAGCCCTCCATGAGGCAGAAGTCATTCATTTATTTGTTCATCAAGCATGTGCAAATATTAATTGCCTACTTGACAGTAGATACCCATCTTAGATACAGGAGATAGGAGAACGATTACAACACAATTCTTGCATTCTAGGGGCTCACAGTCTAGGTAAAGAAAGAATTATGATGGTGGGAATAATAAAGGTATGCATGAAATACACAGCTCAGTGGAGAGATGCCCAAGATCTGACTCGGGTCTTCAGTGGTTATTAGGAATTTGCCAACTGCATGTGAAGGGGCAGGAACAGAAAGGGAAAATATTTCAGGAAGATAGGACAGCATGTGTAGAGGCCTGGAAGGCAGAGACTGTATCTTGACAAGCTTTGATTTCCTAGTTTATTAGGATAGTGCAGTGCACATGGTATATCATCACTGAGTATTTGTTGAAAGAACGAAGGAATTGCTATTTCCTTACTAGTAGAAGTAGAAGCTCCTACTATTTCAAAGGAATGTCAAGCAACTCCAAAAAAAAATTGTTAGAAACTTAAATTTAGGTTAAAAATCTAAAAACAAATGCAATTTATTTTAAGCTCAACTCTCATAATTTCTCAATTCCATATTAGATGTTTACTCAAAAATGTATAGGCATGGAAACGGAATACAGTAGACACCAACAAGCTGGTGGCCTGGCTCACAGTAATTTCTTTTTCTGTAAAAGTCTCCCTCAGCAGCTACAGCTCTGGTTTTGTGTTGTTTATTTTTTTTAACCTGTTGCCACCTTCTCCCTCCCTCCACGCAGGTGAATGATATAAAGGTAAACCATATGATCCAAGACTTGTCAAATCAGGGTCCTAAAAGAAATGAAGAGGTAGAATGCGAGGCTTGGCCATGATACCAGCCAGGAAAGGACACAGTTCACAATGGGACAGAACAACCCTGGCCGTCTTAGAAGGAGACCACAGAAGAGTTCTAGCAGTGTTCCAGTCCTGGAACCCCTTTTCCCAGGGGCTCAGCTGGACTCCATCCTTCCACTGGTTATGCGAGTAACCGCAGTATCCTTCCAATCAATTCCTCCTTTATATCCTAGCTGATCTGAGTTGGGTCTCTGTCACTTGCAGTCAAAAGACTCTACCATAGGGAACCAAGACATGCAATGGGAGACAAACTTACCCAGCTTCTCTGTGGCTTCCACACAGATACTAGGACACATGCCCTCAGTGTAAGTTGCCACCAGAAGATACAGCTGGGTCTTCACAACAACCACACCAGTGTTTTCCTGGATAAGAATAAAATAGATTGCCCTCTCTTGGTCCTAATAGCAGGACTAGCAGTTACCCTCTAGCCATACTTTTCACTATTTCCTGACTTCCATATAGTCATATATTTGTTTTTGGACTCTCCACTCTTTTCCATTAATTGTAGTGTTGTCTTTCCTAAAAAATTTCAGACTGTTGTATTAGCAGCATGTATAGTTTGAAAAAGTTTCCCAATTGACTGTAATATACCCCTATCTCAATGAGAACAACTGATGTAATGGAAAAGTAATACTTTTTGGAATTGGACAGCTCTGGGCTTGAATCCCAGCATCTCCATTTTCTGCTGCATGACTATAGAAGAGTTATCTAACCTTGTTTGTCCTCACTTTCCACATCTGTAAAATGAGCACTTAGTTTGTAATGTGGACGAAGTGTGCCTAATCCATAATTAGGGCACCCCGTAAATGTGAATTTCACCTTAATTACTCATAGGCAACAGAGAGAATCGGGAGAGGTTTAAGCACAGAGTGATATCATCTTTTTTTTTTTTTAAGGAGGATATAGAATATGAAGGATGGACTGCGAGAGAGAGAGACAGTTCAGGCAAGGTTTAGATTCTAGAATGAACATTTCTCAAAACCAGGCTTTGTGAGTCCTTTCTTTTGCATATGCTTTCCTGGCACTGGATTGCTGTCTCAAACATTGCTATTGCAATAGTGGGCTTAGTCTGTTTCATAGATAGGATCAAAAGAGACACACAGAATTGAAGTCAAATTCTTTTCTAAAGGTTTTCACCCAGCTGTTTTCAAATCTTCGTTACTCACATTCTTAGCATAAAGAGAATAATCATCTGCCCGGACACATTTGTAGTCCTGCTCCTTGAAATACAGTCCTTCTCTCCTGGCTTGCAAAGGGTTCTTGGCATATCCATTCACAAGTGTTTTGACGTCACTGGGCATGACCTGCAGAGGTTAAATAGGCTAGAAGTTAGCAAACTGTGGCAGGCCAGCCATATTTGGCCCACTGTCAATTTCCATAGGCCTGCAAGCTAAGAATGGTTTTTATATTTTTAAGTAGTTGGGGGGGAAATCAAAATAATATTTTGTGATGTGTAAAAATTACGTAAAATTCAAACTTCAGTGTTCATAAATAAAGTTTTATTGGACCATACTCATACCCATTCTTTCATGTATAGTCTATGGCTGCTCCGCCATTACAACTGGAGACTAGTTATGTGGTTGTGACACAAACCATATGGCCTGGAAACCTAAAATACTTGTATTTACTATGGCTCTTTACAGAAACAGTTTAAAACTCTTATGCTCAAATTTGTTTTTTCTTTAAAATTATATGCCCAAACTTATTTTTTCTTACATTAAATCCTGGTGAGGCTACACACAGGCTGCGCTCCTGGAGTTTGATGAGGGCTGCACTGTCCACATGCTTCGTTCCCAGGAGGGTATCTAACAGTAAGTTCTGCAAATGGCTCATGCTCCCTCAGCTCTGAAAAAGGCTGCAGCTTGAAAGGATCCGCTCTGGCTCACTTTTAAAAGGCCTG
Source organism: Rhinolophus sinicus (assembly GCF_036562045.2). Taxonomy (NCBI): domain Eukaryota; kingdom Metazoa; phylum Chordata; class Mammalia; order Chiroptera; family Rhinolophidae; genus Rhinolophus; species Rhinolophus sinicus. Next base: position 15,519,882 of record NC_133755.1, read on the forward strand.
TGAAGAGAGATCCCCTAAGATACTTTGGACAGTGTTAGTATCAGCCTGTATACTTTGAAAAGATGAAAAGTGGTGGCCCATCACCTAATGTGGACTAATACTCCACGAGGAAAATAGAATCATAGAAAATCACAGTTCACACAGAGCGGGCTACGAAGTGAGTTTGTCAAATCACAACTATTTTTTTTTAAAGCTATGTCAATGGTTTGCACCAGAACCATTTGGGATTAAGAAAAAACAAGAGCCCGCAGGGATGGAGACCACTGAACTACGGAAAGGCTATGATATGCTGGGCATGAGTCCTCACATTCCCTTCCCGCTGACCAGCATCAGGACACGGATCAACACCCTAGGGGACTAAAAACACTTGTAAGGCACTTGAAGCGACATTTTCTGCACAAATCACCAGGTCTTTTTGGACTGTCCTCATCAGGCTAAGCTCCACAAATGCTCGTCCTTCCAAGGGATACTGAAGGCAGGCGTCCCTTTCCTGCACGCACTTCACGGTAGTTTGGCCCACGGCGGGGGCTGAGGGTGGGGATTCCGAGGGCGATGGAGTGGGGGCCAATACCAGTCCTGTTGGCTGGGGAGACGCACAGCAGGCACAGGTTGGGGGGAGCGCGGTGGGCCAGGTGGGAGCGGAAGCCACCAAGCTCTCCGGCCAGGAGCCCAACGATCCACCAGGGGCTGTTGTGCCAACCAGCCGTCAACGGACGCGGAGAAAGGCGGGACGGAAAGGTGAAGTGCCAACTATTGGCTGCGACAGTTGTCCATCACCGGGAAGCGCAACGACCGGCTTCGCGACCCTGGACCAGACAACCCGCGTCCACACTGCAGGCTGCCAGGTTCCCTCTCTGCCTGACGCGGCCGTGGGAGCGCAGCGGCCGGGTCTCCGGGGCCAGCCGCCTCGCGGAATTCGGAGTCCTCCGCCCGTCGCGGCGCCGCGCGGACTCGTTGTCTTTGCAGCGGCGGAGGGGCCACAGGGGCCCTGCGTCCCTAGACACTGGACGCGAAACGTTCTCACGTTCCGAGGCGACGGGCGCGAGCTGATGCCACAGGCCTAGGGGTCACTCTCCTGCTGCAGCCGACGCCTCCCGGGCCGTGGGCCGTCAGACGGACCCCCGCGTGGTGCAGGGGAGACGAAGGCTCTGCCAGTCTTGGGAGGGGAGCTGAGGTGCTTGCTGCGCGGCCTGAAACCTTCTTGCCAGACCCGACGGAGGCCGCGCGCATCTTCCTGACAGGGCCAGGGTGGGAGGGAAGGTACGCGGTCCTGGGTGCTGTAGGTCTACAACGGAGCAAGCCCTTAATGACAGATACGGTCCTTAAGGGATGGGGCTCCCCGTTTCTCTAAGCAGCTCTGCCTGTGTGGACTTCAGTAGCCATAACATCGCAACTCCCCGTTCGCCATCAATCAGAAAACTGCGGCACTGTGACTCCTAGGGGCCAGGCTGAGAACGCACAGACTTCAATGGGTTATGTTGTGGAAGGACGTGGGAAGCCTGGAATTGCAAGGCGATGCGAGGCAGTGCAGACAGAACCTACCTGCTTAAAGGAGGCTGGTTCTGATGACTTTAGCAGAAGCTATGGTGAAGGCCTCTTGTTAGGGCAAGTGTGGGTGGCTAATGTTCAGAATCCGTTCGACATCAGTTCAGGGTCACAAAGTATTGATTACTAATTAAAAAGAAGAGAAAATAAGATGATTATGAATTCTCATTACTAAATAAACTAACTTTTTTAGTTTTTCTAGGTGCTCTGTTATTTGTGATCACAATGAAAAATTTAGACAATGATGATCTGATAACTGACAAACTTCCCAAGCTCAAGAGCTCAAAAGAATGGTTGGAACCACAGCCACTTTCTTTTATAGAGGTACAATAGTATGGCATTTTGAAGTTTATACTTGGGTAGTTGCATTGAGAAGTAGCTTGCACTAAATATATGTTTCTATGTTTTCTACTCCATTCTGCTCTTTACTATTCCCTTGATTTTACTAACTTTGTGTTTGCTCTTCATTTTCTGCCTTCTTAAGGTAGACTGTAACAAAGTTTCTCTTGAAGCACTGCTTCAGTTGCAAAGTCACCCAAATTTATACATGTTGTGTTTTTTTAAGATGGTAATTTCCTTTTTTCTAAACAGCTTTATTAAGGTATAATTGATATACATACAATAAGCTGCATATATTTAAAGCGTACATGTATTTAAATTTTCACATATGTATTCATGCATTAAACCATCACCACAATCAAGATAATGAACATATTCAATACTCCCAAAGTTTCCTCATTGTATCCCTTGGTAATATCCCCCTCCCTGCCTACCCCCAAGGCAATCACTGATTTGCTTTCTGTCACTAAAGTTCATTTTGCATTTAAAAACTGTTATATAAATGTAATTTTACAGTATGTATTCCTCTTGTCTGGTGTCTTTCACTCAGCATAATTATTTTGCATATATAATACTTCATTCCTTTTTTTTGCTGAATGCTATATAACCCAGTTTGTCCATCTGTTGATAGACATTTGGGTTGTTTGCAGTTTGGAGGTGTTACAATTAAAGCTTTTAGGAACATTCATGTACACGTCTTTGTATGGACATATGCTTTCATGTCTCCTGAGTAAATATCTAGTTGTGGAATGGTAGGTCATATGGTAAATGAATTTAACTCTCTATGAAATTGCCAAACTGTTTTCCAAAGTGATTGTATTATTTTACATTTCCACTGTGTATGAGAATTCCAGTTATTTTACATTCTAGCCAACGTTTGGTAGTTGCGTGTGTGCACGCACGCAAGCTTTTTAATTTGAGATATTCTGAAAGATGTATAATGGCATCTCACTGTGGTTTTAATTTGCATTTTCCAAATGACTAATGATGTTGAGCATCTTTTCATATCTTACTTGCCAATTATATATGTTAGTGAAGTATTTATTTAACTATTTTGTTGATTTTTAAATTCAGCTGTTATTGTCAAAGTTTTATTATTGAGACATAATTCACATGTCATAAAATGCACTATTCTACTTAGGTGTACAATTCAGTGGTTTTCAGTATAGTTACAATGTGGTGCAACCATCACCACTAGCTAATTCCAGAACATTTTCATCACCCTATAAAAAAATAAAACTCATACCCTGTTGCTGTCACTCTCCATTTCCTTTTCCCCCTGACCTCTGGCAACCATTAAACTACTTTCTCTCAGATTTGTCTATTCTGGACATTTTATACAAATAGAATCATACAGTATGTGGTCCTTTGTGACCAGTTTCCTTCACTTAGCAGAGTGTTTTCAAGGTTCATCCACGTTGTAGCGCATTATCAGTATTTTGTTCCTTATTCTGGCCAAATAATATTCCCTTATATGGATATACCACATTTTATTTATGCATTCATCAGTGGATGGGCATTTGGATTGTTTCTAGTTTTGGGCCATTATGAATAATGCTGCTATGAACATTTGCGTATAAGTTTTTGTGTGAACATGTTTTCCACCCTCTTGGGTAGAGAACCTAGGAATGGAATTGGTAGGTCATACGGTAATGATTAACTTTCTGAGGAACTGCCTACCTATTTCCTACAGTGGCTGTACCATTTTTGCATTCTCATCACCAATGTGTGAGGATTCCAATTTTGCCACTGCTTGGATGTCATTGAACCGCTTACATCTGTGGGCTTATAGTTCCCAACAAATTTGGAAAAAATTTCAGCCATTACTTCTTCAAATATTTTTTCGATTCCCCCCAATTGGGGAAATACAATTATGTGTCTACAGTGTAAGAGCCTGAAATCATCCCACAGCCCACTGACACTCTGTTCATTTTTTTTTTCAGACTCTTTCCCCCCTGCATTTCATTTTGGACAGCTTCTATTGGTATGATTTTTAAGTTTACTAATCTGTAATGTCAAATCTGCCGATAAGCCTGTCTGGTGTATTTTTCATCTCAGACATTGTAATTTTCATCCCAAGAAATTTTATTTGGGTCTTATATTTTTCCCTGTCTCAAAATATCTTCTGTTTCCTCTAGCTTCCTGAACTTATGAACTACAGGTATAATAATTATTCTAATGTTCTGCTCTAATGAATATATCACCTATGTTATTTCTGGGTCAGTTTTGATTGCTTTTCCTATAAATTATTGGTCAATTTTTCTGCTTCTTTGTAGGCCTGGTGCTTTTTTTTTTTTATTGGATGCCAGAAATTGTGAATTTTACTTTGTTGAGTGTTGGATGTTTCTGATTTCCCATAAATATTCTTGAGCTTGGTTCTGGGATACAGTTAAGTTACTTGGTCATAATTTGGTTCTTTCAGGTATTGCCTCCAACCGTGTTAGGCAGGAGCATATGGTATATAGTGTATGGCTAATTTTGCTCCACTACTTATAGAAAATCCCTCCAAATACTCAACTCTATGCTTTGTGAACCATGGGGTTTTTCACTATGGCTGATGTTAAGAGGAGTAACTCCTGGGGCTGTGTGACCTCTAGGGATTGTTCCCCCTAATCCTTTCATGTGCTTCTTGGCCCAGCATTTCTTTGGGTAGTTTCTCCACATGCATATAGTGTTCAGCATTCAGCTGAGGAATCCAGGGGGACCCTCTATACATCTAACCCTCTACTGATCCGCAAAGCTCTTTCTTTGTGTATCTTTCCTGGTACTCTGCCCTATGAAATATAGCTGCCCAGACTCCTAGCTTCCCTCACATTTCAGGGAGACAGCTAGGTTCTACCTGATACCCATCTCTGTGCCCATCTTTCCAGGTACTGAACTGAGCTATTATTGGGCTCACTTTACCTTCTATTTCTTGGGGTCCACTGTCCTTCGTTGCCTGATGTCCAACGTCTTGAAAACTAATGTTTCATTTCTTTTCTTTTTAAAGGTGGGAGGGTAAATCTGTTCCCTGTTACTCTATCTTGTCTGAAAATAGCAGTTACCACCCCAACCATTGTTTCTTCAGTTTTTTCTGCTCCTTTCTTTTGTCACTTCTGGGACTCCAGTTACCCAAATGTTGTACCTTTTGTTGTTGTCTCATAAATCACTGCAGCTCTGTTCGTTATCTGTTCCAATCTTTTTTCTGTTTTTCAGATTGGATAGTTTCTAATAATCTGTGTTCAAGTTCACTGACTCTTTTTAAGAAATCTCCAATCTGCTACTAAGCCCACTGAAGTTTATTAAATTTAAGAACTGTATTTTCCACTTGGATCTTTTTTATAGTCTATATTTCTCTGCTGATTATTTTCTATCCATTCATTAGGAGCATATTCCCTTTCACTTCTTAAGCATAGCTATAATAGTTGACCTAAAAATCCTTGTCTGCTAATTCCAATATATGGGCTGTCTCAGAGTTGGTTTCCTATGATTGCCTTTCTCTTAAGTTGGGTCACATTTTCCTATTTCTTTGTGTGTCTAGTAATCTAGACTATATTTTGGATATTATGAATGATACATTATAAAGGGTCTGGATTCTGTTATATTCTTCTAAAGAATATTGAGCTTTTGTTTTAGCAGGCAGTTAACTTGGCTGACCTCAAACCCTAAACTCTGTCCCTCCTGTACTTGACAGCAGATGAAATCATTGTTTAGTCTTTTTTAGCTTTAAATGAGCTGCACGGAGTCTGCCTTGTACATACATAATTCAAGGATCTGCCAGAGATTTGGTCAGATTTTTATTTTCAGAATTGGTGGCATCCCCCTTTATGGCTTTCTTCTTTCAGGTATTTCTTCTCTCACTTCCCAGCTCCTATGGTTACCCTGAACTCTGTCTTCTAATTCTTGAATTTGTTAAACTGCATGTTTCTGAGTTTGAGCCAACTTCTTTAGCCCTGAGGCCTGCACTTAGTTAAAAGTCCATAAAAAACTGAAAACTTACCCAGTGCTGTTTTCTTTTTTCCACATGTTGACTACCTTTTAGTTTCTCCCTGCTTTTGGTCAGTCTCTAGTGTCTTCAGATTGTTGATTTTTATATTTTTGTCTAGAATATTAATTCAGTATCCATTATGGTTTTGAGAATAACAGATTTCCCAGGATAGCAACTCTGTGAGGCAGAAAGAACATAGAAAATGAATTGGGATAAGTGTGTTCCAAGCGAGGGGGGAGTATTTTGAGGCGGATAAATGGTAATGTGTCTTTTACAGTAATGTATTTTTAAAAATTTAAACATTCACTGTATTGTTTGATCACACCTTGTATATAGTATAACACTATTTTTAACCACTTTTAAGTGTATAATTCAGTGACATTATATTCACATGTATTGTAGCAATGTTTTGTATTTTCTGGCAGATATTAATTGTGAAAGATTATGAAAATAGAAACAAAATTAATGTTATTAACTATTTCCTGAAGATTGTGTTGTTTTAAAATCTGAAAGTGTGACTTGTATATAAATATTAATATTTGATAACTATAATGACAAAATGAGTTCAAATAGAGTTCACTAACAACTAAATGAATTCAAATAGAGGCCTCCTTCTATTTTAACCCATAAAAGCTTAAAGAATTTTACAGGATCTGAAAAAAAGATGTGTTCTACTAACGATGTGACTCTGGGCAAGTCATGTGTCATTGTCGGGACTCAAAATGTTTGATCTGAGTTATTTTTTGCCCTAGAAGGATTTGTAGCTTAAAGAAAAATGATTCAAATATACTTTAAAAAATATTTTATGATATGATTTTAGGTATAAAAACTGGATTTACAGAGAACTTTCCAGGGATATTTCTGTCACATAAAATATGAGTCAAGATAGCGTTAATAATTTGATTTTTTAAGATTTGATTTTCAAATTTTCATTCTGTCATTTTAGGAATTAGCTTATGAAGATATTGATACAGCTACTAAATCAATATTATATAGAGAACATTATGTAATTAAGGTAAGAATTGACTATAGAATATGTCAATTAAAAATTAATTTTTTCCATTTTAGATATAGTGCATAGTCATTATAAAAACTTTAGAAAATATAGAAAATAGACTTAAAAACACTCATTAGCCCCTAGGATTAACCTTAAGAGGTCTCTGAGATTGCTTTAATTGACTTCCTCTCTTTCTATACTTTGTGGAGATTCTTTCACGGATACCCTATAAGAGTTTTCCCTTTTCACTTGTTCCTTCATCTTAGTGGGCCTTCGATGGAGTCACTGTGTATTCTTAACAGCTTTAAGAGCTGTTATTGGAACACAGTGACCAATTATTACTCAGGTATATCTAGGTAAGAACAAGGCTTAACTGTAGCAGGATGGGTTTAATTATAAGACAAGACAAATGTCCATGTGAAGTATATTAAACACTGGAGTGGGTAACCTGTTTTTTTAAAGAGTTATTTTAGAGTTGTTTAAAAAGGAAAGGAGCTATTTATTGAGATTGAGTGAAGTGTGCTATGACCTGAAGATAGAGGGATAATCTCCACAAAGAAGGAATCTCTCAGGGTTTTTTGTTTTTCTTCTGTTATTTTGAATTTTATGTTGTTGATCCTAATAATTACTTGAGTTCATTTGCTAGATGAAAGGTGGATGAGTTTTGTTGATTTAGTTTATAGCCTAAATCAGGCATTTTCTTTGCAGGCTACTTGCCACTTGGGCCAGGTTGTGCTACACTTCCGTCTCTGTTTTTGTCTCCTTTCCCCCCTACAGAATATTCTTCCACATTCAGTCGTCCTTTCTTTTCCTAGGTAACTCTTCATTCTTTAAGGCACATCTGAAAGGTCTCCCACTTTGGGAAGTTTTAAAAATTTAACCATGTTTCCATTGTGGTAAAGTATATATAACAAAATTTACTATTTTTAACCATTTTAAGTGTACAATTCAGTGACATTAATTACATTTACATGTTGTACAACCATCACTGCTATTTCCAAATAGATGGATCTGTGCAACCGTAACCACTACCTATTTCCAAAACTTTTTCATCACCCCAACTGAAACTTCATACTCATTGAGCAATAACTCCCCATTCTTCCCTCCCCAAGCCTCTGGTAACCTCTAATTTACTTTCTGTCTCTATGAACTTGCCTATTACAGATATTTTATATAGTGGAATTCTACAATATCTGTCCTTTTATGTCTGTCTAATTTCACTTAGCATATTGTTTTCAAGGTTTATCCATGTTATAGAATGTATCAGAACTTCGTTCCTTTTTATAGCTGTGTATTATTCCATTGTATATGCCACATTTTGTTTATACATTCATCTGTTGATGGACACTTGAGTTGCTTCCATTCCGCTTTTTGGCTATTGTGAACAATGCTGCAGTAGGTATCTGTTTGAGCCCATTTTTAATTCTTTTACATATATATATATATATATAAAACTTGCTATGTTGTCCCTCCCCCCATTGTTTTGTAGATTTGTTCTGTAGTCTGTCTCACCAGGGAGAGCAGGCACGTTGTCTAATTTATCCATGTATTCCTTGTTTCCAGTAGAGTGTGTGTCACACAGTAGAAGCCAAGTCAACTGAATTAATGAATGTCTTTGTGGTTATTTTTAGGAATATAAATGCAGTTTAAAATTTAGAATAAGAAAGCATTAAGATAATATGTCTTTTCTATCACTGTTTACTAGGATCTAGATAAGTATTTACAACAAAATGAATTCTTAAATACAAGAAGAAAAGAGATGTTATATAAAAGATGGGTTGACCGTGTGGCAGATCCTCTCCAGAAGAAAATTATAGAAAAAGTTTGTTCACATAAGAAGATTGAAAAAAGGAGACAAGAGGAATCAGATAGTTTTATAAAATATGTAAATAAAAAGGTACTAAGAGATCATTTGATACTTTTTTTAGCTGGCTTAAAAACTATGGTCATCTTTATTTATAATGATCCAAAAGGCCTGCCCTTCCCCACTCTATGTATGTGTAATCTACACTCAGTTATAGCATATACTATTCTTAAATCCAGGGCTTGTGGAAAAGATGGAGGGAGGAGGGTTATGTCTGGATTCAAATGTATACATTAGAATCATTCTTCTTTGTTGTTCCCATGTAACTTAATTGTATATGCCAATTAAAACAATTTGGACTCTAGGTTCAGAACACACACACACACACACACACACACACACACACACACAAATTTGTTCCAGAACTTGATTATTTACAAAGCTATAAAATATTTCTGTTCTCCTAGCATTTTAAAGAGCTCTGAGATGTTTGAACAGTAAGCATTTAAAAACAAATTCCCAAATCTTTCAGTTTTTCAACACTTTTTATTAAAATCTTGCAAATTTTAAGTAGATTCCTTCTATCACTATGTATTTATTACTTGGATACATTAAATTTAACTTCAAATTTGGTCTTCCCTTCCCTTTCCTTTTGCATTTGACACTGATGCCATTTTGAAGTACAAGAATGGAACCGTGTGTTTGACAAGTCCTATTGTGCTCAAAATTAATTGCTCACCTCTTGTTCTTATGTGTGGTTTATTTCCTTCCTATAGGGAAATGTATTTATAGAACATTATGATCCAAAAGAATATGATCCTTTTTATACGAGTAAAGAGGACCTGAATTTTCTGAAGGTAGGATAGATTTCTTATTTTAATTTTGGTATTATGTAGTTGATTTTTTATAGCAGCCCTAATATATGAGACACCCTTTAGTGATTCCCTAAGAATGTAGTAGCATCCTAAGAAGAGGTTCCTATCTCCATATTGTAGAAAAGGAACAAAAAAGCCAAAGTCCAAAGTAAATTAAACCTCTGTAAAATCTGAAAATATTGTATAATTGGATAATATGAGGTCTGCCAATTAAGTTCACGAACTCATCCTAGAAAAAGTGCTACATACCTCATTGCTGAATATCATGAAGCACTCCCCTTGGGAAGCTATGACCTGACGCCAGCGCCTTGTCCACCCTTCAAAGCAATTTTGGAACTCTTTCTGGAATGGCCATCAGAGCTGTCGTCATATTACCCTTGATGTCCTGAATGTCATCAAAATGTCTTTCTTTCAATATTTCCTTTATCTTCTGGTAAAGAAAGAAGTCATTGGGGGCCAGATAAGGGTGTTCCAATACAGTTATTTGTTTACTGGCTAAAAACTCCCTCACAGACAGTGCCATATGAGCTGGTGCATTGTCGTGATGCAAGAGCCATGAATTGTTGGCGAAAAGTTTAGGTCATCTAACTTTTTCATGCAGCCTTTTTAGCACTTCCAAATAGTAAACTTGGTTAACTCTTTGTTCACTTGGTACAAATTCATAATGAATAATCTCTCTGACACCAAAAAAGGTTAGCAACATCGTTGCAACAAGTTTGCGAACTTAACTGTCAGACCTGTACACACATTTTTATTTTACAAGAATGGGCTTATACCATACATTAGGTTTTAGTCTGCTTTTTTCCCCTCAATAGTTTATGATTTCCTTCTTTCTTTGTCAACAGATTTAAATATATAATTTTAATCATTGCATGGTATTCTGTTATTAATAGCAGCTAACTTGAACTGAGGGCTTAACCAAATGTTAGGAGTTTTTCTTTTCTTCTTCCTTTTTTTTTTTTTTTTCATTTCATTTCATCTTCACTGCAACCATATCAGGCAATTTACAGATGAGGCAAGTGAGGCACAGATAGGTTAAGTTACTTGTCCAAGGCCACACAGCTGTAAATAGCAGAATATAGATGTTTCTCACCATATATGGTAACTTGCTAAATCATTTTTTCTTTTTTTACATACTCCGTATTTTGAACATCTGGATTGCTTTTGACCTCTTGCTGTTGTAAGTGACATTGTGATGAACATCCCTGTAACTATTTCTTATTTTTTTTCCTTAGGGTAGGTTGCTAGAAGTAGAATTGCTGAGTTAAAGGTTATGCATGACTTTGATTCATATTGCCAAATTGTTCTCCAGAATGGTGGTATAAATTTGCACCCCGACCAGAGTCCATTTTTCCCCACATTTTTGCTAGCAGTGGATATTACACCAAATAAAACAAAAAAACCTATCTTGCTTGAGTCATAGACATTTTAAACTGCTGGTATTTGCATGCAAAGCAGGTCCCTACCCTCACCCCCAAATTGGGGTATGTGTATGTGCTATTGTCCTTATTTTTATAGGTGAGAGTTAAACTGAGAACCTTACATATGCTAACTAGTAACACTAGTAAGGTGCACTATTGGGACTTGAAACCAGATCTTTTTGAACCAAAATTCCATTCTGTTCTTTTACCATGCTGGCTTTCTAAATGAAGCTGAGACGTGACCTCTTAAGGTAAGCTGTGCACACTGAGGTTATAGCAGCAGTTCTCAAAGTGAAGTACATAGACCTGTGGGAGCCCCAAAACCTTGTACAGGGCCAATTAGGCCAAATCTTTTCATAACAGGGCCAAATATTACTTGCCTTTTTCATGTGTTGACATCTGCTCTGATGGTGCAAAAGCAATGGGACATAAAACTGCTGGTGACTTAGAAGAACTTAAGTCAGTGTTACCAAATAGTTATTCTATTCCTTACTGCCATGCACTCACAATAAAAAATAAATAAAAAATAATTCAATTTCACTTAATATCTTTGATCAAGTAGTAAAACTTATTAATTTTATTAATTCTTGCTCCTTGAAGACACATCTTTTTAATACTCTGTGTGATGAATGGAAAGTATGCAAAGAACACTGCTGCTGCATACTGAAATACAGTACGATTGTTTGAACTGTGAGCTGAACTGGCTGATTTTTTTTCATAGAACACCGTTTTTACTTGAAAGAATGACTTACAAAACTATGGTTGTTAAATCTTGGGTATTTGGCAGACGTTTTCTGGAAAATTAACAAAATGAGGCTGTCACTTCAAGAAAAACAACTGACAATATTTGTTGCCAATGACAAAATGTGAGCTTTTAAGAAAAAAATTTGAATTTTGGAAAAATCATATGTACTATCATGACTGTGAAAGCATCCCAGTACTGAAACACTTTACTGATGACATTGGAAATAATATTAATGAATGTGATTACTATATAATGAAATGTATTAACATTTGGAAGATGTCACATAACTCCGTGATCCGATTTTTTCCTAACAAATAATTTATGACATGGATGAAAGATCCATTCAAAGTTCAGGTTAGACCAATGGTTTTTAATGCAGCAGAGTTTGAATAATTTATTGATATAGTTTCAGATTCTACATGAGAACTAACCTTTAAGAAACTACCACTTGTGGAGTTTGGGTATAGTATCTACGAAGAATATCCACAATGATCTGAAGGGGCTATTAAAACAAGAGCTAACCACAGCTGGAGGGCCTTGATAAGAGATGTATTGGAGTGCCCCTATCTCTGTTATGGTTAAATATATGGTGGTTAGACTGACATTAGTTTGTAGATACTGTATTTTTTATCCTTCTGGCATAAGAACCATAAATGGATATTTAGGATTGACTGAAAAACACCTGAAACCCAGTCCTCAAAGAAGTGCTTTTCTTGTAGGTTACCATCCCACCGCTTCGTGACCCTTTGAAAAAGGCACAATATGACCAAGATGATGAAAAAAGAATTCTCCTTCAGTGTGAGACTGGTACTTAGTTTCTAATTGTTATGTGATTTCATAACCCAAGAGCGATGGGAATTGCATTTCAGTGTGCTAATTTAGGTTACTGGTCTTCTTGCAGGCAAAATATATACAATGAAAGAATTTAAAGAGATTGAGAAAGCCAAACTGTATTCCAGATTCCCAAGAATTTCTAGTGCAAGGCACTTTATAACTCCAAATGAGTGGCTTAAACTGCCTACAAACTATATAGAAAGTGAATTTTGTAAAAGGAGCAGGTAATGTTTAATATTATAAAAATTATGGAACCTGTTGTAATTGGAAAAATTTTTGAGACATTTTTGTCATAGTTATGATTCTTTTTAAAATTTGTTTTCCATGAGAAATATACTGTCGTTCTCGTCTTTGTTCTTCAGTATGTCATTTTCTTTTTCTTGGGTACTTTCAAGATTTTCTCTTTGTCTTGGGTTTTCATTAGCTTGACTATGATGGGTGTAGGTATGTTTTTCCTTTTCTTTCTGTTTATTCTACTTAGGTTCTCTGAGATTTCTTCTATCTGTGGTTTGATGTCTTTCATTATTTTTTGGGAAATTCTAGGCCACTGTCACTTCAAATATTTCTTATGCCCCATTCTTTGTGTTTAGTTCTGAGACCCCAATTATATGTAAGTTAGACAATCCAATATTGTCCCATGGCCACATACCTCTTACTTTAAAAAAAAAACAACTTTTTTTCTCCTGGTATATTTCAATTGGACAATTTCTACTGACCTATATTTAAGTTCACTGAGTCTTTTCTCAGCTGTGTCCCATATACCGAAGAGCCTATCAGAGGAATTCTTCACCTCTGATGTGATGATTTTTATTTCTAGTAATTTCCATTTGATTTTTTACAGTTTTTCATTTCCCCTGAAATTCTCTATCTATTTATACATGTTGTTCACCTTCCCATTAGATTGTTTAATATATTAATCATAGTTATTTTAAATTCTCTATAGGATAGTTCCAACATTAGGGTCATTTCTGAATCTGGTTCTGTTGATTGCTGTATATCTTAACAGTGGGTTATTCTGTCTTGCCTTTTTTTGCATGTCTTATAATTTTTGATTGAATGCCAGATATTTGAGGTTATTTTATCTTGCTTTTTTGGGCACGTCTTGTAATTTTTGACTGATACATGAACACAGGAAGCCCTTTCGTCATTAATAAAGCTTTGTACACTAATATAAATGTTTGCTATACCCACTTTTCTGTTACTCAAAACATATTTCAAAATCCACATTTTCTAGGAAAACTCATTTTGATTAAGTTAGGATCAGACTGATCCTTTCCATGAATTCTGTGTGTGACCATTTACATGCCAGGTGTACTGAGTATGTTAGTTAGAAGAATGGCCAGGGCTCTTGGTTTCAGACAACTGAATCCACACTTGGAAAGGATTCAGTTTTTGAGGATTTATACTGCTAACAGAATCATTAGGAGGTCTTAAGAAACAGAGCTGAGTTTCAGGAGTAACTCCCAAACTCATGTGCAGAACTGGTTGGCAGAGGGATGTGTTGTTTCTGCTGTGATCAGGAAGCTGCAGAATCAGGAAGGTGCTGCTCCAGCTGTTGGCCTCAGAACCATACCAGCTCTGCTGTAATCTGTGCCAGCAAAATGGATGCCCCTCAGAGGGCCAGTATCGCCCCTCAAATCTACTTTTGAGTGGCGGCAAGACTAGAAGCATCTCAAGGCACCTGTCTGGCACCTTATGGCAAGAGAGATTGGGAAATGGCGTGTGTGGGCTCTCTCTTGGAAACACATTTTATATTTATGCTTGTAAATGGCACAGTCTCTATGTCTTCTGTTTACATTAGCGGACACACTCCCAGTGGGTAAGGAGTGCTTTAAACTGCCTAGCTGACTGAGTCTAAGTTCTTAGTAAGCAGTAAACCAATATCCAGCATGGTTTCAGCAACTTACACCCCCCAAAATGCATACAAGTTTGAAGTAATGGTATGTTGGACAATATACATACATGTCACTATAGAATAATCTCTGGAAGACTGTAAGCTAGTATTGTTTTCAAAACATCCTCACACATGTTATCTTGTTAAAGGTTAAAAGTGAAAGTGAATTTTAATGTTAGTAGTTTTGATTTGAAACCCTCGGCAAGAGCTCCTCATCTTCTGGAATCCCAGGAAGAAGAAAAAGCAGTTATTTACAAGTAAGCCTGCTGTTCTATAGCTTTGCTCTTCTTTTATTTAAGATGTTTGGCTGTGTTTCCACCCTTTGTCATCCTTTTAAATTGCTGGAGTTAGTGCCGAGGCATATGAAAGACTCTTGGGGAATGACGCATCTCCCACCCTTGTGTCTGGGGGAGGCGGCAACTGTCCTCAGCTCTGGTTTTAAAGAATGAATAGCTAACATATTTAGAAACAACAAGCACAGACATAGGAAAAAGTTGTTAACAACTCATATTAAAGGTGAGATTTTAATTGGAGCAGTAAAAATGGCATCTTGGACTAGTTTTGGTGGGCAGTAGCTGTTACAGTATTGTACCCAGAGTGAAGAGAAGTTATAAGCAGAGAAGTGGTACATACTACTGTGTGTGCAACATGAGGAGTCATCTCAATGAACTGGTTATGGAATTAAGAGTAAGAGATTTCTCTACATAGGTACAGCACTTGTTAAAGGTGTGTAACTTGCTAACTATCTGATTAAAAGTAATGGGATCCCTCAGATTTTGCTGGAGGGAATGTAAAATGATGCAGTAAATTTGGAAAACACTTTGGCAGTTTCTCAAAATCTAAAACATTAAATTACCATGTGACCCAGCAATTCAACTCCTAGGTTTCTACCCAAGATAAATGGAAACATGTCCACATAAAGAAGACTTGTAGCTGAGTGAATGCTCACAGCAGCATTATTCACAATAGCCCCAAAGTGGAAACGACCCAAATGTTCATCAACTGGTGAATGGATAAATAAAATGTTGTATATTTATATATGGAATACTATTTGGCAATTAAAAGGAGAAGAAGTACTCATACATACTATACAACATGGATGGACTTTAAAACTATTATACTCAGTGAAGGAAGACAATCACAAAAGACTGTTGTATGATTCAATTTACATGAAATGTCAGAAAAGGCAAATCTATAGACACAGGAAGCAGATTAACAGTTGCCTAGGGCTGGGGCTGGGAATGGAGAATGTCTGACTGTAAATGAGCATGACGTTTTTGGACTGATAGAAATGGTCTAAAATTAGATTGTGGTGATGGTTGCATAACTCTGTAAATATACTAAAAATCATTGGTGTGGACACTTAAAATGGGTGAATTTTCTGGTGTGTAAATTATGTTTCAGTAAAGCCATTGATAATAATAAAAGAAGAACCAAGTAAGGCAGAAGAAAAATGAGCTTGTATGATGTTTAGAAGCTGGCCTACAATTCTCTTTTCCTAAAAAGCCCCAAAGTAAGCTGCAGTGGTTTCCCTTTCCTTTCTCTGTATAGGTTCAGAATTTGATGACTTAATACAGTGTGGCAGAAGGTGGAGGGCTTTTCAAGATGCTTGATGCTGGCCTGGCCAGCAGAGAGAACTATACTAATTGCCTCATGAGGAACTTAGTGATTTAAAGTAGAAACAGATGACTGTTGGCGATGGAGCTGGCTATTGTGGGCTTCTCCGTGTGCATGAGGTGTGGTTTAACAATTTGCTGCTTTTTGCATTGGAAGCTGAAATTGAGAGCTAATAGGAAGTACTGAAACTAAGCCCTATTCACTTGGTAGCTGAAGCCTTAAAAGATGGAATGGTTCAGATCATTCTTGTATACTAGGTTCCAAAAGAGTAAATTCCTACAATCCCTAACTGCCATGGTCTCGGACTAAGCTGTTTGGGTCAGGTTTTAGGATAATCCTATTTAATTTCTATATGTGGTATAAAAGGAGGGGTTTTGTCCTCAAATAACCTCTCCTAGCAGAGTGAGACCCAGACATAAAGAATACTGCACTGTTGAAGTACCTATAGCTTAAATTTTAGACTAAAGGCTTAAGTCTATGAACTCCCCCTGGGGGAAGGAAGAAGAAGATTAGATTCTCTTCCATGAATGAGGGAAGCATCCCAATTATGGATCAGGGATGAAGAAGGCATATTTGTCTTTGGCAGAGTTAGACCTGCCCAGGGGAGGCACAGGGACAACTCTGTGAGGGGTCATTTCCTCTGAAGGACCCTTACTCAGCTGATTAAGCAGCAAAGAGAGTTCAGATGAAAATATTATTGGAGCGAGGTAATGCCATTTACTTGGGTTTCTTTTTCATAGGAATATGCAAATTCACGTAGAACTCATCAGATTTAAATAAAAAATTAAATGCTACAATTGAGTTGATCATTATGAGAACACTTTCCTTTCTGGTTCCTCCCTATAGAAACAAGGGGTCATGCTTTCTGGAAAAAGAACCTCTGTGTTATCAGGAGGGAAAGAATCCAAGTCCCAAGGAGGCCAACTCTGGAGGGCACTTTTCTTCCTTGAACCCTGACCAAGAGGAAGAATGGAATGAGGATCAGAATGCGGTGAGAGCTGGGGGAGTCCCATTTTGCAATACCCAAGGCAGCAATGGCTGATAGCAAAATCTGAGCAGCTGGGAGCTTCTCTGTGTGGCAGGCTTCTAGGAAGAGAGGAGGCAGTGGAATAATCCCTCCCTCCACCCCCGAAAAAAAGAAAAAAAAAGAAAGGTGAGGGAGAGAGAAGAAGAAATTGAGGCAGGTTTCGTTAATTCAGAGGGAATGGAAAGTTTGCTTCCGGGAGCTACACAATGGAGGTGCCCTCCAGTGGGTGCGCTGTGGGGCACCGAGCTCCCTCTCCTGAGCTTTAGCCCTTCTTCTCTCTCTCCACCATCTCTACTTATCATTCACCACTTGTCACACCCAAGCCAGGCCCAAACTTTTGTTCCCCTTAATTCAGCAACGACAGGCAGAAAATTTTCTAAAGGACTATATACAAAATTAAAGTTGTAAAATTTAAGAAATAAAGTAAAAGCCTCAACACTGAAAATGTAAAATGTATAGAAGTATAAGTAGGTGTTCACAGAATAGACTTCTTATCCTAAGGTAACTACAGTTAAACTTGGTGGCCATGTGATGGTCTAGCCTAGGCCTACTTCCCTCCAGGCCTGGTGCCACTTCTCCCCTTCAGTTCTCTTCTCCACACCCTGTGTCCCAGGGCTCCAGAGTTTAGCCTCTTTAAGGCCTGGGTTTCCAGGAGCAGTCATGGCCCACCCTCCTATCATCCAGTTAGAAATCAATACGGGAATGGTTTGTTGCTCTGACAGTCAATGTTTACATTTTCTTTTTGACTGTCTCTCCATTTCCCCACTCCCACCCTAAAGAATAAAGGAGCTACCTTTTTTTTTTTTACTCACTCATAGTAAATGCATTAAAACTATTCTGTAGTTTAACTCCTGTTACTGTCATATTTTAGTACCCTCCTACGTGCTTGCTTTCATCCTCAAAATGTAACAAGTGTCTATTCTGAGCCAGGCAGTGTTTGAGGGGCTGGAGACACAGTGTTAAACAAAGCAGATAAAGCTCTTATCTCGAGGAGCTTACATTTTGATGGGGGAGACAATAAACAAATGAATAAGTATATAATATCCGGTGAGCTAGTATTAGGTTGGTGCAAAAGTAATTGCAGTTTAAAAGGTTAAAAATAATTGTAAAAACCGCAATTACTTTTGCACCAACCTACCTAACAGTAAGTGTAATGAGGAAAGTAAAATGGGTAAAGTGGAGCAGAAGAACTATCCCAACAGAACAGATTTAAATGGACAGTGAGGAAAAAATTTTACATTGCTCTATAATCATAACCTACAAACCCCGCTTATGTATTGTAATTGGTTATGGGTATCTTGAATTTAACCAGCCCCAAATAGGATCATTTCTTATTTTTGCACTTCTGCCCCTCTTCCTGCCAAACCTGCTTTCACTCCAAATTTCCCCTAGTTCCGTGAATAGGACCATAATTCAACCAGGACCCTTTAGGACAAAAATCTAGGAGTCGTCTTTGATTCCGTGCTTTCAGTCACTTGCCACGTCTAACAGGTAATGAGCTATGTCGGCGCGTTCACTCCTAGGTTCCTCACTACTACCAGCTCAAACCACTGTGATCTTACCTGGCCTAGTGCACTAGCCTCCTCACTGGTCTTCCTGCTTCCACTCTCACCCCTGTATAATCTATTCTCCATGCAGCAGCCATATTCTTGAAAAATGTTAATTACATCAGATTTCTCCCCTACTCAAAACTTTCGAATGGCTTCCCCTCACATTTTGGATTTTACTCTCCTTACCATGCCTCTAACCCCCTATACGATTGGGCATACCTCGTCTCCTGCCTTTCTCTCCTCACTCATTACGCTCCAGCCTCACTGGCTTTTTCTTGTTTTCTGAACATGCCTACCTTGCTCCCATCGCAGGCTTTTGCCTCTGCCAGGAACACTCTTTCCCCAGATCTCTCCATGTCTCACTCCGTCAGTTCACTCAGACCTCTGCACAAATGTCATCTCTTCAGAGACGCCTTCTCTGACTTCGCTACTCCAAATTGTCCCTCTCATCCTTCCTACCCCCTTCACATTTCTCAAATGGAGGGCAGGACAATCTATCAATTGTAAGAGGAAGGAAGCACAGTACATGGATACAGACGGGTGAAGCTAACTTGGTGAATTTTGTGAAGGAAGATTGTTTACTTCTGTTTACTTCATTTTCTCAATGAAGTGAGGTCATCCATCAGCTGATAGTGAAGGTGAAGGATAGAGATTTAGAGTCCTGAAAAGAGAAGGGGAGAAAGGAATCCAGTATTTTCTAAATCACAACAATCCTAGTGTAAATTAGCACAGTAGGACCATGGGGGGGTCCCTCAAATCATATCACACACGTGATAGGGTTGTCTGTATCCCTGAATCTCTGCCCATTTCTGAATCCAGATAGAGTGAGGGGGGGCTGAGGCGGGAGGTTTAGGTGAGGACCTTACCTGCCAGATGAATCACTCAGCTGTCAGGAGGACTAAGCTTCAGGGGATCAGCTCAGCTTAGTAAGCCCCGTGCTGCTTTGTAAGCCCCTCATCCCTACACCACACTTAACTCTTCTCTTCTGTCACCTTCAAAAGGTTTGAGCCAGGAAGGAGCACACGCCCTGATGCTTGCCTGGTAAAAGAGGACCACAAAGGCTGCTTCAGAGGAAGCCGTCTGCCAGCGGGGATCATTCAGCGTGAGGACCAAGGAAGGCCCTCAACAATTGTTCTGTGTCTAAGAAAAGCATCGGCAATAAACTTTTAATTTTTGTTCAGTGTCTGTATCATAATTAAGAAACCACAGTACCACGTATTGACAGTTATTGCAAATGTATTTTCCCCAGAGGTTACAAAATACTGCTCGAAAGGGACACTACAAGTAATAGCTACCTTACTTACTGAGTGCTCACGTTGCCTTGGCCTTGCCCTAATGTAAGGAGTGCTCCCTTTGGTCAGGCACCCTTAAAATCCACACCCACAGATTCTGCCCAGTCACGACTTTCCAATAGCCTTCGGGAAATTTAAAAATTCATTTCGAGTATGATTTCCCAGTTGCTGGTTCTGATTCTGCGCATCACCCTCTGGCTCACATTGAGTTTGACTCGTAGTCACAGGAAGCCCTAGCAGGACCTAGAGGACGAGAGCAGAATTGCGTTTTCCTTCGGCAAAGGGGACCCTAAAAATCATTCCTCGAGCTGTAGCCCTAGATCATCCAGATAAAAGGTAAATTCTCTTTAGTAATAACTTACATTACCTCAAGTTATAAAAAAAATCAAAACATGGGGTGGCGGGGGCCGTGTGGTTGAAGGTCCCACGTGCGCGGTTGGAGGGCGTGTGGAGCCTGCGCTCTCTTCCTTCCCGACGTCCCCGCGTCGCGGGCGGAGGGGAAAACGGTAGGGGGCCCAGGGGCTCGGGTTTACACAGCACTGTCATCTGTTCTTTTTTTTTTTTTTTTTAAGATTTTATTGGGGAAGGGGAACAGGACTTTTTCTTCAAGTCAAGTTGTTGTCCTTTCAATCTTAGTTGTGGAGGGTTCTGTTCAGATTCAAGTTGTTGTTCTGTCTTAGTTGTGGAGGGCACAGCTCAGCTCCAGGTCCAGTTGCCGTTGCTAGTTGCAGGGGGCACAGCCCACCATCCCTTGTGGGAGTCGAACCAGCAACCTTGTGGTTGAGAGGACGCGCTCCAACCAACTGAGCCATCTGGGAGCTCAGCAGCAGCTCAGCTCAAGGTGCCGTGTTCAATTTTAGTTGCAGGGGGCAGAGCCCACCATCCGTTGCAGTAGTCCAGGAATTGAACTGGCAACCTGTGGTTGAGAGCCCACTGGCCCATATGGGAATGGAACCGGCAGCCTTCGGAGTTAGGAGCATGGAGCTCTAACCGCCTGAGCCACCGGGCTGGCCTCATCTGTTCTTAAAAGGACGCCCCCTCACCCTCTCTGAACACTCAGCCGCGACCCCGCTGCTTCCGGCGGTGCGTTCAGCGGCCGGTGCCCCGGCGTCCGCCCTCCGCCCTCCGCCCCGACGCCGCCAGGACGCCCCGGACGCCCGCGGGGTACGGCGCGCGGCCTCCCAGGGACGGCCCCGAGCTCGCCCGGCGGGACAGGCCAGGTGATTCCTGATTCTTCAGGGTCTGGTAAAGCACTGATTTCCTAAGGACATTCCATTATTTTATATGGTCCTATAATTTGCCCCGCTGAAAGAAAAGCTCTTGGATGTTTCCTTCATCTTGCCCCCTTTGCTGTCGTGTCAGTACGAGTAGTGGGACACAATCTTTGTGTTGCACAAAAAGCTGTAGAGTTCAAAGTGCTGCTAGAAATCATTACCATCTTATTTTTTTCTGGCAAAATCACAAAGAAGGAGCTATCAAAGACAAAAACTGTCTATTTCCTGAAACAAACAAAAAAAAAGGTGGTTTGAAAATCTGACACATGACCAATAGAATATATAACATTTGCTAATGTTGATAGAATGGCTAAAAAACTGCTATTTCCCAAGATGCTTGTCAAAGTGTACGTTTCTACTTCTTCAAATAAATGGATTTATTTCTTCTAAATTTGTAATATAGTATCAGGGGAAAATGTTTGTTTTACATGATTTTCCAATTGCCATCTTTAAAAATAAATGCAAGAATGCTTTAAAGCAAGATTCTGTTTATATTATCAAGGGAGTTTTATTTTGGAGAAGACCCAACTAGCTGTCTGAATGTCATTTTACATTTCATGTGAAGCTGTTAATATATGGGCAAAAATACAACTCTCCTTTTTGAGATTTCTTGGAGTCACAGATTTGGTATTTGAGTTTGGGGTTTGTTTTGTTTTGATGCACTCACTGTGACAGAACTGAAAGAAGAGCCAGAGATTGAATAACATAGTTGTAAGAACCTGTGTCATTTTACACTAGATGATTCTTTTAGGTAATAGCATTTCTCTTCCAGATGCTAGACTTGTATTGTCTTTCCATTTGTTCCTACCGAGTCCTGTAAGAATAAAAGCTGAAAGATCACTTCCTAGTGAGGATTTCAGTGTATCAGCCTTACCCAGACTCATAAGGGAAGAAAGCAGCAAGTTTCTAGATGTAAGACAATCTTGATTCTTGGCCAGGAGCTGCCACTAACTGGTTCTGTGACTCTGAACAATTTGAATGAAATCTAACTTGCTGTAGTTTTGAGTTATAAAGAGACCTAGTAGAAGTCAGGAAACATAAAGGGCCCTTTAAAACATACCTACTGAATTCCTGAAAAATGGATTCATTTTATAGAGGATCCTTTAATTAGTAAGTTTTCTTGGTATTTTAAACTATGATTTAATGGTATGATGTAAGGAATTTGTTTCAAAATAATCTGGGTGGGGAGGCAGGAGAGTGAGTAGGGATTTAGATGAAACAAGATTGACTTGAGTTGATAGTTGTTGAACCTGAGTGATGGGTGCATGAAGAATCATGTTTGAAAATTTCCATAATGAAAAGTTACAAAATATGCTTTGAGGTACAGACATTAGATTTACACTGCAACAATTGGTAAAAATACACTGACTTTTGTCATAATGGTTTGTTTCTTCAGGATTTACATCCTAATATTCAATTCTGTAATTTTAGGCATTAGCTAGAGAAGACATTGATGAAGCTGTACACACAATATTATTTAGAGAAAATTATGTTGTGAAGGTAAGAGTTGGCTCCAGATTGTGGATTCTAAGTGTGTTCTGGGTAAGCAAGAGTGATGCAGAGCAGTGAGGCCCAGCAGAAGTTACTATGTCAGAGTTTTATTTTGCTGGAAGAATGAACCTCCTCTGATTCATTCATTTATGCTACATACATCTGAGATTGTGCCACCTCCTTGCAGGATCACTAAGGGGTAGTGATTCCCAGATCTATCTCAGAACTGAGAGATCATTCTAACTGCCCCTCTTTTTTGAACTGGGTACTGAATAGAAATTCTTTCTGACTAAAACTTACCTCCTCCTCTCCTGTTCCCACGTTGCACTGGGATATTATAAAGCCACCAAAAATGAATTAGTATTTAAGGGTAATGACCAATCACTACTGATAGTCATTATGGAATTAATAAATTGGAGGGGTTTTTAATTTTAATACATGGGATTGAAATTCAGGGTTATATGAATACTTTTAACATTTGTATTGTGATTTATATAAACTCACATATATTCTCATTTGAGTGTTAAAGAGGTAGGTGGGATTACTCTCCTTGTATAGATTCAGAGAGAGAGAGATGTGGGAGCAAGTCTAATCCTCTTTCCACTCTACCAATATTGTCATAGCCTTTACTGATGAGGCAGGCTAGGGACATGGAATGGGTGACAAGGGAATGCTTTGAAATCCTTGAAAAGAAGCAGGAGTTTCATGAGTTAGTATGGTTTGGATATGGTTTAATCTGAAGGCACAACTGTGGTTTAGAACTTTTCATGGATTCTTCCTGCTCTATATTCTCCGGTTCTTTCTGAACTTTATTCTCTTCTTCAATTACTTTATGCTAGGACTTTGTAACCTGAAAGAGCTGAGAGCTTCCCCCCTTATTCAAATGACAGTAAGTGGAAAATTTCTTAATGATTTGTTTTCCCTGTTTGTATCACTTCCTTAGAAATTGGATACGTATTTTCAGCATCTGGACATTTTTAAGGAAAGAAGAAAAGAGATGTTACATAAAAAATGGATTGAAAATGTTGCAGACCCTCTTCAGGAGAGAATTATGAAAAAAGTAATTTCATATAGAGGGTTGGAAAAAACAAAACAGGAGAATTTTGAATATTTTTTAAAGCACACAAATAAAACGGTACTTAGTGTTGTTTTTTTTCAAATATACTTTTTTGAAGAGTTAGGTGAACATTTTCACTGATTATGCAAATAGTCCCAAGTTTATTTTTTATTTAAGATGAATTCATGGAATTGTAGTACAGTCTACTATGTTTTTAAACCTGGAGTTTTGGGTGGAAGGGATAGACTTGAAACTAGATTTATCAGGAATGCTTTGAGGTAAATGTTAATAGAAAAAGTGTCTTAAACCTGAAGGACCTTTATTGTTTACTTAACAAGAAATTGAGGGGTAGGTGGTCTCATGGTGAGTTCTCATAGCATAACAATGTTATTAATCATTCAGTTTTTTTTGTATTGTTCTCCTCTGCTATCCTTCATATTTTCAGGGTCCCCATCACCCTCACATTTGTAAACACATTTGGTTGCTTACAGCCCTAGGTGTAGGTCTGTGTTCAAGGCAGGAAGAGGGGATAAGGTATGGTGCCAGGGGACCTTTTTCTTACACCTCATCCTCTGATCAGGAAGCAAAATGAGTCCCCAGAAGCTCCTAGCAGATTTCCCCTTAAGTCTCACTGGCAGTAACTGGGTCACATCACAAATCCTAGCTGGAAGCAGGGCCAGGAAAGAGAGTGTGTGGCTTTCCAATTGCTACAGTAAGAAGTGGGCAAGGGAGAAGGGGATTCCATGACTGTTGAGTTAACCAACTATTAGGTGGAGGGACCAATAGTTTCTATACTCTGTTCTTCAGTTTGGTTTTACAAAATAACAAGGAAATATTGGCTTCTTCTTTTGAAGATTTTTCTGTTTTAACTTTGAAGTCCAGAACCTCTTTTGAAATTTCCAGGTATTTACTAGAGATCTAGAGTAGTTTAACTGGAATGTTAGAGCATTTAAGTATATAGTACATGGGCAAAAATTTCTGGACACGTACTTTAAATATTTCCTGAAAACCCAAGAGGAAGAGCGAAAGCATCCAGGTCTCTTTGAACCCAAAGTGCAAAGTCTTACAGCTGTGCCCACGCAAGTATAGGACGGGGAAGCCATACCTTAGAAAAGCCGTGTGTTGACGTCTGACTGGTTTTGAATGACAATAATTCAGTGTGAACTGGCTTCCAAGAAAGCATGTGAGTTCTTAGACTGTACTTAGATTGGAGGCACCCACGTCTGTCCTCTCCACCCTGTTGTTACTGCGTCACTCCTGATTCACACTGTGGAGGGGACATCATCAGTTGCAGAACGTTTAGAAGAGGGTGGAGGCTTGACAACACTTCCTAGAAGAAAAGTGGAAAGAAATATGGAATATTTAGCCCAAGGAATTGATGACACAAGGAACAATGAAGCCTTTACATATTTAAAAGGCTGACATGTGGATGGTGGGTAGAGATATTTTTTATTGCTTCAGGGGAGAGAACTAATATCTGCACCCAGCAGTGACAAGGCAGATTTCAAGTCTGTTTAAGGACAAATGTCCTTGTGGTTAGAATGATCAAGACTGTACCTGCCTGATGGAGCAGGACATTCTCAAACTAAGGCTGGTTGATGACTTTGCATGAAAACTGGGTGATTACTTCTCCCAGAGGTGGTGGACTCACTGCAATCTATCTTCGGAGGTTTTTTCTAGCTCTTTGAATCTCTGATTTTATGTAAAAAAATGGAATAAAATACTTGGGTTTTTTTGAATCTTGCAAAACTTTTGTATGTAGTGATTTGCTCTTAGGTGTACTGTTTTTCTTTTTTTTTTTTAAAGGAAATTATATTTGGAGACTTTTATGATCCTGAAGTATACAATCCTTTTAATATGACAAAAAAGGACCCACATTACGGAAAGGTAAGGAAGTTTCTTACTTTTGTTTGTTTATTCTTAGAAGCTCTGGGGTTGGGGAAAACCTACTCATTTTAGAAGAGTTGTAGTTACTCTGTATTCATTAAAAAAAAAAAAATCCACAAAAGCATTTTCTCTGAGTTTCAGAAGGGGAACCCACAATAATTCCAACCACTGGGGAATTTATACTGTGAACAAGGCATGCGTGTGTGATAATCCATTCATTCATTTATTCATTCATTCATTCACTACATTCAGCAAACTAAAAGCCCAGGAGGGAGAGGAAGACAGCAAGTGCAGTGGGGTGTGACGAGTGTGTCACAGAGCCAGCACAGGCAGCACTGGCTCAGGAAGCAGAGCTCCTTTCTACTGGAGGTGGAAGGAGGGATGGCAGGAAATGCTGCCAATAGTTGAGTTTGTAATGAGTCGTCACCTTTTAACCAATTTTTACCAATACAAGTTGAAACTTTGAGATATAGGTTTTCGTGTTTAACTCCTGTGTAGCAGAAGTAGCCACCTGATATTACTATTCAATAAAAAAGATACATGTGTGGCTCTGAAGAGAGGAGCGGTTTGTTTTGCTTTGCCCAGAGAAACCAAGATGAAGATAATTGTTATGAAGATAAGAAGGTTCTTTTGGCTCTGGGAGACTGACTGAGTAGTGTTGAGCCGTCACTGTGCTGCCTCGCTTACTCAGTAACTGTTTACCTTGAAAACAGCAGTGGGTCAAGGTGAAGTGTGTGGAAAGAAAAGACGGGAAAAACGGTTCCTCTGTCTAGAGCCTATAGCCAGGAGGGGAGAAGGAAAACAACCTTTCTCTACAACCTCTGTGCCCCGGCTGGCCCCTGACACTCACTGGCACTGAGGTTCACCTGCCCTCCTGTTCTCCGGCCCTTAGACTGGAGGCCAGCTCTCCCAGGAGGGCACTGTCCCCAGGCTGCTTCAGAATGCTGCTTTGTGCTTCTAAAGCATCCTGAGCTGATGCCTCTCATAATTATTGTCATTGTGTATGACTTGTCTGTCGAGATCCCTGAAGACCTTGCTGGCATGTGGTACACGGTGGCATCAGCAAATATTTCTTGGCTGATGCAATGACACAGAACTCGGAACAGAAGCAAGTCTCTTCTATTTGGGTGGCCTTCTCTCCATTCAGCCACTTAAGGCTCAGTGAAATTTCCTAATGGGAAGTGGGTGACATTTATCCTTCCCCTGCTCTGTGGGTTGGCATTATTCATGGGTCCTTATTCTTGGCTGCTTTGATGTCCAGTAAGACCATACTTGAATGCTTCAGACAGATTCAATAAGCATAACACACACCGCAGTTGGGTCCTCAGAGAGTCCTTTTTCTTGTAGGTTACAGTCCCACCATTTTGTGATCCTCTGTTTAGAAGACAGCAAGAGATAGATGAAGAGAAGAGAGCTATTTTTCAATATAAGACAGGTACTTTGTGCTCACTGGGCTTTATTTTTAGAGACGTCTAACTGTTAAATGATTTCCTACCCCAAGAGTGACTGGAGTTGACTTTTAAGAGAGTGTTAATTTAGATTTTTAAAAAATCTTCCTGTAGGAAAACAATATACTTCAAAACAATTTAAAGAACTAGAGAAGGCTGGGGTGGATGCCACACTGCCCCAGTTCACGTTCACTGCACACAGTATGATTCCAAAAGAGCGGCATAATGCTTCTGCGAGAGCTGTGAGGCGGAAACCTCCGAGTAAATGCAGGTAAAGATGAACTAACCGATGGTTTTCCTGTCTCCATAGTTTTGCCTTTTACAGAATGTCATGTAGTTTGAATCACACAATACATAGTCTTTTTCCAGATTTTACTTCATTCCTAAGGATGTTTTCACAGGATTAAGAATGTTAGGTTGATAGTTATTTTCTTTCAACATACAGTGGTACCTTGGTTTTTGAACGTCTCCATTGACGAACATTTAGGTTTACGAATGCCGTAAGTTTTATGGATCTATGGTATCATTAGATAGTAAAATTCATGCTAAATTTACAGTTTTAGGGGTTAATTTTAAAGGTCTGGAACGGATTAATTCATTTTGCATTACTTTGTATGGGGAAACTGCATCTCAGTTTTCGAATGTTTCAGAACTCGAACGGTCTTTCGGAATGGATTACATTAGAAAACCGAGGTACCACTATACATCCCACTGTCTTTTATTCTTTTCCATTGAGAAGTCAGCTGCAGTCTTACTGTTGTTCCTTTGAAGATAATTGTCATTTTTTCTGGATGCTTTTAAGATTTTCTTGTTGTCTTTGATTTTCTGCAGTTTTATATGATGTTTCTAGATGCAGATTTCTTTGGATTTATCCTACCAGGAATTTGGGTCTTCCTGGATCTGTAAAGTGGAGTGGTATCTTTAATCAGTTCTCGGCAGTGCTCAGTCATTTTCTCTTGGATTGTTACCTCTGCCATATTCTGTCTCTTCTCTTTCTGGTACTCCAGTTAAACATATTCTAGATTTTCTCACTGTATCCTCATTGTCTCTTACCCTTACCTGTATATTTTCCATTCTTTGTGTCTCACCATTTTTGATTCTAGATAATTTACTAATTATCTCCAGTTGTGTTTAATAATCTATTGTTAAACCCACCCCTTGAGCTCTTATTTTCAGTTGTTTTATTGTGATAATTCTAGCATTTTATCTGATTCTTTTTCAAATAGGTTTCAAATAGGGGAAGGCTGTCTGTACTCAGGGCCTGGAGGGTCTCTGACCCCACTGGGGAACCTATCCCAATGCAGGGCTTGAATTGCCCACCAGGGGGAGGGAGGTGTTCAGAACAAAATTAACTACCCACCTGCCAGGACAGCAACCAGACCCAGGAGGAAAAATCCACCAAAGATATGCTGGGAGCATGGAGGAATCAGCCTCTGCCCTGGTACCTGACGTTGTAAATGGAAAATAGCCAGAGATGCCAACTCATTCCCGAAGAGTCCTGTCTTCTCTGGAATTGTTTCCATAGTTACTCAGTGACTTTAAAATTATGACTCTGTTTGGTGAGTTTTCTGCTGTTTTCTAGTTGTTGGAGCAGGAGTGGTGGCCTGTGCAAAGGTCTAAATCCTACACAAAAATGGAAGTCCTGTCATGCTTCTCGTGATGTTTCTGTTTTATCCTCCATCCTGAGTTTTGCTGGAATTAAACAATGCTACTTTGTTTCTGTTTCCCCTAGTATTTGGAAGTTTTATGTTGTATTTCTGGTTCCATGGCTTCTTTATCAATTTTAACAAACATTTTTATTTAAGCATTAATAATTATAAATCTCCCTATCCCCCAGCAAGACACTGGCTTTATTTCCTCATCTCTTCTCTAGCTCCTCAGCCTTTGTGGTCACAGCTTCTTAAATGATGTTCCTCCCTTCAGTTTAGTCTCCTGCAGTGGATTCTGCAGCTAGCAGTCTGAGGAATCTTTTTGAAGTGATCAACCCTCCCCAAATGAAAACCCTCAGTAGCTCCCTATAACCCTTACAATAAAGTCCAAACTCCTTAACATGGCACTTAACATGCTTTCCGGACCCTGCCACACTTTCTGACTTCTAAAAAAAAAATTAAATAAGTAAAAATCCCCTTCCCCTAAACAAAAGAAATATAAATAAACCACAAAAATCTCTGGGTTAAGTCAGCACGTTTACAACTCCCTACCTGCTAGGTTGTTTCATGCCTTTGCAACTTCTGTTTATTGCTGGCCATGCCAATCCAGGCAGGAGAGGGAATTATCACATGGCGCGGGAGCCCTGCATCCCCACCTGCCTTTTCCCACCACAGATGCATGTGGAAGGACACAAACATTCAGACCACAGCAGTCAGGAGCACAGCCAGGCCACTTGAGGGACCAAGAAGAGGCCAGTCCTTTTCTCTCTAGGACCATGCAGCTTTCATCATAGCCGCTCTCTGCGAGCCTGCTTCCTTTCTCCTTCTCTGCACACCGGCCTTCTCTCCCTCTTATGCATGTGCTGGAAAATGGATACCCCAGTCCTGCCTGACATTTTGGTTTGGATGCTCTCAGGCTGCCTAGAAGTCCCTCTGTCCCAATTACAGCTCTAGGGACTGAGGCCTGGACCAGGTGCCATAACCACAGCCGGAGAAGGGTTACGTGGTTCACACTCTACCTAAGGTTGTGCCATCATGGGTGTGGGTGGGACAAACTGATGGATGGACAGCCACCAAGTGAGTCTACTCAGTCTTTCCTTTTCATAAAGTGAGTATTGAGTTTGCTGTATTAATTTTCAGACAATTATTGAATGGTACAACTCTGCACAGAGTTGAGATCATTTTTTTTCTACTTTTTTCTTTGCAGTCCTGAAAACCCTATCTGTGCAGAAAATATATATTTGCCTGATAAAGAGACTACCACCCTAAGTCAGACTGTTTTTGAAAGGCAGTTTCATTCCTCGAAGCTCAACCAGGAAAACAGAAGGGAAGAAAAGAAGGGTCTGGTGAGCAGAGATGTGGGGAGAGCAGGGCTGTCACAATTTGACAACACCCACGAGTGAGCAGGCATTGATTTCAGAATCTGACAGAGCCCTCCCTCTTAGAGGGGCTCCCAAGGGCAGAGCAGGCAGTAGCCAAAGAAGGAATGAAAAAGAGGAGGCAGAGGATTGATTCTATGCAGCAGAAATGGTGGGGTGCCTCTGGACTCAGGTGTGCTGCACAGACACGGAGCCCTTCAGCAGGGGAGCCTGGCATGAGGAAACGCAGAAAAGGAGCAGACTCTGGGACCCTGGACCCCACTTTTGGGGACTGTGGCTGTACAAGGTGAGGGAAAACCTGGCCAGAGGGGATCTGCCCTCCAAGATTTCCTCAGCTCTTTTTCTCTTCTGCCATTTTCTACTATTTACTACTTATCACATTCATACCAAACCAAAAGTTTTGTTACTTATTTATTACATCCACACCAGACCAAAAGTTTTGTTCTCCTTAGTTCAGTCACAACAGGTAGGAATCTTTTGAAATGAAATTAATACTAAAAAAAATTAAGGCAGAATGATCGTTTAGCTCTATAGAAGGTATTTTAAATGCAGGAATTTTCCATGCACACATTTCTTACCCAGAGCTCATAGAATGGTTGACAGAGCTTACCTACTGCTCATGGTCTATTTCTCCTCCCATCCTGCCTCCCACACCCTGTACCCTAAAGCCTGAGAGTTAGGGTGCTTCCAGGGAAGGCTTCCCAGTGCTTGGCAGGTAATCAGCTGGTGACCTGTTTGGGGCACACAGTGGATCACTGCATTTCTCCTTTCCCCAAATGCCCTGCCCCTCCCCTCCACCTCTGGCAAAGGATGAGGGACTATTTCTCCTCTCTAGTTTGAAAAAGCAACTCTACCCAATCCCATTGTTCTCCCCAGTCTCTCCAGAGAGAAACAGATTCTCCTTATATGGGAAGTGACCGCTTTCCTTAGCCATGTCCCCTGAGCAGGACTGTATATGAGCAGAGGGAGCCTCTGTCAGACCTGAAATGACTGTCATCTGTGCTCCCTTTTGGTGGGGCAGCCTACCTGCTGTTTCCAAGAGAGCCAAAGGTGGAAGGGGTTTGCAGACAACAGAAGTTTAGTGTTTGCTCATGTCCCAGCACTGGGTGGGTCAGCAGGTCGGCAGGCAGACTCTTCCATGCAGACTTCCACCCTGGCTGACGGAACTTTTACCGTCTTCAGCATCTGGCTTTAGAGCTGGCCCTGGGGAACTCACTGCTGTCCACCTGAAAAGGGAAGAGATCATGGAGGAGTCGTGCCTGAGAGTGTGGGTGGGCCAGGTCCCGTACACGCCACTGGCGAGGACCCAGGCACGGGGCTGTCCCTAACTGCAAGGGGCGGGCACGGGGGCCAGTAGCCACTGGGTGGTCAGGGCACAGTGGCAGGGACAGCAAGCATTCTATGGACTGCTAGTCATTCCTGCCATGTCATGAGAAGGTCAGTACTGTGTGGAGCCCAAAGGCATGGACAGCCTAGTCTGAGCATCGCAGAAACCAGACAGAGTGAGGGAGAGGTGAGCAGAGGGCTGCTTGGGGAGCTGCCTGGAAAGTCTGCGCTCCAGCAGGAGGGCTGAGTGGCAGGTGGGATCCACCGGGGTGTCCCTCCCTGCCCCTGCAAGCCCCTATTCCTTCCCCTACACTCAGCAGTTCTCTTCTGTCAGTAGGTTCTAGGAACCCGACAGCAGAGACCGCGATCCTGGGCAGCTGGGGAAGGCCAGCAGAGACGCAGGCCCCAGCCTGTGGAAAGAAGAGTGATGACAGCAGACATCCTGGCCCAGCACCTGACTTCCCTGCAGCTGGGGGTCAGACAAGGCCACTAGGAACTGTCCCAGCCGTAGGAAGCCATTTGCAATAAAGCCTCGCTGAACTGTAGTTTGCAGCATCTATACAATGGTTAAAATACTGCCCATATGTTTTCTCTCTCCAGAAGTAGAAAGACATTGCAAGAAATATCCAAATAATAAGCTACTATTTTTTGAGCTCCTGCTGTGAACCAGGAACTGCATGACGTATTTTATATTCATTTAAAAATTTTCACAGCAAGAGAGAATTTTCTCCCAATACGTGAAGCTCAGAGAGGTTCGGTGCCTTGCTCAGGGTCAGTTGCCTGGCTTGAAAGTGTTTTTTCCCCAGTCCAGTCTCTCTGGTGCCAAAGCACAGGGCACATCCCCCAGGGAACCCTCTCCTCACACCTGTCAGACTTTGTAATGTTAGTCACACTGCTCAGAATTCAGGTCCCCTTTCTGAGGGTGGAGTTATCCCCCTCCCCTGCTGTGGCATCCCGGTCCTGAAGGGAGCGGCCCTTAGGGGGCGGGCGGGCAGGCGTTCCTCACATCTCAGTCTTTCCCGGGGATGTAAGTGGCCTCAAGACGCACCTTCCCTCCTGCGTGCGTCCTTCAGCAAACCAGCCTCATGTTTCGGTCAGGAGAGAACTTGACTTTGACTTCGTAAGGGGCAGAGCTGCGTTCCTAGGTCAAATGGGGACTGGAGTTGCTGTGAGTACTGACATCACGTGTCCTGTCGTGTCGCACGTTGTCTGGCTCACGTCCTGCAGGCTCCCTTGTCCTACATCTGAAAAGAACCCTGACGTATCTAGACAGGGAGAAATGGCAGCAGCCACAGTTCATCCCAGTGAGAAAGTCCCCACAAGCCTGGGAAAAAGAGTACTCTGTAGCTCTGGTCACAAGTAGCCAGGTCACAAGCCAGAACTGGTATTAAACCTGCCTGACCCCTCAATGACAGCCTGTTACTTTGGGAGTCAGTCAGTCAGACACAGACTCGCTGCACGTGAACCCACTGCTGCCTCCGGGACCAACACCAGACTTGCTTCCCCAAACCTCATAGACCAGCAGTTGGCTTTGCTCAGCGAGGCTGTGTCTGACCAGCCAAAGTGTCCCTTAAAGAGGCAATATATTAATTTGTTTTGGTTTCGGGTACTGAGTGGTGTCTCTTCAACACTGGGGTAAATTTCTTTTATGCCTATGTTTTAACCAATCACTGCCCAGGATCAATACTTGGAATGATGAAGTGATGGATTTTAAAAAAACTCGAACATTCTGAATTATGGTTTTCAGCCCTCTTTTGCCCAGTGATATGCTTAGACAGAAACAGGAGCTTGGTGGAGGGACGTTTGAATATTATTCCTCCAGCTCCTTCCGAAGACCCGCTCCCTGAGAACTCAGGGCTCCTACAGCCGACGTGATTCTTTCCAAAACAGTCTCCTCCCACGAGTGCCTGTTAACCCAGGGATGTAGTGTATAAGACCTTTATTTTTTTTTAAATCAACTTTCAAAACGTCACACTTGAAAATTCAGAGGCTGAGCGAGTAGCTCTGAGAGGTGAGGATGTGGCTCTGACAGGACAGCAAGTGGCGGGGAGGAGGGGAGGACAGGTGCCCCTGGAGCTGGAGGGGCTGGGGGGCCGGCTGCTGCTGCTGAACACCTGTGCTTTTCTTTACTCCTGAGTCACCCCTGAGGTTTCTACTCAACCAGGCAGGAGAAGGACTCAAGCTCCCACAGAGGTCATGCAGTCAGGCCACCAACGGCACAGAGCCCAGAAACTGGGTGAACCTGCCACTCACAGAGCAAGTCAATGGCAGAGTCTGCAGGAGGCTCGGGGTCTCCTGGGCGCCCCCCCTTCCCCCCCTGTCTCCACTGGTTGCTCCCACTGTCGCAGAAAGGAAATTTGGTTCCATTACAAGCAACCTCTGAAGTTACCTTTTAAGAGCCTTTCATGTAGAAAGTAAATCAGTCAAGCTTTGAGAGAAGTTACATTCATGAACTTACATATTTATTCTCTTTCTGTACATATTGGCATTGATAAAGCTTAAAGATGCACGTCCTATGAAATAGGCAAAAACAAGGAATTTACATAATAATTTATACTTCAGAAAATTAAAGTTGAAAAACATCTTCCGCATCATTAGAGTTCACAGTATTTAAAGTAAATCAAGCTTTTCCCCCTTAGATTTCAAACTATATTGTCTCAGCAGAGGATGATAAAATCTAATCAGGAATAAAATGATCAAGTTTCTGGTTTGTATTCAGTGCATGAGTAGACACTATTTCGGTATCAGGCTGTTCCTGCACTGAGGCTGCAGCATTTTTCCCCAATCCTTTACCTCCTGAGTGACTGTGACCCAGCAGAGGTCACGTGGCATGGAATGGTTACAGCGTCACCAAAACCACCCACAGTGGACACATTCAACCAAGTGGTAACGTCTGGTGGTCTGATGCCTCATTTCCACATAATACTTTTTACAGCCCTGAAAATGGAAACCCTGGCATCTAAACACAGCCAAAATGTTAACACTAATACAAGGCACTGTGCTATGGGGTTTGGTTTATTTATAGGACAGATTATGTTTGCATAGATCGCTAGAGATTTAGTGTGCAATAAAACAGGGGCCCCAGCGTGCGCGGTCTTGTGATGGATGAAGGTGAGTGACTGACTGGCGCTCCTTCCGCCTGGGAGCAGCACTGGCATCTTCTCCAGCCCCAGCCTAGTGGGCAGGTCCCCGAGGTCCCTACAGGAGAGTTCTTTGCTGGAAAAGCTGCAGGTCAAAGCGGACCCAGACCTCCCCGGTGGGGACCTCGTGCAGCAGGAGGCGGCGGGTTGTAGGGCCTTTGCTTTCCTGTTCTGTTCGAATTTTTGCCACTGGAATTTCAGTACGACCCAGGAAATCTGGTGAATAAACATGCGAGAGTCAAAAGTCTTCTTCTTTAGAAAACTGTTAAAAAAAACTACAAGAGGAGTGTGTGAAACAGGATTCAGACAACTTTCAAATCCAAAACAAGTAACTTCTGGTTAATGTTTGATACTGTGACTGGAGGCTCGACAGATGCTGGGAGGGGAACTGCACTGTTGGAATCTGTGTCTCTGGTGAGGGAATGGCTCACCCATTCTATAGGTGCCAGGAGCACAGGGAGTATTATCTACGTAGGGAGTGACAGAAGTCAAAGACCCGAAACACACCTGAGGCTGCCCCCTCCCCTGGGAAGGCACCCTACATGCTGCCAACATGAGCTGCTGATGACCAAGGGCCCGTGTCATTTCCCTTAGGTGTCATGGGGCAGAAATAAGGCTGAGCTCCCTGGATCGAGACCCTAGGTTCTAGAGCGTTGGGGAAACTTCAGATCCCCTGATCGAGGTATACTTTACCATCTGGAGAAAACTGGTCTCTGTCAAACATGGTGAGACACAGCACATCTTGGTAAAGATCCTTAATAAAGAACTGGCAGTTAAAATTCCACTTGGGATTTAGTGTGTCCTGGAGGGTCCTGGTGGTGTAGCTCTGGGAGCCCATGCTGATTTCACAGTACGGATTGCTCTTCCCTGAACAAAAATAAACCAAAGACACATGTGGCTGCGTAGGTAAAATGAGTGACATCGGGGCCTTCCTTGAGCAGAAGCAGGACCCAAGCTGACGCTTGTCTACAGACCAGGCCGCTGCCTGAGGGCCCACATCGGCCGGGGGTCTCCATGTCCCCAGTGCTGATGGCATCACAACCCTGGGAGCGGCGATGTGGGCGTGAATGCCCCAGCCGCACTCCATAAGCCTTGGCAAGTGTCTGCTACGTGCTTCGTGCTTCCCCCACTTAGAAGCACTGAGGCTTGGGGCCGGGACATGGGTGCTTATTGGGAAGCAGCGTGATAATAATTCTGGGCCAATACCCATTTTAATGACTTTTAAAATCCTCCCATTCAATGCTCAGAAAGAGTGGGGCCATTCCCACATCTGTTGAATGAAAGAAGCATTTACCATTTGGTTTACAGGCTTTTAGTTCTGTAGCTTCAATGACGTGCACCATCAGACGCCCAATGCCTGACGTCTTCTGAGAGCGAGCTACAGAAGAGAAAGACAGGTCACATCAGTTTCTTCTCTGAGGACACACACAGCACAATGACAACACTGAGTGGTTCACACTCACAGTCCGCCTCCTAAGCCACCCTAACACTGCCCAGCTTCCCCTGCCACTGCCCTGGGCCCAGCAGTCCAGCGTCTGGCTGCTCTGTGCCTCTGCCTGGACCGGGGCACCTGCTGGGATGCCTTGCCCGCTATCTCTACATATCAGTGTCGTACTCATCCTTCAAGACGCAGGTCCAGTCTCACACCTCACCTCCCAGACCCCTTCCCCCCTCTGTGCATCCATTATTCAGGACTTCTGAGCACCCCACGGCCTGCTGGGCCTGCGGTTCCATGTCATGTCCATCTCCTCTGCAAGGAGGAGCCACTGTAGAGCACAGACTGTTTGTTCATCCTTGTATTAACCCCTCAGCTGCCTAGGAAACAGTAACGTGTACGTTGTAGTCACTCAGTATTGGACACTTACTAACATTTACTGGATACTTACTTTGTGTTGGGCATGAGCTAGACCTCTACATAAATTATTTAAACTGCATGGTTACCCTACAAGGTAGCTCTTTATAACTGCCATCTCCATATATGAGAAAACTGAGGCTTAGAGAGACTGAAATGCTCGACACAGAGCTTCTAAATGGCAGGGTCAAAACGTAAGCATCAGATACCAAAGTCTATTTTCTTAACCACTCACCATAATTCCAATGATATGTAAACACTACAGCTTATAAAGCAGTTTCACTTAAGATCTTGTAATATTTAAGGAGGTACCCAAAAGCGCTTTCAATATGGAGAGAAATGAGTCAGTGAACTCAAGATTATCTGGGCAAATATGAAGTTAGTTAAGCAGGTTTTACCCTCAGGGGTTTAAAAACTAACCAAAAAAAGGCTGCTTGGTGAGCAACTGAGTTTTGAAAACTCAGGGCAAGTAGAACTTTCCTGTGAGAAGGGGCCGCCCCCCCAGGGCCGCCCTCGGGGCTGCACTTGCACTCAGTTCCCTTTGAAGGCAGGGCTGGGCCCTATTCCCCTTGTAGGCCTGGTTGAGACTAGCATGGGGCCTGGCACAGAGTAAGTAATCAATAAATGTCTAAATAATTAACCACGTGGAAAATGCATAACAATACATACAGATACGGACGTTAAGCAAAACATGGGAAAACTCTGATTTACATCTTTGACAAATTAAGAGATCACTGTAATGCGTTACAAATGATTCAATCACCGATTTTTCAATAGCAAGCCT
Organism: Rhinolophus sinicus; assembly: GCF_036562045.2. NCBI lineage: Eukaryota > Metazoa > Chordata > Mammalia > Chiroptera > Rhinolophidae > Rhinolophus > Rhinolophus sinicus. Next base: position 15,557,076 of record NC_133755.1, read on the forward strand.
TTAAAGTAATATTAAAACACGATTCAATTAGCAAAAGCTGATTTACACATACCTTTCAGGAATACATAACAAAATAAGGGAAACCTGAGTAAAAAAACACATGAAGAACTGCAACTATAGCAGCCAGGAACCTGAGTGGGGGGCTGGGCAGGGAAGGAATGCCTGGAGGTGGGGGTGGGGGCAGGGTCTCAAAGGTGAATTGTGCAATTAGGCCGTGGGATGGGCCCTGCGTTTGGGGTAAGAACTTTGTCCTTAATTTGGGACGCGATAGAGAAGATGCTTAAGGAGAGAGCTGCTGAGAGCAGCCCTGTAAAACGAATACTCCAGAAGTGAAGGGGATGGGTGATGAGACAGCGGGGGTACCTCATGCGATAGCTTGGGTGGGAGATGGGAGGGTCTTACTGCGGCTGTGCCACTGGGAAAGGAATAGACCTCGCAAGTGAAAAGAGAACAATGGAGAGAACATACGGGACTCGGCGCTCACTAGAGAAGTGTGTGTATGGGGTGGAATACATGGGGCAGATAGCATGTTTCCAGTCCAGGTGACTGAGGACGACATCCAGGGATTCTCAGGAGCAGCTACTTCTGGAAGGAGGCCAGTTAATCCCACTGGAGATGCCACTTTGTGATGCCAGGAGAACCCAGGAGAAGTCCAGCAGATGTGTTTGTAGAGTGTGGGCTCAGGAGAAGGCAGCCCAGCCATGACCAGTGAAACTGGGATGAGATAAGGGAGACGGGAGAGGCTCATGCCAGGGCAGAACTCCCACGTGGGAGGAAGAGGAGGTAGGAAGGAGATGAAAGAAGAGTCAGAGGTAGGAGGACCCTCAGGAGCGTCCTGGGTGCAGGTGGAGGGAGGAGCCTCAACTTCCTCCCTGTAGGTGCAGGGAGCTCGAGGATGGAAGTGTGCCCAGCCTTGGTTAGGTCACTGGTGCTGTGTGAGCAGGCCGTCTGCACAGTGATGGGGACAGTAAGTGCAGTGACAGGCTGGTGAGTGAGGAGGAGTCGGGGACGTTAGGGCCAGGTCCTGGTGTTGAGGGAGAGGGAGGACGGGCGGGTCTGGGGGGAGGGGCAGGGAGGGCCGGGGTGGGAGAGGAGGATAAGAGTGTTTGTGAGCTGAAGGGAACAGGCCGTAGAGGTGGAGTTTGATGGAGCAAAATGGAGCACGCAGAGGTGGGGTTGGTTGTGCATTGAAAGGACCCCCTTCCTGGAAACAAGAGTGAAGAAAGAGGGGAGGGAGAGGGACAGAGACTTTGCCACAGAGAAGGGAGGTGTGGGAGCTCATACTGGATGACCCCTGGCTGTGCAGTAAGTGGGTGTGGGGGGCTCAGGGAGGCCCCCAGGAGGTCTGAAACAGCTGTGGGGGAGAAGGGGACAGCAGCGCTTGAGCTGCGCTCTGCTGTCTGATCCACAGCTTTTATTCCCCGTTTCCCCCTTCTCTGGAAGAGCAGGAGCAGCAGCCTGTGTCCTGAAGGTAAGACCCCACCCCATCCTCCAGGGCCCCTGGTGGCTGGTTCCAACCCTGCAGGGCACCACCCACTACCTTGATAGGCCTTCTCCCGTTTCTTCTTCTCAGTGTCGATGTACTGCTCAGAAGCCGCCTTGATCTTCTGGACCCACGCAGTCCTGGAGGAGAAGCAGAGCACAGCCATGGGGTGGCTTTCCCACACACCTCACAGGTCCAACCAGGAGCCCAAGGATCTGCACCCATCTTCTCTCGTTGGCTAACCTCCGCTTGAACAAGTTTCCAATCACAGACTTGATATTGGTTCAACTCAAAGACTTGTTTGCTAATTGAGGATTGAGCTGAGAATGTCTAGACAGCTCTTGACCGCTGACAAAACAGCAGGCACTTGCAAGGCGGTGGGACACAGACAGGGAAAATGCAGGTCCCCGGAGACCAGAGGAGCATGGGCTGTCACCCAAGGGACTTTAGCAGAAATCGCGGTGCAGGATCTGCCCGGTGGGAAGGTCCTGAGGAGGGACCAGAAGCAGGGAACCCTGTCAGGAGGCAGCTGCGATAACCCAGCACGTTTGAACAAGGCCCCAGTGGGGCTGGGGCGTGGGGACTGGTTAAAAGAGGCTGAGGACACAGTGTTAGTAGGACTTGAGCACGGACTGGAGATGGCTTTGTGGCAGATGGAGATGTCCAGCCTTTCTCCTAGATGTCAAAGCAGGTCACACGTGGTCAGGACTGACCTCTCGTTAATGTTGTCTGTTCGGAGGGTGTAGACACGGTCAATGTGAGAAATGTGGAAGACAGGCTCATCGCTGGAAGGGTCTGTGGGCAGTTTCACCAAGACTTCATTCAGGAAAATGGGCTGAAAGAATTAGGGCCAAAACACAGGCTGTGAGATAGGCCAGGACACTACCCACCTACGTCCACAGAGAGTTCTGTCGGAGCTGAAGAGCTTTGTGGAGAAGCACAGAGGGGTCTAGCTTCTGGAGCCTTTCACTTGGGAAAAAAGAAACTGCCTCCTTTTTGTAAAGTAAACATCTGGGGAAGATTAGCTGTTACTCAGACAGGAGCTGAGCCTCCGTGACTGCCCATGTGCCAGGGTCTCTTCTCCACACAGTGGCACTTGGCACTCTGCCTCAGAGACACCGATGCTAATGTGGAAGAGGTGGGATCACGGGGCATGTTTGCCGGGGAGAAGCCAGAACCCAAAGCTGGAGTCCCCGGGCGGCTGTCACAGGGCAGTGAAGGCCCAGCTACACTGCGGTTTCTTCCCTGGGAAGTGACCACAGAAGCGTCAGCCGTCTGGAAACAGGCACAGAGTCAGCAAAGGCTCAGGCCAGGAAGGAGGTCCCGAAGGTACAGGAAACACCTCATTCTGCTCCTGATGCTGCTGCCAGGAATGTGACACTTACCATTTTGTACATTTTGAATTGGGCGTTGGACTTAGAGCTGAAAAGTTTCTCAGAGGCTGAGGAAACAGCAAACTGCTTGACCATGTGGGTAAGAAGCAGAAAGTCATTGAAGAGGAATCCGTGGAGTTCCTTATTGCTCTTCGTCTTGTATAATTTCCCACTGTGCAGAAGCTTCCGGGGACCCAGGCAGTTGGTAAGGGAGTTGAAAATAAGTTGCTTAAAAAGAAAGAAATTGTCAGTTGGTTAGGTCTCTGCACAAACCACTCCAGCATCCCTTGACAGACCCGTGCCCTGGATCTGAGGGTACGGTGGTAGAATTTTCTAGTTGGGAACGTGCCCGTACTCATTTACCTTTACACAATTTATTTCTCTTCAAAGTTCAAACTGGCATGGTGAAAATGATTATGTATAGCCACAGAATACTGATTCGACCAGCTGAATTCAAAGACCTCAAAACAAATATCAAATTTGTCTTTACAGGAAAGGAAGATGACAGCCCAAGAGGGGGCAGGATGGTGGGTCCACACGGGCTGGGCTGAGGTGTAGACTGTCCACACTAGGGGGCGGCCTGAACCTGGTTCACCACCCAGAGCTTGCCTGGTGGCAGCCAAGTCAGCACCACAGACCTCACCTCCGCAAGACCTTCACACTGGACATGTGCCTGGATCCACTCCAGTCGGTCTGAATTTTCCTTCTCCCGAACCCCTTCATTAACTTGGGAGCAAAGCTCTTCTGCCCGCTCGAGAGACAGTCTAAGGGAGGAGTGGTCTACATGATTCTCTGGGGTGTTCTCCAGGATCTAGAAAAGAGAGGCTGTGTCACGTGGATGTCCTGTGTCTACCCCCCACCCAGCCGTCCTGAGGCTGCCTACATGAGCTGGGTGCTATGCTGGGCGCTGGAAATACAATGGTGACCAAGCAGTCATTGGCCCTTGAGAAGCTCATGGTCCTATCAGTTCTTGGGGAGATAGGTGACTCACAACAGGGTGTGCCAAGTGCCACGTGGATCAAGTGCCCTGACATGTGTGGGTCTTTGGTGGCTCTCCGGCTGGGGCTTGGTAACAGGTCGTGTGTTATAGGGCACCTCCCTCCTGGCCCCCAGTAACTGAAGCAGTGAACCCTCCAGTATAAACTGGCTGCAACTTGGAAAATGTGTGAATTTGATGAGTAGCAATGGTTCATAACATTTTTGGGGTCATTGATCCTTTTGAAAAATCTGATGAGAGCAATGAATCCCCTGGTACAGGAAGAATACAATAAAATTATGTCATTAGCATTTAGGGAAACACAGTTCATTCTGAAGTGACTTCAAACTAAGGTTACAAAAGTAAAAGAACAGAGGCCAGAATACAAAGGACTGTGGTCCCTCTGGAAATGATCGGGTCCCTCCTGTTGGGACCCCTAGTGCACGAGTCCACAGTCCCTTTTCACAATCCCAAATGGGAAACAGCCCTGAAAGCCTCAAGTTTTTTTTCTTCAATGCTCATTTGGTGGTAAAACCTGACCTAAACTGAAGAGATGTATTTATTTATTCTATTGATAGTGATTATTCATTTATTCACCATAGGAATATCAGTGTGTTTGGCGATAATGCGGCCCAGGCTTTGTTGGGATGTCATATTCTGCGAACTCTGAAACACAGTGGGCCCAAAGCATTTCAGGTGTGGGACTGTGGATTAATGTGTACTAATGAGTCAATTTGGTATCATAACTGTAACATAAGCTCTGTAACAAGGCCTGTACTGAGTTAGCATGGCTTCCAGACCAATGGTCAAGGGATCATCAATAAAAGCAAGTCTTATATTATGTCTTACAAATAAATGATTATTTGTAAGATGACTAATATATTAATGATTATTGGTGGAATGATCCTTTATAAAGTCTGCCTTCTCCTTAGAAGGTATAGTGGCTCAAGAGGCCCATATTTCTTGTGTCAGAAAGATGGATGGATTTTAGGACTAATTAGTCAGCAAGTTGAGGAGATGATGATGAGCTGTTTAAGGCTGATATGGACACTCCTGGGACATCAGGTAAAGGTGAGTGGTCACTTGGTGGACAAATTTAGGTCTCAGCAGAAAGACTGGAGCCCATGGTGGCACTAATGGTGGACTCCGCCTGGGCTCAAGACGGGCTCTACAGCCAGAGACCGAGAGGGCCTTTACCTGCCCAGACAAACACACCCGTGACTGTGAGAGGCCGGGGGAGGACAGGTTACCCAGCAGACATCAGACGCTTCTTCTATTGGCCCACGTCAAGGACTCAGCCCTTCAGAGTATGTGTGTGCTCACGTGCTTGTGCCTATACACACACATGTGCATGCACACACACACTCTCACACACAGACACACAGACACAGACACACACACACAGACACACACACACACACACACACACACACACACTCGGTGCCTGGTCCATCACACAGTGGAGTCAGACCATGGGGCAGGGCGATGGGGTCCCTGACTATCAGCCTCTGGGACCCCACAGGGTCCTGCGCCTCTGTCCCACAGGGACACTCACGCTTCTGATGAGGAGAGGGTAGCGGGTGATCCTCTGCATGGGCTTCAGCAGGAAGCTGGAAAGGGGCATTCCTTTACATCGAGGGTCGGACGCCAGCTTCTGCAAAATAACTGAGAAGCTTGTGACGAAATCACAGCCCCCACGAAAAAGGAAAAAACAATGGCTCTACTCTTGACTTTGACCACGTTTTAGATTTCTAATTTCTTTTAAAAATTCAGGATCCAAAATGATACATTCAGATGAGCAGTAGGAATATCTCACCTCACGTGCCCAACCCCAGCGGGGGCTTCTCCATTCTTTCTTACGTGCATTTGACAGTTTGTGATCGCTCCGTCCTCTGCCTCCAGAACCCGCCTCCTGCGGCTGTCCTCCCAGCCCGCTGACCTCTGTCTTCGTCACCTTTCTTCTCCTCCTCCCACTCTTAACTAGGTGCTGCTGCAAGTCCCTGGTAGTTGAGTCCCAGAGTCTGTAACCCAGACCCTCCCTGGAGCTCTACACTTGCCACGTTACTCTCCTTCTTCCCTGGATGTCTCAAAGGCACCTCAATACCTCAACATACCCCAGAACAAAGTCCTCACCCCCCCTCATAAAAGCCTAGCCTCCTACTTCTATGTCTGAGTTGGTAGCACCATTCTATACTCACTTGCCCCCACCCCCCACTCCTACAAGTCACCACTGACACCAATCTCTTTCTCTTCTAAATAAGTCTTACCTTCCCTCACCTCTGCCTGCCCATTGCCCCTACTTTATTAGGAACAATCACTACCATTTATTGAGCACCTGCTGTGTGCCAGATGACGAATGTGTTAGCCTTTGCTAATTCTCGCCCCTCTGCCCTTTCTTCACTTGGCTAATTCACACTCATCTCTGAAGACTCAGATCACACCTCCTTTGGTTCAGGCTCTGCCCTTCCTTGATGCCTTTCCTCCCTTTCAGGGATCCTTCTCGAGCCCCCAAACAACCTGTGGCTACTCCATCATAACGCCACAGCTGGACTGGGTGACACAGGTAGAGGTATCACGCTTACGGTGTCTCAATGCCGCGCCAGCCTGTTAACTCCAGGCGGCCAAGGACCACACCGCGTTTGCTCCTCCTCCGCGTTCTAGCACAGGACCTGACAGGGTAGCTATAACTCTAGGATGACCGTTTTCAGTGACTGAAAAACACACTTACTGTAATTCACCTGATCATTTCCCACTACTGGGTATTAAACTTGCCCCCTCTTTTTGTGGGATATATCTATGTAGCTATACCAAGCATCTTCATGCTCTTTATTTCTACATTTTCTGAGTTTTTTTAAAGTAGCATTTTAGAGTATAGCTTGTTGTTAGATTTGCTTTTTAATATGATCAACACCATGCCTTCCATTATGAGACTATAAAGTTTGTATTTATTTTTACTATTGTTACAATTGTGATGACACTGATATCCTATTTACATTGCTATTACTATTTGGAAAATTTTTTTAAATCTTTTACTATGCTTTAGAAGGCAAATATCCTACATTTCATTCTACTATTGATTATTTAAAACATCCACATGTACTCACAATTCTATACTTACCTAATCTGATCAATGTTTGTTTCTAGGATCTTAGTTTCTTTTTACGTTTCTTTTAGTTCATTTCTAGGCAACCCCTTGCCTCCCACCCTAATCACAAGTTGAAGGGTTCTGTCCTCAGTGCCTTATATTTAACCATTTTTGTATCTCTGAGATTTTCATAAAGAAGATAAATATAATTGGCATTTATTAAATGCTTACTATGTGCTGGTCTCTGTGCTAATGTACTTTAGAAGTATTATCTCCAGTTACTGAGGGCACCAAATGTTAAGTAACTTGCCCTGGTCACACACTGGCCAGTGATTGGGCTGGGATTCCAATCCACACAGTCGGATTCTGAAGCCTGTCTTATTATCTTGCCTCTTGGGATGACCCTATTTGATTGTGATGTGACCTCTTTTTTTCATGTAATCCTTAATTTTATTCACTGATGTTTTAATTAAGCTTTCAACAACTGTATTTGTAAGGAATATTGGGTTATAACTTTTTTTTCATTCTTGTAATTAAATACAAATACAAAAACAGGCCTTGGGGTCAGGACCACTTTTGTCTTATATTATGAATTAGGTAGGTTTTCTATTTTTTTCTATGATCTGTAAGAGTTTATATAATATGGAATAACCTATTTCTTTATAACTTGAAAGAGTTCACCATTAAATCCATCAAGTAAACCCAGTTCTTCTTTTGGGGAAAGTTACTCAGTTTTTTCTTTGGTTAACAGTACCTCCAGATTTGCTAATCTCATTAAACCAGTTTTCAAATGTTTAAATTTTGTTAATGTTTTCATATTAGCATGTATTTTTGAATCATATACCCTTTTAGTTGAAGAAATATGTTTATATCTGTTCTTGTTTTTATTTGTTTGTATATTTTTTTCTCTTACTCGATTAGATTTACCAGAGTTGTTTTGTTAGTTCTTTTCAGTGCACCTTTTCTTGGATATATTGATATATTTTGCGCTTTTATCTTTACTACTTCCTCTGTTTCTTTTGGAATTTTTATCTTTAGCTTATACAGCTTCTATTCTATGCTTAATTATTTTTCCATTCTTTTCTGATAATGAAAATATTAAAATTATGTATTCTCCCATAAGGTACTGCCGTGACTGTGTAATAGATTCCAATATGCAGTACTTCATGAACCCCCCAAAACCGACAAGAAATGTAAAAAAAGCAAGAAAACAGATTTTACTTTCATTTTCCTCACAATTTTAACATGTGTAGTAATAGTTTCTATTACTGAATAATATCGATGAAAATGACTTCTTAAAGAGTGACAGTCTATTATAACAACCAGGCATACTAAGTTTATTGCTGTGTTACTATAAGGATGTTGTTGATTCATTGTATCATACATAGCATTGTCCTAGCTTTACTTCTCCTTATCAACTGCCTGTTTTTAATTTACCATGGCATCACGAACCAATCATTTCCTCCTCTTCTCATTGGTTTCTGGAAGGTTTGACAACATCTGTGAACACTTCCAATAGATGTATATGAGCACAGCTACACATTTTATGTATTGTCTAAATTCCTAGTGTCACCATTTTTTCCTCCTCTCATTTCCTTTTGTCCTATTTTATTCATTCACCTATTTAAAATTTATTTTATCTTGTTGCATTTTATACATTGAAGTAAGCTATGCTATATTCTTTATGGAATAAAATGGGTATAAAATAAATACAATTTACAACATTAAGAATGTGACATTTTAGATTTTTTTTGGAGTAAAAAGTAGCTGATTTGTTTAAAAACACTCTGCTATTTAAAGATGGGCAAAATCATGGCCCCAGTGCCTAGAAAAATCAACTCAACACGAAAGGCAACACAAAGCCATCAGAAAATTCTTTGCTGTATGTGTATTTCCTTTGGAAACTGACAGGGATACCAGGCTTGGTTGCTGAGATCTTGAGTGGGCCGCTGTCCCCCTCCTAGATGCCTCCGCCCCTGGCTCAGAACGGGGCTGGCCTGCCTACGGTCCCAGGATGGAGTTACCTTTAAAAAGTCTTTGAAGTCCGTGTCTTCATCTGTCTTTTGCTGTAACAGAGCTGCTCCATTCAGCTGACAGCTGCAGAACCGGATGTAAGCCTGCATGTGGGACAGCTCGGCTGCCAGGATGTCCCCAATTGTCTGTACCGGCATCTTCTCACCACCGGTCTTCTTCCGAACACGCAAGGCCCTGCAACCAACACACTCTTTTACTTTCTGCTTCCATGTGAATGTCCTTAGGAAATGAAGGATGAATACCACAGGGGGCAATTGGCAATGGTAACCAGTGAGCTACCTAAAACCTCCGGCACTGTGCGGGGCAGTCAGAGGGAGGAGGAGGCAGCCTGGGCATGGAGCGATGCTGGCGCAGCCAACCCGGGGCAGCAAAGAAGAACAAGAAATGGAAGTCTATACACCTGGGTGTTTCTAGGCCTTTGGGATTGTTTTGGTTTCACTTTAGTTTCTTAGCAAAGTTTCTTTTGAAAAATTCTTACTTGGTCGCAGCTAAACCAAGAAAGAAATTTTATACACTCTGTAGGGAAAAAAGAGAGCAGGAGCCCACAGAGGCCAGGTGTGGAGGTGGAGGTGAGCCTGGTCCCCAGAAGTGCTGCTGAGCCAAAGGACAGCTGGGACTACTGATAAGTCCTCCCAGGAGACTGTCCTCAGGGCCGTAAGGCATGGAAAGTCACCCTGAGGACAGGAATTTCACGGGACACAGGACTGAGGAGACCGCCACACTAGCCAGTTATGAGCTGCTGCTTCTCTCCTGACTCTTATCTCCCCAAGAAACAGGCATGTTGGGACCTATGTTAATGTATGGTTTATTTCATGAGTTAATTTTTTTCTTTGTTTAATCAAAGTATTTTTTGTTATATTTTTTTACTTCAATAATTATGTATGTTACAGTTGCAGGGCATTTCATAAAATGATAATAAAATGAAAAGCCTGAGGGAGCAGAAAACAGTTGACATGTCCTTTGCTAAGCAGCCTGTGCAGAAGAGTTATCTGTGAAAGGATCAGTGCTGGGGGCTGGCGGGGGGGGTGGGGTGGTCAGTGCAACGACAAGTAAAGCTCTGGACTCACTTCAGCAGCTTTGTGTTGGACATGATGAGCTCCTTCCAGTTAACAAAGATCAAGGCCATTTCTCCTTCAGTGAGAAAGCCTGACTCCGCCATCCGTTTCTGAAAAACCTAGATTCAAAACACAAAAGAAATAAGTTAGCTGAAGTGTGAAGACACAGCCGATGTGGTCTAAATCAGACAACATCTTCATACACCGGAACTAATAAGATCATGGGGTTTTTAAAGAAACATATTTATGATTGTTAACTTAAATTGCATAATTTCCCTACTGTTTACTATTTGGGCTCCTATCAAGGCTGATGCTAAGGACTCAATCTGGGAGTCTCATCAAGAAGAGAAGATTCGCATATCATCTCCTGTGGGTGTTATGGAGCATAAGCAAAAACCTGGGCATAAAGCACCTTCACTCTAAGAGCTTGCAGAATTGGGGAGGCATTACCGCTGTCAGGTTGAGGACTTCACTATTCTGGAAGCAGTTTGTGAGTTCAGCAAACAAAAGGAACAAGCAGCGATGACCCGTGTTAACCCCAAGACTGACCGCCAAGCAGATGTGGACTGCAGAGATTGACTGACTGAAGGGGAAATACTACCCCACATCAGTATTCCATAGCACTTATGGATTGATACAGCGCTCACATGTACGTACATGCTTGTGTGTGTATGTGCACACGTGTGTGTGTGTGGGGGAGAAGAGGTTTATCAATTAAATTCATACATGATGCAGGTCAAGCTGAGTCAGGCATTGTTATTCCGAATTAACCCATGAAAAAATAAAGGCTGAGACAGTGATTTGCTCAAGGTCCCAAAACTAGAATATGGAGGAGCTACAACTAAAATGCAAACTTTTTTACTCTAAGTTCCCACTTAGAGTAAGATTCCCTTAGAGTAAGATTCCCTTAGAGTAAGTAAACATGTAAGATTCCCAGGAAATAACTTTAAAAGCCTTAAGGAAAGAGTGACGTTATCTGAGACAACTCTCCTCAGGTGTGATCTTTCCAAAACACACGTGACATGTTATTCTCTATTAACATCATTCAGTGGCCTTATGATAAGATGTAAACCCCTTTTTGAGGTTCATGAGGCTTGTATGATTTGCCCTCTGCCAACCGCACCAGCCTGGCCCTCAAGTACGTGCCACTCCAGCCACACTGGACAACTTGCAGGACCCTAATTCTGCTCACACATGCCTTCCCCCATCTAGTTTCTCTTCCAGGCTTGTCCTTCAGTCTCAGCTGCAGCCTCCCTGGGAAAGTCCTTCCTAACCAGGGAGGTCCCTTTCCTCTCGGCTCAAAGCCACAGAGTTCACCTCTCTGCCAGCCCTCACCGCACTGTTCTGTAACTCTCTCCACACGACTGTGAACTCCTGGAGGGCAGGAACCTTCTCTTTTATCTCTGCTCTCAAGCACAGTGCTTCACACATAGGTTTTCAACTAACGTTTACTGAGCTGTGTTGAATGTGGAGCCAAAGAATTCAGATAAAAGTGCTATGAAGTGAACCTCTCTAAACCTCTACACAGTTCCAAAGTCAGACTGAAGATGTCGGGACACGTCTGTGAGAATGAGCCCTGGAAAGGCAGCTGACCTGCTCTGAGGTAGCTTCTGAAGGACAGGGAAAGCATCTGGTGTCTCTCTGTTCTGTCACTCACTGCTTAATTTATGTTATTGCTAATTCATTCTATTTACCCGCTTTGTGCCAGAGGAAGTAAGCAGAGGAGGATAAGATGGTCGGGCCCTCTGGGAACCTCCATGGGAATGGGAATGAGAAGGCCTTGCCTGTGAACAGTGATTTCATCTAAATCTCTGACCCTGACTTGACTGCTTGTCCCTCAGAGCCTCTCATGAGGTGGGCAGAGTGGGAATAACCAAGGCCTAAGTGGTTATGTGACAGGTCTGAGGTGGGGCAGGCATCCAGCTCGGACTCGTGTCAGAGAGGTACCTCCACACCCGTTTACAATCCCTCAGGACTGCAACATGGCCAGCTGCACGGCTGATGCTTGAAGGGGTTAATAAAAAAGATGGGCTTTTCCTTTTTTATTTTAATATAGATAACAGAAAAGTGGATATGAGAATAAAATGAAACATACGGCACATTTTCAATTACATGAAATGGTTAGATATATGATCATTCTATAAAATGAGTTGTCTCACACACACATCTGTTCATATTTTTGACCAAAAATGCATACTGATATGTGACAATAACACAACACCGTTGCCAACCACACAGATACTTGTATATTTTAACAAGATCCATTAATGGTGTAGAGTCACTGGAAAATATGTTGGAGAAGATGGGCTTTTCTTGTAGACAGTCCGTGCTTGTCAGAGGAGCGCAGACATAAACACACCTAATTCCTTTAGTACTGATGGGAGGGGCCTGCAAAGGGCCAGGCTAAGTTTTGGGGGTGCAGAATGAAGGATACATAATCTGCTCTCAGGAGCTCATAGTCTTGCGGGGAGACAGATTTTATCAAGTGAAAAGTGTGGTGTATAGCTGAGATGAACAAGGATGGTGTCTGGAGATGCCAGCCTGCGCATAGCATGGAGAATGACTCAAGGGCAGGCCTTGCTGAGGGGCAGATGCAGAAGGATGCAGCCTCTGCACCATGCCACTGTCAAGGTCACGGTCAGGTATATGTTGCACCTGTTGGGCCTATGTGAGGGACACCTGTTCTCCTCAGGTTTATTTAACTGGGCTTCTAATCTGAGGGTCTTGACACATTCAACGAGAACTAAAATCCATGGAAACAAAAGTATAGTAGAACTATAAAGTCTAACTTTGTTTACTCAACACAAAGCATTTTTAAAGTGCTACTCTAACAGCTGTTATTGGCTTAGAGGTCACTGGTAATATTAATAGGCACATACACAGTAAATATATGATAATTGGGATACGTTTTGCAATATGGTCTCATTCGGTTTTCCAAACTGATACAAATGTTAGGCGAACACTCCCCCTCCTTAATAATTCCTCTGGAAATATCAAAGTTTATGAAAATGTCAGGTGTCAAAATGGCAGTGTAAACATAGTTAGGCAACATTCTGAGCTTGCCCTCCCTAGACGGTACCTGTACCATTTCTGACTGAGGCATTGGAGTATCCTCTTGTTCTTGCTCTTCACTTTGAATGAACTAATCTGGGGGAAAGGGTTGATTCGAGATCTTCAAGCCCTCTCAACTGGTAGAGAAAGGATTTTGACGGTGTGAGAACTCTTGTCACTACTTGTGAATTCACACATCGAAGGTGATACCTCGCTTTGAGGCCCCGCCAACCCCTATGCTCCCAGAGCCAGTCAGCAGTGGGCTCTCACCTCCACGACGAGCTGAAGGTCGGCCACGTACCGCTCTTCAGTCTGAATCAGTTCGTGAATATAGCCCTGCCTTTTCCTCTCCATCGGCTGCATGGTGTCCAAGGTCTGCAGATCAGCACACCCTATGGAAAAACAGGGTAGAGTTAAAAAATATTATCTTAGTCTTCTCTGTAGAAAACACATCTATCAGCAGATGTGCTGGGTTTACAAATGTTGCCTTGAAAGAACTACATACACAGCTTTGCAGAGCCTGGAACTTCCGCAGAGAGTGCACACCTGCGGACTGCTGGCTTAATGCCACGCAGTACCCGAAAACCGCAAATTAGTAACGTTTCAGTGGGGTCCCAATTTCCCTTCCCAATATGTAATGACAGAATTAAGGATTTTTAGGAATGGCCTCAGAGAGATCAGAACTCTGCTGAGCTTGTGAAGAATCTATGCAATTCTCACCATCTCAAGACATTTTCAAAGATAGTGAAATGATTAAATGAATCAAATGCTTGAGTCCACTGTTTTCCAAATTGCTGGTCATGAACTACCAGTGGGTTGTTATATCAATTTAGTTTTTTAATATGCAGGTCAGGCCCAGCATTAAAAAATAGAAATTATCATGTGCATAGCATTGGTGAGCACTGTTTTGTGAAAAATTTGAGGTAGGTACCCTGCTTTCCCGAAAACAAGACCTAGCCGGACAATCGGCTCTAATGCATCTTTTGGAGTAAAAAATAATATAAGACCTGGTCTTATATTATATTATATTACATAAGACTCACTCTTATAGTAAAATAAGACTGGGTCTTATATTAACTTTTGCTCCAAAAGACGCATTAGAGCCGATTGTCCGGCTAGGTCTTATTTTCAGGGAAACACGGTATGTATTTGGGGATGTTGAGCTACTGTTAAAAAAAAAATGTTTGAGGAACATTTCTCAAGATTTCTCAAAGTAAAGTGCTACATTAGGAAACCTAAAGTTCCCAGGACCCAGCAGTTCCCAACAAGACCACAGCCTTACCCACTAGAATAAAGTACTCCTGGTCTGCGGCATGCAGCAGCCCTACGAGACGCTGAGGTAAGTCCCGAGCAGTCCTGCATCAAGGTGACAGGTATTGCATTCACTTTGGATCAATTTACAAGCACACTGGAACTGAACTAAAATGTCACACTGGGTGGGAAGTGACATAATTCCAGAATCATTCAGTGAGTAGCTGAGGACTTGCCTTATGCACAGTGGTAGGGGACATACTTTAGGAAGCCCTTCCTCAGACAGAAAGAAAAAGCTGGCAGGTACCCAGCAAGCTACAACACTAGGCAGCAAGTTGTGCGCATCTGAAGGCGGGGAGAGAGAAAGACGCATGAAGCCAGGATGATCCTGGAAGCTGAGGCAATCATGGAGGGCAGCAGGGAGAAGGGGCAGCTCTGTCTGTGCAGGGCCTTCGTGGATGTGGGAGCGTCTGGATGGACGCAGACACACGACACAGGGAAGCACTTAGCAGGTACTGGGAACAAATGGGCCACGCCACAGACGCAGACAATGCCAGGATCAGACAGGCCTTCTAAAGGGGTTTCTCTTTCTGATCACCTGTGATGTTTCTATATTTTGTATAGGTGTGGGCTTACAGAGAGTTCTAATGAACACACCTGTTCTGTTTTCTGTACACGTTGCCAGCAGCTTTAAAAAAATTACTCCCGCAGAAAAACAAAAATTGAATAAGGTGGGTTTGGTGCTGCCAAGAATAAATCAGAGTGCCACTGTCATGTTCAAAATTACCATTTTTCTGGGGTTGTATTTGATTCTGTCTGCCAGGGAGAACTGCAGGAATGACTGAGTGTTTTGCATCAGTAAGGCTCCTACAGACGCCTGTCTGACTAGGTCGCGTGTAGCAAGGCTAGACGTGATGGCCCTGCACCTGGTGGAATGCCTCGAATCACGACGCGACCCAGTGTCACGGGTCAGAGTTACCCGCTGACTCTGACGGAAGCAATACGAACATTATCTAAGGCCCCTCCACCTCTTATACTGGTGTTTTACAAATTTCAGTCATTCACATTCTGTCACATCCACATTCCAGCTCTACTATTATTTACCTAATGTTTGTCTCTAAGTTTACTCATATTTAAGTTAAATAGCTAGGAAATCATGAGTTTGTTATGCTAGTTTCGTTTCTTCTAATAGTTACTAAAAATATATATATAACCATTAAAATAAAGTGAGTTCTCTTGCGTGCTGTTCTGCATGCCTTGTGTTGTGCACACGTGTGTCACACCGTGGGAAATAATGACTTACATTAAAACCCACAAGCATTAGCCTATGGGTTCTGTATCTTGGAATAACAGCGAAAGTCTCAGATATTTTATCGTTTCTCAGGCTGGAACATGCGTGACATTAGCTTTATCAGGATGAATGTGGGGACAATCCCTGTACTCCATCCCTACCTGACCCCTTTGTATTTCATTCTAAGAGTTCTTAAACTTTTATTCTCTGTTCAAGTTTCCAAGCTGACCCCTACCTTCACTTGCATATATTCTGACCTCTGATGGCAGGGAAAAAGATAAAGGCATGATGCCACTTTGACTTCCTACCTTTTTCCTCCTTGCTCACTCACCCTTATACTTCCTACCTGTGTCAAGGGATGAGGGGGTGCTATTTCTTCCTGAAGCCAGCACCCTTAACTGGCCCTTTCCTGCAGGACCCTTCTCTGTCCTTGCACTGCTACTGTCAGTCTTCTCTGGTTCCTTCTTAGGCTACACACACGGTTAAGCGTCCCTCTTACCTTATTATTTGACACATATCCTGGTGGTTCACAACCCTTCCTTCAATCCTACTCCCCCCTCAAACATCCTCTGTCTGGTCTCATTGCCAAATGTCACCAGAGGGGTCTACACACATGGTCAACCCCCAGCTCTCCCTGTTACTTTATCAGTGTAGGGTGCTCTGGCTTCTGTCCCACTGCTCCACTGACACTGCGCTTGTTAAGGTAACGATGACACTGGCATTGCCAAAGCCAGCGACCCCTTTGGAGGGCATGTCCTCCTCCACCTGCCCATAGCACTGACTCCTCTGAGGGGTCTCTCCTCATCCAGTCTTTGTGACTCATTCTCCTGGTGTTTCCTTCTGTACCGGATCTCCCTCAGCTCCCTGCTCCCCCTAATCCAGCATATACTAAAATGTGTTCCTGGCATCCCTGACCTGTGAAGTCAAATAAACTTGGACAGCGCCGCAGACTGTGCATTTCTTTTGTAGGAGCACAATGCACATTAGGCTCTGAGACATTCTGCACTAAAGAAATATTTAGTTTGGTGAACCTAGAGCCACTAACACTTAATTGACCATGGAACCCACTTGCTGGAGGGGAGGGGAAGTGAATCTTATGAGAACTGAGGAATTAGGGTTTGTGGATAAAATATATCTGTTGCCATCCTTTATTCCTGCACATGTGACTATTGGTAGCAATAGCAACACATGACTGTAGACACCTGAACTGTGGCTGCTGTGAGGTGTAAAATACACACCAAGTGCAAAGACCGAGCACGAAAACCCCCAGAATGTAAAACAACGCTTCAATAATCCTTGTACTGATTATATATTGAAATGCTGATATTATGGAAACTACTGGGTTAAGTAAAATAATTATTAAAATTAATTTCATCTCTTTTTTTCATGTGGCTGCTGGAAAAATTTAAATTACATTTGGGCTGCATTTGTGACTTACACTGTATTCCTATTGAAGAGCTCAGCCAGCTGCTACAGTTCTTATTATTTTGTTATGTTCACAATTAACAGAATGCTCAATGGCTTCTGTTATTTGCAGGATGAAGTCTTTACTCAGCAGCACGAGGTACCAGAAGTCTCCATAATCTAGCTACTGCCTACCTTTGACCATGCAGCCCACCTTTTAGCCACCCTAGCCTGGGCTCAGTCCTCATGATGTACTTTACGCACTGTCCAAGGCCCTCTTCTCCGCACAGAGCCATTTTACTAACCCTTCAAGTGTGACTCACGCAATCCTACTTTGCAGAAACCTTTCCCATCCTCTGTCCCACTTGTCCCCAGACTGCCTCTCCTTTGTGTTTTGATGGTACTGGTCTGCGTCTGTATTTGAACACTTCACATACTATAACTTGTATTGTAGTTCATCTATATGAGGTCTGACAATTAAGTTTGTGAACTTGCTGCAACGATGCTGCTAACCTTTTCTGGTATCATCGGGTAATACGGGCTCTGACAATAAAGTTCGCGAACTCATCCTAGAAAAAGTGCTACATACCTCATTGCTGAATATCACTAAGGTCACCTTTGAAGTACTCCCCTTGGGAAGCTATGAACTGATACCAGCGCCTAGTCCATGCTTCAAAGCAATTTTGGACTCTTTTTTTCTAGAATGGCAATCAGAGCTGTCATATTACCCTTGATGTCCTGAATGTTATCAAAACGTCTTCCTTTCAATACTTCCTTTATCTTCGGGTAAAGAAAGAAGTCATGGGGGGCCAGATCAGGTGAGTAGGGAAGGTGTTCCAATGCAGTTATTTGTTTACTGGCTAAAAACTCCCTCACAGACAGTGCCATGTGAGCTGGTGCATTGTCGTGATGCAAGAGCCATGAATTGGTGGCGAAAAGTGCAGGTCATCTAACTTTTTCATGCAGCCTTTTCAGCACTTCCAAATCTGTGTTTTCCCGAAAATAAGACCTAACCGGAAAATAAACTCTAGCATGATTTTTCAGGATGACATCCCCTGAACATAAGCCCTAATGCGCCTTTTGGAGCAAAAATTAATATAAGACCCAGTCTTGTTTTCGGGGAAACACGGTAGTAAACTTGGTTAACTGTTTGTCCAGTTGGTACAAAATCATAGTGAATACTTCCTCTGATATAAAAAAAAGTTAGCAACGTCATTTTGACTTTTGATTTGGACTGATGGAAAATTTTTGTCATGAAGAACTGGCTGACTTCCATTGTGCACTTTGACGCTTTGCTTCAGGGTTGTATTAATACACCCATGTTTCGTCACTAGTGATAACACGGCCCAAAACATCGTCTTGCCTCTCCAGGAGGTCTTGGCGAACTTCAACTCTCCTTTGCTTTGGTTCATTGGTGAGCTCCTTCAGGACCATTTTTGCACACATTTTTCTCATGCCAATATTTTCAGTTAAGATTCTCCTGTTTCTCTATCTTTACTTGGTCTGCTATGCTTCTCACAGTCAGCCGACAATTTTGATGCACAATTCGACAAATTTTTGCAGTGTTTTTGTCAGTTCTGCTCATTACTGGCTGCCCTGACCTCTCTTCATCAGTGATGCATTCTCTCCCCAGAAAAAGTTTAATCCATTCGTACACAGCCATTTTCTTCATGGCATTATCCCCATAAACTTGGACTACCATATCCCTGATTTCACTTCTATTCTTGCCAAGTTTAACAAGAAATTTAATGTTCATCCGTTGCTCTAATTTAAGCTCAGACATTCTCTCAATGGCACACAAAAACATGCAACAACAATAAGGAACGCCACTCAGCAAGAACCGCCACACGTAGACACAAACACAGCTGTGAGACACCGATATACAAAGGTTATGAAACCTCACCGAGCTGATTGTACAGTGCTGCCAACGTAAGCGCGCGGAGGCAAGTTCACAATCGTAATTGCCAGACCTCATACATGTCATCTATGTACAGATAATACTCCCAAATATATACTCCAGCCTGAATATCTCCTTTGAACTCCACCATATGTTCTAAACACATTCTACTCAGTATCTCCACTTGGATATCTAAAAGGTGAGTGAGGGTAAAACATCCAAAACCAAAGTCCTAATTTTCATTCCCCATCCTGTTCCTCCTTCATTATGCTCTACCTCAGTTAATGGCAATTCCATTTCTCTGGTTGCTCAGGGCAAGATCTTTGGACACAACCTTGATACTTCTCTTTTTACACTCCACATTCGCTCCAACTGTTGGGTCTCTCTTCAGAATATGCCCATAGTCTGACCACTTCTCACCATGTCCACCACCATCACTGTGACCCAAGCTGCCACTATCCTTCATTACTGAACGAGCCTCCTAATGGGTCTCCTTGCTTCTGACCCTTCCCCACCCCCACACCTCATTTTAATCTTGTAGCCAGCCAGAGCTATCCTGTTAAAACATCAGATCATGTCACTCCTTTGATTAAAACTCTTCAGTGGGTTTTTCTCAGAGCAAAAGCCAAAGTTCTTCCAATCAGTCCACAAGAACCTACAAGGTCTCTCCCGTCTTCCTGGTTATGCTTCTGTCCTCACTTCCTCCTCCTCTTGTTCTCTCTCTTTTTTAGCCACACCGGCTTCCATGCTGTTCTCCAGCATTTCCGGCATGCTCCTGCTTGAGGCCCTTGCAGGTACTGGTCCCTCTGCCTAAAATGACCTTCCAGCAACCTTCCAGGTTTCCTCCTCATATACCTCACATCCTTCAAGTCTTTACTCACATGTCACCATTTCAGGGAGACTTTATCTGAGGAGCCTGTTTAAAACCAAAATCCCTCTGTATCCATCCCTCCCTCCCCAGCACTCCCTAACCTGCTTTATTTTTCTAAGATACTATATACTTATTCATTTTGTTTGTTTTCTGTCTTACTCTACTCAACTGTCAGAGCTAAGAGGGCAGGAAGTTTTGTTTCTTTTATATTCTGCTATATTCCAAGTGCTTGATACATAGTAGGTCTTCAGCAAGTGTTTATACGGTGCTTCCCCCAAAATAGGACCTTGCCGGACCATCAGCTCTACTGCGTCTTTTGGAGCAAAAATTAATATAAGACCCAGTTTTATTTTACTATAATATAAGACCCGGTCTTATCTAACATAATATAATATAAGACCGGGTCTTATATTAATTTTTTCTCCCACAGACGCGTTAGAGCTGATTGTCCGGCCGGTCTTATTTTCGGGGAAACACAGTAGAATGTGATTTGAAGATAAATTGTGAACTGTGGGAAATAATACATTGACATTAACTATAGGTGGTAAGTAAGAATGATGAAAACTTCCTGGTAAGTTCTTTCTGGTAGACAGGAAGAATGGGAAAGGAAAAAAAAAAAGAGAGAAAGAGATAGACCATGGTTATTATCAGGCCAAGTTCTAGAAATATAACTAGTGGTGGGCTGGGCCACAAGATCCCCACACCTGTGTTAGGATGTGGAGACTGAGAGACAAATTATGAATAATGGTTATGAAAACTTGTCCCACTACAGTTGGGAACAACTGTTGTAAGTTACAGTGCAAGCAAGAACAAGAAGTAAATGGCGTGCTTAAGAAAAAAGAGATTTGTGAAGATTCCAAAAGGCAAAGGACAAGACAGTTTGTGGTGACCAATACACAGGGCTTGTTCAGACTGTCATAAAGCCCCACCAAAGTCCCTGTCCCTTCTGAGGAGAGCAATGCCGCTGAACCAGCTCTTCCCTGGGTGCCCAAATTAAGCTGCCAGAGTATTGCATAATGGTTTTCAGTCTCACTGTGTTCAAGCTCAGTGAAAAGACAAGATTTTAACAGCAAATCCAGTGACTAAGCTGTGTGCATTTCCTGAAGACTGCCTTTAAAATTGAAGTTTTATCAGGGCACTAGAAAATTACTAGATAGCTTATTTTGTAAAAGAATAGCCTTTATCTGCGTGGCAAATATCTACTGAGTGGAAACTATATACCAGATATCATGCTACCACCATGAAACCTACATATTTGTGATTTTGTTTTTGGAAATTTAAATAAATCTTGAACAATTTTTTAAACTCTTGTGTCTTTTTTGATGCCTGTCAAGTTCACTACCATTAAGTGTTAGGTCACTCATTTGAGCATAAAAATGGAAGAAGTTTATGTTGTTTTCGAATGCTGCAACCACTGGAAAGCAAATTATTTGGCTTTCAGAAAATAGAAGTGTTCTAGAACTTTAAAAGCAACTCTACTGATAAATGCAAAGGATGTAGATGGATAAATGGATAAAGAAAAAAATTATTGGTTTTATTTTTGAGTCTATGATAAAATGTCATAAACCTAAAGGACAGCAAAGACCTCCTGATGCAGACAAAAGTGCTGACTTGATCTCAGAAAGCAGTTAGTTCAAGATGAAATCTGCATCCCCTTCTAGTCTGCCAGAGTTATATTACTGGTTCAACTGAGGAAATTAATATGCTCTTCAGAATGTAGAATATTATGAAGAGATGTCACAAAACAGTAGTTTATGTTCACCTGACACAGACCTTTCAATTCTAACAATAAACATAATTGTTACCAACATGTGTATGACAATTTATAACCTTTGATTAATCCTGTGAATAACTGATGCAACTTTGATCCTTATTGCATAAATATATGGAGAGTCTGAAAGTCTGGTGATTAAGTGACACTGGAGGATGTAGAGCTACTAAATCCTCACATCTAGGTCTCTTGATTCAAGCCTTAATCAAGACACGCCAGGCCATTTTAAATGGTGCTTACAGTGCAAACCTATTTAAGGCAAAACACTGCAACAGCATGTATACACTTGACCTGGTCTTATGCTTGCTGAACTGAATTCTAGAGGAAAAAAGGTTTAGTATAAATATTCTGAATGCCAAATCTAGCCCAGAGAACAGAAAAAGCCAACCGGGCCCTTCGTCTCCTTTAACTCTTTATTGTGTCGAAGGGACATAATTGGTTTCTTATATACCCCTCAGTCCCACATGCTATTAGTAGCTTGAATCTAATAGCCAATTTCAAGTCCACTGTTCCATATACTTCAGCACTTTGTATCGGTGCACCTATTACCACAGCTCTGTTCGGGGGCAACAGGGGTTTCACTTGCACGCATATATTTTTTTCTCAGTACTACACTGAACAGCCTGCTACATCCCTAATTTTCCCCAATGGTATGATCATACAGCCCATATTTTCAACTTGTTTCTGACTGCATAATTGGATACTTTGCTCCAAAATGTTGAGCTTAGGACACACTAATTCTATAGCACTGCCTGATTCGGATTTTATGGTGGCTGACATGACCACTGGGGACGCAGGGATTCCAGGAACAGGTCCTCCCAGTACCTTGAAATATAACTTGACCAGCCTGGATTCATTCAAAGCAGTTAATTCTCTTTACTCACCTCTATCTTGGAATTAACTGATGACTGTTCTGCTTTTGTGATGTGGAGCAACAGAAGCTCCTAGCTAGTGGAAAGCAGCATGGGGATGGCTAAGAGAACAAGCTTTGGAGTCAGCTCTGGACTTGAGTCCCAACTCCACCCATTACTAATCCAGAGACACACCCAAAGCGCTTAGTCTACCTCTCGGTGCATAGGAAATGCTTAGTAACTGTTAGCTGTTATTTCTAGTATCTGTGTATTAGACATTGAACTAGTGCTTCTAAAATCCCTTATGTCTCATCTGCAATGTATGAGTCACTAGCGTCATTACACAGATGAGGCTAAGGCTCAGAGGGGTGAGCTTGTAGAGACAGGATTCAAAGTAACCCTCCCACCACGCTCATTTTATCATTCTCATTAAGTGATTTTCCCTTTTGACAGCAGCATTCAGACAACTCTCTTAAGCACATCATTCAAA
The DNA here is from genome assembly GCF_036562045.2 of Rhinolophus sinicus. NCBI lineage: Eukaryota > Metazoa > Chordata > Mammalia > Chiroptera > Rhinolophidae > Rhinolophus > Rhinolophus sinicus. The sequence continues at coordinate 15,579,959 of NC_133755.1, forward strand.
ATTTGTTGCTCTTGTTTAAAACAAAGTTTAAAAGGTGATTATGAGGACAAACTACTCAAATTAAAAAATGGGGAAAGGCTCTGAATATGCATTTCTCCAAAGAGGACATATAAATGGCCCAAAAGCCCATGAGAAGATGGTCTGTATCATTAGTTACTGAAGCGACATAAATCAAAACCACAATGAGCTGTCACTTCACACCCAGAAGGATGGGTATAACAAAAAGTCAGCTAATAAGAAGTGGTGGCAAGGATGTGGAGAAATAGAAACCCTCGGACACTGCTGGTGGGAATACAAAATGGTGCAAAGATAGACTGGCAGTTCCTTGAAAAGTTAAACCCAGAATTACCATTTGACTCAGTAATTCCACACCTAGGTATGTACTCAAGACTAATAAAATATAGAATCACACAAAAACTTGTACACAAAAATGTTCATAGTAGCATTACTCTTAATAGTGAAAAAGTAGAAACAACCCAAATGTACATCAACTAATGAATGGAAAAACAAAATTTGGTATATTCATGTGAAAGAATATTATTTGACCGTAAAAAGGAATGAAATACTGATACGTGCTACAACATGGATGAACCTTGAAAAGATTATGCTACATTAAATAAGTCAAACAAAAAAGGCTCGCACATTTTACAATTCCATTTCATGATATGTCCAGAATAGGCAAACCTATGGTGACAGTGAGTAGGTTATTAGAGGTTGCTTAGGGCTGGAGGAGGGGTGCATAGGAAGATAGGAGAGTGGTAGCAAAGGGTACAGGGTTTCTTTTTGAGGTGATGAAAATGTTCTGTAATTGACTGTGGTAATGATTGCACAACTCTGTGAATACACAAAAACCACTGAATTATAGACTTGGGGGAATTGTATGGTATATAAATTATATCTCAGTAAGGCTGTTACTGAAAAAACCTGATTATGTTCAGCTTTCTCTTTCTGGATACTATTCTTACAAATTTTTGTCCTTGTTTATTATTTAATCCTTGCCTCCTGGTCTCTTCTCTGTGTGTACTTTTTACATAGAGAAAGCACTGTACAGCCTGATTTTTCCTTTTTTCATTGGTTCAAGTGGTGGTTGTACTGCAGGAACTTCATTATTATAAAAATGGCGGCAATATTAGCACACTCTACATTTGTATAGAGGTTAAGAGCATGGACTCTGGAGCCAGACCACTTGGGTTTGAACCCAGCTCACAACTTGTTAGCTATGTAACCTTAGTCAAGTTACTTAACCTCTTTGTGTTTTTGTTTTCCTGTTTGTGAAAAGAAAGTAATAATGAGGTAATACATTTGAGGACGTTAGAAAAGTACCTAGACTAATAGGTGATCAATAGAAAGCACTTTCCTTCTTTTTACTGGTATGAGCAATGGTTGTACAGCCAGACTTCATTATTTTATAAAAATGGTGGCAATATTAGGACAGCAATCTCTTCGTTCTCCTGGAACCTGTTTCCTGTCTCCATGGGTTCCTTTTGCTATCCAACCCTTAACGCTGATACCTTCAAAGGTCTGATTTTCTCCACAAGTAATCTCATTTACTTTTACTGGCTTGACAACTATCCATATTCATTCCACCAGCTGATATACATCAGATGCGGTATATCTTAATTATATCTGACTGCCTGTTGGACAATTCTATCTGAATGTCTCACAGATACTTTGTGGTCAAAACCAAACTCATCTTCTCCCCTGATCTGATTCTTTACTGCAGGTGGTGGCACCATTACTTCACCTTGTCACCAAGATATGGACTTTTCCGCTTGCACACATCCCACCAATCCCCAACTCCTGCCAATTTCTCCTCAGAAACAATTCTTAACTCTGTTTCATCACCTTTTCTCCACCTTGCTTCCTATCAGAATCATCTGGGGAGCTATAAAAAAATCCCCAAGCCCAGGGCACACTTGAGGCCATTTAAATCAGGACTCAGGCATCAGTGTCTTTTGAAAGCTTCCCAGGTGACCCCAATGAGCAGCCAAGCTAGAGAATCTGATTTAGCCCTTGGCGTCTCCCAGCCTCCACTCTCACCGTTCCAAGCTTTGCAGTCCCCTCTGACAAGAAGGAACTGCTTATCATCACACCTCTCCTCCTGCACCCATGCTGTTTCCTGTCTTTATCATACACTCCACCACCCCACCCTGCAATCTGGTTACTCCTACTTATCTTAGGATCTAGAGGTTACCTTCTCTAATCTTTTCTCTAATTCACCACTCTATGGTTGAATTACATATTCCTCCTCTGTACTCTTGGTGTCCAGGAAATACCTATCGTTGTGCTTAGCATGTTGTTTTATAATTATCCGCTTATGTGCCTGGTCCTCTCACAGAGCTAGGTACTCCCTGAGGCTAGGACCATATGACGCTCATTTTCATATTCTCAGCACTTAGTACACTGCTTGGCCTTATGCAAATACTCAATACACGTTAGTTGAATGACCTTCCAGAGACGAGGAAAGGTTTCTTTGGAAAGAGGTTATTTGTGCCAGACATTGAGGGATGGGTTGCATTTTGATTCATATTTTTTACACTCAAGGTAAAACCAACTTGATTACTTAAGTGTATGAGGTGTGATAAAAAATACTGTGAATGTTTAAGTAAAAAATTTATTACAGTAAAAGACACATTGCCATTAATCTCCCTCAAAATACTCCCCTTCGCTTCGAACACGCTTATCCCATCATCCTTGCCACTTTCTGAAGCAAGTCCTCTTTCGTGTCTTAATTGAACTGTCGTGGCCGCCTCAATGTCCTGAATCGTTTTGATTCTTTGGTGAAGAGCCAGAAGTCACATGGCGCCAGATCTGGTGAATAAGGTAGATGAGGACACACTGCAATGTTTTTGACAGAAATTGTCATACCAGAAGCCATGTGTGACATGGAGCATTGTCATGATGTAAGATGATTTACAGCACACTTTAAAACACACCTTCTCTCAACCGTAGCTCACACCTGACTGATTGCACTGAACAAGTTGAAACTTGTCACACACTGTTACTACGGTTCCATGCTTCCCGTATTGAAGATCCCTGCCTTTCGGTTGGATGGCACTTGGCAGCAGCATTCACCATATTTTGTAATCACAATGTAAAGGCTCCATGTCAAACATTGCTCCTGGTTTGGCAATTTCTGTGGAATAAAAATATTACAACGTGTCCTCATCCACCTTATTGACCAGATCTGGTACCATGTGACCTCTGGCTCTTCCCCAAAGTCAAAATGACTACAAAAGGTAAACATTTTGAATCGATTCAGGACATGAAGGCAGCCATAACGGCACATCTAAAGACACTCACGAAAGAGGACTTCCAGAACTGCTTCAGAAAGTGGCAGGAATGATGGGATAAGTGTGTTTGAAGTGAGGGGAGTATTTTGAGGGGGATTAATGGCAATGTGTCTTTTATTGTAATAAATTTTTTTATGCCTTTTACTTATGTCTTTTTTGTGTCTTTTACTGTAATATTTAAACATTCACCGTATTGTTTGACCACATCTCGAAATACTGTGTTTAACTCTAGTGCACCCAAGCATTCACTGCAGTTTCTTTTATATACTCTTATTTTGTACTAAAAATGTCTTAACTACATTTGCAATGAATGACTATTAACTTGTAAGTTCTTTCCAATCATTTTGGAAAAAAGCTGGAGTAGAAATTGTAGTAGTTTATTATTATCCTAGATCGTATTTTCTTTTACCTTCAAATCAAAATTTCTTTTGCTTTTGAGATACATATGATTGTCTCAGATAAAACTACTTCAACCTTGACCACTTACAAATTTATTTTGCCCCATGATATAAAACAATGAACTGACCTGTACACAGAGACTACATTAAGGACAGAGAGAAAATCCGAAGCAATTCAATCATGACTACACAGAAACAATTAAAAATAAGTTTTAAAGGATGCTTCCAAAGAAATACACAATACAAGTAATATAGTTTGTGTCCTTTTAATAAACACACTTGCATAGTTATATTACAATTTTGTAAAAATAAAAACAGATTACCTCATGCCGAGCGTGCCTAGCATTTGCACAATCTCAATACCCTTAACACTATAGTTTTCAAGACACACAAAATAAAAGTTTAAGGCAAAAAACAGCACTTTGCAACAATTTAATAATTTATTACATTACAGTAGCATCACAGCAGCATCCAACAATGCCACTTTAGATAAAAGTCTCTCAGTATTTCCATTATAGATTCTATTTACAAGGATTTGTAACTTGGTAAAATTCATTCTAAGAAAATTTGGCAAATAAAGCTTTTGGACACAGGTTGGCATTTCTTTCTCCACTTTTCCCACTTTCTTTATTTTAAACTATCAGTATTCACATTGTATTTTAAAACACTAAAATAGCAGTTACAGTGTTTTAATAGTTCTATTATTTTTACATAACTCTTTGAGATAAAGTTTTAGAGGAAACTCTACAATAGGTTGATTTAAACTTTCCTATTTTTCTAAAAAATCAGCTTTGGTTTTAGAACTGATTTTTTTAATTGCTGGAAAACCCATCAGATTTAATCGCATACTTTTAAAATGATTATCACATATTACAATTTTTAAATAAACTTTACCTCCTACAGAATTCAGATTTATTCCACTGTGTTCCCATTTTAAAATTCTGTGTCCCTGATAAACTCTTTCCTTCTAATGTTGCTTTCTAAGCAAAGTGAAAGCTGCCTCTTATACTGATGAGGAAGAGAGTAAATACATGGCTGAATACGAGGTATTGCATGCACTTTTAAGGACAGGTTATTATTATATGTCATACTTTACTTTTAGCTTTCTCTCAAATATACGACAAAATACCTACACAAAGAGAGGTATTTCAGTAAATACAGCAAGTATGTTTTCCAGACCAATATTCAGCATAACTATGCCATTATGTGATTCAGTCCATAGGTACCTGATGAATACGTTATTTTCAAATTGATTATAGATGCTAAGCTCTACCTGAATGACATTCTTAATAATCTATATTTGTCAGTGTAAAAGTGAAATGATTTGAGCTATAAAAATACCTTTGAAATAATTTATCAGTGTATAAGTCCAAACGCAAAATCATAAAGAGAAAATGTTATACCAGATCATGCAGCTTATTAGCAGTGGTCTGATTTCTAACCTCAGGGTTTAAAATGGACTTAAAGTAACTGTCCTTAATCTGCACCCAAAAAGGGTGCAAAAGCAGAAAGTTCAGAACATAAAAGGCAAGACCAAGTAATCTGTGCAGTTTGGAAGATCAGCTGAACTCACAAGGAGTCAATCTTTGTACTGTGTCCTTTAGCGACTGCAGACGAATCTGTTAGCCCACCTGTAAAGTGGTATTATTGCTTTCCTATAAAAGCATCACGATGATGCCAAATACTGAAAATTGAGGTGGTCTAATAACTACAAATACCTACCCCAGGGAGTACACATACCTATCACCACACATTCCAATAATGGGAAGTATTTTGAAACACAGACATTTGAACTTTGTGAAGTTTTAACTAAACTGTTGACTCTTTCTCAAGTGTTGTAAAAAGTTAAGATTTAGGTAATGTATGACTGAAATGATTTATTCATAATGTGTAGGCACATTAACATAAATATTGCACAAAATATGCCTCTAACTTAAACTCAGAGATATAAAACCGTATTTTACTCTTCTTAAAGAACTCTTGAGGAAATAGGACTCTGTGATTGTATGTACACTTTTCCTGATACTACTTTGACATTCATAAACAGTAGATTGCACTGCAGTTTGTAAACATTTTAAATTGCATAAACTTTTCATTGATTTTGAAATACAGTTTAATACTGTCCACTAAAACTCCTTTTTGTTTCAGCTAAGTACTCTCACATTTATCAGTTTATAATGTTTATTATCTTTAAAGTGTTTTCCATACAAGGAAAAGAAGTAAAATCCTATGCCAAAGTAGCCAATGCAGTTGAAGAATAGATAATAGCCAGAAAATTCTGGATAGTAAAGTCAGTCTCTGGCCTCAAAGCAGCTTCATGGACAGAGAGGAACACCAGCTCTCACACATCTCTCCTTCACTCAAATTCATTCTTGACTAGACAGAGTCTGCATGCCTGCTTCAGGGGCATTTAAACTCTTCAAGGACTCCTTATGATCTTTACTAAACACATTAAGAACGATGTGGACCAGTGTCTTTTTGTGACCTGGGACATGCAGTCACCTAATTAAAATAGGTAACACTGACTTTGAAATATATTATAGATATAAACGCTCTAAGCTAGGAAAGGTTGCATATTTCACCGTCAATGATGGGAGCCTTTCATTCCTCAAAAATAAAACATTTTTAGGTCATCAATGAAGAAGTAACAACTAATTGCTGCAGGATTAGCCCAGCACATACAAAGGTCCCCAGGGAACTACCCCAGTACAGGGCCATTCCTGGGCACCTCAAACAGAGGAAACACATCCCACTCTATACATACGGATGGGGCAGGTCACTTTCCTCTTATGAGATAAGAAAAGCGCCCCCAAAGCATTATGCTCCCACCCCAAAATACACAGAAAATAGGGAAAACATTATTTCCAGTTCTTGGCCTTTTGCAATCTTAAATACTGAATAGCGGCATATTAGAAAGTAATAAAGTAAACAGTGCATATTTGGGGACAAATCACATATTGAACCAATTAAGAGCTCACTGTGATTAGGATTAGATCAAACATAACAGCAAAACATAAGCAAATTTTATCTGATTTCTGTAATGAATATACATGTTGTAATAACGTTAAAAAAGCATGGCAACCCATTCCAAACCAGCAAGAATAGTTTGTGCAAATAGTGGGTCTTTGTGTGTTTGAATTCCCACCATGTAAGGGCAAACTCAATGTGCATGCTAATGACCTACAATTACCAAATTAAAAAAAAAATGTTAAAAGATGCCAGAGTGAACAGCAGGGAAAGCCACACAAAGACCCACTATCCTTTAATTTGTTACAAATAAATTTTAACTGTAAATTAGAAACACAAAGAAATAATTACAAGTGGCTCTAACATTCAAACGAAGTGAATGGATTGTGTAAGAGATATTTGATCAGGGCTGCCTGCCCTGCCTCCACGCTAGAGTCAAACTTGGATAGTGGGTCTCTGGGGTGCTTTCACACTGGAAGACAACATTGGGTCCTATAAAAAGAAAAATGAGGAATAAAATGAACATAAAGCAAATTAAGTGGGTGAGAAAAATCTGACTAATAACATGCAACATCAACTAAATAAATTTGAATTATTACTATTCTCAACCTTTAAACAATACAGTCACACACTGCTTAATGATTGGGATACGTTCTGAGAAATGTATCATTAGGTGATTTTGTTGTTGTGCGAACATCACAGGGTGCACTTCCACAAACCTAAATGGCATAGTCTGCTGTACACCTTAGCTATATGGTATACCACCATCACATATGCAATCTGTCGTTGACCAAAATGTCATTATGTAGAACATGACTGTATCCTAACTGCATAATAGAATGAAAATAAGACTTCTAAGGGCCCAAGAAACACAAATGATAACCTAAAATCTAACTGGTTTTTACTGACTCATACATGCCTGGCTGTTTTTCCTTTAGAACAGCTTTTATTTGTTCTTTATATCCTGTTATAGAAGACTTAATTGGAAAAAAGACTTAATTGGGACAGCTTTTATTTGTTCTTTATATTCCCTACTATACAAGACTTAATTGGAAAAAAGTGTTCCATCACTGGAAAACAAGATAAACAACAATAACAACAACAAAACACATTTGGAAAACCATCAATTGACATCAGAGACACTATAGAGGCCAAATGTACTGACACTGGAATGCTTCCAAGAATCACTAGCCAAAGCCAAAGATCTTCCAGACCCAGTAGGTCTGAAAAGTATCTTCCTCTTTCAGGCACCTCAGGTATTTCTACCTAATAAGATAAACTGGTAAGCACTAAAAACTGTCAAGCCATCAGCAGAGCTTAAAATGGTCATTCATTTAGGTAACCCAAGTTGTTGTAATTTTCTTTACTACTTCTCCTGAAACCCTGAGAAATTTTCGAGACTGTTCAAACCATAAAAAACTGGACTCCTCTCACCTCCAAATTGGGAAATTTAGTTGCTTTATCTAAAGGACAGTCTTCTCCCAGGATGAAGCTCCGAAGTGAAAATAATGCACAAATACTTCAAAATTATAGTATAAAGTAAATTCATAATACTTGCACTGAATCATATCTCAGCTTTGGCTGGGTTACCAATGATATGTTCTCAGAAATTAAACTAAAATGAAAGGCTAAATATTTTAGATAATTTCACAAGAATGATGTATTTTTTTAAACAAAAAGAAATCAAAAGGATGGGGAAAAGTGGAATCCATTTTATAAAGGTGAAAACTATTTTAAAGTACTATTTATTCTTTAATTTATTATTAATGTATGTCTACTGTCAAATATAACAACGGCTGGGTAATTGCCAGGAGGTAATTTTATGTAACACCAGATACCACACTTTTGAGATCTCTGGATCCTTGTTCCAAAAATAGTGAAACAGATATTGATTTATATATCTCTTATGGATGAGGTATCTTCTAAAAAAATCACCTAATGACAGTTTTGAAAACAATTTGAACAGGTTTTAAATTTTCTTCTAACCTGGATAATGTGTAAATATGTGAGAAATAAATGGGAAGATGGCAAAATTAATAGCACCTGTACACTAATAGGGTAATTTTTAATAGTAAATAAGGAAATTACTCGCTACTCTTTATTAAGCTGGAAAAGATCATTGGATGCTGAAAAAGCATGGTGGTAAAGGGAAATTGCAGTATAGACTGCTTTCATACCAAAGAACCCACAGAAGAATCATACAATTTTCAGATACAGTGTAATAGTAAGGCCTGAAGCTAAGAAAAAAGGTATTTAAAATAAAGCAGCATAACTTTTGATCTGAAAAGTTTCCTTTTGCATTTTCTTACTTTAAACATTAATGTATCATTTGCTAACTGAGTTTAATATCTGATGAAGAACAATAATAAATGCAGTGCTGCATATTAAAGCTTTTGCACTAGTTGAGAGGTAAAAAGTTTGCTATTACTCACACTGTTGACTTGGATCTGAGTCTGTCGTCATCTTAACATAGTTTGAAGGGAAGAGACCAGTCACCCCACTGATTTCGCCTTGCCACCAGTCAGGATCATCTTTGTTCAAAACATTGATAAGTTGTCCCTTGGAGAAATTTAGCTCGTCCTCATTATTCGCTACATAGTCATACATAGCAATCACCTGACACACTACAGAAAAAGAACAACAAATTTAACAAACTAATTATTCCCACAAGGATTACAAGTCAAAATTCCGCTAGGATTTAAATTACTCTAATACTAAGTGTTAAAAGTAGCCTAAATTTCCCTTGGGCGGCTCTCTCCCACCCTTCCTTCCCCAATCCCTGTTTTACAAAAACAAGAATCTCCAAACTACAGTTAAAAATCCAAATGAACTGCTTCACTTTGAATATGATAGTACAGTAATTCCACTTTGAAAATTGTACGGAGTGAAATGGTTCAAGTATCACTGAACAGCTGGCTGTTTCTATGCAGAATTTTTTAGAAAAGAAGTTCTCATTGTAACATACTTTTAGGCAGAGGTCATATTTTTCAGAGTTAGCTAATCTAAGAAGTTGGTGAGTTTTAACAAAACTTCTCTCACATTGAATGCAAGTTAACCCATTCCATACCAGGATGAAAGGCAGGTGTAGTTCTTTCACTACTTGGACCCAAAAGTTTAACATGGCTGGCAGGAAACCATCCTTTTTGTCGCTTTTTTCCTCTGGCCTATAAAATTAGCAAAAGGAATATAAAAGATGAAATTAAAACCAATTATTGAGACAGAAACTAACAGTGAGAAAAACCCTATCTATGTAGTAAAGAAGTTAACCTTGACCAAAGAAAGGTCTGGCCTTTGCCTTTGGCTCCTAGGAGGTAATCCCTACACCTCTGGAATGTCCTGACTCATGAGTGTCTTAGGGGAGCCTTGACCATGCCAAAGAGTCCAACAATATGATCATGGTGGGTGCTCTGGGTCATGTAGTATGAACCCAACTTCTGGAGAGGCTGGAGACTGACTTCAGCCATATACCTGTAGGCAGCCAACCATGTCTATGTGACAGAGCCCAGTGAAAAACTCTGGACACCAAGGCTCAAGTGAGCTTCTCTGCTTGGCGATACTCCGTGGGTATTGTTGCCAGGAGAGGTTAACACTATCCATGACTCTGCTGGGAGAGGACAATTGGAAGCTCTGTATTTGGAACCCTCCTGATTCTGTCCCATACATCTCTTCCATTGGCTAATTTTAACCTAAATCCTTTTGCTGCAATAAAATGTCACAATGAGTATACAATAGCTCCCCCTTAAACCACGGTTTTGCTTTCCACAGTTTCAGTTAGCCACAGTCAACTGCAGTTCGAAAATATTAAATAAAAAATCCCAGAAATAAATAATTCGCAAGTTTTGAGTTGCACGCTGTTTTGAGCAGCATGACGAAATCTCATGCCATCCTGCTCGGTCCCACCCGGGACATGAATCACCCCTTTGTCCAGTGTGTCCATGCTGTGTACACGACCTGCCTGTGAGTCACTTAGTAGCTGTCTAGTTTATCATATCAACTGTCACGGTATCACAGTGTTTGTGTTCAAGTCACCCTCATTTATTTCATAGTGGCCCCAAAGCGCAAGAGTAGTGATGCTGGCAATTCGGATATGCCAAAGAAAAGCTATAAAATGCTTCCTTTAAGTGAAAAGGTGAGTACAGTACAGTAAGACATTTTGAGAGAGACCTCATTCACATTAACTTTTATTATAGTATGTTACAATTGTTCTATTTTACTAATAATTATTGTTAATCTCTTACAATGCTTAATTTATAAATTAAACACTATCATACGTATGTATGTATAGGAAAAAATATAGTAAATGTAGAGTTCAGTAGTCTGCGGTTTCAGGCGTCCACTAGGGGTCTTAGAACATATCCCAGTCAGACAAGGGGGAACTACTGTAGCTTTCAGTGAGTCCTTCTAGCAAATTATTGAACCTCAGAGTGGCCCTGGGGGCCTCCAAACTTACAACTGGTATCACAAGTAAGGGTGGTCTTGTGGAGCCCTGAATTCTGCACAGGCCTCCCTAGTCAATATGAAACAACTGGAAGACTCAATAGGAATCTCAAAGTGCTGCTGAAAATGCTATTTATAGAAGTCTATTTGGAGATCTTTTCAGGCTCAGTGTTCTCTACATATTTCACAAAAATAATATTTATAAACTAAAAAGACTTTTTTAGAGTTCTCCTTATAAGTTCAAGTCAACACTTAAAATGATATAGCCATAGTAAACACCTCTTGGAACTTTGTTAATAATTAATCGGGAGATCACAAAATTTCTGGAGAGCTATGGTTCCGACTTAGTTGCGTCAGTTTTCAAAGCAAATCAGAAGGTGAAATTTCAAGGGTTATTCAAGAAGACATTGAATTCTGAATATCCACTGTTCTGGAGGAATCATAAGACTGATATGCAAGAATGAAGCTATGTTTAATCTTCTTACAATCATATTATCAATCTTACATAAAAATAAAGCTACTATACCGCTCATCATCGTTTTTTTTTAGAGGAGGTTTCTTATTTATTTATTTATTTTTCTTTCATCATTTTTTAATCCTAAAAAATGCTCTTTAGTTTTAACTAGTAAGGAAATTTGAGTAGAGAAAAGAACTCTTTGTATCAAAACATATGCAATAAATGTCTCTATTAACATTTTAGGGGGTGAAAAAAAACAGGCTCATTTATACCTGTATTGCCTTTCCTTGCACTGATGTTTCAAAAACATAAGACCATAAGGGAGCGGGGGGAGAGTCTAATGGCGAGTATTTTCTCAGTATGCAGCCTGGATCATATTTTTTCTCCTAGAGGCTATATTGCAAGCCTGGGGTTATCCCAGGCAAAGATGATGCTATGCTTTCCTTTAAGAAGGTGACCTGTAGTTTATTAACGCAGGTATTATTGGAAAACAATTATGTCTTTAGAGAAAATTATTCTTTATATTTTTATTTATAGTATCAATTCAACTGTGCTAAAAATGAACAGGGAAAAGACTAGAGACAAACATTATACACTAAAATGTTAATATTGATTACTTCCAAGTAGTATGATTATAGGTGATCTAAAATTTTTATTAGTTTTATTTTTTTAATGAGCATGCACGACTGTTATAATAAATTGATAAATATTATTTAAAGATTATTACCTGCAACTCCCCTTGCCACCACCCACTTGCATTTTTCTTTAGAATTAATATTAACTGCCCTGGTGCAAGGCTAAGTTGTTCAGAACCAGAAGCCACATATGCTGAAGTTACTTGAGCAATCTCTGAAAAGAAGAAAAACAAGAAACTTTGAATTCAAGACTATTAAACACTTTAGTAATCTTTTTCACTTCATTATTATACATACCAGGTTTCTTGTTTAATGTTCCAGATTTGTTGGCACTCCCAAAACTCTGCAAGGAAAAGATACACTGTTTTATCATTTTCCAACAATCCAGATACAAAAGCACAAATATTATAAGGGATTAAAGATTTCTAATTCCCAGGATTCTTGTTTCTTTGAATGAAGAGCAAATGACAATTATTCTTACATTGACCAAATAAGTTAAGAATTCAACACTTATGGGAGATCTAGTCTGCTAACTGAACACAATATAGATAAGCTGATGTTAGTATGCACTGATTCAACAGGAAAAGTTCATTTTCTGAAAATTCCCTGAATGTTAAATGTGACTATCCAGGCCAAATACACCACATTTATCAATGGGGTTAGCACCACATACAACCCACGTGTCTGGATATGTTAAGGCATATGTGAGCAATGTTTTCATTTTTATTTATTTATTTATTTTTTGCTACGATCCTCCTGAACCTAAGAACAAAAAATCCATACCCTAGCAACTATGACCTATTTGACTTTACAGGATAAGCTGGACTAACCCTGTTTCTTCTTTTTAGGAATCTGAACAAGGAAAAGGGAAAGGGTTAAATTTTTTTTCTGTTAGTGGACACAACTGTAGTAAAAGTACTGATGCAAATTTGATGGTAGCCAAGAGTACTTACTATGTGCCTGAGCACTTACTATGTAACAGGCACCATTAAAAGAATGTTACATATATGCACTTAGAGAATTTTCACAACAACACTGTTACATAATTATGATTATCCCCATTTTGCAGAGAAGGAAACTGAGGCAAAGAAAGGTGATGTAATTTGTCCAAAATCACCTAGCCTCCAAGTGGGAGAGCCAGAAGTCAACCCAGGTAGTGTCATCACATAGTTTGTGGATCCCCGGAAGGCAATCCCTGAGCTCCTTCTTAGGGGTCTGGGAGGTAAAAACTATTTTCATAATAGTATTAAGACATTATTTGCCTCTTTCACTGTGTTGACATTTATACTGGTGGGTAAAACTGCTGATACCTTAGTACAAATCATGGCAGTGGTGCCAAATTATACTCGTAGTCATAGTATTCTTCACAGCCATGTGCTCACAGTAAGACAAACAAAGCCAGTTTCACTTAAGAATGTTCTTGATCTAGCAGTAAAAAAAATCTATTAATCTTAATCCTCAAAAACAAATCTTTTAAAAGTTCTGTGTGACTAAACGAAATGTGCCTAAAGCATTTATGATGTATGTTGAAGTACACGGGTTGTCTCAAGGAAAAGCACTTGTATGATTAAATTGTGAGCTAAACTAAGTTTTTCATGGAACAACATTTTTATTTGAAAAAAATGACAACTTGAATTATTCAGACTTGGGACTTAGCAGACATTTTCTCAAAGACGAATGAAGTAAGCCTGTCACTTCAAGAAAGGCGGCTGAAGAGATTTTTGCCAATGATAAAATTCAAGCTTTCAAGGGAAAACTGAAAATTTGGAAAACTTGTGTCTACCACCATAAGCCTGACAGTTTCTGACAGTCTTTAGGTGCTTAAAGACTTTTCTGTGAGATCAGTGGTGATGTTAACAAATGTGATTTTTTAAATATTATATAATGAAATGTGTCAATACAGGGAATATTTGCAAAACTCAGTGATTCAATATTTCACAAATGACCAATGAATGATGTTACTATACCATGCATAGGTAAAAGGCTCACTCAATGTATAAAACGGACTGGTGAATTTTACTGTAACAACAAAAAATGTTCACATATTTGGCTTCAGATTCCATGTTGCAACTAACCTATAACAACAATTTAACACTTGTCAAGTTTTGGTGTAGTAGCATCAAAGAATATCCACAGATACCTGAAATGTTATTAATATAATTCTGTTTTCTCCTCATATATTTGTGTGAAGTTGAATTTTCTTCATATATTTCAACCAAAAGACTATAGCATAACAGACTAAATAGAGAAGCAGATATAAGAATCTAGCTCTCTTCAATTAAGTCAGACATTAAAGAGGTTTCCAAAAATATAAAACAATGCCACTCTTTTCACTAAACTTTTTTTTTTGAAAATACATAGTTGTTTTTCATAAATAGCAAGTTATTTATGTTACCATTCAATAGATGTAATTTTGCTACTTTTAAATGAATTAAAAATATTTTTTAAATTGCAGTTTTAATTTCTAATATGGAAAATATTACTAGATATAGCCCGTATATTTAAAAAAAACTCATTTGGAGTCCCCAGTAATTTTTAAGAATGTAAAAATTTCCTGACACCAAAGCATTTGAGAACTGCTTCACTACACCATGCTAGTGGGAGGATGAAAAGCAGCAGGAACTCAGAACATGGACTAAGTGACATTAACGTCGGAGCCTTAAAGATTTACCCATCCTTCAAGGTGGTCCCTTGGAAGCATCCCTGAACCTGGTACCCTTTCCTAACTTCAGCTGTCATGAGGCCAGCCCTACCTATGGCTCTTGTTAGAATTTAATGAAATCCTGTCTCCCTTTTCTTTCTAACAGGATCCCTATAACAAACTCTCTTTTACTGGAGCTATCTTAAGTGGTTTCCTTGTGACCAAAATAGCCTGACCAAAATCATATTCATGAGTCTGTTTTAAGTATGAATCGTGATGAACAAGATGTAATGATTTTGTTTCTATACAAAATAACTCTACCTCTTGATCTTTTGGTTTGACATAATTTGATGGAAAAATTCCAGTTCTATCGCCAATACTTCCTGTCCACCATTCTCCATCTTTCTGGGTCACCAATATTTCTTCACCTTCAGTGAACGTCAAATCTCCAGGTTCTACACTTGAATATGGATAAAGTGCAATATACTCTGTAGGAAACAAAGCAAAAAAACAAAAAACAAAAAACCCAAAAAACTATAAGATTACAGAAGTTTTAAAAAAAATTATGCTAATTGCCAAAATCTTGAGTAAATACACTGTAGAAAATTTTGGGACTTAAGGAAACTTAATATAAAGAGATGTTTAGAAAAAGGAATGAAGCAATTTAGTAATTTCTTAGAAAAAGATTGATTTAACATAAAGCTTTACCATGGGATTTTTTTCCAATTATCTCATCATCATCATCATCCTCTCATATAGAATAACCCCAAAATTACAAATAGTATCAATATGAAAACATTTTTTTAACCTTCTTACATGAAATATATTTTAATCTGCTAAGTTCTTTTCAATTCTTTTATACACACAGTTATGGAAATGCCCAATGTTCAGTCGACATCAGTACTAGAGGCCAAATTCCATCACAATGACCCAGCTCCTAGCCTAGTGCTTGGCATGGAGTAATGCTCAATAAATATTTGATAATGAATGACTTCAGTTCCCAGTATTACTGAAATTAACTGATTTAACAAAACAAAAAACGATACCAAGGTTTGGATGTGCTGCAACAAGCAAGGTCCTTTCCAAAATGCTCCTCACTACCTTCCTAGGCTCATTTTACAACACTCATTCCACAGTAAACTTCTGGCTCCTGTCTCACTGGTGACCTGGGACTTCCTAACCTTTCACAGAGATAACGGTTCATGCCATTCCCTCCGCCCATAAGAGCTTTCTCTTCCTTTGTCACTATGCAAGACCCGACTCATTGGTTAGGGTCTTCAACATTGCCACTTCTGTGGATTCACAGGTCCCACGCAAAATTATTTTTTCACTCATTACAGAATTTATTACAGTGTATGCCTACTTTCACCATTCTATGGTGAGCACTTGGGAGGCTGTGTTATTCATTCATGTATATTTCAGGCTGTAGCAAAGAATCTCTAATGTAGTAGATATTTAATAAACTGTTTAATTTACCATTAAACTGATTTTCTTGAGCAATATAAACAGAAAATGTACTTCAACTATTCAACTAATTTTACAATGGACATATATAATCTATTTAAAAACCTATGTAATTATTAATAAAAAAGTCTGCAAAGAGATTAGACAAGCTTTCATTTTTCAGCATCTTAACCAGATTAAAATAAACAACTCAAAGGGCTATAAAATTTTTCTTTGTATATTTATGATACATCTTAAACATCTATAATCTGAATATATAATAACAGGAAAACAAAAACCATCATGCTATCTCATTGCAATACTTTTTATTTATGATCTTATATATCAAGGCAGTCTATGATAAATTTTTACAGTACTGATTTTTTAAAAATACCAAGTATTTTCAGCCATGTTTTTTCCGTATCTTCAATATTCATGTGGAATAGGCAAGGGATAGGTTTTCCTAACCTGATTTTAACACTGAAGACACAGAAGCAGGGAGAAAAACAACTGTGGGATGTCAGACAACTGTCAGTAGCTAATGTGACTCCCATTTAATTTACAAATTGTCAAAAACTCACCTTCTCCCACTGTATAGGCTGCAGAGGTAGGTTTCTTGTTTACAGCTGCATACAAAGCTTCTGGTCTACCAAATAAACATACAAACAGATAAAACAACAATAATGAAACAAAAAAGCACATCAACAAGCAAAAAACAAAGGTATCTGATGAATACAGCAGGCATTAGCAGTGCATTCATTTAGGGCTTTCTAAAATTAATCTAAATATTGTCTCAGTACACAGGCTACAAATATTCTCATATACAAAATCCTAGTGGATTAAGAACTGCCTGATTACAAACTTCTACATTTTTTAATATATTAATTTCAACATGATTTATAAACAGTTTTCCAAATGTGTGATACTTTGCCTTTCTAAAGGAACTTAAAAGTGCATTGGTAAAGGGGGCGTTATTTGGTAAAGCACTTATGGGGCACGGCTGAGTTTAGGGAAAAACAAGGGCCATTTATAAATTTTATTATTTGTTTAGAGCACATTCAAATAGATAGATAGATAGATAGATAGATAGATAGATAGCTGATCAACACCAGACAATAAAAAATAATAGAACTTTATTTTTATATTTCAGGACAGGTATAGCTTTAATTTCCTATTTAACCCAGGGAACTTTTAAAAATTCTGGAAGACTGTCGAGTTTAAGAACTAGACATGCATAGGATGCTCCCGGGCTTCCCAGGCCGTGAATAATTACACAGTGAGACAGTTATACAGTGAGGGAAACAGAGTGTAACCTTACTACTGCTCACAGCGGGAACTGAATGCACTGCCTTGTTTAGGGCTGAATTCTCCATTACTGTAGGTTTTCAAGTTACATGCCTTATCTGTGAGAGAAGATCAGTAATTGAATGAGAAGTTAGAAAAAATGCCCTTTAAAAAGCATTTAAACTTAAGTCTTTGTGAGTAAGTTTTCTTCTCTGTAAAATGTTATGGACTCTAAAGAAGCTAGTTCCTGCAAAGGGGCCAGCACAGTGCCAGCATACACCTGTATGCTGACTCCCAAACTCTTCTTTTCTCTGATCTCTGCGCAGTGCTGACATCACTAAAGCCCTCATAGTTCCTCATAGTAACTGTTGTTACTGTTCTCAGCACACACTTCCAAATCTAAAACCCTGTGTCAGTCTGAAAAGTGAACTTCTGCACTTGAACTAAAAATTAATACACAGAATCTCAGTACTGAAAGGGTTTTTACAGATTATTTAATGTATTCATTTTATTGAATCAATTAGAAAATTGAAGAGCAAGTAGGTTATTCCATGTCCATACAGCCTGGCAAAAAGAGCAGGTTCAGAGCTCAAGCCTCTTGATTTCCAAAGACCAGTCCTTTTTCATTAAATCAGATTGTTCTTCCATTTAGATCAACTTCCACAAAAAACACAAGACAGTTACCTATAGCTATAATAGAATACGTATTTCTTTGTATTAAAGATGTTTGATGACCTGACTCCCCTACAGACTGGGAAATAAAGGCCAGAGACCTTATCTAGTTTTTGCTTTTTGTTCATTTGAAAGTTCATTCATTTGATTGTTCATTCATTGACTCCTCTCCTTATTCACGGAGCTGATGATATGTCTGAGCAGCTACTATGCATTAAGATTACAGTAGTCATGGAAAAACTGAAAAACAAACAAAGATGTGGACCCCACGGTCTTGGAGCTTATGATCGAATAAGGGATATGGGTAAGAAAGTGATAACTACAACACAGGTTGTTATGAGCAGTAAGAGAGGTGACCTTCAAGGAACTCTGGTGGCCCAGGGACAGAATGCCCCACTCTGGCAAAGGGGAGGCCCTCGGTAAAGATTTATTTAAATATTGATAATTCACAGTAAACAAGGGAGAAACTCTCCAAAGGAAATGAAGAGTATCTTTGCTAACAATGGTACAAAGAACGCAATGGATCCAAAATTTCAAGTACTTTGGAAACTTTAGGAATCTGAAATAACTAGAATAAAAGATATCCTAAAAAGGGTACAAATATCTGAACTATGCCTTTTTACACTATAGGAATGACCTGTCTGGTATCCAAACTAAAGCATACACTTTTAATGTTATTGTACAGCCAGTCATATAATGGCTGACTCATTAGTGAAAACAACATCCAAACCTCATGTAAACACGTAAATGCTTACTCTTCCTGTTTGACTTCACTCCCAGGGATGATTTTGACGTAAGATTTTGGAAACCATCCTCTTCCTCCATGCACCTCCCCAAACCACCAGTTTTCCTGCTGCTCCAAGACGGTAATAATATCATGTTTTGAGAAGTTCAAGTGGTTATCTTTCTTTGCAGTCCAGGAACAAAGGGCCTGTGCTTTTAGGTTTTGTACAACCTGTCCCTGTGAATACAAAACCACAAAATTAGAAACAACAAAACAATGACAACCAAGGTTTTTGTTTCCTAGTATATAACATACCTACTATTCGAATAGCAGACCAGTCTGGTGTGGTGGTGACTTATTACCAATGGTGACTCAAGATAACCTTAAGCTACTGATTTAAAATTATGTATGACAGACCACCATCTGAGTAGTCCTCTGTTAAGGCCTGAATACCTAACGTTCAAGGAAACATGTCAGCACTAAGTATCACTGGTATGGAAGGCAAACACTGGGTCCTTCACATATCCCAGCACAAACGAAAAGGGAAAGAGTTACAGCAAGCATTTTCTCTCCTCCAGCTTCCCGCTGTCTCCTCACTGCAGTGGATTCAATTTACTCCACTAGGAACGGAGGTGTGGTTGCCCTCAGCTTCCCTCCACGTTTCTGCTTTCCAAGTCTCTTTTTCGAATTCTTATCCATTCTACTTTCTTTCCCTCCTCCCTCAGAGGAAGGAGAGGTTCTGTTTGGTTGACAAGGCTAACCTCTTTCCCTATGCTCTAAATCTTCTAGTATGCCCTCCCATTTTTGAAACATATTTTCTAACATCATGAAGGCCCTCTCTTGAATATTCGATCTCTCTACTTTTCTTACTGTATTTCCCCGAAAATAAGACCCAACCGGAAAATAAGCCCTACCATGATTTTTCAGGATGACATTTCCTGAACACAAGCCCTAACGCATCTTTTGGAGCAAAAATTAATATTAAGACCCAGTCTTATTTTCGGGGAAACATGGTACTTCTACTTCCAAATTTCTTAAAGAAAGAACAGTCTTAAACTTGCTTTCCAATTTCACCCTTGATCCATTCTAATTGAGGTTCTGCCCCTATCATACTACTGACCCACTTCTTGACAAGTCATTGATAACTTCGAAATTAAAAGCTTCTCCCAAACTCTTCTTTTCTCTGATCTCGTTGCAGTGCTGACATCACTAAAGCCCTCATAGTTCCTGAAGCTCTCTCTCTGGTGATTGATGGATTCTCTTTGGTCCAGCCCCTTTCCCCTCCTGTTTTACATGATTTCCCTGTATAATCTTATTATGCCTATGACTTCTCAAATCTGTGTCTTAATGGTAAGTTTATCTCCTGAGCTCCAGACTTGTCAATCAAACTGTCTAGTGGGCCTTCCCACCAGGATGTCCTTCACACAGACACCTATGTTGCAAGTCTAAACTGTGATCATGTTTAGAACCCAGCAAGCCCTCTCCTCCTGCCGTGCCTACCCAAGACAATGACATCACCACCCTTTCGGTTACTCAAGCTAAAGACTCTGAAGAGGCATCTTTAACTTCAACTTCTTCCTCACTTCCCACATTCAATGGATTACCAATTTCATGTCAACCCCTAATACTTTTTAAAACTCAATTCTTCTGCTGTACATTTTCATTATTGTGATGGGTTCACCACATCAAGGTCTTGTTACTTAGCAATAGCGAAGTATTACAATAGCAATATCCTCCCTTACCTGGTCTTCTTCCTTCCTTTACTTTCTTCCACCAATCTGGCCTTACACAATAATTGCCAGAGTTATCTTTTTAAAATATGCATTTGGACTCCTCTCTTAAAAACTTTTAGGGGCTTTTTACTGCCAAGTTGCTTAGCATGGTATTAAACGCTTCACAAATAAACCTCAACTTCTAGCTCTAACTTCACTTCTTAACCCTGTCTCCAAGAATCCTGTACTCTAGCCACACTATCAGCAAGTCTTATTTCCTGCAAAATCCCTGTGTTAACATGCTGCAGTGACTTTCCCCAATTTACTTTTTCACAGGAATAACTTCCATTTCCTCTTTGGTGAAATCTTGCTTATTTTCAAAGGTTTTCCTCAAATACCTTGCCCTTAGTGAAGTCTGCTCTAATTCCCACAGATTGAATGAGATGCTCTGTCTGCTGGTTACTACTCAAGACTTTGTAGAATACCATTATTACAATACTTTTCGTACTTTACAGTTCTTTATTTATAAGTCTATCTCATTAGATTATGTATGACTTCTTAATGGCAGGGATTTTTTTCCATTAAATTTCTAGCACATAATAAAATGCCTGGAACCTATGATCATGCAATAACATTTTCTCAGTGAAGGTGAAATCCACTGGACTCTATTCTGATAAAGTCTGCGATTTCTCTTTAATAATGTTAATGTAATAATGCTTGCAATGGTTACATCTAAACCAGAGGCTAAATATATAACACAGTTTCTACACGTATGACTTATTTAAAAAACAAAACAAACAAACCCCACCAAGCCCAAAATTCTTCTTACAATAACTACAAATTAAGACTACTATAATCAGATTTGTAAAAATGGTATTTTGAGCTTAGAAATCTTAGCTGCTAGCAACTTGATACGATGAGAATGAATTGTTGAGAAACTTCTAAGTAATAACATAACAATTTCTTCACCTCACATGGGAATAAGAACAAAAAAAATAAGTACAAAAATCTTCATTCTATTTTCTACATAAATCATTCTTCATTCTATATAAATCAGGAACAATATCAAGGAATAATTCACACAAAAATTAAAGATTTGTACCTGTCCATGAATAGGCGACACGGACCCAGGGGACACAGTGCGAGTAAAAGCTGATTTTTTCTGCCACGATGTATTAACAGTTAGGTTTGAAAAAGATACATTTTGATAATCAGTCACTGTTGCTGGTTGATTTGAAGAAAGTGATCTGTAAATATAACACTTTGATATAAATATACTTAATTGTTTAGAATCTAATGAAGTACTACTAATGTATCAACCTTTATATAATATACATTGTGTTTAAACACAATTTGTGGAATAAAAGAATTCATGAACAAACTACTGGTGTATGTTTTAATTTACTAAATTTCAGTATTAAATTTGGAACAAAAGGTACTCTTAGCGAGTCCAATACAGAGTATACTATGACTAAGTAGCAGGTTGACATACTCGTAAATACATAGTAGGTATTCATACATTTGCAGAGCTATAGAAACTCCATTGTTAGCCAAAAACTTACCCAGAAGAAGTTGAGGTAGCAGATAAAGATACTGAAGGAGGAAGTAAGGCCTTTTTGGGAGACACAGATTTTTCACTTGATGGCATTTTTTCTACATAGTTGCATGGAAACCAGCCAAAGTGTCCTTGAAAACTACCATAAAGCCAACCAGGTTCTCCTGTGGTTTTTTCATCAACCTATGGAAACAAAAAGAAGGGTTAACAGTGGTTAGAAGACCACACATTTATAATGGAAAGAGATGCAGACTTGAACACAAGCACTGCAATACTGAGATAGTCGATCTGATAACCAAGATGTCTGTCTACTAAGTGACTAACGGGTGAGTAGAATACAGTGTGGACATGCTGGGCAATGGGATGATTCATGTCCCACTCAGACGGAGCAAGAGTTCATCATGCTGCTCAGAATGGTGTGCATTTTAAAATTTGTGAATTGTTTATTTCTGGAATTTTCCATTTAATAGTTTTGAACCATGGTTAACCATGGGTAACTGAAATCACAGAAAGTGAAACTGCAGATAAGGGGGACTACTGTATTATAGAAAGTAATATATTACATTGTATTTAGCTTATTCATGAGAAAAAAAGACTGTTTCCTACCTGTATTATATCTCCAGAATTAAAGCTCATCTCATCGTGGCTCCTTGCTTCAAAGCGATATAATGCTCTATAATTCACCAAAGCACTAGCTGGCTCACCTTAAGAGAAGATAATTGTCAGTATTTGCTACTTTCAGGTATACACATCTTTGCTATGACTCAATGAAAAGCTCTTAAAATCAAAAAGAAGAAACAGAGCATCAAACAGTATAATGAAAATCCATCTGTACATTGTTAGGATTTAAATATCTTGACTAGGCACAGAGTCAATAATAAAGCAAACAAGGATATTCATCTTAAGTAAAGTTGGAGGCAGTAAAACAAAAAGATAACCTGCAGGGTGTGCAGGGACCTAAGGACGGGAGTTGGAGCGGTGGAGGCTGAGTTGTGCAAAGTGGAAGGAGAGTATGCAGCAAGAGGCTTAGTTTGAAATCAATGGTACTGTAATAGCTGTGTACGGTGTCTGATGAGTAGTAGACTTGTTGGGGTTATCCCTTTGTGAGGGATGTAAATATCTAATCATTACGTTGTTTTGTTCACCTGAAACTAATAAAAAAAAGAGGCTTAGTTTGATCTGTGAAGTCATAACAGGGAAAAAGCGCACAAAAAGGGAGGTCACAAATGAGAAGATTAGCAAATAAACAGGGTTGACTGAAGAAAGATCTATACATTTACCAGGATGGTTCTAAAAGCAAAACAGTAGAAGAGCTCACAAATACACTAGACTGGATAAGATTAAAAACATTTTGTTCATTTACAGAATAAATGCTTTAGCTTATAAAATTTTCAGCACATTGTATCGTCAATAAGGATTTAATGGTTTGTACATCCAAAAGAGATACGCTAATATTTCAAGTATTTTAGGAATGGAATCTGAGATATATCAAAAACAGTGCATGTTCTGATAAAATTTCAATGTGTAAACACTTAAAATTGTATTGTTTCATTAAAATAAACAGTTTAGTTACGCTGCTTGAATAAAATATTTAAAACTGTTCACTTCAATTATAAAAACCATGTCATGGTCTGCTCATAACTAGCAAGAACTATCTTCTTTTTGCCATGTTGTTTTAAGATTTCTACCCTCAGTCTGTTTTAATAAGTATACACAGTTCTCATCCAAGTTTAATTTAGAAAAAGGTTTTTTCTGATTCTAAGATTATCATGTTTTAATTTTTCTTCTTCTTCTTTTTTTGCCTCTCATTAGAATCTCCATTTTTTCTTGTTGCTGTCTCAGAAAAATTAAATCTTTTATTTTAATCCTTATCCTTACATCGTTTCTCCTCAGCTTTCTGCTCCTCTTCTTGAACTTTTTCTGGTGTTTTTTCTTCCTGGAGTCGCTTTTGTTTTTCTTCTTCCTCCTTTCTAAGATTTTCTCTCCATAAGTTTTCTTTTCCTTGCTTTGCTTTCCTTTACATAAAAGAATAAGAGTTTGTATAATGTCCTTAATCTTTTTTTTACACAAAATAAATATGTAACAGAAGATCTTGCTCCCGACAAACTGAAGAAATGTTATATATTTCTTACATATTTATACGTAATCTTATATAATTAGATATTTGTAATTTATTATATATTATAAATATAGCAAAGAGATATTAGAAGCAGGGTGTGCAGAAACAGTGGGTATTAGGATGATAGGAAAAACCAATTAATTAAGAGAGGAGCCTTGGACAAAGAAATGACTGACAATTTCCCACACCCTCAAATTTATTCCTGTCAGCCAACCTCCCAAACCTAATTGAAATGAAACTATTCAGAAAACAAATCTAAAAATTGTATCTAAAGTTCCTTCCCTCCTCGCCAGATTCTGCACAGGGACTGCCTTCCAGCTCTTATTCCCATCATCCTACCTAATCCCTGGCTTGGGATTCTCACTGCTGTGGAAATAGGAAGTGTTCTGGACAGATTATGTTTTCTATTACCACATCAAAGTCTTTTTCCTTCGTTAGATAACAGCATTTTCCCCCTAACGGTCCATGCTTCTGTCCATGTCTCTATGATATATGATGAAGTTCCATTTTGGTTTCTAGCTGGTCAGTAATCTGTGATCAGACTTAACTGTTTCAGTATTAGAACTAATGTTCACCGTAGTTCTTCCTTGCACATATTTTTTATGATTTGACTCAGAGGCAGAGCTGTCACCACTAAATTTGGCAGCTTTTCCAACTCTCAGCACATACTATCAGGTGAGTGAAGACAGTGGTTGGATGCCCCCCTGGGGTTTGCAGGCATTTATGCCCCACCAAGATAGAAACCTTGGCTTAATTCCATGTTTCTATCCCTATAATTCCTGGAGGAATTTGGAAATCCTGGATAATTCCAAAAACTGTGGGCCCACTTAGTCACCAACCCCTCCTCCTCACCCCCAAACTGTCTTACTCTTCATAGTCCTGGTTCATTATCCCATGACTAGCTTCCTCTCAACCCGCTGCCAATCCTCCTACATTCTATCACTTCACAGAGCGCTTCCTCCATCCCTTTCTGTGACTGACATCTGGCTCTCTGTTGAGGGCCATGCTTCTCTTGTAATACTTAATTTCAGCCAATATGCCCTTTCCTCCTTTCTCAGTAACTTTCTCTAACACTCTCCCATGCCTGGGATGACCCAATCTAGCCTTTATTTGAATTCCCATAGCATTATAAACACCATGATCAGAATACTTACCACATATTTACTGGGATAAAGAAAAGACTAGAGAGTTAAGATAATATAAAATTAAAGTTTGGTAAGTTTCTTGTGTATAAATTAGTGGATGACAAACTGGTCCAGAACCGGAAGATTCAGAAGCTAGCCTCAGAAGCTAGACAAAGGGCAAAAGGTCCAGACTCAGAAGCTAGACAAAGGGCAAAAGGCCACATCTACCAGATGAAAACCTATTACCAAAAGCTTGGGACAACAGGGGAATATACCTGAGCAAACGGCCAAGAAATCAAGACGGAGTATTAAGATCCAGCTCTGGACTGCTCTTACATGTGCTTCTGTTCTGCTTTCTTCCCTCTACTACAGCAGGATAATGCATGAGGATGATGATTGAAACGAAAATGTGTATTACTAATGAGGTGTGTTGGCCTAATAGAATTTGTGAGCAGTGATGAAGAGATATCAAGATACTTGCATGTGTTAACCGAAAATTCTGACAATGACTAGCTGTATAGCGATTGCAGAGTTCCCTTGTGTACACGTTAACTAGAAAATAAAAGCCTTCTTAGTTTGAACTTAACTGTACTTTTATATTATTCTAGTATCTTTTGTTAGGGGCCACAAAAGTAGGGGTCTTGGAGTAAAGAGTATTATAACTATTTGTTTCACTCTCTGAATCTCCTACTAGAATTGCATATGAGGAATCTAGGGGCAAGAGTAGGCCAGAATCCACCTGCATCACAGACAACAGTGGCCACTCAATAAAAATGTGTCGGAAGTTGCTATGCTGAAGCCATTAAGAAAAGAGTCCTGTTACATGGTAGTGTGTCTTTCTCGCCTCCCCAGTAACTATTTATTCTTTCATGGACATTACTCATCTACTCCAAGGCAAAGAAATGTTGGTTCATCAATATTTAACTATACTAATTTCTGACACTAGAGAGCTTGGGAGAAACAGAGGAACATATGAAGAACAGGCCCTTGCTGACAGAAAAAAATCACGCAAAACTTCTAAACGAATGGTTCTCTGCTTCAGACACAACTGTCTTACTTCTTTCTCCTTGCTATAAATGGAGGCACTTGATGTATCTCAGTGGTACAAAGAGAACTGCACCAACATGGCATTCTACACTCAGTCTTAACACTATGAAATTAAGCACTTAGTTTTTATGATCTTTTAGGTCTGACTCCAAAGTCCCTATTTTTCACTAATGAAACATAAAATTGGTTACTGTAAACTCAGTCCCTAAAAGAAGGATTTGAATTTCTAAAATTTAGAACCTTAATTAGCATCTTAGGATGATCCTTTTATTTACACTTTATTCCCCTTAAATTTTCATAGTCAGACTAGTATGGCCAACAAAATTAAAATTCTAATAGAAACAGAATAATACACTTATCAGCTATATTACCTTACAGCCTCGTCTTCTAGTTTTTTTTTCTGTATTAGCTCTGATCTTTTTCTTTCAATTTCTTTCAACTTGTCACGTTTGATCTTATAAAGTTGTTCAAGGGCTAACTGCTGTGTATTGTAGCTTTCTCTCAGTTCCTAAGGAGAAAATGAAAATAAATCAATTATGCCATTGATTTAAATATATTTTGTTTTATGTAACACGACAAAAATCCTAAAGCAAGTTAAACTAAAGATATTAAAAGATTTTTAAAAATCTAAATGGTTAAAAAATATTGAATACAACATATATTTAAGTCATGTAGCCACCGAAGAAAAATACATGTTAAAATCATCTACTTTTGTATTAATTCATTTCTAACACAGAATCTTTACAAGCTAATTCTTTAAGTTGGTACTTCATTTTCAATAAAAAATGCAATCTGTTAAAACGATGGGGAAACAATTTGCTTGTTACAACATTTGAAGAGGAATTTTGTTCAGTCATATTTTTGAAGTGTGTAGTTTAATCAAGTTACCCATAACTTTTATCCAACAAGATCTTGAACTAAACACAGAAGCAATTATTAAATAATTTAGTTAAGAACTAAAAATTGTAAAGATAAAATCTACCTAAAACCATGGCTAGCATGAGGCAAAAATAATGAAAACTATTTCAAACAGGAATTGAAATAAACAACTGTTTACTGAGCATCTAGTTCAATGCAAAGTACTATAACAATTCACAGGGGATCCAATCCAAGGCCGTCTGACTCCCAAATTTACAGTCTTTGTCTTCAAAGAATTCACAATCTCAAAATAGAGAAAAGTACCAAAAGGTAGGATATAGGCAAGTGCCTTAACAGAAACTCGTGATTATCTTATTCAGCATTTTCTTTCCCCGTTCTTCTAACAGCACCCTTCCTTTCGGGAAACCAATCCCCCGCTTCTATGTAGCTTTGATGTCTCTGTCAAATTCAGTGCTCTTCCCACTCGCACCCAGGTGTGGTCATTCAGTCTGGGCCTAACCAATCACAGCACCTCACCTCCCTGCCAGAATGATTTGTCCAAAGAATAAGCGCATGGTCCAAACTGGGCCCAAATTCTTCCCTGGGATTCATATATATCGAAGAGCAGAGAAAGATGTCTTTCCTTCTCTAAGCTTATTCGTGGGGATAAGGTAAGCCTGGACTGCCCCACTACCAAGCGATGCCACTAGGGGTAGCAATGTGGTCAACACAGGAAAGAGAAGCAAAGATCAAAGACAGAGGTAGAGGAAGAGGGAGTACTGCGGGAACCAATCTCCAACTCCGTTCCTCAGTGTGTACGAGCTGCCCTGTCCAACAGCTTTTACTGACGCAGTTAGTGGTCCTACTACTCTTCCAATACCACTCCCTTTAGCTTAACTATTTTAAGCTGAGTTTCTTTTACTTAGAACCTATAGAACCCTGAACAAGAGTAGACAAAGGTGGAGTAAAGCAGAGAAAAAAACCAAAACCCCCACAAAAACCCAAAGTAATCACAAGAAATTTCATGGCAAAGGTTTCTTAGATAGTATGTAGATAGAATGTTTTAACAAAAAATGTTGGGCATCTATGTACACACATAACAAAACTCTAAACCAACCAACAAACCAACCAACAAAAAAAACACACCCAAAATTCTAGTTCTTTTTAGAAATAAAATGTTTTATAAGTGAAGCCTTTTAAACTTGATTGAAATGGTACATGTGATCTGAGAACAGTGTGGTGTCCAGAGACTATGTCCAAAATGTCTGAGATTAAGACTTGCTCCTTAAGCCAGTAACAATACAAATGCTGCATTCACAGCAAAGTTCCACAGATCTCAGCTTCTACAGTTCTTTGTTGCACATTTCTCTCAATTCTACTAAAGAAGAATATAGTGGTTACGATCTATGGAGAAACAGTGTGGTTTAGTGATAAGAACTG
The DNA here is from genome assembly GCF_036562045.2 of Rhinolophus sinicus. Classification (NCBI taxonomy): domain Eukaryota; kingdom Metazoa; phylum Chordata; class Mammalia; order Chiroptera; family Rhinolophidae; genus Rhinolophus; species Rhinolophus sinicus. The sequence continues at coordinate 15,608,765 of NC_133755.1, forward strand.
GAGGAGCACGGGTCAGGAATAAGACTGCCAAGGTGTGAATCAGGTCCTGTCAGTGACTAGCTGACTAAACCTGGAAAGGTTAATTTACCGTTTCCTCATCTGTAAAATGGGGTTAACTACAGTGCGTGCCTCATAGCACTGTGAGGACTGAACTGGTTGGTTAATACAGGTCAAGTGCTGACAACAGTGCTGGGCACATAGCATGCTTTCAGTAAACAGCAGCTACTATTATTGGCTGAGATCTTTAATGAGGAGAATTACAAGTTTAAAAGGAGATTAAAGAGGAGCCAAATTAGTATCTGATCTTAACATGGCTGCAAGGTTAGCCCTCCAACTTGTCCTTTAAAATACTGCTCCTGCTCTTCCTTTTTCAGTCGCATTCCTATGAGTCTGAGTGAATGAGCTTCCTTGTACTCCCCAAGGCATTCTGTGCATTCCTCTATCACAGCCAACGTCTTCTGACTACGATTGCCTACTCCCCTGGAGTTTCTTTTTTGACAACAGGACTGTCATTAAGGTATTCACACCCAAGGGAGAGCCTGGTACAGTGTAGATATTTAACTAGTAGTTACTGGATAAATGAAAATGCATAAACACCAGTCTATGTATATTAACAAGATTTGGAGAAAACTACAAGGCTTGCCAAAAACATTTCCTCTGCCTGATCCTAGAAATTCGTATCATTAGACTCACACTTCTGGGTTAAATCTCTGCTTTTAGGAAGTCCTGGCTAAATATATCAGTTAACTGAGAACAAGTAAATGAACAGAACTGTTCTGTTTTAATAGAATGGCAGATCATCTTTTCTAGGCTAAGGAAGTTCTCTTCTATTCCTAATGTACTAATAACTTTTTCATTTTTAAATCATGAATGGGTGTTAAATATCATCAAATACTTTTTCTGCATACCATTTTTCTCCTTTAATCTATTTATATGGCAAGTTACAGTAAACATTGTTATGTCAAATCATCTTGCATGGCTAAGCAAGATAAATCCACCTTGGCTATTGGTTAAAATGGATTATTCTTTTTATAAATTTCTCTATTCGACTTTTTAATATTATTTAGAATTTTTGTCTCTGTTAAATAGGCCTATAATTATCCTTTCTCATACTGTAATTATCAGATTTTGAGATGATAGCTTCATATGTTAAATTGGGAATATTCCCTCTTTTTCTGTATTTTGAAATAGTTTGAATAAGTCTGGAATTACTTATTCCTTCAGTAAAAACTCTGGGTCTAGATTCTCTTTTAGGGAAGATTTTTAAACTACGGATTTAAAATAGTTGATGACTATAGAGCTACCTTTTCTTAAGTCAGTTTTGGCAAATTGTAATTCGTTAATTTCATCTATATTTTTATATTTATGTGTAAAATTTGTCATACTATCCTCTTATCTTTTAATGTTTGCAACATATTTAATTATATCTCCCTTTCACTCCTTATTTTCTTTATTTCTACTTTCTTTGTAAAATCAATCTTACCAAAGTTTTGTTAATTTTATTAATCTTTAAAAGACTCAAACTTTGGCTTTCTTAATTCTCTGTACTATATGTCTATCTTCTGTTTCATTAATTTCCTTCTACTTTTTTTTGCTTTATTATGCTGGTCTTTTACAGCGCAAGTTGAACACTTACCTTATAAATTTTCAGCTTTGCGCTCTTAATATAACCATAATGTCAAATCCTGACTATCTGGGTTGAATTTCTGCTCTTTCACTTACTAGCTGTGTAACCTAGCTGGGCACTTATGTGAACCTAATAACACAGCCTCAAAATCTACTTTTAAAAATCCTCACCAAAATAAAAGAGTCCGAGAAGGCAAATCCACAAGTGGAAGATTTTATCATACCAATCTCTGTAACTGACAGACAAGTAGATAAGAAAAACACCAAGTTCAATCTCCTTGTTTTCACTCTGGAGCAGGGGCTCTCAACAGGAATGCCACAGACTTTTCAAGGCTTTTTTAAAAAATAGAGTTCAGGGGTCCAGGAACTTGGACGGGAACAAAATTAATCTTCACTTTCACTAATCTCTATCTGAAATATAGCATTTCCTTCAATTCTAAACATAAGCAACCATGGTACTATTAGCTGGACTTGTGATATTTTTCACCAGTGGAAATCACATATATTTTCATATTATAGTACCTATAACTTGATATGTACATTATATACATCTTGAGTTCAAAATTACATTACATTACCTGTCACTAGATTTTGTTACTTAATTCATTAATATAGAAACACATAATTACTATATCACTAATTTTTTTTAAAAAATATTTTGTGACTCATAATTAATTTTCTTTATAATCTTATATATTTCATTTTATACATTTAAAACATTATTCTGAGAAGGGTTCCAGAGATTTCACTAAACTGTTGAAGAGTCCGTGGCATAAAAATGGTTAAGAGCTTCTGCTTTAGAAACAAATATTTATAAACCATGTTGCCCAGCAGCTCTTTAGGTCCACACTTCCTACTATTATTATACCCGACCTTAGATAAAAGAGGTTCTCAAGGGACACCTCAAATTCTCTGATGGAAGAAAAGGAACGCTTCCTTAACCCTTATATTATGGGTTTGGGAAATGTTTTCTCTCACATCTACATAGCTCATCAAAGTTTTTACTTACAATCCAAAGGACTAGTGTTCCTGATCCCCAAATTTACCCCAGATCCTTGGGAGCACAGATTAAGAAAAACCTAACACACTGGAGTAAGCCACAGCACTGGTGCTGACGGGTTCTACTTGCCCTCTAATGAAAAGTACCTCCCCAATCATTATCCAAAGTCAACAGTGGTGACTTTCCAACACACTAAAGATATTTTGGAGATTCAGGACAACCCCTTTCCTAATAAGAACGCCAAAAATATTTGTATAGCTCATAACAGTTCACAAAGTACTTCCATATATATGCTATCTTATTTAATCATCACATGACTGCAAAGAAAGGAGAGCAAATAATGTCAGCTTATTTTGTAAATGAAGAAAGCAAAATTTGAAGGTTAAATGACAAACAGTTACACAACTAGCAAGAGCATGGATAAGATCAAAACTCATTTCTTTAGATTCCTAGGCCAGTACTTTTTTCATTGCACCTCAGTGCTCAAGAAAGGATATTGTGTGAATTTCCTTAATGGAATAATGGCCTCTTAAATGTCTCATCTTTGAACCCACCGATTTTGCTATTTGTCTTAGCGTGACTTGAGCAAAAGAGTAAAAATTATCACTGATCTTCTAATGTCTATTACAGCATTCAATGAAACATAATTTCTTAAGATACTTTAAAATATTATACTTGTTTCACCACAAGTAGAGTAAAGGAGTGATCACTCCAGATGCTCCACTATCCCAAACGACCACAGAACTAGAACTAAGTACCTATCTATCTTCCTTCAAGACTATTGGGACCAATTCCATTTCACCTGCCAATTGACGTAGCCTGTCTTATCATTCTTTATCACCTGAATTCTCATCTCTATAACATTGTTTATCCCTTGCTCTGACCCAATCCCCCCACCCTTCCTTTCCTCAAACCCCTCCCCTGGAACTTCTTCTTGGTGGTCAGGAAACTCCCACATGTCACACATCTTCTCTGAATGGAAACTCTCTTGCCTATCTGCCTTTTGGGCTGATCCCTCAGGACCCTGCCTTTCCTCTATTTGTCTCTCAGTTTATTATCACATATTCCATTGAAGTCAGGGTTGGGGGATAACTTTAGTATTTTCCTTGCTCTTTGTTGCCATCTACAGACCATTATTTCTCATCGCTCGTACAAACTCCATGTTTTTTAAGACTCCTACCACCCCGCAATACTACTTGCCCTTTCCTCTTATTGTTATCTATTGATCATCTGGTCACTGATCCTTATCCATTCATCTTTATCATTCTCCAAGTCTTTGAGATCCACACAGATGACCCAATCAAAACCTCAACTCTCAGACTGACTTCAGCAATGACCCATTTCACTCAATTTAATCCATCATTTGCATTATTATACACTGAATCTTGTCATCATCAGAAACTGAACTACCATTGATCAAATATCTCATTCTTCAAACATAAGTTCTTATTCTTCAAGCTTTTCTTATACCTGGCATAGCTGTTACTGTAGACAGAAAGAATAGGGCCTCGGGAGAGGGGGGGAGGTGGGGAAGGAGGAGGTGAAGGGAGACACAAAGCAGAGATGAGATGAGGTCATCCTTAAGAAAAAGTGCAGTTACCAGACCAGCCAGAACTAGGTTTCAGTGGCCGAGAGCGGACTCAGGACGCCATCTTACCAGTTTAGGTGCACTTTTATTATAATGGATTATAATATTATGAGCATTGCAGTTAGGGAAAATCTCCACCCCCTGTGTGGCAGTTGACAGTTCTGACAGAGCCAAATAAGGACAAAAATCCCTCCTCCCAATGTGAAGGCGTGGTCAGCAAGGACCCACCTAGAAACGCCTATAACACCACCCCTAAGACTTGACTATTTCATGCCTTCATTTTAAGTATGGTAAATTCCCAAGCCCCACTTTCCTTTGGGGTAGCTGCTCTTCTCCGAGCCCGCCCGCTCTCACCAGCCTGGGAGTGGACTGTCCCTTCTCTAAGAAAACTACTGCTTGCTTGGCTTATTCAGTGCATCCTTGAATTCTTTCCTGTGACAAACACCAAGAACCCATTTTCTAGCAACACATACATTTCAACAATTTTCCAAACTCATTCAGACCTCCATTCTGTTGACCCCATCACTCTCTTTTTTCATTAGCACCCCTTCTTCTCCTCACATCCCTTCATGTCTAGTCCATATTTCAGAGTTCATCTTTATCATAATTACTGTGTCAAGAACTATAACTCCCTGTACCTCCCTCTTTTGCCATGTCTATTAAAAGCTCAAAACTGTATAAATCTAAGAAGCTTCTCGGTACTTACACCTAAGGAGTTGAACTTTGGTGAAGAAAAATGATACACTTAGGCATGCTGTTTTCAATTTAAATCCATGACCTCCAACTTTAAACAGGCATTCAACATTACTCAGCACACCTCTCCGAAGCTTGTTCCCTCCACTCCCACCGAGATGTCTACTTCTCTCTCCTAAAATTTCCTACTCTCCCATTCATTCTCCTCACTACCAGCTAGTAATCTTGCCTCATTAATCCATCAGACTGGAACTCCCTCATATTTCCATCTCAAAATCAATATAACTTCTTGCATCTGCACCCATATTGTTCTAGTCTAGTTTGAGTTGTTCCATATCCTCAGTCGCTTGGGAAGACTCCTAATGGTCCAATTAATTTTAAGTCTTGAAGCTGTAAATTTCCTACTTTCTGCCAACAAATTTGCCTGCATTCACACCCATCTTTTCCCCATGTGTTACACTGGAACTATTCTTTTGATCTAATCCTTCAGTCTATGCTCTGGGTTATTTATCCTAATGTGCTTCCCTAGGGATTTTGCTCTATTGACCACCATTTTATATATTCAGTCTCACTCAGCCTCTCTTCAACTGTCTTCCTCCCTTCCTCTCTCTTTATTGTCTCCTTCAAATCTTTCTTTCTCTCTCTCTTTCCTTTCCTTTTTGCATTTAAAAACATACCCTTTACATAAAAGAATAATTTACATGGAGTCAGATTATTCCTAAAAATCTGCAATACAAGGTTCTCTGCTGTTTTTGACTAATTTATTTCCATTTTATTTATCAACTCTATATACTGTTCCTAAATGCTGCATATTTTCTGACTGAGAACACTCTAAACCATTTACTCATTCAACAAGTATTTATTACCACTTAATATATTCCAGGAACTGTTCTAGGTGCTGGGAATTTGGCAATGAAATATTTGGTTTGAGCCAGGCAGTCGCCATTAAAACATTAAGTTGGATATGGTTACCTAACCAGATCAATTTTCTCAATTTCCATTCTTCTGTCTTAGTACGTGGAAACTATCCCTTCCCCATACAGCAATATGCCTCCAAGGAAGTTGATACCACCTCCAAGGATGGTCCCAATAATTCTTTTTTCCCCCAGCTTTATTGAGGCATAATTGACAAAAAACAATTGTATGTATTTAAGGTGTACAATTTAATGTTTCAATATATGTGTACACTGAAATAATCACCACAATTAAGCTAATTAACATAACAATCTCTGCATAGTTACCTCTTCCTCTTTGCCTCCCTCCTTTTTTCTTTTTCTTTTTTTTTTTTTGTGTGTGGTAAGAATGTTAAGATCTACCCTCTTAGCAAATTTCAAGTATCCAATACAGTATTATTTATTATAGTCACCATGCTGTGTACATTAGATCCCAGAACTTCTTACATAACTGAAACTTGGCATCCTTTGTCCTTCAAGTCTTTCTTACACCAAAGAAAGTTTTCCTTCGACCTCATGCTCTCTTCACTTTCCTCCTAAAGAGTTGTTCATGCTCTCTTAACCCTTCTTGAACTCCCATGCATTCCTGCTTTGCTGTAATCCAACTTCTGCTGACCACTCTAGGGAAATGCCACTTTCAGAAAGGTCTTCAGACATCTCCTTGTTGAAAATTCCACGGTTATTTTTCACTACTGTGCTAACTGATTGCTTTGTCCCACTTTACCAGGATGACTACAGCAGGCATCTGTGACACACACTCAGTCTCCTAGCCACTCGGACCACATAGGTCTCATCCCCGTTTAGTTTCCTAAATGTCCTTGATGGAAATATCAATAAGCAATGAAAGGCTGAAAGGCAGGAAGCAGAAAGAAGAAAGTAAAGCAGGGATAAGAATAATCTGCTGGCCTGTGGAGAATCAAATGCTAATGGAAAGAATCACACTCCATGTGTGAGTATAGTCCACAAATCATCATTAAATCTCATTTTATAGATGAAGAAACTTAGATTTAAATTTCTATGCAATCTGCAGCAAAAATTCTAAGACCAGATAATCCAGCCATTCATGTTATAACCACAAAGGAAAGGCTGATGTCATCTTTCCAATTTGCCCAACCTTTGCTTAGGTAACAAATGAGCGCTACTTGTGTTCCTGTCTTCACTGAATCTATGTATGCCACTGCCCACTGTTACACATCTTAGTACCAAGTAGAATTGCACAGTCAAAATCTACTAGGGTCAGCAAGTGCTAAATACAGAGCACCTTTCTTTAAACTCTAGTAAGTCCTCATTCAACGTCATCAATAGGTTCTGTGACTTTAAGTGAAACGATGTATACTGAATCCAATTTTACCACAGGCTAACTGATATAAATAAAAGTTCCTACATCATATTATGGACATTATAACGAAACGACTTGGAACAAAATGACATTATTTGAGGACCTGCTGTATTATTAAAACAGGAATGCACTATTTTAAATAATCTGTGTACTATACATGACAAAGTGAACTATTTATTTATACGTATGATTTAACATTTTTATCTGAAGTGCAAGTAGGTCTAAACGTGAGGCCTAGTAACTAGACGTAACAAAGTTGCCCTTGTATTATTGATTCTTTAATATTTTTCCTTATAGCAGTATTAGGAAGCAGCCTGGTATATATATGTCATAACCTTGCCCTGGATTTCAGAAAGTAAAAGTTTTATTTTAAATAATGACTTTTAGTGACATGAATAAGTGATTTAATCTCATATTTCCTTAGCTTTCCTTTTAATGGACTCAGTAAGCATCCCATCTGTTAACCCAACTCACAGGGATGCTCTAAGGGAACCAGGTAATAGTTCTGAGTGTCCTGGGCTCCTCATGAGAAGGGTTACTCTGGGCAACCCTACTGATTTCTGGCATTAGACTCAACCAGGCAGTTAGAGAGCAGAGGGATATTCAAGCAAGCAGAAAGAAAAAAGGTCTATATTGTATATGTTATTTCAAACAAAGATACTCAGGGAAATGCAAAGAATAGTTGTTTTTTTAAAAAAGAAAACAGTAAAGTAACTCAAAGAAAAGGAGCTAGATATTAGAAAATAACCTTAAGTAAGAGGAAGAGGTTGTTGAGACAGCTTAGCAGAGACAAAAGGCACTGAAGAAGAGAGTCATCCATATTCCCACACTGTAAGATAAGGCAGATAAAAAGCCAATTAAACTGTGTACAGATTTAAAAAAAAATAATGTAGGGAAGATAACTTGGCTGGCTTGTCGGTCCATCAATGACAAATTATTTGGTTTTCTTTAAATTTTCTTCCTACAGAATATATGCTTGTATGAAATATATTATTAACATTACGCACCTCAAATTTTCCCTCCTTAACTGAAGCCACCATGATCTCTTTTATCATATTGTTTATTCTATAGTTGGTATAATGTTATTCTAAATGTCAGCAAGATAAAAATCACATGAAGAGAGAGCTGCCTGAAAGGCTATGTAATACTTTATGCTCAGTTATAAAAGGAATAATTGAGACAACTCCCAAATTTGAATGATGTAACATTAGTTTGATTTTTAGCTTTAACATCTTCTTTTATAGGTATGGCTTCAGTATACAACTAATACGTCACAGAATGATAAGTATGCAGTATATATATATATATATATATATATATATATATATATATATATATATATATGGTGTGTATTTTGGACATCTGCTCTGCCACCGCAGCAAATAATGAATCATGAACGTACTTTTTATGCAAAGTTTATAGTGCTAGATTATTCTTTAGATTTCACTGATTATTTCATTATTGAACAATGATTAAATAAATTAAAGTGTGTTGAAAAAGCCTCTATGACAAGGACTACTTTAAATTTTCCTTACCTAAGATCATGCTAGCTGAGATCAGCTCTTTAATACTGACAAAGGCAATTATTCTTAAAATGTATAAATGCCAACAAAGAGTCATCAAAAACTGGAAACTATGGTCAATGATATATTTAGTTACATGACACAATGTTTATATCTACAGAGAACATTAAAAACAATCTTGCTATTCTGGTATAGCTTAACATATAAAATAAATTATGAAAATGTACTGCATATAAAAATAACAGCTTCAGTTATTCATTCTATTAAACCAAAATAAGGAAGGTAGAAGACAGGTAACTAAAAATGAATGTAATACAAGATAAATACCTTTAGTTGATTGTTAAATGAATCCATTTCTGATAGCTTAGATGCAGTTTCTTTTTCAAGAGCATCTAACTGTTCTTTAAGTCTTTGGCATAATTCTTCTTTTTCCAGTGATTTTTTATGAAGTAAACCCATCCCTAAATCTGAAATACAAACATTAGGCAGTTTACATTTGGTAGAAATGTCATTACCAGTAATTGACAATTACTGTCTGGTCAAATTGGTGTAACTAGCGAAAGACAAAGCATGTACATGCATCTTGTGGGTCAGCTAGAAAGAAAAAACTCAGCGGTCATTTCCCCTTTTCAGATCCTATTCTGGGAAGGTACTCATATGGAAATGTAGTAAGCATTGTTCTGTACTCTAAAGTACCAGGACATGAAGTGACACTCCACTTGGGGAAGGTGTTTCACCAGTCCTCAGGCTCTCCCTCTATACAGTGGGCATTACGAGGTGATGGATATAAAGCCATTAGTACAGAGTTCGGCCCACAGTAAATAATTAATAGCAGGTACTGTTCAAGTAACTTTCTATTTATTCTTAGTGCTTTCAAGAATAGTCACAGCAAGTATTCAAAAACTAATACTGGGTTATTTAGTAATGTTATTTCAGGAGGTAAGAACGAGAGCTTCTTTTATAATATCTTTTCTTATATATTCAGGCAGGGATGGAGAAACTAGATGTAATGTAATCTGCATCATCTACAATCAATTAAAATAGCATCTTATTACCTAAATACATATTTAAAACTTTACTGTACTTAAAATTACATAAATCTAGTATAAAATTTAAATAAAATGAAGCATATAGAGTAAAAGGTGAAAAAGTCCCCTTCATCTCAACCCTCAGCTTATTCCCCTCATGGGCATTTATTTTTAGATACATGTATAATCTACATTTCCATGGGGTTTTAATGTGATCACACTGTCTACATTGCTTAGTAACTTGTTTTAAATTTATTAACACATCTTATCAATCAAGTTCACATAAATCTAGTTCATTCTTTAAAACCGCTCCATGGCAATCTACATTACGGTTATTCCATAATTTATGTACCTATTCCCTTTTTGACTGGCATTCAGGTTGTCTCTAATTTTCTACTATTACATACAAATTCTGCAATAAATATCCTTGTACATACATTTTGGTGCACATATGAAAGCATTTTATAAGGGTAGGAAGTGAAAGAACGGCCACGTAAAAAGATCTGAACACTTTAAATTCTGACAGAAACTGCCAAACTGCCCTTCCAAAGAGCTGTACCAATATATAATGACACCAAAGCACCTGCTTCTGCATATGCTCAGCAAAGCTGAATATTATCAATTGTTTTTCAATGTTGCTAACTGGCAAAAAAAAAAAATCTTATTTTAATTTGCATTTTCTTGATAACTATTGAAATCAAATAACATCCATTTATATGTCTATTGGCTATCATCTTGAATTGCCTCATATCATTCTTTGCCCATTTTTTTTTCTTATTGGGTTGTCTGAACTTCTGATTTGTAAAAGCTCCTAATTCTTCTTTTTTCCCCTTTTTCCACTCCCCCCCCCCCACCACACATTCCAGTTCAAGCCATTGTTGTCTCAGTTTAGCTATGTCGGACACAGCTCCCTGACCCATGCTGGTATTATGAGCCTTGCATGAAAACTACCTAGCATGGTGCCTGGCACATGGCTGATAATCTTAAACGGTAACTGTAATGGAGAGAGGAAGCTAAGGGATAAAGTGCACTTTACAAATTCTGAACAAAAGTTTCCTATTTTGAACTGGACTATAGGATGGATGGATGGATGGATGGATGGATGGATGGATGGACGGACAGACAGACAGACAGATAGATGACAGATAGATAAATAACAGTTGCATTGGATCACATTCCACAGAGAAAGAGTAGCTCTACCACATCCCCGGTAAGAGGTATTCTACATTCCATATAGTATTCATAATCCAAATACTAACAATGCCGAGGATGATGATATACTTCCTGCCACTGCACAGAACAGGAGGGCTGGCTTGTCCTGCCCCTGGAATGCCTGTGGAGGGGTGAGGTGGAGCTGATATACTCTGACCAGCCAAGGAAAGAATCATGTACAAGGAAAACTGTCTGGGAAGAGACATGAACAGACCATAGCGGTGGAATTGGGAGACATAATAAGAGTAGTTCACAAGAGTGAATGTCTCTGTGCCTGGTATTTCTTTCCTGTAGTCAAGGGCCCTTTACTAGCACAATATTGCAAGCTTCTTTCCACTCCGTTCACTAGGTGGTGAACTCAAGATAATGACCTGGCATACATAGTGTAGGCACTTGCCATCCCTTGCTTTCTTGAGATTGAACTGCCCAGAGGAAACCTGCATTCTACTGCTCATGCACTCAATGTTTTACACATGCAGCTGAACCGCTCACAGATAAGCCACGTTGTCTGGTACCAGCTTTATCAACATAAGGTGACAGTTTGGTCTCTCATATGTCTTGCTCCTTTGCCTTATTTCTCAATTTGTTCAGAATGTAGGCAAAAAAGAGGGATGCTATTAACTGGACCTTCTGAATAGCCAAAAGTGTAATAAAGAGCCCTGGAATGGAAAGACTGACAGATACTCAACATTTAGGATACTTTAGCTAGTTCTAACACAACATTTGAAGATTGAGTTTTCTTTAAATAAACTTTTCTGCTACATTGTTATTGGCAATGCTATCCAATGTACAGATTTTTTTTGTTTTTTCAGTTTTTTGGTTGGAAAATCAAGAAAAATGTTACATTCTAAAAATTATCTTAGAATATTTTGTTCCACAGGTGTCAGACAGCCAAGCTGGTAAAATTCTTTATACGAATCACAGAGCTAGTTAATATAAAAGGTGTGGTTGTGCTTAGGCCCATCACTACTGCACACTGTCACCCTATATCCCACAGGTTTGGTCTCATGGTAAAGTCTTCTCCCAAACAGTTCTTTACAATTAGTGCAGAATTTTACCCAAATGCACATACAGCTTTGTGTTAGAGCCAAACCTAGATCTTGTTTAATTGTAGTCTAACATTTTATTTGATTGATATTTGAAATACATGAATAAAAATCTTACCAAGATAGGAAGACATACCATAATTATTACCTATTTTATTTTTATATACTTTTTACTATTAAAATACTCTAATATCTGTGATAGTTTTCACATTAATTTGAAATTTTTAACTATAGCCAATGCATGCTATTTATAACAGAATAATGCTATTTTAACAAGTAACAGAATATAACTGATACAGTCATTCAGAAAAGAATAAAATGACAAAACAAACCTTAGAGACTTACCAGGTGTGTTACCGAGCTGCATGTTTTTAATTCTTTCATTTAGTAATTGCTTCTCAGGTACCAAATAGATAAGCTTATTTTGATATTCCTTATAAAAAAAAAATAGTGCTGATTAAAACGGTGTAATGTTGTCTGCGAATTTTTTGAAAACTTCAAAACATGATTTAATCACTCTTGAAACAATATAGGAATAATATGTAGTGGTAAACTACTTACAACTTATGAATAAATTAGAACGGAAGTACACATAAATCCAGTTATGGCTGAAATTAAAAGGTGGTGAATGAAGTCTTTGTTAATGGCTATACCTGGACACCTTACAACTTTCAGCAGACTGATGGATGACAACGGGCCCAGGCTAAGAGGCGCCTTTGATATCTGTGCTAAATGGTCTGTGTAAGCGGGCCACAACACTCCAGAATGAATACGTGTATATCTAAGGGGGACTGAAAACTCAGGGATAACTAGGGAAGCAGATTTAAATCAGACAGGAAATAATATTTGGCCTTAGCCTATATCAACTGTGACAAAGTGAAAAAACTGATTAATTATGAATCCATACAGAAGGAGAAATTTGGTATGAGGACTCTAGATGTACAGAACGCTTCCAGAGTCCTTATTCTGCAAACTATAGTGACTGAACTAGATCCTAAGGCACAAATAAAGAACAGAATTACCAGGTCCCTGAGGGGACATATTCGACATTCTCACCACAATTCTTAAAAAAGTAATGATAGGAAAAATTTCTTAAAAGTAGTAGCAATAATCTAGTTTAGGTGTGTGTGTGTGCACACACGTGCATATGTATATGTGTATTTATTTACTAAAAACTTAAAATCATAAATGACCATTAACGTATAAATATTAAGCAGAACTTAACCAGACGTCTTGCAGAATTTTAGTGGGTCTATGAGCTTTCTAATACTACATACAAGATTGTATATATTTATATCTATATTTACAGAGGGGTTCGTGGCTCCAAAACCCAAAACCATTTTATTAGAAAGAATTATTAATAACTGCTCATGTTTAAGGACAATTTAGCGGCAAAGGGCTTACCTGAAGTTCTTGTTGGAGCTGCCTGATTTCCATGATTTCCAGGTCACACTGCTTATCCAGAACTTCCAGCTCAGTCTTTTGAGTTTGCTTTCTGAGTCGGACATCTTGAAGTCTGCCTGATATCTGCTGATGTTTGCCATTCTATAGGAAGAACGTATAAATATATGGTAACATAAAATGCTAATAGAGAATATTCTTACCAGGAAAATAAAATTTTTATTTAAATTTTTAAAGGTCATTTATACTCAGTCTGAGATAAATGTCTCAGACTTTATACTCAGTCTGAGTCTAAAACCAAGTGGAGTATGTTTTGTTTGAGAGTTATATCTTTTGACTCAAGAGAGTTGTTAGCAGGAAATGTATCATTCTCAGGGCACAAGACCCCACATGTTAAGATGAAAAAGCACAAATATAACACACTGAATTTTTTTCTGAGTTCAGCACTGAGGTAATAATTTACAACATCAAAATAGAGACAATCTCAAAGAACAATGAGGAGGAATAAATTTTGCATGTGGCATTTAGCATTACCTTTTCTGAGCTTCTATTTTTACCCTCAATATTGCCATCTAATTTCCTCTAATCAAACAATGTCTAGGATGGCCTTTTGGCCATAATTCTCTTTTCCTGTAACAATATTCCTTTCCCCTTCTTCTTAGAAGTAGGGAAAAAGAGAAAAAACAGAGAGCAGGGACTGTCAGTGGAGGCTAAGAAGGGTAAAGTATTATGGGCCAAATTGTGTCCCCCCCAAAATTCATGTTATGTCCTAACCCCCAGTACCTCAGAATGTGACTGTATTTGGAGAAAGGGCCTTTAAAGAGGTAATTAAGGGTTAAATGAGGTCATATTGATGGGCCTTAATCCAATCTGACTGGTGTCCTTATAAGAAGAGAAAATTTGGACACAAAAGAGACACCAGAGATACATGGGCAGAGGAAAGACCATATAATGACACAGCAAGAAGGCAGCCATCGAAGGAGAGAGGCCTCAAAAAAAAACCAAACCTACAAACAACTTGATCTTGGACTTACAGCCTCCAGAACTGTGAGAAAATAAATTTGTGTTGTTTAAGCCACCTGCTCTATGGTATTTTGTTATGGCAGCCTTAGCAAACTAATACAGTAGGGTGAGGAGAAATGAGACACCTGGTTATAAATCACTGATAATCAAAATTTCGTATTTGAGAAATACACGCTAAAAGGAATATGCTATGTCTAGCCTAGAGCTCACGTTATTATCTTCCGTATGTGTAAGTGCAGGCTCTGGACCTTTTCAGACTCGGCACAATAATCTATGCTAGAGCTTGATTGATGTATTACCCCAGTTCTTGGGGGAAAGACAATCAATCTTAAGGTCTCCCATTTTATTTTTAAGGAAAAATATATAGTCAAGATGATGGTTCAGACAGATATCCAATTAGTTACACAAAGAAGCTAAAGGTGTTTAGGCCTGTTTCATATTACCACGGCATGATTAATAATTGTGTATGCTTTCACATCCATTTGAAAATATACAACAGTTACCTTTCTGATGAAAAATATTGTGATAATTTTAAAAATGTAATTCAAATCATCAACCAAATAAAATGTTACAATACAATTAAATAAGATCTAAATTTGGCTCTACCACCTGGCTACACACTCATTTTTGCAAAACCTTACTACACTATCAGATCAGACTTATGGGATTCTGGGTCACAGTAGAATAGTATGCCTTACCCAGGCCGTTTAGATCTTCTCACCTTGCACGTCAAACAAAGTATTTTAACAACCTGACCCTCTGACATTTGAGGTGCAAAAACTAATAATAAGTATAGTGGCAGATATTAGCTAATAACCATAGTCCTCAGAACTGGAAGGAATCGTAAGAGATCATTTAGGTCAGCAGTTTCAAATAATTTTTTCTCCTTAGCAGTAGAAACCTTTTTTTCCAAGCAAATCTTAGGTAAAAAGTCAGTAAACATAAAGCAGATAAATGTGGAGCTTCTCTGATGGGAAGTGTGGGAAGAACTGGGGAGAGAAGAGCACTGTCTGCCACCATGACGTCCCCTCTCCCACCTTCTGCTTATCCCTCTGGAGGCGATGTTCCAGAGACCAGTGTGAAAACTGAAAATTGCTGAACTAGCACAACTTATGTGGGCAAATAAGGCACAGAGAAGGGAAATGTCTTGCCCAAGAGTACATGGTTTATCAGCATCTGAACGGAGACCACACGTAATTCTCAGTATATTAAGTCACTATCCTTTTTTAGTCAACTATACTGTCCAGTTAAAAGGCACATATGAAAATTTAACTGTTTGGCTACATTAAAACATAAAGTACTCATGAGGTAGATTTTAAAAACAATGACATTTATCAACAGGTAACTCCAGCATCATTCAGATAAATTTCACTTAAACTTGAGCTGTACCAGTGCTTCCAACTCGAGATGAAGACTCTTCTTCTTAGAGTTTAACCGGACAATTTCTTCTTGTTCTCTATTCCTTTGATTGAGAAGCTCCTGTCTACGAATTCTCTCCCACTCTAAACGACGCTGTCTTTCAAGTTCCTGTTTTGCTGCCTGAAAATAATGAATTAAAGTTAACTTTTAAATGTACGATTTTGCATCATTCAAAAACTGATGGGAGGACAAAGATAAAAGTGAGACAGCATCTAGCACTTAGTGGGTGTGAGTGCCTAAGACTAACTGGGCAAATCTAGTTCTATCAAGGGGCCTAAAACAGCACATCATTTCCACAAAAGTGACTTCATGCACCAGACTTTCTGATTTGAGTCACAGGACCCTCTTCTTGTTGCAGTTACTTTTTTCTTAATAAACAAAAGGAAAGGATGATTTCATGAATATAAATGTTAAAAGAACATATTCTGGTACCAGGGAAGAAAACAACTTCTATTCATATTATTTCAGGGCCACTATAATTTACTGTGCTCTATGCCCAGCCCTTTAAAACACAGCTAGTCCTCCTAGGGACCCCACACAACACTATTTATCCTGATGACCTGTGCAAGCCCAGCCTCGATTCCTCTCTAGACCTTTGACCCCCACCACAACTTTCTGCCTCCCCAATTCCTTGGTCTCTTACTCTGGATCCTAAGCTCACTTTTGTTAAATGACCTGATCAAGTTGACTCCTTCCTCTGGCTCATTAACCTTAGATCCTCACTCAACTCAGCTTGGCAACCAACCTTCCCCTGGTTGAGATGTCATCTGCAGACATGCTTTCTCTAATATTTATCGGCCCTGAAAACCCCTCATAAGTAAGTTTCAGATCTGTACAAAATAAGTATGAATGAATGATGCAGAGGAAAAGGCACGACAAAAACAATTTTTTATCAAATGAAATGTAGCCACTTATTATAAATGGAATGACTTTAAGAAATAAAACAACTTGGGCCGGCCCGGTGGCTCAGGCGGTTAGAGCTCCGTGCTCCTAACTCCGAAGGCTGCCGGTTCGATTCCCACATGGGCCAGTGGGCTCTCAACCACAAGGTTGCCAGTTCGATTCCTCGAGTCCCGCAAGGGATGGTGGGCTCTGCCCCCTGCAACTAAGATTGAACACGGCACCTTGAGCTGAGCTGCCTCCCGGATGGCTCAGTTGTTGGTTGGAGCACGGGCTCTCAACTACAAGGTTGCCAGTTCAATTTCTCGAGTCCCGCAAGGGATGGTGGGCAGCGCCCCCTGCAACTAAAAAAATTGAACACGGCACCTTGAGCTGAGCTGCCGCTGAGCTCCCAGATGGCTCAGTTGGTTGGAGCGTGTCCTCTCAACCACAAGGTTGCCAGTTCGATTCCTCGACTCCCGCAAGGGATGGTGGGCTGTGCCCCCTGCAACTAACAACGGCAACTGGACCTGGAGCTGAGCTGCGCCCTCCACAACTAAGACTGAAAGAACAACAACTTGAAGCTGAACAGAACCCTCCACAACTAAGATTGAAAGGACAACAATTTGACCATTGTTCCCCAATAAAGTCCTGTTCCCCTTCCCCAATAAAATCTTTAAAAAAAAAAAAAAAAAAAAAAAAAAAAAAAAAAAAAGAAATAAAACAACTTAAAAACAACCTCTCGTCTTTCTATCTCTTTTCTCCTTTCTTCTTCCCGTTGTCTCTCCAATTCCCTCTGCTTCTCCAAGCGTTTTTCTAATTCAAGTTGTTTCTTCCATTCTTGCTCTTGTAATTCTCTCTGTTTTCGTTCCCACTCTTCCTTTTCTTTCTGGGCTTTACGTTCTGCCTCCCGCTGCTGCTGCTCCATCAGGACCTGGCGTCGCTTCTCCAGTTCCATGTTCCCTCGCTCGTAATTGGCTTTCCGCTTGTCCTCAAAAGTAACTACAGAAGGTGTATTGTCAGCATTCTCACACATTAACTAAGAGCCCACAGAGCCTGCAATCCAGCTTCAACATAACTCGTGCCTTGTGACCCTTTGAGTGCTATTCCTCTTTGGATACGTCTCCTCAGGATAATTTTAACTCATGTAAATAAAGAATAGTCAATTTTAGAAAACAAATTTCTGAGTTTGAATCCACCCAAGAGAGAAATAATTTACTATTCCTGCCAATAAAAATATTTTTCAACATTTTTCTCCGCATTGTCTTCAAGGACAACCAGAGCAGGGTGGTTCTATATTTATTTTATTTGATATACGCATATGTCATTAACTTTTTGACATTTTAAACTATCTACGCATGCACTGTTTCAACCAATATCTAAACTTTAAAGCTAAAGATTTCATCACAAAACTTGCCTTAGCAATTTTTCTTAAAGTGGGAAAAACACTTTAATTAGGATATCTAATATACACACTCTTACCAAACACATACACACTGTCACTTCTTTCTACATACTCTCTTAATTTTGACAATCTTAATTTTATTGAAGTAAAAATCCATCCCCTTCACCAAATATTAATAATTTCTCGTATAGCATATAACATATTAGGAATGTAAAATTTTTAAATATTCATTTATATTTCAAGGTAACATTTAAGAGAATCACTATAAACTTAGACACTCAATATTACCTGGTAATTTTTTCTGAGGTTCCTCTTCTTGCATTTTCTGATATGAAGGTAGAGTTCCATTAATGGAATCAATTTGCTTTCCTCCTCTAAGAAAAGCAAACAAACAAATTTCGCATAATGCAGTCTGGAAATTTTTCGACAAGACTATATAGACTGCTAATGACTAAAGCAATTTAATATTTAGAATATACTATTAAAGATACTTAAAACCCAGTATGGTTTGTAGTTACAATGTACAGCAACATATGGCTTGTCAAGCCAGAGAGACCTGGATTCAAATCATGTTTCAGTCATCTCTCTTCTTGGGTAAGTTTACACTTAATCACTTAAGTCACAAGTTTCCTTATCTGAAACAGTGAAAACATACCTACTTCTGTATCTACTTCTTCCTCGTGTAATTCATTAAATACCAAAAGTGAATGGCAGTGCAAATGTTTAACTCTCCACTAAACTGGAGGAAATCCCAAAGTAATAATCATGTCTGCCAAGTGATCCACACCACCCCTCTCCACCTCCAGAGGCGCTCACCTAAAAGATGGAGGGACCAGCTCAGGAGGCAAAGTCAGGGGCAATGGCTGCCCAGCTTTGGCCATGTCAGTGAGGTGCATAGCAAGGATAAACTCTTCAGCTTTCAGCTGTCCATCACCATCAATGTCAGCCAGAGTCCTAAAGAAAATGTGAAAATTCACAACTTAGAAAGAAAGTCTATTGGGAGCAAAATATTTTCACAAGAGTTCAATATTTTATTTTTATAGCAAGAATAATGACAGTAAAACAGCTAGGATAACATATTTTATTGAAATGTAAACAGATACAGAAAAGTGAGCTAATTTTCACGTTTAATCTCATATCACAAAAAAGAGAGAAGAAACTTTGAAATAGAAAGTAAAATACTCCATCTGAAAAGGTGGCTTGTCTTGTTCCATGGTTAATTCACTTATGAAATCACATTTAGTTCTGCATTAAAAATGAGATATTCTCCAATTCTTCATAGGAGGCATTGTATAAAAGCAAATTAGTTTTATTTATAAAATAATTAAATGCCAAATTCTCAAGAATAACATTTTGCACAATTTTATTTGCTTTCAAAGTTGTACACATATTAACTTTCAATTGGCTGCTTTTACAGATCATCTTTGAGTCACAAACTTTTACAGAAACAATATTCTTCTTATAATAAAGGATGTACAGTTAAAAATCATAATTAATGGACAAACTCACCAAATAGTAGCTAGCTGAGTTTGAGAAAGATTTGACTGAAGAAGGGCATTTCTAGCTTGAAAACCTGGTAGAGTGGGAAAACCATAAAAAAAAAGAAAATTCTTTAGCTTCTTTAAAGTTATGCAAACCTAAATATAATAATTATACCTGAAAACAACACTGCTGCTATCCTGAACTTTTAATTTTAACATCAGTTTCTACCATGTGCCAGGCACTGAGCCTTCAGTAGTAATCAAAACAAACCCATTCCCTGCCCCCAAGGAGTTTAAAATCTAGAATTAGTGGAGCCAAATGCTTCCCCTTTCCTTTCAGAAGAAAATAGTACACAACTGACTAACGGGAAGGGCCAAGCCACTGGCACAGCAGGTATTAGAGGCCAAGTTCTGGGGCTTCCTTGTACACCCAGTAAAACTCAAAGCACAGTTCCTTAGCATTTTCAGATGTTCTCTTATCTCTCTAATCATTCCTTTGCCTCTACTCTCCCTCTTCTACATGACTTGTAAATGTGGGCATTCCCCAAGGATCTGTCCTGGGCACTCTTTTCTGTGAGTTCATATCCATTTGTACGACTTGAAATAGCATCTCGAGGCTAATGATTCCCAAATGTACATCCCCAGCCCAAATCTCTCCTCTAAGTTTAGATTTCTATATGCAACTGAAAAATCTACTTATGTATTTCACAAGCATCTCAAACCAAAGTATAAAACGACTCTCTCAATCCCCATCTACAATCCTCTTCCTAATCTTCACCCAAACCACTACCCTCAGTCTTCCCTTCTTTATCAATGGCATCACTGTCCATCCAGTGGCTCAAGCCAGAAATAAAAAAGTGACCTTCGATCTGTCCCTCTCCTGTCCACCCACATCCAACATCAAGTCCTACAATTCTACCTAATTGCACGTCTGCGTCCTTCTCACCCCTTAAGTTGCAGTTTAATGTCACCTTCTCAGAAAGGCCTTCTCTGTCCACCCTACATCCAATACACATCCTGCTTGCTTCCTTCATATCTCACATCACAGTTTATAATGGAACGTTTTCCCTTAGTATGCTAACTTCTAAAGACAAAAACTTTGACCGCTTTACTCACTAATGTATCCTCCATGGTCAGTACATAGATGCTTAATAAATATTTGCTAAAGTGATGAATGAAGTTGTAACTGAAAGTTCTCCTCTATCTAAGGGGCAATGGGGACTTACATGATAGCATCTGATAGTAATAATAGCTAACATTCATTGACTGCTTTCTATGTATAGTAAACCGTTCAACTTTCCTCTTCCTCAGTGAGAAAACAAAAATATGTTTCTGTAACAGGCTTCCTGATCTTCAGTGAGTATATTCCAGAACAGAAAATCCCTGTCTGCTTCAGAGGAACATTCTCTCCTGATGAGGAGCCAGACTGACTTTCTGACCACAGATGAAATCACGTGGCTTCTCTAGGGAAAGTCTCTAGTCAGTAGGGCAGCTGCTGCATCGCCCACTCGAAGGTGAGCGAGGCCTGAGACCAGAAGAGCCAGACCCTACTCTGGGTTCATCCAGAGGCAAGGTTAATCCTAACAGCTCCACACAGAAGAAAGCAGGACGTCTGCCAACTCTCCTCCAGCAACTGCTCCCCCAACAAACGCAGCACATATGCTGCAAAACCCAATGTTTCACTGAGCTTTGAACAGAGGTCTGGATAGTTAAAGCTGCACACACTTTATGAAACAAGTACAAATATGCCACGTATCATAACATGCAATTAAATGTTTACGTAACTTTATAATCTTTTTTATTCTTTTTGTTTAGCCATTTAATAGGAATCACATAAGGAAACACTGGAAAAAGCTCAGAGCCTCACCCAACTAATTACTCCTCAGTAGGTGTCAGATGGAAGTGAGCTTTGAGGACGTTTTTGTGTTAAAAGGAGGATTCTTCCAATAGAAAGAAATGGAAGGTTATTTCAAACCTAAAAAAACGGTCAATAACTAATGTCTCAGCTCTTGGACAAAGATAACAGAAGAGATCCCTTAGCATTAGGAAACAGAACAAACAGGAGGAAGAAGGGGAGGCAGGTGAATGGTTAAAAGCATCCTGATGGAAGGCTTAAATATGTGTAGGCAAAGTCTGAATAATACAAAGGGCTGCAGAGAGCCAGCGGAGTACTTCACTAAGAAAAGCTCACTTGAATATGGACAATGCTGGTCTGCCAATCCTTTGGACGTCCTATTTCCTGTGTCTATAATGCCAGGCCATTCATTTTCTACCCGGTAGTCTACCCTCTAAGATCTAGCCAAATGTATCTCTTCTGTGAAACTGTCTTATAGCCTCAGAGTTACTCACTTTCTCATCTATATTAATCATAACACTTTCAAACCACTAATCAAATTCTGTGATTATGTGACTTATTTCTATGGCTCTTCAAAGATATGGGCTATGTCTTCCTCCTCTTTGCATTCCAGTGCCTCCGAGTGCCTGGAAGATATGTGACTAAGTGCAGGAAATATGCGAGTCAATGAATTAATCTAAATAAATCATAACTGAGATTTAGGGGAAAGAAGAGAGGAAGAACAAAAGGAAAAAGACCGCCAACATTCATTAAACAAAATATAACATGTAAGTAGGTGAGCCCCATCCTCACACACCTGGGGCTCAGGCTCAGTTTCAGGACACCAGATAACTTCTCTTTTCAAAGAAAATCAATCCTCCCCTTAACTATGGATATAAAGCTTTACTCTTGTAGGTCTAAGAATAACGACATTCTCTAAAAACAACACAATACGCAACCTTCAGATAATGTGGCATATACAAATAAAGTAACATGAGAGGACCATTTCCTTCATATTCCAACACAAACCCACCTTTGTTTATACTATATGTTTGGAGTACTTACGTAAAGTGTACTAATCTAAAGTGTACTGCTTGATGAGTTTTTACACAGGGATGCACACATGCAACCAACACCTCTGTCAAGAGACAGCATGTTTCCAGAACCCCAGGTCTGCACACAGCCCCATCCCAACAGAGTAACTACACTCCTCTGATTTTTATCACCACCAATGAGGCTTCCTGTTCTCCAGCTTCATATACATGGGTTAAATAGGATGGATCTTTTGTGCCAGGCTTCATTCAATACAGTATCTGTGAAATGCATCCATGTTGTTGCAAGTGTCAGCAGTTCATTCGTTTTTATTGCTGTTCAATATTCTGTTATAGAAATACACCACTATTTATTTATCCATTCTCCTGTTGATGGACATTTAGCCTGTTTCCTTTTAAAATGTGTTGAATGAAGTTGCCATGAACATTTTTGTACATGTCATTTTAGTCCACTTTTGTTAATATGAAAAAAGAAACTTCTTTAATGCAAAATGTAAATTCCAAACAAGTTCATTTTTCAAAGAATGAGAAGCGTGACTTTACATTAATCTCAAATATGTTTGAATACCACATTTCATAGAATCTAAGATGCCATCAATTATAAGACACATCATTATTTTATGCAACACTAAGAAAGTAAAGAACATTGCCATTAAACCATGACAAAGTGTTAACACACCACTGATGGTAACACACATCTCAATTTTAGCGAGGTTAAAATGTAAAAAATTTAAAAAGGTTTACTTAAAATATAGTATACCTTGTTTCACACAACTTGATAAAATTACAGAAAATATTAGTTATTATATAACATCTGAAACATATAAAAATATAGTGTATTTGTAAGGTATAGTGTAATAATAAAAGTCACCCATGAACCTACCACGCAACTTAAGAACTAGATCATTGCTAAATGCTTTGAATCTACTTGTGTTCCCTGACTTTAACTCCATGTCTCCAGAAGAGATAACCACTATCCTGAATTTTGTGTGCTTAATTTCCTTGTTATTTAAATGCTTTTATCATATAAGTATGATTCTTTAAAGAAAATACCTTACATTTTTGCTTGTCTAATCAATTCCTAAAAATCTTACCACTCCCTTGCCCCATGGTGTGACTAGAGACCCCACACCCCTATTTCATACATTACTTCTCATTCTCTAAACATGCCATGTAATTTTTGCTCTTAAGGGTTCTTCTCTGTCACCCTCAAATGCCCTCACCTGCAATCTCCATCTGTTCAAATTCTAACTCTTTCTTTCATGATCAAGCTTAAATGTTCCTTTCCTATGTTTTATCTGATCTTGTCAGTATTAATACCTCCCATTCTATGTTCTCTAGCATTTTAAACTCTATTATTTTTAAACACTTATTTTACTCTGCCTAAATTGAAATTCACTGCCGAGTGAAGATAGGGGAAAGTTAGAAAGTGGGAACTCTAGCTGCCTGTTACCCTCTGTTTACATCCCCTCCACTATCCTCAATTTACTAAGTTTGGGTGTTGTTCTAGCATGGACTCAAATATTCTATGGGGATCTAAAGTCAAGTTTTATGGCTACATTTGGGTCGGAGCATTAGAGGGTGAGCCATGCTCACATGAGGTTTTACGAAGGGCAAGCAGAGAAAAGACCCAGTGAGGAAAGGGGCTCTCAGGGAACTGAGCTGAGGCTAAGTCCCACATACTCCCTCTTGTCATGTCAGGCTCTCTGTTCACTGCATTGGAGGATGAGGTTTAATCTTCTCCAGGGAGAAATCTCTTTTCCAAAAAACTGGGTGCATATCTGTATACTCAACTTGATTGTAAGAACTTTGAAGAAACAATCAAATGATATCCATTTTGAACTCTTATACCACTTACATTATTTGTATTTTTCCAATGCCTGCTAAATTTTTTTTGGACGTTAAAATTTTAGATAAGCTACAAAGTACCAATTCAAATAAAAGTTCTTCAATAGAAGTCTATATAAAAATATGAACTCTCTCACATTCTTAAGCACCATATGCTGCTTACCTGAGAGGTATCCACTCATGCTTTTGTCAAGACTATTAAATTTTTGCCGATATTTTAATCTTGAAGGCTGAGGAACTGCCCACTCTGAGGTCCCAGTCTTGGGCGAGTTCCCTGAGAGTGAAGCAGTTGAGGAAGTTGAGCTATAACAAAATTTATTTAAAATTTTTATGTTACTAAACAAAATACATTTAGTTAAACTTTATAAGGCAGAGATGTTAAGAATCATACCTTCTATACTACAGTAGTAATTGCTTTTTTATTTGATACTGAAAAAACTTCAAGCAATTATCCTTATTCTTAGGAAAGCAAATACCATGGGAAGTATAGAACTATCATATATCAAGAACTTACTATGTGCCAGGCCCCATATTGTGCTGGGGCTTTTACAAATATTACTTCTAATCCTCATGACAAACTTAAAAGGTATTACTGTTCCATCTTTTAGATGGGCAAACTATAAACGATGGCTCAGTGATGATAAGAAACATCACTATGGTTCAGTGATGTTAAGAAAAAATGAGGTTACACAATCAGTGAGTGTTTAAGCTAGCAATAGACAGATTGGGCATGCTTCCCATTCCTAAAGACAAAACGTTCTTCTAGGCCATTGCTTTAAAGGGTATTATTGTGTGATGATTAAATAAAGAAGATGTGGTACATATACCAAGGGTGCCCCAAAAATGTATACACATAACTTGCATTCATCATTTGTTATTGGTATATATTGAGTATTACAATTTTAATACAGTTTTTTCCTTTCTTAACATGTGTATACATTTTTGGGGCACCCTCTGTATATAATGTAATACTCCTCGGCCATAAAAAAGAATGAAATCTTGCCATGTGAGACAACATGGATGGACCTAGTGGGAATTATGCTAAGTGAAATAAGTCAGAGAAAGACAAATGCCACATGATTTCACTTATGTGTGGAATCTAAAACACAAAATAAACAAACAAAACAGAAACAAAGTTATAGGTACAGAGAACAAACTGATGATTGCCAGGTGGGAGGGGGTTTGGGGGACTGGGTAAAAAAGGTGAACGGATTAAGAAATATAAAGTGGCAGTCACAAAATGGTCACAGGGATATAAAGTACAGCATAGGGAATACAGTCAGTAATATTGTAATAACTATGTATGGTGTTGGGGGGTGCTGGGCTTGTGGGGGTCAATTTGTAAGTTGTATAGATGTCTGGCCCCTATGCTGTCCACCTGAAACTAATATAATATTGAATGTCAACTGTAATTGGAAAAATTTTTTTTTAATTTTAAGAAGTATCATTGTGACTTATACAAGAGGTGATGAATAAACATTGAGGCTTTTTTGTTTTCTGAAATTAAAGGACACTCAATCGGCAGAATTCGCTCAAGAAAGAAATTAATAATGTACAAGGATTATGAGATGTTTTAAGAAACATATACATTTGTTAAAGGAAAATATGTAGCTCTGGGCAAAAAACTGACTGATTAAAAATACAGCAGAATATTTTTAATTTATATGGAAAAGTAAAATACCACAGGCAGTTAGTAATTCTAAAAATAAAAAAAATTATTTTATATGAGTTACATATAGTAAATGTACCTTAAGTATTTACATTTGGCCTTTATAAAGTAAAACCTGGATAAGTTCAGAGCTTTAAAAAAAAGTCATTTGTTAAATACTCCTTATTGAAAGCACAGAAAGTTGAAAGTTTCAAGTATTCATACCTACTAGATCCTAAATCAATCAGAGACTGGGCTTTCTGTATACTAGCACCACCAAATCCTCCCATCATCAGACTGTAAGATGACGTATGAGGCAATGCTAAAAAAAAAGAAAAGAAAAAAAGAAAGAAAGAAAAGAAAAAGAAAAATGAAAAAGGTTCATACTAAACAATATTACAAATTATGAAGGAAAATTTTTATCTATTGGAACGTGAATATAACACTTTTTTTCTTTACATGAAACCGTGACTCATTAGACATAAAGTACTTACTTGACGAAGAATAAGGAATGGATAAAGGCTGAATGAGACTGGCGGTTCCATTTGGTAACGATGACGTGCTAACAGAAGGCACCAGGGGAGCGGGCATCATTAAGGGAGGGAGGGTGGTCCCTGAAGTCGCTGAGCACAAGGGTGTTGCTATAGGTGCGACTGGAGGCAATGGCTGAGGCATGGACAGATTGGGCATGCTTCCCATTCCTACAGACAAAACGGAACACATCTTCTAGTGCTAGTGAACCAATTATAAAACACACGCCAGAAAATAAGTTTACAGTACAGGGAGCAGACTCTGTATTTACAGAAACATTACAGGCAAACTATCTAGTCTTAAAAAATTCATGAGAGCAGCTTTGACTCAGCAGTGAGGGAGGTAAACTGCTTTTAATATCAATATTCTGACCTGTGTGAACTAAGAGAATGCCTACTAAGGAGTAAGAATTCTCTTCAAGCATCATGAACAAAACTAAGCAGCCTTTTCCCATTTAATATTAGTATACTCAAAGGGAGAATATATTACCTGATCAAACATGGGTCTTTGTGTGCAGATAATAAATATAGTGCTATTGAATTACACACACACACACACACACACACACACACACACTCTATCACCCCCAAACCACCCCAACCCAAAAGATCAAGGTGACGACTCTTATTCACTTACTAACTGCAGAATACTAAGTATACTATATACATATAGTCACACAATGATTTGGTATTTATCTCTAGAGTTCATTGCAATAGTGAAAGAAATTAGTGTTTTAAGATCTTGCATCTGGAGTATAGGAACATGTTTCAGATACACAGAGATATCTAATTGAATGTTTCATTCCAATGAGTGCTTCTCACATATAAGAAATTGGCTGATCAAAATTAATGGAAAACTGGTTATTTCTGATGAATATATAAATGAATTAGCATAAAGTCTTCAACTTTTAGTCCTAACATTAGCTGGCTAATTAACCTTTAAATTAATTTCTACTTACAAAATTATGTATAATTTTGAATTATCCCCAAAAGTGTTAAAGTGGTTTGTTAGTTAAAGCTGTTCATATTTTTTGTTGTTACTTTTCACAAACAACAGAGTAACTAGTTAGGAATAGTAGTTAGGATCAGCTATAATGAGGGGAATCATCATATTTAATCATATAATGGGAATTATGAAAGGGACACTAACCACATTAGATGCTAGAACAACAGACATAAATGAGAACTGTCCCTGGGAAACTGGGGACACAAACTGACCCAGCTATGACACTGAATTTAATATTCCTTATTAATATTCCTTAAATGAACTTGGAATCTGGGCATTGTCATTTCATGCAGACAAATCCTTTTCTGATCCCCAAATATTATACCTAGGAATCAAGTTTCACCATTGAATGCAGCTAATTAATACATACCAAAACGAGCAGAAAAAAATGGAGAGAACATAGGAGGCTGTTTCATAATAGGAGGGAGAACCACGGGCAGCTGCTGGCCTTGTAGCCTCAGTTTGATGAGTTTCATCGCTATGGGAGAACTCCTGCTGATCCATCTTCCCATCCTTGTTCAGGTCTGACAAAGCCCTACAAGGACAGTGAGGTAGGTAGACTATATGCAGGGTCACCATTACTTTTGAGGATGATGATAAAATAAAAACAATGACATAGTACTCACACATAGACCATTACTTCATTAAGTGTGTGTGTATGTGTGTGTATCTCAAAATGCTGAAGCCTATACATTAAGAAATACTGACCAGAGACAGCATCTAATAAAATACCACTAGTTTATATAGAAGGAAAATGTAGAGACCTTTGAAATGAATTCCACCAGTACAAATGGAAAAAAATATTCAAGAGTATAATCATTCTAAACATATTCATTTGGTCAAATATTTATTGAATGTTTGCTATGTGCCTGGCACTTTGCCAAACATGGGACTAGTCCAAGTGGAAAGAAAATGGGGTAGGTGTTGGCATTTATTGTAAATACCTTAAAAAACAAAACCCTAGGTATTATAAAGAACAATTTCTTTACAGTAGGAATGGGAAAGAAGGGATAATTTTGAATTTAGATGAAATAAATGACACAATTACAAAGTAACAGAAGATTTTGAGACTGCCAAATTATAAAGAAGTGTTTTTCAATGGAAATGTACATATCTTCTTTCCACAGAAATTCTAAGGAAATTAGAGAATTGTCCTATGGAACAAAACCTCAACTTATTTTCAGTCATTTACTCAATAAAATTTATTTTCTGAAAAGCTGAAGAAATACTCTTACTTAATAAAAAACTACAAGTAAAAACAACTTTATGTTAAACTGTATTAAAAACAAAACCAGACTCTCAGAAATTTAAGTTCATCTACAAAAGAAAACATTTTACCATATTTCAGCTAAAACAGGAGCCGGCAGCCCTGACTGTAAGAAAAATGTACGTGCTTGATCACCTGAAGGCAATAAAAACAAAAACCAAGCAGTGTATTAGTAAATGGAATTACTTCAATGTCTCTGAATACTAGCAATGGCAATAATAATAGTGTTATTGATTTATCATAATTTTAATTTCAATCATTAGAAAATTAAATAGAAACATATAAAATTATTGACATTATTCTAATAAGACGTAGATATTCTAAAACAAAAAAGTCACAACTGGTTATATGCATTAATCAGTGATAAAAAATTATATTATTCACTTCAGTTTTCCCACAGCAATTGAGGTCTGATTTGATAATATTCCTATTTAATAACATTTATAGTTAAAAACACTGTTTCCCTAGAAGTGTTCTAAATATAAAATACCAGGTGTTAGAAGAGATAGCCCTCTGTGGGTCTCTCACAATCGTATATATCCAGCTGTGTATGCCAAGAATGCAAGATCCTAACTGCTCTCTCCGTGGGTCATTTCTCAGAATTGGGATTGCAGTGAGCTATCTTGGAGGACTAGGTAATATTTTCCTCTGGGACAAAGAATAAGCTTGCTTACTACTTGTTAAAATGGATGGTGGGTTCCTCCAAGCTCAGTTTTCCTCTCCTATAACAAAACCAGTGCCATGTGTAGCATCATTCTGGGATCTCTGCACGGTCCGTGTGTGACTTAGGGGACAAGGGAACATGCCGATGCTCACGCTGTTAGCTCTATCATCAGTAATAGTGTTTTGTCTTTGACTCAGGAATCTCATGCATTCTGCAGGCATCCATGAGTCAGTAACACACAAGTTATTCACTTGTAAGTAGGGCAAGCAAATCCCAATCTTGATATCAGGTAAGGTAGTTACCGTATTTTGCCATGTATCATGTGCACCCACATTTTGGCCCAAATCTTCAGGGAAAAATAATCTTTCCTTTTAATTAAAATGTTTATTTGTTTACATTTAGGTACTTGTTTTTTTTGTATTATAAAGGAATTTTAGCATTTATGCTTAATATATTATGGTAAGAGAAATTTTACATAACAAATAATTACAAACCACAGAAACAGATACAAGGTGCACGAAATTTTATGCATCAGAAACAAATTTATGATATTTATGCATCACAGAAGGCCAAGAACTCTTTGTTGTTGCAAGTTTACCACAAGTTCAACAAAACCAGTTATCGTATTCCAGGGTATCATTTTGCATACGGATATCATTATTGATTTCTAGAGTTACACTTTTAACCCATAAGCATAAACAAAAGAATTAAAAACATTTATATAGATACAGAATTAGTACTACCCATGTATATAATGCACATCCTTATTTTTCCCTCACAAATTTGGGCAAAAAAGCGTGCATTATACACAGCAAAACACAGTATTATTATAGAAGTGCAAATAATATTCAACTATAATGGTTAAGAGGATGGATTCCAAAGCCTGTCTGAGAGGTTTCAAAGACCAGATCAACACTACCCTTCTCTGCAGCCTTGGGCAAGTTACAGAACCTTTCTAAGTCTCAGCTTTACCATCTGTAAATACAGACTACAACAGTGGCTACGTCATAGGGTTGTTGTGAAGGCTAAATGAGATCATGCATTTAGCACAGTATCTGAACCAGTACAGACCTGCTAAATATTAGCCATTACACTTACTATTATTGTAAGTAAAGCACTAAAGTGATTTGGCACAGAAAAAAAGTTTCATTTATAGAAAAAAATTGGAAAGACACACCTAAATTAATCCTCCCTTGGTTCTGGAGGTCTTTTTCCAAAACAAGGAATAGTCAATGCTTGGTATGGCCACTCAAAGACAGAGGGGTAAATGTTATGAAAACAGACTCCAGAGAAAATAAATTCTAGATTACTTTTAAATGAAATAGATATATTTTCTACTAGATTCTAGTAATACTGATCATTATACTAGTAATTGGAACAACATATTAAAAGCACATTAATAAATTTGCTTGGGGAAAAAAAATCTTGATTACCTTAAGAAATGAACTGAAAAATTTCTAGAAATGTTAAAAGTGAAACTGGACAATTAAACTGAAATTCTTGACTATCATTTCGGATCAGGAAAAGATCGTCCATACGCCAAATCCCAAACAACGAATTAAGATGGTTCCAGGTAAAATAAGAAAGCCACCTTTTTAAAATTCTAGAATTCTGATTGATATGAATTTTTTTCACTTATTTATGTTTTATTAAATTTATTGAGATAACATTGGTTAATCACATTATATACATTTCAGGTGTACAACTTTATAATACGACATCTGTATACTCTATTGTGTGCTCACCACCCAAAGCCTAGTCTCCTTCCTTCACCACATATTTGATCCCCTTTACCTTCTTCGTCCTCCCCCTACCATCTTTCCCATTTGGTAACCACCAATCTGTTGTCTGTATCTATGAGATTTTTTGTTTCTTCATTTGTAGCTTTTTGTTTTATATGAATGATATCATATGCTTCTTGTCCTCTTCCGTCTGACTTACTTCACTTAGCATAGTATTCTTCAGATCCATCTATGTTGTTGGAAATGGCAATATTTCATCTTGATATGAATTTTATCACTTAATACAAATTTGGTGGCAGTCGAATAAAAACTAATTTTAAGATATTACATGAAAAGGCGCATAATTCACAAATCAAATATAAGCACAAACCTGTTATGTAACCTCCTGAGGGTTTGAGGTTATCAAACTGCTTGTCATGCTTAGTCCGTTCTTCAGAGGTAATAGCCCACATGTTTGGCCCTCCTATAACATACATGGAAGACAAAGAAATACAGTGTATATATGAGAATACTTAAATACATACAATTCTAACATGTAAATATGATGAATCTCAAATGTTCATTTAATGACAGTACTTAATACCTGAGTGACACAAAGAATAAATCTCTATCATGACCATATATAGCATAACCCTAAGGCTTTTCACTCATTCATCTAGTTAATATCTACTGAACAATTATTATATACAACTCACTGGAAATGGGCAACAGATAAACGCTGGAAATAAAAAAGATGAATATTATTCCCATTCTCAAGGAACTCTTACTCTAGAAAATGACTACCAGCATTTATAATGTTCAACTCTGAAGCATCCTAAGCAGAAATATATACAAAGCTGTGCTAATACCGAGTTAGAAGCAACAAGGATGAGATAACAGGAACGGTAAGATTGAGGCAGAGTCTTGAAGCTCAGCTTGAATTTTATCATGTGAAGGGGTGGGATAAGAGCATTCCACACAAAAAGGACATAGCATTAGAAGTCCAGGAAAGGCACTGACTAGACTAATAGCTAAAGCAACATGTGAATGTGAGAAGGTGGTAAGCAATACGCGTAGGTAGGAGGAATTAATTGCAAAGGGTCCTCAAGAGTCTGACCGTTACACTGGAAGTTATGGAGAGCCATCTAGTACTTTTTAAAACAACCTTCTTAATTTGGAATAATTTTAGATTTACAGAGAAGATACAAAGATAATATGGAGTTCCTATATACCCGTCATCCAGTTTCTACTATGTTAACAATTTACGTAACCATAGTACATTTATCAAAACAAATAAATGAACAATAGTATACTACTACTAGCTAAACTGAAAACTTCCACCAGCAAGACCAGCTGGTAAACCCCAACAAAACTGGACTCTGGGTATTGGAGACAACGCAAATCTTTGTGACTGAGGATTCTGCTACCTGGAGCCTTCGGCAAGGAAGTAGCCACCACCTAGAGGTGTCCTCCAGGGTTTCAATGAATGATCCATGGAGGCCTATTGCCTCTCCGGCCTGCTAGTCCCTTTTAGGAGCAGGCCAACTTGAATTCCACAACTAAGAAGGTGAGAAGGACACCAAAGCCTTGCTTGTCAAATGGAAATGGTATATTCAAGAACACAGACAAGCTGGGCCCAACAGCATCTTGGCTTTACACAAAAATGGTGGCAGCTAGCTCTCTGAGGAGAAACTATTCCTACTTGACTATCTGAAGCAGAGCTACTGAATCAGTGAGGTTCCCTGAAATGCCAAGGCCTGGTTCAGAGAAGCTGAAGCTGATGGTGTCCACTGGGCTGCCATAACCGTTCAGTCTCAGAGTTATGCACGACCAAAGGGAGACACAGTCATTCTGCTCAGTGGGCAGAACTCAGATTTTTGGGCTGTTGCCAATGGCCCAGCTGTTTGGTTTGCCACATGGAAAATTACCACTGACAGAGTAAGGACACCCTCTTTAGGGATGCAAACTGAAAACCCATTTGAACTGCTACCTGAATGTCCAGGTCACTGATGCAGTTACGGTAAAGGCCCATTCTCTGATTCAGACTGAAACCAAGCTGCTGATTAAGTCTCACTCGTGTGTGTGATGCAGAGGATACCACTGTATGCCAGCCTTGTGATTCCTGTGTGGGTGTGGGTGTGGGGGGGGGCGGTTGGAGGGGTCTCACTGCACAGGGCATTGCCCCCTTTGGCTCTTGGCGACTGACTACATTGCACTTTTTTGCCTCTCTCCGGCTACTGGTGGCGCCTCAAGCTGCTGACACTTTTCCAGGTTACCAATCAGCCCACAATGTCCACACTACCGTGGCCCTTGAAACGGATCTGTCTCATGTTTTCAGCGTTCTGGACCAGTTGCACTATGATGTTGATGTATAATTTGTCACAAAAGCTGCTCAACAACGCACTGATGTCTGACTCCATTTCCATCACCTCCTCCTGGCCCACACTCCCTAAAGGAAGACACAGAAGGAGGTGTTCCAAGACAGGATCATCCTCACCTCAGCTGTGTCCTAGCTAATGATGAAAACTAAAAGGTAAGGGATCGGGGGACAGACAGAGCTATTGTGAAAATTCAGGATTCCATCCTGACCACTCTTGGACAGGACATGTCCTTCTTTTCTCCTAACAGCAACAGAGGGTAGGCCTGGTTGGTACATCCTCCAGCTCCAGGCAGCTCAGCTAAATAGAGACCTAGAGGATTCAAAGTTCATTCTGCTCGGGCGTACAAAAATGTCCTTGTCCCTTTTGCACTTTTCTGGATCACAGTGAAGTTGTAGCCAAATGGGACGCCTAGATTTTGTGGAGGTGGAGAGCAACAGCCAGGCATCTGCTGAGGGAACACCTCAGACACAGAGGCATGAGAGTGGGAGAGGCATTAAAATGGCCTCTTCTCTTTCACAACTGCCTCTGGAGCCTTCTTCCCCAGGAAAACGCCCTGGTGTGGCTCTCCTCAACTGCTGGAAGCACCTTAGATTTAACTGACTGCTGAGTCTGCCATCCCCACGTGGCTTTGACAACTGTATGACCCTGATTCGCACTCAGCCTTAGGCAGGCCCTGTGCACCTGGGCCCGGGGGTGTGGATTTCTCCGTGTTCCTGCCCCTCCACGCTGTGGCACCCAACTCCTCCTTGTGTTTCTGGTTGGCCTTGGGAAGGACCTGCCTGCTTCTCCCTCAGTAGTAGCAGGAGCGATACCTCTGCCAGGTGTTAGTCTAGAATCTTCGGTTTCCTTCCCCTCCCTCAGTGGTAGAGAGGTTTTCCTTCTGCCCTTACCCTAGAAGCAACAAGTCTCTGCCTGTGTCCTTGGGGAGAATCTCTGCTGACCCCCTCATGTGTGACTATCAGAGGCTTAACAGGAGAACAGGATGCAGGGAAATGCATAGCATTTGTGTCTGCCCCTGCCCTCCCATCCCCTCAGTTGCCTGCAACACTGAGGTGGGGGCTCTCTCTCGTCTTCTGGTGAGTACCCAGTTGATGCCCACAGGAAACAGCTTGAGAGTAAGTATAAACTCCCCTTGTGTCTGTGGCCCCCAGTTATTCTAGACTGACACGTTAGCCCCCCTTGTTTTGGTGTTCATTAGAATTTCAACTGATTTCTGCAACATCATTTTACATTTTACGTCTCTGTAAAACCCCCACTTTCCTCAGCATTGTACACATCCATTAAGTCTGAGACTGAATCCTGTGGAACACTGTTCTAGCTGGTGGGGTCACGGAACGCCTTCAATTTGCCTTCAGTCCCATGTGCCACTCTGGATTCTAGCCCACTTTATTCTAGAGCTCTACTGAAAAGATCAGTCCATTTACTCACCGGACACGAACCTCCTATGCATATTTTGAATCCAATCTAATCTGCTCCATAATTTCAAGAAACTCTTCAAAGTTTCCGGTACACTGATAGTGCCTTTTCTATTTCCTAAAGCTACCTCAGATTAAAAACAAAATGTTTTCTTTGATAATTTAAATGGGATCCAGGAAAGGAAAAGGAGAAAATATGAATTTAAATCACTACCTTGAAACAAGACGTAGTGTTGTTAGGAGTGCATATAACAAAAGGAAGAACAAACAAGCTCCAGAAAAAAGGTGGTCAAAATGAGGGGTCTAGAATTACTGTTCTATTTTTGTCAGTGAAAAAACAAGATATGAAGCCTGAGGAATCAGAGGTTAAAGAAGACATGATAGCAACTTAAAGTATTTTTACAAGTTGTTATGTAGAATACCAAGTGGTTATTTGCTATCCCTACAGGAATTAGGACCATCGTGTTCAAGAAAAGTATGGCTGCATGACGAGGGAATCATCTGCCTCGGAAAGCACTCTTCTGTTAGCAGAGGTGTTAAAATAGAGAATGGCTTGTTAAACCTGAACGTGTTTGAGGCGCTCTCAAACCATGAACAACAAGTAAACAATGATTTATACAATCCTTTCCACTTGCTCTGCAAGTAAGACCCAGTCTCTTAACTTCCCACTACCTCCCAACACACCTTTCACTCCTTTCCTTTCATAGTTAACAGCAGCAGCGGAGCGTAAAGGAATAGAGTAGCGGTTCTGCTCCCGTCTGTGTGCGAACTAGTTTTGGGACTTGGGCAGGTCTTTTACCCTCCTCACCCTTTATTTTCTTACCTAGGAGTTGTTAAGAATGGTGTGTGTAAAGGTGCTTTCAAAAGTATAAAGTATGTCGCAGGCAATACTTGACTAGCCAAATGCCTTACACCAGAGGTTTCCAACCCCTGCCTGAATCACCTGGGGAGCTTTAGGGGGGGGGGAAAGCTATTCCAGCAGACCATTTAAATCAGAATCTCTGCGGGATGAGGCACAAGATACTTAATTTGTAAAAAGCTTTCCAGGTGATTCTTTTGTGCAGCCAGGGTTGAGAACCACTGTCCCGTACAAAGCAGGGCTGCACTCTGCCTCCTCTTCTTTCTGTCCCTCGGCAGAATATTCTGCTCCACATTTACCCATCCGGCCCTCTGGACAGCTAGCCAGCAGTGCTGCCCAAAGGCGATGCCTGGTGGCTGAAGACTGATTATATAACAAATAGGCGAAAAAAATGTTAACTGTGACATGACTATAAATTTATTTAATATTTAAGAGAAGAAACAAAACAGAAACCCAGGATAAAAGGAATGCTAGTAATATATCCCTATCTCCAAAAAGTAAGTCCTTAACAAATTCCATATACATAACATCCTCTTTCGCATCCCGTGACCTGTGTTCCGTTTACTTGCCATGTATATCACCCCCTTTCCGTTTCAAACTTGATCTTTCAGTCCAGGGCAGATGTCACTTTCTCTAGGAGGTGGCTGACACCTGCAGGTCAAATTAATTGCTTCCTCCTCTAGATTCTCAAGAGACTTTTCCGTGCTTCTCAGAGCACTTAGAAAGGTGCTGTAATTGTTTTCTGTCCATCTGTTCTACCAGACTATGAGCCCTTGGAGAACAGGAGCTTTGTGTGCTTGTTTTTCTATCCCCAGAACCATCAGAATAGCCAGCACGGAGCAAACACTTAGAAGTGACGGAGAAATGTGTACCTAAATGAGTAAAAGAGGGAGTAGAGAACAAGAAGAGAGGCAAAGTCGGGACGCGTGGGGGACACGAGGTCACTTACAGCTCTTTTTGTTCTCTATCCTTCACGTACGGTCAAACCAGCCCCCTGAAGAGGTTTTCAGAGCTCTGGACATTCAAGATTGCTAATAACCACCTATACTTCACTTGTGCCTGCCTTTTCAAGTTTACTCACCTTCGACCAATAAGAAACCAAGTATGTTTAGGTATATAAACTCATACATACTTGCTGCCCAGATTGTACAAAAACCTACCTTACAAAGTTGTTTCTAGGAATGCGCACCACTGCAATGTAGGTGCCCACTACAATTTGAAATACTAAGATGGATTTGATTTAACACATATTTCTTAGCCCTAAATGACTGGATTTAAAAAAAAAAATCTATAAACATCTTCTTTTAAAGGGAAGTTTTAAGATTAGAGTTAAATATGAAGAAACAGATGTACTAAAGAACTAAGGACCTGAAATAGCTACACCCACACACTTTCTAAATAAAGAAATACCACACACATAGTAAGAAACCTACTTGGTTTATCAGTTTATATAAAATAAATTAATTAACCTGTTATGATTTCTGTGACTAGGAAGGCAAGTCGTGTGGCTATCGACTGACTTACTACTATACGACTTTGGAAAAATGACGATGACAACGACGACAATGATGATCAATGACAATAAAATGGATGACAACGATGGAAGCAGCTCACCTTTACTGAGCCCTGTTTTTCAGGGACTTTATATATAGGAATTCATTGACTCCCACCAGCACCTTGTCAATCAGGCACTATTAGTGTCCTCATTTTACAAGTGAGGAAACGAAAACCCGTGGTGATAAAGTAACTTGCTCGAGGTCACACAACTAGGAAGTGGCAGAGCTGAGATGAGAACCCAGGAAGCCTAAACCTTGCACTACACTGTCTCCCAGGGTATATGGATAAGGTGCTCACATCCTCTGTATCTAGGAAGATCATCTAACTCCACAGGGCTGTTGTAAAGATTACCTGAAATTTGTAACATAGCTACTCTAAAATAGCACTAAATACAATTTTCCATCTATTAAGTTGGCAAACTGATAAAGCTAACATCAAAGAAGCTTAGCATACGTCAGGCACTTTTCTAAGAGCTTTATATTCATTGTTTCTATTCTAAGTTTCACAAGAATTCTATCACTATCACTGTTTTCAGAGGAGGAAACAGAGGCATGGAGAGATTAATAATTTGCACAAGGTAACAAAGTTGATACATGTTAATTAAAGGCAGGATTAGACCAATGTAGGCTTAATTAAAGTCTTAAACTATCTGCCTTGACGATAATTAAAGGACTCACAAATATATTGTCAGTTGATTTCAACAAAGACTTGAAGATATTTCCATGGGGAAAAATAGTCTTTTCAACAAATAGTGTTGAAAGAACTGCACATACATATGAAAAAAAAAAAGAACCTGAATCTTGTGCCATATACAAAAATGAACTCTAAATGGATCATAGAACTAAATGTAAGAGCTAAACTAAGAAAACTTCTTGAAGAAAGCAAAGAAAAAATCTTTGTGACTGCATTAGCCAATGACTTTTTAGGACACAAACAGCACAAACCATTAAAATTTCTTGATAAATTGAACTTCATTGAAATCTAAAACTTCTGCTCTCTTAAAGACGCTGTTAAGCAAATAAAAAGATAAGCTACAGACTGGAATAAAATATTTGCAAAATATATTTAATAATGGACATATGTCCAACATATATGAATAACTATTCAACTCAAAAAGACAAAGTTCTCCCCTAATAAATGGGCAAGATTTGAATAGACTCATTGAAGATATATGGATAGCAAATAAGCGTATGACAAGATGTTCAGTCACTGACCATCAGGGAAATGCACGTTAAAACCACAATAAGACATCATTACATGCCTATCAAAAGTATGAAATTTTAAAAAGCTGTGAGCAAAGATGCTGAGCAACTGAAATTCTCATGCGTTGCTGGTGGGAAAGCAAAATGAGATAATCTGCAAACCAGTTGGTCATTTCTTATGAAGTTAAATATACATTTACCATACACCCCAGCAATAAGCTCTTGGGTTTACCCAAGAGAAATGAAAACCTATTTCCAGATAAAAAAATATGTCCTCTGATGCTTAAAGCAGATTTAGACATTATATCCAAAGTTCTAAAACCTGGAAATAACCCTAATGTCTTCTGCAGATTAATGGATAAAGAAATTGTGGTTCACATTTACATAATGGACTACTACTCAGCAATAAAAGAGAAAGATATATGCAACAACATATATGAATGAATCTCAAAAGTATTTTGTTAAGTGAAAGAAGCCACAAAGACACAAAAGGCTACCTACTGTGTATTTCCTTTATATGACATTGTATGTAGTATTTCATTTATATGAAATGGAAAAGGCAAAACTATAGGGACAGAAATAGTGGTTCAGTGGTTGCCAGTAGCTAAGGGTAAAGGGGCACCAGGGAGCCTTTTAGGTGACGGAAACGTTATATCCTGTTTTACATGACTGTATACGTTTGTCGAAACTCATCAAACTGGATACTTAAAAAGGGATACTTATTATATCTAAATAAACCCAACTTAAAAATAAAACCAAACAAAAACATAAAGCATCTAATACATGCCTGCCACATAGAGGGTGCTCAATAAATTAGTTTTCTTACTCAACTCAATCCTAGGGAACAATATAATTAAGAAGTCAGAGCATTAAAATCCTTCTCAGGTTCTTCCCCTTCTGGTAAAGATACTCTTACCAGAAAATACTGAAAGTGAGGCTTTTTTAGTCAGAAATCATAAGGCTATTTTAAGCCTGGATAGTCTGGTTAGGGAGGCTTGAGCTGCTCTAATGCACATCGCTGCATATCCCCAGGCAGTGACAGATTGCTATCCTAAGACTACAAAGAATTCTGCTGCATCAAAAGGACTGCCGCTCAATCTTGATCACATTTTCACATTTTCTGATATACTAGTATCTCCTCACCTTTCCCTGGCTACCTGTCTTCCTAGTGACTAACCAACCTACCTGACACTGCTTACTGCTTAGTTCCTCAGGATGCCAACCAGCAACCTTGACACCTTCACATACATTCATTCAACAAACATTTATGGGGCAACAATGTGTGTAAGGACTAGGGGTACAAAGATGAATAAAATGAACCCCTTAAAGGAACTCATAGACTTTCTAGTGTTTAAGGGACTCCACTAGCCAAAAGGATCACATGCAACAATCATGATTAAATATCACGCTTAATGTAACTTACAGAATAAAAATGTTCTAAAGCATTAGGATAAGGAATCATTTTTAAGTAGTGTACAAATATTTATCAAATCTGGACTCATATTAAAACACAAGATATTAATGCACTAAGAATTTTACAGAAAAGAAAAATTACACAGAAATAAGAAAACTATGAAATACATGTAATTCAGAGCCAATTTTAAAATAGTTGATCTAATTTTGGCTTTCTTATTTAGAACATATACAACAGAACCTTTTAAAGAGACAACAGTTTATTATTTTGGATTTCAAGTAAAACATCTCCCAATGTCAGTCTGTATTAACATACTTTTGAATGAGCATGATTCAGACATGTTATATGCACTTGAATATGCTGCAAAAATGAAATGATGTCAGAAAATCTTCATTGGTATATTTTTCAAGTTCAAAATAACAGTCAAATAATATGTGTTGACCTAGTACTAACTCAAATTTCTACAACACAACTGGAATACTTGTCGAGACAGAACTAAAACTTCAGTTGTGGGGACTTGAATACACATGCTTGAGTTGTTACAAATGAAGTACAACACTAGTTGTACAGGCCCAGCTTAACAAAAATTTCTTGATTACACAGTTGAAAAGAGTAATGAGCTCTAAAATTCTAAAAAGGTAATAAAGCTCTAAAATAAAATGGCATTTCTTTTCCATCCTAGAGCCATTAGCTTTTCCTGTTCTCTCCTTCCTCCTTCCCTTTTCCAGATTTTGGATACAGCCACTGTCATGGGCTTCAGAAGAAGGTCTTACTCGTTTCACCAGGCTTCAAACCTGCAGTTTTGAGGTCGAAACAAGCTACACTGCACTACAATATCACCTGCTAGCAACATGTCTGTGAAGCGGCCTGTTGCCTATCACCTGATTGCTCACAGATCATACTCTCTGTATTTACAATTTCATTGAGTTTTTGAAAAGCAGAAAGTAAACCTACCATGATTAAAGAAAGCTTTGGCAAGGATGATCCTGCTGGTGCAGAAGACACCAGAAGTAGAGTCACAAGTGGAAAAATACGATGAACTGATCTTTTTTAGCTCTGTTAAGGAGATGAGAAATGAAGCATCAAAGGGACTAAGAAAAGATCTGTTCAACAGAACTTTCTGAGATGATGTAACTGTTCTATATCTACACTGTCCAATACAGTAGCCACTAACCACATCTGGGTTTGAGCACTTGAAGTGTGCTGTGTGACTGAGGAACTGAATTTTTAATTTTATTTCATTTTTATCAATTTAAATTGAAATTGAAATAGCCACATGTAGCTGATGGCTACTATATTAGCACAGCTCTGTAAGAACCAAAGAAGACTAAAAAGTCTGTGGTTAGTTTCAGGATGATGAAGAAGACACGGCAAGATTTGAGGGTTATGTCAGAAGCACTTTAACAAACAGCTTGGTCTAGGGCACTTAAGAGACAAATTCCAATAGTACTGGGCTTTTAAAACACTAGCATAATCTATAACTGAGGGGATACCAGAGGAGCCAACACTGCTTGTGAAGGTTTTGTGCTATACATGGATGTTTCTCTCAATAAAATCTTTAACCCTGAATTGGACTTAAGTTAGATATATACACGATTATCTTCAACCGTTAGCTAATTTATAAACTAAGGAAGTTACCACAGTCTACATTTGCTATCAATTCTTCAGAAGTTTAAAAAAATTTCTATCTCTATCCCTATATATTACTATTCCTAAATTAACTGTCGAACATTTTGGACAATTATTCAAGTAATCATTTTTTGGGTATTGAACATTTCATTTGTTTCCAATTGTATTATTTTACATATAATGCAGTGAGCCACAAAGTGATACATAAATGTTTAGGAAAAGGAAGAAACAAAATGAAGAAAAACTGGGTAGGTACAGTAAGTCCTCATTTAGGTAAGTCATCCAAGTAAATCATCGATACATTCTTGGAAACTGATTTTCAGAAAAATGATGTGTAATGAAACCAGTGTTACCACAGGCTAATTAACATAAACAAGAGTTAAGTTCCTACAGGTCACAAAAATGTCATCAAAATTCTAAATAAAGATGCAAAACACATCTAATATTAAACATTGAAATAAATGTTGAGTATACATACATTTAAGAAAGAGGAATGAAAACAAGTAAGAGAATTCTTTTCCAACTTGCTTATTCAAATTCAGGGTTGTGGGCTGCCAGAGCCCATCTGGCAACTCCGGGGGCAGGACCCATCCTGGACGGCATGCCCTCCCATCACAGGGCCACTCACACACACACCCACACTGGGACAATTTACACACCAATTCACCTTACGTGTATGTCTTTAAGATGTAGGAGGACACCGAAGGCCCTGAGAAAACCCACGCAGACATGGGGAGAACATGCATATACTGAGTTGCGGGATTTACTGCATAATATTACAATAGAAGCTATATGCAGTACTTTGAAATAAACTACCCAAATATTTTCAACAAAAATACTTTAAGTTTTGCATTTATAAGCTTGAGGGAAAATATATAAGAGAATATTTTATAACCTCTAAAAAAAAAAATCCCATAACCTCTTTATCTTGCCACAAGCACAAGGCCGCTTACCATTCATAGCTGTGGGAAACTGAGCCATCATGGTCCTGAATTTTCCTTGCTAGCTCTCAGCCATCTGCAACATAAAACATTGTGCCATTAATAATACAGCAAGGGCAGATCACAGCTTAGTGCACTCGCTAAGCAGAGGGAATGTCTGCCCTCTTCAGCTCACACTCCCAACAGAAAACAATGCAGAGCTTCTGCTGCTGCTGAACAGGCAGAATTTACATTTGGGGAAGGGTAAGAGATTTTGTGGATAATGGTTCTGCCTTTGAAATGGAACCATGTAAAAGAAAACAGTCACATATTTATTAGCAAATACTGAATAAAGAAACCCTTGGTATGAACCAATTTTGTAGAAGCTAATCTGGGAAAGGAGAAAGTCGCTTTATGTAGGCAAAATTTATTTCATATAAAACTGTATAAGGTAATGCACAATAACAAAGAAACCCATAATACTCTTCTTTTAAAAAAAATCCCCAAAGAAAATATCCAAAACAAATGTAACACAGCTATTTAATCAAGTTCTACAGATTTATAAAACTGGTCTAAAAGTAATTATTAAAACATATGTTTATTTAAACATAATTAATTTTGTTGAGCAAGTGCTCTGCACTTGAGGAGAAGGAAATTTGGAAGTT
The DNA here is from genome assembly GCF_036562045.2 of Rhinolophus sinicus. Classification (NCBI taxonomy): domain Eukaryota; kingdom Metazoa; phylum Chordata; class Mammalia; order Chiroptera; family Rhinolophidae; genus Rhinolophus; species Rhinolophus sinicus. The sequence continues at coordinate 15,651,993 of NC_133755.1, forward strand.
TATCAGCTCTGGGTTTAAATCCCAACTCTGCTATTTTCCTAGCTGTAACCATGGAAGAGTTATTTAAACGTTTTGAGTCTCAGATTCCTCATCTGTAAAAATACTTTACCAGAGTATTTTTAAAAGTATTAAACAAAATCCCGTACACTGCCTGAGACATACTGGGTTTTCAATAAATAGCTTTCTGGGTGTCCAGGAAGGGAGAGCGCAATATAGTTTTGAACCCTTAACTCATTATTTTACTGTAAATAAACTCACAATTTGCTCCTTGACTCTCAAGAGTAGAACCAGTTAGGGAGAGAGAAGACATAGCAAATGTATAGTAATGTACGTAGTAAGTAAAACCCCGGATTATAACACGGCAGAAAACACTACTATAAAACACTGTATTAAAAGCACTCAGTAGTTCATCTATTTAACCAAATCACTGAAATATTGATATTTTTAGAAACCTGAGGGGAAATGTTTGTACAAGCCATTTGAACAAAGAAAGCATAAAGAGCTGCCCATCATGGCTGATGGTGTCACCAGAAGGCCTGGCTGATGAGCTGCCGAGCAGTGTTTACAAGGTACCATATCTTAGTGAATTCAGTGTGCTTACGGAGAAAGATGACTAACCAGCATAATCACTAAAAGTGAATCCCACAAACAAAAAACTGGTATATAAATCCAATTTGTTGATTTACAACAAGAAATTTAACAGCCAACAGAACAAACAGCTTTTCTTCCTATAAAGCCAACTATCAGCCACTAAGTTTTGACCAGATGGTTGTGTGGTGAGCAAAGGGACCTGACTGTGATTAGAACGCTTAATGGTATCAGGCAGCATCAGTCTGCTACATTTATCTACGCCACACAGATAAGCAAGAACTAGGCAGCAGGGATGGGCAAACCTCTAATAATGGTTTCCTTTGTCTGTCTGTTTTTTCTTTTTTTATGTTTTGTTGTTGTTTTTCTTTTCCCAATAACGTTTTGAATGGCACTGCCAATTTTACTCTTTTGACTCCCAGCTTTTTTATGTGACCACTGTATACCATCCTCTCAAAGTGCACATTCTTTAGATGTTAGTAAGCTTTACTGCAATTGAACTTTAAACCTGTTACCCCACTTACACTTTACCTCTCACTGCACACTTCTCAGGTAGGAGGAAATTTCACCCATGCACAAGTAGGCTTGTTTCACTTCTTTCTCAAAAGGTAATGTAAACAGTGGAGGGGTGGTCAAAAACTCCTTGAGTAGATATTGCGTTGAGCTTTAAAGGGTGAGTAAGAATTAGTTATAATTGTACTGTTAAGAACCTTGGACTTGAACCTGGAGCTGACAAGGAGTTTTAAAAGGTTTTAAGAAGAGGGACAGATTTCCCTTAAGACGATTAATTGTGAAGGGCAAGCCTGAAGCCGGGAGATCGGTTAGGGAAGAGACGAGAACAGTATCTGGTACGTGATCTAGAACAGAGGCAGCACAGAGAGGACGGGGTGAACTGGAGAAACAATGAATGGTTTAAAACAGGTAGAACTCAGGGATGGTTTAGATATAAAGGATTATGGAGTAAAATAAATCAGAGACAACTCCCAGAATTACAGTTTGTGAGACTGGGTGAATTGTGAAAAAAACAACACTAAAAAACTGAAAAAACGAAAAAAAACTGAATACAGAAGGAAGTCTTATAAATCAAGTTATGACTACAACTTCCTCAAATACAAAAATTCTACAAACAAGCATAACATTTTTACTTCCCCGATTTTAAATTATCATCAGTAATGTTAAACCAAAATAAGCTATATGCCTGCAAAGAAACTATTTACTTACAGATACGCAGCAGCAAGAGCCCCTATTTTATTAGGTCTCTGTAACTGAGAGATAATTTTTAAATGTGGGAGAAAATCCTCCAAAAGTATTACCTATGATGCATTCTATAACTGCATAAAAACATGTGAATTACAAAAATAGGTTGGAGAGAAAGCAGACTTACAAAAGACATAAGGAATAGGATCCCACAGTCACAAAGCCTTAATTAGTGAGATCTAAGACTAAAACTTACAGAACATCTCTCTAGGACCTTGGGCGAGTCCTCATGTATTCTGTAAATACCACAGAATGCTACATAATAGATGCTTAATAAGCACAAGTATAATCCTGAAACAAAACCAAAGAATAAATCAAATAACATAATGGGCAGGGAGGGCAACTCTCTTCAGTGAAGTTCTGAAGGTACTGGTATTACAGAACCTTCTTCACCTGGTACATGGGACTTAGCCACCCAGGCATGCATGTACTATATTATAACGTGAATACATGGATGTATGTATGTAACATCTGATTGACAGTGGTAACATCTGCATGTGGTAACATAACTTGTTGGAACCAATAAGCTCTGAAAGCACACCATTACATATCTGTTATGTTCACATCAACTGTCTCTATCCTGTTGTAGGATTACCTCCTGGTTAACAATTCTACTTATCTACTTGCAGAGTAGTACTTGCAGAGAAATAACAATTGAAAATTTTAAAACTGCAACATACATTTTACTTTAAAAAAATCAACTGTTTTATTTTATGTAATCATAACAGTTACCATTTACTAAGTGCTTAGTTGCTACATGCCATGCTCAATATTCACTGAGAATCTAACATGTCCTACATTCTATACCGGGAGCTTCAGACACAGAGGAGCTCGTAGACTAGTTTACCAGGTACCAGAGACTGTGAGATACCTTTGGTAATACTAACAATCCTCACAACATCCCTTCAAGGCAGATGATATCGTACTCATTTCACACATGAAGAAACTGAAAGGTTCAATTACTTAAATTCAGTAAATGAGGAAGCCAGCATGCAATTCCAAATCTAATTCTAAAGCCCGTGAACTACCCGTGGGCTTTATCTGCCTCTTCCTCTCTTAAATGGGGATAATAATTAATGATGAGTGGGTCACAGGTTCCTGCAAGCAGCAGGTCAACTTAATGTTGCTGTATTTGTAGGGGAGAAGAAAAACAAGCCTACAACACATAAGTACATCAATCACATACATAAATTAGGGAGTACTAATTATTTCTTATCTCCTGGTGGAACCCTCTGAGAGGAAGAAAAAGTTAAGCAGCATTTCCCCAGGTACATGGCTGATGCCTGTTTTAGGCACCTGTACTTGAAGTCAGCCCCCAACAAACTCCTCTCTACTCCTTAGAGGGGGTAACGTAATGATAGACGATCTTGGCAGTTTGCAGTTATCATATAATTTAATTATTCTTTTAATTACCTATGATTTTAGAATATTCATGTGGAGATTTTCCTGCTCCTTATAAATTAATGGAGAACTGGCATTGTTCCCTTTTTAGGAACCAAGAAGATATGCACGGTAGACAGCAGGCATAAGACAAAGAGTGCTCTGATTTAATACAATCCAAATGCAATTCGGAGAATCCGGGAAACATATTCACACTAAGGCGGAGAAAAGTAGAAATGCTTGAATAGGAGTAGGAAATCTTTCTGGGTCAATAAGACCCAGAAGGGAAAAAATATAGCCATTATAAGTAAAAAGTAGCTCAATTAAGGTGGGATTTTTTTTTCGTTTAGAAGCACGGAATTATAGAAGGAAAGAATTACAGTAATTATTTAGTCCAAACCCCTCAATTTTCAGGATATAAAAACTATGGGACTTGTACGAGCTCAGGTAGCTAGCTAGTCAGTAGCAAAACTAGTCCTAGAAACCATATCACTTATGTCCAATGCTCTGTTTTTAAAAGTTTTCCAACTTCTCTGATCATATAACCTGGGAAATTTACTAATTCTACAGATTCTGAGGACTATTGTGACTCAAAAGGTCATTATGTGAATTAGGGCATGAATCTCCTAAAATGGTCTTCCTGCCCTGAGACCTGTAAAAAAGTAACCAGCAGAGGCACTTTAAAATGGAGCCAGAGCTACCATCTCAGAGGAACTGCCTTTGCACGTCTTATGCCTCAAATCTATAGACTATTAAAACAGGGCAAAACAACCTTTGGACTGGGCCCAAAGCAACACTGTACCCCAAAGAACTGCTTGTAAATATCGTCAATACTGTAATAACGATGTACAGTGTCAGACTGGGTACTAGATTTATCGGGGGGATCACTTAGTAAGTTATATAAATGTCTAATCACTATGTTGTACACCTGAAATTAATATAATGTTGTATGTCAACTGTAATTGAATTTACTTTTTCAATTTTTAAAAAGGATAACAAAAAAGCAGATATGACTACCGGACTGATGACTATCAGACTGAAAATTAAAACCACTGTTTGGAATTAGCATCGCTATGTTACCTTATTTGCACCAATAGAAATGCCTTCCTTCTATTGATGTAATTGTTCCCCTTCCCTTTCTCATAAATAGCTTTTGCCTTTGTCTCCTAATCAGGACACTATTTGTTCTGATAACTGAATCACTGCTTCCCGAATAGCTATTCTTTGATCTCAAATAAATTCCTGTTGCCTCTCATTTGGGCCCTTTATTTTTTGGTTAACAGACCCTTCCACAGAGTTACTAGTTTTTTCCAAAACACCCACTACTGCACCTCTTCTTTTTAAATGCCTCAACTGATTAAAAGTTAAAGCCCAAAGTTCTTAGTGTGAAATATGGTGCCCTTCAGAATCTCAGCCCAATCTACTTTACCACATTGGTGTCTAGACACTTCCCCTTGACTCAGATATCTTAAGTACACCAACCTTTCCCGGAAACAATGACGCTTTTTTCATTCCCCCATTCCTTCGCAAAGAGCTGTTCCCTCTGTCACGGTCACCACTTTCTTATCATTCTTCAACGCCCAACTCAAATGTCATCTCTTCTTTGAAAGGCTTCAGTCCTCCCAGAGAGTTTGTCCCTGTCTCCTAGGTACACCCCTGACACTTGTTCATCCCACAATAACTTCATCTATCATACTGCATTCCAACTGCACGTTTCACATGTTTGCCTGTTTACTCGTTCTGGGCACACACCTCTGTATGCCTAGTGCCTAAACCAGATCTTCCTGAGAAAATGCTCAGTAAATATTTGCTCAACAAACGAATTGGGTAAATGAATAATATGGTTAGGATATATATATATATATATATATATATATATATACATACATATACATATATATATATATATACATACATACATATATACATAGGATATATATACATATATACATATATACATACATATATATATATATATAAAGGAACAAGCAAAGGCCTTTTATATATATATAAAGAAACAAAGCAAAGGAAGCATGGAGAGAAGCAATGTTGGATTGAATAGGTAGAAAAGAAACTGGTAAGAAAGCAGAGCAGGCTCCAAACATTTTCCTTGAAACCGTGCAGGCATCAGAGCTGTGGATTTTAGACTAAACATGGCCCTCCTGTAACTTTTTTTTCCTTTAAACTATACTTTGAGAGAGAAAGGTTTATTTCCCATTGAATTCTGAAGGCTGTATAGTGGGATGGGGAGGAAGACTTGGGTTTTTCAATTACACTTCGAATCATGTTGCTTAAATGTCTGTTAGTTTAAATAAATTTGACTGAAGGGCTAACATTCAAAAGCGAGATAATCAAGTTCCTGATGGCGTATCTTGTGTAACTTTCTCCAGTCCCTCTCCTACTCCACGTGCTACATACACAGAGCCAACTCTCCAAACTTGCTGATTAGTTGTGAAAAATGTTCCTCATCCGATTCCCAAGGAAATCAATGTCAGTTCTATGAGAGAATGATTAGAGAAAAATAACACGGAAAGCATGTACAGGAAATAAAAGGAGAACAATCAGAACAGAGGCTGCGAAAAGCGAGAGAAATCAGGATATGGAGTTAAGAAAAGAGTTTCAAGGAGATAATGGCCATAACGGCCAAATGTCACAGAAGTCCAGACTAAGCCATTAGTTTTGGCAATCTGTTGTGAGTACAGCGACCTGGTTGTAAAAGTCTAATTGCAGTAGATGAGGCCACATATAGCAGGCGAAGTGTAGGTGACTCAAGAAGAATGTTGTTAATGGAAGAGGAAGAAAGGGTGAGAGGAGACCAGAGGCCTCAGCAAAGAGGCAAGGTTATAAGGCGTCACACTTTTTAGATGGGAGAACAAAACTGTTTTTAGAGGAAGAAGGAGAGATTTAATTTCCAAAAGGGAGAAGGAAAGGAGGTGACCTAATGAAAGTCAGCGTCCAGAGAAAGTCAAGTCGACACCTCTAGAGTACACAGGTAGAACCGGAACAGACATTTCTGGCTCTGGGAATGAAGGACAGGAAAGGCAGTAAGGATGAATAAAGATACAAAAGTTTGGGAGCAGAAGTACAAACAGTTGAGAAAGTACAGCTTTTCTTTGTAACTCTTCTTTCTCACCTTTCCTCGGTCCCAGATAACAGTCCAAAGGTCTGAAATACTCCTTGATCTCCTGGGCCCTCAGGTACCTAAGCACAAATTTCTCTCCTCTTCAAAGCAAAACACAGAAGGTCACATGCGAATTGATTCCCATGAATCCACCCGATCTGTGCATTTCAGCCTGTGTTCAAGCTAACTCATGCCTTACACATCAAAACATTTATGAAATGAATGACTGTGGGGAGGAAACACTGTAGGCAGAGGTAACAGTACATACAAAAGCAGAATGAAGAGTGTGGTCTGGGAAAACAGGTGGCGGCTTATTCACATGAAATATTAAAGAACTAATGATGCACTTTTTTGCGTGAAGGGGTAAATGGGAAACTGTACTATCTGATGAGACAAATGAAGAGTTAATGGGAGCGGGCCTGTGAGCTGGCAGGATGGGACAGGCAAAGAGTTAACAGGAGCGAGCTTGTGGGCTAACAGGAACGCACTTAAACATTAACTGCTTAGCTCTGACTCCCCTGGCTAGCACTGCACCTGCAAGCTGACGAGCACCTTACATTCATCATAGGTGAGCACAGGACAGTTCCCAAACGCAATGGCCACCCCTGCACACTAACAATCACCCATCATAGATGGGAACAGAACGGTTCCCAACTGCAAAAGCAACCCCCTGCAAGCTGACATCCATCATAGATGGGAACAGGACAATTCCCAGAAGAAGACAATTGTAAACGGCAGCCCCCCAGCAAGCTGACAAGCACCCTACAACCTGCCTAGAAAAATGGAAACCCCAGCACTCCATCTCATCGGGGCAGCTGTCCTCCGTCAAGACTCTGCCCTGGCACAACTCCATTTGCCAGCATCTCCTCTTGCCCCTCGGTCTCTACAGCTGTCTCCATCAGACTGCCCTGGCTAACCTCCTGCCAGCATCTCTCCCTTACCCCTCTGTCTCTGCAGCTCTCCCTCTCAGACTGCCCTGGCAAAACGTCTGCCAGATCCAAACAGAACTCCCTCTCCCTTTTTGACTTTCAATAAATCTTTTCTCTGGATCCTCTTGTAGAGTCTCATAAATTCTTTTTACATTCTGTGAATGACCAGGGGTTAATTCTACACCAAAAGCCACTGTCTGCTCAAATTTTTTGTAAATTTAAAACTGTTCAAAAAAAAATTAAGTATATCAATTTTTCTGAAAAAGCAAACACCACAGAAGTAGAAGGTTTGAGGCAGAGCAAAAGTAAAACATGTGCCTCTAAATTTGGCAACATTCATCCAAACAAAATACTCACTTGGTCCACTTATACGAATTTATCTTAAGAAAATAATCCAATGAAGGAAAATACTCATAGAACGCAAAGATGCATTTCACAGTGTCATCAGTATTAGAAAAAATATAAGATAATTTATCCAACAGAGAAAATAATAAGAAAACAAAGTTCAAAGTACATCTATTACAAATACATCTATTACAAATAATTTTAAGGCTACAGTAGATAGGTAATACTTATTAAAAAGATACAATATTCTAGAATATGGATGCAAATATTCAAAACTATATATACCCATGTCATGGATTAGAAGAAAACCTCTTGAGGGGAAGAACTTATCTTTGTAAAACCAGCACCTAATAGAGTTTGGCAGAGTAAATGTTCAATATACATTCACTGAATAACAATATTCATCACAATTTTATTTATAATAAATAGCAAAAAACTTGAAATGACCTAACTATCTGCAATCAGCAATGTGGCTAACAAGTCATTGGCTATCTACTAGATAAATAACACAGCCATTAAAACTCATGAAAATTATGAAGACAGGAAAAATAATCTTCCGTTTAATGAGTAGACAAAAACTACACTAAGATTACAACTATGTAAAAATGCTACATGTATACACACACATATGTACATATATATGTATATGCACGTGTGTGTGCATGTGTTTATATATACTGATTAAAAAGTATTAATATGCTAAAAGTAGTTGACTTAGGTAGGATTGTGAGTGAATTTTTTTTCTTTTCTCTATTTTCCAAGTTTCGTTGTTGTTGTTGTTACTTTTTGGGCTTTTTAATTTTTAATCTCATATAAACCAAAATGTCACATAACCATTTTAATCTCATACATCAAAATGTCAAACAATTAAAAACAGACAAATACTAAGACCTTAGTAATTCAACAAAGAGAAGGCTATATAGTAAATTTACAAGCTGTTTTTCACAAACCAGAATGCCATCTCTGGGGTATTCTCTCTGACGCCAATAGAGTGTCCAACAGTTCCATTCAATTCTGACACTACCTGCAGTTATTGCAATCCCCACAGGATCAGCCTCAGGCCCACGAGAATGTCCCCACTTTAGACACGAGTCACAAGTCCTGGGTCATCTTCTGAGGAACTGGCTATAAATTGGGGGTTCCGATAACCCCCTCCACAGGTTTGATAATTTGCTAGAAAAGAATTCAGGAAACCAGTTTACTTACATTTACTGGTTTAACATAAAGGATACAACTCAGAAAAGCCACATGGAAGAGATGCACAGGGAAAGCTATGGTGGGCATCCAGGCATGCTACCCTCCCAGCACCTCAATGTCGTCACCAATCTGGAAGGCTCTCGGAATTGTTGAGTTTTTATAGTGCTCAATCTCTAGCCACCACCTCCCCTTCCTGGAGTTCAGCTGGCAGGGCTGAAAGTTTCAACTCTCTAATCTCTTGGTCTTTCTGGTTGTCCAGCCTCATCCAGAGGCTTTCTAGGGGTGCCACACTAGGCCACCTGACTAGCATAAACTCAGGTGTGACGGAACGGGCCTCATTATGAATAATAAGACAGTTCTATCAGGAAATTCGAAAGGTTTTAGGAGTTCTGTGCCAGGAACCAGGGATGAAGATCAAATACATTTTTGCATTATATTGCACCATCTTTTAACCCACCAGCCAGTATCACCCAGAGCCTTGCCCTTGCCAATGTTTTAGTCTATTATGAACATTAAATAACAAGTCTGTTTTACCCAAAACATTAAACTGAAATTACGAATGTCATCTCAAATTTAGCCATGCTCCATCCAATGCTAAAACTCTCAGAGGAAACGTACACTCCTTCACACACACCCTATGGCGGAGGCCGAAGACACTGGCATCCAAACTGGTGCCACACCCCGGCAGGGCCTGCAGAGCTTCCGTCTGTGCGGGCAGTTTTCAATCTCAACCCAAACACAAAGGGAACAAGAAAGTAGAGGAAAGAGAGGTGGCTGGTTAGCTCAGTTGGTTAGAGTGTGGTGCTAATAACACCGAGGTTGCCAGTTCGATCCCCACATGGGCCACTGAATGCTGCGCCCTCCTTGAAAATAAATAAATAAATAAATAAATAAATAATCAATCTAATGCTTAAAAAAAAGTAGAGGAATTTAAAAAATATATCAATACATTTCAGTTACTGTAAGCCATGCATGCTTTCAATGCAGCAAAAAATAATACTCTTAAATAGAACATCCCAATCATCCGAGAAAATGAATATAAAATAATACATGTGGAATGAGAATTTTAAAAGCAAACTCCAAGTTCTGACAGGGAGAGAAATTACCAGGAAAGAATAAAAAGAGATATTCTAACATGGAATTAGTCACATTAAAACCAACAATGTATCCAGATATCTATCACTTACTTAACCAAACAATACTTAACCAAACAGCAATACTTAACCAAAACAAAGTCTCACTTCCCCAAAAAAGTTCAAATCATCAATTTATAAATTCTCTTCATCAATGTGAATTCTTTAATTTTCAGGGTCATGGACTTCTTTTTTTAATTCCCATCCTTCCACCTCCTCCCCACTGGTAACCATCAAATTCTTCTCTATATGGGAGTCTGTTTCCGTTTTGTTTATTCATTCATTTTGTTTTTTTCAGATTCTACACATAAGTGAGATTGTACGGTATTTGTCGTTTTCTATCTGATTTAATTCACTTAGCGTATTAATAACCTCTAGGTCCATCCATGTCATTGCAAATGGCAAGATTCCATTCTTTTTTATTGCTAAACAATATTCCATTTGTGTGTGTGTGTGTGTGTGTGTGTGTGTATCACATCTTTATTCATCTATTGATGGACATCCATTTACATTTAAAGTAATTATTGATAAGTATGTACTTATTGCCATTTTATTAATTGTTTTTAGGTTGTTTTTATAAAAAATCTGGCAAACCTATAGTTGCTCTCTCTGGAAAAACACACAAATTTCAAAGGTTTCAGACCTCCAAAGCTAATCTGTGGACTCTCAGAGGATTCATGTATTCCATAGTTAAGGCCCTTAACTGTAACATACGCTAATCCCCATTTAAAAAAAATTATAAGCTATTAGAATGGGAAAGAATCTTTCCAATTATGTAATCCATTCATTCTCAAACTATTATAACCATGGCCCCCATAAGTGGGACAAGAGAGCCAACCTACACCGAGTTGGTCCCATTTTCCAGTTGAAAAATAACTCTATGATGAAGAATTATGACAATACAACAATTACACAAGAGCAATATGGCCAATAAAATTAAATCTAACATTAATTCTAAAATTGCATTAATTCAAGAATAGCAGCAATTAATTCAAGAATAGCAACCACATCAAACTCAAGACAACACCAATGATACACTGAAAATAATATCCATCTGAGTGTGAGCATGCATAGTAGGAATTTTTCAATGCTGCCAAAGCACTGTATATCTAACGCATTTTTTGGAAGAAAACTAGACACCTCAGTAAGCTCTAGAAATTGGCTAATTTTAGCTATGAACACTAAATTTCAGTAATCCTTAATAATTCAGATTATCAGTAAGTAGTCCATACTAGTACATAAAAATCAATGACTGGAAATAGAATAGCAATAGCCCTTAAAAATTGAGGAAATGACTTGCATTTTGGTTTCAGTCATCAGGAAAAGCCTCCTGACCTAGCACATATCTTGAACCATACTGGGGATGCAACAATCTAATCCAATCATTTTCAATCATTTTTCCACTCTGATTCTATGTAATAGCTCACCAATGGTATAAAATCTAATCTCCTAAATTGGACCCCTCATACATTGCTGGTAGAAATGTAAAATGGTTCAGCTGCTTTGGAAAACAATTTGGCAGTTCCTCAAAATGTTAAAAATAGGTACCAAATAACTCAGCAATTCCATCCCTAGGTATAAACCTAAGAGAAGTGAAAACATAAACCTATGTCCACACAACAACTTGTACACAAGTGATCACAGCAGTATTATTTATAACAGCCATAAAAGTGGAAACAACCCAAATATCCATCACCTGATGGTTAAACAAAATGTGCTATATCCATAAAATAGAATATTATTTGGCCATAAGAAGAAATGAATTACTGATACATGCTACAATATGAATGCACCTTAAAAACATGGTAAGTGAAAGAAACCAGTAAAAAAAAAACACACGTGTTGTATGTTCCTATTTATATGAAATGTCCAGAATAGGCAAATTCAGACAGAAAGCAGATCAGTGGTTGCTTAGAATCAGGGGTATGGGCGAGGGGTGGGGGGTGCTGGAGAGTGGCTGCTAATAGGTCCAGAGCATTCTTTTTGGGAGACAAAAATGTTCTAAAGTTAGATAGTGGTGATGGCTGCACAATTATGTGAATATACTAAAACCACAAAATTGTAAAACTGTAAACTTTAAAAGGGTGAATTTTATGGTATAGTAATTATATCTCAGTGAAGCTGTTATTAAAAATCTGGGGTGGCCGGTTAGCTCAGTTGGTTAGAGTGGTGGTGCTAATAACACAAGGTTGCCGGTTCGATCCCCACATGGGCCACTGTGAGCTGCACCCTCCTTAAAAAAAAAAAAAAAATCTAATCTCCTTCACGTGGCATCCAAGATGTTTTCGGGTCTGTCCTCTGCCTACTTTTCCAACATTGGAATACCGCCCGTCCCTCCACCTGCACCCCATCTTATTCCAGTGCTCCTTCTCCAGAACCTGCGGAATTACCCACCTTCTCAGTGACACTTCCACCTACAAAAGCTTCCTTTGCCACATTCCCATTCCATCGTGTGTTCATCTCCATTAAACTGCGTATCACCTAGCATTGTTAACTTTTGTTCTCATGCCGTCCACTCCATTAGACTGTGAGCCCCTGTGAATGTCTCCTCATCCTCATATGCCCTGTGGCCAGCAGTCAGCCAGGCACTAAAACATCCACACAACCCCCTGACTCTGAGAGACCAGCATTCTTCGATTGCACTGAGGACAAGCAAACTAACAGACTGGAACGTGAACTCTGAAAACAGACCAATTTGAGTTCGAATTGCAGCGCCATTACTCCTCAGCCTTGTGGACGCCCACATGCTACAGCTGCAATTTCCTACCCTGTAAATGTGCATAGTTGTACCTAAATGCCAGGTTGTTTTAAGGCTTAGACCTCATGTCTGTAAAGCATCTGGCACATAGATGGTGCTCATAAATGACAGCTATTACTACTATCATTTCAACATTATTTTCAACTACAGTAGTTAATTGATTTTACTGAATTGGTACAACAAACTATAGTTGTACCAATTACTAATAAAAAGGACAGGGTTTTTTCTGATTTTAATCAATATTTGATAAAAGGGTTACTATTTTTTCTACCTAGAAGTTTAGGGCCCCAAATCCACACAGCATGTTGAGATTTAAAAGCTTCAAAGAAGACAACTCTTCTATACTTAGTTTTCAGTTCTAGTTCTGTAACTTTGCATCTTCAGTTTAAGATGTTTAAATATAAATTATAAGTTTAGACTTTTATACATGTTAAGTTTAGCTTATAAAGAATCAACTAATAAACTGAGAGGGCATAAAAGAACAGAAATGGTAAGCTAATACTGAAGTAGTTAGCACTCTATAGTTATATTGAAGATTTAAATTAAATCAATTTAGGGAGAATTAGTCAACAACTCTGAACAAGACAGTTTACCCATATAAGAGGGAAAAAACCCTACAGATAGCCATGACCAGCCTGGGCTGCTTGTAAGGGGCAGAGGAGCTGGCTACTTGGCCTATTCTCTGCTGTCTCATATCAGGACTAAATATTAAAGCAAAACACTTGACTTAAATAAGAGGTACTGAGGGAAAAACATGCATATAGATGCTTAACCTTCAAGTAAAATATCACCTCTTTGAAACAAAGATAAGTTTCTGAGTTTTAAAGTCATTCAAGAAAACATGAAGGAAAAAATAGATCTATATAAGTATTTTAAACTTCTGTTGAAAACAAAATTCAAAGGCAAATAAATGGGGAGAAAATCACAACAAATAGTTAATATTTTTAATGTACAGAGAGCTATTAAAACAGACAATGAAAACACCTCAAATAAATAAACACGTGTCCAAAGAGGAAATAAAACTGGCTGATAAATGATAATATTACTAATAATCAAGAAAATGCAACCGAAGGTTTGTTTTCTCTTTCCTTATAAACTTAGTGTTTAAAAAGCAAGCCTTGGCTAATACTCAGGGCTAGCAAAGGTGAGAGAAACGAGTGCTGCAGACATAGTTTATGGGAGTGCAAGTTAGTATAGCTCTTCAGAAGACAATGTGAAAATACATAGCAAGAATCCTACCAATGTTCATATCCTATAAGCCAGTAACTTCATTTCTGGGAATCTGTCATAGGGAAATAATAATAAATGTAGGAAATGCCTTATTTATATTCACTACAGTTATTATTATTATTATAGGAAAACATTGGAAAGAATATGAGAGTTCAACGATGGGTAATACATTGAGCTAAGTATCACGCTGCCACTTAGATCAAATCCATAATGATATGTGGATTATATCTCAATAACCCTATTTTTTTTAGAACAGTAAATTCAGCTAGACCATGTAATAACATGGAAACCGGTTATGTTCTTATAATTTAGAGCTTATGATATAAATACGTATTTATCATTATGAAACTAATAACGGCAGCCACCAATCGCTGACTACTTACCCAAAGCCAAGCCCTACACTCAGGTCTTTACCTGTTATCTGGTTACCTTACTATTGTTATCATCATCATCGGGGCCATCCTACAAGGGTCTAAGGCCCAGGGCCACTCACCAACTGTGGCGCTGTCCCAAGACAAATAACACTTTAAAGGAGGGCTCATCGTAAAAATTTTCATATCCCTGTTGAGCATATTAAACTTTTTTTGAAATTGAATTTTAATTATTTCAGAAAAGAAAGGAGCAGTGCCCCTGATCCGCCCCCTCCCTCCAAACACAGCCCCAAGCGGCCGTCCTAACAATCTAACCAAAAGACAGTCCTGACTATTATTGTGACACTTACAGGAAATGTATCATGAGACGGTCACCCTAAACATACATTATCTATTCTTCCTTATAACAATTTAATGGATAAATGAAATCTCTACTTTTTAAAGAAAACTGAGGCTTAGTGAGATTGTTACGCTCACACAACTAATAAAAGGCTAAGCTGGAACTAAAATCCCAATGAGATACAAACCATGTTCCTAGCTACAATGCTGTATCGTAAAACATGTACAATAATATATATGCAATAACAAATAAAAAGAAAAGACAGGGAGATAGGAGACACCAAAATACAGTTGTCATTGGTTGTGGAGTTAGAATGACTTTTTCCTTGTATTTTACAAAGTTTCTTCAATCCGCATGTGTTGTTTTCATAATGAAAAAAAAAATTAAGTTACGTAATGAGAAATCAAGTTAAATTTAAAGAGGAGAAAGATTTGGAAAAATAATTTAAATGACAAATAAACTGTATTACTAATATATAAAGTGTTCACTCCTTCTTCAAGACCAGCAATCAGTACACCTCAAAATTAAACTAGTAAATTAAGAGATGAATTGTTTCTTATCAAAGCTGGAAGAACAAAAACGTAATGAAGGCTGAAGAGAAAAGGAGTTTGAGCTCTACTCCAATGTGTTACCAGCCAGGGAAAAGTGTGAATGGGACCTGAAGCCCCCAGAACACAAAGAAGCTTCAGGGTTTGTTCTCTCGCCTAAGGCTTCCAGGGGCCCTACCTCACCAATTCACCAAACTTCCCTGGGTATTTCAGAATCTTACCAAGATTACATCAGGATCCTCCAACTTCCCCCATACAATGAGAAAAGGGGGAAGTCAGAAGAGAATTTGAGCCCTATTTCATAGAAGAGATCTAGAAGGAAGATTCAAATGTGCTGAACACTAGAAAAGGTACTGGGGTAAAAGACGGATTTATTTCATCAGGCTTTTCCCAGAGGCAAGGTTAATAATCCTCAA
Organism: Rhinolophus sinicus; assembly: GCF_036562045.2. Classification (NCBI taxonomy): domain Eukaryota; kingdom Metazoa; phylum Chordata; class Mammalia; order Chiroptera; family Rhinolophidae; genus Rhinolophus; species Rhinolophus sinicus. The sequence continues at coordinate 15,667,606 of NC_133755.1, forward strand.
AATGACTCTAAACAAATTGCTGTTTCAGAGTGGGAAATTTCCATGTCTATTTTCACTCAGTTTTAGGCCCTGAGCCCCTCCCTTTACCCCTCCTTCCCCACTGGCCTTCTTCCAATGTTACTTCCTCAGCCAAAGTTTCTCTATTTTACTATATACTTGGAAGATTTATTCCCTTCCCAATATCACCTTAAAAACCTTTAATTCAAATCAATAAATATTTACTGAGTTATCAGATGTGTAACACCTATATAAGAGCAGGGAATCCAGAAGAGGAGTAAGACGAAAACTTAGAACTCCACAAGTGATACAGGAATAAAGAAAGGACAGAAAGAAGGAAGGCACCTAACTTTGCCTTAGGGACCTGGAGAGTTGGTAGTTGAGCAATCCCAGAGGAAATGACTCCTAAACTGAGTAATGAAGAACTAAACAATAGGTACAACCCAGTAGGCTATAAAGAGAGAAAAGATTTTTAAGAATTGGGAGCAGAAATAGGCAAACACACAGAGGAAAAGGCTATTTAAGAATTAAAAAGAAAATGTCAGAGAACTTTGTAAATGGGGCTAATAATAGCATCTACCTCATAGAGATGTAAAAATTAAATGAGGGGCGGCCGGATGGCTCAGTTGGTTAGAGTGCAAGCTCTCAACAACAAGGTTGCATGTTCAATTCCCGCATGGGATGATGGGCTGTGTCCCCTGCAACTAAAGACTGAAAATGGCGACTGCACTTGGAGCCAAGCTGCACCCTCCACAACTAGATTGATGGCCAACTTGGAGCTGATGGGCTCTGAAAAAACACACTGTCCCCCAATATTCCCCAATTAAAATTTATCTAAAAAAAAATTAAGTGAGTTAATATAACGAATTAGAATAGTGCTATACATGAAAAGTGCTATATAAATGTTAGCTATTACCATTATCATTGATAAAAACCCATAAACAAAACTAACAAACAAACTTGGGAAAAAATTTACACCTATATGGCAAAAAAATTACTACTCTTAACATATTAGGAATTCTTAGAAATGACCAAGAGATGAACATGCCAATGAAGTGATAAAGGGGCAGAGACAAATATTTTTCAAAGAATAAAAAATTTTTGAAATATAACCTTAATACTCAGAGAAAAAAATTAAAACAAGGTGGTCTTTATCAAATTAGCATATTTGTTAAAAAGCCACTGTTTCTGAGGACGTGGGGAATAGGAGTGGTTTCACTTCGTAGAAGCACACTGTGGTACCAACAAGTTTTTCTAGAAGACAACTTGTCAGTATGTTTACATGGGCCTTAGGAGGTGATCGTATCTTTTGATCCAAAACTACTACAACTACTAGAAATGTATTCTAGAGAAATAATCATAAGTGTGGACATAGGTATGGTTATGAGAACCAATATGAGATAATGGTATGAGTACAGGAGGTAGAGTCAAACTAAGTTCATATCCTATGTCTACCACTTTTTAGCTGTGGGATCTTGGGGAAATTACTAAAGCTGCCCTTGCTCAATCTTCTCAACTGTAAAGGAAATAATAGAACAGTTCTTATAGAGAGGCTGAACACTAAATGAGTAAAAAAGTAGTAAAGTGCCTCAAAAGTAACCTGGATATAGTAAATGTTCAATAAATATTAGACACTGACATTCAGTAGTAGCATAGCAATATAATTCGGCTAATATAATTATATTGTAAATATACAATAAAATAGAACTGTGCTTTTGATAAATGCTAGTAAACTAAAAAGCAGGTTACACAGCAGATTATATAATGTAATTCCAATTTTTGCAAAGAGATTTTATTTCTAGAAGGAAATCTACCAAAATATTAACACTGAACATTTCTCTAGGTAATATGATTGTTAATGACTATTATTTTTTCTTTCATTTCCCTATAGCTTTCCAATTTTCCACAAGGAGCACACATTACTCATCACAATAAAAATGGTATAAATAAAAAGTCTACCAAAAAAAAAAGTCTACAGAATTTAAAAACAAACACAATATAGTACTTTAGGAAAAATCAAAGTAAGATATCTATTCTAAACCATTTGACAAACAAATAAAAAATAAATAAATAAACCATTTGACAAATCTCTGCTTTAGGCTCATGTTGTGCCTGAGGTTTTTTTTTCCTGGCTTAAGTTACTAGAAAATAGAAATATTCAGAGATCTGCTGGGTACAAACCAAATAGTAATACTAAAATGATAAACATTTATGTTAAATACAATGACCCGAAACACTATAAAGTTTACTTATAAAGTGTGCACAATAATCCTTCCCCAATCTTTAATTCCTTAATGATTTTGAATACGGCACATTTACTTCTCTCAATTACTCTCACTCACCTACCCACACATTCCCTACCCCCAGTTCCTACCTTACTTTTCTGCATAGCACTTAGCACATTCTAACCTCTAGACATTTTATTGTCTCTCTTTCCCCTTCTTGAATATAAGCCCCACAAGGACAGGGGTTTTTGTGTACTTCGTTCAATGCTTTCACTCAGTGTTTGGACCAGTTCCTGGAATGGAGGCACTTAATATTTGTTAAAAGAATGAATTCAATACCCTTTTATATTATTTTTTATATATTTATAAAAGATATAAAAATTTATATATTTATATATAAGCAATTTTGTAGGGTTTAAAACTTTTTAAAGAGGAAAGATGGTGGTTAAAAAAAAGAAAGTTAAAACAGACAGCAGAAAAGGAAGAAAAACAGGCTTTTTTTTTTTTTTTTTCACTGTAGCCCCTAGAAAGACAAAGATGAGGTAAAGTCAAACTAACGAGGAGAGCAAAAACAAAAACTGATTGAAGAAGGAGCTGCAGCGTGGACTTTTTCAAGATGGGATTCCCACCATGCAATAATGACTTTAAAACCCAGGGACTGGAGAGTGTGTTCTGAAAAAGTTTGGAAGTTTGGGTTATCTGTATCTAATCTAAATATCTAAATGGCTGTTTCCACCTCAGTCATCCAAGAGACTCAGTTCTCTGGGATCAAGTGGATCCCTGGGTGCTGGATGTAAGAGTTAGGATGCTGGAAGAAGGAGTCAAAACTTTTAAGTCCAAATTATGGAATGTGGACCAGACACCAGAAGGAAGGAGAGAGGTGGGCAGGGGCAGCCTTCCTATATAGGCTGTCTCTGCAACAAGACAAAATCACTTTATAAGCACTTCACTGGAAGTTTAGCAGAGGGAAAGCCTAAAATGCTTCTAGTGAGAAAGGAAATGGAATTGAAACCTCACATCATAACCATGGTCTCTCTTCTACCATTCGGGTTTTCAGGATTTACTACCAAGTTAGAGAATGAATGCTACACATGCATTCCCAGTCTGCATCATTCTCTGCAAATTTCATTCATCTTGTTCTCACTTACATTCACCAAAAGTACTTGATATGCACTATAAAGTCACCAAATGTTACATAAGTTGTAAAATTTATTAAGAATTTATTAATTCTTATATTTAAGCATTCTTAAGTGAGAAGGAGGAGGGGTAGGGTGGTGAGGAGAGTGTCCAAATACCTTCGCCAAAGTTTAAACAAAAAGAAATGATAAAGCAACAGTTATTAGTGTCCTCCTTGCTGTTAGGGCAAATCCTGCTGGGTCCCTATCTCTACGGGCTCTGCAGTCTGACACTTACAACCATTCCTGACCATACTTTCCCATTATCATCCTCACACTAGTCCAGGACTCCTCACACTGAAAAGCGGAAGCTATTTAAGTAGCTGGATTCAAAGACTTTGAAGAGATAATCAAAAGTAGTAGTTTCTTTTGCAGATACAAAATATTTCTTCCTTTAGGCTATGTTTGGTGTTTTGTTTGTTTTTTTTCTTCCCCAAATTAAGGAGACGAAAAGGGCAGATTCTTTGCCAGAAGATAAGATTGTGGGTCAGTTCTTCCACTCTATTTTCCAGCCTTCTTACACAGATTGTTTTGAAGGTAAGATTAAAAATTAAGAACAAAAAAGTTAATTTGTTTTCCAGTCACTAGGAAAAACAAAAACAAAAAAAGGACTAGGCCATTTTAATTTGAGATTTCTCCTTGAAGCAAGTTGGAATAATAATAAGCAACATTTTTACGTAATATAAGTACTTTATATTACATACAACAACACTATGAAATAAGACTATTAGCAATCCCATTTTACAGATGAAGAAACAGAAACTTATCGAATTAAAATAAGTTGCTCAACATCATACAACTAGTTGGTGTTGGAGTTGGGAGCGGGAGGTTTAACTTGAAAGCCTGTACCCTTATCTACCATCAACTAGTTATACGTAATAATGGAAATAAATGAAATTTTCATTAAAACACATATATTTTTCTAAAATGAATATGTATTAGTGAATAAAATGATCGTGAAAACATAAAACAGTTGCTTAAATGAAACAAGTTAAATGTCTACCATCTGGTAATATATCCCCGAATGTCTACCATAACCACTGCTAAATAGCTCCACAAGTAAATAAATCATTCAGTGTCATTATAACCATGAAATTATTTTGTAAGAGAATCTCTCAAAATAATACTATACATTTGCAAATGAAATATGCTGCCCTCTGAGAGTTGTAAAAATACATTATTTCTTGATGTATTCACTGTCCTATTTTTGCTCAGTTTCCTCCTCTCCTCCCCCACTTCCTCTCTGCCGTCAGATCCTTTAGACCAGTTCAGTTCCTCCTTCTCAAGAATACCTATAGGCACACTCCACCCAGCAGGCCTCTAACATCAGTCACTGTGTTCTGTAGTTTATAGGATGGTACAAAGCCAAAAATGAACTCAAGTAAAAAAATACAGCATTTCTGATGCATCTTCTTCTCTAGATCCATTCAATTACATAATCAACTGTAATCATTTTTCTACTTCACACTTAGAATCCTGCCTTTAACAATTAGCACATCAAAAAAGTCTGCCTTATTTTAGCCTTTCTTCAAAAATAGTTATTCCACAAAATTCTCCATAAATAAGATATTGAAAAGATTAGAATACAAAAAAAGAAAACACAAGCAAATGCACTGTTATATGGTAATAAACATATCACATTTTCAGTAATGAATTAGTTCATTCTGAATAATTTCTGGAACTTGTTAATATGAATAATTTACATGTAAATATAATATACAAAAATGCTAGTCACTTATCAATAGACTACTATGTAGTTTCATTCATTTACTCAACAAATACTTATTGAATGCCCAAATAACTTTTTTTCCCCTTCTGAACCAAGATGAATAGACCAGATAACTGCACAGGTGCTGAAGTTAGAAGGATCTTAGTCTGAAGCCTGGCTCTTGTATTTACTGGCTCAGAGACCTACAGTAGTCAGTTAACCTCCAGGTTAACATTTCACTTATCTATTTGATAGAGGAAACGAACTACTCTTAGGGGCTTTGAGAGCTTTCAATGATTATGTAAAATAAATAGTACAGGGCCTAGCATGTAGTAAGTGCTCAATAAATGACGAGCATGGTAAATATATTTTAATATTGAATAAAGTTGTTAAAAGAGGTGGCCAATAAATGTTCTTTTTGTCTTACTAGAAAGATAGAAATTTGTGAAATTTTCTTTAATCTCTAAAGATACATTAAAAATAAAAATCCTAAGGTTATGTAAGAAATTTTCCACTTTTTAAAAGTGATATAGTAAATATATAGGGTGAAATGACCAAACAATAAAAATAAGAAAGTAAAGGAGATGCATAAAGAAAACCTTGAAAGCTGCTGAGTTTAGGTGATGGGTGTATAGAAGTTCCTTACACTATTCTATTTTTGTAAAAATCAAAAATTTCTAAATTCCAATCCCAGAACATACCTAACACATGTTCTCATATTCAAGAGAGATCAGGATTTTAGCCTTGAGATATACTGAACTAACAATAGTACCTCCCTGCTCAATAATTCAGTACAGGTCAAGTTTTCTCAGACAATTCTACCTTTCATTATAAAGGTGAGCAAAGTGAATAATTACATGCACCAAAGGGTAAAAAAGGCAAGCATTTCAGCTGCTCATTAACATTACATCAAAACAGCAGCAGTGCACATTTCTTCCATGTCCTTCAAAAACATGAAATTCTGCTTGTTCTTAAATTAAGTTTTTATAATAAAAACAACTTCCATCTTATATACTTTTGAAATTACAAGGGATATATGTCAATCATATCTCAGTAAAGCTGGGGAAAAAAGAAATTACAAGGGAATCAAAGACACAGCCAAAGAAACCTAAGGTGTGCACATCAGAGCTGCTACTATCTTTAAAATGTGAGGGACACTATTATTAATTTATGTAAAGGTTTTACGTGATGTTTCTAGATTGCGTTTAGGTTTTATCACTGATTAACAATATAGGAAACCAGCACAGGGAGAGAAGCAAATAATTTTTCTTGAGAGGCTTAAGCTTAACCTACAGTCTATGCTACTTAAATTAAGCTGTCTAAAACAACACACAATTTCATGTCACATCTCGCCTATGTCTGGGTAAGCAAGTAAACACTAGTGAAAACGAACTAGGTAGAGCAGTTAGTAAAGCAATCATTTTTTGTGTGTGAACCTTAATTCTTATAAAGTGGTTGCCTCTATCAAAAATATTCCTAATTCATAATTAATAAAAGTCTCCAACGAACCACAGTAACCACTGGCAATCATTTAACAATAAAGCACATGAGCAATAAATTCAAAGACAGCATCATTTTACAGAATGCAAAGCCATCTGTAGTTTCAGCCTCGGTTTACCCAGGCACCACGCACATACAAGCGTCTTTTAAAAAACAATAATAAGCAACAAACTTTATTCTGACCTATGAGACTGCATCTCTCCGTGATTACTCTATACCCTGGAAGTCAACAACGCATAAGTCAAATTGTAACATTTCCCAACTTCAGTTTAATGCGAGCGATGGACACCGAGCATCCCACCACTGACTCGGGCGACTTTGACGCACCGGGATGCGGCTCACCTGGCATTCCGCACCAAGCATTACCAAGAAGGAAAACCAACTCTGCGAAAATAAAATAGGTCCCCCAGGAAGCGTGCGGATGCCCCTAAGGGCTCTCCTCTGCCGGCACCCAAAGCCAGGGGGCCACGCTGCCCCCGGCCCTCGGCGGCGTCCGCACCTGCCAGAAGAGGCCGCAGCCGGGTCTCAGCGCAGAGAAGGGGCAGCCCGGCCCCGGCCCCTCGGGGGTGCCCCCCTGGCCCTGCGGCGGGGGCAGGAACCTGGAGCCGGAGGTTTCCGCCCGGCGCCGCCAAGCCCACCAGGGGCCTAGCTCCGGGGCCTCCCGGGCTCCCGAGGACCCGTCCACGTTGTCGGCGACGCACAGCCGCCTCCCATCCCGGCCCGCGGAGCCTCCCCGCGGCGGGCGCCACGGCGTCCGCACCTGCCCCGCGCCCTGCCGCAGCTGGGCGAGCGGCTTCACCCACCTGGCGCCTCCGCTGCGCCTCCGGCACGTCACAGCGCGACCCCGCGCTCCTCGGCTCCAGCAGCGCTGGCGCAGGCGGACGCCGGGAGACCCTGCTCGACCGCCGCCGCTGCCGGGTTCGTCGCCAGGCCGCCGACAGCGAACCTGTTGCGCAGCCTGTCACGGCCGCTCCGGCTTCGCAGCGCCGCCTCAGCCCCACAACAACATGGCGGCCGCAGCCTCCGCAGGAAGCCGGGGGGCGGGGAGGTAGGCGCCGGGCCGGGCAGCTGACGGCCCGCCCGTCCGCTGCCGGGCACCGACTTCCCCACCCTTGCGAACCCGAAATTGGCCCGGGCGCGGCTCGTCACTCCCAGAGCACCGGGACCCCGGACCCCACTGGCCTGGTCCAAGCGCTCCGCTGTCCCCTCGGGGAGGCCTCGAAGCTCCGGACCAGCAGCCAGTCTGGAGCTGCGAAGACCCACCCGGCTCCTCCTCCCCGAGGTGACATGTTGAGGTTGGGTGGTGCGTTTCCTGCCACAGCAGACCCCGCGCTTTGGGAAGGGGCCAAGCCCCAGGCACATCCCTGTTGCACCCCACCTGGGGGGCTCTCTGGAGCTTTCTCACTCACTGAGGTTTCTTCGCTGCTCTGGGAGCCCGGATTCCTCCGGGAGTGGGGTGGGAGGAGGTTGTTCCTACCCTTGCTCAAGGGTTTGTTACAGGCCTCGCACCTCCGACCCCGCAAAGGACTAACCGTAACCCAATGGTCATCCATCCAGCATTCCTCACCCTCCTCCATAACACACAAAAAACGCCAACGGTGAGGGCCTCCCTACCCCCATCCACACCCGAGAGCAATTCCCCCATATACTCTTGCAGAGGAGTGGGAAGACGTCACCTCTCCCCGAACTCTACTACCTACAAGCTTGCAATAGCTGAACATTCTTTCCCACCCCCATTGCCCCCTGGCAGAAACCCGGTATCTCTTTTTTCTCCCCTTCCATCTCCTGGTCTCACAAAAGACCGAACTTCAACTCATGTCACCACCATATACCAAGGGCTTGTCCTTGACACAGCACTCCTTTAAGAGAAAGGGATTAGAAGAGGAATCACTGGTTCCTACAGTAAAACCAAATAGGGACCAAGACCCAAGATTTCTGTTGGTTTTTAGAGGCAGAGTAGGGGTTGGTTTCGTGTACAAAACTCATATCCCCATGACTTCAGCTGGTAAAGGAGAAATCTGTTCAGATCAAAAGATCCCATGGCTTCCTGTCATTCCTTACCTGGTGGGGTATGTGAAGGTAGCAAGGCAGGCTCCAGAGGGATGGCTCCAGAGCCCAGGCCTATCTGAATTGGCCAATTAACTCATGTGATGAACTTAGCAAACATCAATGATGATAAACAGGCTTTTCCCGCTCTCATACTCAGTGTTTTTCCTAACTCTTTGAATAAGACCTGACCAAGACCTGACAGACAGGTCCTGAGCTTCAGTGACATGGAGAGACCTGACTCCTTTGTATTAGTCTAGGAAGCCCCTTATCTACCAGGAATCGGTCAATCCTACAAACCCACACTATGGCGATAGCACTCTTGAGCACATGGCCTAATTCCCACAGCAAACATCACTAATTAATTGTGGTACTTCCTGTTAGAGCCCATACACAGGAGTCTAAGCTTCCCAATCCTCAACATAAGGCTCCAGAGAGTTGGCCTGTAAGGTGAAACCTATTTTATTATTCCTGATAGGCAGATAGCCAGTCTTCATTTCCCTCCCATCATGTGCTCAGTGTCATTTGTGTTTGGGTTCTGGAGTTGGTGCAATTCACTCTGAGTGCTCTTTCTTTCGAAGGAAGTGCCAAATCCTTGGCAGGACAAATATGAGGTTTGGGGAAAAAGCATGTTTGTAAAAAATAAAGAAAAACATTTTGAAAGACTACCTACAACCAAAAAGCTAACAACGTCTGATGGAACTTGATGTCCTGTATACAACTGGGAGCCTACAGTATCCCAGTCACTAAAACAACGATATTCCAGGGTTTCATTCAGAACTTTGAGGCCAGTTTGTCCATCCTATCCTACTCTTTCAATATTTATGATTCACATAGGGGACATATCCACCATCCCAGTTCTTTGACTTCCTCTTCTCATAGGACATGCCTTGGAACTATGTTTGCAAATTCTTTCCTTAGTATACCCCAAATCCTGCCACCTTTTGTTCACCTCCAGCACTGACTGGAGATCAGCTACCTGGGGGAGCTAAGTCCTATTTAAGACATATAGACATACCTATCAAGTCAAATGAAGAGTAGGAATTATCGTAGGGAGAGAAGGCTAAGAGGTCAGAGAGAGGATTAGGTATATTATATTTCTCTTCTAGTTCTGCCACAGTTTAGGGTAGAGTCTTAGGCCTGTTCCTGGTAACCTATTTTTACCACAGGAGCATTTAATCTTAATCTACTTTCCTTCCCTGCACTGATTACCCCCACCCCCCACCAACCATACACATCCTATAGTCTATCACTCTCCCTTTCTGTTAGTTTTCAAGGATTCCATTCTTCACACTATTCCAACTCAGTCTACCGTCAAAACCAACCCACAATGGTAGGAAGAGGGTAAAATAGATAACAGAAGCAATTCCAGACTAAGTATCCCATAAAATACATAATCTTACAGAGTAGGAAGGCTGTTAGAACTGGAAGCTCATATGTCATACTTCTACGAGTAATAAATCTCCCAAGACAATGCTATAAATAAACAATTTATAAAGAAATTAAGAGGGAAGGAGCAACAAAAATAATCTTTTGACTTAACACAGATATTTATCATTTCTGATGTGCTCCATTTTTTCCTGATAATTCAAGTTTCCATCTGATAATGTTTTCCTTCAACCTGAAGAACTTCCTTTATTGTTTCTTGGACTGCAGGTCTATTGGCTACAAATACTCTTAGTTTTATCTGAAAATGTTATTTTGCTTTCATACCTGAATGATACAACCCCTGAATATAGATTTCTAGATTGACAAGTTTTTGTTTTTTTTTCCTTTCAGCATTTTAAAGATTTAAAAAATTGTCTTCTTGCCTCCATGGTTTCTGTTGAAGGTTGGCTGTTGATCAGGTAATTTCCCCTCTATGTAATGTTTTCTTCTCTTGCTACTTTCAAGATTTGATCTTAATCTTCGGTTTCCAATAATTTGACTATGATATGCGTCAGCATGGACTTTTTTTCTGTGTTTATCCTGCTTGGTGTTTATTTACAATCTTGTGTCTACAAATTTCTCTTTCATCAAATTAAGAAAAACCTTAGCGATTATTTCTTAAATACTTTTTCTGCCCTATTGTCTCTCTCATCTCTTTCTGGCATTCCAATTACATGTATTTCTTTAGCTTATAAATTTGTTAAATTTATTTTTTAAATTTATTTTTCAGTTACAGTTGACATACAATATTATATTAGTTTCAGGTGTACAACATAGTGATTAGACATTTACATACCTTACAAAGTGATCGCCCCAGTAAGTCTTGTACCCATCTGGCACCACACATAGTTATTACAAGATTATTGACTATTTTCCCTATGCTGTACTTTACATCCCTGTGACTATTTTTATAACTGGCAATTTGTACTTCTTAATCCCTTTCACCTTTTCAGCCATTCCCCCAATTCCCCTTCCATCTGGCGACCATCAATTTGTTCTCTGTATCTATGAGTTTGTTTCTGTTTTATTTGCTCATTTATTTTGTTCTTTAGATTCCCCATATAAGTAAAATCATATGGTATTTGTCTTTCTCTACCTGACTTATTTCACTTAGCGTAATACCCTCTATCCATGTTGTCACAAATGGTAAAATTCCATTCTTTTTTATGATATATATATATATATGTGTGTGTGTGTGTGTGTGTGTGTATATATATATATATATATATATATATATATATATATATATCTCTTTATCCACTCATCTGTCGATGGGCACTTAGGTTGCTTCCATATCCTTGTTATTGTAATGCTGTAGTGGACATAGGGGTGCATACATCTTTTTGAATTAGTGTTTTGGATTTCTTCAGATAAATACCCAAAAGTGGAATTGCTGGATCATAAGGTAGTTCTATTTTTAACTTTTTGAGGAAACTCCATGCTATTTTTCATAGTGGCTGCACCAATTTACAATCCCACCAACAGGGCACAGGATTTCCTTTTCACCACATCGTCTCCAAAACTTGTTTATTGATTTATTGATGATAGCTATTCTGTGAGGTGATATTTCATTGTGGTTTTCATTTGCATTTCCCTGTTGAGTAGTGATATTGAGCCTCTTTTCATCTGTCTGTTGGCCTACATGTATATTTGACTGCTTAATATCATCTGGAGTTTATATTAAATGTGCTCTACCAGTGTATCAGTATTCTACCACTGAACACCGAAAAATCTGGCTCTACCCTCCTGATCTTCAGGGCATCTGGAGTTAGGAGTAGTGAGTGGTGGGAATCTAAAGCCCCTTTTACTTCTAAGTTTGGTAGGAGTTAATCTGCCTCTATTGTCAGCAACTGTGTTTTCCAGACAGGGTGTCTCTTATATTCTTCACATCACTCCTAAACACATTGTCCCTCTTCAGTTTCTTTTTCCTCTCAAGACTCACACAACATAATAGATGTGCTGACGGTGGTCCTTTGTGCATAAAGAATTAAAGTCAAAGTCAATCTGGGAAATCAAGCTTAGGCTGCCCTCGTATGTGACCAAAAAGCAGACAAGGGAAAAGGAGGGTGGGAGGGTCAGGGTCCAGAAAAAGGCCTAGGGTTTCATCTGACATGTATTTGCTAATTCATTATTTGGTACTTTTTTTCATTCAACAAGTAATTATTAAGAACCTATTATGGTCCAGCTACTGGAAACTTTAGGAGTTAGCAAGAAATTAGCACTAGTGGCGCGGAGCAGGTGAGACTCAATTCAGAAAAATGGCCAATGAGACGAATTTTTTTCCTTTGCTCTTTTCTCAGCTTCTTGACCTCCCACACCATATTTTGGAGACCTTGGACAGATGAGAAACAAAAAAGTGGAGATAGAAGTGACTTAAGGAAAGAGGAAGAAGGGAAGTTCCCTTGCATGGAGAAAGGCGTGTTCTCGTTATTGGGCCACTTTGTGCCATACAATACTTGAGATTCTGGCTTAGGGCCTGATGGTACCGGAAAGGCAGTACCAGGCAAGCTAGAGGGGGAAGTTAGCCCAGACTTGGCCCTGGGCCAGAACGGCAGGGTGGAGCCAAAGGCCAGACTGGGGCCCGGCCCTGGAGGCCTGGGACAGGACGTGCTCATTCATGACTTTAGCACCAGGGGCTTCCAGTCTGGCAGGTGTAGCTCAGCGAAAGGGAATCCAGCCGGTATTCAAGAGTCAGACTGCTTCCTGTCTGGCAGATTTGCCCAGCTGTCTGCTTAGTTCGTTGTTGCTGTCTCCAGCACAAACCTGGAGTGGTACCAGTTCCTTCCTTGTAATAACCTAACTAATATTTATGTGCATTTTGTACTCAGCAGAGTAATTTTGTTATTTAATTCTCACAACAATCCTGGGAAGCAGGGTAAAGTTCTGTTTGTGATCACCAAACTTTGGTTGGTATGAAGAAAATTCTCTTGTGCTGAGAATTTTCCCATGCCAAGCTTTTGTGATTTTTCTTTTCCCCTTTTAAATAGAGAAGTACGGCCATACTATTCTGGGTTCAGAGAGCAACAATATTTCAGTTTAAAATAATATACAGAGGAGCGGATCATTTTGTACTGCTTGGCCCAGTCTGGCTAGACAAACCTTTTTATTTCTAGTATTGTCATTCTCTTCTCCCTAAGTAAGATATCTTGAGCCAGTGAAACATAAGAAAGGTAAGTGCCCCTACCCTGGCTTCCTCCTCCACTCCTGGGAGAGAGAGAGATGGAGTGGCCATCCTTGCTCTGGTGTCAGAGCAGGGCGGGAGGGTAGACTCAGGCAAGGGAGAGGCCATGTTTCGCTTGTTTACGTTACGTGCTTGAAACTTGCCCCGTCTTGATTTCTCAAGAACAAGATGAACATCTAAAAATTAGAGTAATGTGATCACTGCCCCAAATGGGGTCGGCAACCTCATGTTGGTTGCCATCCTCTCCACGCTGGGGAGGGATGAGCAAACCAGGAGGGTTTCTGCCATGGGACTCGGATCGGATGGAAATTAGGATTGGGTGCTATTTGCCGTTTCTGTTTTCTTTTTTATCTCGTTTGTGTTACACGTATACCATATATAGGCCTTTTCTAGTACCTATAGTTTAAAAGTACTTAATTCAGTAGAACCACATAGGAGAGCAAAGAACCACATAGAAAGAACAAAAAATAGGCTGCTTGCAAATTAACTTCAGAAGCCATTCCTCAACAGGTGGATATTTTGGGGTTTTTTAATAAATGAAAAACTTGAATGTCAGAAAAACTACAGCACTTGAATAAAGCCATTCAGCTGTAAGTGGCTAGTACCCACTTCTCCTAACACTTCACCGTCACTGCCACCATTGTTTGCTGAATACGCCTGGCACACACACACAGGGTGTCAAAAAAAATGTGTGCACATTTTAAGAAAGAAAAAAAACTGTATTAAAATTGTAATGCTCAATATATACTGATAGCAAAAGATGAATACAAATCACGTTTGACTTCTGCAATTATAAGAGGTGCTCAAAGTGGTTACCATCAGCGTCCAGACACTTCTGATTACGGTGAACCCCTGCTTGAGCATAGATAACATCTCTTAAAATGTGTATACGAGTGCATTTTTTTGGCACCCCCGGAATATGTATTGTCTCTGAACCTTAAGAATAACAGTGTAGGGCAGGTATTATAAACCTCATTTCATAGGTGAAGAAACTGAAGTTCAGAGAAATTGGATCATTTTTCCACAGGCACATATTTAGGAAATTGAAGAGCTAGAATTTGACTCCTGATTTCTATGACTAGTAAGTCAATGCCATTTGTGCTCTATAATTACTTCTTCTTACTATATTACAGTGTAAATAATTTCTGTTTTTGTGTTAAATATGTATGAATAACAGCTTCCAAAATAATTTATGTTGGAAAAACAGTTGCCCAAAATATGAAGATGCAAAATCGTAGGTCAAGTTCCATTTTACAGTCCAACATGCTGTGTGATCTTTCTGGACCCTGTGATTCCTCCCTCTGCAGTCAGTGCACCCCTGTTCTCTGAGTTGCCCATGAATTTCCAGGGTGCGACTTGCAGGGCCTTATTTCTTAGATTCCTTTAGAGTCTCATGTAAATAACATAACTCTTTAGAAAGAAGAATCCACCTGATCATTTGAAGAGGACTGGCAATGATGGCCGTAAAGATGTACACTCAGTCCCATCAGTATGAGCCATTATAACTAATTAAGTGAACATTTTGCCATCCGTGACCACCCATATTGACCTGAGGTGATTTGGTATGGTCAGATTACTCAAAATACTTAGAAAAGCCTCATTACGTTCCAAATAGGCAATTTACGGAAAATAAAA